>NC_136063.1:1941719952-1942999952 GCF_964261635.1 Lissotriton helveticus | reverse complement strand
AAATCATACTGTATAGAATTTGATGGTTATCTACATTTTTATGGCATTTTCTTTCTTGGGTAAAGACCAGGCCAAATCGTTGAGCAGGAGCACCATGCAGGTACCTTGCATGAACAAAGGTCCATGGAATGCAAAAATAAAATATAAATATAGGATAGTCAAGGCAAGCATGGTTCATGATGAGTCACAGTCATAGGTGGGCCGTAGGCCGGCATAGTGGTGTACTACAACTAATAGACAACCTGATACAGATCCAAGAGTCCACATAACTAGACAGTAACTAGCTGCAAGTACATGATGATGAGTTATTTCCCAAACAATGAAAACGTTTAGTTGTGCTCTTTGTGTGATATGTCTAGACCTCAAATTCTTAGAGTTTGAGCCACTTGAGCCACTTATCTGGTTTTAGGTCTCTTTGAATACTCTTGTTTCCCATAGAAGTAGATTTGCATTGGTCCATCTTCTGGCTGTTGTCAACAGTACTTTAAGATTTTATTACAAATGAGATTGACTTGTTGAACAACAAAATGAAAATACTTTGAGTATTACTTTACTGTAGGTAATTTGACTGGTCTAGAAAAACCTAAAGATGATGGAATCAAGTCAATGAAAGAAAAATCAATTGACACACAGAAGGTAAACATCGATCCAGAATGTTTAGCCACACATTACATATCAAGTTTAGCTTACCTGTAAAGATACTCCCAGGCATCACATGAATCATCATCATTCAGTATGCATTGGTGCAAGTTACCTATTCCATGTGTGGTGTCCATTTACCTATGTCTCTCTATTTCCCATGGAAGTATTGCACAATACCGTGTAGTTTTTTAAAATCTTCACTGACAGCCGAGCATTAGATCGAAACATAGGATTGGGATGGCAAGCATATTCTTGTTATTTTTCTGACATAGAGGCAGACTGATACATTTCTCATTTCAAAGGCTATGGTTGAACCAAAGATTAAATTAAACTTTCTCCTCTTTCAGCACTTAGGGCCTGATTTAGATTGAGGCGGGTGGGTTACTCCATCACAACGGTGCCCGATATCCAATCTGCCAAAATATAAATTCCATTATATCCTATGGGATTTATAATTCAGTAAAAAGGATATCTGTCACCGATGTGACAGAATACCCCGTCCCCCAAAATCTAAATCAGGTACTTAGTCACTTAATCCTCGATTGACTATTTGTGCCATTGTGCAATGCACACCTGTCTGATTAGGTTTATAAACAACAGCTGGCATAAACCACAACAAACATAAATATATGTGTGTGTATGTGTGTGTGTATATATATATATATATATATATATATATATATATATTATCTACTGGGTTATATTTAGGACCTATTACCTATAGGACATCCACAACATTCTATTTGGAATAACTTTGGCGCCGATTGACGAATCTCCTCGAAATTTTCCAAACTTTTGGCCAGCTCAGGTCCTGAAAAATTGGGGGTGAATAGTCAAGTGGGGCAGAGGAAAAAGGGGGTCCCAAAACTTGTTTTCCCCATGTAATTTCCCATATGACCTTTAGCCGCAGCTACAGCCTGAACTGCTGAACTGAATTACACCAAATTTGGCAAAGAGGTAGTGCTTGGTTCAGACTCGTGCCTTTTGCTTATTTGTTGTAAATCCGTTCAGTAGTTCCTGAGAAAACTACAGTTAAAACCATTTATATATCTATGGGTGCGGTGGATCCGCGCACCCTGCGCGCACCATAGGTGCACCCTCCCGATCACGCGCTGAATGCTAATTGGCTGCCAAATGGTTGTCAACATTCAAAACTAGAAACTGTTGGCAGCCATGTTATGCCTTGGTAGAAGCGAGGATGAAGAAGTCTGTGAAAAATTTGTGCAAACCGCGAAAAGGGTGCAGGGTATATACATTGTGACCCGCTACGCCTGCTCAGGAGCTCCCAGAAGGACCCCCAAGGCCCAAAAAATTATTAATATTATTTTCTAAATTTCAGGATGCACGTAGGATCCGTACATTTTGCTGCTGGAAAAAAAACTAAGCTTGCGCTTTAAAAGATATTAGCCCCCGGGGGGCCAAATCCCAGGGACATTTTTAAACAAATAGTGTGGGGGGATTCCCAATCCCCCACACACTGCCCCAGGGACCGCCAACCCCGGGGCTGTAACTATATATTTGTGGGGGCTCACGGGGCCCCCCACGCAGCCCTGAGTACTGCCACCCCCCAGGACTTGGTTAAAAAGGGAGGGGGCTCTTAGGCCCCCCAGACCCGGGGACCGCCACCCCCGGGGCTTCAAAACATTATTTGAGGGGGGCTCTGAGACCCCCCAGCCCTGGGCACCGCCACCCCGGGGCTTTTTGAAAGTGTGGGAGTGGGGCCCAAGATGGCCCTGGGGACCGCCACCCCCCAGTGCCGGCTCCTGCAGTGTCTCAGGCTGACCACCCCGGGACACTGCTGTTTGCAATGGCAGGGCGGGAGCCTTGCGGCTCCCACCCAGTCATTTCGAACTGCTTTCCTATTTAGAAGAGAGAGCAGAAAACCTGCTCTCTCTTCCAAATAGGAAAGCAGATTGCTTTTCCTCAGGGGGAGCAGCATGTTAGCTGCTCTCCCTGAGGAAAAGCAATGCCAGCTCCAGAAGGACGCGGGGTGCGGGCGGGGACCGTGAGGCATTGGGACTTCCCCCACGGTCCCCAACGTATTATATAAGCCCCGGGGGATGGGGTCCATGGGAATAATATGAATTAGTGATAGGGGCGAAATTTTTTTTTACAGTAAAATTAGGAGTTGTGCACTCAGCGGGCGCTCAGTGTGGCCCCTGGTGTGCATGCGTTGAATGCACAACTTCTAACCCATAGAGTGCGCAACTCCAACCCATGCAGTGCACGACTTGCACGCGTTGGCTGCACAACTTTGAAGCGTTGGGTGCGCGACTCCTAGCCAAAAAACAAATTATATTTTAAAAATATACATCAAGCTTATGTGTTTAGTTGTTAGGTGGCTCTAAAAAGAGCCCTTGTGTATATTGAGAGATTTTAGTACCTACAAGTAAGTACCGATGCAGTGTCTAAAGTTGAAGAGGAAGACTCTGTTCCCCTCATCTGCCCCTCTCCTATAGATGCAATGCATACTGAAACACAGATTGTTGTGGTACATGGACCCCATTGTATAGTCTCTGAGAAAAGCAGAAACAGATTTATTCACATGTTTCCTAGCTTTCTCAATCTGTGGGCAAAATTTATTGGACCAGTTCCATTTCTGCCTTTGGCACATGTTAGAATAGACAAAGGCAGTTTGGGGGAAAAGTGGCATCAGTTCTCCAAAGGTGTCCTTCATAAGCATTTCCCGACCTACCCCAGTCAAAGTGCCTAGGTCATTGCCACCACAGTGCACAATTATGAGGTTACGGTGTTAGAGATGCAAAAAGGATTTAACCAATGGCATCAATTGGTGCCACTTTATCCCTCTCTGTACAATCCATTTAATGTCTACATTTGGTAAACCTAGGGGTTTGTGAATTCCTTTGTGTTCTGCATACCTTTGGCTCCAGAAAATATAGCTGTGTCCCACAATCCACACTCTAAGCATCTTGAAGGGAAGCCTGGATGTACTCAGATGGTCTCTGTAAATGAAATGGCAGTTCGAAAACTAAGATTTTTCTAAAATGGTGGATAACATGCAATGTTGAAAAAAGAAAAGAAATCATTGGTTGTTTGACAACATTCTACACTGAAAACTAGGGTGCATGTTTCTGTTTTTTTAAAAGCATGATTCTTATTGGTTAACAAAAAGTGATTGGAAAGAACATTACATAGGCTAAGCTGGTATATTGAGAAGAAAAGCACACTTGCTGTTTTGATTAGCAACATTGTGTGATGAACTTTTGACCTGTGTGCTCAGTTAAGTGTTCCATGAAGTGTTTCTATGGTAACAGGAAGAAAGCAGAATGGGGGTAGGGCTGAAATTGATGTCATTTGGAAAGGATTGAAATGTGTAACCAATAGAAATGTGTGTTTGCTTTTGAATTAATGAGGGAAGCAATGTGATTTGATGTGAAGCCGAATATGTGTTAAAAATGAGAGGGAAACTGTGCCATTCTTTGGTTCTGGTGAGAGGTGTTCAAAACAGAGATTCTGTATAAGAAACTCTGCTGTGTGACTGATATACTTCTTATTCTACAAAATAATTTGAAAGGTGAGTTATTAATTTGTGAGGGGGGACTTACCTGGCACTCTATCCTGCCGTGAGGGGAACGGCCGCACTGGAGAGTGCCCCGCTGACGCCGTGAGGGGAACGGCTGGACTACTGCTCTCAGGTGCCCCGGCGGCGCACACCTGACGCCGGTAACATCGCGCCCGGAGGCGCTTGAAAAGGAAGGAGCGCTGAGCGCTCAGTGGGGGACTTACCTGGCACTCTATCCTGCCGTGAGGGGAACGGCCGCACTGGAGAGTGTCCCGCTGACGCCGTGAGGGGAACGGCTGGACTACTGCTCCCAGGTGCCCCGGCGATGCACACATGACGCCGGTAACATCGTGCCCGGAGGCGCTTGAAAAGGAAGGAGCGCCGAGCGCTCAGTGGGGGACTTACCTGGCACTCTATCCTACCATGAGGGGAACGGCCACACTGGAGAGTGTCCCGCTGACGCCGTGAGGGGAACGGCTGGACTACTGCTCCCAGGTGCCCCAGCGGCGCACACCTGATGCCGGTAACATCGCGCCCGGAGGCGCTTGAAAAGGAAGGAACGCCTCCCGCATCCACGGGACGCGCGCGGGACGTGACGGACGAAGCCCGGACTAAGGGCGGACAGTCTGTGACAGTCCGTGGAAGATCGTATCAGGGCTGGGCCACGTGATTTGGGCTTGAACTTTTCAAAGTACGTTTGAACCTATTGTGGGGTTTTAATTTATTGTTCATTAGTTTGGCTTTATTTGTGGATACCTAATTTTAACTTGTTTGGTGATCCTTACCTGGGCGTAGCAAGACGTGCACTGGGAGAGAGTTTCCCTGTTACCCAGACAGTTACGCTAAAGTTTAGTCAGGTATTGGGCACTAACAGTTGTATCAGTTTTGGAAGGGGGTAGACGCTGAATAGTACCTACCATGTCGTTACCCAAATCAGTTAAGAATGTGCCAGTTTTAGCCACTCTGGATAAATATCTTTTAAAAAAGGTCGACCAAATTAACAAAGAGCGACGCTTGTCCTTAGGCAAGGGAAATTTTACTACTACAACATCTACTACTGCATCATCTACCTTGCCCAGTTCACCAATTTCACTGTCTACCCTCCCACTGAATTATAGTTGTACCCCCGTAGAATTGGACCTCGAAAATATAGAAAATTGCATTGAGGATCCTCCGGATCCAGTTATTGATATAATTGCCCCAGATCTGACTAATGACTCCCCCGTTCAAGACCCTCCGGTATTACCTACCCAGAGAGTATTAAGATCATCCAGGAATTCTAGCAGGTTGCTACAAGTTAAGAGGGGGGTAATAGAAATAAAAAACGAGTAGACCTGACCCCTAAAAAATTGGATGGTGATCGGACCGTGATGGCCGATAACACCATGGTCAAGCTTGATCCCGAGCAGTTAGATCAACTAATCAGTATCATTGATACTAAGATTGAGATGATAGTTAAACCCCTACTGGACAAGCTGGACTCAATAACCGCAGAAGTGGCCAAACTAGGGGGTGTCTTGGATACATTTATTGACCAAAGGGGCTGTACCCAAGTAGTTGATAGGGAGTTGGGACTCACCACTGATACTTCAAAGGCATCTAGCGCTGAATCTGGCCCAGAAGTCGTACCCTTAACTGTATGTATCCAGCCAAAGAGCAGTAATCTAGTAACTGACCCAACAACTGTTCAAATGAAGGGGGTATCGCCCGGGCTAAACAAAGGCCCGGTTAATTCCCAACCCGATCTACCCCCCGACTGTGCGCCATATGTGGTGGTCTTAACTAATGTTCCCCCAATTGGTACAACTGGGCACCCAAACAACTACGAGTCTCATGCCTCCCTAAAAAATAAAACTGTTTGTTGGCTTAGCCGGGAGTGTGGATTCCCAGTAAAACTATCAGGGCAGATTATTACTGCTAGAAGAACGAAATGGATAGGCAGTACCCCGAAAAACATCAGTGGTGATTGTGTTATAGTGAATTTCCGCCATCCCCACCTTGCAACCACCGCCCTACTTAGAGCTTCCTCCCTCCCCTACCATAATCAGGGAATCACACTCAGACTCCTTGGATATTTTTATAAGCATCTCAAGAATGAGCCTGCTTATGCTCATCATAGGAATAGAGGTAGGGGTTATAGCACTGCATCTAGTCCTAGGGTGATTACTTTTAACCGCTTCCAACCATTGAGTGGTCTTGAATCCAACGACTGACTGACACCCAGTTTAACTAATTCCTCTTTTGAGGTGCCAGTTCCCCCCAGCCAGATAAAGGAATGAAAGCATGTGTGGAGGAGAAGTGTATAAAGATAGGGTCTTCCCTGTCCCCGGGGTCTTAATTGGAGAGAACAGTTTTGGTCCAGTAAATGTGGAAGGGCCAAAGGTATCTCCAAACATCTCTGATGAAATGTCCGGTAATAGTAGTGTTAGGCCATTAATTATTCTGGATGATGGTTCCAGGCAACGGGCCTGTCAAATTGGCAGTTGGAATATAGCGGGTATTGCGTCCAAAGTTGAGTGTCAAAGTTGGCTAGAGTTTGTAAATAGTTTTGTTATATTATGTTTCCAGGAAACATGGTCCAAAGAATACATCAACCTTAATGGATATGTCTCTTACTCTCTACCCGCTTTGGCCTCTCCGTCAGGAAGAGCGAAGGGAGGCCTTTTGGTCTAGATATCGGTTAAACTCCCTATTACGGTGAAAAAACATGTGCTGGTAGGTGCCCACTCACAGATTCTATGGCTGAAACAGGATAATGGCAGAAATGTTATCTTAATTAATTTTTACAATAATGTCTTTGACAGTTCACAGCATCTGGTGGTAGCTGCCTTAGAGAGTGAGTGCCCTGGAAGTCATTACTATGGGTTCTAATGTGGTTTTTGAATTGATATGGGTAGGCGACTTTAATACGGTGGTCTGCCCCCTTTCCGACCGAAGGGTATGTGGGATTGTTGACCAGAATGGGGATGCTGATATTCATTTCCCACATAATCAATATGGGGATTCACTGAACAACCTGTTAGCTTTCCATGATATGGAAATTTTGCCTTTTGCTAAAGATAATTCTGGTGCCAGTATTCCTACCTTTACAGGACAGAACTCGAGCTCCATAATTGATTATATCTGTATGTCCTCTAACCTCATCTCCTGGTGTAGGGCTCCTAGGGTTGTGGATCCTTCCTTATATAGCGATCATAATTGTGTTGCTATAGAGGTGACCTTTTGGAAGGTAAACTCAGCCCTTAATAATGGTGTTATTGTTAATATTGAACCCCATAGAACAAATGGATTTAGAATTAGATGGAAGGGGGACAAAGCAGAGACGATGTCTACTGCCATCGTCAGGAACTGTCTTTTGGACATCACTGCCATCTTGGATAGCGATGTGGTTAATAGAGAGACTGTAGTTAATTTTACTAAAATTAATGTTCTCACCGAGAGATTGATGACCAAAACTGGCAAGGGGAAACCTGACGGGCAAAGGGGGTGGTTTGACCATGCCTGTACCCTCGCACTTAAAAAGTTGAAAGAGGCATTGGCTCTGGCGGCGGAAACTTCCAACAATACGCTATTCTGGGCCACAGTGAATGGTTCGTTCCTAAAGGACGACAAAGTTCCCGAATTGACTTCTTATGTTGATTCTGATTCCTGGGTCACTCACTTCTCTGGTATTTTCTACTTGGAGGGTTGGGCTAGGGACCGTGATGGCTCTTGGCCTGTTGTTCCACTGAATATAACTCTAACGGAAGTTGAGGTTAGCATTAGTGCCAGTAAAGGGGGCAAAGCCCAGGGCCCAGACGGGGTACCTATTGATGTATATAAATGTATCCCTGAGCTCTGGGGTCCGCTGTTAACCAAAGTTTTTAATGCAGCAGTCTGCTATGGGGTCCCTCCTTCGTGGGAGGAATCCATCATTGTCCCAATCTACAAGAAAGGTGACGGGGGGAGGTGAAGAATTACCGCCCCATTTCGTTATTAGACTCTTCTGTAAAAATAATGAGTAGGGTGTTACTTATCAGATTGGAAGAGTGGGCCTCCTCTAATAGTATCCTTGCAGACTGTCAATATGGATTCAGGAAGGGGAGGGGAACCATATAACAATGCCTCAACCGTGAACTTTTGATAGGGAAGTACACTCAGGCAAAGTCAGGCTCTCTCTACCTCTGCTTTGCAGATTTGAGTAGCGCCTTCGACTTGGTGGACCATGGTATTCTCTGGGCCAAACTGTTAGAACTGGGAGCGCCTGAGGGCATTGTCTATTTTCTCGCCCGTATCTATGCCAACTTATGTACGAGCGTCCGCTATGGCCCAAGTGGGGAATGTACACCCAAGTTCAGGATAGGGCGGGGTATTAGGCAGGGGTGTGTTGTCGCCCCCTTGCTTTTTACTTTTTTTATCAATGAAGTTGATATGGTTCTTAAAACTATTGTGGCAGACGCCCCTAAAGTTAATAATCTTGACGTCCCGGTATTATTATACGCGGATGACGCGGTGCTGCTATCAAGGACCCCCTTGGGTCTGCAACGTCTTATGGACAGGTTTTCCCTTTTTATTGGTGAACGGAAAATGGTCATTAACAAATCCAAAACTTATGTTATGGAATGTGGAAAAGGTAGGGGGAAACATCACCCATATTTTATTGATGGCCAGAAGGTCCAATTAGTGGATAATTTTTGCTACCTGGGCATAACGTTTTCTAAAAATAGGGGCTGGGGTTGTGAGCTCAATAACGTTCGGGCCAAAATGGCGAAAAGCGGACATGGGATGTGCAAATTTGCCACCAAATTGGGTGATAAGCGGATTGAAGACATGCTTAAGATCTATGTGGCGAGATCCCTATCGATTGCCATTTATGGGGCAGGGGTATGGGGATTTGTATCTGTAGGTGGTCTCCAGGTGGAGGAAAACTGACCGTCCTGAAGCCTTTCAGAAGCGGTCGCTCCCCACGCAGCTCCTCGCACTGACTGTTGTGGTATCGTAGCGCTTACTCGCATTGCTCCTACCTCACTGTTGCCTGTTTGCTCTTAATTAATTGTTCGTCGCGCTATTGCTGTTGTGGTATCGTAGCGCTTACTCGCATTGCTCCTACCTCATTGTTGCCTGTTTGCTCTTAATCAACTCATTGTCGCGCTATTGCTGTTGTGGTATCGTAGCGCTTACTCGCATTGCTCCTACTTCACTGTTGCCTGTTTGCTTTTAAACAATTTATCTTAGCGCTATAGCTCGAAAACGCACATTAGTGCCAGTCTGCTGTTTTGTTAAATAATTATCGTAGCACTATATTTAGAAAGCGAGCAGTCTGTAGAATTGTATGGAGCTTGGCTGCCCTTGGTTGAATAGTTTCATTAGTGCATAGCGTCCATTTCAGGTTGTGCCCCCAATCCAGTTTCGCTTTTGGCCTGCTGCCATTTTGTGGTTTGTTGTTGTGTATCCCTGCCCGGACCTCCACCCCGCCCCCGCCTCCCAGCTGCTCCTCCCTCCCACTGATACTGTAGGATTTACCCTCTGACATCCACGCTGTGACCGTCCTGAAGCCTTTCAGAAGCGGTCGCTCCCCACGCAGCTCCTCGCACTGACTGTTGTGGTATCGTAGCGCTTACTCGCATTGCTCCTACCTCACTGTTGCCTGTTTGCTCTTAATTAATTGATCGTCGCGCTATTGCTGTTGTGGTATCGTACCGCTTACTCGCATTGCTCCTACCTCATTGTTGCCTGTTTGCTCTTAATCAACTCATCGTCGCGCTATTGCTGTTGTGGTACCGTAGCGCTTACTCGCATTGCTCCTACTTCACTGTTGCCTGTTTGCTTTTAAACAATTTATCTTAGCGCTATAGCTCAAAAACACGCATTAGTGCCTGTCTGCTGTTTTGTTAAATAATTATTATTTATTTATTTGCAAAAATGACTCGTTTCTACATTAAAATACAGTAGTCATTCTAGACTATGAAATGTGTTTTGGTAAAATGCAATGGATAGTGTTGGTTGTCTAGAATCACACAGTAAGTTTTGTGTACATTTAGGAATCATTCTGATAGAAGCACTCTATACTAATGTGTAGTAGAACATGTTGTGCAATGAGCAGAGTCACCTAAAGTCTTGTTGAGTGGTAAATGTGTTTTTGTAAAATGCAAGGGAAAGAGTTGCTTGAGTAGAATCACACAGTTTAGGAATCACTCTGAGAGAAGCATTTTGGTAGTTCATGTGTTTCCCGACATGTAATTGGTTAAAAACGTATTGTGTTCTCACATTTTGTTAGAATTAGAAAATAGTCATTGATTATGTGTTTCCCAAATGAGTTTAGTAATAATAGTAAAATGCAGTTCTTAAATATATGGAATGCATGCTTGATGTTTTTGTAGGCAAATAAGTACATGTAGTCTTGCAGTGACACTACTCCCAGTATGATTTCCTACACTACCCAAACACCACTGCACTACTGTAAACCCTTAATCTACCTCCAGCATGACCACCCACACTACCCATTCACCGCTTTATTGCCCTAAACCTTATATCTACCCCAGCACAACCTCCTACGCTAACCAAACACCACTTTCTTTCCTAGAACACTACCCTACCTCGACCTACTACACTACACAAACACCACTGCATTACCTTAAACTCTAAAACGCTATCCCTAGCATGATCCCCTACAGTACATAAACACGACTGCACTATGCTAGAACACTACCCCAGCATGACTCCCTGTACTATCTAAACACCTTTTCACTACCCTAAAGCTTACATCTATCACAGCAAGACCCCTTACACTACCCAAACAGCACTATACTATCCTACTACTGTATTTACAAGAAATATTGTTATTTGTCTAGAATCACACTCTGAGTCAGGGTCAATTTGGGGAAATTGAGAGACAATGATTTGGTTGCTTTATGTGCTTGCAAACTTATAAATACATGTACTCTTGCAGTGACATTATCCCTAGCAAGATTCCCTATACTACACAAATAGCAGTGCACTACCCTAAACCCTTATCCTACCTCTAGCACGATCACCCATACTACCCATTCACTACTGCAGTACCCTAAAGTCTAAAACACTACTCCAGCACAACTGCCTACACTACTCAAACACTATTGCACTACCCTAAACATTAAATGTACCCCAGTACAACCTCCTACACTACCCAAACACCAGTGTACTTTCCTAGAACAGTACCCTACTATGAGCCCCTACACTACACAAACGCCACTGCACTACCTTAAACCCTAAAACACTATCCATAGCATGACCTCATACAGTACATACACACCACTGCACTATGCTAGAACAGTACCCCAGCATGACTCCCTACACTGCTTACACCCCATTTTACTACCCTAAAGCTTAATCTATCACAGCAGGACTCCTTACACTACCCAAACACCACTATACTACCCTACTATTGCATTTATAAGAAATATTGTTATTGTCTAGAATCACACTGTGAGTCAGTGTTCATTTGGGGAAATTGAGAGACAATGATTTGATTGGTTTATGTGTTTGCAGACATTTAAATACATGTACTCTTGCAGTGACACTATCCCTAGCATGATTCCCTACACTACACAAAGAGCAGTGCACTACCCTAAATCCCTTAATCTACCTCCAGCACGATAACCTACACTACCCATTCACTACTGTAGTACCCGGCCTAAACCCTAAAACACGACTCCAGCACAATTGCCTACACCACTTAAACACCATTGCACTACCTTAAACCTTAAATCTACCCCAGCACAACCTCCTACACTATCCAAACACCACTGCAGTACTGTAAACTCTTAATCTACCTCCAGCACGATCACCCACACTACCCATTCACCACTTTACTACCCTAAACCTTAAATCTACCCCAGCACAACCTCCTACACTACCCAAACACCACTTTATTTCCTAGAACACTACCCTACCACGACCCCCTACACTACACAAACACCACTGCGCTACTCTAAAACCTAAAACGCTATCACTAGCATGATCCCCTACAGTACATAAATACCACTGCACTATGCTAGAACACTAACCCAGCATGACTCCTTATACTATCTAAACACCATTTCACTACCCTAAAGCTTAAATGTATCACAGCAGGACCCCTTACACTACCCAAACACCACTATACTATCCTACTACTTTATTTATAAGAAATATTGTTATTTGTCTAGAATCACACTGTGAGTCGGGGTCCATTTGGTTGTTTTATGTGTTTGCAAACATATAAATATATGTACTCTTGCAGTGACACTATCCCTAGCACGATTCCCTATACAACACAAAGAGCAGTGCACTACCCTAAACCCTTAATCTGACTCCAGCACAATCACCTACTCTACCCATTAACTATTGCAGCACCCTAAAGGCTAAAACACTACCCCAGCACAACTGCCTACACTACTCAAACACTATTGCACTACCCTAAACCTTAAATGTACCCCAGTACAACCTCCTTCACTACCCAAACACCAGTGTACTTTCCAGAACAGTACCCTACCATGACCCTCTACACTACACTAACACCACTGCACTACCTTAGACCCTAAAACACTATCCCTAGCATGACCCTGTACTGTACATACACACCACTGTAGTATGCTTGAACAGTACCCCAGCATGACTCTCTACACTACCTAAACCCCATTTTACTACGCTAAATCTTAAATCTATCAAAGCAGGACCCCTTACACTACCCAAACACCACTATACTACCCTACTACTGCATTTATAAGAAATATTGTTATTTGTCTAGAATCACACTGTGAATCAGTGTCCATTTGGGGAAATTGAGAGACAATGATTTGGTTGGTTTATGTGTTTGCAGACATATAAATACATGTACTCTTGCAGTGACACTATCCCCTCCCTATACTACACAAACACCAGTGCACTTCCCTAAACCCTTAATCTACCTCCAGCACAATCACCTACACTTCCCATTCAGTACTGCAGTTCCCTAAACCCTAAAACACTACCCCAGCACGACCTCCTACATTACTCAAACACCACTGTACTACCCTAGAACAGTACTCCCTAATGACCCCCTACACTACACAAACACCACTGCAGTACTGTAAACTCTAAATCTGTACTGTTAGTAAACGATAGTGACTGTTTATGTACCATGTAGTAATCTATTTACTAAAGTAAAAGTGAACCAATTATGAATTCACTCAGTGTCTCTCCTTATAGTATTGTGATCATTTTCTTAATATGCATGTACTCATAAAATGATTCAGGTTTTAGTTTTATGGAGTGCTTCAAAGTGGTATATACTATTTATGTACTGCTGTTACCAACTTCACAGTTGTGTTTCACGCCTAAAATTTCTTAGTTAGAATTTATATGGAATGTGTTTGTATAGTAATAAAAAAAGTATAATTTTAAAGTAATTAATAAATATTAATTTATGAATATTTTTTACAGATGCTATTTATTATCATTAATAAAAAGTTATCATGCCAGAGAAAAAAAGAAGAAGAAAAGCTCAGAAGAAGGATACTTACTTGAAAAATAATCAACCACAAGTATTGGAAGACCAACATAATGGGGTCGATTCCGATCTGGTAAAATAATCTGCCGTACGAATCGTATTCGTAGCCGATTCCGTACAAATGGAAAACTACCGTACGACCTGCGAATTCCGATCCGTTTCCGTTGATTTCCATACGATTTTCTACGACCCGTACGAATGACATTCGTTTACCCGTACGAATAAGCCTCGTGCAGACCACCGTATGATTCGTAATCAGGCCATACAAACTCACTATTCCGATTCGGAACGAAAGGCCTGAGCGAGATACGTACGGGCCAAAGTATTCACGCTTCAACATTGATTCGTACGGAACATTCGCCTCACTGCAAGCTCCACCAATACATACTACACGCACACCCCTCGGCCAAGCCTACGCGAACCCCCCCACCCGCCAACAGCCCGTACCACTCACATGCACGCACAAGTACGACACGCACCCCCCCCAACAAGCCTATGCGAACCTACCCACCCGCCAACGGCCCGTACTACCCACTCGCACGCACAAGTACCACACGCACACCCCTCGGCCAAGCCTACGCGAACCCCCCCACCCGCCAACGGCCCGTACCACTCACACGCACGCACAAGTACGACACGCACCCCCCCCAACAAGCCTACGCGAACCCACCCACCCGCCAACGGCCCGTACTACTCAGTCGCACGCACAAGTACGACACGCACATCCCTCGGCCAAGCCTACGCGAACCCCCCCACCCGCCAACGGCCCGTACCACTCACTCGCACGCACAAGTACGACACGCACCCCCCCAACAAGCCTACGCGAACACCCGCACCCGCCAACGGCCCGTACCACTCACTCGCACGCACAAGTACGACACGCACACCCCCCAACAAGCCTACGCGAACACCCCCACCCGCCAACGGCCCGTACCACTCACTCGCACGCACAAGTACAACACGCACCCCCCCA
The DNA here is from genome assembly GCF_964261635.1 of Lissotriton helveticus. NCBI lineage: Eukaryota > Metazoa > Chordata > Amphibia > Caudata > Salamandridae > Lissotriton > Lissotriton helveticus. The sequence continues at coordinate 1,942,985,327 of NC_136063.1, read as the reverse complement.
CAAGCGTACGCGAACACCCCCACCCGCCAACGGCCCGTACTACTCAAACGCACGCACAAGTACCACACGCACACCCCTCGGCCAAGCCTACGCGAACCCCACCACCCGCCAACGGCCCGTACCACTCACACGCACGCACAAGTACGACACACACCCCCCCAACAAGCCTACGCGAACCCACCCACCCGCCAACGGCCCTTACTACTCACTCGCACGCACAAGTACGACACGCACACCCCCCAACAAGCCTACGCGAACACCCCCACCCGCCAACGGCCCGTACCACTCACTCGCACGCACAAGTACGACACGCACCCCCCCAACAAGCCTACGCGAACCCCCCCACCCGCCACCGGCCCGTACCACTCACTCGCACGCACAAGTACAACATGCACCCCCCCCAACAAGCGTACGCGAACACCCCCACCCGCCAACGGCCCGTACTACTCAAACGCACGCACAAGTACCACACGCACACCCCTCGGCCAAGCCTACGCGAATCCCCCAGCCAACGGCCCAAACTACTCACTCGCACGCACAAGTACGACACGCACACCCCCCAACAAGCCTACGCGAACACCCCCACCCGCCAACGGCCCATACCACTCACTCGCACGCACAAGTACGACACGCACACCCCCCAACAAGCCTACGCGAACACCCCCACCCGCCAACGGCCCGTACTACTCAAACGCACGCACAAGTACCGCACGCACACATAACGCCAACACCAAAACGACCACAAGGACCTTGCTAACGAGTCGCACTACCACACTGAACATGTCTCCTGTGTACACACCTTTGACAATCAATGTCCTGGTCACAGCCAAACAGCCAAACAGAGGACAACACCAACACCCACCCCATATAACACCCACCCCAACAATTCAAATTACCCACCATTTGACCAATAAAAGGGACCACACATACAACCCATCATTCTTTGCAACATACCCATTCTTGCGAGGAAACTGAGAGCACACAAACTATTGCAGACACATACCTTCACACATACACCCTATCTCATCTACACACACACCACCCCCTTCACATTCTGACCCAAACACCCTCATTCATACACACCATCAACCCCTCAATCACATACACTACACACCATGACCACACACAAGAATCCAAAATTCACTAACCCGGAGATGGAGATACTTACAGATGAAGTCATCAGAGTCGAGCCGCAGCTGTTTGGCGCATTGGTCAGACAGACCAGCCTGGCAGAAAGAACACGCCTGTGGGAGAGGATCGTAGACCGGGTCAATGCTGTTGCACCCATCAGGCGCACCAGGGATGAATGCCAGGCCAGGTGGTACGATCTGCGGAGGATGGTGAAGAAGAAGATGGCACAGGATTACGCCAATGCACACCACACTGGAGGCGGTGGTCCCCGCAGACCTCCTGTATACCAGCCCTGGGAGGAGAAGGTCATGGTCCTACTGCCAGTGGTGGGAGTACATGGAATAGAAGGAGCCATTGAGTCTGGTGAGTGTACAAAAAACACAAGTTACATGGGTAGACTAACAACAGTGCCCAGCAGCATGGGGTGGGTGGCCATGAGTCCAAGCAGTACACTACCAAATGGTGGTAGTTGCAAGGGGGAGGCACATAGGGTGCAATGTGTAGGGTAAGAGGCTGCTCTCATGCCATATGTCCCAGGGACACACACAAGCATAATGACCAATGCACAGGGATAGGTTAAGATCACACAAGATACTAGACCACAGCTTCTAAATATTTACTATTTGCTGACACACCTTACAGAGATGCATCATTTTGTGACAAAGTAAGGCAGTGTAGCAAGAGAGCAAGCACAATCTACCTGTCTCCATCCCTGTCTCGCCCTCTCCCTCTGTCTCCCTGTCCCTCTGTCTCCCTCTCCCTCTGTCTCCCTCTGTCTCTGTCTCCCTCTCCCTCTGTCGCCCTCTGTCTCTGTCTCCCTCTGTCTCCCTCTCCCTCTCCCTCTGTCTCCATCAGTCAGTGTTCGTCCCTCTGTCACCTCAACGCACATCCCTGGGGCACACACACAGTTGCACACAAGCACTGCACAGGCCTCACAAACTCCATAGAGCAGAATGTTAAGGGATGTCTCACAAGTACCAGCAAACATCTGCTATGTGCCTGTAAGACACCCACCATTTGCTGTCAACACTGTACTGTGTCAGGACACACATCTCAGAAAGCTCTGTAGTACACAATGGGCACAGGTGTAGGCAGCACAAGTCCCTCCTGTGCTCATTGCAAACACAAACACCAGGACAAGGTCACACATCCTGGGCACCAACACAAATCCACGATTATGGCAGCATGCCACATGAGGGGACAGCCAAATCATGAACAATGGACGCTTGCAATTCACAAACAAAGTAATAGCATGGCCTGTTGTACACACCCCTTACAGAAACTCATCCCCGGGGGACAGGCGTTGGATTGCAACACTGTCCCAATCGCCATGTACCACAACAAAACACGTACTCATATGAATATGCATACAACTCATACATGCACATAACAGAAGCTCCAGTCCATTGTGCCTCTCTAAAAAAGCACGTGCCCCATCTCATTACCTTTGTGGATGCACATAAGTACCAACATGGACATGGGTATTGACAAGGTGATGCGTCTTAGAGAAGTGCCAAGTTCTAAAGCCATGATCTAGAAGTGGGTGTACAGGTCCAGCGGTGTTGGCATTGTTTGGCCAGCATGGAACAGCAAAAGACATCCAAAGTAGTAGCTGACATGCTAAATAATGATGCTCTGTCTCTTACATCAACATGCTGCATCTAAACTCTGTGCATGCTTGACGTACACATAAGAACTTTCACCGTATCCAGGATGTTGCGTGAAACTTACCAATGCTTTACACATGTGGTGCCGGCAACACAAGACACAGCAATGGCTGTGTCAGTCATTGTCAAGAGATTGGAAGAATGTAAATACCCCATCGTACAATTGTTTTTTCTACCACTAAATACACAACTGTACAATGTCAACAATGTATAGCTTGTGGAACAGTGATGCTGATAATGGATAACCAAACCACATGTCACTTGATATTGCCTTAACAGTGTCTGTCTCTCCCACACACAGGGCAACGTGTGGATTTCCCCCCCAGCCAGGGGGGCCAAGGATCCCAGTCCCAGGCTCAGCAGGACCCAGACCCCACCGGCAGCGCCGTCCCTCAACGCACTGTGGATGACCCCAACCAACCTGGCTCCTCTGGATCCCAAACCCCTGCAGCAACTGTACCAGCTACATCTCTGCCAACCACCGGACCTATTCCCACCACATCGCAGCAGACAGGTCAGAGCCCTGCCCATGATTCACAAGAGAGCCAGTCTGAAAATGAGGGACACCCTTTGTCGGGCGCCCCTGAGGTTGGTGACAACCTCCACCCTCCCAGCACTCGGGGGGCCCGTCGATCGGATGTGCCCACAAGCGCAGGTCGTGCTCATGTGGGTCAGGGTGGTGGGAGTGGCGCAAGGCGGAGGCGAGAATCTGGCCAGTCAGCTGCAGGTCCCGGTATGCCTGAACTCACTAACATCCTTGAGGCATACCGGCGGGACACCAGGGAGGTAAGCCAGCTTGCGGAGACCCTCAACCAGCTCAGAAAACAGCATGCAGAGCAAATAGCCAGGCAAGACCTGCATTATGGACGGATGGAGGCACACCAGGCTCATCTCTTGATGGTGCATAGGGACATTTTCCATGTGCTACGTCAGATGGCTGCCAGCATGCAGCCCCCTCCCTGTGTCACAAGGCCAGCAACATCACGGCAAAGTGCAACACCAGCCACAGGGAGGGAGGAGGAGGAGGAGGAGGAACCCTCTGACGTAGCGTCCCATGCACCGTCCATGCCTGCACATGAGGGTCCCCCAAGGAAGGTGGGTCGTCCACGGCGAAGACGTAGAGGGCCTGTGGCCCATGGACTTCTCCCAGGACACTGGACCTGGCATATTGCCCCTGGGTGCAACAGCATCCCCTATGAGACTCTCCCACATGGACTTGCTGGTCACAGTCTGCCCAATGATGTCAGGCACTGTGGCCTGGACTCTGTTGACTGAAACTGTAAGGCATCTCATCTCCAGCTGTGAATTTTGGATTCCACCCCTTTCTGTACAGCACCTATTCACGTTTCATGCACAAGATCACCCAATAAATAATCTAAACATCATACGCATTTGGTGAGTAATCTTTGAAACAGCATACATGTATATGTGTCTGCAAATGTCAAAAATGCAAGGTATACAACAAACAGCAGTCATCCACACACTTGGATCAGAATCTGAGTGAGGACACACATTGGTCAGAAATTTCCACAAACTACATACATGGATGGTAAGACACACCTGTGTGGGACAGTCAATGCTGGAGGGGGGATTGAATCCCAATACTGCTAGCACAGGCAGGCCCAGGAGAGTCACTTTGAGGAATACATGTCAGTGTCACAAAAGTAGTAGTCCATGTAGGGAGTACCTACAACTGTGTCCTCAGGTATGTGAGCTACCATCAGCATGATGCATTACTGTGTATGTGATTAATGCCGCACAGGATAACGGTGGCAGGACAGACTGTGGGCAATGGGCTGGAGCACTCTAGACAAGCACACCTGATTAGGTGACCTACCCCTATGGAGCTACAAGTACTATACTACTGTAATGGGAGCAACGCATACAGAACAACGACACACATCAGACAAATACCTACCCCAGAACGGCCAAATCACACCACACCCAAGAGACAGGGTCATGGTGTGTGTCCCATGTGCCAACTTGACTGACTGTGACAGCAATGTTGAAGTGGTGTGAGCATGTTGTGTTCTGGCACGTGACTGTAAGCTAACAGTTTTCTGATCTAGTGGTGTTGACAAGCTAACACTGTACAATATTGTGCCTATGTAAGGTGTGTGTGTGTGTGTTGGACACGGCACATGACCTGGTGGTACGTAGACCCAATGTCATGTGAATCTGCATAGTCGTGCCAGTATGTGTTGCACACACACGCATAGCAGCAGCTATGGCTGAGTACAAAGCATTTTTATAGCACGAGGGTGAATGTCTGGTGTTGTCTGTGTGTAGGGTGGCAGGAGCATGCTCTATTAATGGATGGAAGGAGGGTCATCCTGTAGGTGTCTGTGTTCCTGGATAGTGTGCGCTGCATGGTGGCTGTGTATGCAGCTGCAGCAATGAGTGAAGACATGACGGCAGGAGGGGTGTGACTAATTGCTAAACAAACACATAACACAAGGGCACCCGCAATGCACAAAGTGACATGTGGATGTGAAGGCAGGAGTGTCTGCCTCACTCAGGATCACTGACAACAAAATGCCACAGTAATCACCACAGATCACAGTCACTGGATCAGGGCCCTTACGGTCAAGTGGGGCACAAGACACACAGCGTCAGCAGGTGTATACAAGAGCTAGTGTGTTCAAATCCAAACTGCACCAACAAAGACATCTACCTCACACACAACATAGTATTCTAGCCTTCACCCACCCCATGCATGTGGTCAATATACAGTTACACACATAACAAGCATGAGGTAACTACGTTCAAAATAGTATATGTGCACATTAGAAGGACATGTGTGTTGAGCCCCAAGCAGGCACTATATTCTGTAGGAGTCAGACGTCATGCACAACATGATGATTTACATTGTGAGCCCATGGAGCTTTCACAAACATACATGTGCATTATCAATAAGTCCAATTTACACTAGTCATGATGTCACCTGTAATGCCGCATTACGAATACCTACAAGGCTGTCAATGACTGGCCGTACCGTTCTTCATCAGAGTGGTGTGATGCTCTAAGGGTTCCACCTCCAAATAGCCCATTGGTCTGAGTACAAACTACAGACACAAAAGGGTGATCAGGCGAGGGAAGGAGAGGATGGGAACTGCTGGGAGGGAGACCTGAAACAGAGGCAAATAAGCATTAGGACAACATTCTCATGTCACAGACACTTCAAAAACCTCATTAGCTACACTGTACCAGTCACACCTGTGAAGTGTACTGACTGGTGAAAAATAATGATGATTAATCATGCCATCACATGAGATACGATGCTGTGACACAGACACATAAAAACTGGGACAGTCTGTCATCCATTAGAGTCATGTGTAACGCTCACAAGTGAGCACCCATGCAAAAAGATCTATGTAGTATAAACACATTCCCAGGCACAGATGAGGTGGACCTCAGTAACAAATGGAAACATATGGAAATCCAACTACCGCTAACTCTAAAGTCTCTATCTGATATTGGTTAGCCATAAGGGCCATGTAGGCTAACTTGAGCAAATCCACAACAGCTGTTAGTATCACATATGATGAGGAAGCTAATGATCGACATGCAATGAAGGCACTCTGTAGCCAGTCTTTTGGTGTGTCAAGTATGCATCACAATGCTAAACATGATATGTTATGTTATGTTATGTTAATTGGGTTCTTCTATAGCGCAACGGCTACTCACAAAGGAGTGTCCCGGCGCTTTGGCGAAGAGGACCTTTATTGCAGGTACAATAAATATTAAGTGCAAGTGATGTCCATCCAAGCTACATAATCAGACCCTACCATAGCACAGTAATGGTGCCGGCGACCAGAGATTCATGTGAATGACCGCACTCCACTGGTGCTACACAAAAATTCACATATGCATCTTTCACACTTTTTACTTAGTCATGCTAAACATACATGGCATCATGTGCATCTAAACATCACTGCTACTCACTGTGAAGGCTGGCGTAGCAGTATTCTCAACCTGCACTGAGGTAACAACATGACAGTGACATGATATACTGCTGCAAGGGGCAATGCATCCATGTTAACTGATTCACAGGACAGTTGTCTTAAGATGTGGAACATACACTGGGCAACACCGACACCACATGGTTTCATGGTAATCACACTGGACTGGCCCACAAGCTGGAGGTGAGGATCCAGTCACATTCTAATGCACACAGTGAGGCTGAAATCCCCCACAGAGTCCGTGGTTGTGACCTCTGACACAATGTCATGCCATGGTATGTGCAATGTTGCTGTGGCAATGTCTACACACATTGATGCATTCACCAGAGTATCAAAGTACAACAGATGACAGAAGGGGTGACTATCCTGTCATAAGAGTGGCCATACATGTCATAAGGTACATAATGGAGTAGCATGTATGCAAGGTGACACTACATGCACATGAACATGTACCACACGTTTCTACACATACCAACGCTAAACAGCCTCATATGAGTCCTTACCCAAATTGACTTCTCCACATGTCCAAGCATGCTCCGTTGATGTGGCTGACGTTGCAATCATAATGAGCAGTAGCAGGATGACCACGATGTACCCCAACGGACAACAGGCAGGGCGAGCTGTGGATGAGAGTGGCACACAAGGGGTCAAGTTCTGTATAATGTCATTTTGTCAATGTCTGTTGAATAGCCAGATGTAGTATGACACCTGTACATTCCAAGTGCACACATAGCACGTATGTGTGTAGCATTACAACTGAACGTGTGACACAGCACAACACACATCCAAGTGATCTTGCTTACAGTCTGTTGCATACACAGCATGCTACCCATGCAACTCTATAGTCCATCTTTTACATAAAAGATGAAATGACTCACCATCATGAAAAGAAGTTGCGGATGAGGTGACCGCAGATATCATCTTCACCCTCCTCGTCACTGGCATCCTGGCCAAGGCCGTCATCCTCAACGGGCGGATGTTCCAGCTCATCAGGATCCAGGTAGAATGGCACAGCCTTCTCCACTGCCATGTTGTGTAGCATGCAGCACACGGTGAAGATGTCACACACCTTGCGTGGGCTGTATTGGAGGGCTCCGCCTGTCTTGTCCAGGCACCTGAACCGGCTCTTCAGGAGTCCAAAGGTCCGTTCGATCACCTGCCTGGTCTTCACATGAGCATTGTTGTAACGCTGGTCTGCAGCTGTCCTGGGGTTGCGTAGCGGAGTCATTAGCCACGGCATGTTTGGATATCCAGCGTCTCCTGCAAATTGACATCATGTACAAGAGTGAATCATATGATGCAGATCATGAAGTTGTGACATACTGACATACAGAGCTCACAGTGTATACTCACCAACTAGACATGCCCGGTGGTTGTACAGCTGCAGCATCATCTGTGGTACCCTGCTACGCCTCATGATGAAAGCATCGTGGCATGATCCTGGATAACGTGCACAAACATGTGAGATAATCATGTTGGCAAGACACACCACCAGGGCATTTATCGAGTGGTAGTGTTTCGGGTTGCGATACGCTTGCTCCTGAGCCTGTGGTGGGACAAGAGTAACATGTGTACCATCAATTGCACCAATTACATGTGGCATGCGGCCCAGGGCATATAATTCCCCCTTGACATCTGTCAACTCTTCTGGAGTAGGGAATGTAATTAATTCATCAAGGTGGAGCAACATTGCTCCCAAAACATCACCCAATACCCGGCTAAACATGGTCTGAGACATCCCTCCCACAACAGCTATGGTAAATTGGAATGTACCTGTGGCAAAGAAATGGAGGGCTGCCATCACCTTTACCTTGGGTGTCAGTGCAGTTGGATACCTGTGGCATGGTTGTAGGTGAGCCTCAAGCTTGTCCGTCAGGTCCTTGATCAACTGTCTGCCGAACCGATATCGACGGATGCAATTGCGCTCCCTCATGGCTTCCAAGTCAGGCAACGGCCTTTCCAGAGGGGGTGCCCTGCAAGACACAATTGTAAGGAAATGTATTCGACTGTCTGACTAAGACTATAACAATGTACATGGCACAAGCAACACTGCTTCAAATAATGTAGACAATTTGGAGTGTGGCGTGGGATACACACTGATGCCAGCTCCCACACACTCCACCGTGGAGAAGGAAAATACCTGTAGTGTGTGGAATGGATGTGACATGCATACAAACAATCAGATGGAAAGGTCTTAGTGAGGATGACAATGTATCATGTCAGTGAGACACGTCATGTCAATGTCAGTAGGAGGTTGTCTGCACATCCAGACGGCTGACTGCAATACACACACACACCACATGTGCCATCATTTGCACTGTTCAGCCTTAGTCATGTTGCGGTGTGTACTTTCAGTTACAATTACATGACCATCATCATACAGCATGATAATAAGTTTGTCACTGATGGTCTGTGATGCCATCACACATGTGAACGGGTTATTAACACACGTGGCATGGTGTGTGTACATTAGTCACCCTGCCATCACAGCAAGGACACAACATAGATGCTCCTACAGCAGATGCACAGAACTTTCAAGGACTAGTTACTTACCTTTTGTAAACCAATATCTGTAAGGAACAGTAGGCAGTAGCAAAGTGTCACATTTCAATACATACATAGCTTAGGACTAATTAGCCTCCCTGGGTGCCATCAATCTGACCAGTGAGTGGTGGCTATCCAGGCCACACCGGAACAAAACCAGTGTTGTAGATTGGCATCCGACAAGGGCGTGGCCACGTTTTGCCCGTACCTACAACGCATACACTGGCAGCTGTTACACAAACATATCCCACAGAGAGTGTGGGTAGCAGGCAAAGATGGATGTCAAGTAGCTAAACATTACTCCCAGAGTCAGGGAGGATGATGGCATCTTTGCGTAGTGCCTGTACCTCTTGGATACCCTCTACAGCGTAGCTAACGGGAATGTGTTCTGTGGTTTTGAGGCCTGGATGCAGATGCTTCCTGGGATGGGGTGGTAGGACAGGGAACATGGTCAGTCCGGGTAGGGCAGTGGGGGTCTGACAACGTGCCTATCTACAGACAAACATGCTGCGTGGCTGTACATGCTTGCCAATATACATACAGTACTTTCATCAAGATAGGCCTGCAGAGGCTCAGCGTAGCGTTAGTGTAGTTGAAGGACCTCAGTGACAAGTTGGTCCTCACCGCAGCAACAGGGAGATGAAGGGCCATGGTTCCAACCGCCCACATAAACACAACACTGTACGTTGCCCAATCATCCAAATACATCTTTTGAGTTGAGACATCACCAGTGTCTGGCTAGGTGTCCACAACACTCGCATCCCCCAGTCCACCTGTCCTGTGGTCTTGGGACTGACACTCACGTGCCAGTGGGTCTTCATGACCCTCCCAATACTCATTAGCGCCAATTGTAATGAGGTGTGGCCAGCTCATTGATGTTTACATTCCCATGCAGCATTAAGAGCGGTGTTCTGCCACACAGTTACCACAGCGGAGCCGTACAGTGTGTGGTATCGGGGCCAGCACCACCCCAGAATGGCGCCACGGCTGACACCTGGGGGAGATCTGGCAGTGAGGTTGTGAGTTGAACCAGCGGGGACCAGGATGAACATTCCAATCATGTCTGTCACAGCGGTTCTGGGACGTATGCACCGCCTGCGTCCGTCACTCAGCGAGTGATGGCGTCTGGGGCATATCAACAGAGGCGCTACTGCCCCCAGACGGGTACGGTGGGCCAGAAGCTGACGCTGAGTCAGTGGGCGGGGTGAGGGACATCATGGACATGAGGAAGTGCACTTACTCCTCCTGTGTCACATGCAGGGCTGGGACCGTAGTTAGTGGTGCTGGCAACGACGGCTTCAATTCTGATGGAGCCGGGTGGTCGCTGTCACCCTAATCCCATGCAGCATTGCACTTGCATCGTGGTTATTTGTTAATGCAATTACACATCTCTGACTTCTTTTGTTTACCTGACGAGTTTGGCCTGGGGAATTATGTTTTAATAAGGGGCTCACATGTCTCCACACCCACACACATGCACTCGTCCTACATCCCAACCATGAGCTATTGTGGTGCTGTGCCAACTGCTGGAGTCTGAGTGGCTTGTGGGACAAATCACACCTGGATTCATATGTCTGGTCCCCGCAATTGGAGCAGCTCTTGTTGTTGTGCCTGACGTGAAAACCGTGGAGACACAGACGGTGAGGGTCACTCACCAACATGAGGCGTTTTCATTCCTCACAGGCTTTGTAAGTGACATCCCTATTGGCACGGTCTTGAGTATGACAATAAAAGGTAAATGCTCAGAAGTGTTAGTACAATGATTTAGGGTACAAAATGTGTAAGCTTTAACTTAGACCGGACCTGCGCTGGTGTTGAGAAACAAACAGAGGACCTGACGTGTGCACGCAGAGGTGACATATGACTACTCAGATAACGTCATCAGGGCACACACAACGCCAAGGACACTTGCAGAGCCAGAGGATTTACACACCAACACACAAGTGTACGGTATTACGGAAATTGCCATGTCCAGGATGACATGTGGGGATATTCTGAGGTGAGTAATACGTTACTGACCTGTTCATCGCATATGCTAACAGCATGCACAATGTTGCACATGGCACACACATGACGTGGTCACACAGGGTCATGCTGTGCGGCTATGACACCTCTGTGACAGTGGGCATGTTCCTGTCATCATGTGCCAGTTCCCTGTACTGAATTGTGGGCCATTCGAGTGTTCATGTGCCTCGCAACATGTTGCTGACGTTAATCGGGTGGAAATTGTTGAATGCATGTGATGCACATGTGCATCATGATTGATGACATGTTGTGCAAGCTATTCACACATCAACTGAGGCACAGGGTCACAATCCCTGTGCTTCTTCAATGTCTGCCACACCTGGCACATCCTGATGTATGTGTGCCATGCTGATGTATGCATCCACATCGTTGACATGAGTGTAGACTACATCCCTGCTGTGTGATTTCCTGGTGTAACTCTCCCAATGGTGACATGAAGGTGGACAGGGACGCAGCCTACACAATCGTTCACTTGACCATGTCTGACGCAATGTACCCCAATGGTACGTGCGTGTGTACGCATCGTTTCCCTATCGCATTTCGGCTCTACGCGACCTAAGCGTACCCCAATGGTACGTGCATGTGTCGGCCTCGTTTCCCTATCGCATTTCGGCTCTATGCGAGCTAAGCGTACCCCAATGGTACGTGCGTGTGTACGCATCGTTTCCCTATCGCATTTCGGCTCTACGCGAGCTAAGCGTACCCCAATGGTACGTGCATGTGTCGGCCTCGTTTCCCTATCGCATTTCGGCTCTACGCGAGCTAAGCGTACCCCAATGGTACGTGCGTGTGTACGCATCGTTTCCCTATCGCATTTCGGCTCTACGCGAGCTAAGCGTACTCCAATGGTACGTGCATGTGTCGGCCTCGTTTCCCTATCGCATTTCGGCTCTACGCGACCTAAGCGTACCCCAATGGTACGTGCGTGTGTACGCATCGTTTCCCTATCGCATTTCGGCTCTACGCGAGCTAAGCGTACCCCAATGGTACGTGCATGTGTCGGCCTCGTTTCCCTATCGCATTTCGGCTCTACGCGACCTAAGCGTACCCCAATGGTACGTGCGTGTGTACGCATCGTTTCCCTATCGCATTTCGGCTCTACGCGAGCTAAGCGTACCCCAATGGTACGTGCATGTGTCGGCCTCGTTTCCCTATCGCATTTCGGCTCTACGCGACCTAAGCGTACCCCAATGGTACGTGCGTGTCTACGCATCGTTACACCATTCAATGTGTAGCATTGGCAATGGCAATGTCACCGTACTTGGGTGTGAATTTTAAAAAATGCATAGGGAACAGCTAGGGGAACAGTGTACTGTTCAAAATGCAACCAGGTTGTCATGGATACGGAGTTTAACTCCTACAGGTGTCCTGGAAGAATCAGTTAGGAAAAAGTATACAATGTTGCGAAAGTTGTTGTTCAGCTCTGGCTCTATTTTCAAACCATGCATATGTGTGTCATGGGCTTAGGTGTGATGTGATTGGATGGAACATAGGATGCAAATTATGGTGGCCTATCGCACACTACTCCTTGGACTCACAGACCCTCTGCAGCACAGATATAAGCAGCATGTGGCTGTGGGAGGGCACTTGCCTGCACAACATTGGTGTGGTAACCACAGCTGCTGTCTCTGAATCCTCTGGACCCTGATTAGCTGAACATGGAGAGGGCACCTGCATTCACTGATGGTGAGAACAAGGCCCTGCTGGATGCCCTCCTGCCAAACTTCAGCAAGCTGTATGGGAGACCAGAGGATCAGGTGAGTGATGTGTGCAATACCTTGGAGTGTGCACCTGTTGTGTGTGTGTGACATCATAGCCACTGTGTAGTAATAGCGGATAGATGCAATGTTGTTGTGAGTGAGTGCCAGGGTGCACAGTGTTGTTACAAGAGAGTTATTTGTTGTAGTGTGGTGTGTGACAGCATGTCACGTGCTGCATTGCACCCAGATATAGCATATATTGTTCAGTGAGTGCCATGCTCAAAGAGTGTTTTGCAGCCCTCATGTCATCTGTAGAATTTCAATGTCATGCAAAGCAGTTGTGTTTGCACACAGGCCACATACTCCTGGACAATGATGCAAATGTGTGTGGCATACGATGCCCTGTTGTCCTCATGTATTTTGTGCACATATGGGTGTCTTGGGAACATGGACCAGGTATACTGATGTTCTGTAACTTTAGATTTGTGACAGGTATCTGCCTATGAGAAGGGTGAAATCTGGGTGGACATCGCCAGGGCTGTCCGGAGAGAGGGGGGGCCTCGCAGGAGGCTTCGAAACATAAAGAAGAGGTGGCAGGACATCCAGTGCTGGAGCCGCCGCATCGCCCGAGTCCAGCTGAAGCTGGAAGCTCCACGCCGGCATGGCGGCAGCCGCCACCTCACCCCCAACATGCTCCGGGTCCTGGAAGTGGTGTTCCCAGACCTCCATAGGCAGTTGCAGGAGGGACAGCAGCACGAAGGGGGTAGGTACATGTCTGTTTGTAGTCATGTGTGTGTGAAATGGTACCTGAAGAGCTCCAAGGCATGGCCACCCTCCCATAGTTTGAGTGGTGTGGTCAGACAGGCAGTACATGCATTGGCATTTGATTGTCCCTCTGTCAGCAGCTGCTTCTTTACATGCCTTGCCCTACTCCACATTAGAAGTTTGCCTTGGCTAATGCTTGTTTTTGACATGTACTCCTATGGTGCAGTGTCTCAGATTGCATCTTCCTTTGCACATCATCATGTTGTAGGGGGGTATGTGACACCTGTTGGTACCTTAAATGTAGCACCACATGTGCACTATGTCTGCCCTTCTTCATATTGTGGCACTGTTCTTGAGTCTCAACAAGTGTTTTATGCACAAGTCAGCCTCAGTGGCCTTTGTCCATGATACACTTTCTAATTATCTTGTGTTAGCTACAGGTGCACAATGTACATGTGCTATATTTTGGGCTTCTGCATACTCACACTGGGCAGTGCGTGTGTGCATATTCTCAACATCTGTTGCATGTTCTTTGTACATAGTATTGATGGTCTGCCACACAATGTGACTTTGGATGTACAAAGCTGTGATGGCAGTGTGAGGTGATGGAACACTTGTTTCAGGTCCCAGGATGGCATCACATGGCAGTTCGCCCAGGACTTTTCTAATGTGGCACAGAGTCAAAGCGAATCAAACATGACCAGGTCTTGATTTGGGTGGCAGGGTTGGCTAATGAACTGTTATGCATCATCAGCTATCCTGTTGTCAGGCAGTGGATCATGATTGTGTCTCTCATACAAGTATTTTCCTTGCCTATACCTTGTCTCCTAGCTTACATTGAGCGTTGTGTCTCTGACATTTGTCCACAAGTAGACTTGTCATTATGCAGAGTTCTGTGTCATGTGACTCATGATGCATGCCATGTTGAGGAATGAGGCCAAATGATTTGCAGCTGATATGTCTGAAGTGTACAGGTGACTGATATGTTTTCATTCTTCTCCTTGCTCACAGCATCATCATCTGAATCTGGAGGAGACACAGGCGCGGATCAGGCAGAGGGACACACTGACAGTGCCACCTGCTTTGAGGTGTCAGAGGGAGGCAGTGGCACAGAGTGTGAGGAGAGTCTGCAGGCCGGACGACATGGGACTGACACATCTTACCATGCCGACGACTCCGAGTCAGACTCTCAGGAGGGGGTGGAATATGCCGCAATGGTCACTCATTCATCTTTGGCTGCCCTCCCCTCCTCCAGTCCCATCTCCAACCTCCCAGTCCTTGGTGTGCCTAGGGTCCGTGCTAGCCCCCGTGTCTCCTTTGTTCCCAGCACCGCAGCCCCTGCCCCTGTGTCCCCTGCTGCCCTCAGTGCTGAGACTGTGGACCTACTCCGGCAGATTGCAGTAGGTCAGACATCCATGGTGTCTGTCCTCCATGGACATACACAACTGATGACACAGGTGGTGTCGTTCATGGAGGGCATGTCATCAGCCATGTCTGATCTGCGTCGAAGTGTGGCTGCCATTGAATCAACACTGACGGCACCTCTCTACACCCAGCAGCATCTGTCCCCCCCACCTCCTTCAGAGCCATCCACCTCTGCCTCTCACATACCTACACAGCATACACGCACACGCCACAGGTCAGACACACCCAGCGCACACACACAGCATAAGAAGCTCAAAGCTCCACGCACACAGTCTCAAGGGCAAGTAGGCACACCCACAGGGAGAGGGGAGACACCTCACACACGCATCCACACACCCAGTAGGACAGACTCACAGCCCTGTACCTCCACCCCCAATGTGTCCCCGGGTTCAGGTGGTAGTTTTTCCGCCCTGGCTGAGGTGTGCAGCCAGGTTTTTGAATCTACTTTCGGCGATGCCCCAACCAGTGTGGATGAATCCACTACACCTGCACCCACTCCACCTGTCCTTCCCTCTCCTGTCCATGCGGTGCCGAAGGATTCCACAGATGGTGCCCCATAGTCAGCACAGCTGATTAAACGCCATGTGCAGGCAGGTTTGGATGAAATGACCCCCATGGAGGCACAAACTGTTGCAGAGACTCTATTGGACTGGCCATTGGCCTTTAATGAGCGAGGACTCTCATTTGCTTTTCTTTTGTGATTCCGCTGAATAAAGCTAATTTTTTCCTTTTCAGATTTGTAGTTTGTGTGATGATGTCTGTGACTGCTGGGTGCGTGGGAGCTGGTGTGATGTTCACATTTAGGTCTGCTAAAATGTGTCTATCTCCTGAGGGTAATGAGGTTGACAATGGTATGTTTTTGATGTACGAGCTGGGCAGTGGTGGGCACTCTGATGCTGGGCAGTGGTGGGAAGTGGTGGGCACTCTGATGCTGGGCAGTGGTGGGCACTCTGATGCTGGGCAGTGGTGGGCACTCTGATGCTGGGCAGTGGTGGGCACTCTGATGCTGGGAAGTGGTGGGCACTCTGATGCTGGGCAGTGGTGGACACTCTGATGCTGGGCAGTGGTGGGCACTCTGATGCTGGGAAGTGGTGGGCACTCTGATGCTGGGCAGTGGTGGGAAGTGGTGGGCACTCTGATGCTGGGCAGTGGTGGGCACTCTGATGCTGGGAAGTGGTGGGCACTCTGATGCTGGGCAGTGGTGGGAAGTGGTGGGCACTCTGATGCTGGGCAGTGGTGGGCACTCTGATGCTGGGCAGTGGTGGGAAGTGGTGGGCACTCTGATGCTGGGCAGTGGTGGGCACTCTGATGCTGGGAAGTGGTGGGCACTCTGATGCTGGGCAGTGGTGGGAAGTGGTGGGCACTCTGATGCTGGGCAGGGGTGGGCACTCTGATGCTGGGCAGTGGTGGGAAGTGGTGGGCATTCTGATGCTGGGCAGTGGTGGGAAGTGGTGGGCACTCTGATGCTGGGCAGTGGTGGGCACTCTGATGCTGGGCAGTGGTGGGCACTCTGATGCTGGGAAGTGGTGGGCACTCTGATGCTGGGCAGTGGTGGGCACTCTGATGCTGTTAAGTGGTGGGCACTCTGATGCTGGGCAGTGGGGGGCACTCTGATGCTGGGCAGTGGTGGGAAGTGGTGGGCACTCTGATGCTGGGCAGTGGTGGGAAGTGGTGGGCACTCTGATGCTGGGCAGTGGTGGGAAGTGGTGGGCACTCTGATGCTGGGCAGTGGTGGGCACTCTGATGCTGGGCAGTGGTGGACACTCTGATGCTGGGAAGTGGTGGGCACTCTGATGCTGGGCAGTGGTGGGCACTCTGATGCTGGGTAGTGGTGGGCACTCTGATGCTGGGCAGTGGTGGGCACTCTGATGCTGGGAAGTGGTGGGCACTCTGATGCTGGGCAGTGGTGGGAAGTGGTGGGCACTCTGATGCTGGGCAGTGGTGGGAAGTGGTGGATGTGTTTACTATACACCAGTTAGACAAACGTTGATATAGCAGTCGTATGTCCCATACGTCTATTGCACTGGTGATGTGCGGTGACGTTCCGTACCCCGTGGTCGATGACGTAGGTTCGCCATGTCACCGTATTGCTCTACAGATGTGCGGTGACGTTCCGTACCCCGTGGTCGATGACGTAGGTGCGGCCTGTCACCGTATTACACTAGTGATGTGCGGGGACGTTCCGTACCCCGTGGTCGATGACGTAGGTTCGCCATGTCACCGTATTGATCTACTGATGTGCGGTGACGTTCCGTACCCCATGGTCGATGACGTAGGTGCGGCCTGTCACCGTATTACACTAGTGATGTGCGGTGACGTTCCGTACTCCGTGGTCGATGACGTAGGTTCGCCATGTCACCGTATTGCTCTACTGATGTGCGGTGACGTTCCGTACCCCGTGGTCGATGACGTTGGTGCGGCCTGTCACCGTATTACACTAGTGATGTGCGGTGACGTTTCGTACCCCATGGTCGATGACGTAGGTTCGCCATGTCACCGTATTACACTAGTGATGTGCGGTGACGTTCCGTACCCCGTGGTTGATGACGTAGGTGCGGCCTGTCACCGTATTACACTAGTGATGTGCGGGGACGTTCCGTACCCCGTGGTCGATGACGTAGGTTCGCCATGTCACCGTATTGATCTACTGATGTGCGGTGACGTTCCGTACCCCGTGGTCGATGACGTAGGTGCGGCCTGTCACCGTATTACACTAGTGATGTGCGGTGACGTTCCGTACCCCGTGGTCGATGACGTAGGTTCGCCATGTCACCGTATTGCTCTACTGATGTGCGGTGACGTTCCGTACCCCGTGGTCGATGACGTAGGTGCGGCCTGTCACCGTATTACACTAGTGATGTGCGGTGACGTTTCGTACCCCATGGTCGATGACGTAGGTTCGCCATGTCACCGTATTACACTAGTGATGTGCGGTGACGTTCCGTACCCCGTGGTCGATGACGTAGGTTCGCCATGTCACCGTATTGCTCTACTGATGTGCGATGACGTTCCGTACCCCGTGGTCGATGACGTAGGTGCGGCCTGTCACCGTATTACACTAGTGATGTGCGGTGACGTTCCTTACCCCGTGGTCGATGACGTAGGTTCGCCATGTCACCGTATTGCTCTACTGATGTGCGGTGACGTTCCGTACCCCGTGGTCGATGACGTAGGTGCGGCCTGTCACCGTATTACACTAGTGATGTGCGGTGACGTTCCGTACCCCGTGGTCGATGACGTAGGTGCGGCCTGTCACCGTAATACACTAGTGATGTGCGGTGACGTTCCGTACCCCGTGGTCGATGACGTAGGTTCGCCATGTCACCGTATTGCTCTACTGATGTGCGGTGACGTTCCGTACCCCGTGGTCGATGACGTAGGTGCGGCCTGTCACCGTATTACACTAGTGATGTGCGGTGACGTTCCGTACCCCGTGGTCGATGACGTAGGTTCGCCATGTCACCGTATTGCTCTACTGATGTGCTGTGACGTTCCGTACCCCGTGGTCGATGACGTAGGTGCGGCCTGTCACCGTATTACACTAGTGATGTGCGGTGACGTTCCGTACCCCGTGGTTGATGGCGTAGGTTCGCCATGTCACCGTATTGCTCTACTGTTGTGCTGTGACGTACCGTACCCCGTGATCGATGACGAACATACGGCCTCCCTCCGTATTACACTAGTGATGTGCGGGAGTGTGTGGCGCAACATACCCAGACATTACAATCGTGCAATGGCGATGTGGCCGTCTGGCTACACGTACAGGTATGTTGGACTTCGTTGGCGTTCATGTCCTGCTTGTCGTGTACCGGGTGCCGGTTTTACCGGAGTGTGGGTTTACGGTAGTTTAGAGCTCTCGTAGCAAAAGAGCCGTACGGAGTGTGTTCAACACTGATCGTACTTCCTGGTTCGGAAGGCGCGGTCTATTTACGTACGGACGCTGCATGGTGCGTCAGCCGACTGCAATTCGTATGGATTTTTGATTTGTACGGTCTTTTTTACGAGTCGTACGGAGTGACGCTTTAATTTGTGATCGTACTTGCTGAATCGTACGGGGACGCCTACAGGTGCGATTCGTATGGGGAAAAACGCTCCGAACAGCAATTCGGAGCGCTTTTTACCGGATCGGAATCGACGCCAATGTGTCTAAAAAGAGAAAAAGTTCTGGTAAGACCACAAAGGATTTCAGAACAAATATTACTAGATTCAGAAAAAAAAGGTAAATGTTCAAAGCAGTGAAAATGTTCCAAACACAGAAAAAAGTGGAAAAATTAGGACAGGAAAAAAAGGCAATGCTCATACGAAGGATACAACTTATAGTAAAAGAAGAGAAAATCAATATAAAGAAATAGGCAAAAAAATATTTTACAACAGAGTGGTCCATAATTTACTGAAACCTACAAGGAAATGTAGAAAGGGAACACTATTTTATAAAAAGAAGAAGCATATCAAATCCATTGTTGAAAAGGCTTTTGAAGTAAAGTGGAAATTATTCATTTTAGTATTAAAGAGAATTCGATCACTAGATAAACCAACCCATTTAATGAAGGCCAAAAGTAAGAGGAAAAGAGTAATTAACAAAAGTAATTTTCGTAATATTTTCTTAGGGCAATAGAAACACAGTTCAAGTTCTGAGCCTTTTTTAATGAAGAGAGGTATTTACAGAGCAATGATTTGTTGCATGTAGTTGACACCAGTGGTCGAGCTTATGAGGTTAGAAATGGTTGTCCAATTGAGAAAGAGCAAATAGTTCCTAGAAATGCAGAAGTGATAGCTGATGAAGTTCTAGGCCGACGTCCTAAAGCCCCAGTTTACACTTGGGATTGTAGTAGTATTTGTAGTGTACAACAAGAATCTATTGATAAATTATGCAATTTCTTACAAGCATATTGTAAAAAAAAGTGTTAAACAAAAGATTAATGGGTTGCAAGGACTAGACCCTTGCAGAGTGAGAAAACATACTGGTTTGCAAGGTTATTCTCTTGCTTGTCTTTCTAGGAAAGTATGTCAAAGTGTTTCTCACCATTTCAGGATGTTGGCAGTACATCATACTCAAATGTGGACGTTAGTGAGAAGTTTTTATTATGCAAAAAGTCCAGCACTAAAGTTAAATGAGTTGAACAGTGCTCTTTTGCAAGGGTCAGTATCAGATGTGAAAAAGGTTTGTGATGATATTGAGCTTTGTTACTTTGGTCCTGAAGAAGAGAGTGAAGAAACTCAGACATTAATAGAAGAAAATGTTGTAGAGAATATTGAACATAGTTGTACAAAAATTTTGAAAGTGAAATTATAAAGTTTAAGGTGATTTCAGGTGAAAGGCCAAATTTTTCTAGTATTTGTTGTCGCCGAACTCACTATAAAAATCAGACTAGAAGTGTTGATCTGTATTTAGAAAGTGAAAAGGAAAATAATGATACGTGGAAAGAATTTGCAACTTATTTGTTGGTGGAGAATTGTTTTGATTTGGGTTCTGATCAGCGTATTTGTAAATATTTTTATAACAAATTAGATGAGAATAAAATTCCAGCTAGAGCTGTTCATAATAATCTAGAGTTGGTTGCTATTCCTCCAGAATTGATATATTTGAACACGTATGAGTCTATTCTCATTCAATGTGTGCACTCGTTTCAGGCTATTGTTCGTATGGAGCCTAAAGAATCTATATGCATGTAGAAACTGTCGGATAATTTTAAGGCGTAATTCGGTTGTAGAAAAAGGTTTAGTTAATGGAGCAATGGGCCAAGTTGTGGATTTCATTAATTATCAAAATAAAGATGGTATTGAATTCTTAGATTACATTTGATCAGATTGAAGAAGTGAAACAAATTGGTTGTTGTTCTGTTCGTTTTTTGCTTGTTAAAGATTTATATTTCCATAGGAGACAGTTTCCACTTTCTCTGGCATATGCAGTGACTATTCATAAATCACAAGGTTTAAGTGTTGACAGTGCTTTCGTGGACATTGGAAATACTGTGTTTAAAGAGGGTATGGCATATGTTGCTTTGTCGCAAGTCAGAACATTATCTGGTTTGTTTTTGATTGATTTTGATGATACTAAGATTACTGCAGATGCCAACTGTGTCAAAGAGTACAATAGGTTAAGAAGAACATATGCTCCTAATTTAGGTCAATATCCTATATTTGAAAAGCGTGTGGTTGGTAAAAAAAAAAGGTATGAGAATATCTGTACTGAAGGAGTAGAGAAGGGAAAAAAGATAATGTTGTGATTGCAAGCAAAAAGAAAAAGGACACTGTTGAAGAGATTGTTGGTTATCAGTTTGAAAATTTTTCTGGTGTCAACTGCTATGCTAATGTAGTGGTCAATGCTGTTTTTTTCTTGAAGGTTTGCAACAGCAAATTATGGAGAATCGTGAAAAAGATTTTGTTCCTTGCTGCATTCTGTTCATGAAAAATTGAGAACAGATAAAAGTAAAATACAAAGCGTTTCTGATGTTCGTAATCTTTTGGATGTATGTTCTAGTTCTACACAATTTACTCAAAATATCCAACAAGATGCTCAGGAATTTCTAATGTATATGCTTACTGTATTGGAAAATGAAGGTGTAGACATAGAGAATATTTTTGGCCTTTGTTATAAATGGGAAAATCAATGTGAAAATTGTATGTATACATGTAGCACTAATGTAGATACTGAAAGATCTTTATATTTGACATCCGCGGCAACTGTAAATCAGTGTCTTTCAATAAATTAGTTAAAGCTGCCAATCAAAACATAGAGTGTAGCCAATGCAAATCAGAAATGTTATCAACATTATATATACAAAGATATGGAAAATATATAATTTTCATGATGCAACGTTGTACAGCTGACAGAAGAAAATTGGACACTTTAATAAAACATTTTGTAGCTACATAACTATCAATATCAGGAAGGACTTTTGTAGTAGTAGCAATAATTTTCCACTATGGTCCTTCAACAACATCTGGACATTACACTGTCTATCTAAAAAGTGAGAATGGCTGGAGGCTTTGTAATGATGCTGAGTTGGTTTTCAAACAATGTTTGCCTTTTAAATTACAAAATTCCTACCTAATATTTGTAAAGCCAAAGTTTTAGGAAGATAATTCAGCCTCTGAGGAATTTATTATTGGACAATTTACATAAAAATGACTGCAAAAATACAATTTGGCCTCACGGAAAGGTATTTCTTTGAATTATGGAATTTTTGTTGCACATTGTCTTGGTGTATAATTTTAACCCCTTCGCTGCGGGGGTTATTCCCCCGCTGTGCTGGGGGGGAGGGGGCGCGCACAGCGCCCCCATGCTCATGACGAGCTCAGCTCGTCATGAGCTACGGCGCTCCGGTGCTCATGACGAGCTGAGCACGTCACAGACGTATTGGCTCCCGTGGAACGCTCAGCACAGCAGGGGAATTCTCCCCGCACCTGAGCGTTCCACGGGCTATGACGAGCTGAGCTCGTCATGAGCACCGGAGCGCCGTGTCTCATGATGAGCTCAGCTCATCATGAGCGTGGAAGAGGTTAACTGCCATCTTTTATAGTGTTTATAAATGTACGTTATAACATTTTCTTAGCAGTAATCATTTGATATATTTGTGATTTGTATTATCTGGTATTTTACTATAGATAGTTTGCTGTGTTTTTTAAAACAATCTAATTGATTGTTTTTTTTTGCCATCTGTTATGTGATGAGTACGATTGAAATCACTATTTCTAGCGTAATTCAATATATTCTGAGAACAGCAAAAAAGCCAAGAAATTACTTTGTAAAATGTTAAAATTATGCTGTGCTATTAAAAATGTATTATTACATGTTAAAACTATTTCTTCTTTTCTTTTACAGATCTTAATTTTAAGATATGGAATTTAGATTATAAAAAACAAGTGAATAAACTGTGTAGCGTTTTTTTTAGGTGTATTCCTGTTGAGGTAAGTTTTAGTAAGTCTTAAAATGCACAATGGACTGTGTTTTCACACAGTTGAAGAAAAGGAAGATGGATGGACTAGATTTGTGCCAGAAAGTTCAAATGCAAACAGGTATGAATTAGAGGACAGTTTCAGATTGCCTGTCTGCAAGATACATGGTATAGTACAGAATAGACTGATATGGTTGTTTTGCCGGTCTTGGTAATTTCAGAATTAAAAGAAATGAATCTCTTTAACTTAAACCACATCACTGAGTGTTTTTGCACATGTCATATTAGGCCGCATCCCTTCCCTTCAGTAATATATAAACATGTCCTGTCAGTTCCCCTAAACCTAAGTAGTTGTAAATGTATCTTGTGCTCTGTTATGAGCACATAAATGTACTCCTATAAAAACAATTGGCCTAGCCATTAGCTCTCTTTCTTATTTACGAGGTGAGGAAAAGACATTTTGTATACCCTTTCTTTTCCATGAAAATATAATCTCAACATACACAGCACTTTGCGTCGAAAAGGCGTTCTATAGGTTTTGCTGTGCGTGTTTGCACAGAACACTCATAGAACAAGACACATCTCCAGATTCATCATAAATCATAAATCTGGAAGTGTTTGTGAATGCTGCACATCCTCTTATTGGTGTAGCAAAGCACAACGAGGAAAATTGTTTTACTTCTCATTTTTTCACTTTCAATATATGCTACATGCACAGCATGTATTGAAGGAGAAAAATGCATTTACTTATTGTTTTTGTGCAGGAAGGTGTCCCTTCTTGCACAAAAACAATCTCCACATGACACAGACATCCTTGCACCATGGTGCACGGGTGCCTGTGGCACCACATGGCTGCAGTTTAAGCAGCTGTGCAGAGTGAGGCACAGACCTGCAACATATTTATATACATATGTTGCATCCCTGTGCTTTGGAAGTACCACAGCATGCTGTAGTTAAACAGTTTACAGTGTCAGAATTCAGCACTTCCTTATAATTCTGAACGTATGCATTCACCACACATCACAAATTTCTTTTTACTATCAATTATGCACTACAAATACATTCATCTACACTTCCACACACTAGCATACTAGTTTAGATCTTTCTTTAACCAGAGTAGTTAGTTCTGAAAATAACTTTTTTTTTCTTTTTGTTGTTTTGTATTTTTTTGTGTATTTTTTGAACGATTTTGTATTTTTTTTTAAAACAGGGGAAAAATGTGAACTGGGAAAAGAAAAAGAAAAACTGGGAGGATAGGAAAAAAGAAAACTAACTAACAATGGTGGTGGTCAATGGCTCGACACACCAGATCCACCAACTGCTCCCCATATGCAATGAGCCGTCTGCATTTTATGCATGTCATGTGGACTTTCCCTAATTGGGGACGGATTTCAGGATGCGATAATGAGCTTGCTGGTGTTGCTCCACTGGTACTAGGGACTGCCGATGGATCAGGAGGAGTCTCCCTTAATCTTCTTAATTCCTCCCTGGCATAATTCACTGGATGCTTTGTTTGCAAGTGCTTCCACATACTTGCAGTACCGCATGAGTATTTTTTTGTGGGGTCTCCCCTCGAAAGCACTACCTTGCAAATGTGGCAAGTCACTTTTGTTGCATTCAACTTCTTCAACCCTGGAGGAAATGTGAAAAATTTCCAGACAATGCTTGTATATCTTTCCTTAGGGGGAATTTCTGGAACAAATTTCTGTTCTGATGAATTCTCTGAATCAGAGGAAGGTGCTGGATTTGCAGCCATAGTTCAAGCAGGTCATTGTGTTCTCCAATAATGAAGGAACAGCAGATCTTCTCAGCAGCTCTTTCCCTAAGAAAAATTCTGAGAAGAGTGATTGAAATGGGTGGGGTCCTTCAATAGTTTCAATAGGAAGTTTAATGAACCAATCAAATCTCTTTTTTCGGGGTCACATAAGATGCGTGCACTGAGCACGCACCCTGCTCGCAACGTGCTCGCCGCCCATCGTGACTTCGCGAAATTACATTAAAAAGTGATGTACTTTTTAAGAAAGTTAAAGAATAATATTTTTATAATAACCTCAGATAATGTCTTGTCTTAATATTTATATTAAATATATACATATATATACGTTTTTCAACATTAAAAAACCCACCCACTGCGTCTGATATGCATATGCCGTTGCGCGCTACCGCGCATCCGTCACGTTGCGTAATATATATGTAACATTATTGTGTTCGAATTGTGATTGATTTTGTTCCTGTATTTGCAACCTTGCATTTTAATAATTGTATTGATTATGTCATTATTATTTGTTTGAATACCTTGATGTAAACTGTTTTTAAATATGAAGGAGATATCTATTGATATAAATGAATAAAATTTGTGATTCACTGTAGACATATTTTCATTGATTTTTGGTTTCTGTTCTGGCTCATCCTCTGTATATTGCTACATCATTGATCTTCAAGTTGCCTAGGAATTGTCTTCTACATTTACTAATCCTTGTCCTAGGAACTGAATCTCATATAGTTCAGGGGGCCCTAGATACTTTTAAATATTATAACGTTACGTAATACGTACATGTTGCGTATGCATCAGAAGTCGCACCCAATCGCATAGCAACCGCGTTGGAAAAGTCGTACCCGTCGCACACCCTACACGGATCCTAGACAGCAACCCTAAAACGGCGGACACGTTTCACGCAGTAAACAAGCAGGGTGCACTCCAAGAAAAAGGAAAAAAAAAATAATAATTTAAGTATATTATAAACAATATAGAATAATATTTTTAAAAAACCTTTTAAGTAAAACAAAATTATAAAAAAGAATGTGTAATGTAATTTAAAAAATAACATATCTAAAAATAAAATGATTAAAAAGATGTAGTTAAAAATATGAAAAAAACAATAATAAATATATTTAAAAATTATCATTTAAAAAACCTTTGAAATTCACTAAAAAGCATAGGTTTTGCATACGTTATAGTTAGGAATTTGCATTTAAAAAAACCTTTGAAAATCACTGAAAACACCATAGGTTTCAGACAAGTCATAGTTAGGAATTAGCATTCAAAAAACCTTTGAAAATCACTGAAAAAACCATAGGTTTCAGACATGTTATAGTTAGGAAGTAGCATTTAAAAAACCTTAAAAATTCACTGAAAAAAAACATAGGTTTTAGGGGTGTTATAGTTAGCTAGACATTTCACTTTTATAAAACCATTAAAATTCCCCCGTTACAGTTAGTTGTACTAACTATAACTCGCGGGCCCGCAATCCACTGCTGATGATGTCACATATTACATAATTCATGACATGGTCAGTGACATCACTGATGGGTAGGTATTTATTATTACCGAATCTCAATTACTGATTCAGTTATAACGAATATTGAGAATTCTGTATTTTTTACTGAATTCTTACCTACATCTGAAATACTGACTTCTTAATACAGAATCGGTAAAATTCAGTATTTAGAATTTGGTATTTCACTATTACCTACATCGGGTCCTTAGTTATATAATTTTGGAATAGGTCAACAAAAACCCCAGAGGTGGAAACAGGGTCCTCAAATTACGACAGAGAGAGTCTAAGCTCATTATTGACTTCCAAACCAAAACACCAGGAGGTCTGAATCAGGAAGAAGAATTGTCCGTACATCTAAAAGAATAATTGTACTCATCCATATACCTGTTTTGCCATGTGTTTTTTATCTAATTTTCTATAATCCATGAACGGTTTTGTGCCCAAGATGTTAGAAATATTTCTAGTAGTTATGACGCTACTGTGTTCAGTAGGGTCAGTTGATCCTGTGTTTTAAATTCTTGTTTTTCTTCTTCTTTTATTTTGCTGGAGGAAAGGAAGGGGCCCAAGTCACCAGCACTCACCTTACACCGGATTCCTACCCTTTTTCTCTTTTCTGCTTTTTCAAGAGCACTGTGATGGAAACTTATGACAGCACGGCTAGCTGTAGTGGGAACATGGTAACTTCAAGTGCACCGGACTTCACAGTATGTCCTTTTCACTATGTCGAGTGAGGACGCATGGTACCACTTCGTAGCACTTTTGTAGCCTTTCTTGTCAGTCCGCCCCTTCTTGTCCTGACCCCCCTTGTCATTTTTTACTTGATTGCATAGTGTATAATTCATTTGGCACTTGTCAAAAGGCAAATTTGAGGAAAATTACAGGCAGATCCCTCAATCTGCGCCAAAGTTATTCCCAATAGAATGTTGCGGATTTCCTATGGAAAACAATCCTAACTATAACTACCTACTGGCGACCGCCAGTAGGTTATATATATATATATATATATATATATATATATATATATGTGCGCTCACGTGTAAGGACACGGTCACACTCGCGGGGAGAAACTTGAGCTCGCCTTTCTTGCCACAGCGTGCTTGAATAGCTGAGGAGCTCAAGAGAAAGTGATTCAATCCCATTTCGCCGTGGAATTCCTGACGCGTTTCGAAGGCTCCCGCCTTCTCTTCAGAGGATTTGGCGAACTGATGATGGGAATGCAGGTACCAGCCCTGATACTGATCATGGCACGCCCCTGATGGGCAGTCCACATGTCCCAGTGCCTGCAGGGACTGGTAGTCCTGTTTAGTCTTGGCGCCCCATGTGTGGATCGAGGCGGACGAGTGGTCTCCCCTCGCCAACCAAGCGACCTCACGATATCGGAGTAGCAGACGGATGTATGCCCGTCAAACTAGCAAGCTGGATGCTTGCCCTAGTCGGCTCCTACCTTGAGGCCGCTTGGCGGTGCTCAGCGTGTATGCAGGGGCTCTGCTCGCTCCTTACCATCATGGCGCTGCTGCACTCTTCTGGCGGGTGCGGTAAAAGGATGGTGATGGTTCCATCCACATATTCAATTTTCAATTTTTATTTATTATGTTTTGGCTCTCAAAGAGGGCCACATAAATTACACAAAAATACAGAGAATAAAACAAAACACATGCATTTACAAACACACAAGAAAAATCTACCCTTTACATCAATAAAGATTAAATACCAAGCTAACATACAAGTCACTACTACACAAACATCGGAAAATCAAAGCATCATCCAGGACATATTAATAAATAGCTAAAAATCCTTTAAAAAAATTAAAAATATAGAAGCAGAACATTTCATTAGGAGGGCAATAAAGTGCATGCAAAAAATCATTTAAAGTGACAATGCCGAGGCGGAGACAAATAACTTTTAACCATCTAGCGCGCAATTTACGCAACATGGGACAGATCAATAAGACATGCGTACAGTCCTGAATATTCAATTTACATAAGTTGCACAAAGCAGAGGAGCCATACCACTTGGATAACAGTAGATTTAGAGGGATTAAGTCATAACGTAAAAGAAACCAAAATCTACGGATACCATGCGGCAGGTTCCATGTAGCATAGGTTTGAGGTTGCTTCATCACATATGAGTCAAGAAGAAAATCTACCTTCCTTTTACCGCAGATAAGCTTTTTGTCTGATTGAAAACTTAAGTCCCAAGAGGCAGCCTTCAACGCAAGTTTTAACTGCGGGGGAGAATACGAAAACAAAACGTTTTCATCTAATTTTAGTAGGGCTGCCGCTTTTCTGAAGTTATATACCAGTTGGGAAAACTCATTAAAATTACCCAGTAGTTCACTACGGATAAGAGCTCTTATCGTCCCTTCTTTTGCTCTAGCAAGGCAGGCCACCCATCTCACCAGGGCACATAATCCCTGTACCCAACTACTCCTAATGCCAAAGTCAAGTCTACAGGCGGCCAAAGAGCATGCAGTATTAAGAGAAGAGAGAGCTCTAAGGAGTTTCCCCTCAATCTTATGGCAAAAGGCCCAATTTTTCACTTCTATAAGTTCAATACCATACAGAATTGTTGCGGGGATTTTTGATCTATATACCTCCAATAAACTCTGGAAGTGTCGCTTCCCCGTTGCCAGGTATAGAGACTTGAGACCTCTGCCATGAGCTAGAGCTTTGCGCGTGCAATGCTCAATATGGAGCCTCTCACTTAAATTAGCCATGATGATTTTTCCCAGGAAAGTATAGGACTTCACAACCTCCAGTTTATTGCCCCCAATGTGCCAGTGATAATCTACAGAGCGGCACTTCTTTTTACCGGCTATACACATCACCTTGCTTTTGGCAATGTTAATTTTCATGCAATGGGCTACAGCAAAAGCATGAAGGGCATGTAACCGATTTACAAGTCCTTTAGGAGTCAGATCAAGCATAAGGACGTCATCGGCATACATCAAACAAGATATGGAGGTCCCCCCCACCACCGGAGCGATGCCCTCACTAACGGACACAGCAGCGGGTAAATCTGCTGTGTACAAGGAGAACAAGAGGGGCGCCAATAAGCATCCTTGCTTCAATCCATTCTTAGATGGGATTACAGAAGAAATTCCCCTCTCGCCCCCCATCAGGACCCTGCACCAAGTCTCAGTATGCAGAGCCCGCACCAACTCTAATAAATAGGGTGGGAGACCAAGCGCTGCCAATTTTCTCCACAGCGTTCCACGATCAACTTTGTCGAACGCTGTGGAGAAATCAATAAAGGCAGCATACACGACCCCTCCTCGCACCTGGACATATTTATCTGTCACCACATGCAGCGCGGTGAGATTGTCCAACGTACCGTGATCCCTACGGAAGCCCGTCTGTTCAAGGGGCAGAATGTTATACTCCTCCACCCAATCGGAAAGGGATTGCAGGAGACATTTCGCAAAAACCTTTCCGATAGAGTCGAGGAGAGCAATCAGCCGATAGTTGCTAGGGCTATCCCTTGTTCCCTTCTTAAAGATAGGGACCAGGATACTTCCCCTCCAGGAGGCAGGTACCATATTAGACAAAAAACAGGCTCTAAACAAGGGATACAGAATTTTACTCCACCTTGCAGGATCCTGTTTCAGGACCGTCATGGGGAGTTCGTCAGGGCCCATTGCCCCAGAGACGCGCATCTTTTTTATTGCCATCTCAATTTCTCCTTCTGTGGGGTAACAAATGAGTCCGTCAGGAGTGACATCTAAAACGATATCATCACCTGGGATCCCGTTCCCCGCATACAAGTCCTGGATATAAGAAATCCATACCTCTTCTGCTATAGGGATAGGGGAGGGACTTAGTCTAGAGCCACATCCCTTACTGATTATTGCCCAAAAATCTCTAATCCTGCCCTGAGTGACAGATTCCCTCAAATTGATCCAGACCTCGTCCTGACTTGCCTTTTTAATTTTTAACTTAAGTCTCGATCTCTTTCTCTTTAGCCTGGAAATTTCATTTCCACGTTCCGTGACTCTATCTACGTATTGTTGTCGGACTAGTTTATTTATTTCCTTATTCAGGATACGCAATGTACTAGGGACCACTACCCTTGTGCTAGATCGGGGAGTTTTTTTGGCAAAAGAGATGATGTTTCGCATAAATTTTTCAAAATATTCTATTTCATTACCACGCCACTCACTTAACACCACTAGAGTATCAGATAAAAACTCCTGTATCCCATTAATGGCGGAAGAATTCCAGACACACCTTCCCGATGAAGTATGGAAGGCAACATCACTGCCATTAAGGGACCAGGGTACAGAGGACATGGGATTTAAAGAAATAGTTATAAACATTATGCTGTGGTCACTCATGGAAGTAGGTATGATCTTAAGATCCTGGATAAAGGGAAACAAACCATAGTCAGCAATAGCATAGTCCAAGATAGACGACCCAAAAGGGGATTTGTGCGTATATTTAGCGGGCACGTCAGAAGGGAATCTCCCATTTAAAATAAGGCCATCTACGGCCGCTAATTCTTTTAACAGGATCTTCCCTCTTTTATTGGTCACTTGCTTATCAGGAAAGAGTATTTGAGGAACCAAGTGCACCTCTTCTTTACATTTATTCCTAAATAGTTTTAAGCTGGCGTTAGAGATTTTACAGTTCAAATCTCCCACAAGTATAATTTCGGGAGGAATTGAAACATTTTTAATTTTCTCAATGTAACCAAATAACTGCTTCAATATCAGATTAAAACGCTCTTCTGGGGGAATGTACACATTTATAATTACAATAGGCGATTTAATGCCGTTGCTAAAAATGTTTTCAATAGTTATCGCCTGAAAAAGTTTACTAGGATCAGTGTAATGGGCGAATCTCCACTGCAAATTGTTAGATAATAAACACGCAATTCCCCCCCTAGCATGACCTTTCTTAGAGGGGGCAGCAGGGACTTCCAGGACATAAAAATCCTTAGAGACAGCCAACATACCAATACACCAAGTTTCCTGTAAACAAATCACATTCGCTCCTAATGAAAATAGGAGCGCAAATTTCTCCGGACTACTGTGAATCCCTGCCGCGTTCCAGGAGATGATCTTTAATGAGGTGTTAAAGATGATGAAACAATCTGGGATTATCCCTAGTTTTGGTAACTAAGGCGCTGTGGAGCCAATTCCACTGATCACCATCCTCTAAGGATGGATGCTGGATCAGCGGGAGAGGCCTCACATGCGAGACCAAACGTTTTCCCCTAGAGACCCAAATCTTCAGGTCTGTAAGGGGAAACGAAGTCCCATTTTGCTCATCCCTACTACATACCTCCCCAGAAGGAGGGTTTATATTACAAAGGTTATACAACGGGAGAATATCAATACCAATTCGTTGAAAATTCTCCGCTTGCTGCAATATCAGATTTACAATAATTTGAGAATAAAATTTCACCCTTATACTTGAGACCCTAACTTCACCCATCAGGGACACTAACTCAATGTCCCTAGTTTGGATATGGCGAAGACTTTCTATCTCGCTAAAACACTTAAGAAGCCAGGCTCTATTTAAAGGTAAATCAACGTCAAATAATGGTAGAAATTCTAGCACAAGAGTGTCCACTGGAGTTTTTAAAGATGATAAGCGACGGTCCGAGAAGGGGCGGTCACCAGTCTCCAAGGCTGTCAAAAACGGGGGTGCCAAGGGGTTGAGAGCCCCAATTGGGTATTCGATAGAAGCTCCAAACGTTGTAGGTAGTTGAAAACCTGTAGAGGGGCCCCCCATTTGTTGCACAACTTCCGAGGGCATTAGCGGAAGTAACTCATCAGTGCCCTCTAGAGGTGTGGAAATAATCGAATTCAATACAATTTCAGCCTTAGGAGATATGGAAATAGGATCCAAGTCGTTTTCTTCATTCTCCATAGCTGCCAGAGAGTTTTGAAAGATTATCCGACGCTGTCTTTTTTTCATATATTTTCGAATTGTTTTTCTTTTATTCCCTTTCTTGTTTCTGAGTTTACCATTTTTTACCTTTGCCTCATGTTTATAGTCCAAAAGTTCTTGTTTATTTTCAGACATAAAGATAGGGAATAGTTCTTGCACCACTTTTGGGCCAGGAGTAGATATATTGACCTCCTCGATCTCGAGAACTGAGTTCTTGATACAGTTAGGCACTGCAGTTAAGGGGATAGATGTAATATGAGATTTCAGCCCTGTTGTTACAGCCTTCATGGCAGAATCCGCTGGTTGCTCATGTGTTTTCCCCTTA
The DNA here is from genome assembly GCF_964261635.1 of Lissotriton helveticus. Lineage (NCBI taxonomy): Eukaryota > Metazoa > Chordata > Amphibia > Caudata > Salamandridae > Lissotriton > Lissotriton helveticus. Next base: position 1,942,952,713 of record NC_136063.1, on the reverse strand, counting down.
AACAAACTAGATTCCATCACAGGGGGGGGAACACTCCCTGTATCAGACGACTTTTGTAGCAGTGCCTTTAGTATTTGAGTAACTGACTCTAAGATACAGTCCGAGTTACCTACGAATTTCCCCAAAAGTGCTAAGATGGAAGCTAACAATTGTTCCAAGGCAATCATGGATTCTGAGATTGGCTTATCACACGCTTCCACGGGACGGCAGATCCCAGAGAGGATAAGACCCGGACTCCCAGAGACATCTAACAGGTCGGACATATCCTGTCCGTTTAGAGAAGGGGTGCTACTATACAACATTAGCCCAGATGGGGTAGCGCCCCCTACATGCTTGGTAGGGTCTAGAGTCTCTACTTTAGCTGTATCGACATATCGGCCACAGAGTTCAAGATCAATAAATAAAGAAGACTGATCACCCCCCAACCTATCCGTCACCGCCGCTTGAGGCAAAGAAGGTTTATTCAAGCATTTCCTATCGGCTAGCAGCGGGTCAGAGTTAATACATTCCTTCCCTTTAGGGGAGACACGGGAGGGCGACACCGCTGCCGCGGGTTGTTGAAAAATAGGCTGCACGGGGGGAGACAAAGGATCTATAATGGCTTGTGTATGAGGCTCTTGACCCATAACTCCAAGTGATTTCTTTATTACAATGTTCGATTTCTTAGAAGAAGACATGTCCCAAAGCTCAAAAAGCTGACATTGACCCTTCAACGGGGGATTATTTACAGATTTATTCCTTGTCCGGGTTTTCTCTTTTTCAGCACCAGGAGTGCCTCCTACTTCCCTTCCTGAACGTAGTTTTTTAGACATCCTCAGTATGGGGATTCAGCAGATATTTAATGTGCAAAAAGAAGCTTCAGGCCAGAAGAGATATCACTAAAAATGACACAAAATGCAACCAGGATAATGTATTGCAAATAAAATAATAAATAAGAATTATAGTCCTGGGTGAGCAAAAATGATTAACCGATGGTAGAGTGAGAGGAGGCGACCGGTAAAAAAAACAGTAGATGGTTCTACCTCCAACTGACAAGCGAATCAATGTTAGCTGGATGCGAAACAATGTCACAAACAAAATTAAAATAGTAAAAAGATAATGACCGAAAATAACCGGGCCCAGCCCAGCCTACCTCGGCCACAGAGGGCCCGCCCTTTGCCCGGGCTTAGCCCGGCGTCCCGCTCGCGTCCCGCGAGACGGGGGTGACTCTGTATTTGAGCGCCTCCTGGCGCGCGTTTGGCGCGATTAGCGCCGCTAGGGCAGCTGGGTATTGTAGTTTTGCTGCTCCTCTACCGCACTCCACACGGCTGCAAGACCCAGAGATGGAGCAGGGGTCGGCGGCGGGAGGCGGGAGGACGAAGGCACCAGAGTCAGCTGCTGCAGGTAGGTTCAGGGGCAGCCAGGGGTCCACACAGCGTCAGTTTCTGTAAGCAAAGAGTCGCCCCCTCGACCAGGGTGACTCTGTATTTGAGCGCCTCCTGGCGCGCGTTTGGCGCGATTAGCGCCGCTAGGGCAGCTGGGTATTGTAGTTTTGCTGTTCCTCTACCGCACTCCACACGGCTGCAAGACCCAGAGATGGAGCAGGGGTCGGCGGCGGGAGGCGGGAGGACGAAGGCACCAGAGTCAGCTGCTGCAGGTAGGTTCAGGGGCAGCCAGGGGTCCACACAGCGTCAGTTTCTGTAAGCAAAGAGTCGCCCCCTCGACCGGGGTGACTCTGTATTTGAGCGCCTCCTGGCGCGCGTTTGGCGCGATTAGCGCCGCTAGGGCAGCTGGGTATTGTAGTTTTGCTGCTCCTCTACCGCACTCCACACGGCTGCAAGACCCAGAGATGGAGCAGGGGTCGGCGGCGGGAGGCGGGAGGACGAAGGCACCAGAGTCAGCTGCTGCAGGTAGGTTCAGGGGCAGCCAGGGGTCCACACAGCGTCAGTTTCTGTAAGCGTGTAATGTCGAGGAACCCAAAAGCGTTCATTCGCTTCATTTACCTCGCCCTGTGAGAGCAAGCTTGTAATTGGCATCAAGCATGAAGACGTGCTGCCATCTAACAAGGAGAAGCGCGTTAGAAGATCCACATATGTGCGCTCACGTGTAAGGACACGGTCACACTCGCGGGGAGAAACTTGAACTCGCCTTTCTTGCCACAGCGTGCTTGAATAGCTGAGGAGCTCAAGAGAAAGTGATTCAATCCCATTTCGCCGTGGAATTCCTGACGCGTTTCGAAGGCTCCCGCCTTCTCTTCAGAGGATTTGGCGAACTGATGATGGGAATGCAGGTACCAGCCCTGATACTGATCATGGCACGCCCCTGATGGGCAGTCCAAATGTCCCAGTGCCTGCTGGGACTGGTAGTCCTGTTTAGTCTTGGTGCCCCATGTGTGGATCGAGGCGGACGAGTGGTCTCCCCTCGCCAACCAAGCGACCTCACGATATCGGAGTAGCAGACGGATGTATGCCCGTCAAACTAGCAAGCTGGATGCTTGCCCTAGTCGGCTCCTACCTTGAGGCCGCTTGGCGGTGCTCAGCGTGTATGCAGGGGCTCTGCTCGCTCCTTACCATCATGGCGCTGCTGCACTCTTCTGGCGGGTGCGGTAAAAGGATGGTGATGGTTCCATCCACATATATATATATATATATATATATATATATATATATATATATATATATATTATTTTTTTTGCAAAAAATGTAAAAAAATTTAGAAAATGTAAAACATGTTAATAATTATAATTCAAAAAATAATTTGATTTGCAAAATAAATTGAGCCTAGATACCGTTGTTTCACAGATCCGTGAACCATTCACTAAGGCACTAAACAAAAATGTTGAGAGCTTTGTGAATGAACGGCACAAATAACAAATGGCGATCAGGGATATGTTTGACAATACCCCGTATAAACGTTAATATCACTTTCAATTTGATTATGATTAATATATGATTTGAATATATGATTACTTGTCAAATGATATGGAATGAAGTACAATGTTTAAAAGAGCTACATAGTGAAATTGTCCAGCTATGTAACCTAACCATGATAAGATGGCCGCCACAAAAAATTTCTAAATTGCATGAATTGTGCCGTTTTTTATGTTTACTGTTTTTAAAATCACGTGACAGGGAGTCACCACAAACGTTATTTAATTTGTCACCCAAAAAAATGCCAGTTTACACTGACGAAGGCGGCAACGCCGAAACGCGTTTGTAACCTGCAATGCGAAGTCTGAAATAAATAACTTGGCTAGAACCACGCTGGAGCGGCTTTGAGTGCTCTTTTATATCCATTTCCAAGGAATGAGGAACTGGGCGTTCGTAATATATATATATATATATATATATATATATATATATATCCACGAACAACCAACTCCTTCTGGAACCCCGCGACCCATGAGAGGTGGCGTGCACGCCGGCGGAGTAATGCCGACAAAGTTATGCTTTCTTGCGCCCAAAGTTCATAAAGCACGCTCTCAGGACATAAACGACGTAATCACACAATCTCCATAGTGCTGTTTATTCCACAATGGAATAAACAGCACTATGGAGATTGTGTGATTACCTCGTTTATGTCCTGAGAGCGTGCTTTATGAACTTTGGGCGCAAGAAAGCATATATATATATATATATATATATATATATATATATTACCTACTGGCGGTCGCCAGTAGGTATATATAGTTAGGATTTTTTCCCTATGGGATTTTTGAAAATTCTATGTCTAATAACTTTGGCGTTTGTGGACGGAATTGGCTGAAATTTTCAGGAAAATGGCACATTTTGTTTCTGAGCAGCCCCTGAAAATTTTGGGGGGGTTCGTCAAGGGGGGGTCGAGAAAAAAGGGGGGTCCCAAAACATATTTTTAACATTGAGTTTTCCATAGGGCGGTTGGCCTCACTTTTAGCCCGAACGGCTGAATGGATTTGCACGAAACTTGGCAAAATTGTAGGGACTGGTAGCCCGATGTGCCTTTTGTAGGTCTCAATATATGTGCTCCAGTGGATTTTGAGAAATTAACGTTTAAAAAAAGATATATATCTGTAACAGCGGACCGGGCAGCGGCCCAGGACGCGTACTTGTCGCGCAACGGAGCTTTGTGAAGCGAAGCTGATTGGTTCTCCGGCGTCTGTCAACATTCCAAACAGTCCGTAGCGGCCGCCATCTTGTCTCTCGGTAGGATCGAGAGACAAGAGGAGGTCAAAACAAAGGGGGAAATAACTATAAGGGGGCATAGTAGATCCTCGCTGACCCCCTAGGTTTGATGTGGAGGTTTTAAAAGGGCCCCGCGGGGCAAAAAAAAATAATAATAATAATAATCGAATGGCTGAATGGATTTGCACGAAACTTGGCAAAATATTAGGGACTGGTAGCCCGATGTGCCTTTGCTAGGTCTCAATATATGTGCTCCAGTGGATTTTAAGAAATTAACGTTCAAAAAAAGATATATATCTGTAACAGCGCTCCGCTTCGCGTAACGGAGGTTTGCGAAGCTGATTGGTCATTCTGTCACTGGGCTATAGTTGGGCTACATCTGGCTGATATTTGGGCTACATTTGTTTTTTTGTGTGTCTGGCGGCCATCTTTGGGCTACATTGGGCTACATTGGGCTACATTTGGGCTCCAACATATATATAGGCCAATGTAGCCCAATATATATTTTTCAAAGTTAATTTTCGTAAAAACCACTGGAGCATATATCTTGAGACATAGCAAAGGCACATCGGGCTACCAGTCCCTACAATTTTGCCAAGTTTCGTGGAAATCCATTCAGCCGTTCGAGCTAAAAGTGAGTCCAACCGCCCTATGGAAATGAAGGAAATGAATGGGTAATTTGTAATTAGCAAATAGCTCATCGCAAACTAGGAATGGTAAAGAATCGCTATTTATTCCTTAAAGTTCGCTATTTAGGAAATGCAAAAAACTTTGATGATACATATGGCGGTTCATCTCTAACAAGATAAGAAGCATAGGGATACATTTATGATGACTGGCGCATCACCAGGGATGTGTTAGTCATTCTGTGCCGCTGTTCCGTCACCTATGGTGTGCTGCATTTACAATGCGGCGCATCATGGGGCAAAAACAGCACAGATGCGTGATGTATCTGTGCCGTAAAGGTGGCGCATTGCTGGAGTTGTATCGCAAGTGTGATGAAGCTCCAGCAAGGGTCGGGGGTGCCCCTGTCGCAGGGTTTCTGTTCTCACACAGAACTGTGGACAGAGGATTGGAACCTCGGCGAATTAGGGTGTCCCAAAACTCACGTTAGTAATCAAAAACTCCTTAGCAAGCTAGGTACAGTGTCACATTGGATATAACAAACTCTCAATGTTTAGACAATCCAGAATATGAACTTATAGTACCTCAGGATACGTGGAACTCATGAACAGTCGGTCGTTATATATTTCTTACAAACCAGAACATGGAGTTAAGAAGAACACATGTGTATTTGAAATGTTTATTTACTAATGCCGTCTTCACAGGCGTAGTATCTTAGATAATACAAGTACACATATTATCAGTAGCAAAATTACCAGCATAGTTACTAGTACATAAAAAGCGAATGGTGATAGTATGTTAACATGCTGTAAATGAATAAGAGTTAGCAACACTTATAAGCAGCCGCGGGCCGTGGAGGGAGTTACGGTGGGGCAGGGAGGCGGGGAGGGGGAGGGGCAAGGTAGAGAGGGCTCCACCCTGCTTCTCCCCCTCCCCGCCTCCCTGCCTCACCGTAACTCCCTCCACGGCCCGCGGCTGCTTATATCTCACCCTCCCTAATACACATATTATATTATTTGCTAAGAAGGTCTCTTTGTGTTGGTTTAGGGCGTGCCCATACTTTAGTGTCTTAGATTTGAAGGAATCACATCAGCATACACCAGCTCTCTCTTCATGTGAGCCGCATCAACTGTTGTGTATGTGTGTTCGGCAAAGCAATATAAAACCCGCCTCATGCCCAGAATTAGTATCAACAAACAAGACTGCCAGGGCTCAAGTTCAACTCACAACCGCTTTTTATTTAGCTGGTGTGTACCTTCTTTTAATTGATTCCGAAGGTTTGTTTTTCATTTCAACATTTTCAAAATTCAAAATTGTTCACATGTAATTTATGCTACAGAGGATTAAACTTTCCATCAATAGTCAAAACGATACAGACATGAATCATAAGTAACAATACTTTCAAAAAATGAACAGATCATCACATTCATAAATAGTTGCACTTTCACTATTTAAACAAGAAAACAAACTCAATTTATGTACACCTTAAAGTATTCAGGTATAGGTCCTTGTGACCAAGCAAATTTAATTATTAGGACCTAACACATTGGGCCATATAATCTCGGTTAAGTCGCCCTATCTTCGTGCGCAAACCCATGAAGTTTAGGTTGCCTTTGAGACAGCCGAACAGCCGACGCGTTTCCAAACCCTTTGTTCAGTTAATGGGGTTCTTCCTCAGGGCTGAGCTGTTTACCTATGGTGTAAAATTGAGGGACATTTAGTATCTCCTATTCTCGATTGTGCATTTAAACACTATTGAGGAGGTAAAACATGCGAGATTTACCTCTTGGTGTATGATGGTATTCACTATGATTTTGTGGACACGGGGCATCTGATTCCTTAGTTATCACCCTTTCCTAAACAATAAAATTAAAGGAGGGTGTTCTTGTAAGTTTTTGTCTGGGAATATATCTGTACACATCTCGTGTCCATATTTACGCTATGCCAGCACTTACTTGTTTTCAAATTTGGTGCGCCCACTTGGTTAAGGTACCCGTTGGTGGAAATCTTTAGGAGTTATACAGTGTTTTCGTCTGCTGGAATAAAGGGTTTAAATCAATACAATGTTCCAGTTACCGATTTGTTAGTTACCCGGTCTGCAAAAGTGGGACTTACATTTTGTGGCGAGGAAGTCTCATGTACGGCTCCACTATCTGCTGTGGATCGCGTGTCTAATGGCTTGTTGCTTCCCTTCCTTTCTCGACTCGCGGTTCAAGGTTCTGCGGAATCAGAGCAACTATTCAGTATTTTCTATGAAAGCGGTCATGGTTTAGTTTGACTGCATAAGCGTGTTAAAGCTTCTTACCTTTACCGCTAGCTCTCTAATCGATTGCAAAATTCGCCGTGAAGCCGCATCTGAGTTGTTGCCTTCGCTGGAAATCGAATGTGATTTACCGACGCCCGGCAGAACTCATTTCCTGTTTAAGTATTCGGCTAAGAATTGTGGGACTTGTAGTGTTCCGTATCTTACGATGTGCAGTGCTGAACAGCGTGTTATTAACAAAGTGACTGGCATGACTGGTTGCGGAATGGTGCATATTTATTGGGGGTGGTGTAGAGGGGGTTCAGTAATTGGATCTTTGTAATTCCGACATTTCATTCAACCCATCCACCACACAGTTGAATTTTAAAATTAAATAAGCCTCTTTTTTCAACAACATGGCATCAATGTTTCCTCCTCTAGGGGGAACTTTCATGACTGTTAGTACTGTCCATTTAAAATCTGTCTCAGTGTGTTGTTTTTCCACAAAGTGTTGTACCATTGGAGCGGTCAACACTTTGTTTTTGATTCTGGATCTGTGTTGTGCTATTCGCTGGTTTACTTTTTGGGTAGTTTTCCCAATGTATAGCTTGGAACACGGGCACATTATTGCGTATATTACGTTGGTTGTTTTACAATTCGAGAATTCTTTGTGCGTCCAACGCGTATTGTTAAATTGAAATTCCTCCCCTTCCAGTGTGTTGGGGCAAGCCACGCACGAGCCACATTTGTGGTGACCCGTTATTGGTGGTAGTTTCCAAAGCGTACGCAAGTCTGCTTTGGCTTTGCTGACTCCCAAGTCAGCTCTTACAATGTGTTGAGCAATACTTTTGTTCTTCTTTAGGGCGAACAATGGTTTCGCCATTGGGACTTCCGAATTCGTAATCAAGTGCCAATTCTTTAAAATGATGGACTTCAGTTTGTTCGTATATGGGCCGAATGTTGTCACACAGACCGGCCTTTCAAGGGGTTTAATCTCTTTCCTTTTCAGTAATTCTTCTCTAGGCGTGTACCAAGCCCGTGTGGTCGAATGTTTTAGCAATTTAGAGGGATAACCTCTGTCCCTTAATTGTTCACTAAGTATTTGGGAGTGTATTATAAAATCTTCCTTTCGGGAACAATTGCGGCGAATTCTCAACATTTGTCCGTATGGTAGATTGGATTTTAAGCTTTTGGGGTGGTAGCTTGCATAATGCAAGATGGTGTTTTTATCCGTATTTTTTCGATGTAAAGTAGTTGTCAATTTGTTTTCATTGGGGAAAACTACTACGTCAAGAAAAGTTAGAGTTGTTCTGCTGCTTGTCATTGTAAACTTTATGTCTGGGTGTCTGGTGTTGAGCCACTGATGGAATTGGGCCAACATTTCTTCAGACCCTTTCCATTGACACCAGATATCGTCAATGTAACGATACCATGTTGTTATATTTTGTTTGAAGGGGTTGTTCTGGTAGATGTAGCGTTCCTCATACAGGGCCATGAAGAGGACCGCCATCTCCGGGGCATAAGGACACCCCATGGTGGTCCCCTTCACCTGCACGTAGAACGTGTCCATGAACCTGAAGTAGTTTCTTTTGAGGGCGATCCTCGCCAAGTCGATAATAAAGTCAGTGGGGACTCTTTGTGGTCTAGGGCGTGTATCTAAGTAGTACTCCATTGCTTCCAAACCCTCTTCCTGCGGGATTTGGGTGTAGAGGGAGGTGACATCGAAGGATACCATCAGTTCCTGAGTATCATCGAATGAGACCCCTTCAACCTTGTTAATAAAGTCCGTAGTGTCTTTAAGGTACGATGTCACTTCGGGCAGGAAAGGTTTTAGGAACACATCTACGTATTTGGCCAATGGTTCTAATAAAGAATCACACCCGGAGACTATTGGTCTGCCGGGTGGTTCAGTTAAGTTTTTGTGTATTTTCGGCAGAAAATAAATAACCGGAATGCGTGAACTCTTTTTGTCCAAATATTGAAATTCCTTTGTTCCTAGTATCCCCTTATCACGACCCTCTAAGAGTTTTGTATGGATTTCAGCTCTTATTTGTGAAGTTGGATCTTCTTTCACTTCTCTGTACCAATCAGAGTTTTTAATATGGTTATTAGCTTCAGCAATGTATTTTTCCTTGGCCCAGACCACTAGTGCGCCCCCCTTGTCTGCGGGTTTAACCACTATGGAATCGTCGTTGCGGAGATTGTTCAATGCCGTTTGTTGCTCTCTGGTAATGTTCCTCTTCAGAAACATTTTTTGTTGACTCAACTGTGTGATGGAGGATAGAACGATCTGTTCAAAGGCTATTATTTCCTTTGGAATTGTGTAGGTAGGGGGAACAAATGTAGATTTGTTAGAAAGATTCGAGGGTTCTGCTACTTTGGTGTCCTCTCTGTTGTGGAAAAATGCCTTCAATCTAAGTTTCCGGCAAAACTCTAAAGCTTCTATTTTCAGATTTGTTAGGTCGGTATTAGTTGTTGGCACAAATTTGAGACCTAATTCTAGAACAGATTTTTCATGCGTGGGGTAATTCTTTGTTCGATATGTTTACTATGGAGGTGAGGTTTATGTTTTGTACTGGGTTCTTCGTGTTCTCATTTCCCATGGTTGGGGCTGAGGTTTGAATCTGACTCTGCCTCTGCCTTCGCCTTTCTCTAAAAAAGGATTATCGCAATAATCCTTTTTCTCATTTCCCATGGTTGGGGCTGAGGTTTGAATCTGACTCTGCCTCTGCCTTCGCCTTTCTCTAAAAAAGGATTATCGCAATAATCTGAAGAGGAACATTACCAGAGAGCAACAAACGGCATTGAACAATCTCCGCAACGACGATTCCATAGTGGTTAAACCCGCAGACAAGGGGGGCGCACTAGTGGTCTGGGCCAAGGAAAAATACATTGCTGAAGCTAATAACCATATTAAAAACACTGATTGGTACAGAGAAGTGAAAGAAGATCCAACTTCACAAATAAGAGCTGAAATCCATACAAAACTCTTAGAGGGTCGTGATAAGGGGATACTAGGAACAAAGGAATTTCAATATTTGGACAAAAAGAGTTCACGCATTCCGGTTATTTATTTTCTGCCGAAAATACACAAAAACTTAACTGAACCACCCGGCAGACCAATAGTCTCCGGGTGTGATTCTTTATTAGAACCATTGGCCAAATACGTAGATGTGTTCCTAAAACCTTTCCTGCCCGAAGTGACATCGTACCTTAAAGACACTACGGACTTTATTAACAAGGTTGAAGGGGTCTCATTCGATGATACTCAGGAACTGATGGTATCCTTCGATGTCACCTCCCTCTACACCCAAATCCCGCAGGAAGAGGGTTTGGAAGCAATGGAGTACTACTTAGATACACGCCCTAGACCACAAAGAGTCCCCACTGACTTTATTATCGACTTGGCGAGGATCGCCCTCAAAAGAAACTACTTCAGGTTCATGGACACGTTCTACGTGCAGGTGAAGGGGACCGCCATGGGGTGTCCTTATGCCCCGGAGATGGCGGTCCTCTTCATGGCCCTGTATGAGGAACGCTACATCTACCAGAACAACCCCTTCAAACAAAATATAACAACATGGTATCGTTACATTGACGATATCTGGTGTCAATGGAAAGGGTCTGAAGAAATGTTGGCCCAATTCCATCAGTGGCTCAACACCAGACACCCAGACATAAAGTTTACAATGACAAGCAGCAGAACAACTCTAACTTTTCTTGACGTAGTAGTTTTCCCCAATGAAAACAAATTGACAACTACTTTACATCGAAAAAATACGGATAAAAACACCATCTTGCATTATGCAAGCTACCACCCCAAAAGCTTAAAATCCAATCTACCATACGGACAAATGTTGAGAATTCGCCGCAATTGTTCCCGAAAGGAAGATTTTATAATACACTCCCAAATACTTAGTGAACAATTAAGGGACAGAGGTTATCCCTCTAAATTGCTAAAACATTCGACCACACGGGCTTGGTACACGCCTAGAGAAGAATTACTGAAAAGGAAAGAGATTAAACCCCTTGAAAGGCCGGTCTGTGTGACAACATTCGGCCCATATACGAACAAACTGAAGTCCATCATTTTAAAGAATTGGCACTTGATTACGAATTCGGAAGTCCCAATGGCGAAACCATTGTTCGCCCTAAAGAAGAACAAAAGTATTGCTCAACACATTGTAAGAGCTGACTTGGGAGTCAGCAAAGCCAAAGCAGACTTGCGTACGCTTTGGAAACTACCACCAATAACGGGTCACCACAAATGTGGCTCGTGCGTGGCTTGCCCCAACACACTGGAAGGGGAGGAATTTCAATTTAACAATACGCGTTGGACGCACAAAGAATTCTCGAATTGTAAAACAACCAACGTAATATACGCAATAATGTGCCCGTGTTCCAAGCTATACATTGGGAAAACTACCCAAAAAGTAAACCAGCGAATAGCACAACACAGATCCAGAATCAAAAACAAAGTGTTGACCGCTCCAATGGTACAACACTTTGTGGAAAAACAACACACTGAGACAGATTTTAAATGGACAGTACTAACAGTCATGAAAGTTCCCCCTAGAGGAGGAAACATTGATGCCATGTTGTTGAAAAAAGAGGCTTATTTAATTTTAAAATTCAACTGTGTGGTGGATGGGTTGAATGAAATGTCGGAATTACAAAGATCCAATTACTGAACCCCCTCTACACCACCCCCAATAAATATGCACCATTCCGCAACCAGTCATGCCAGTCACTTTGTTAATAACACGCTGTTCAGCACTGCACATCGTAAGATACGGAACACTACAAGTCCCACAATTCTTAGCCGAATACTTAAACAGGAAATGAGTTCTGCCGGGCGTCGGTAAATCACATTCGATTTCCAGCGAAGGCAACAACTCAGATGCGGCTTCACGGCGAATTTTGCAATCGATTAGAGAGCTAGCGGTAAAGGTAAGAAGCTTTAACACGCTTATGCAGTCAAACTAAACCATGACCGCTTTCATAGAAAATACTGAATAGTTGCTCTGATTCCGCAGAACCTTGAACCGCGAGTCGAGAAAGGAAGGGAAGCAACAAGCCATTAGACACGCGATCCACAGCAGATAGTGGAGCCGTACATGAGACTTCCTCGCCACAAAATATAAGTCCCACTTTTGCAGACCGGGTAACTAACAAATCGGTAACTGGAACATTGTATTGATTTAAACCCTTTATTCCAGCAGACGAAAACACTGTATAACTCCTAAAGATTTCCACCAACGGGTACCTTAACCAAGTGGGCGCACCAAATTTGAAAACAAGTAAGTGCTGGCATAGCGTAAATATGGACACGAGATGTGTACAGATATATTCCCAGACAAAAACTTACAAGAACACCCTCCTTTAATTTTATTGTTTAGGAAAGGGTGATAAATAAGGAATCAGATGCCCCGTGTCCACAAAATCATAGTGAATACCATCATACACCAAGAGGTAAATCTCGCATGTTTTACTTCCTCAATAGTGTTTAAATGCACAATCGAGAATAGGAGATACTAAATGTCCCTCAATTTTACACCATAGGTAAACAGCTCAGCCCTGAGGAAGAACCCCATTAACTGAACAAAGGGTTTGGAAACGCGTCGGCTGTTCGGCTGTCTCAAAGGCAACCTAAACTTCATGGGTTTGCGCACGAAGATAGGGCGACTTAACCGAGATTATATGGCCCAATGTGTTAGGTCCTAATAATTAAATTTGCTTGGTCACAAGGACCTATACCTGAATACTTTAAGGTGTACATAAATTGAGTTTGTTTTCTTGTTTAAATAGTGAAAGTGCAACTATTTATGAATGTGATGATCTGTTCATTTTTTGAAAGTATTGTTACTTATGATTCATGTCTGTATCGTTTTGACTATTGATGGAAAGTTTAATCCTCTGTAGCATAAATTACATGTGAACAATTTTGAATTTTGAAAATGTTGAAATGAAAAACAAACCTTCGGAATCAATTAAAAGAAGGTACACACCAGCTAAATAAAAAGCGGTTGTGAGTTGAACTTGAGCCCTGGCAGTCTTGTTTGTTGATACTATATATTGTCCAGCCAGGACCCGTAGGACAAAGCCCTTCCTAGAGATAAAAATCATGCCCAGAATTGGCAGAAGTTGCACTTATGTTATGAGTATGAAGTCGTGGAGATCAGTCCTCATAACAATTCTGTATCGTGTTGTTCTTGAAACTTTAGCACTCGCTGTACAGATATAGTTTAACAAGCAAAGCAGATAGTAGAGCAATAACATATTATTCTCATGTAAACCACGATGAACTACTAGGTGGAAAGCTAAAGCAACAACTAAGTGTCGTGTGCAGAAGTTGCAAAAAAGGAAAAATGGCGTTTAAACCGGTAATGAGCCCATGCTAACTTAACACGGTGTAAAGATATCCAGGACCTAGATGACACCTCCCCATGATCCGGAAACGAACTGAATAAGATAATAGAAGTGCCATCTCATGAGAGCAGATTGCAAGTTTATATGTGGACGGTCCGCAAGGTAAAGCATTAAAAACTAGGAAAATTTAATGCTACAGAAAAATAAAACAGCCAAGTACTTTATCGAGTCTTAAGCCAATAGGCAAGGTAAATAATAAAAACTTGACAAATAAGTCAATGAATTGTCAATGAAATGCTAGTACTCAGCATATCAAACATGAAAAAGGTCTATGACATAACTGTGTATGCAAAATAAGCTGCAACAGCCTCCAATAGGAAGTCACCGTCTTCATCCGAAAACAGTTCAGCCATCCAATTTAAAAGCGGAAAAGAACATACGTGCTCTCCCAGCACCGGATCCTCTATCACCATCAGAGGACAGCTCGGTGGGTTTTCAAGAAAGCTCTGTTCCAAGAAAGACTGTGCTGCCGCCAGTAAATTCCAGGGACCAAGTAGTCCATGCATCAATGCCACAGCCAAAATCCTTTCGCCAGGACAAACCAACTCGTGAGTAATGATAGGAGTCATCAGCTGATTAAAGTCGACGTCAGGAGAAACCGGTCCGCAGAGACACAAATCAATGGCCCAATCGAAATCACAGGTCAGGCAGTGAAATACAGGCTGGACACAGGTGAAGTAGGAGAATCGAAAAGATAATCCATATGCCGTGCTTAATATCGCCAACGGCATTGTGCCATAATATTCTAGCATGCGATTGCGGAACAGTGTCAGCAGCTGCAGGGTGGGAGGTTGCATAGGAGGGACATCCATATTTAAAAATGTAAAAAAGCACAAGAGCGTCCGCTGGTAATGCAAGTAAAAATGCCAATCCACGAACCAGAGTGGAGAAAATAGAATGAAAGGAAGCAGGGATGAGTCCAAAGATTTTCTCAAATGAAGTCACGAGACCACTGGTAACAACTTTAAAAAAGTGCGCCAGGGACTTTGCGGAGGATGCGTTAAAGATAGTCGGAACCATCTTCCTGAATTTGAAAGGCAAATCTGAATTGAAAAGTGTGTGCACCTCTGTACGGGTGTTCGCTATGTGAAGCACGAAAGTTTCACGGGCCGAACTCAAGGCCACCTCTCTCTGAGACAAAAGAGCTCTTATTCTTGCCATGCCGTTGAAATCTGTCCCAAGGTTGGTATTTGTGGCCAGATTGAAAACTCCCTATGTTCATGTGTGGGAGGAAATAGAACATTTCTGCAGCAAATAACCCGTTCACTTACTGTTACGATAAAAGGAATACTTTTAATTAACTCAGAACAATCTTCATTATTGAGCATGAAATAACTACCATTTTCCAACAACTTGAACGTGGGGATGATAGCAGGAACTGGCGTGCCTTGCAACACGCAAGCCATATTTGGTCGTTGTTTGTTGCATGAACCGTGTAACTGTATGTGCCTACACATTAGTGAATGATCTGGCGTCTCAGTGCATTCCTCTCCATTCAGATAAACTTCTTGATCATCTTTGAAACATCTGTATGTGTATGGAAGCGACCAGACCTCATGAAGAAAAGCACTACCTAAAGTTTCATAACGACCTATTGGTATATATTTCATACAATTTGAAAACTTATATAAAGCAAAAGGCAGCGTTATTAAACCGTGGATAAGGCACGTTGCCAAAAAACCCGCAATCCTCTGCTGATGATGTCACTGAGCATGTCATGAATGATGTAATATGTGACATCATCAGCAGTGGATTACGGGTAATAGTATCTCTAGTTTACTCCCCTATAGCTGTCTTTCTTTTAACATAAGTGTCTGTTTCCTTCCCTTATACTTACTGTTTTTGGTTCGCTTCCGGTTCGCGTACCGGGGAGCGAACTGGGAAGCGAACTAAGAGAAATAGAGGTTGGCACAGTTCCAAATATTGTACCAATTTTTTAATAACGGGGAGGTAGTTCTGAAAAGAACTTTTTTTTTTTTTTTTCAGAACATTTTTTTACTTTTTTTGAATTTTTCTGAACAGTTTTATATTTTTTTGGATTTTTCTTGGAGGTGGCAATGAAAACGATTCATTGTAAAGGGCTCAACAGGAGCAACAAAACAAAAAAAAGAAGTATTTATTATTTTGGGCGTTTCGTACAAACTTGCATATGATAGTCAATAGCTCTGTTGATCAGAGTGATGCTTTTTTCTCCGTAGGAAATGAATCCATCGCAAAATACGCAGATGTGTTTTACATCACCAAATCTCATTTGTATATTTGGCACCATCTCCCTGCCCTCTGGTCCCGTTACTTCCGGTACAACAGATCTTCTGGCCATAATAGGGAGATTATCTAGGTCGTTCCGAAACTGTGCAGCACTGTAGTTGTTAGGATGCCACCTAGTCATATGGCGATGCATTGTGTAGTTTCCGAAACTGTATTTTTTGTCGGTCCCTCTGGACAGTCTATCTTGACATATAAGGCAAGTTACGTATCTTGCATTTACTTTTTTCTGACCTTTGGGAATTTTAAAAAATTGCCAAATGAAGTTTTCTTTCCGGTGAGACGTCCTGGGCTGCTCAGGCAAAAACTGCCTCTCTTCGTGCTCGTCCTCCTGTTCCTCTTCTTCCTCTCCTTGTTGAATTATAACTTGAGCAGGTGGTCCACTCTTCCTTGGATGTGGTGGAGGTGGTGGGGAAGCACCAGCTGAAGCTACTAAAGAAGCCATTGCTCAGTGATCACAAAGGGTCTTTCTCTCACAATGATGAAAGTCAGAGTGAGGAAAGAAGGAGGGATTTTCATCATTTGGGAAAAACAAGAGTTCTCAACCAATCAAAAGTGTTCATTTTAGATTATATGACCTAGTCTTACATCATTAGGAAACCAAAAGTGAAATGAACCAATGAAAAGTGTTATTACCAAGTCACATGACTTGCTGTGTTTACGTTAAGCGCTTTGCAGGGCCTCCCGGTTTGCTTCCAGAAACCTGCGCTTTGCGACTCGCTTCGCGTACCAGTTCGCTAACGTTGTACGTCATATGACGTATCACGCGACAACGTGAAACGTCATGCGGACGGGAGGCGTCACGATGTTGTTTTCTAACGCGGCACTTGCGGTAAAGAAACGTTTACCGGCTCGCGGTCTATTTCGCGGCATCAAGGTCAGCTAACGGGAAGCTTCCCGATTCGCGAAGCGGGAACGAAGAAAAAAAAATATTTAAAAAAAAAATTATTCATAAACATATAAAATATATTTTTGGATTTAAAGAAGAATACATTTTACAGCTACAGATATTAGCTGTTAAAAAACCAATGAAATTCACAGAAAAAACCATAGGTTATAGACCATATATAGTTAGGAATTAGCATTTACAAAACCTTGAAAATTCACTGAAAAAACCATAGGTTATAGACCATATATAGTTAGGAATTAGCATTTAGAAAACCTTATTTTACTCACACAAAACCATTGAAATTCCATATATAGTTAGTTGCACTAACTATATATCGCGCACCCGCAATCCACTGCTGATGATGTCACATATTACATCATTCATGACATGGTCAGTGACATCACTGATGACATCACTGATGACATCTCAAATGACATCACTGATGACATCACTGATGACATCTCAAATGACATCACTGATGACATCATGACACACCAATACCAGTTACTACATAAGCACTCACTGATTCCTACGTCTACACACACATTCACTCATTCACCCATACAATCACTCATACATACAGTCACTTATTATTACAACACTATCATATGCACTCATACACCTATGCAGACAGTCACACACTGCCACTCATCCATGGAGTTACTCACACACCAAGCCAGTCCTGTAAAGAATCAATCACACTTCCATTTCTTTATCTATACAGTTAAACACAGAACACCATACTTCAGTGACATCACTGATGACATCACTAATGACATCTGAAATGACATCACTGATGACATCTCAAATGACATCACTGATGACATCATGACACACCAATACCAGTTACTACATACACACTCACTGATTCGTACGTCTACACACACATTCACTCATTCACCCATACAATTACTCATACATACAGTCACTTATTATTAGAACACTATCATATGCACTCATACACCTAGTCAGTCCTGTGAAGAATCAATCACACTTCGATTTCCTCATCTATAGTTAAACACAGAACACCATACTTTTCACACATATACTAACACATACTTACTCTCTTATACAATCACTGATACAAGTACACATTGATATGCACAGAGTCACACACCTCCCAGCCAGCCACACACACACTCAGTCTTCCATACATCCAGTCATTCTTCAATATGTAAAACGTATTTAAACTTTACAAAAACACACAGACACTAGATGATGTCATCAGTGATGTCATTTGAGATGTCATCAGTGATGTCATCAGTGATGTCACTGACCATGTCATGAATGATGTAATATGTGACATCATCAGCAGTGGATTGCGGGTGCGCGATATATAGTTAGTGCAACTAACTATATATGGAATTTCAATGGTTTTGTGTGAGTAAAATAAGGTTTTCTAAATGCTAATTCCTAACTATATATGGTCTATAACCTATGGTTTTTTCAGTGAATATATATATATATATATACCCTGCTCCCTTATGATGTTTTAAAATTGCACAGTATACTGTAAGTTTCACTTTATACTATAATATAAACATAATCATTTTTGTAGTACTTAATGGATTAGATATAAAAATGCATAATGTCTCAAACAATTTTTAATTATTAAATACAAATTTATTGGTTAAAATTTTCATAGTTTAATAAAACTTCCAGCATTAGATCATCTGGAATCTCCTCAAAAATGCATGTTTCAATATCTTGTAAACATTCAATAAATTGTTGATCCAAAGACTGATCCATAAAATCCTCTTCAACAAAATCTTCATTAAGAATCTCCTCATTTGTAATCTCGAAAGAAACATTGATGTTTTCTTGTTCCCCTTCCATTTTCTTGCTGTAAATTGCATAAAAAATAACTATATCAGTAGAGTTAGGGCACTGTTGGGTTTAAGTTCAGACAGGTAGTTCTGATTTTTTAACAGTGAAGTTAACTTTGGGCAGTGTATGGTATCAGGCAGGAAGTAGAAATATAAAAAAGCGTAAGTAAATTCATAATTATAGCAGAGAAGCCTAAGTCAATCCATAAATATAACAGAGGAGCCTATCTCTATCTATACCTATAGCAGAGGGACAGTAAATAACTATCAGAAAACATTTTTACAAATAACTTAAAGTGCCCCTTACAAATTAACAACTTACTTTACAGAGAGGTGAAGAAGAAAAAATGTGAAAATCCTTTCAAGATGTACCTCAGGTAGTTGTAGTCAAAATGGCCGTGTTTCCCTCTCATTTTTCATTTATATTCATGTACATAACCAATCAAATGTCAGGAAAAAAACAGTAGAAAATGAAAGTAACATTTTAATTGGTTGTAAATTCTAACACTTCATATGTGTTTTTGTCATGTAATTTACCTCAGGATATTTAGACAGTGCTACAGCTCAAATGGCTCAATGGAATTCCACCAAATTTGGGAAAATGGTAGGGACTGGTATGTAGTAGGGCCTATTCTATATTTGGTGAAAGTCTCTCCAGTGGTTTTTATGTAAATTAACTTTTAAACATTTTTGGGCGCGCTTACCAGTGCGCGCCCCGGTACGCGTACCAGCAGCGCTCCGGGAGTCTTCCATCTTGTGTTTCGGTAGATTTGTCTCTCTCCTTTCTGTCTGTCACTCCCCATGTCTTACCCTTATTCACTTTTATCCACCCTCTTTTACCGCTCTTTACTTAGAGTCACTTCTCTTTTCTAATCCTCCCTCACTGTTTTACTATCTAATACACAGTCCCTTTGTGTTGTTCCCTCTAGCTCTCTTTCTCTTAACATAACTCTCTCTGTCCCTTTCCCTCATGCTCACTCCTTCATTCTTTTTTTTTGGTGCACGCCCCAGAACGCCTACCGGGGAGCGTACCATTACGCGTACCGTTGAGAAAAAAGAATGACAGAGTTTTTTAAAAATGATTTTTTTTTAATATAAATTAGAGGTAGTTATAAAAAGAACAGTTCTTTTATTCTTTTTGTTGTTTTATATTTTTTTATAGTTTTTTTGAACATTTTTAACTTTTTTTGTTTTTTCTGAACAGTTTCATTTTTTTTTGTATTTTCTTTGGGCAGAAACAAAAAACAGGGAATTGAAAATGGCTCAACTGGAGCACAAAACAAATGAGGAAAAATGATGGTTTCCTCGGGCATTTGTGGTTATCCATAGCAACATTGATTAGTGTGATGCTTTGCTGACCATAATTAATTGTTTTGTTGCAATATATACAAACAATTTTGTAATCCCCAAACTTTGTTTGTATATTTGGGACCCTCTCCCTTGCCTCTGGACCCGATGGAGTGGGTTCTTTGAATGTTGAGGGTCTGGATGTTGATTGGGGTAGGTTACTGCAGAGGTCCCTTACCTCTGCTGCAGAATAGTTGTTAGGGTGCAAACACATCATGTGCCGAATCATAGTATGATTCCCAAAGGAATATTTTTTGTTAGGGTTCCACCTGGACAGCTCAGCACCACAGATCAGACAAGTCACCTTCACAGCGTTTACTTTTTTGAAACCCCTTGGGATTTTGTAAAACTCCCATTTGAAGTGCTCTTTTGGTTTGTATGGGGGATTATCTTCAGGCAGGAACTGCCTTGTCTGTTTCTCCTCTTCATCATCCTCCTGCTCTTCTTCTTGACCACCAATGTGATCTTCTGGTGGTCTTTTTGATGGTGGTGGTGGTGGTGGGGCAGATGCCCCAGCTGCTGATATGACTGTAGCCATCTCTGTAAGGAAAAAGCAGGTCTTCCTCACTCAACTAACAAAGTGAGAATGAGGAAAAAAGGTGGGGGCTTTGATCATTTGGAAAACAAAACTGTTCTGAACCAATGAAAAGTGTTATTTTCGAATCACATGATCCGGGCTTTCAACATTTGGAAACCAAAACTGATCTGAACAAATGAAAAGTGTTATTTTCAGATCACATGACCCGACGCGCTTATGCTACGCGCCCCGGGGCGCGCCCGTAGTCGCGCCCCGGGGCACGTCCGACGGCACTTACGTTGCGCGATCGTATGCGCTCGGGTGCTTCCGGGTGCGGTTACGGCGTGCGTCATATGACGATTCACGCTGCTACGTGATACGTCACGATGTTGTTTTAGTTCGCGGCAATAGCGCTAACGGGACGCTCACCGGTACGCGCCCCGGGGCGCGCCGTAACATTGCGCTCACCGGTGAGCGCATCAGTACGCGCCCCGGGAGTGCTCCGGGGCACAAAAAAAAAAAAAATAAATAAACATAAAAAAAATAGCATTACATAATTATAAAATATAAAATTCATTATAAAAAATATTACCTATAGAGATTTGCTATTAAAAAACCTATGAAATTCACTGAAAAAACCATATTTTTCACATCAGTTATAGTTAGGAATTAGCATTTAAAAAACCTATGAAATTCACTGAAAAAACACCAGTTATAGTTAGCTGGAAATTTTACTCGCATAAAACCAATGAAATTCCCACGTTATAGTTAGTTGGACTCACTATAACTTGCGCGTGCACTGCTGATGACGTCACATATTACATCACTCATGACATGGTCAGTGACATCACTCATGACATCACTGATGACACCATCCTTGTGACAGAGTGACAGACCTCTTTTCACTGTAATATAACCCTTGAAACACATATTCAAAAAAAGAAACTAAATTATTCAAAAAAATGGAGATATCCATACCAGTTACAACAACCAATTCAATAATTCCACCATCTATATACACATCCACTCATTGACCAATAGTTCTATATAGTCACTCATACATATACTCACTCATCATATGTAGTGATACACCTATACATCCTGTTACACACCGACAGTCATCCAAAAGATACTCTCACACATACTAACACATGCAAATAAACTATTTTTTTTTTTTTTGGTCCTCATTTGTCTGTACCTCTTAACCAGAAACTGTATAGCCAACCACCTATTCGTGCGACCAGGAATGGAACGCACCCACTACCACCACATCCTTGGGAACCAACTTGGCGGGAGACTAAATCTGGGTTTACTGAGGCTTTGGTGGCGAATGGCGGTCTGCCAAACCCATCCCAGACTCCATCAAGGTAGGAACTACCGCGAGGCCCAGTTCATGTCTAACGAAACCGCCACAGTGGACCCTGGAGTTTGGAGGCATAATCCCGGGACCCGGGGGGAAAAAAAAAACCCCGGTACACTAACACCAAGAAAATAAGAGGTTCCAAAAAGTGAGGTTTTTACTGCTACAAGGTCTAGCCAGATCTACCTTTGATGTTTCAAGTAGAGATGACAACCAACTGGCATGTGTTGGCGCCTTGGAATCGACCCAAAATTTACATATCTGTCGCCGAGCGAGTAAAATTGCATAGAACAGCAACGGCCTTGCTGTGCCAGTCACATTATCATCCATCCCAGAGATTATCAGTGTTAGTGTGCAGGTTAAGGATACTTTGAGTATCGAGCCCAATGTAGACAGGACTTCTGCCCAAAAAACCTTGATTGGAGGGCAGTCCATGAACATGTGAACATCTGATGCGCCCTGGAGACTACACTTGTTACAACATTTACCAGCTTGAAACTTTACCAGCTTTTGTGGTGACCAATAGGCTCTATGTACCGTGAACAGGTGATTCCGCCTCAACCATGCAGGCTTGACAGTTTTATAAAGAAGAGTGAATGATCTTGTCCACCAATCTTCCCCTTGAAGGTTCATGTCCTCCGCCCACAGTTCATCGGGAAGGTCAAAGTCTCCGTCCACCTCCTCCAAGATTGCCCAATACCAATGTGCCACTTCTTTGCCCCCCTGAGGTTTCTCCACCAGCTGTTGTTCTAGCACACTACACCTCCCCACTAGGGCATTCTTTTGAAGGAGCTCTCTAGACCAGCTTACTATTTGTATATATTTAAACCTTGATAGCCTTGGGCCGACCCTTTCAAACAATTTGTCCCACAATATTATTGCCCCGCCAGCCATCAAGTCTCCCCATCTCATTATCCCCCCCTCTCTTAGTGGTATCGAAAGGTTATCACCCAAACACGGGGGGAGCCCTGGGGAACCCCAAATTGGAGCCAAATTTAAATATTAGGCCAGCCTTGCCGACCTCTTAATCCTTGTCCAGGCTCTGGCCAGCGACTGCAAGACCTTCAGCCTCACCTTTTAAAAAAACTTCTGTTCTCTGAATTTAAATAGAAACCCGTCCATTGGCAGGCCCTTTCCAATTAAAATGGCCTTAAACATTCTCCCTACTATTGAACATCCATTTATTTGCATATACAGCTATACACACACAACCACCTTACTTCTAAGGAAACTTACACATACTTACTCTCTTAAACAATCACTTATAGAAACACATACTTATTTAAACAGGAACTCTTACAATCTCTTACTCTCACATATACTCACTTATATACATCAATATTCACATATATTATATTAAAACATATGTAGTTACTGATAAAGATACTAGTGAGACAGTCATTCAGTCACTAACACACACATATATACAGTCATACACCCATACAGTCCTGCACATATGCTGTCTTCAAAACACATACAAACAGAGAGTCAGTCACTCATGCATCTATGTGCTAAGTAATACCCCCACCAAACCATATAGACACTCATACTGATATTAAAACAAACATCTAATAACCTATATACCTACACATGTAGCTACTCACCAATCTATGCAGCCACTTATACACAAAGTGAAACACTAATCCATATATTTAAATATTTAAACATTACTCACTAATATATGTATTACCTAAGATACACTTAATAAGCCAGTTAACCAATCAATTTTTTTTTTAAAAACATCCATGTAAACACTTATTTAAACATTTATTCTTCCATCAACTTTTACATATACATATATAACACATATTTATTTTTCGGAAAGACACACATTCACTGGATGGTGTCATCAGTGATGTCATGAGTGATGTCACTGACCATGTCATGAGTGATGTAATATGTGATGTAATATGTGACGTCATCAGCAGTGCATTGCACGCGCAAGTTATAGTGAGTCCAACTAACTATAACGTGGGAATTTCATTGGTTTTATGCGAGTAAAATTTCCAGCTAACTATAACTGGTGTCAAACCTATGTTTTTTTCAGTGAATATATATATACAGCATGCAATTTTGAACATTGAGCAGCCCACTGAGGGCGTGGCATGACAATAACTAATTAAAAGTACCAGAAAACTGCCTGCACGAGTCTTTCATTAAGCGACCTCTGATGATTGGCAGCAGCCATGAAACGCGTCAGGTCTAACATAAAAGAATCCAAGTAACTTCAGCGCCAGCTTCAGCCTTGCAACGTATTACCGGAAGGTTCAGCTCGCCAAGTGTGCGCTTTCAAAAGCTTTCGGGCACTTTGGATGACAATTACTAACGCGGCAGCCCTGTCGCGGAAAGCAGCACCGTCCATACACCTGAAGGGGGCCAGTGTTCGGAACTGGATCCGGACTATACGGTTTGGTGAACTGCGGCGTAAATTGCTCGCTCTGAATTGGGCCCACCATGGGTGAAAAAATGCTTATAAATAACGACACGAGAGCAGGACCTACTATAGGAGTGACTATGTTTCTGGATGGGACTACGAAAACCAGCATGCAATTTTGAACATTGAGCAGCCCACTGAGGGCGTGGCATGACAATAACTAATTAAAAGTACCAGAAAACTGCCTGCACGAGTCTTTCATTAAGCGACCTCTGATGATTGGCAGCAGCCATGAAACGCGTCAGGTCTAACATAAAAGAATCCAAGTAACTTCAGCGCCAGCTTCAGCCTTGCAACGTATTACCGGAAGGTTCAGCTCGCCAAGTGTGCGCTTTCAAAAGCTTTCGGGCACTTTGGATGACAATTACTAACGCGGCAGCCCTGTCGCGGAAAGCAGCACCGTCCATGCACCTGAAGGGGGCCAGTGTTCGGAACTGGATCCGGACTATACGGTTTGGTGAACTGCGGCGTAAATTGCTCGCTCTGAATTGGGCCCACCATGGGTGAAAAAATGCTTATAAATAACGACACGAGAGCAGGACCTACTATAGGAGTGACTATGTTTCTGGATGGGACTACGAAAACCAGCATGCAATTTTGAACATTGAGCAGCCCACTGAGGGCGTGGCATGACAATAACTAATTAAAAGTACCAGAAAACTGCCTGCACGAGTCTTTCATTAAGCGACCTCTGATGATTGGCAGCAGCCATGAAACGCGTCAGGTCTAACATAAAAGAATCCAAGTAACTTCAGCGCCAGCTTCAGCCTTGCAACGTATTACCGGAAGGTTCAGCTCGCCAAGTGTGCGCTTTCAAAAGCTTTCGGGCACTTTGGATGACAATTACTAACGCGGCAGCCCTGTCGCGGAAAGCAGCACCGTCCATACACCTGAAGGGGGCCAGTGTTCGGAACTGGATCCGGACTATACGGTTTGGTGAACTGCGGCGTAAATTGCTCGCTCTGAATTGGGCCCACCATGGGTGAAAAAATGCTTATAAATAACGACACGAGAGCAGGACCTACTATAGGAGTGACTATGTTTCTGGATGGGACTACGAAAACCAGCATGCAATTTTGAACATTGAGCAGCCCACTGAGGGCGTGGCATGACAATAACTAATTAAAAGTACCAGAAAACTGCCTGCACGAGTCTTTCATTAAGCGACCTCTGATGATTGGCAGCAGCCATGAAACGCGTCAGGTCTAACATAAAAGAATCCAAGTAACTTCAGCGCCAGCTTCAGCCTTGCAACGTATTACCGGAAGGTTCAGCTCGCCAAGTGTGCGCTTTCAAAAGCTTTCGGGCACTTTGGATGACAATTACTAACGCGGCAGCCCTGTCGCGGAAAGCAGCACCGTCCATACACCTGAAGGGGGCCAGTGTTCGGAACTGGATCCGGACTATACGGTTTGGTGAACTGCGGCGTAAATTGCTCGCTCTGAATTGGGCCCACCATGGGTGAAAAAATGCTTATAAATAACGACACGAGAGCAGGACCTACTATAGGAGTGACTATGTTTCTGGATGGGACTACGAAAACCAGCATGCAATTTTGAACATTGAGCAGCCCACTGAGGGCGTGGCATGACAATAACTAATTAAAAGTACCAGAAAACTGCCTGCACGAGTCTTTCATTAAGCGACCTCTGATGATTGGCAGCAGCCATGAAACGCGTCAGGTCTAACATAAAAGAATCCAAGTAACTTCAGCGCCAGCTTCAGCCTTGCAACGTATTACCGGAAGGTTCAGCTCGCCAAGTGTGCGCTTTCAAAAGCTTTCGGGCACTTTGGATGACAATTACTAACGCGGCAGCCCTGTCGCGGAAAGCAGCACCGTCCATACACCTGAAGGGGGCCAGTGTTCGGAACTGGATCCGGACTATACGGTTTGGTGAACTGCGGCGTAAATTGCTCGCTCTGAATTGGGCCCACCATGGGTGAAAAAATGCTTATAAATAACGACACGAGAGCAGGACCTACTATAGGAGTGACTATGTTTCTGGATGGGACTACGAAAACCAGCATGCAATTTTGAACATTGAGCAGCCCACTGAGGGCGTGGCATGACAATAACTAATTAAAAGTACCAGAAAACTGCCTGCACGAGTCTTTCATTAAGCGACCTCTGATGATTGGCAGCAGCCATGAAACGCGTCAGGTCTAACATAAAAGAATCCAAGTAACTTCAGCGCCAGCTTCAGCCTTGCAATGTATTACCGGAAGGTTCAGCTCGCCAAGTGTGCGCTTTCAAAAGCTTTCGGGCACTTTGGATGACAATTACTAACGCGGCAGCCCTGTCGCGGAAAGCAGCACCGTCCATACACCTGAAGGGGGCCAGTGTTCGGAACTGGATCCGGACTATACGGTTTGGTGAACTGCGGCGTAAATTGCTCGCTCTGAATTGGGCCCACCATGGGTGAAAAAATGCTTATAAATAACGACACGAGAGCAGGACCTACTATAGGAGTGACTATGTTTCTGGATGGGACTACGAAAACCAGCATGCAATTTTGAACATTGAGCAGCCCACTGAGGGCGTGGCATGACAATAACTAATTAAAAGTACCAGAAAACTGCCTGCACGAGTCTTTCATTAAGCGACCTCTGATGATTGGCAGCAGCCATGAAACGCGTCAGGTCTAACATAAAAGAATCCAAGTAACTTCAGCGCCAGCTTCAGCCTTGCAACGTATTACCGGAAGGTTCAGCTCGCCAAGTGTGCGCTTTCAAAAGCTTTCGGGCACTTTGGATGACAATTACTAACGCGGCAGCCCTGTCGCGGAAAGCAGCACCGTCCATACACCTGAAGGGGGCCAGTGTTCGGAACTGGATCCGGACTATACGGTTTGGTGAACTGCGGCGTAAATTGCTCGCTCTGAATTGGGCCCACCATGGGTGAAAAAATGCTTATAAATAACGACACGAGAGCAGGACCTACTATAGGAGTGACTATGTTTCTGGATGGGACTACGAAAACCAGCATGCAATTTTGAACATTGAGCAGCCCACTGAGGGCGTGGCATGACAATAACTAATTAAAAGTACCAGAAAACTGCCTGCACGAGTCTTTCATTAAGCGACCTCTGATGATTGGCAGCAGCCATGAAACGCGTCAGGTCTAACATAAAAGAATCCAAGTAACTTCAGCGCCAGCTTCAGCCTTGCAACGTATTACCGGAAGGTTCAGCTCGCCAAGTGTGCGCTTTCAAAAGCTTTCGGGCACTTTGGATGACAATTACTAACGCGGCAGCCCTGTCGCGGAAAGCAGCACCGTCCATACACCTGAAGGGGGCCAGTGTTCGGAACTGGATCCGGACTATACGGTTTGGTGAACTGCGGCGTAAATTGCTCGCTCTGAATTGGGCCCACCATGGGTGAAAAAATGCTTATAAATAACGACACGAGAGCAGGACCTACTATAGGAGTGACTATGTTTCTGGATGGGACTACGAAAACCAGCATGCAATTTTGAACATTGAGCAGCCCACTGAGGGCGTGGCATGACAATAACTAATTAAAAGTACCAGAAAACTGCCTGCACGAGTCTTTCATTAAGCGACCTCTGATGATTGGCAGCAGCCATGAAACGCGTCAGGTCTAACATAAAAGAATCCAAGTAACTTCAGCGCCAGCTTCAGCCTTGCAACGTATTACCGGAAGGTTCAGCTCGCCAAGTGTGCGCTTTCAAAAGCTTTCGGGCACTTTGGATGACAATTACTAACGCGGCAGCCCTGTCACGGAAAGCAGCACCGTCCATACACCTGAAGGGGGCCAGTGTTCGGAACTGGATCCGGACTATACGGTTTGGTGAACTGCGGCGTAAATTGCTCGCTCTGAATTGGGCCCACCATGGGTGAAAAAATGCTTATAAATAACGACACGAGAGCAGGACCTACTATAGGAGTGACTATGTTTCTGGATGGGACTACGAAAACCAGCATGCAATTTTGAACATTGAGCAGCCCACTGAGGGCGTGGCATGACAATAACTAATTAAAAGTACCAGAAAACTGCCTGCACGAGTCTTTCATTAAGCGACCTCTGATGATTGGCAGCAGCCATGAAACGCGTCAGGTCTAACATAAAAGAATCCAAGTAACTTCAGCGCCAGCTTCAGCCTTGCAACGTATTACCGGAAGGTTCAGCTCGCCAAGTGTGCGCTTTCAAAAGCTTTCGGGCACTTTGGATGACAATTACTAACGCGGCAGCCCTGTCGCGGAAAGCAGCACCGTCCATACACCTGAAGGGGGCCAGTGTTCGGAACTGGATCCGGACTATACGGTTTGGTGAACTGCGGCGTAAATTGCTCGCTCTGAATTGGGCCCACCATGGGTGAAAAAATGCTTATAAATAACGACACGAGAGCAGGACCTACTATAGGAGTGACTATGTTTCTGGATGGGACTACGAAAACCAGCATGCAATTTTGAACATTGAGCAGCCCACTGAGGGCGTGGCATGACAATAACTAATTAAAAGTACCAGAAAACTGCCTGCACGAGTCTTTCATTAAGCGACCTCTGATGATTGGCAGCAGCCATGAAACGCGTCAGGTCTAACATAAAAGAATCCAAGTAACTTCAGCGCCAGCTTCAGCCTTGCAACGTATTACCGGAAGGTTCAGCTCGCCAAGTGTGCGCTTTCAAAAGCTTTCGGGCACTTTGGATGACAATTACTAACGCGGCAGCCCTGTCGCGGAAAGCAGCACCGTCCATACACCTGAAGGGGGCCAGTGTTCGGAACTGGATCCGGACTATACGGTTTGGTGAACTGCGGCGTAAATTGCTCGCTCTGAATTGGGCCCACCATGGGTGAAAAAATGCTTATAAATAACGACACGAGAGCAGGACCTACTATAGGAGTGACTATGTTTCTGGATGGGACTACGAAAACCAGCATGCAATTTTGAACATTGAGCAGCCCACTGAGGGCGTGGCATGACAATAACTAATTAAAAGTACCAGAAAACTGCCTGCACGAGTCTTTCATTAAGCGACCTCTGATGATTGGCAGCAGCCATGAAACGCGTCAGGTCTAACATAAAAGAATCCAAGTAACTTCAGCGCCAGCTTCAGCCTTGCAACGTATTACCGGAAGGTTCAGCTCGCCAAGTGTGCGCTTTCAAAAGCTTTCGGGCACTTTGGATGACAATATATATATATATATATACCAATGCAGTGGCCCAGCAGAAGTTGTCAGCATGATCAATTTCTATTTTATTTTATTTTTCCTTTCTTTTGCAAACTCCAAAAAATATTCACAAAACATTGAATAAATGAAAATTAGATGACGTCATATATCTATATTGCCCACTTCCGATGTCAGGCCAACTGCCCTCATCCACATTCATATCTTAAGGAGCATTTTCATTGTTTGGTATTAAATGTTTGTTCACTTTGACCATCAGCTATCTCTCCACAATTTGAGGACAGAGTCGGGTCCTACTGACTGTGACAACTGCCCCAGCTTCACTGAATATACACTTTGAGCCACAATTGTTAATAGATATGCTAGGTATATTATTGTCAGCGTGCTGAGTTCTGGCCATTGCTCCTTCTTCCAATGCCAATAGTTTAATTGATCTTGATCCAAGTACACATCTGTTGGGTCATCCAGAGAGTCTTGGATAATTTTGTCTATTGTCATCGGTGTTGCCACTTTGCTGTGCCTATGTAGCCTGCTCCTCTGTGCGGAGCTTAAGTTTGCCATATGAAACCAACCCATTTTACTGTTTGCAGGGAACTTAAAGCTGTTGTTGCTGTGGGTTTAGTAGCCGGTGAAGGTGTTGGTTGCTGCTGCAGACACTGAGAGTCAACAGCACCATACTCTCTGGAGATTGAAAACTGCAATTCAGGTCAGCCCTGGTCCTTGAAGCTGTAGTTGTTTTTGTTCTAGATAACTCACTTTCATGCTACATTTTATAAAATTAGGCATCCAATTCTAAAAAAGGAATGAAAGTGACTAGAGCTTTTTTGTACCTTGGATCCGGTATCGTAGCCCAGATGTACTTTTGCTACAACACAATCTCTGACTAGGCCTCAATCAAATAAATTAAGCTGTTGTCCATAGCAGCTACTTCTTCATTGGCATAGCCAAATGGTTGTCCCATTCATTTGCCAATGTTCCTTCAGCATATACAACAAGGACATTGTATGACTTATTACATTCTCCTCCTCGCTGGCTCCACTTGTCATAATATCAAAAGGGAGTAGCATGTGGCTCAGGCACTCCACCAACCTGCATTCTTTCACCTGTATTATCAGGGTTTCCGAAGATTCATCCCTTCTATATTAAATTACATAATCATTGATAGGACTGTACTGTTCAAACAGGTGTTGGAGCATGTAGTACTTTGAGTTCCAACATGTTGTTACAGCCTATATAAGGGCATTTATAGGTACATTTTTGGCATAGTGAATAATTCTCAACCACTTCCAGGCTTTGAACTTATGACTAAAAAGGGTGCACATTCTTCAATAGGTGACCAGTATGATGTTGACTACATCTTCATTTTTGAAGAAGTCCTGCACAATGAATGTGCTATATCCAAGAATCCGAAGTGTCCTCTATTCTCCACAGCTTTGACAATATTATTTCCATTGTCAGTGACTGAGACCTCTTGGTTGAAGCCATTCATAAACTGTAGTATTAACCTCGCCCAAGATGCTGGAAGCTGTATGCAATTTCTCCATTGCAAAAATTGCAACTGTTGCATGATGCTGAATGTCCTGAACAGTATCGTAAACAGTTGGACTAGCAATCAGCTGTAGCGTTACTCACTTGGAGGAGATCCAGTGTGTGTAATCTGTCATTTGAAAACTGGTCCATATGTCCATTGTGAGGTTGACGGACAGGACCATGTTCGTCTTCTTTGTGTTGCCAACCAATTGCGGTGCTTGAAGGTGCAGCATTGGTAGAACATGAGTCGAAAAATACACCAGCTTGGAAGGATCCATTTTGGGTAGAGGGTCTCCACTAGGCCTGGGCGGTAAATTCTGTTGAATTTGCGTAATTTCGCGTTCCGCGGAGAACGCAAAATTGCCCACAATTCTGCGTTCCGCGACTTCGCACCATTTTTTGCTTGTTCGCATTTGCGAAATGCGTGTTCGTGAGATATTTCCGCCCGAGCACGCAAACAGTGATTGCCAACAGTAAAAAAGCATCGCGAAAAAGCAATTCCGCGTGTTTGCGGAATTTCTGCGTGTTCGAGGTGACTTTTTTACTGTTTTGCGGAGATTTGCGTAACGCGATTACGCAAATTTCGCCCACCCCTAGTCTCCACATATTCAAGCAAAAATTCTCCTTGCAAGAAAGAAAAAGGGAGGAGATCAACTACAAACATTTTGGCCAGCTTCCTATTGGGTGCAACAACTCCTTGGTGAACATAGCATTGATAAACAGTTTTCTTTTTGATACCTACACCAGTAACCTAGCAGAAACAGGTAGATTTTGTGGGCACTTTGGGGTGATTGGATCTCTCTGTCCTCTCTGTCAATCTAAGGTTCCTTTGACTGAAGTCTACACACCATAAGATGGTGCTTCTCCGTTGCCATGGGAATCCTTTCTGAGGAAGGAGAAGACAGGCAAAAATTGAATAAATGAATTAAAAACAACACTGTACTACAATCATCCACAAAAACAAATAACTATATTAAGAAAAACAAAAAATGAATTAAAATGTCATGAATTTTTACAATCACTTTGTGGAAATGTCTTTCTTCTATTATGGAACCCAATGATGTGATATGGTGACATTGTAGAGAGTTCTAAGACAGTTAGTCAGAATGAGAAGCTGGAGGTTACCGTGAAGCTGTATAGATGTACCTGTAAATAAATACGCTTCTACTACATACCACTGTGAGCGTGGTTACTACACCCTTGTTGGCGACAAGTGGTCTGCGCAGGGGCAGTGCAGAGTAACCTCCGCCCCTGGAAAAGCAGTAAACTAAAGGATTCTCCTGGGGGAATTTGAAAATTGAAAACTGAGTTACAACTATTTTGATATTTTGTTATTTTATAAAGAACTCAACAAGAGAGACTTGCTCCTTAATACTGCTTTGTCCTTAAGTATCGTGAATTTGAATGGATGTACTTTCCTTTTTGGATCGCCTGCCCTAAAGTGCTATTGAGATTTTATTGTGGCGAGTATAATCGTTGGGCTAACGGATGTTATATGGTGCCTAGTTTAAGCGAAGCATATTTTAAGCTTCTGAAATTCGACATTGGACGCGATCAGCAACTTGATGTTGGTGGTCGCAAACATGGAAAAAGTGTCGCAGGAATGTAATTTTGCTTGCTCGCGGTTGCCAACTTGACCTTGAGGACCGCGAGCAAGCAAAAAATGAACGCTACACTACGCGTGGTTGCACTGTGCTACGTGTAATTCGCGTAGTGCGAAGTAGTGCAAACTTCGCAAACTACGCGAGCGTAGCGTAGTACTTTGCCCAGAGTTAATTATCATCAAGTGAACTTACATCCGGATTCACAAGCCTGAACTTTCTTTGTTGCACCGCTGGGAGCTTTTCGCCTTTTGTCGATTACCATTTGGACTGGCATCAGCCTCAGCGGTGTTCCAAAGGACAATGCACAATATTTTTAAAGGAATGGAAAGGGTCTTCTGTTTTCAAGAAGATATTTTGGTGGTGGGGCAATTGTTTGAAAGCCATGAAGAATTGTTGTTTGAAGTGTTGAGGAGAATTGCTGATCATGGGCTAACCATCAAAAAGGAAAAATGCCAACTAAGAAGAGATCAAGGACACCAAATACCGGTCAGTAACGGCCGATTTCGGTCGTTACCGAACGGTATTTGGTTTTTGAAATGTAGAGGGCCTAAAATGTACCGATTCAATAAAAAACCGAATCGGTAAATTTACTGAATCGGTAAATCTAGATGTAGGTATTACCCAGAATCCTTTGCAAACCTCAGGTTTTGCTGACAAAATCAACTTTTTACTCAAATTTTTGTGTGGGAAGTTATAGGATAGCTGGACTTATAAATTTCCTACCAACTACCGTTCCCTCAGGTCTCCCAATAAAAATGGTACCTTACTTGTGTGAATAGACATAGTGGCTCCAACAGGAAATGGCCCGAATCGTACTGTGGAGATTTCAAAATTACTTATCACAAATCTACCTGGTTTTGCGGGGGGGGCACCAGATTTTTTGGCCCGGCTCACGGCCATCTTGGAAAACCTACCACACCCACTCATTTCTGAAAACTAGGCACCCTGAGGAGTCAAATGAGGTATGGCTTGTGTGGATCCCCCAAAGTTTCCCTACCAAGAATTCACTGCAAACCTCAAATGTAGCTGAAGAAATCACTTTGTCCACACATTTCTGTGTGCGATCACCATGCCGGCACAAATGTCCTACCACTCAGTGTTCCCCTTGTTCTCCCGAGTAACATGATACCTCACTTGTGTGGTTGGGCCAAAGGCCTGTGACTGGGAAGAGCCAAAATCATAGGGATTAAAGGTATAGCAACGAGAGAATTAGGTGCTTCTTTTTAAAAATATATGTTTTTGGCTGATTCTGCATTGGACAGCCACTAAAGTGAGGTATCATTTTACTCGGGAGATCAAGGGGAATGCTAGGTGGTAGGACATTTGTGTCAGGACAGTGATACCACATGAAAATGTGTGGAAAAGGTGACTTTTTTCAGCTAAATTTGAAGTTTACAGGGGATTCTGGGTAGGGAAAACGTTGGGGGATCCACACAAGCCATACCTCACTGGAATCTCCAGGGTGTCTAGTTTTCTGAAATTTGTGGGTTTGGTAGGTTTCTCTAGATGGCCGCGAGCTCCGGCCAAATAACCAGGTGCCCCCCCTGCAAAACCAGGTAGTTTTGTGATAGGTAACTGTGAGGAAAATGTGTTCTTTTTTTACAAATTTTGAGGTTTGCAATGGATTCTGAGTAAGAGAACTGGAAAGAGCCACACAAGGCACCCCATCCTGGATTTCCCTATGTGTCTAGTGTACAAACATTAATAGGTTTGCTAGGTTTCCCCAGGTGCCGGCAGAGCTAGGGTTCAAAATCTACAGCTAGGCACTTTGCCAAGAAAGGGTCAGTTTTGACTGTAAAAATGTGGCCCATGTTGCGTTTTGGGCTGTTTGCTGTCACGGACACTATGCCTACCCACACAAGTGAGGTATCGTTTTCATAGAAAGACTTTGGGGATTGCGGCATGGGTGGAATTGTGTGGATTCACACAGATGTCAGAACTTTCCATCACAGAAATGAGAGGAAAAATGTTTTTTTTACAAAGTTTGAGGATTGCCAGGGATTCTGGATATCAGAACCTGATG
Source organism: Lissotriton helveticus (assembly GCF_964261635.1). Taxonomy (NCBI): domain Eukaryota; kingdom Metazoa; phylum Chordata; class Amphibia; order Caudata; family Salamandridae; genus Lissotriton; species Lissotriton helveticus. Next base: position 1,942,918,333 of record NC_136063.1, on the reverse strand, counting down.
CGAGTCAGACAAGTCACCTCTTGCTGGATTCCCATGGATGTTTACTTTTCAAAATTCTATAGGTCTGCTAGGTTTACCTATGTGCCGGCAGAGCTATGGTTCAAAATCTACAGCTATGCACATTGCAATAAAATGGTCAGTTTTCATTGTAAAAATGTGGTGTGTCCACATTGTGGTTTTCCTTTTTCCTGTCGGGGGCACTAGGCCTACCCACACAAGTGAGGTATCATTTTTATCGGGAGACTTTGGGGAATGCATGGTGGGTGGAAATTTGTTTGTGGATTCCAGAATTTTCCATCACAGAAATGTGAAAATAATGTGTTTGTTTATTTTACAAAGTTTGAGGTTTGCAAGGGATTCTGAGTAACAGAAACAAGTGAGAGTCACACAAGTCAACACATCCTGGATTCCTCTGGGTGTCTGTTCTCTACAGTCCAATTTGGGCCATTTTCGTGTTGCAGGCACTATGCCTACCCACACAAGTGAAGTACCATTTTTCTCAGAAGACTTTGGGGACTGCAGGGTGGGATTAATTTTTTGGATCCACACAGATTCCAGAACTTTCCATCACAGAAATGTGAGGAAAATGTGTTTTGTTTTTTAAAATGTTTGAGGTTTGCAAAGGAATCTGAGTGAGAGAATCGGATTAAAGACGGACAAACCACCCCATCCCGGATTCCCCTGGGTGTCTAGTTTTTGAAAATGTATAGGTTTGTGTGGTTTTCTTAGGTGCCGGCAGAGCTAGGGTTCAACGTCTACAGCTAGGCACTTTGTAAAAAAAATGGTCAGTATTCACTTTAAAAATGTGGATCTATGCAGATTCCAGAACTTTCTGTGTCAGAACTGTGAGAAAAATGTGTTATTTTTTTTTTACAAAGTTGGAGGTTTGCAATGGATTCTGAGTAAGAGAACTGGAGAGAGCCACATAAGTCACCCCATCCTGGATTTCCCTGTGTGTCTAGTGTACAAACATTTCTAGATTTGCTAGGTTTCCCCAGGTGCCGGCAGAGCTTAAGTTCAAAATCTACAGCTCGGCACTTTGCCAAGAAAGGGTCCGTTTTTACTGTAAAAATGTGGTCCATGTTGCGTTTTGGGTTTTTTCCTGTCACGGACACTACGCCTACCCACACAAGTGAGGTATCATTTTCATAGAAAGACTTTGGGGTTTGCGGCATGGGTGGAATTTTGTGGATCCACACAGATGTCAGAACTTTCCTTCACAGATATTAGAGGAAAAATGTTTTTTTTACAAAGTTTGAGGATTGCAAGGGATTCTGGGTATCAGAACCTGATGCGAGTCAGACAAGTCACCTCTTGCTGGATTCCCTTGGATGTTTACTTTTCAAAATTGTATAGGTTTGCTAGGTTTTCCTGCGTGCAGGCAGAGCTATGGTTCAAAATCTACAGCTATGCACTTTGCAAAAAAATGGTCAGTTTTCATTGTAAAAATGTGGTGTGTCCACATTGCGCATTGGCTTTTTCCTGTCGGGGGCACTAGGCCTGCCCACACAAGTGAGGTATAATTTTTATCGGAAGACTTTGGGGAATGCATGGTGGGTGGAAGTTTGTTTGTGGATTCCAGAATTTTCCATCACAGAAATGTGAAAAAAAATGTTTTTTTTATTTTACAAAGTTTGAGGTTTGCAAGGGATTCTGGGTAACAGAAACAAGTGAGAGCCACACAAGTCAACACATCCTGGATTCCTCTAGGTGTCTAGTTTTTAAAAAAATGTATAGGCTTTCCATATAGGATAGTAACTAAAGGACTGCTGTATATGATCATCTATTTCTCTTTAAGGTTATTAAAAATTTGAGCACAGTTGGCCTCAAAGGAGAGTTGTTTTTTGTTGCTAAATTAAAGCCTTATGGTTTGGTTTTGAATGAGCTCTCTGTACATTAAGGATTGGTTTTTTAGTGGTAACCGACTGGTGGTACTCTGCTCAGTCCGTAAATGGGTTTTTGAGTTAGTCCATAAAAGACATGTAGACGTAATAAAAATAAAAGATATGTTTGCGGTGATTTTGGTGTCTGGTTTTTGATTTGGTGGTTGAGAGGTCAATCAGAGAATGCTATGAGTGCTATGTCAGTGACAAAATGCTGAGGACAAGAGTACCTCACATCGGTGTGTAAGGTTCTTGAGCAATATTGGCAGACTTTAGACATTATGAGCCCACTCAATAGTGAACACTTTACGCCTTACCTGGTGGTGATGGTTGATAAACTCTTCTAGTGGTCCATATTACAATGAATGAGATATATTGCCATCAGGTCACGTCGGACAGGCAGAGGTTTAGGAAAACACTTCTGATGGATGATGGGATGCATCTGTATTCTTGGGAGATTAAAGTCTTTTTGAGAGAGTTTAGGATCACATACAAGAAGTGTGCTCTGTATCATCACAACGGCCCCAGTAGCGCTTGAATGCCTGGCTTCACCTTGGGGGTGCCCAGGAGTCTCACACGAAAGCGAGGAAGGGTTCCACAGCGGTATGAATACAGCCTACGAGACCTCTGGGTAGTAGTGCGCTATATAAATACAAACACATTTACATTTACATTTACATCCCAACACAAATAGGGGGTAGATATGTTTAATAGAACAATCAAGGAGGGTATCCCGTTTGTCAGGGTGTCTGGCTTGAATTGCAAGGAGGTATTATAGAACAGGATAATGACATACCAGTTCTCCCACCACAAGACAACAGACTAAATTCTGTTTGGACTTTTCTATGGAAGAAACCTAATTATAAATGGGTCGCTCGGTGGATGTGTCAGAGAAATGCTTGATGTTACACAGAGCAAAGGAGCTAAACACTTGTTGAGGGAACAGTTAAATGTCAGGAATAGCAATAAATACGGAGGTGCATCATTCAAAGCAAGGCATCACTAAAATTAGGATAAGGATTGTAATGGACAAGAAGCTAAATAAGGGTAAATAGGGATACATTTTATGGCAATTATGTTTATGGCAGAGGAGAAGAATAGGGAGGGGAAATGCAAAAAAAAGAGAATATCAGTTTTGGAAGGACGGAATAGGAGAGGATGTCAAGGAACTGAAGTGAGACTCTGAAGAGAAACAGAAATTGTTCTACAACAAATGGGAAATAAAGTGGTAGACAACTAAAGAAAGTCAGACCTTCAGCATAAAAATGGCAGGTGAGGAAAAAGAAGTGCTTGGCTTGTTTTGCCTGTACTAGTGTCTAATAGCATGGTGAGACATCTTTTGAACCTAATTTCTCAATCACAGTACTTTTCTAATCCTTGATTTCCCAAATGGTAGCAGAATGTAGGCATGCTACTCTATCATTGAAGTTAGCATGCCAAAGCAAAGAAAGTGGTGAAAACGGTCCAACACTACAGTGTATGAAGCTTGAGAAGAATTTAAAGTAGCACTCAAGACGCTGTCACAGAAACAATTTTATACAGAGCTAATTCAGACAATTGATCTCAACAAAGATTGTTTAAATTGGTGATTAATGGACCTGTTACAAGTTGGCAGAAGAAAAAGCACTAGTAGTTTTCCACCCATTCCAACCTGGTATTAGGGACACCATGCCCATTGGTAATTTCAGAGGGGGGATACTGTAAATTCACAAGGTGTAGCCTGCGGGACAGGCCCTCTGACAAATGGGGATTCATTGGAGAAATCAGGAATACAACACCTGCTTCTCACTCTCTGGGCATGATAACGATTTTGGCAGTCTCACTTCCCTAGCGTGACGCCAGCTGTCCCAAGAAGACCACTGAGCCGGCGGTCGGGAAACTGCTGTATAATGATGCACTGTGTCCAGCCTGGGCCACAACAAACAGCAATGTTGATGAAGTGTACTTGGTCTCTGTCCAGGCCGGGGCTTCTTGTTGAGCTGTTTATGAAAACACTGTTGTACTGGCGATGTCCTTCCGGTGGTTCCTTGCTGGTGGTACGCCATCACACTAAGCTTCCAGCAAAGCACCAGAACTGTGCCCATTGGATGGATAGAAAAACAACACAGCTGATATCCATTGGCCAAGTGAACACACCGGCAAATCACACTTTAAAACACACCCCATCCCAATTCATGATCCTTTCCCTCTCCACTGTGGCACAGCAAAATAGAGGTCATATTTTTTGTTGAGATGAGGCAGCCCTTCTTTGTCCCTATCCCATTTCACACTCTCCGCCCACTTTTGTTGTATTTTTTCTAAAATCCCTTGGTGTGTTTTTTTTCCATGTCACTCACTTTAATTTAGAGTTATGTTATGTCAAAAAAATCAAATTTTTCCCAGGCTGGGTAGAGCCACAGTTGTTTAGAGCCCACGTCCAACATATCCTCTTAGTAGTAAAAGGGAAATGTGGGACAGGATAGTCAACACAGTGAATGCTGTAGGTACCACCCTGTGAACAAAGGAGGAAATAATGACATGTATAATGACAGAGGAGGAAAATGCATTCCCTGATCTCCAAACAACACCTGGAGGCCCAGAAGACTGGCAGTGGTCCTCCCAGTGCCCCATTACAACTGTTTCCGTGGGCGGAGAAGGTCTTGGTCATCCTGCATTCTGAGGGCTTGGGGGAATAGCTGGGGGAGTGGAGTCTGGTAAGTTACACCTCACTAACTGTCATAACACTTCAAAGTCCTGTATGCTCTCATCTCAGCTTTTGCTATTGTGTTGTCCATCTACTTTCCTAACATGCAATACTCAAAGTTTCATGGCTGTATGATTCTCAGTGTCAATGTGTATTGAAGAATATAAGATCACACACATCAATCTCCATTCCATGCCACATGTTGGAATGGATTCTGGTGTCTGTACAATCATACAAAAGTGATTTATCTTCAGAAGGTCACTATGATGTATTATGTTTAGTAGTAGCTCACATCACAGTACATTTAGGATGGCCCTAGGCTACTGTAGTAATTGAGGCAGAGACAGGGTTCAATTACTAGATGAATTTAATGGACTACAAGGTCTTGGAGCAGAGGGCAAACTGCTCCACCAGGTTCAGAAGTCAACCTCAAGATAAACACACAGGAATATTCATAACACTTAAGTTCTAATGGTGACATCATAGCTGACGAGTGCAAATGCAAGGAAACTCTTAAAGGAGCATAACAACATACATATATATATTACTACATACCTTCCTTTGTTCATGAATAACAAACAATATCAATAAAAAACCAAAACTTAACGATGACGATAAGGCAGCATGTGAGGTCTAACACTCCTTCTAACACCTTGGGAAGTAATTGGATCTTTACGAACAACTTCATCAGGAGTGCTACATTTCTTTTGAGAGATCGAAACAGAATCCAATACCTCATCGGTAATGTGAACTGAAGAAGAATTAGAACACTGGGGAACCTTAGCGACTTTAGACAAATTCCACCAGTGCCCACCTTTAACTTCAACTGCATTTCCATAAATTTTGATGACCTGAAAAGCATTACTAAACTTGTTTTTTCCTTTTTTTGAATAAACAGGAGACTTAATTTTAACCAAAATCTCCGACATTAAGATAAGAAAGTTTAACACCTTTTTTTGAGTCGAACCAATTCTTCTGTTTAAGCTGAGTGTTTGAAACATTTTCTTTGACAGACGACATTAAATTGTGAACACAAGTATCAGATCCAATAAATCTTGACATCCAATAAGGCCTAAACACAGTATTTACCTTTCTTCCTCCCATGAAATCAAAAGGAGTGACTTTAGTTGTAGAATGTGGTGTGGTACTGTATGACCAAATCATGTCATTAAGAGCTTTGAGAACATCATAATGTCCTGCTCTGGCACACAATCTCCAATAACATGATTCATTATTTCAACTATTTCATTACTCTGGGGATTGGTACAATGAGCTCTTGACATGTTTGATCCCTGAAGTTTGTAGAAACAATTGAAACTCTTTGCTAACGAATTGTTTTCCATTGTCAGAGACCAATTTTTCTGGAAAACCTTCCATCAAAAATAATTCAGAAAGAAAATCAATAATAGAACTGGAATTAACTTCTTTGACCACTTTTATCTCTGGCCATTTTGAGGCATAATCCATAACTACAATAGTATACTTTTACTGTCCACATAAAACATCACAATTTATTATTTATTTATACATTTCTAAAGCACCTGGTTACGCCGCCCGGCATGTCCCCGCGCTATATTGGACTAGTTACTAGAGCTTCGGTGTAAGAACCTCCCAGAACTTACATGGAGGAGGAGGGCCTGGTCTTAATTTGCATCACAGTGCAGATGAGAAGAGCACGATTTTCCGTTTTTTTCTAAATGTGGTTTCACATTGGTCCACTCTTAGAGTTTCAGGGAGCTTATTCCATAATTTTGCCGCCATGTATCTAAAGGACCTTGACCCCATTCTAGTAGTCCGTATTCTAGGGATTTTTACCAGTGCCCTTTCTTCTGATCGCAACTTGCGGCCTGGGATGTAGTATACTATTAAAGGGTGCAGGTATTGTGGTCCTTTTTTCGCAAGAATTTTATGGCATTAACACAGTGCCTTAAATTGTACTCTTTTTTCTACCGGCAGCCAGTGTAAGTCCTTCAAGGCTTTCTTTGCAGATGCTCTTTTAGGGAGCTTCAGTACCAGCCGAGCTGCCACATTTTGTACCACTTGTAGCTTGGTTATCCCCTTTTTTGGCACTCCCAGGTATAGTACATTCCCATAATCTAATTGGGAGGTTACCAGGGCATGCACTATGGTTTTCCTAGTGCTGGATGGCAGTAGGTCCAATGTCTTCCTCAACGTTTTTAGGGTACCAAGGGATTAACCCACAACCTTCCGTATCTGGGCATCAAAAGATAGTTTAGTGTCTAGCCATACACCCACATTTTTTACCTCTGATTTTGGAGTGGGTACGTGACCCAGTACTTCTGGCCACCACGCAGAGGACCATATGCTAGGAGTTTTACCCACTATCATCACCTCTGTTTTAGGTCCATTCAACTTCAGGCAGTGATTGGACATCCATTTTGCCACATCCTCCAGGCATCTCGAGAAGTTGAGTGCTTTCTGATTGTTGTTTCTGGATAGGGTTACAATCAGCTGGGTATCATGATACTATGTTTACCTGATGCTTTTCCACCAGTTCTGCTAGAGGATCCACATACAGGTTGAAGAGCGTGGGGCTCAAGATTGACCCCTGTGGGACTCCCTGGGATAGTGCCACACTTTTTGATGTTTGCGATTGTTGCAATGCTTGGAAACTTGGCGACGATAAAAAGGAAGTTAGCCATCGTAGAGCAAGGTCTTCTACACCGCACTCTTCTAGTCTTTGCAGCAGCAGCTTGTGTGAGACGTATCGAAAGCCGCGCTTAGGTCCAGTACGATTATTGCCGCTGTCTGCCCCTCATCCACCCATTGTCTCATAGTGTCTGTAGCCAATAGCAAAGCTGACGCTGTGGAGTGGGCCGCTCTAAAAACAGATTGAGAGTGGTGTAGTAAGCCATTTTCCTGTATATGTACTGTTAACTGTTTGTTAACTAGTTTCTCCGCAATTTTTGCGACATACGGCAGCAGCTATATAGGTCTCAGGTTTTCTAGGACTGCTAGGTCAATGCATGGTTTAATTTTGAGTGGACATACTATTGCTTGTTTCCATTTGTTAGGGACTACACCACTCTGAAAGGAGGTGGTGATTAGTTCCGAGATAAAAGGTATGAAAAGATCTGCCCCCATCAGTAATTTCTCTGGGCTAGCCGGATCTAATGGAGATCCTGATTTAATTTCTTTAGCCGTTATTTTGAGTTCATTAAGTTCCACCATTTTAAATTCCTTGAGTCTTTCTCCTGAAAACTCATTCATGGGTCCTACATTATTCCCCTGTCGTGCTTCATTTGCTAAGCTGCTGTATATTTTAGCTACCTTTCCTTCAAAGTATTCAGCAATTTTATTGCAGTTTTCCATTGAGGAAGTTACCTCCTTCTTATGGTTTTCATAGATTTTCTGAGATTTTAGTATAGAAAACATTTTTGGGGAGGAGCTAAGAACCATGAATATCAATTCCTACTTTAACCAAAGGTCCATCCGGACACTCAACAGGTGACAAAGGAGGAGTGGAGACTTTAAGAGATTTGTCAGAAGACTTACAAGTACAACATTCTCAAATCATAATCTCAACATCATTATCCATGGATGGCCACCAAAAGGAATCTCAAATGCGTTGTTTAGTTAAAGTGGCCCCCAGATGTCCTTTGTGAGCTTTTCTAAAAATATTAACCCTAAGAGAAGAAGGAGGAACCAATTTTTCACCCCTCATATGTAAACCGTCCTCAAGAGACAGCTCATTCTCAATTTTGGAAAAAGGCTGTAACAGGGGAGAAAGGAACTTTTCACGAAGCCATCACTTTTTAACAATCTCACAATCATCCAATAGTACAGAATCACTTACAAAAGCGGATTTCCATTCCTCTTCTGAACCCACTATTAGTTCTGGAATATCGATGGAAGCTACAAAGCAATCTCTGAATCTTCTTCAACAAGATCATTATATCTTATGTTATCTTGTTCGTTGCTGCTAACAGGAAATCTCAAAAGAAAATCTGCCCTAAAATTTCTCCCACCGCGATGTGTTTGATATCAAACCGATACTGTAAAAGTCTGGTGACCATTCTGCAGATTCTTGGAGTAGAACACTTGCTCATATTGTCACCCAGAATATTCACTAAAGGTTTATGATCGGTAAAAAGAACAAACCTTTTTCCCCACACATATGGGCGGAATTTTTCAATGGCCCAACAACAAACCAATAACTAATTTTTGATGACCGAGTACTGTTGCTCAGATGCTCTCAAAACTCTGGAAGCAAAACAAATGGTTTTCTCCACACCATCAACCATTTGGGTTAGCATAGCTCCCAGACCAACTTGACTAGCGTCAACAGTGATGCAACACTCATGATTGGTATCAAATGGTTTGAGAGCTTTACTATTAGATAACAATGTTCTCACACAATCCAAAGCCAAAATGCCTTCTTCACTCCACTCAAAATGTACACCCAATTCAAATCAAAATTTATTTTATTCGGTTAAAATTTAAAACCATCAAAGTGCAGATCACATTACATATTTACATTAAAACATTATATTCAATGAAAAAGTTAATTTTAATTCACATGCCATTTACAAGAACACCATGGGCCAACATGTAGAACACATTCTTACCAAAAACATCACTTGGTATTTAAATAAATAAATAACATGTTTGTCTCATACCGATGTCCATCATTTAAAAAAGTCAATTTTATCGAGGGTACTTAAGATAAACAAAGCCAGGACTATAATAGAAGTCTATTCCGACGCCTAATAGCCCCTGTAATGTAACTGGCAACGCCAAAGCAAACAAACGGGGAACCCAGCATTTGCAAACAAGCTAATGCTGGCCTAACTTGCTCAAAGTTATGCCCTCTTAAGAGTGGTATGATAAATTTCCTGCGTAACGTAACGTAAAAATCGCCGAAAAACATCATATGGAGGGTGTTGTGCCCTGAGAAGCTGTCGCAAGGACAGGGACCCAGCGACCTCTCTTCAGAAAAGCCATTTGGGAACGATAGTAACCAGGGCACCATATTATACTTAAATCTAATTAGGGCGAATAAATGTTAAGGTTTGTTTATGTAAGTTTGATATGGCTGCATCTGACTACTTAAACTCAACATAACAAAACTCCTCACTGAGGGTTTGGCTAATTCCCCTTCCCCCCTCATTAAGAATGATCTATTCAAGAACTGCTGCTTCAATCCTCTAATGGTTGCCTTGCCAAGAGCTATGGGACTTGAAAAAAATAAGTCAAGACAGCCAAGTGAATCCATTTGGGTCTTAATGTAGCCCTTTGTCTAGAAACATGCAGTCTTGGATGATCAGCTGATTTAAGTTAGGTGACGGTTGCGCCCAAATTCTCAGGCAGCATAGTAGTGGGGCAACCGCGATCTGATCTGAGATAAAGCCAGCACCTAAATCCTCATGAAGGTTAAAAATTGGAGTAGAGGCTGGGAGCGACAGCAACCTACGAAAAAAGTAATTTTCAACTGCCTGTATGTCACCAGTCTCAGTATAAACCCATACGTCACTCCCGTAGGTCACCATTGGGAAGCACTTGGCATTATAAATCTTCATGAGGGCCGGGAGTGGTTTAGAACCTATTCTTCTTGCAAACCCTAATATTGCCCCAGAAGCCCTGGCAAGAGTGTTCTTTTTATGTACACGCTGTGTAACCCACTAATGTCTTTCATCAAAAAGAACACCTAAGTATGGGAAGGCTGGGACTTTCGTGAGTTCCAACCCCTTCCAATAAAATTTGACCTTCCTTGCCCTAGCCATACCAATCGACATTAAATGTGATTTTTTAAGATTTGTAATTAAGTCTAGAGAGTCAATAAAATCGATAAAACAATCTAAAAGAGATTGCAACCCCGCGACGTCTTTGCTACCAAAACCGCATCATCTGCGTATAGTAATGCTGGGATAATTTTTTAGCCTGCTTTTAGGACATCCTTACAGCAGGAAATCAGGGCGTTCCCTAGTTTATTAATATAAAGTGTGAACAACAGGGGTGCCAAAATGCACCCCTGGCGCACCCCTCTCTTGATGGCCCAAGCATCTGTTAGGCTACCGTCCTCGTTGTAACGGACCCCAGCCGTAGTATTTTCGTTAATGGCCGCCAAAAAAGAAATCAAAGCAGGCTCCAGCCCGCTGCTTTGAAGGGAAGCCCAAAGTTTATGCCTATTTACAAGATCAAAGGCAGTGGATATATCCATGAATGCCAAGTGGATGTCCCCATGCTTTGCGACCGTATACTTCCCTATTACTAGGTGGAGATTAAGACATTGTCACATTGTGCCCTTTCCCTGCCTAAATCCATACTGAAGAGCAGAGATGATGCAATTTGTATCTAACCAATCTGTTAAGCGGGCAAGGACGTTCTTCCCCATTGTCTTGGCTGCAGAATCCAAGAGTGAGATCATTCTATAACAAGCCGGATCCTCTCTTGAACCCTTTTTAAATATTGGGATAGTTACTGCCTTAGCCCAGGACGGGGGGAAGCCAACCTGTGTCGCAGCGTTAAAAACGAAAGTTAAAATCTTAGCCCATACGATAGGATCTGCCCTGTAAAGATCGGCCGGAATACCATCTGGGCCTGGTGCCTTACCCCTTGGAGTTGACATGATTGCCTCAGTGACTTCCCCTTCTGAGATCAAGACATTTGAAGCATCGGTGGTTGCCCCTTTCCAACTAGACAGCCCCTGACTCACATCAGAGTATATACCCCCAAAGTGTTTGACCCACCTTTCTGGAGGAATAAGACAATCTGTAACAGAATTGGTTGATTTGTGAAAACGTTGGCCTATTAACCACTCTCCAGAATCTGGTGCTACTAGTCAAAACGCTCACTTGGCTGAGTTCATCCCATGCCATTTCTCTTAACTACATCTTTCTAGATTTAACTGCAGTTTTATAGGCCCTCCTAAGCTCTTTAACCCTATTGACATCTCTTGGGGTCTCCTTCAACTCCCCCATGAGAGCCGTGTGCGCGATGGCACACGCTTAGTCAAACCATTTTTTGTATTTCTTAGGCCTCGTTTTACAATGCAGCCTCAAATTGGCCGCTACTTGTCTCGTAATGCGGTCGAAAACACCTAGAATTATTGACGGGTCCGAATCCTTATCCAAACATACTCCAAAATCCTCCACGCAGCTTTTGTATAATTTTTCAAATGTACACCCTTTTTCAGCAGCGCACTAATTGGACGAACAATAGTGGCAAAGTCAGGAATGAATTTAGAGTAGTACTCACATAAACCTAACAACGATTTTACACCAGTTTTGTCAGAAGGTGGAGGAGCACTTGTTATTGCCTCTAATAAACCTGACTGACTGACTGAAATTTGTATTAAGCGCTCGAATGCCGCGGTGTCTTGGCACTGTAGATTAGAAGGCGATGTGAGGCAAATCAGGGTAGGGAAAACAGCCATGTTTTCAGGGATTTTCTGAACCTCAGTTTGGAGGCTTGTGAGCGAAGTTCAGCAGGCAGTGAGTTCCAAAGTTTGGAAGCCTGATTAGAAAAAGATTTTCCACCCCAACGCACTCTCCGAATTCTAGGTACACAGACCAGGTCTTGATTGGCCGATCTTAGAGTTCGGTTGGGCACATATCGCGGGAGGAGTTTGGCCAGGTCATCCGATCCATTTCCGTGAACGGCTTTGTGGGCCAGGCAGAGGGCCTTAAACTGAACTCTGCGCTTAATTGGCAGCCAGTGTAGCTCTCGAATGGCACGGGAGGTGGGGTGACGCCTTGGCAGGTTCAAAAGAACCCTGGCGGCCGCGTTCTGGATAGCCTGCAGCTTGATCAATTGCTTCTCTCCCGTACCAAGATAGAGAGAGTTGCAATAGTCAACCCGAGACATTACCAGGGCGGCAATAACAGTCTTTTTTAAGGTGGGTGGGATGTAGGGCAAGATCTTTCAAAGTACCTTCATCGTATGAAAACAGGCAGAGGTGACTTGATTAACCTGTGCCGTGCAGGAGAGGCTTTTGTCCAATAGAAATCCAAGGTTTCTGACCTTCTCGGCTGGAGTTGGACAACAGCCGGCTTCCGGGGGCCACCATAGCTGACTCCATATCGAGGGCTTCTGACCGAATTCTATGACTTCAGTCTTCTCAGTATTTAATTTGAGAAAGTTTTGGCTCATCCAGTTTTTCACACTGAGAAGGCAATTCCTGAAACGCCCTGCAGTTGCTTCAATAGAATCGGAGACAGACACTATGATTTGTGTGTCGTCTGCATAAGACACTAATCTCAGGCCATGAGATTTTATCAGATCCGCCAAGGGGGTGACATATAGATTGAACAAGGTTGGTGATAACGCCAACCCTTGTGGGACTCCTCCAGGAAGAGTGAATTCCTCTGATTTAAGTCCATCCCAATAAACCTGTTGGATTCTGCCTGTCAGGAATTATGCTAAGAGGTCCAGAGCGGCATCAGAGATACCCAGATTTTCCAGTCGGCTCAGTAGGACTGAGTGGTTGACGGTGTCGAACGCCGCGGTTAAGTCAAGTAATATGAGGGCCGTTCTTCCACCGTCATCCATAGTCTTCCTGATATCCTCTATTGCCATGATGAGAGCTGACTCAGTTGAATGGCATGCTCGAAAGCCATGTTGTGTAGAGTCAAGAAGGTTATTCTTCGTTAGAAAAGTCATCAGTTCTAAATTCATGGCTTTCTCGAGGATTTTAGCTGGTAGAGGCAGACAGGAAATGGGCCGATAGTTTTTAGTTTCGGAGGGATTGAGTGATTCTTTCTTAAGAATCGGGCGGATGCAGGCTTTCTTCCAGATTGAAGGGAAAGAGCTCGAGCAGATAGCCTTGTTTAGTAGGGAGGTCAAAACTCCAGTTATGGCAAGTGGAATAGAGTGCAGTATGTGCGGAGGGCATGGATCCAATGGGGATCCTGATTTCATCTGTAGGAGAAGTCCCCCGACCTCCGACTCCTTTAACATGGGAAACCTGGGGTAGGTAGGGAGAGTAGATGGTGATGATTTCCTAGTACCCGCTGCCAGGACCTGAGTGGGAGTGATAGAGATGTTAAAGTCAGTATTGGAGTTGGTAGCTACAGTGCTGAGATCATCATATACTGCCTGTACTTTGTTCTGGAAAAAAGCAGCAATATTCCCGACAAAGTTCTGGTCAGGTGTAAATATAGTGACTCGCGGGGTTTTTTCCAGAAGAGTAACTGTTTTGAAGAGCTCTCTGGCAGAGTTAGGGGCTTCTTGGATTTTGGTGGTGTAGAATATAGATTTAGCCTGTATAATCGCTGCTTTATACTCCTGCAGAGCTTTGGAGTATTCAGCCTTTTTGAGAACACAGTAGTTAGATCGCCAAATGCGCTCGGCTTTGCGGCATTTAAGTTTGATTAATTTCAGCTCAGCCGTGTTCCACTGGGCGGTGGCCGACCGTTTCTTTGGCACTCGGGACTCCAGAGGAGCTAACTCATTGGCAGCCTGAGCAATCCATCTATTAAAGTTGGAAGCTCCGGTGTCGATGCTACATTGCTCAAATATTGGTGGATTGTTAGCAAGCGCCTCTGTTAACAGTTTCGAATCTAAGTTCTTCCATGAGCGCTTATTTTCCGGGAGCAGGAAGCGTCTTCTGTGTCTGGCAGAGTCATTGAATTTTAGGTTAAAAAAGACAGCCATATGGTCAGACCATGGAACAGGCAAAATAAAGGAAAATTTTAGGTTATTGTTATTCGTGAAAATGCCATCGAGAGTATGTCCTGCATTATGGGTGGGCTTACACGCTAGTTGGTTCATAGCAAAGCTAAGCAGGTTGTCAATAAGAGTTGTTGAATCAGAGTCCTTGGTGGCTTCGAGATGGAAATTAAAATCTCCTAGAATTGTGAAAGTGGTGAAGTCCGTGGTCTGGGACTTAAACGGTGTTTCCCCAGTCGAGCTATGCCATGCATTATTATAGGACAACTCAGCCAGCCAGAGAAGAGAGACCCAGGAACGACTAGCTTCTTCTGAATAGCACCTCAAGTATTGTTTTAGTGTCTGATTCAGTCTTTCGGTCTGTCCATCCGTCTGAGGGTGGAAACTGGTGGATAATGCGGCCTCCACCCTCAGAGCCTTGCACCACATACGCCAGAACCGCGCCACGAACTGTGGTCCCCTGTCCGAGATGATCACACGAGGAATTCCGTGAATCCGGACCACCTGTGTCAACAGTAATTGAGCAGTTTGACTGGCAGTAGGAAGATTTTTGCATGGAATAAAGTGTCCCATTTTTGTCAAACTATCAACCACTACCATGATAGCGTTGTATCCTTGGTCCATTGGCAACCCCACGATGAAGTCCATGCTGATGGTGTGCCAAGGTCGGGACGGAGTGGGTAGTGGTCTGAGTTTCCCACGACACATGGAATGATCCCCTTTTGCCCTTGCACAAGTGTCACAGTGTCCAATCCACTTTTCTATATCTCTTGACATTGTCTCCCACCAGAAGTGTCGCTTTACCAGATGGATGGTTTTTGTCACCCCGGGATGCCCGGCTAGCACTTCCCCATGACACCAGTTGAATGCCTGAAGCCGTAGAACGTGAGAGGGAAGAAACAATTTCCCTCCATGCAAGGGGACCCCGTGTTGGAGACTTCGGAGACGGTTCTGGCTCACCCACTTCTGCCATTGCACTTGGCTTCGTTCTCTCCGCACTTGTTCTATAAAGCGATCAGCCGTTATTAAACAAACCACTTTCTCAGGTGCGATGATCGCTTTTGTTTGTTCTTTTTCCGTTATCTGGTCTCCCCCTAGTCTGGAGAGTGAGTCTGCTTTCTTGTTTTCTGTTCCAGGCCGAAAGGTGACTATGAAATTATATTCCGCGAAAAACAGCATCCACCTCATTTGCCGTTGCGATAAGTGACGAGCCGTTTTCATGAATAACAGATTCCTGTGGTCGGAATATACCGTTATGGTGTGTTGTGACCCCCACAGGTAATGTCTCCACTCTTGGAAGGCACGTTTTATCGCCAACAGTTCTTTTTCGGATATTGAGTAGTTGCTTTCAGCGGAGTTCAATTTCCTGGACAGGAAGGCAACTGGATGCAACTGGCCTGTTTCTCTATCTCTTTGTGATAGGACAGCTCCTACTGCGACATCAGAGGCGTCCGCCTCCACTATGAAAGGTAAATCCAGTTGTGGATGTTTCAGGATAGGGGCAGAAACAAACGCTTCCTTCAACAGCTCAAACGCCCTCATGGCTTCGCTGTTCCACTGAAAGGGAACTCCTTTTCGTAATAACTTGGTGATGGGTGAAGCCAACAAGGAGAACTGTGAAATAAAACGTCTGTAATAATTGGCAAAACCAAGAAAGCATTGCACCTCTTTAACGCTCTTTGGCACCGGCCAAGCACTCACCGCATCAACCTTCCTCTCTGCCATATGAAACCCTCTAGGTGTGAGTATAACCCCCAGGAATTCCACCTCCTCTACATCAAACTCACATTTACTGAGTTTACAGTAGAGTCGGTATTCCAACAGCCTCTGTAACACCAGGAGAACATGACCGGTGTGCTGGTTACGTGAATCAGAATAAACAAGGATGTCATCTATATACACGATGACGAATTGGTCCAGGTATTCTTTCAAAACATCATTAAGGAAGTACTGGAATGCCGCCGGGGCATTGCAAAGCCCGAACGGCATTACCAAGTACTCAAAAAGACCATACCTGGTCTTGAAGGCCGTCTTCCACTCATCACCGCTACGGATCCTGACCAAGTGGTAGGCACCACGGAGATCCAACCTTGTGTAGATCACTGCCTCTCTCACCTGGTCCAGTAGCACGGGGATGAGGGGAAGAGGGTACCGGTTCCGTATGGTCTGTTTATTTAACTGGCGATAGTCAATGAGGGTACGCAACTCCCCATTGGCCTTCGTCGTAAAAAACAAAGGAGACGCCGCCGGTGAACGGGAAGGTCTAATGAACCCTATAGTACTGAAGTGTGTCAGGTATTCTTGCAGATGTTTGGACTCAGGCTCTGACAAGGCGTACACCCTGCAAGAGGGAACAACAGCGCCTTCCACCAAATCTATTCTACAATCGTACTCCCTATGGGGAGGGAGTACTTCAGCCTGTGCTTCACTAAACACCTCACTGTACTCTTGATATTCCACAGGTAGAACGGTTACTTTTTCCACCGCAGTGGCGATGTGTGTTATCTGGGCCAAGGCTATCGTATGTGAAGAAGGTGTACACATACAAGTGGTCTGGCACTCCTCCGACTGAAAGCTCACAGTTTTTTCCCTCCAGTCTATGGAAGGATTGTGTTTTTCTAACCATGGGATACCCAGTATTAGCTCGTATTGTGGAGCCTCGATGATGTTCAAAACGATACTCTCCGTATGTTTGACAATGTTGTTCTCCAGAACCAATACCACCTCTTCAGTACGTTCAACAATAGGACCAGATTTCAGGGGGGTACCATCTACTGCCAACACGGTTTCTGGATTTTTTGTGGTCACTCTGCCCAGCCCCAAACGGCGCACAAGGCCTTCGTCCACAAAATTCCCAGTAGCCCCTGAGTCTATCATACTCCACACTGCATGTTCTTTGCCCTGGCTCAACAATAGGGAGGATAAGGCAATATGTGTTATAGGAGCCTTGCCGTCAACCGAGGCCAAGGATGTCAGTCTCCATTCTTTTGTCTTCCGCCCTTCACTCACGGAAGGACTCTCATCACTGGTATCGGGATCAACAGCGGTAAGAGCCACCTTCTTAGCCGAGTAAAAGGTTTTGGACCTTTTGGGTTTGGAGGGACACTCCTTAACGTAGTGTCCCTTCTTCCCGCAATACATACATAGTCCCTGAGAGCGGCGGCTCTCTCTTTCGGCTTTAGTAAGAGGGGATCGGATGGCCCCAACATCCATTGGTTCTGTTGGACTGTCTCCAGCCCGTGGAACCGGCGGTAGTAAGTGACTCACCGAATCAGAGGGCCTATCATGTTTTCTACGGTCGCCTCCCCGCTCCCCTAATCTATGGTCCAGGCGCAGGGTGAGATTGATCAAATCAGTACATGTTGTGGGTTGGGGATCAATCTGCACTATAATGTCTTTTAACTCATCGGACAGGCCCTGGTAGTATAACGCCATCCTTTTGTCTTCAGGCCAGCCTGTCTCCGTCACAAGACGATTGAAAGTAGTCATGTAGGACACTAAATCCTTCTTCCCTTGTCGGAGCCCCAATAACTCCTTGTCTGCGCTTAGGGTTGTCGCTCTCCGATCAAACACCCGTTCAAACTCTCTACGGAACGCTGACCAATCATTTAATATGGGATCATCGTTCTTAACAAAGGGAACAGCCCAATTCGCTGCATCCCCAGACAAGTACGAAATGGCAAACGCCACTCGGGACATATTATTGGGGAATGAAGCCGGCCTACAGGAAAAATGAAGGGTGATTTGGGTTAGGAAAGCTTGAATTCTCTGAGGGTCACCAGAGTATCTCTCTGGACTGGCTAAAGGTATTGGAGGAGGCACCGTTACTTGAATGGTGCGACCTCCTGGTGCTGCATCGAAAGGGTTACCCTGTTGACGATCTAACCTCTCTTTTAAGGCAGTAACCTCCAACTTGGACGCCGCCAGTTCCTGCTGTACCAACAACAGAGCCTGAAGCACGTCGTCCATAGTTGCCATGGCTTGAGCCTTCTTCCGACCAGGAGGTAGTAACAACGTGGGCTCGTGATTCTGTCACGGCTGTTGATCCTCAGGGTCGGAATGAAGCTCTAATGGGGTCCACCTCCAGACGTCCCCGCACTCTAGCTAAAAACCTCAGAGTGCAAGGCAGTCAGGCGAGGGAAAATATAGATAGAAAACAGGAACATCCGGGACAGGGACCTGAAATGACAAGAGGCATACGTTAACTAAATCCCCCGTTATTCTAAACTTAACCTCACTGTTGTTAACACGAACCCTCACCTGATTATGCTCAGGATATGGCTCTTCCCCTGTTTGAACCCCTTCTTCAGCTAAAGGTAAAACAACAAATCAATGGTTATGGCTCTCATGTAACCCCCTACTTTTTAGGTGTATGTATTCTAGTAACCCAACACACATTCACTCACCAGTTGCCAAAGAGAGGGAAGCAGTAAGGAGATCACCGAAGGAATAAAGGAAAGAACAGGCTCTTCCCCCGCTCTTTATCGTTAGATAGAATCTCCGATGTTCCTGACTAGAAATGATAAAGTAAACAAACTGAAATACAGCCAACCGGCTTATCACTCCGAATGAGTTTATTCAGAAAACAGTGTTCGACACAAACGAATTAGGAGGGGGCAATCCTGCGTCTCCTATTCGCGGTAAATGCTTTCTCTATGAGCTCATAGATCCGGCGTGCAGTGAAGGGGGAAATCCGAGCGTCTCCACATGTACACCCGGAAAAGTACTAAGCTACACAAAAGCGTGGAGGGGGCAATCCGGCGTCTCACACGCAAAGAACAAACAAAGCACCAGCCGGTGCCGAGAACTCAGTTCTTGGCTATAAACGTGAGCGACCCGAAGGGGGCAATACGGCGTCTAGGGGTTCCTCACGTTATAAGAATAACAATTGCGCTAGTGCACTGAGGGTGCAATCCGGCGTCTCACGCGCCTTGTGGATGACTCACGCAAGATCACTCTTTACCCGTCTTGCTTCCAGCTTGCTCTACAGCCGCAGAGCAAAAAGACGAACCTCACCTTCCCAGCAAATCCGCGGGGACAGGGCGTCCGCCAACAACAGCAAACCATTGGACAAATCACGAGCACCTATTACAAGGTCCCACAAGTCTTTATACACTCTGACAATTAGCCCCCAAGGTGCAAAGCATTCTGGTAGATGTAGTTCATCATCTGGGCAGGCACCCTTGTCAGACCCTGACAGTATGCCCCCCCGCCCTGTGCCTCCTAGCACCTGGCTTCCCCGGATTACGGGCGTAGAAAGAACGGATCAACCGAGGGGCATGTACTTCATGACTGGGTTCCCAAGAGTCATCTTCTGAGCCGTATCCCTTCCAGGCGACAAGGAACCACAGCTTCCCCTGACGGAGCCTTGCGTCCATGATGCGACGCACTTCGTACTCCAGTTGACCATCTCTCAGCACCGGCGGGGCAGTCTTGCTCCTTATAGAACCAGCCGGCTTCAACAGGCTGCTGTGGAACACAGGATGTATCCTCATAGACATGGGCAATTTCAGTTTGTAAGCCACGGGATTGATCCTTTTGGTGACCACATACGGACCGATGAAACGGGGGTGAAACATGCTGCGATATCGGAATCGAATGTTCTTTGTGGACAACCAAACTCTGTCCCCAACCTCATACAGAGGACTCTCCTGTCGGTGCTTATCCGCCCATTTTTTGTATGTGGTCTTTGCTCGGACAAGAGTTTTCTGTATCCGTTGATGTGACTCTAACAAGGCCTTCACATGGGCGGCCACCGTAGGGTGGTTCTGGATTTCCTCTGGTATGGTCAGCGGAAGGGTGTTAGCATGAAAGCCTGTATTGGCCTTAAACGGTGTTTCCCCAGTCGAGCTATGCCATGCATTATTATAGGACAACTCAGCCAGCCAGAGAAGAGAGACCCAGGAACGACTAGCTTCTTCTGAATAGCACCTCAAGTATTGTTTTAGTGTCTGATTCAGTCTTTCGGTCTGTCCATCCGTCTGAGGGTGGAAACTGGTGGATAATGCGGCCTCCACCCTCAGAGCCTTGCACCACATACGCCAGAACCGCGCCACGAACTGTGGTCCCCTGTCCGAGATGATCACACGAGGAATTCCGTGAATCCGGACCACCTGTGTCAACAGTAATTGAGCAGTTTGACTGGCAGTAGGAAGATTTTTGCATGGAATAAAGTGTCCCATTTTTGTCAAACTATCAACCACTACCATGATAGCGTTGTATCCTTGGTCCATTGGCAACCCCACGATGAAGTCCATGCTGATGGTGTGCCAAGGTCGGGACGGAGTGGGTAGTGGTCTGAGTTTCCCACGACACATGGAATGATCCCCTTTTGCCCTTGCACAAGTGTCACAGTGTCCAATCCACTTTTCTATATCTCTTGACATTGTCTCCCACCAGAAGTGTCGCTTTACCAGATGGATGGTTTTTGTCACCCCGGGATGCCCGGCTAGCACTTCCCCATGACACCAGTTGAATGCCTGAAGCCGTAGAACGTGAGAGGGAAGAAACAATTTCCCTCCATGCAAGGGGACCCCGTGTTGGAGACTTCGGAGACGGTTCTGGCTCACCCACTTCTGCCATTGCACTTGGCTTCGTTCTCTCCGCACTTGTTCTATAAAGCGATCAGCCGTTATTAAACAAACCACTTTCTCAGGTGCGATGATCGCTTTTGTTTGTTCTTTTTCCGTTATCTGGTCTCCCCCTAGTCTGGAGAGTGAGTCTGCTTTCTTGTTTTCTGTTCCAGGCCGAAAGGTGACGATGAAATTATATTCCGCGAAAAACAGCATCCACCTCATTTGCCGTTGCGATAAGTGACGAGCCGTTTTCATGAATAACAGATTCCTGTGGTCGGAATATACCGTTATGGTGTGTTGTGACCCCCACAGGTAATGTCTCCACTCTTGGAAGGCACGTTTTATCGCCAACAGTTCTTTTTCGGATATTGAGTAGTTGCTTTCAGCGGAGTTCAATTTCCTGGACAGGAAGGCAACTGGATGCAACTGGCCTGTTTCTCTATCTCTTTGTGATAGGACAGCTCCTACTGCGACATCAGAGGCGTCCGCCTCCACTATGAAAGGTAAATCCAGTTGTGGATGTTTCAGGATAGGGGCAGAAACAAACGCTTCCTTCAACAGCTCAAACGCCCTCATGGCTTCGCTGTTCCACTGAAAGGGAACTCCTTTTCGTAATAACTTGGTGATGGGTGAAGCCAACAAGGAGAACTGTGAAATAAAACGTCTGTAATAATTGGCAAAACCAAGAAAGCATTGCACCTCTTTCACGCTCTTTGGCACCGGCCAAGCACTCACCGCATCAACCTTCCTCTCTGCCATATGAAACCCTCTAGGTGTGAGTATAACCCCCAGGAATTCCACCTCCTCTACATCAAACTCACATTTACTGAGTTTACAGTAGAGTCGGTATTCCAACAGCCTCTGTAACACCAGGAGAACATGACCGGTGTGCTGGTTACGTGAATCAGAATAAACAAGGATGTCATCTATATACACGATGACGAATTGGTCCAGGTATTCTTTCAAAACATCATTAAGGAAGTACTGGAATGCCGCCGGGGCATTGCAAAGCCCGAACGGCATTACCAAGTACTCAAAAAGACCATACCTGGTCTTGAAGGCCGTCTTCCACTCATCACCGCTACGGATCCTGACCAAGTGGTAGGCACCACGGAGATCCAACCTTGTGTAGATCACTGCCTCTCTCACCTGGTCCAGTAGCACGGGGATGAGGGGAAGAGGGTACCGGTTCCGTATGGTCTGTTTATTTAACTGGCGATAGTCAATGAGGGTACGCAACTCCCCATTGGCCTTCGTCGTAAAAAACAAAGGAGACGCCGCCGGTGAACGGGAAGGTCTAATGAACCCTATAGTACTGAAGTGTGTCAGGTATTCTTGCAGATGTTTGGACTCAGGCTCTGACAAGGCGTACACCCTGCAAGAGGGAACAACAGCGCCTTCCACCAAATCTATTCTACAATCGTACTCCCTATGGGGAGGGAGTACTTCAGCCTGTGCTTCACTAAACACCTCACTGTACTCTTGATATTCCACAGGTAGAACGGTTACTTTTTCCACCGCAGTGGCGATGTGTGTTATCTGGGCCAAGGCTATCGTATGTGAAGAAGGTGTACACATACAAGTGGTCTGGCACTCCTCCGACTGAAAGCTCACAGTTTTTTCCCTCCAGTCTATGGAAGGATTGTGTTTTTCTAACCATGGGATACCCAGTATTAGCTCGTATTGTGGAGCCTCGATGATGTTCAAAACGATACTCTCCGTATGTTTGACAATGTTGTTCTCCAGAACCAATACCACCTCTTCAGTACGTTCAACAATAGGACCAGATTTCAGGGGGGTACCATCTACTGCCAACACGGTTTCTGGATTTTTTGTGGTCACTCTGCCCAGCCCCAAACGGCGCACAAGGCCTTCGTCCACAAAATTCCCAGTAGCCCCTGAGTCTATCATACTCCACACTGCATGTTCTTTGCCCTGGCTCAACAATAGGGAGGATAAGGCAATATGTGTTATAGGGGCCTTGCCGTCAACCGAGGCCAAGGATGTCAGTCTCCATTCTTTTGTCTTCCGCCCTTCACTCACGGAAGGACTCTCATCACTGGTATCGGGATCAACAGCGGTAAGAGCCACCTTCTTAGCCGAGTAAAAGGTTTTGGACCTTTTGGGTTTGGAGGGACACTCCTTAACGTAGTGTCCCTTCTTCCCGCAATACATACATAGTCCCTGAGAGCGGCGGCTCTCTCTTTCGGCTTTAGTAAGAGGGGATCGGATGGCCCCAACATCCATTGGTTCTGTTGGACTGTCTCCAGCCCGTGGAACCGGCGGTAGTAAGTGACTCACCGAATCAGAGGGCCTATCATGTTTTCTACGGTCGCCTCCCCGCTCCCCTAATCTATGGTCCAGGCGCAGGGTGAGATTGATCAAATCAGTACATGTTGTGGGTTGGGGATCAATCTGCACTATAATGTCTTTTAACTCATCGGACAGGCCCTGGTAGTATAACGCCATCCTTTTGTCTTCAGGCCAGCCTGTCTCCGTCACAAGACGATTGAAAGTAGTCATGTAGGACACTAAATCCTTCTTCCCTTGTCGGAGCCCCAATAACTCCTTGTCTGCGCTTAGGGTTGTCGCTCTCCGATCAAACACCCGTTCAAACTCTCTACGGAACGCTGACCAATCATTTAATATGGGATCATCGTTCTTAACAAAGGGAACAGCCCAATTCGCTGCATCCCCAGACAAGTACGAAATGGCAAACGCCACTCGGGACATATTATTGGGGAATGAAGCCGGCCTACAGGAAAAATGAAGGGTGATTTGGGTTAGGAAAGCTTGAATTCTCTGAGGGTCACCAGAGTATCTCTCTGGACTGGCTAAAGGTATTGGAGGAGGCACCGTTACTTGAATGGTGCGACCTCCTGGTGCTGCATCGAAAGGGTTACCCTGTTGACGATCTAACCTCTCTTTTAAGGCAGTAACCTCCAACTTGGACGCCGCCAGTTCCTGCTGTACCAACAACAGAGCCTGAAGCACGTCGTCCATAGTTGCCATGGCTTGAGCCTTCTTCCGACCAGGAGGTAGTAACAACGTGGGCTCGTGATTCTGTCACGGCTGTTGATCCTCAGGGTCGGAATGAAGCTCTAATGGGGTCCACCTCCAGACGTCCCCGCACTCTAGCTAAAAACCTCAGAGTGCAAGGCAGTCAGGCGAGGGAAAATATAGATAGAAAACAGGAACATCCGGGACAGGGACCTGAAATGACAAGAGGCATACGTTAACTAAATCCCCCGTTATTCTAAACTTAACCTCACTGTTGTTAACACGAACCCTCACCTGATTATGCTCAGGATATGGCTCTTCCCCTGTTTGAACCCCTTCTTCAGCTAAAGGTAAAACAACAAATCAATGGTTATGGCTCTCATGTAACCCCCTACTTTTTAGGTGTATGTATTCTAGTAACCCAACACACATTCACTCACCAGTTGCCAAAGAGAGGGAAGCAGTAAGGAGATCACCGAAAGAATAAAGGAAAGAACAGGCTCTTCCCCCGCTCTTTATCGTTAGATAGAATCTCCGATGTTCCTGACTAGAAATGATAAAGTAAACAAACTGAAATACAGCCAACCGGCTTATCACTCCGAATGAGTTTATTCAGAAAACAGTGTTCGACACAAACGAATTAGGAGGGGGCAATCCTGCGTCTCCTATTCGCGGTAAATGCTTTCTCTATGAGCTCATAGATCCGGCGTGCAGTGAAGGGGGAAATCCAAGCGTCTCCACATGTACACCCGGAAAAGTACTAAGCTACACAAAAGCGTGGAGGGGGCAATCCGGCGTCTCACACGCAAAGAACAAACAAAGCACCAGCCGGTGCCGAGAACTCAGTTCTTGGCTATAAACGTGAGCGACCCGAAGGGGGCAATCCGGCGTCTCCGGGTTCCTCACGTTATAACAATAACAATTCCGCAAGTGCGCTGAGGGTGCAATCCGGCGTCTCACGCGCCTTGTGGATGACTCACGCAAGATCACTCTTTACCCGTCTTGCTTCCAGCTTGCTCTACAGCCGCAGAGCAAAAAGACGAACCTCACCTTCCCAGCAAATCCGCGGGGACAGGGCGTCCGCCAACAACAGCAAACCATTGGACAAATCACGAGCACCTATTACAAGGTCCCACAAGTCTTTATACACTCTGACAATTAGCCCCCAAGGTGCAAAGCATTCTGGTAGATGTAGTTCATCATCTGGGCAGGCACCCTTGTCAGACCCTGACAGTATGCCCCCCCGCCCTGTGCCTCCTAGCACCTGGCTTCCCCGGATTACGGGCGTAGAAAGAACGGATCAACCGAGGGGCATGTACTTCATGACTGGGTTCCCAAGAGTCATCTTCTGAGCCGTATCCCTTCCAGGCGACAAGGAACCACAGCTTCCCCTGACGGAGCCTTGCGTCCATGATGCGACGCACTTCGTACTCCAGTTGACCATCTCTCAGCACCGGCGGGGCAGTCTTGCTCCTTATAGAACCAGCCGGCTTCAACAGGCTGCTGTGGAACACAGGATGTATCCTCATAGACATGGGCAATTTCAGTTTGTAAGCCACGGGATTGATCCTTTTGGTGACCACATACGGACCGATGAAACGGGGGTGAAACATGCTGCGATATCGGAATCGAATGTTCTTTGTGGACAACCAAACTCTGTCCCCAACCTCATACAGAGGACTCTCCTGTCGGTGCTTATCCGCCCATTTTTTGTATGTGGTCTTTGCTCGGACAAGAGTTTTCTGTATCCGTTGATGTGACTCTAACAAGGCCTTCACATGGGCGGCCACCGTAGGGTGGTTCTGGATTTCCTCTGGTATGGTCAGCGGAAGGGTGTTAGCATGAAAGCCTGTATTGGCCTTAAACGGTGTTTCCCCAGTCGAGCTATGCCATGCATTATTATAGGACAACTCAGCCAGCCAGAGAAGAGAGACCCAGGAACGACTAGCTTCTTCTGAATAGCACCTCAAGTATTGTTTTAGTGTCTGATTCAGTCTTTCGGTCTGTCCATCCGTCTGAGGGTGGAAACTGGTGGATAATGCGGCCTCCACCCTCAGACCCTTGCACCACATACGCCAGAACCGCGCCACGAACTGTGGTCCCCTGTCCGAGATGATCACACGAGGAATTCCGTGAATCCGGACCACCTGTGTCAACAGTAATTGAGCAGTTTGACTGGCAGTAGGAAGATTTTTGCATGGAATAAAGTGTCCCATTTTTGTCAAACTATCAACCACTACCATGATAGCGTTGTATCCTTGGTCCATTGGCAACCCCACGATGAAGTCCATGCTGATGGTGTGCCAAGGTCGGGACGGAGTGGGTAGTGGTCTGAGTTTCCCACGACACATGGAATGATCCCCTTTTGCCCTTGCACAAGTGTCACAGTGTCCAATCCACTTTTCTATATCTCTTGACATTGTCTCCCACCAGAAGTGTCGCTTTACCAGATGGATGGTTTTTGTCACCCCGGGATGCCCGGCTAGCACTTCCCCATGACACCAGTTGAATGCCTGAAGCCGTAGAACGTGAGAGGGAAGAAACAATTTCCCTCCATGCAAGGGGACCCCGTGTTGGAGACTTCGGAGACGGTTCTGGCTCACCCACTTCTGCCATTGCACTTGGCTTCGTTCTCTCCGCACTTGTTCTATAAAGCGATCAGCCGTTATTAAACAAACCACTTTCTCAGGTGCGATGATCGCTTTTGTTTGTTCTTTTTCCGTTATCTGGTCTCCCCCTAGTCTGGAGAGTGAGTCTGCTTTCTTGTTTTCTGTTCCAGGCCGAAAGGTGACGATGAAATTATATTCCGCGAAAAACAGCATCCACCTCATTTGCCGTTGCGATAAGTGACGAGCCGTTTTCATGAATAACAGATTCCTGTGGTCGGAATATACCGTTATGGTGTGTTGTGACCCCCACAGGTAATGTCTCCACTCTTGGAAGGCACGTTTTATCGCCAACAGTTCTTTTTCGGATATTGAGTAGTTGCTTTCAGCGGAGTTCAATTTCCTGGACAGGAAGGCAACTGGATGCAACTGGCCTGTTTCTCTATCTCTTTGTGATAGGACAGCTCCTACTGCGACATCAGAGGCGTCCGCCTCCACTATGAAAGGTAAATCCAGTTGTGGATGTTTCAGGATAGGGGCAGAAACAAACGCTTCCTTCAACAGCTCAAACGCCCTCATGGCTTCGCTGTTCCACTGAAAGGGAACTCCTTTTCGTAATAACTTGGTGATGGGTGAAGCCAACAAGGAGAACTGTGAAATAAAACGTCTGTAATAATTGGCAAAACCAAGAAAGCATTGCACCTCTTTCACGCTCTTTGGCACCGGCCAAGCACTCACCGCATCAACCTTCCTCTCTGCCATATGAAACCCTCTAGGTGTGAGTATAACCCCCAGGAATTCCACCTCCTCTACATCAAACTCACATTTACTGAGTTTACAGTAGAGTCGGTATTCCAACAGCCTCTGTAACACCAGGAGAACATGACCGGTGTGCTGGTTACGTGAATCAGAATAAACAAGGATGTCATCTATATACACGATGACGAATTGGTCCAGGTATTCTTTCAAAACATCATTAAGGAAGTACTGGAATGCCGCCGGGGCATTGCAAAGCCCGAACGGCATTACCAAGTACTCAAAAAGACCATACCTGGTCTTGAAGGCCGTCTTCCACTCATCACCGCTACGGATCCTGACCAAGTGGTAGGCACCACGGAGATCCAACCTTGTGTAGATCACTGCCTCTCTCACCTGGTCCAGTAGCATGGGGATGAGGGGAAGAGGGTACCGGTTCCGTATGGTCTGTTTATTTAACTGGCGATAGTCAATGAGGGTACGCAACTCCCCATTGGCCTTCGTCGTAAAAAACAAAGGAGACACCGCCGGTGAACGGGAAGGTCTAATGAACCCTATAGTACTGAAGTGTGTCAGGTATTCTTGCAGATGTTTGGACTCAGGCTCTGACAAGGCGTACACCCTGCAAGAGGGAACAACAGCGCCTTCCACCAAATCTATTCTACAATCGTACTCCCTATGGGGAGGGAGTACTTCAGCCTGTGCTTCACTAAACACCTCACTGTACTCTTGATATTCCACAGGTAGAACGGTTACTTTTTCCACCGCAGTGGCGATGTGTGTTATCTGGGCCAAGGCTATCGTATGTGAAGAAGGTGTACACATACAAGTGGTCTGGCACTCCTCCGACTGAAAGCTCACAGTTTTTTCCCTCCAGTCTATGGAAGGATTGTGTTTTTCTAACCATGGGATACCCAGTATTAGCTCGTATTGTGGAGCCTCGATGATGTTCAAAACGATACTCTCCGTATGTTTGACAATGTTGTTCTCCAGAACCAATACCACCTCTTCAGTACGTTCAACAATAGGACCAGATTTCAGGGGGGTACCATCTACTGCCAACACGGTTTCTGGATTTTTTGTGGTCACTCTGCCCAGCCCCAAACGGCGCACAAGGCCTTCGTCCACAAAATTCCAAGTAGCCCCTGAGTCTATCATACTCCACACTGCATGTTCTTTGCCCTGGCTCAACAATAGGGAGGATAAGGCAATATGTGTTATAGGGGCCTTGCCGTCAACCGAGGCCAAGGATGTCAGTCTCCATTCTTTTGTCTTCCGCCCTTCACTCACGGAAGGACTCTCATCACTGGTATCGGGATCAACAGCGGTAAGAGCCACCTTCTTAGCCGAGTAAAAGGTTTTGGACCTTTTGGGTTTGGAGGGACACTCCTTAACGTAGTGTCCCTTCTTCCCGCAATACATACATAGTCCCTGAGAGCGGCGGCTCTCTCTTTCGGCTTTAGTAAGAGGGGATCGGATGGCCCCAACATCCATTGGTTCTGTTGGACTGTCTCCAGCCCGTGGAACCGGCGGTAGTAAGTGACTCACCGAATCAGAGGGCCTATCATGTTTTCTACGGTCGCCTCCCCGCTCCCCTAATCTATGGTCCAGGCGCAGGGTGAGATTGATCAAATCAGTACATGTTGTGGGTTGGGGATCAATCTGCACTATAATGTCTTTTAACTCATCGGACAGGCCCTGGTAGTATAACGCCATCCTTTTGTCTTCAGGCCAGCCTGTCTCCGTCACAAGACGATTGAAAGTAGTCATGTAGGACACTAAATCCTTCTTCCCTTGTCGGAGCCCCAATAACTCCTTGTCTGCGCTTAGGGTTGTCGCTCTCCGATCAAACACCCGTTCAAACTCTCTACGGAACGCTGACCAATCATTTAATATGGGATCATCGTTCTTAACAAAGGGAACAGCCCAATTCGCTGCATCCCCAGACAAGTACGAAATGGCAAACGCCACTCGGGACATATTATTGGGGAATGAAGCCGGCCTACAGGAAAAATGAAGGGTGATTTGGGTTAGGAAAGCTTGAATTCTCTGAGGGTCCCCAGAGTATCTCTCTGGACTGGCTAAAGGTATTGGAGGAGGCACCGTTACTTGAATGGTGCGACCTCCTGGTGCTGCATCGAAAGGGTTACCCTGTTGACGATCTAACCTCTCTTTTAAGGCAGTAACCTCCAACTTGGACGCCGCCAGTTCCTGCTGTACCAACAACAGAGCCTGAAGCACGTCGTCCATAGTTGCCATGGCTTGAGCCTTCTTCCGACCAGGAGGTAGTAACAACGTGGGCTCGTGATTCTGTCACGGCTGTTGATCCTCAGGGTCGGAATGAAGCTCTAATGGGGTCCACCTCCAGACGTCCCCGCACTCTAGCTAAAAACCTCAGAGTGCAAGGCAGTCAGGCGAGGGAAAATATAGATAGAAAACAGGAACATCCGGGACAGGGACCTGAAATGACAAGAGGCATACGTTAACTAAATCCCCCGTTATTCTAAACTTAACCTCACTGTTGTTAACACGAACCCTCACCTGATTATGCTCAGGATATGGCTCTTCCCCTGTTTGAACCCCTTCTTCAGCTAAAGGTAAAACAACAAATCAATGGTTATGGCTCTCATGTAACCCCCTACTTTTTAGGTGTATGTATTCTAGTAACCCAACACACATTCACTCACCAGTTGCCAAAGAGAGGGAAGCAGTAAGGAGATCACCGAAGGAATAAAGGAAAGAACAGGCTCTTCCCCCGCTCTTTATCGTTAGATAGAATCTCCGATGTTCCTGACTAGAAATGATAAAGTAAACAAACTGAAATACAGCCAACCGGCTTATCACTCCGAATGAGTTTATTCAGAAAACAGTGTTCGACACAAACGAATTAGGAGGGGGCAATCCTGCGTCTCCTATTCGCGGTAAATGCTTTCTCTATGAGCTCATAGATCCGGCGTGCAGTGAAGGGGGAAATCCAAGCGTCTCCACATGTACACCCGGAAAAGTACTAAGCTACACAAAAGCGTGGAGGGGGCAATCCGGCGTCTCACACGCAAAGAACAAACAAAGCACCAGCCGGTGCCGAGAACTCAGTTCTTGGCTATAAACGTGAGCGACCCGAAGGGGGCAATCCGGCGTCTCCGGGTTCCTCACGTTATAACAATAACAATTCCGCAAGTGCGCTGAGGGTGCAATCCGGCGTCTCACGCGCCTTGTGGATGACTCACGCAAGATCACTCTTTACCCGTCTTGCTTCCAGCTTGCTCTACAGCCGCAGAGCAAAAAGACGAACCTCACCTTCCCAGCAAATCCGCGGGGACAGGGCGTCCGCCAACAACAGCAAACCATTGGACAAATCACGAGCACCTATTACAAGGTCCCACAAGTCTTTATACACTCTGACAATTAGCCCCCAAGGTGCAAAGCATTCTGGTAGATGTAGTTCATCATCTGGGCAGGCACCCTTGTCAGACCCTGACAGTATGCCCCCCCGCCCTGTGCCTCCTAGCACCTGGCTTCCCCGGATTACGGGCGTAGAAAGAACGGATCAACCGAGGGGCATGTACTTCATGACTGGGTTCCCAAGAGTCATCTTCTGAGCCGTATCCCTTCCAGGCGACAAGGAACCACAGCTTCCCCTGACGGAGCCTTGCGTCCATGATGCGACGCACTTCGTACTCCAGTTGACCATCTCTCAGCACCGGCGGGGCAGTCTTGCTCCTTATAGAACCAGCCGGCTTCAACAGGCTGCTGTGGAACACAGGATGTATCCTCATAGACATGGGCAATTTCAGTTTGTAAGCCACGGGATTGATCCTTTTGGTGACCACATACGGACCGATGAAACGGGGGTGAAACATGCTGCGATATCGGAATCGAATGTTCTTTGTGGACAACCAAACTCTGTCCCCAACCTCATACAGAGGACTCTCCTGTCGGTGCTTATCCGCCCATTTTTTGTATGTGGTCTTTGCTCGGACAAGAGTTTTCTGTATCCATTGATGTGACTCTAACAAGGCCTTCACATGGGCGGCCACCGTAGGGTGGTTCTGGATTTCCTCTGGTATGGTCAGCGGAAGGGTGTTAGCATGAAAGCCTGTATTGGCCTTAAACGGTGTTTCCCCAGTCGAGCTATGCCATGCATTATTATAGGACAACTCAGCCAGCCAGAGAAGAGAGACCCAGGAACGACTAGCTTCTTCTGAATAGCACCTCAAGTATTGTTTTAGTGTCTGATTCAGTCTTTCGGTCTGTCCATCCGTCTGAGGGTGGAAACTGGTGGATAATGCGGCCTCCACCCTCAGAGCCTTGCACCACATACGCCAGAACCGCGCCACGAACTGTGGTCCCCTGTCCGAGATGATCACACGAGGAATTCCGTGAATCCGGACCACCTGTGTCAACAGTAATTGAGCAGTTTGACTGGCAGTAGGAAGATTTTTGCATGGAATAAAGTGTCCCATTTTTGTCAAACTATCAACCACTACCATGATAGCGTTGTATCCTTGGTCCATTGGCAACCCCACGATGAAGTCCATGCTGATGGTGTGCCAAGGTCGGGACGGAGTGGGTAGTGGTCTGAGTTTCCCACGACACATGGAATGATCCCCTTTTGCCCTTGCACAAGTGTCACAGTGTCCAATCCACTTTTCTATATCTCTTGACATTGTCTCCCACCAGAAGTGTCGCTTTACCAGATGGATGGTTTTTGTCACCCCGGGATGCCCGGCTAGCACTTCCCCATGACACCAGTTGAATGCCTGAAGCCGTAGAACGTGAGAGGGAAGAAACAATTTCCCTCCATGCAAGGGGACCCCGTGTTGGAGACTTCGGAGACGGTTCTGGCTCACCCACTTCTGCCATTGCACTTGGCTTCGTTCTCTCCGCACTTGTTCTATAAAGCGATCAGCCGTTATTAAACAAACCACTTTCTCAGGTGCGATGATCGCTTTTGTTTGTTCTTTTTCCGTTATCTGGTCTCCCCCTAGTCTGGAGAGTGAGTCTGCTTTCTTGTTTTCTGTTCCAGGCCGAAAGGTGACGATGAAATTATATTCCGCGAAAAACAGCATCCACCTCATTTGCCGTTGCGATAAGTGACGAGCCGTTTTCATGAATAACAGATTCCTGTGGTCGGAATATACCGTTATGGTGTGTTGTGACCCCCACAGGTAATGTCTCCACTCTTGGAAGGCACGTTTTATCGCCAACAGTTCTTTTTCGGATATTGAGTAGTTGCTTTCAGCGGAGTTCAATTTCCTGGACAGGAAGGCAACTGGATGCAACTGGCCTGTTTCTCTATCTCTTTGTGATAGGACAGCTCCTACTGCGACATCAGAGGCGTCCGCCTCCACTATGAAAGGTAAATCCAGTTGTGGATGTTTCAGGATAGGGGCAGAAACAAACGCTTCCTTCAACAGCTCAAACGCCCTCATGGCTTCGCTGTTCCACTGAAAGGGAACTCCTTTTCGTAATAACTTGGTGATGGGTGAAGCCAACAAGGAGAACTGTGAAATAAAACGTCTGTAATAATTGGCAAAACCAAGAAAGCATTGCACCTCTTTCACGCTCTTTGGCACCGGCCAAGCACTCACCGCATCAACCTTCCTCTCTGCCATATGAAACCCTCTAGGTGTGAGTATAACCCCCAGGAATTCCACCTCCTCTACATCAAACTCACATTTACTGAGTTTACAGTAGAGTCGGTATTCCAACAGCCTCTGTAACACCAGGAGAACATGACCGGTGTGCTGGTTACGTGAATCAGAATAAACAAGGATGTCATCTATATACACGATGACGAATTGGTCCAGGTATTCTTTCAAAACATCATTAAGGAAGTACTGGAATGCCGCCGGGGCATTGCAAAGCCCGAACGGCATTACCAAGTACTCAAAAAGACCATACCTGGTCTTGAAGGCCGTCTTCCACTCATCACCGCTACGGATCCTGACCAAGTGGTAGGCACCACGGAGATCCAACCTTGTGTAGATCACTGCCTCTCTCACCTGGTCCAGTAGCACGGGGATGAGGGGAAGAGGGTACCGGTTCCGTATGGTCTGTTTATTTAACTGGCGATAGTCAATGAGGGTACGCAACTCCCCATTGGCCTTCGTCGTAAAAAACAAAGGAGACACCGCCGGTGAACGGGAAGGTCTAATGAACCCTATAGTACTGAAGTGTGTCAGGTATTCTTGCAGATGTTTGGACTCAGGCTCTGACAAGGCGTACACCCTGCAAGAGGGAACAACAGCGCCTTCCACCAAATCTATTCTACAATCGTACTCCCTATGGGGAGGGAGTACTTCAGCCTGTGCTTCACTAAACACCTCACTGTACTCTTGATATTCCACAGGTAGAACGGTTACTTTTTCCACCGCAGTGGCGATGTGTGTTATCTGGGCCAAGGCTATCGTATGTGAAGAAGGTGTACACATACAAGTGGTCTGGCACTCCTCCGACTGAAAGCTCACAGTTTTTTCCCTCCAGTCTATGGAAGGATTGTGTTTTTCTAACCATGGGATACCCAGTATTAGCTCGTATTGTGGAGCCTCGATGATGTTCAAAACGATACTCTCCGTATGTTTGACAATGTTGTTCTCCAGAACCAATACCACCTCTTCAGTACGTTCAACAATAGGACCAGATTTCAGGGGGGTACCATCTACTGCCAACACGGTTTCTGGATTTTTTGTGGTCACTCTGCCCAGCCCCAAACGGCGCACAAGGCCTTCGTCCACAAAATTCCCAGTAGCCCCTGAGTCTATCATACTCCACACTGCATGTTCTTTGCCCTGGCTCAACAATAGGGAGGATAAGGCAATATGTGTTATAGGGGCCTTGCCGTCAACCGAGGCCAAGGATGTCAGTCTCCATTCTTTTGTCTTCCGCCCTTCACTCACGGAAGGACTCTCATCACTGGTATCGGGATCAACAGCGGTAAGAGCCACCTTCTTAGCCGAGTAAAAGGTTTTGGACCTTTTGGGTTTGGAGGGACACTCCTTAACGTAGTGTCCCTTCTTCCCGCAATACATACATAGTCCCTGAGAGCGGCGGCTCTCTCTTTCGGCTTTAGTAAGAGGGGATCGGATGGCCCCAACATCCATTGGTTCTGTTGGACTGTCTCCAGCCCGTGGAACCGGCGGTAGTAAGTGACTCACCGAATCAGAGGGCCTATCATGTTTTCTACGGTCGCCTCCCCGCTCCCCTAATCTATGGTCCAGGCGCAGGGTGAGATTGATCAAATCAGTACATGTTGTGGGTTGGGGATCAATCTGCACTATAATGTCTTTTAACTCATCGGACAGGCCCTGGTAGTATAACGCCATCCTTTTGTCTTCAGGCCAGCCTGTCTCCGTCACAAGACGATTGAAAGTAGTCATGTAAGACACTAAATCCTTCTTCCCTTGTCGGAGCCCCAATAACTCCTTGTCTGCGCTTAGGGTTGTCGCTCTCCGATCAAACACCCGTTCAAACTCTCTACGGAACGCTGACCAATCATTTAATATGGGATCATCGTTCTTAACAAAGGGAACAGCCCAATTCGCTGCATCCCCAGACAAGTACGAAATGGCAAACGCCACTCGGGACATATTATTGGGGAATGAAGCCGGCCTACAGGAAAAATGAAGGGTGATTTGGGTTAGGAAAGCTTGAATTCTCTGAGGGTCCCCAGAGTATCTCTCTGGACTGGCTAAAGGTATTGGAGGAGGCACCGTTACTTGAATGGTGCGACCTCCTGGTGCTGCATCGAAAGGGTTACCCTGTTGACGATCTAACCTCTCTTTTAAGGCAGTAACCTCCAACTTGGACGCCGCCAGTTCCTGCTGTACCAACAACAGAGCCTGAAGCACGTCGTCCATAGTTGCCATGGCTTGAGCCTTCTTCCGACCAGGAGGTAGTAACAACGTGGGCTCGTGATTCTGTCACGGCTGTTGATCCTCAGGGTCGGAATGAAGCTCTAATGGGGTCCACCTCCAGACGTCCCCGCACTCTAGCTAAAAACCTCAGAGTGCAAGGCAGTCAGGCGAGGGAAAATATAGATAGAAAACAGGAACATCCGGGACAGGGACCTGAAATGACAAGAGGCATACGTTAACTAAATCCCCCGTTATTCTAAACTTAACCTCACTGTTGTTAACACGAACCCTCACCTGATTATGCTCAGGATATGGCTCTTCCCCTGTTTGAACCCCTTCTTCAGCTAAAGGTAAAACAACAAATCAATGGTTATGGCTCTCATGTAACCCCCTACTTTTTAGGTGTATGTATTCTAGTAACCCAACACACATTCACTCACCAGTTGCCAAAGAGAGGGAAGCAGTAAGGAGATCACCGAAGGAATAAAGGAAAGAACAGGCTCTTCCCCCGCTCTTTATCGTTAGATAGAATCTCCGATGTTCCTGACTAGAAATGATAAAGTAAACAAACTGAAATACAGCCAACCGGCTTATCACTCCGAATGAGTTTATTCAGAAAACAGTGTTCGACACAAACGAATTAGGAGGGGGCAATCCTGCGTCTCCTATTCGCGGTAAATGCTTTCTCTATGAGCTCATAGATCCGGCGTGCAGTGAAGGGGGAAATCCAAGCGTCTCCACATGTACACCCGGAAAAGTACTAAGCTACACAAAAGCGTGGAGGGGGCAATCCGGCGTCTCACACGCAAAGAACAAACAAAGCACCAGCCGGTGCCGAGAACTCAGTTCTTGGCTATAAACGTGAGCGACCCGAAGGGGGCAATCCGGCGTCTCCGGGTTCCTCACGTTATAACAATAACAATTCCGCAAGTGCGCTGAGGGTGCAATCCGGCGTCTCACGCGCCTTGTGGATGACTCACGCAAGATCACTCTTTACCCGTCTTGCTTCCAGCTTGCTCTACAGCCGCAGAGCAAAAAGACGAACCTCACCTTCCCAGCAAATCCGCGGGGACAGGGCGTCCGCCAACAACAGCAAACCATTGGACAAATCACGAGCACCTATTACAAGGTCCCACAAGTCTTTATACACTCTGACAATTAGCCCCCAAGGTGCAAAGCATTCTGGTAGATGTAGTTCATCATCTGGGCAGGCACCCTTGTCAGACCCTGACAGTATGCCCCCCCGCCCTGTGCCTCCTAGCACCTGGCTTCCCCGGATTACGGGCGTAGAAAGAACGGATCAACCGAGGGGCATGTACTTCATGACTGGGTTCCCAAGAGTCATCTTCTGAGCCGTATCCCTTCCAGGCGACAAGGAACCACAGCTTCCCCTGACGGAGCCTTGCGTCCATGATGCGACGCACTTCGTACTCCAGTTGACCATCTCTCAGCACCGGCGGGGCAGTCTTGCTCCTTATAGAACCAGCCGGCTTCAACAGGCTGCTGTGGAACACAGGATGTATCCTCATAGACATGGGCAATTTCAGTTTGTAAGCCACGGGATTGATCCTTTTGGTGACCACATACGGACCGATGAAACGGGGGTGAAACATGCTGCGATATCGGAATCGAATGTTCTTTGTGGACAACCAAACTCTGTCCCCAACCTCATACAGAGGACTCTCCTGTCGGTGCTTATCCGCCCATTTTTTGTATGTGGTCTTTGCTCGGACAAGAGTTTTCTGTATCCATTGATGTGACTCTAACAAGGCCTTCACATGGGCGGCCACCGTAGGGTGGTTCTGGATTTCCTCTGGTATGGTCAGCGGAAGGGTGTTAGCATGAAAGCCTGTATTGGCCTTAAACGGTGTTTCCCCAGTCGAGCTATGCCATGCATTATTATAGGACAACTCAGCCAGCCAGAGAAGAGAGACCCAGGAACGACTAGCTTCTTCTGAATAGCACCTCAAGTATTGTTTTAGTGTCTGATTCAGTCTTTCGGTCTGTCCATCCGTCTGAGGGTGGAAACTGGTGGATAATGCGGCCTCCACCCTCAGAGCCTTGCACCACATACGCCAGAACCGCGCCACGAACTGTGGTCCCCTGTCCGAGATGATCACACGAGGAATTCCGTGAATCCGGACCACCTGTGTCAACAGTAATTGAGCAGTTTGACTGGCAGTAGGAAGATTTTTGCATGGAATAAAGTGTCCCATTTTTGTCAAACTATCAACCACTACCATGATAGCGTTGTATCCTTGGTCCATTGGCAACCCCACGATGAAGTCCATGCTGATGGTGTGCCAAGGTCGGGACGGAGTGGGTAGTGGTCTGAGTTTCCCACGACACATGGAATGATCCCCTTTTGCCCTTGCACAAGTGTCACAGTGTCCAATCCACTTTTCTATATCTCTTGACATTGTCTCCCACCAGAAGTGTCGCTTTACCAGATGGATGGTTTTTGTCACCCCGGGATGCCCGGCTAGCACTTCCCCATGACACCAGTTGAATGCCTGAAGCCGTAGAACGTGAGAGGGAAGAAACAATTTCCCTCCATGCAAGGGGACCCCGTGTTGGAGACTTCGGAGACGGTTCTGGCTCACCCACTTCTGCCATTGCACTTGGCTTCGTTCTCTCCGCACTTGTTCTATAAAGCGATCAGCCGTTATTAAACAAACCACTTTCTCAGGTGCGATGATCGCTTTTGTTTGTTCTTTTTCCGTTATCTGGTCTCCCCCTAGTCTGGAGAGTGAGTCTGCTTTCTTGTTTTCTGTTCCAGGCCGAAAGGTGACGATGAAATTATATTCCGCGAAAAACAGCATCCACCTCATTTGCCGTTGCGATAAGTGACGAGCCGTTTTCATGAATAACAGATTCCTGTGGTCGGAATATACCGTTATGGTGTGTTGTGACCCCCACAGGTAATGTCTCCACTCTTGGAAGGCACGTTTTATCGCCAACAGTTCTTTTTCGGATATTGAGTAGTTGCTTTCAGCGGAGTTCAATTTCCTGGACAGGAAGGCAACTGGATGCAACTGGCCTGTTTCTCTATCTCTTTGTGATAGGACAGCTCCTACTGCGACATCAGAGGCGTCCGCCTCCACTATGAAAGGTAAATCCAGTTGTGGATGTTTCAGGATAGGGGCAGAAACAAACGCTTCCTTCAACAGCTCAAACGCCCTCATGGCTTCGCTGTTCCACTGAAAGGGAACTCCTTTTCGTAATAACTTGGTGATGGGTGAAGCCAACAAGGAGAACTGTGAAATAAAACGTCTGTAATAATTGGCAAAACCAAGAAAGCATTGCACCTCTTTCACGCTCTTTGGCACCGGCCAAGCACTCACCGCATCAACCTTCCTCTCTGCCATATGAAACCCTCTAGGTGTGAGTATAACCCCCAGGAATTCCACCTCCTCTACATCAAACTCACATTTACTGAGTTTACAGTAGAGTCGGTATTCCAACAGCCTCTGTAACACCAGGAGAACATGACCGGTGTGCTGGTTACGTGAATCAGAATAAACAAGGATGTCATCTATATACACGATGACGAATTGGTCCAGGTATTCTTTCAAAACATCATTAAGGAAGTACTGGAATGCCGCCGGGGCATTGCAAAGCCCGAACGGCATTACCAAGTACTCAAAAAGACCATACCTGGTCTTGAAGGCCGTCTTCCACTCATCACCGCTACGGATCCTGACCAAGTGGTAGGCACCACGGAGATCCAACCTTGTGTAGATCACTGCCTCTCTCACCTGGTCCAGTAGCACGGGGATGAGGGGAAGAGGGTACCGGTTCCGTATGGTCTGTTTATTTAACTGGCGATAGTCAATGAGGGTACGCAACTCCCCATTGGCCTTCGTCGTAAAAAACAAAGGAGACGCCGCCGGTGAACGGGAAGGTCTAATGAACCCTATAGTACTGAAGTGTGTCAGGTATTCTTGCAGATGTTTGGACTCAGGCTCTGACAAGGCGTACACCCTGCAAGAGGGAACAACAGCGCCTTCCACCAAATCTATTCTACAATCGTACTCCCTATGGGGAGGGAGTACTTCAGCCTGTGCTTCACTAAACACCTCACTGTACTCTTGATATTCCACAGGTAGAACGGTTACTTTTTCCACCGCAGTGGCGATGTGTGTTATCTGGGCCAAGGCTATCGTATGTGAAGAAGGTGTACACATACAAGTGGTCTGGCACTCCTCCGACTGAAAGCTCACAGTTTTTTCCCTCCAGTCTATGGAAGGATTGTGTTTTTCTAACCATGGGATACCCAGTATTAGCTCGTATTGTGGAGCCTCGATGATGTTCAAAACGATACTCTCCGTATGTTTGACAATGTTGTTCTCCAGAACCAATACCACCTCTTCAGTACGTTCAACAATAGGACCAGATTTCAGGGGGGTACCATCTACTGCCAACACGGTTTCTGGATTTTTTGTGGTCACTCTGCCCAGCCCCAAACGGCGCACAAGGCCTTCGTCCACAAAATTCCCAGTAGCCCCTGAGTCTATCATACTCCACACTGCATGTTCTTTGCCCTGGCTCAACAATAGGGAGGATAAGGCAATATGTGTTATAGGGGCCTTGCCGTCAACCGAGGCCAAGGATGTCAGTCTCCATTCTTTTGTCTTCCGCCCTTCACTCACGGAAGGACTCTCATCACTGGTATCGGGATCAACAGCGGTAAGAGCCACCTTCTTAGCCAAGTAAAAGGTTTTGGACCTTTTGGGTTTGGAGGGACACTCCTTAACGTAGTGTCCCTTCTTCCCGCAATACATACATAGTCCCTGAGAGCGGCGGCTCTCTCTTTCGGCTTTAGTAAGAGGGGATCGGATGGCCCCAACATCCATTGGTTCTGTTGGACTGTCTCCAGCCCGTGGAACCGGCGGTAGTAAGTGACTCACCGAATCAGAGGGCCTATCATGTTTTCTACGGTCGCCTCCCCGCTCCCCTAATCTATGGTCCAGGCGCAGGGTGAGATTGATCAAATCAGTACATGTTGTGGGTTGGGGATCAATCTGCACTATAATGTCTTTTAACTCATCGGACAGGCCCTGGTAGTATAACGCCATCCTTTTGTCTTCAGGCCAGCCTGTCTCCGTCACAAGACGATTGAAAGTAGTCATGTAGGACACTAAATCCTTCTTCCCTTGTCGGAGCCCCAATAACTCCTTGTCTGCGCTTAGGGTTGTCGCTCTCCGATCAAACACCCGTTCAAACTCTCTACGGAACGCTGACCAATCATTTAATATGGGATCATCGTTCTTAACAAAGGGAACAGCCCAATTCGCTGCATCCCCAGACAAGTACGAAATGGCAAACGCCACTCGGGACATATTATTGGGGAATGAAGCCGGCCTACAGGAAAAATGAAGGGTGATTTGGGTTAGGAAAGCTTGAATTCTCTGAGGGTCACCAGAGTATCTCTCTGGACTGGCTAAAGGTATTGGAGGAGGCACCGTTACTTGAATGGTGCGACCTCCTGGTGCTGCATCGAAAGGGTTACCCTGTTGACGATCTAACCTCTCTTTTAAGGCAGTAACCTCCAACTTGGACGCCGCCAGTTCCTGCTGTACCAACAACAGAGCCTGAAGCACGTCGTCCATAGTTGCCATGGCTTGAGCCTTCTTCCGACCAGGAGGTAGTAACAACGTGGGCTCGTGATTCTGTCACGGCTGTTGATCCTCAGGGTCGGAATGAAGCTCTAATGGGGTCCACCTCCAGACGTCCCCGCACTCTAGCTAAAAACCTCAGAGTGCAAGGCAGTCAGGCGAGGGAAAATATAGATAGAAAACAGGAACATCCGGGACAGGGACCTGAAATGACAAGAGGCATACGTTAACTAAATCCCCCGTTATTCTAAACTTAACCTCACTGTTGTTAACACGAACCCTCACCTGATTATGCTCAGGATATGGCTCTTCCCCTGTTTGAACCCCTTCTTCAGCTAAAGGTAAAACAACAAATCAATGGTTATGGCTCTCATGTAACCCCCTACTTTTTAGGTGTATGTATTCTAGTAACCCAACACACATTCACTCACCAGTTGCCAAAGAGAGGGAAGCAGTAAGGAGATCACCGAAGGAATAAAGGAAAGAACAGGCTCTTCCCCCGCTCTTTATCGTTAGATAGAATCTCCGATGTTCCTGACTAGAAATGATAAAGTAAACAAACTGAAATACAGCCAACCGGCTTATCACTCCGAATGAGTTTATTCAGAAAACAGTGTTCGACACAAACGAATTAGGAGGGGGCAATCCTGCGTCTCCTATTCGCGGTAAATGCTTTCTCTATGAGCTCATAGATCCGGCGTGCAGTGAAGGGGGAAATCCAAGCGTGTCCACATGTACACCCGGAAAAGTACTAAGCTACACAAAAGCGTGGAGGGGGCAATCCGGCGTCTCACACGCAAAGAACAAACAAAGCACCAGCCGGTGCCGAGAACTCAGTTCTTGGCTATAAACGTGAGCGACCCGAAGGGGGCAATCCGGCGTCTCCGGGTTCCTCACGTTATAACAATAACAATTCCGCAAGTGCGCTGAGGGTGCAATCCGGCGTCTCACGCGCCTTGTGGATGACTCACGCAAGATCACTCTTTACCCGTCTTGCTTCCAGCTTGCTCTACAGCCGCAGAGCAAAAAGACGAACCTCACCTTCCCAGCAAATCCGCGGGGACAGGGCGTCCGCCAACAACAGCAAACCATTGGACAAATCACGAG
Organism: Lissotriton helveticus; assembly: GCF_964261635.1. Classification (NCBI taxonomy): domain Eukaryota; kingdom Metazoa; phylum Chordata; class Amphibia; order Caudata; family Salamandridae; genus Lissotriton; species Lissotriton helveticus. The sequence goes on along the minus strand of NC_136063.1, from coordinate 1,942,876,619 downwards.
CACCTATTACAAGGTCCCACAAGTCTTTATACACTCTGACAATTAGCCCCCAAGGTGCAAAGCATTCTGGTAGATGTAGTTCATCATCTGGGCAGGCACCCTTGTCAGACCCTGACAGTATGCCCCCCCGCCCTGTGCCTCCTAGCACCTGGCTTCCCCGGATTACGGGCGTAGAAAGAACGGATCAACCGAGGGGCATGTACTTCATGACTGGGTTCCCAAGAGTCATCTTCTGAGCCGTATCCCTTCCAGGCGACAAGGAACCACAGCTTCCCCTGACGGAGCCTTGCGTCCATGATGCGACGCACTTCGTACTCCAGTTGACCATCTCTCAGCACCGGCGGGGCAGTCTTGCTCCTTATAGAACCAGCCGGCTTCAACAGGCTGCTGTGGAACACAGGATGTATCCTCATAGACATGGGCAATTTCAGTTTGTAAGCCACGGGATTGATCCTTTTGGTGACCACATACGGACCGATGAAACGGGGGTGAAACATGCTGCGATATCGGAATCGAATGTTCTTTGTGGACAACCAAACTCTGTCCCCAACCTCATACAGAGGACTCTCCTGTCGGTGCTTATCCGCCCATTTTTTGTATGTGGTCTTTGCTCGGACAAGAGTTTTCTGTATCCGTTGATGTGACTCTAACAAGGCCTTCACATGGGCGGCCACCGTAGGGTGGTTCTGGATTTCCTCTGGTATGGTCAGCGGAAGGGTGTTAGCATGAAAGCCTGTATTGGCCTTAAACGGTGTTTCCCCAGTCGAGCTATGCCATGCATTATTATAGGACAACTCAGCCAGCCAGAGAAGAGAGACCCAGGAACGACTAGCTTCTTCTGAATAGCACCTCAAGTATTGTTTTAGTGTCTGATTCAGTCTTTCGGTCTGTCCATCCGTCTGAGGGTGGAAACTGGTGGATAATGCGGCCTCCACCCTCAGAGCCTTGCACCACATACGCCAGAACCGCGCCACGAACTGTGGTCCCCTGTCCGAGATGATCACACGAGGAATTCCGTGAATCCGGACCACCTGTGTCAACAGTAATTGAGCAGTTTGACTGGCAGTAGGAAGATTTTTGCATGGAATAAAGTGTCCCATTTTTGTCAAACTATCAACCACTACCATGATAGCGTTGTATCCTTGGTCCATTGGCAACCCCACGATGAAGTCCATGCTGATGGTGTGCCAAGGTCGGGACGGAGTGGGTAGTGGTCTGAGTTTCCCACGACACATGGAATGATCCCCTTTTGCCCTTGCACAAGTGTCACAGTGTCCAATCCACTTTTCTATATCTCTTGACATTGTCTCCCACCAGAAGTGTCGCTTTACCAGATGGATGGTTTTTGTCACCCCGGGATGCCCGGCTAGCACTTCCCCATGACACCAGTTGAATGCCTGAAGCCGTAGAACGTGAGAGGGAAGAAACAATTTCCCTCCATGCAAGGGGACCCTGTGTTGGAGACTTCGGAGACGGTTCTGGCTCACCCACTTCTGCCATTGCACTTGGCTTCGTTCTCTCCGCACTTGTTCTATAAAGCGATCAGCCGTTATTAAACAAACCACTTTCTCAGGTGCGATGATCGCTTTTGTTTGTTCTTTTTCCGTTATCTGGTCTCCCCCTAGTCTGGAGAGTGAGTCTGCTTTCTTGTTTTCTGTTCCAGGCCGAAAGGTGACGATGAAATTATATTCCGCGAAAAACAGCATCCACCTCATTTGCCGTTGCGATAAGTGACGAGCCGTTTTCATGAATAACAGATTCCTGTGGTCGGAATATACCGTTATGGTGTGTTGTGACCCCCACAGGTAATGTCTCCACTCTTGGAAGGCACGTTTTATCGCCAACAGTTCTTTTTCGGATATTGAGTAGTTGCTTTCAGCGGAGTTCAATTTCCTGGACAGGAAGGCAACTGGATGCAACTGGCCTGTTTCTCTATCTCTTTGTGATAGGACAGCTCCTACTGCGACATCAGAGGCGTCCGCCTCCACTATGAAAGGTAAATCCAGTTGTGGATGTTTCAGGATAGGGGCAGAAACAAACGCTTCCTTCAACAGCTCAAACGCCCTCATGGCTTCGCTGTTCCACTGAAAGGGAACTCCTTTTCGTAATAACTTGGTGATGGGTGAAGCCAACAAGGAGAACTGTGAAATAAAACGTCTGTAATAATTGGCAAAACCAAGAAAGCATTGCACCTCTTTCACGCTCTTTGGCACCGGCCAAGCACTCACCGCATCAACCTTCCTCTCTGCCATATGAAACCCTCTAGGTGTGAGTATAACCCCCAGGAATTCCACCTCCTCTACATCAAACTCACATTTACTGAGTTTACAGTAGAGTCGGTATTCCAACAGCCTCTGTAACACCAGGAGAACATGACCGGTGTGCTGGTTACGTGAATCAGAATAAACAAGGATGTCATCTATATACACGATGACGAATTGGTCCAGGTATTCTTTCAAAACATCATTAAGGAAGTACTGGAATGCCGCCGGGGCATTGCAAAGCCCGAACGGCATTACCAAGTACTCAAAAAGACCATACCTGGTCTTGAAGGCCGTCTTCCACTCATCACCGCTACGGATCCTGACCAAGTGGTAGGCACCACGGAGATCCAACCTTGTGTAGATCACTGCCTCTCTCACCTGGTCCAGTAGCACGGGGATGAGGGGAAGAGGGTACCGGTTCCGTATGGTCTGTTTATTTAACTGGCGATAGTCAATGAGGGTACGCAACTCCCCATTGGCCTTCGTCGTAAAAAACAAAGGAGACGCCGCCGGTGAACGGGAAGGTCTAATGAACCCTATAGTACTGAAGTGTGTCAGGTATTCTTGCAGATGTTTGGACTCAGGCTCTGACAAGGCGTACACCCTGCAAGAGGGAACAACAGCGCCTTCCACCAAATCTATTCTACAATCGTACTCCCTATGGGGAGGGAGTACTTCAGCCTGTGCTTCACTAAACACCTCACTGTACTCTTGATATTCCACAGGTAGAACGGTTACTTTTTCCACCGCAGTGGCGATGTGTGTTATCTGGGCCAAGGCTATCGTATGTGAAGAAGGTGTACACATACAAGTGGTCTGGCACTCCTCCGACTGAAAGCTCACAGTTTTTTCCCTCCAGTCTATGGAAGGATTGTGTTTTTCTAACCATGGGATACCCAGTATTAGCTCGTATTGTGGAGCCTCGATGATGTTCAAAACGATACTCTCCGTATGTTTGACAATGTTGTTCTCCAGAACCAATACCACCTCTTCAGTACGTTCAACAATAGGACCAGATTTCAGGGGGGTACCATCTACTGCCAACACGGTTTCTGGATTTTTTGTGGTCACTCTGCCCAGCCCCAAACGGCGCACAAGGCCTTCGTCCACAAAATTCCCAGTAGCCCCTGAGTCTATCATACTCCACACTGCATGTTCTTTGCCCTGGCTCAACAATAGGGAGGATAAGGCAATATGTGTTATAGGGGCCTTGCCGTCAACCGAGGCCAAGGATGTCAGTCTCCATTCTTTTGTCTTCCGCCCTTCACTCACGGAAGGACTCTCATCACTGGTATCGGGATCAACAGCGGTAAGAGCCACCTTCTTAGCCGAGTAAAAGGTTTTGGACCTTTAGGATTTGGAGGGACACTCCTTAACGTAGTGTACCTTCTTCCCGCAATACATACATAGTTTCTGAGAGCGGCGGCTCTCTCTTTCGGCTTTAGTAAGAGGGGATCGGATGGCCCCAACATCCATTGGTTCTGTTGGACTGTCTCCAGCCCGTGGAACCGGCGGTAGTAAGTGACTCACCGAATCAGAGGGCCTATCATGTTTTCTACGGTCGCCTCCCCGCTCCCCTAATCTATGGTCCAGGCGCAGGGTGAGATTGATCAAATCAGTACATGTTGTGGGTTGGGGATCAATCTGCACTATAATGTCTTTTAACTCATCGGACAGGCCCTGGTAGTATAACGCCATCCTTTTGTCTTCAGGCCAGCCTGTCTCCGTCACAAGACGATTGAAAGTAGTCATGTAGGACACTAAATCCTTCTTCCCTTGTCGGAGCCCCAATAACTCCTTGTCTGCGCTTAGGGTTGTCGCTCTCCGATCAAACACCCGTTCAAACTCTCTACGGAACGCTGACCAATCATTTAATATGGGATCATCGTTCTTAACAAAGGGAACAGCCCAATTCGCTGCATCCCCAGACAAGTACGAAATGGCAAACGCCACTCGGGACATATTATTGGGGAATGAAGCCGGCCTACAGGAAAAATGAAGGGTGATTTGGGTTAGGAAAGCTTGAATTCTCTGAGGGTCACCAGAGTATCTCTCTGGACTGGCTAAAGGTATTGGAGGAGGCACCGTTACTTGAATGGTGCGACCTCCTGGTGCTGCATCGAAAGGGTTACCCTGTTGACGATCTAACCTCTCTTTTAAGGCAGTAACCTCCAACTTGGACGCCGCCAGTTCCTGCTGTACCAACAACAGAGCCTGAAGCACGTCGTCCATAGTTGCCATGGCTTGAGCCTTCTTCCGACCAGGAGGTAGTAACAACGTGGGCTCGTGATTCTGTCACGGCTGTTGATCCTCAGGGTCGGAATGAAGCTCTAATGGGGTCCACCTCCAGACGTCCCCGCACTCTAGCTAAAAACCTCAGAGTGCAAGGCAGTCAGGCGAGGGAAAATATAGATAGAAAACAGGAACATCCGGGACAGGGACCTGAAATGACAAGAGGCATACGTTAACTAAATCCCCCGTTATTCTAAACTTAACCTCACTGTTGTTAACACGAACCCTCACCTGATTATGCTCAGGATATGGCTCTTCCCCTGTTTGAACCCCTTCTTCAGCTAAAGGTAAAACAACAAATCAATGGTTATGGCTCTCATGTAACCCCCTACTTTTTAGGTGTATGTATTCTAGTAACCCAACACACATTCACTCACCAGTTGCCAAAGAGAGGGAAGCAGTAAGGAGATCACCGAAGGAATAAAGGAAAGAACAGGCTCTTCCCCCGCTCTTTATCGTTAGATAGAATCTCCGATGTTCCTGACTAGAAATGATAAAGTAAACAAACTGAAATACAGCCAACCGGCTTATCACTCCGAATGAGTTTATTCAGAAAACAGTGTTCGACACAAACGAATTAGGAGGGGGCAATCCTGCGTCTCCTATTCGCGGTAAATGCTTTCTCTATGAGCTCATAGATCCGGCGTGCAGTGAAGGGGGAAATCCAAGCGTCTCCACATGTACACCCGGAAAAGTACTAAGCTACACAAAAGCGTGGAGGGGGCAATCCGGCGTCTCACACGCAAAGAACAAACAAAGCACCAGCCGGTGCCGAGAACTCAGTTCTTGGCTATAAACGTGAGCGACCCGAAGGGGGCAATCCGGCGTCTCCGGGTTCCTCACGTTATAACAATAACAATTCCGCAAGTGCGCTGAGGGTGCAATCCGGCGTCTCACGCGCCTTGTGGATGACTCACGCAAGATCACTCTTTACCCGTCTTGCTTCCAGCTTGCTCTACAGCCGCAGAGCAAAAAGACGAACCTCACCTTCCCAGCAAATCCGCGGGGACAGGGCGTCCGCCAACAACAGCAAACCATTGGACAAATCACGAGCACCTATTACAAGGTCCCACAAGTCTTTATACACTCTGACAATTAGCCCCCAAGGTGCAAAGCATTCTGGTAGATGTAGTTCATCATCTGGGCAGGCACCCTTGTCAGACCCTGACAGTATGCCCCCCCGCCCTGTGCCTCCTAGCACCTGGCTTCCCCGGATTACGGGCGTAGAAAGAACGGATCAACCGAGGGGCATGTACTTCATGACTGGGTTCCCAAGAGTCATCTTCTGAGCCGTATCCCTTCCAGGCGACAAGGAACCACAGCTTCCCCTGACGGAGCCTTGCGTCCATGATGCGACGCACTTCGTACTCCAGTTGACCATCTCTCAGCACCGGCGGGGCAGTCTTGCTCCTTATAGAACCAGCCGGCTTCAACAGGCTGCTGTGGAACACAGGATGTATCCTCATAGACATGGGCAATTTCAGTTTGTAAGCCACGGGATTGATCCTTTTGGTGACCACATACGGACCGATGAAACGGGGGTGAAACATGCTGCGATATCGGAATCGAATGTTCTTTGTGGACAACCAAACTCTGTCCCCAACCTCATACAGAGGACTCTCCTGTCGGTGCTTATCCGCCCATTTTTTGTATGTGGTCTTTGCTCGGACAAGAGTTTTCTGTATCCGTTGATGTGACTCTAACAAGGCCTTCACATGGGCGGCCACCGTAGGGTGGTTCTGGATTTCCTCTGGTATGGTCAGCGGAAGGGTGTTAGCATGAAAGCCTGTATTGGCCTTAAACGGTGTTTCCCCAGTCGAGCTATGCCATGCATTATTATAGGACAACTCAGCCAGCCAGAGAAGAGAGACCCAGGAACGACTAGCTTCTTCTGAATAGCACCTCAAGTATTGTTTTAGTGTCTGATTCAGTCTTTCGGTCTGTCCATCCGTCTGAGGGTGGAAACTGGTGGATAATGCGGCCTCCACCCTCAGAGCCTTGCACCACATACGCCAGAACCGCGCCACGAACTGTGGTCCCCTGTCCGAGATGATCACACGAGGAATTCCGTGAATCCGGACCACCTGTGTCAACAGTAATTGAGCAGTTTGACTGGCAGTAGGAAGATTTTTGCATGGAATAAAGTGTCCCATTTTTGTCAAACTATCAACCACTACCATGATAGCGTTGTATCCTTGGTCCATTGGCAACCCCACGATGAAGTCCATGCTGATGGTTTGCCAAGGTCGGGACGGAGTGGGTAGTGGTCTGAGTTTCCCACGACACATGGAATGATCCCCTTTTGCCCTTGCACAAGTGTCACAGTGTCCAATCCACTTTTCTATATCTCTTGACATTGTCTCCCACCAGAAGTGTCGCTTTACCAGATGGATGGTTTTTGTCACCCCGGGATGCCCGGCTAGCACTTCCCCATGACACCAGTTGAATGCCTGAAGCCGTAGAATGTGAGAGGGAAGAAACAATTTCCCTCCATGCAAGGGGACCCCGTGTTGGAGACTTCGGAGACGGTTCTGGCTCACCCACTTCTGCCATTGCACTTGGCTTCGTTCTCTCCGCACTTGTTCTATAAAGCGATCAGCCGTTATTAAACAAACCACTTTCTCAGGTGCGATGATCGCTTTTGTTTGTTCTTTTTCCGTTATCTGGTCTCCCCCTAGTCTGGAGAGTGAGTCTGCTTTCTTGTTTTCTGTTCCAGGCCGAAAGGTGACGATGAAATTATATTCCGCGAAAAACAGCATCCACCTCATTTGCTGTTGCGATAAGTGACGAGCCGTTTTCATGAATAACAGATTCCTGTGGTCGGAATATACCGTTATGGTGTGTTGTGACCCCCACAGGTAATGTCTCCACTCTTGGAAGGCACGTTTTATCGCCAACAGTTCTTTTTCGGATATTGAGTAGTTGCTTTCAGCGGAGTTCAATTTCCTGGACAGGAAGGCAACTGGATGCAACTGGCCTGTTTCTCTATCTCTTTGTGATAGGACAGCTCCTACTGCGACATCAGAGGCGTCCGCCTCCACTATGAAAGGTAAATCCAGTTGTGGATGTTTCAGGATAGGGGCAGAAACAAACGCTTCCTTCAACAGCTCAAACGCCCTCATGGCTTCGCTGTTCCACTGAAAGGGAACTCCTTTTCGTAATAACTTGGTGATGGGTGAAGCCAACAAGGAGAACTGTGAAATAAAACGTCTGTAATAATTGGCAAAACCAAGAAAGCATTGCACCTCTTTCACGCTCTTTGGCACCGGCCAAGCACTCACCGCATCAACCTTCCTCTCTGCCATATGAAACCCTCTAGGTGTGAGTATAACCCCCAGGAATTCCACCTCCTCTACATCAAACTCACATTTACTGAGTTTACAGTAGAGTCGGTATTCCAACAGCCTCTGTAACACCAGGAGAACATGACCGGTGTGCTGGTTACGTGAATCAGAATAAACAAGGATGTCATCTATATACACGATGACGAATTGGTCCAGGTATTCTTTCAAAACATCATTAAGGAAGTACTGGAATGCCGCCGGGGCATTGCAAAGCCCGAACGGCATTACCAAGTACTCAAAAAGACCATACCTGGTCTTGAAGGCCGTCTTCCACTCATCACCGCTACGGATCCTGACCAAGTGGTAGGCACCACGGAGATCCAACCTTGTGTAGATCACTGCCTCTCTCACCTGGTCCAGTAGCACGGGGATGAGGGGAAGAGGGTACCGGTTCCGTATGGTCTGTTTATTTAACTGGCGATAGTCAATGAGGGTACGCAACTCCCCATTGGCCTTCGTCGTAAAAAACAAAGGAGACGCCGCCGGTGAACGGGAAGGTCTAATGAACCCTATAGTACTGAAGTGTGTCAGGTATTCTTGCAGATGTTTGGACTCAGGCTCTGACAAGGCGTACACCCTGCAAGAGGGAACAACAGCGCCTTCCACCAAATCTATTCTACAATCGTACTCCCTATGGGGAGGGAGTACTTCAGCCTGTGCTTCACTAAACACCTCACTGTACTCTTGATATTCCACAGGTAGAACGGTTACTTTTTCCACCGCAGTGGCGATGTGTGTTATCTGGGCCAAGGCTATCGTATGTGAAGAAGGTGTACACATACAAGTGGTCTGGCACTCCTCCGACTGAAAGCTCACAGTTTTTTCCCTCCAGTCTATGGAAGGATTGTGTTTTTCTAACCATGGGATACCCAGTATTAGCTCGTATTGTGGAGCCTCGATGATGTTCAAAACGATACTCTCCGTATGTTTGACAATGTTGTTCTCCAGAACCAATACCACCTCTTCAGTACGTTCAACAATAGGACCAGATTTCAGGGGGGTACCATCTACTGCCAACACGGTTTCTGGATTTTTTGTGGTCACTCTGCCCAGCCCCAAACGGCGCACAAGGCCTTCGTCCACAAAATTCCCAGTAGCCCCTGAGTCTATCATACTCCACACTGCATGTTCTTTGCCCTGGCTCAACAATAGGGAGGATAAGGCAATATGTGTTATAGGGGCCTTGCCGTCAACCGAGGCCAAGGATGTCAGTCTCCATTCTTTTGTCTTCCGCCCTTCACTCACGGAAGGACTCTCATCACTGGTATCGGGATCAACAGCGGTAAGAGCCACCTTCTTAGCCGAGTAAAAGGTTTTGGACCTTTTGGGTTTGGAGGGACACTCCTTAACGTAGTGTCCCTTCTTCCCGCAATACATACATAGTCCCTGAGAGCGGCGGCTCTCTCTTTCGGCTTTAGTAAGAGGGGATCGGATGGCCCCAACATCCATTGGTTCTGTTGGACTGTCTCCAGCCCGTGGAACCGGCGGTAGTAAGTGACTCACCGAATCAGAGGGCCTATCATGTTTTCTACGGTCGCCTCCCCGCTCCCCTAATCTATGGTCCAGGCGCAGGGTGAGATTGATCAAATCAGTACATGTTGTGGGTTGGGGATCAATCTGCACTATAATGTCTTTTAACTCATCGGACAGGCCCTGGTAGTATAACGCCATCCTTTTGTCTTCAGGCCAGCCTGTCTCCGTCACAAGACGATTGAAAGTAGTCATGTAGGACACTAAATCCTTCTTCCCTTGTCGGAGCCCCAATAACTCCTTGTCTGCGCTTAGGGTTGTCGCTCTCCGATCAAACACCCGTTCAAACTCTCTACGGAACGCTGACCAATCATTTAATATGGGATCATCGTTCTTAACAAAGGGAACAGCCCAATTCGCTGCATCCCCAGACAAGTACGAAATGGCAAACGCCACTCGGGACATATTATTGGGGAATGAAGCCGGCCTACAGGAAAAATGAAGGGTGATTTGGGTTAGGAAAGCTTGAATTCTCTGAGGGTCACCAGAGTATCTCTCTGGACTGGCTAAAGGTATTGGAGGAGGCACCGTTACTTGAATGGTGCGACCTCCTGGTGCTGCATCGAAAGGGTTACCCTGTTGACGATCTAACCTCTCTTTTAAGGCAGTAACCTCCAACTTGGACGCCGCCAGTTCCTGCTGTACCAACAACAGAGCCTGAAGCACGTCGTCCATAGTTGCCATGGCTTGAGCCTTCTTCCGACCAGGAGGTAGTAACAACGTGGGCTCGTGATTCTGTCACGGCTGTTGATCCTCAGGGTCGGAATGAAGCTCTAATGGGGTCCACCTCCAGACGTCCCCGCACTCTAGCTAAAAACCTCAGAGTGCAAGGCAGTCAGGCGAGGGAAAATATAGATAGAAAACAGGAACATCCGGGACAGGGACCTGAAATGACAAGAGGCATACGTTAACTAAATCCCCCGTTATTCTAAACTTAACCTCACTGTTGTTAACACGAACCCTCACCTGATTATGCTCAGGATATGGCTCTTCCCCTGTTTGAACCCCTTCTTCAGCTAAAGGTAAAACAACAAATCAATGGTTATGGCTCTCATGTAACCCCCTACTTTTTAGGTGTATGTATTCTAGTAACCCAACACACATTCACTCACCAGTTGCCAAAGAGAGGGAAGCAGTAAGGAGATCACCGAAAGAATAAAGGAAAGAACAGGCTCTTCCCCCGCTCTTTATCGTTAGATAGAATCTCCGATGTTCCTGACTAGAAATGATAAAGTAAACAAACTGAAATACAGCCAACCGGCTTATCACTCCGAATGAGTTTATTCAGAAAACAGTGTTCGACACAAACGAATTAGGAGGGGGCAATCCTGCGTCTCCTATTCGCGGTAAATGCTTTCTCTATGAGCTCATAGATCCGGCGTGCAGTGAAGGGGGAAATCCAAGCGTCTCCACATGTACACCCGGAAAAGTACTAAGCTACACAAAAGCGTGGAGGGGGCAATCCGGCGTCTCACACGCAAAGAACAAACAAAGCACCAGCCGGTGCCGAGAACTCAGTTCTTGGCTATAAACGTGAGCGACCCGAAGGGGGCAATCCGGCGTCTCCGGGTTCCTCACGTTATAACAATAACAATTCCGCAAGTGCGCTGAGGGTGCAATCCGGCGTCTCACGCGCCTTGTGGATGACTCACGCAAGATCACTCTTTACCCGTCTTGCTTCCAGCTTGCTCTACAGCCGCAGAGCAAAAAGACGAACCTCACCTTCCCAGCAAATCCGCGGGGACAGGGCGTCCGCCAACAACAGCAAACCATTGGACAAATCACGAGCACCTATTACAAGGTCCCACAAGTCTTTATACACTCTGACAATTAGCCCCCAAGGTGCAAAGCATTCTGGTAGATGTAGTTCATCATCTGGGCAGGCACCCTTGTCAGACCCTGACAGTATGCCCCCCCGCCCTGTGCCTCCTAGCACCTGGCTTCCCCGGATTACGGGCGTAGAAAGAACGGATCAACCGAGGGGCATGTACTTCATGACTGGGTTCCCAAGAGTCATCTTCTGAGCCGTATCCCTTCCAGGCGACAAGGAACCACAGCTTCCCCTGACGGAGCCTTGCGTCCATGATGCGACGCACTTCGTACTCCAGTTGACCATCTCTCAGCACCGGCGGGGCAGTCTTGCTCCTTATAGAACCAGCCGGCTTCAACAGGCTGCTGTGGAACACAGGATGTATCCTCATAGACATGGGCAATTTCAGTTTGTAAGCCACGGGATTGATCCTTTTGGTGACCACATACGGACCGATGAAACGGGGGTGAAACATGCTGCGATATCGGAATCGAATGTTCTTTGTGGACAACCAAACTCTGTCCCCAACCTCATACAGAGGACTCTCCTGTCGGTGCTTATCCGCCCATTTTTTGTATGTGGTCTTTGCTCGGACAAGAGTTTTCTGTATCCGTTGATGTGACTCTAACAAGGCCTTCACATGGGCGGCCACCGTAGGGTGGTTCTGGATTTCCTCTGGTATGGTCAGCGGAAGGGTGTTAGCATGAAAGCCTGTATTGGCCTTAAACGGTGTTTCCCCAGTCGAGCTATGCCATGCATTATTATAGGACAACTCAGCCAGCCAGAGAAGAGAGACCCAGGAACGACTAGCTTCTTCTGAATAGCACCTCAAGTATTGTTTTAGTGTCTGATTCAGTCTTTCGGTCTGTCCATCCGTCTGAGGGTGGAAACTGGTGGATAATACGGCCTCCACCCTCAGAGCCTTGCACCACATACGCCAGAACCGCGCCACGAACTGTGGTCCCCTGTCCGAGATGATCACACGAGGAATTCCGTGAATCCGGACCACCTGTGTCAACAGTAATTGAGCAGTTTGACTGGCAGTAGGAAGATTTTTGCATGGAATAAAGTGTCCCATTTTTGTCAAACTATCAACCACTACCATGATAGCGTTGTATCCTTGGTCCATTGGCAACCCCACGATGAAGTCCATGCTGATGGTGTGCCAAGGTCGGGACGGAGTGGGTAGTGGTCTGAGTTTCCCACGACACATGGAATGATCCCCTTTTGCCCTTGCACAAGTGTCACAGTGTCCAATCCACTTTTCTATATCTCTTGACATTGTCTCCCACCAGAAGTGTCGCTTTACCAGATGGATGGTTTTTGTCACCCCGGGATGCCCGGCTAGCACTTCCCCATGACACCAGTTGAATGCCTGAAGCCGTAGAACGTGAGAGGGAAGAAACAATTTCCCTCCATGCAAGGGGACCCCGTGTTGGAGACTTCGGAGACGGTTCTGGCTCACCCACTTCTGCCATTGCACTTGGCTTCGTTCTCTCCGCACTTGTTCTATAAAGCGATCAGCCGTTATTAAACAAACCACTTTCTCAGGTGCGATGATCGCTTTTGTTTGTTCTTTTTCCGTTATCTGGTCTCCCCCTAGTCTGGAGAGTGAGTCTGCTTTCTTGTTTTCTGTTCCAGGCCGAAAGGTGACGATGAAATTATATTCCGCGAAAAACAGCATCCACCTCATTTGCCGTTGCGATAAGTGACGAGCCGTTTTCATGAATAACAGATTCCTGTGGTCGGAATATACCGTTATGGTGTGTTGTGACCCCCACAGGTAATGTCTCCACTCTTGGAAGGCACGTTTTATCGCCAACAGTTCTTTTTCGGATATTGAGTAGTTGCTTTCAGCGGAGTTCAATTTCCTGGACAGGAAGGCAACTGGATGCAACTGGCCTGTTTCTCTATCTCTTTGTGATAGGACAGCTCCTACTGCGACATCAGAGGCGTCCGCCTCCACTATGAAAGGTAAATCCAGTTGTGGATGTTTCAGGATAGGGGCAGAAACAAACGCTTCCTTCAACAGCTCAAACGCCCTCATGGCTTCGCTGTTCCACTGAAAGGGAACTCCTTTTCGTAATAACTTGGTGATGGGTGAAGCCAACAAGGAGAACTGTGAAATAAAACGTCTGTAATAATTGGCAAAACCAAGAAAGCATTGCACCTCTTTCACGCTCTTTGGCACCGGCCAAGCACTCACCGCATCAACCTTCCTCTCTGCCATATGAAACCCTCTAGGTGTGAGTATAACCCCCAGGAATTCCACCTCCTCTACATCAAACTCACATTTACTGAGTTTACAGTAGAGTCGGTATTCCAACAGCCTCTGTAACACCAGGAGAACATGACCGGTGTGCTGGTTACGTGAATCAGAATAAACAAGGATGTCATCTATATACACGATGACGAATTGGTCCAGGTATTCTTTCAAAACATCATTAAGGAAGTACTGGAATGCCGCCGGGGCATTGCAAAGCCCGAACGGCATTACCAAGTACTCAAAAAGACCATACCTGGTCTTGAAGGCCGTCTTCCACTCATCACCGCTACGGATCCTGACCAAGTGGTAGGCACCACGGAGATCCAACCTTGTGTAGATCACTGCCTCTCTCACCTGGTCCAGTAGCACGGGGATGAGGGGAAGAGGGTACCGGTTCCGTATGGTCTGTTTATTTAACTGGCGATAGTCAATGAGGGTACGCAACTCCCCATTGGCCTTCGTCGTAAAAAACAAAGGAGACGCCGCCGGTGAACGGGAAGGTCTAATGAACCCTATAGTACTGAAGTGTGTCAGGTATTCTTGCAGATGTTTGGACTCAGGCTCTGACAAGGCGTACACCCTGCAAGAGGGAACAACAGCGCCTTCCACCAAATCTATTCTACAATCGTACTCCCTATGGGGAGGGAGTACTTCAGCCTGTGCTTCACTAAACACCTCACTGTACTCTTGATATTCCACAGGTAGAACGGTTACTTTTTCCACCGCAGTGGCGATGTGTGTTATCTGGGCCAAGGCTATCGTATGTGAAGAAGGTGTACACATACAAGTGGTCTGGCACTCCTCCGACTGAAAGCTCACAGTTTTTTCCCTCCAGTCTATGGAAGGATTGTGTTTTTCTAACCATGGGATACCCAGTATTAGCTCGTATTGTGGAGCCTCGATGATGTTCAAAACGATACTCTCCGTATGTTTGACAATGTTGTTCTCCAGAACCAATACCACCTCTTCAGTACGTTCAACAATAGGACCAGATTTCAGGGGGGTACCATCTACTGCCAACACGGTTTCTGGATTTTTTGTGGTCACTCTGCCCAGCCCCAAACGGCGCACAAGGCCTTCGTCCACAAAATTCCCAGTAGCCCCTGAGTCTATCATACTCCACACTGCATGTTCTTTGCCCTGGCTCAACAATAGGGAGGATAAGGCAATATGTGTTATAGGGGCCTTGCCGTCAACCGAGGCCAAGGATGTCAGTCTCCATTCTTTTGTCTTCCGCCCTTCACTCACGGAAGGACTCTCATCACTGGTATCGGGATCAACAGCGGTAAGAGCCACCTTCTTAGCCGAGTAAAAGGTTTTGGACCTTTTGGGTTTGGAGGGACACTCCTTAACGTAGTGTCCCTTCTTCCCGCAATACATACATAGTCCCTGAGAGCGGCGGCTCTCTCTTTCGGCTTTAGTAAGAGGGGATCGGATGGCCCCAACATCCATTGGTTCTGTTGGACTGTCTCCAGCCCGTGGAACCGGCGGTAGTAAGTGACTCACCGAATCAGAGGGCCTATCATGTTTTCTACGGTCGCCTCCCCGCTCCCCTACTCTATGGTCCAGGCGCAGGGTGAGATTGATCAAATCAGTACATGTTGTGGGTTGGGGATCAATCTGCACTATAATGTCTTTTAACTCATCGGACAGGCCCTGGTAGTATAACGCCATCCTTTTGTCTTCAGGCCAGCCTGTCTCCGTCACAAGACGATTGAAAGTAGTCATGTAGGACACTAAATCCTTCTTCCCTTGTCGGAGCCCCAATAACTCCTTGTCTGCGCTTAGGGTTGTCGCTCTCCGATCAAACACCCGTTCAAACTCTCTACGGAACGCTGACCAATCATTTAATATGGGATCATCGTTCTTAACAAAGGGAACAGCCCAATTCGCTGCATCCCCAGACAAGTACGAAATGGCAAACGCCACTCGGGACATATTATTGGGGAATGAAGCCGGCCTACAGGAAAAATGAAGGGTGATTTGGGTTAGGAAAGCTTGAATTCTCTGAGAGTCACCAGAGTATCTCTCTGGACTGGCTAAAGGTATTGGAGGAGGCACCGTTACTTGAATGGTGCGACCTCCTGGTGCTGCATCGAAAGGGTTACCCTGTTTACGATCTAACCTCTCTTTTAAGGCAGTAACCTCCAACTTGGACGCCGCCAGTTCCTGCTGTACCAACAACAGAGCCTGAAGCACGTCGTCCATAGTTGCCATGGCTTGAGCCTTCTTCCGACCAGGAGGTAGTAACAACGTGGGCTCGTGATTCTGTCACGGCTGTTGATCCTCAGGGTCGGAATGAAGCTCTAATGGGGTCCACCTCCAGACGTCCCCGCACTCTAGCTAAAAACCTCAGAGTGCAAGGCAGTCAGGCGAGGGAAAATATAGATAGAAAACAGGAACATCCGGGACAGGGACCTGAAATGACAAGAGGCATACGTTAACTAAATCCCCCGTTATTCTAAACTTAACCTCACTGTTGTTAACACGAACCCTCACCTGATTATGCTCAGGATATGGCTCTTCCCCTGTTTGAACCCCTTCTTCAGCTAAAGGTAAAACAACAAATCAATGGTTATGGCTCTCATGTAACCCCCTACTTTTTAGGTGTATGTATTCTAGTAACCCAACACACATTCACTCACCAGTTGCCAAAGAGAGGGAAGCAGTAAGGAGATCACCGAAGGAATAAAGGAAAGAACAGGCTCTTCCCCCGCTCTTTATCGTTAGATAGAATCTCCGATGTTCCTGACTAGAAATGATAAAGTAAACAAACTGAAATACAGCCAAACGGCTTATCACTCCGAATGAGTTTATTCAGAAAACAGTGTTCGACACAAACGAATTAGGAGGGGGCAATCCTGCGTCTCCTATTCGCGGTAAATGCTTTCTCTATGAGCTCATAGATCCGGCGTGCAGTGAAGGGGGAAATCCAAGCGTCTCCACATGTACACCCGGAAAAGTACTAAGCTACACAAAAGCGTGGAGGGGGCAATCCGGCGTCTCACACGCAAAGAACAAACAAAGCACCAGCCGGTGCCGAGAACTCAGTTCTTGGCTATAAACGTGAGCGACCCGAAGGGGGCAATCCGGCGTCTCCGGGTTCCTCACGTTATAACAATAACAATTCCGCAAGTGCGCTGAGGGTGCAATCCGGCGTCTCACGCGCCTTGTGGATGACTCACGCAAGATCACTCTTTACCCGTCTTGCTTCCAGCTTGCTCTACAGCCGCAGAGCAAAAAGACGAACCTCACCTTCCCAGCAAATCCGCGGGGACAGGGCGTCCGCCAACAACAGCAAACCATTGGACAAATCACGAGCACCTATTACAAGGTCCCACAAGTCTTTATACACTCTGACAATTAGCCCCCAAGGTGCAAAGCATTCTGGTAGATGTAGTTCATCATCTGGGCAGGCACCCTTGTCAGACCCTGACAGTATGCCCCCCCGCCCTGTGCCTCCTAGCACCTGGCTTCCCCGGATTACGGGCGTAGAAAGAACGGATCAACCGAGGGGCATGTACTTCATGACTGGGTTCCCAAGAGTCATCTTCTGAGCCGTATCCCTTCCAGGCGACAAGGAACCACAGCTTCCCCTGACGGAGCCTTGCGTCCATGATGCGACGCACTTCGTACTCCAGTTGACCATCTCTCAGCACCGGCGGGGCAGTCTTGCTCCTTATAGAACCAGCCGGCTTCAACAGGCTGCTGTGGAACACAGGATGTATCCTCATAGACATGGGCAATTTCAGTTTGTAAGCCACGGGATTGATCCTTTTGGTGACCACATACGGACCGATGAAACGGGGGTGAAACATGCTGCGATATCGGAATCGAATGTTCTTTGTGGACAACCAAACTCTGTCCCCAACCTCATACAGAGGACTCTCCTGTCGGTGCTTATCCGCCCATTTTTTGTATGTGGTCTTTGCTCGGACAAGAGTTTTCTGTATCCGTTGATGTGACTCTAACAAGGCCTTCACATGGGCGGCCACCGTAGGGTGGTTCTGGATTTCCTCTGGTATGGTCAGCGGAAGGGTGTTAGCATGAAAGCCTGTATTGGCCTTAAACGGTGTTTCCCCAGTCGAGCTATGCCATGCATTATTATAGGACAACTCAGCCAGCCAGAGAAGAGAGACCCAGGAACGACTAGCTTCTTCTGAATAGCACCTCAAGTATTGTTTTAGTGTCTGATTCAGTCTTTCGGTCTGTCCATCCGTCTGAGGGTGGAAACTGGTGGATAATGCGGCCTCCACCCTCAGAGCCTTGCACCACATACGCCAGAACCGCGCCACGAACTGTGGTCCCCTGTCCGAGATGATCACACGAGGAATTCCGTGAATCCGGACCACCTGTGTCAACAGTAATTGAGCAGTTTGACTGGCAGTAGGAAGATTTTTGCATGGAATAAAGTGTCCCATTTTTGTCAAACTATCAACCACTACCATGATAGCGTTGTATCCTTGGTCCATTGGCAACCCCACGATGAAGTCCATGCTGATGGTGTGCCAAGGTCGGGACGGAGTGGGTAGTGGTCTGAGTTTCCCACGACACATGGAATGATCCCCTTTTGCCCTTGCACAAGTGTCACAGTGTCCAATCCACTTTTCTATATCTCTTGACATTGTCTCCCACCAGAAGTGTTGCTTTACCAGATGGATGGTTTTTGTCACCCCGGGATGCCCGGCTAGCACTTCCCCATGACACCAGTTGAATGCCTGAAGCCGTAGAACGTGAGAGGGAAGAAACAATTTCCCTCCATGCAAGGGGACCCCGTGTTGGAGACTTCGGAGACGGTTCTGGCTCACCCACTTCTGCCATTGCACTTGGCTTCGTTCTCTCCGCACTTGTTCTATAAAGCGATCAGCCGTTATTAAACAAACCACTTTCTCAGGTGCGATGATCGCTTTTGTTTGTTCTTTTTCCGTTATCTGGTCTCCCCCTAGTCTGGAGAGTGAGTCTGCTTTCTTGTTTTCTGTTCCAGGCCGAAAGGTGACGATGAAATTATATTCCGCGAAAAACAGCATCCACCTCATTTGCCGTTGCGATAAGTGACGAGCCGTTTTCATGAATAACAGATTCCTGTGGTCGGAATATACCGTTATGGTGTGTTGTGACCCCCACAGGTAATGTCTCCACTCTTGGAAGGCACGTTTTATCGCCAACAGTTCTTTTTCGGATATTGAGTAGTTGCTTTCAGCGGAGTTCAATTTCCTGGACAGGAAGGCAACTGGATGCAACTGGCCTGTTTCTCTATCTCTTTGTGATAGGACAGCTCCTACTGCGACATCAGAGGCGTCCGCCTCCACTATGAAAGGTAAATCCAGTTGTGGATGTTTCAGGATAGGGGCAGAAACAAACGCTTCCTTCAACAGCTCAAACGCCCTCATGGCTTCGCTGTTCCACTGAAAGGGAACTCCTTTTCGTAATAACTTGGTGATGGGTGAAGCCAACAAGGAGAACTGTGAAATAAAACGTCTGTAATAATTGGCAAAACCAAGAAAGCATTGCACCTCTTTCACGCTCTTTGGCACCGGCCAAGCACTCACCGCATCAACCTTCCTCTCTGCCATATGAAACCCTCTAGGTGTGAGTATAACCCCCAGGAATTCCACCTCCTCTACATCAAACTCACATTTACTGAGTTTACAGTAGAGTCGGTATTCCAACAGCCTCTGTAACACCAGGAGAACATGACCGGTGTGCTGGTTACGTGAATCAGAATAAACAAGGATGTCATCTATATACACGATGACGAATTGGTCCAGGTATTCTTTCAAAACATCATTAAGGAAGTACTGGAATGCCGCCGGGGCATTGCAAAGCCCGAACGGCATTACCAAGTACTCAAAAAGACCATACCTGGTCTTGAAGGCCGTCTTCCACTCATCACCGCTACGGATCCTGACCAAGTGGTAGGCACCACGGAGATCCAACCTTGTGTAGATCACTGCCTCTCTCACCTGGTCCAGTAGCACGGGGATGAGGGGAAGAGGGTACCGGTTCCGTATGGTCTGTTTATTTAACTGGCGATAGTCAATGAGGGTACGCAACTCCCCATTGGCCTTCGTCGTAAAAAACAAAGGAGACGCCGCCGGTGAACGGGAAGGTCTAATGAACCCTATAGTACTGAAGTGTGTCAGGTATTCTTGCAGATGTTTGGACTCAGGCTCTGACAAGGCGTACACCCTGCAAGAGGGAACAACAGCGCCTTCCACCAAATCTATTCTACAATCGTACTCCCTATGGGGAGGGAGTACTTCAGCCTGTGCTTCACTAAACACCTCACTGTACTCTTGATATTCCACAGGTAGAACGGTTACTTTTTCCACCGCAGTGGCGATGTGTGTTATCTGGGCCAAGGCTATCGTATGTGAAGAAGGTGTACACATACAAGTGGTCTGGCACTCCTCCGACTGAAAGCTCACAGTTTTTTCCCTCCAGTCTATGGAAGGATTGTGTTTTTCTAACCATGGGATACCCAGTATTAGCTCGTATTGTGGAGCCTCGATGATGTTCAAAACGATACTCTCCGTATGTTTGACAATGTTGTTCTCCAGAACCAATACCACCTCTTCAGTACGTTCAACAATAGGACCAGATTTCAGGGGGGTACCATCTACTGCCAACACGGTTTCTGGATTTTTTGTGGTCACTCTGCCCAGCCCCAAACGGCGCACAAGGCCTTCGTCCACAAAATTCCCAGTAGCCCCTGAGTCTATCATACTCCACACTGCATGTTCTTTGCCCTGGCTCAACAATAGGGAGGATAAGGCAATATGTGTTATAGGGGCCTTGCCGTCAACCGAGGCCAAGGATGTCAGTCTCCATTCTTTTGTCTTCCGCCCTTCACTCACGGAAGGACTCCCATCACTGGTATCGGGATCAACAGCGGTAAGAGCCACCTTCTTAGCCGAGTAAAAGGTTTTGGACCTTTTGGGTTTGGAGGGACACTCCTTAACGTAGTGTCCCTTCTTCCCGCAATACATACATAGTCCCTGAGAGCGGCGGCTCTCTCTTTCGGCTTTAGTAAGAGGGGATTGGATGGCCCCAACATCCATTGGTTCTGTTGGACTGTCTCCAGCCCGTGGAACCGGCGGTAGTAAGTGACTCACCGAATCAGAGGGCCTATCATGTTTTCTACGGTCGCCTCCCCGCTCCCCTACTCTATGGTCCAGGCGCAGGGTGAGATTGATCAAATCAGTACATGTTGTGGGTTGGGGATCAATCTGCACTATAATGTCTTTTAACTCATCGGACAGGCCCTGGTAGTATAACGCCATCCTTTTGTCTTCAGGCCAGCCTGTCTCCGTCACAAGACGATTGAAAGTAGTCATGTAGGACACTAAATCCTTCTTCCCTTGTCGGAGCCCCAATAACTCCTTGTCTGCGCTTAGGGTTGTCGCTCTCCGATCAAACACCCGTTCAAACTCTCTACGGAACGCTGACCAATCATTTAATATGGGATCATCGTTCTTAACAAAGGGAACAGCCCAATTCGCTGCATCCCCAGACAAGTACGAAATGGCAAACGCCACTCGGGACATATTATTGGGGAATGAAGCCGGCCTACAGGAAAAATGAAGGGTGATTTGGGTTAGGAAAGCTTGAATTCTCTGAGGGTCACCAGAGTATCTCTCTGGACTGGCTAAAGGTATTGGAGGAGGCACCGTTACTTGAATGGTGCGACCTCCTGGTGCTGCATCGAAAGGGTTACCCTGTTGACGATCTAACCTCTCTTTTAAGGCAGTAACCTCCAACTTGGACGCCGCCAGTTCCTGCTGTACCAACAACAGAGCCTGAAGCACGTCGTCCATAGTTGCCATGGCTTGAGCCTTCTTCCGACCAGGAGGTAGTAACAACGTGGGCTCGTGATTCTGTCACGGCTGTTGATCCTCAGGGTCGGAATGAAGCTCTAATGGGGTCCACCTCCAGACGTCCCCGCACTCTAGCTAAAAACCTCAGAGTGCAAGGCAGTCAGGCGAGGGAAAATATAGATAGAAAACAGGAACATCCGGGACAGGGACCTGAAATGACAAGAGGCATACGTTAACTAAATCCCCCGTTATTCTAAACTTAACCTCACTGTTGTTAACACGAACCCTCACCTGATTATGCTCAGGATATGGCTCTTCCCCTGTTTGAACCCCTTCTTCAGCTAAAGGTAAAACAACAAATCAATGGTTATGGCTCTCATGTAACCCCCTACTTTTTAGGTGTATGTATTCTAGTAACCCAACACACATTCACTCACCAGTTGCCAAAGAGAGGGAAGCAGTAAGGAGATCACCGAAGGAATAAAGGAAAGAACAGGCTCTTCCCCCGCTCTTTATCGTTAGATAGAATCTCCGATGTTCCTGACTAGAAATGATAAAGTAAACAAACTGAAATACAGCCAACCGGCTTATCACTCCGAATGAGTTTATTCAGAAAACAGTGTTCGACACAAACGAATTAGGAGGGGGCAATCCTGCGTCTCCTATTCGCGGTAAATGCTTTCTCTATGAGCTCATAGATCCGGCGTGCAGTGAAGGGGGAAATCCAAGCGTCTCCACATGTACACCCGGAAAAGTACTAAGCTACACAAAAGCGTGGAGGGGGCAATCCGGCGTCTCACACGCAAAGAACAAACAAAGCACCAGCCGGTGCCGAGAACTCAGTTCTTGGCTATAAACGTGAGCGACCCGAAGGGGGCAATCCGGCGTCTCCGGGTTCCTCACGTTATAACAATAACAATTCCGCAAGTGCGCTGAGGGTGCAATCCGGCGTCTCACGCGCCTTGTGGATGACTCACGCAAGATCACTCTTTACCCGTCTTGCTTCCAGCTTGCTCTACAGCCGCAGAGCAAAAAGACGAACCTCACCTTCCCAGCAAATCCGCGGGGACAGGGCGTCCGCCAACAACAGCAAACCATTGGACAAATCACGAGCACCTATTACAAGGTCCCACAAGTCTTTATACACTCTGACAATTAGCCCCCAAGGTGCAAAGCATTCTGGTAGATGTAGTTCATCATCTGGGCAGGCACCCTTGTCAGACCCTGACAGTATGCCCCCCCGCCCTGTGCCTCCTAGCACCTGGCTTCCCCGGATTACGGGCGTAGAAAGAACGGATCAACCGAGGGGCATGTACTTCATGACTGGGTTCCCAAGAGTCATCTTCTGAGCCGTATCCCTTCCAGGCGACAAGGAACCACAGCTTCCCCTGACGGAGCCTTGCGTCCATGATGCGACGCACTTCGTACTCCAGTTGACCATCTCTCAGCACCGGCGGGGCAGTCTTGCTCCTTATAGAACCAGCCGGCTTCAACAGGCTGCTGTGGAACACAGGATGTATCCTCATAGACATGGGCAATTTCAGTTTGTAAGCCACGGGATTGATCCTTTTGGTGACCACATACGGACCGATGAAACGGGGGTGAAACATGCTGCGATATCGGAATCGAATGTTCTTTGTGAACAACCAAACTCTGTCCCCAACCTCATACAGAGGACTCTCCTGTCGGTGCTTATCCGCCCATTTTTTGTATGTGGTCTTTGCTCGGACAAGAGTTTTCTGTATCCGTTGATGTGACTCTAACAAGGCCTTCACATGGGCGGCCACCGTAGGGTGGTTCTGGATTTCCTCTGGTATGGTCAGCGGAAGGGTGTTAGCATGAAAGCCTGTATTGGCCTTAAACGGTGTTTCCCCAGTCGAGCTATGCCATGCATTATTATAGGACAACTCAGCCAGCCAGAGAAGAGAGACCCAGGAACGACTAGCTTCTTCTGAATAGCACCTCAAGTATTGTTTTAGTGTCTGATTCAGTCTTTCGGTCTGTCCATCCGTCTGAGGGTGGAAACTGGTGGATAATGCGGCCTCCACCCTCAGAGCCTTGCACCACATACGCCAGAACCGCGCCACGAACTGTGGTCCCCTGTCCGAGATGATCACACGAGGAATTCCGTGAATCCGGACCACCTGTGTCAACAGTAATTGAGCAGTTTGACTGGCAGTAGGAAGATTTTTGCATGGAATAAAGTGTCCCATTTTTGTCAAACTATCAACCACTACCATGATAGCGTTGTATCCTTGGTCCATTGGCAACCCCACGATGAAGTCCATGCTGATGGTGTGCCAAGGTCGGGACGGAGTGGGTAGTGGTCTGAGTTTCCCACGACACATGGAATGATCCCCTTTTGCCCTTGCACAAGTGTCACAGTGTCCAATCCACTTTTCTATATCTCTTGACATTGTCTCCCACCAGAAGTGTCGCTTTACCAGATGGATGGTTTTTGTCACCCCGGGATGCCCGGCTAGCACTTCCCCATGACACCAGTTGAATGCCTGAAGCCGTAGAACGTGAGAGGGAAGAAACAATTTCCCTCCATGCAAGGGGACCCCGTGTTGGAGACTTCGGAGACGGTTCTGGCTCACCCACTTCTGCCATTGCACTTGGCTTCGTTCTCTCCGCACTTGTTCTATAAAGCGATCAGCCGTTATTAAACAAACCACTTTCTCAGGTGCGATGATCGCTTTTGTTTGTTCTTTTTCCGTTATCTGGTCTCCCCCTAGTCTGGAGAGTGAGTCTGCTCTCTTGTTTTCTGTTCCAGGCCGAAAGGTGACGATGAAATTATATTCCGCGAAAAACAGCATCCACCTCATTTGCCGTTGCGATAAGTGACGAGCCGTTTTCATGAATAACAGATTCCTGTGGTCGGAATATACCGTTATGGTGTGTTGTGACCCCCACAGGTAATGTCTCCACTCTTGGAAGGCACGTTTTATCGCCAACAGTTCTTTTTCGGATATTGAGTAGTTGCTTTCAGCGGAGTTCAATTTCCTGGACAGGAAGGCAACTGGATGCAACTGGCCTGTTTCTCTATCTCTTTGTGATAGGACAGCTCCTACTGCGACATCAGAGGCGTCCGCCTCCACTATGAAAGGTAAATCCAGTTGTGGATGTTTCAGGATAGGGGCAGAAACAAACGCTTCCTTCAACAGCTCAAACGCCCTCATGGCTTCGCTGTTCCACTGAAAGGGAACTCCTTTTCGTAATAACTTGGTGATGGGTGAAGCCAACAAGGAGAACTGTGAAATAAAACGTCTGTAATAATTGGCAAAACCAAGAAAGCATTGCACCTCTTTCACGCTCTTTGGCACCGGCCAAGCACTCACCGCATCAACCTTCCTCTCTGCCATATGAAACCCTCTAGGTGTGAGTATAACCCCCAGGAATTCCACCTCCTCTACATCAAACTCACATTTACTGAGTTTACAGTAGAGTCGGTATTCCAACAGCCTCTGTAACACCAGGAGAACATGACCGGTGTGCTGGTTACGTGAATCAGAATAAACAAGGATGTCATCTATATACACGATGACGAATTGGTCCAGGTATTCTTTCAAAACATCATTAAGGAAGTACTGGAATGCCGCCGGGGCATTGCAAAGCCCGAACGGCATTACCAAGTACTCAAAAAGACCATACCTGGTCTTGAAGGCCGTCTTCCACTCATCACCGCTACGGATCCTGACCAAGTGGTAGGCACCACGGAGATCCAACCTTGTGTAGATCACTGCCTCTCTCACCTGGTCCAGTAGCACGGGGATGAGGGGAAGAGGGTACCGGTTCCGTATGGTCTGTTTATTTAACTGGCGATAGTCAATGAGGGTACGCAACTCCCCATTGGCCTTCGTCGTAAAAAACAAAGGAGACGCCGCCGGTGAACGGGAAGGTCTAATGAACCCTATAGTACTGAAGTGTGTCAGGTATTCTTGCAGATGTTTGGACTCAGGCTCTGACAAGGCGTACACCCTGCAAGAGGGAACAACAGCGCCTTCCACCAAATCTATTCTACAATCGTACTCCCTATGGGGAGGGAGTACTTCAGCCTGTGCTTCACTAAACACCTCACTGTACTCTTGATATTCCACAGGTAGAACGGTTACTTTTTCCACCGCAGTGGCGATGTGTGTTATCTGGGCCAAGGCTATCGTATGTGAAGAAGGTGTACACATACAAGTGGTCTGGCACTCCTCCGACTGAAAGCTCACAGTTTTTTCCCTCCAGTCTATGGAAGGATTGTGTTTTTCTAACCATGGGATACCCAGTATTAGCTCGTATTGTGGAGCCTCGATGATGTTCAAAACGATACTCTCCGTATGTTTGACAATGTTGTTCTCCAGAACCAATACCACCTCTTCAGTACGTTCAACAATAGGACCAGATTTCAGGGGGGTACCATCTACTGCCAACACGGTTTCTGGATTTTTTGTGGTCACTCTGCCCAGCCCCAAACGGCGCACAAGGCCTTCGTCCACAAAATTCCCAGTAGCCCCTGAGTCTATCATACTCCACACTGCATGTTCTTTGCCCTGGCTCAACAATAGGGAGGATAAGGCAATATGTGTTATAGGGGCCTTGCCGTCAACCGAGGCCAAGGATGTCAGTCTCCATTCTTTTGTCTTCCGCCCTTCACTCACGGAAGGACTCTCATCACTGGTATCGGGATCAACAGCGGTAAGAGCCACCTTCTTAGCCGAGTAAAAGGTTTTGGACCTTTTGGGTTTGGAGGGACACTCCTTAACGTAGTGTCCCTTCTTCCCGCAATACATACATAGTCCCTGAGAGCGGCGGCTCTCTCTTTCGGCTTTAGTAAGAGGGGATCGGATGGCCCCAACATCCATTGGTTCTGTTGGACTGTCTCCAGCCCGTGGAACCGGCGGTAGTAAGTGACTCACCGAATCAGAGGGCCTATCATGTTTTCTACGGTCGCCTCCCCGCTCCCCTAATCTATGGTCCAGGCGCAGGGTGAGATTGATCAAATCAGTACATGTTGTGGGTTGGGGATCAATCTGCACTATAATGTCTTTTAACTCATCGGACAGGCCCTGGTAGTATAACGCCATCCTTTTGTCTTCAGGCCAGCCTGTCTCCGTCACAAGACGATTGAAAGTAGTCATGTAGGACACTAAATCCTTCTTCCCTTGTCGGAGCCCCAATAACTCCTTGTCTGCGCTTAGGGTTGTCGCTCTCCGATCAAACACCCGTTCAAACTCTCTACGGAACGCTGACCAATCATTTAATATGGGATCATCGTTCTTAACAAAGGGAACAGCCCAATTCGCTGCATCCCCAGACAAGTACGAAATGGCAAACGCCACTCGGGACATATTATTGGGGAATGAAGCCGGCCTACAGGAAAAATGAAGGGTGATTTGGGTTAGGAAAGCTTGAATTCTCTGAGGGTCACCAGAGTATCTCTCTGGACTGGCTAAAGGTATTGGAGGAGGCACCGTTACTTGAATGGTGCGACCTCCTGGTGCTGCATCGAAAGGGTTACCCTGTTGACGATCTAACCTCTCTTTTAAGGCAGTAACCTCCAACTTGGACGCCGCCAGTTCCTGCTGTACCAACAAGAGCCTGAAGCACGTCGTCCATAGTTGCCATGGCTTGAGCCTTCTTCCGACCAGGAGGTAGTAACAACGTGGGCTCGTGATTCTGTCACGGCTGTTGATCCTCAGGGTCGGAATGAAGCTCTAATGGGGTCCACCTCCAGACGTCCCCGCACTCTAGCTAAAAACCTCAGAGTGCAAGGCAGTCAGGCGAGGGAAAATATAGATAGAAAACAGGAACATCCGGGACAGGGACCTGAAATGACAAGAGGCATACGTTAACTAAATCCCCCGTTATTCTAAACTTAACCTCACTGTTGTTAACACGAACCCTCACCTGATTATGCTCAGGATATGGCTCTTCCCCTGTTTGAACCCCTTCTTCAGCTAAAGGTAAAACAACAAATCAATGGTTATGGCTCTCATGTAACCCCCTACTTTTTAGGTGTATGTATTCTAGTAACCCAACACACATTCACTCACCAGTTGCCAAAGAGAGGGAAGCAGTAAGGAGATCACCGAAGGAATAAAGGAAAGAACAGGCTCTTCCCCCGCTCTTTATCGTTAGATAGAATCTCCGATGTTCCTGACTAGAAATGATAAAGTAAACAAACTGAAATACAGCCAACCGGCTTATCACTCCGAATGAGTTTATTCAGAAAACAGTGTTCGACACAAACGAATTAGGAGGGGGCAATCCTGCGTCTCCTATTCGCGGTAAATGCTTTCTCTATGAGCTCATAGATCCGGCGTGCAGTGAAGGGGGAAATCCAAGCGTCTCCACATGTACACCCGGAAAAGTACTAAGCTACACAAAAGCGTGGAGGGGGCAATCCGGCGTCTCACACGCAAAGAACAAACAAAGCACCAGCCGGTGCCGAGAACTCAGTTCTTGGCTATAAACGTGAGCGACCCGAAGGGGGCAATCCGGCGTCTCCGGGTTCCTCACGTTATAACAATAACAATTCCGCAAGTGCGCTGAGGGTGCAATCCGGCGTCTCACGCGCCTTGTGGATGACTCACGCAAGATCACTCTTTACCCGTCTTGCTTCCAGCTTGCTCTACAGCCGCAGAGCAAAAAGACGAACCTCACCTTCCCAGCAAATCCGCGGGGACAGGGCGTCCGCCAACAACAGCAAACCATTGGACAAATCACGAGCACCTATTACAAGGTCCCACAAGTCTTTATACACTCTGACAATTAGCCCCCAAGGTGCAAAGCATTCTGGTAGATGTAGTTCATCATCTGGGCAGGCACCCTTGTCAGACCCTGACAGTATGCCCCCCCGCCCTGTGCCTCCTAGCACCTGGCTTCCCCGGATTACGGGCGTAGAAAGAACGGATCAACCGAGGGGCATGTACTTCATGACTGGGTTCCCAAGAGTCATCTTCTGAGCCGTATCCCTTCCAGGCGACAAGGAACCACAGCTTCCCCTGACGGAGCCTTGCGTCCATGATGCGACGCACTTCGTACTCCAGTTGACCATCTCTCAGCACCGGCGGGGCAGTCTTGCTCCTTATAGAACCAGCCGGCTTCAACAGGCTGCTGTGGAACACAGGATGTATCCTCATAGACATGGGCAATTTCAGTTTGTAAGCCACGGGATTGATCCTTTTGGTGACCACATACGGACCGATGAAACGGGGGTGAAACATGCTGCGATATCGGAATCGAATGTTCTTTGTGAACAACCAAACTCTGTCCCCAACCTCATACAGAGGACTCTCCTGTCGGTGCTTATCCGCCCATTTTTTGTATGTGGTCTTTGCTCGGACAAGAGTTTTCTGTATCCGTTGATGTGACTCTAACAAGGCCTTCACATGGGCGGCCACCGTAGGGTGGTTCTGGATTTCCTCTGG
Source organism: Lissotriton helveticus (assembly GCF_964261635.1). Classification (NCBI taxonomy): domain Eukaryota; kingdom Metazoa; phylum Chordata; class Amphibia; order Caudata; family Salamandridae; genus Lissotriton; species Lissotriton helveticus. The sequence goes on along the minus strand of NC_136063.1, from coordinate 1,942,847,875 downwards.
TATGGTCAGCGGAAGGGTGTTAGCATGAAAGCCTGTATTGGCCTTAAACGGTGTTTCCCCAGTCGAGCTATGCCATGCATTATTATAGGACAACTCAGCCAGCCAGAGAAGAGAGACCCAGGAACGACTAGCTTCTTCTGAATAGCACCTCAAGTATTGTTTTAGTGTCTGATTCAGTCTTTCGGTCTGTCCATCCGTCTGAGGGTGGAAACTGGTGGATAATGCGGCCTCCACCCTCAGAGCCTTGCACCACATACGCCAGAACCGCGCCACGAACTGTGGTCCCCTGTCCGAGATGATCACACGAGGAATTCCGTGAATCCGGACCACCTGTGTCAACAGTAATTGAGCAGTTTGACTGGCAGTAGGAAGATTTTTGCATGGAATAAAGTGTCCCATTTTTGTCAAACTATCAACCACTACCATGATAGCGTTGTATCCTTGGTCCATTGGCAACCCCACGATGAAGTCCATGCTGATGGTGTGCCAAGGTCGGGACGGAGTGGGTAGTGGTCTGAGTTTCCCACGACACATGGAATGATCCCCTTTTGCCCTTGCACAAGTGTCACAGTGTCCAATCCACTTTTCTATATCTCTTGACATTGTCTCCCACCAGAAGTGTCGCTTTACCAGATGGATGGTTTTTGTCACCCCGGGATGCCCGGCTAGCACTTCCCCATGACACCAGTTGAATGCCTGAAGCCGTAGAACGTGAGAGGGAAGAAACAATTTCCCTCCATGCAAGGGGACCCCGTGTTGGAGACTTCGGAGACGGTTCTGGCTCACCCACTTCTGCCATTGCACTTGGCTTCGTTCTCTCCGCACTTGTTCTATAAAGCGATCAGCCGTTATTAAACAAACCACTTTCTCAGGTGCGATGATCGCTTTTGTTTGTTCTTTTTCCGTTATCTGGTCTCCCCCTAGTCTGGAGAGTGAGTCTGCTTTCTTGTTTTCTGTTCCAGGCCGAAAGGTGACGATGAAATTATATTCCGCGAAAAACAGCATCCACCTCATTTGCCGTTGCGATAAGTGACGAGCCGTTTTCATGAATAACAGATTCCTGTGGTCGGAATATACCGTTATGGTGTGTTGTGACCCCCACAGGTAATGTCTCCACTCTTGGAAGGCACGTTTTATCGCCAACAGTTCTTTTTCGGATATTGAGTAGTTGCTTTCAGCGGAGTTCAATTTCCTGGACAGGAAGGCAACTGGATGCAACTGGCCTGTTTCTCTATCTCTTTGTGATAGGACAGCTCCTACTGCGACATCAGAGGCGTCCGCCTCCACTATGAAAGGTAAATCCAGTTGTGGATGTTTCAGGATAGGGGCAGAAACAAACGCTTCCTTCAACAGCTCAAACGCCCTCATGGCTTCGCTGTTCCACTGAAAGGGAACTCCTTTTCGTAATAACTTGGTGATGGGTGAAGCCAACAAGGAGAACTGTGAAATAAAACGTCTGTAATAATTGGCAAAACCAAGAAAGCATTGCACCTCTTTCACGCTCTTTGGCACCGGCCAAGCACTCACCGCATCAACCTTCCTCTCTGCCATATGAAACCCTCTAGGTGTGAGTATAACCCCCAGGAATTCCACCTCCTCTACATCAAACTCACATTTACTGAGTTTACAGTAGAGTCGGTATTCCAACAGCCTCTGTAACACCAGGAGAACATGACCGGTGTGCTGGTTACGTGAATCAGAATAAACAAGGATGTCATCTATATACACGATGACGAATTGGTCCAGGTATTCTTTCAAAACATCATTAAGGAAGTACTGGAATGCCGCCGGGGCATTGCAAAGCCCGAACGGCATTACCAAGTACTCAAAAAGACCATACCTGGTCTTGAAGGCCGTCTTCCACTCATCACCGCTACGGATCCTGACCAAGTGGTAGGCACCACGGAGATCCAACCTTGTGTAGATCACTGCCTCTCTCACCTGGTCCAGTAGCACGGGGATGAGGGGAAGAGGGTACCGGTTCCGTATGGTCTGTTTATTTAACTGGCGATAGTCAATGAGGGTACGCAACTCCCCATTGGCCTTCGTCGTAAAAAACAAAGGAGACGCCGCCGGTGAACGGGAAGGTCTAATGAACCCTATAGTACTGAAGTGTGTCAGGTATTCTTGCAGATGTTTGGACTCAGGCTCTGACAAGGCGTACACCCTGCAAGAGGGAACAACAGCGCCTTCCACCAAATCTATTCTACAATCGTACTCCCTATGGGGAGGGAGTACTTCAGCCTGTGCTTCACTAAACACCTCACTGTACTCTTGATATTCCACAGGTAGAACGGTTACTTTTTCCACCGCAGTGGCGATGTGTGTTATCTGGGCCAAGGCTATCGTATGTGAAGAAGGTGTACACATACAAGTGGTCTGGCACTCCTCCGACTGAAAGCTCACAGTTTTTTCCCTCCAGTCTATGGAAGGATTGTGTTTTTCAAACAATGGGATACCCAGTATTAGCTCGTATTGTGCAGCCTCGATGATGTTCAAAACGATACTCTCCGTATGTTTGACAATGTTGTTCTCCAGAACCAATACCACCTCTTCAGTACGTTCAACAATAGGACCAGATTTCAGGGGGGTACCATCTACTGCCAACACGGTTTCTGGATTTTTTGTGGTCACTCTGCCCAGCCCCAAACGGCGCACAAGGCCTTCGTCCACAAAATTCCCAGTAGCCCTTGAGTCTATCATACTCCACACTGCATGTTCTTTGCCCTGGCTCAACAATAGGGAGGATAAGGCAATATGTGTTATAGGGGCCTTGCCGTCAACCGAGGCCAAGGATGTCAGTCTCCATTCTTTTGTCTTCCGCCCTTCACTCACGGAAGGACTCTCATCACTGGTATCGGGATCAACAGCGGTAAGAGCCACCTTCTTAGCCGAGTAAAAGGTTTTGGACCTTTTGGGTTTGGAGGGACACTCCTTAACGTAGTGTCCCTTCTTCCCGCAATACATACATAGTCCCTGAGAGCGGCGGCTCTCTCTTTCGGCTTTAGTAAGAGGGGATCGGATGGCCCCAACATCCATTGGTTCTGTTGGACTGTCTCCAGCCCGTGGAACCGGCGGTAGTAAGTGACTCACCGAATCAGAGGGCCTATCATGTTTTCTACGGTCGCCTCCCCGCTCCCCTAATCTATGGTCCAGGCGCAGGGTGAGATTGATCAAATCAGTACATGTTGTGGGTTGGGGATCAATCTGCACTATAATGTCTTTTAACTCATCGGACAGGCCCTGGTAGTATAACGCCATCCTTTTGTCTTCAGGCCAGCCTGTCTCCGTCACAAGACGATTGAAAGTAGTCATGTAGGACACTAAATCCTTCTTCCCTTGTCGGAGCCCCAATAACTCCTTGTCTGCGCTTAGGGTTGTCGCTCTCCGATCAAACACCCGTTCAAACTCTCTACGGAACGCTGACCAATCATTTAATATGGGATCATCATTCTTAACAAAGGGAACAGCCCAATTCGCTGCATCCCCAGACAAGTACGAAATGGCAAACGCCACTCGGGACATATTATTGGGGAATGAAGCCGGCCTACAGGAAAAATGAAGGGTGATTTGGGTTAGGAAAGCTTGAATTCTCTGAGGGTCACCAGAGTATCTCTCTGGACTGGCTAAAGGTATTGGAGGAGGCACCGTTACTTGAATGGTGCGACCTCCTGGTGCTGCATCGAAAGGGTTACCCTGTTGACGATCTAACCTCTCTTTTAAGGCAGTAACCTCCAACTTGGACGCCGCCAGTTCCTGCTGTACCAACAACAGAGCCTGAAGCACGTCGTCCATAGTTGCCATGGCTTGAGCCTTCTTCCGACCAGGAGGTAGTAACAACGTGGGCTCGTGATTCTGTCACGGCTGTTGATCCTCAGGGTCGGAATGAAGCTCTAATGGGGTCCTCCTCCAGACGTCCCCGCACTCTAGCTAAAAACCTCAGAGTGCAAGGCAGTCAGGCGAGGGAAAATATAGATAGAAAACAGGAACATCCGGGACAGGGACCTGAAATGACAAGAGGCATACGTTAACTAAATCCCCCGTTATTCTAAACTTAACCTCACTGTTGTTAACACGAACCCTCACCTGATTATGCTCAGGATATGGCTCTTCCCCTGTTTGAACCCCTTCTTCAGCTAAAGGTAAAACAACAAATCAATGGTTATGGCTCTCATGTAACCCCCTACTTTTTAGGTGTATGTATTCTAGTAACCCAACACACATTCACTCACCAGTTGCCAAAGAGAGGGAAGCAGTAAGGAGATCACCGAAGGAATAAAGGAAAGAACAGGCTCTTCCCCCGCTCTTTATCGTTAGATAGAATCTCCGATGTTCCTGACTAGAAATGATAAAGTAAACAAACTGAAATACAGCCAACCGGCTTATCACTCCGAATGAGTTTATTCAGAAAACAGTGTTCGACACAAACGAATTAGGAGGGGGCAATCCTGCGTCTCCTATTCGCGGTAAATGCTTTCTCTATGAGCTCATAGATCCGTTGTGCAGTGAAGGGGGAAATCCAAGCGTCTCCACATGTACACCCGGAAAAGTACTAAGCTACACAAAAGCGTGGAGGGGGCAATCCGGCGTCTCACACGCAAAGAACAAACAAAGCACCAGCCGGTGCCGAGAACTCAGTTCTTGGCTATAAACGTGAGCGACCCGAAGGGGGCAATCCGGCGTCTCCGGGTTCCTCACGTTATAACAATAACAATTCCGCAAGTGCGCTGAGGGTGCAATCCGGCGTCTCACGCGCCTTGTGGATGACTCACGCAAGATCACTCTTTACCCGTCTTGCTTCCAGCTTGCTCTACAGCCGCAGAGCAAAAAGACGAACCTCACCTTCCCAGCAAATCCGCGGGGACAGGGCGTCCGCCAACAACAGCAAACCATTGGACAAATCACGAGCACCTATTACAAGGTCCCACAAGTCTTTATACACTCTGACAATTAGCCCCCAAGGTGCAAAGCATTCTGGTAGATGTAGTTCATCATCTGGGCAGGCACCCTTGTCAGACCCTGACAGTATGCCCCCCTGCCCTGTGCCTCCTAGCACCTGGCTTCCCCGGATTACGGGCGTAGAAAGAACGGATCAACCGAGGGGCATGTACTTCATGACTGGGTTCCCAAGAGTCATCTTCTGAGCCGTATCCCGTCCAGGCGACAAGGAACCACAGCTTCCCCTGACGGAGCCTTGCGTCCATGATGCGACGCACTTCGTACTCCAGTTGACCATCTCTCAGCACCGGCGGGGCAGTCTTGCTCCTTATAGAACCAGCCGGCTTCAACAGGCTGCTGTGGAACACAGGATGTATCCTCATAGACATGGGCAATTTCAGTTTGTAAGCCACGGGATTGATCCTTTTGGTGACCACATACGGACCGATGAAACGGGGGTGAAACATGCTGCGATATCGGAATCGAATGTTCTTTGTGGACAACCAAACTCTGTCCCCAACCTCATACAGAGGACTCTCCTGTCGGTGCTTATCCGCCCATTTTTTGTATGTGGTCTTTGCTCGGACAAGAGTTTTCTGTATCCGTTGATGTGACTCTAACAAGGCCTTCACATGGGCGGCCACCGTAGGGTGGTTCTGGATTTCCTCTGGTATGGTCAGCGGAAGGGTGTTAGCATGAAAGCCTGTATTGGCCTTAAACGGTGTTTCCCCAGTCGAGCTATGCCATGCATTATTATAGGACAACTCAGCCAGCCAGAGAAGAGAGACCCAGGAACGACTAGCTTCTTCTGAATAGCACCTCAAGTATTGTTTTAGTGTCTGATTCAGTCTTTCGGTCTGTCCATCCGTCTGAGGGTGGAAACTGGTGGATAATGCGGCCTCCACCCTCAGAGCCTTGCACCACATACGCCAGAACCGCGCCACGAACTGTGGTCCCCTGTCCGAGATGATCACACGAGGAATTCCGTGAATCCGGACCACCTGTGTCAACAGTAATTGAGCAGTTTGACTGGCAGTAGGAAGATTTTTGCATGGAATAAAGTGTCCCATTTTTGTCAAACTATCAACCACTACCATGATAGCGTTGTATCCTTGGTCCATTGGCAACCCCACGATGAAGTCCATGCTGATGGTGTGCCAAGGTCGGGACGGAGTGGGTAGTGGTCTGAGTTTCCCACGACACATGGAATGATCCCCTTTTGCCCTTGCACAAGTGTCACAGTGTCCAATCCACTTTTCTATATCTCTTGACATTGTCTCCCACCAGAAGTGTCGCTTTACCAGATGGATGGTTTTTGTCACCCCGGGATGCCCGGCTAGCACTTCCCCATGACACCAGTTGAATGCCTGAAGCCGTAGAACGTGAGAGGGAAGAAACAATTTCCCTCCATGCAAGGGGACCCCGTGTTGGAGACTTCGGAGACGGTTCTGGCTCACCCACTTCTGCCATTGCACTTGGCTTCGTTCTCTCCGCACTTGTTCTATAAAGCGATCAGCCGTTATTAAACAAACCACTTTCTCAGGTGCGATGATCGCTTTTGTTTGTTCTTTTTCCGTTATCTGGTCTCCCCCTAGTCTGGAGAGTGAGTCTGCTTTCTTGTTTTCTGTTCCAGGCCGAAAGGTGACGATGAAATTATATTCCGCGAAAAACAGCATCCACCTCATTTGCCGTTGCGATAAGTGACGAGCCGTTTTCATGAATAACAGATTCCTGTGGTCGGAATATACCGTTATGGTGTGTTGTGACCCCCACAGGTAATGTCTCCACTCTTGGAAGGCACGTTTTATCGCCAACAGTTCTTTTTCGGATATTGAGTAGTTGCTTTCAGCGGAGTTCAATTTCCTGGACAGGAAGGCAACTGGATGCAACTGGCCTGTTTCTCTATCTCTTTGTGATAGGACAGCTCCTACTGCGACATCAGAGGCGTCCCCCTCCACTATGAAAGGTAAATCCAGTTGTGGATGTTTCAGGATAGGGGCAGAAACAAACGCTTCCTTCAACAGCTCAAACGCCCTCATGGCTTCGCTGTTCCACTGAAAGGGAACTCCTTTTCGTAATAACTTGGTGATGGGTGAAGCCAACAAGGAGAACTGTGAAATAAAACGTCTGTAATAATTGGCAAAACCAAGAAAGCATTGCACCTCTTTCACGCTCATTGGCACCGGCCAAGCACTCACTGCATCAACCTTCCTCTCTGCCATATGAAACCCTCTAGGTGTGAGTATAACCCCCAGGAATTCCACCTCCTCTACATCAAACTCACATTTACTGAGTTTACAGTAGAGTCGGTATTCCAACAGCCTCTGTAACACCAGGAGAACATGACCGGTGTGCTGGTTACGTGAATCAGAATAAACAAGGATGTCATCTATATACACGATGACGAATTGGTCCAGGTATTCTTTCAAAACATCATTAAGGAAGTACTGGAATGCCGCCGGGGCATTGCAAAGCCCGAACGGCATTACCAAGTACTCAAAAAGACCATACCTGGTCTTGAAGGCCGTCTTCCACTCATCACCGCTACGGATCCTGACCAAGTGGTAGGCACCACGGAGATCCAACCTTGTGTAGATCACTGCCTCTCTCACCTGGTCCAGTAGCACGGGGATGAGGGGAAGAGGGTACCGGTTCCGTATGGTCTGTTTATTTAACTGGCGATAGTCAATGAGGGTACGCAACTCCCCATTGGCCTTCGTCGTAAAAAACAAAGGAGACGCCGCCGGTGAACGGGAAGGTCTAATGAACCCTATAGTACTGAAGTGTGTCAGGTATTCTTGCAGATGTTTGGACTCAGGCTCTGACAAGGCGTACACCCTGCAAGAGGGAACAACAGCGCCTTCCACCAAATCTATTCTACAATCGTACTCCCTATGGGGAGGGAGTACTTCAGCCTGTGCTTCACTAAACACCTCACTGTACTCTTGATATTCCACAGGTAGAACGGTTACTTTTTCCACCGCAGTGGCGATGTGTGTTATCTGGGCCAAGGCTATCGTATGTGAAGAAGGTGTACACATACAAGTGGTCTGGCACTCCTCCGACTGAAAGCTCACAGTTTTTTCCCTCCAGTCTATGGAAGGATTGTGTTTTTCTAACCATGGGATACCCAGTATTAGCTCGTATTGTGGAGCCTCGATGATGTTCAAAACGATACTCTCCGTATGTTTGACAATGTTGTTCTCCAGAACCAATACCACCTCTTCAGTACGTTCAACAATAGGACCAGATTTCAGGGGGGTACCATCTACTGCCAACACGGTTTCTGGATTTTTTGTGGTCACTCTGCCCAGCCCCAAACGGCGCACAAGGCCTTCGTCCACAAAATTCCCAGTAGCCCCTGAGTCTATCATACTCCACACTGCATGTTCTTTGCCCTGGCTCAACAATAGGGAGGATAAGGCAATATGTGTTATAGGGGCCTTGCCGTCAACCGAGGCCAAGGATGTCAGTCTCCATTCTTTTGTCTTCCGCCCTTCACTCACGGAAGGACTCTCATCACTGGTATCGGGATCAACAGCGGTAAGAGCCACCTTCTTAGCCGAGTAAAAGGTTTTGGACCTTTTGGGTTTGGAGGGACACTCCTTAACGTAGTGTCCCTTCTTCCCGCAATACATACATAGTCCCTGAGAGCGGCGGCTCTCTCTTTCGGCTTTAGTAAGAGGGGATCGGATGGCCCCAACATCCATTGGTTCTGTTGGACTGTCTCCAGCCCGTGGAACCGGCGGTAGTAAGTGACTCACCGAATCAGAGGGCCTATCATGTTTTCTACGGTCGCCTCCCCGCTCCCCTAATCTATGGTCCAGGCGCAGGGTGAGATTGATCAAATCAGTACATGTTGTGGGTTGGGGATCAATCTGCACTATAATGTCTTTTAACTCATCGGACAGGCCCTGGTAGTATAACGCCATCCTTTTGTCTTCAGGCCAGCCTGTCTCCGTCACAAGACGATTGAAAGTAGTCATGTAGGACACTAAATCCTTCTTCCCTTGTCGGAGCCCCAATAACTCCTTGTCTGCGCTTAGGGTTGTCGCTCTCCGATCAAACACCCGTTCAAACTCTCTACGGAACGCTGACCAATCATTTAATATGGGATCATCGTTCTTAACAAAGGGAACAGCCCAATTCGCTGCATCCCCAGACAAGTACGAAATGGCAAACGCCACTCGGGACATATTATTGGGGAATGAAGCCGGCCTACAGGAAAAATGAAGGGTGATTTGGGTTAGGAAAGCTTGAATTCTCTGAGGGTCACCAGAGTATCTCTCTGGACTGGCTAAAGGTATTGGAGGAGGCACCGTTACTTGAATGGTGCGACCTCCTGGTGCTGCATCGAAAGGGTTACCCTGTTGACGATCTAACCTCTCTTTTAAGGCAGTAACCTCCAACTTGGACGCCGCCAGTTCCTGCTGTACCAACAACAGAGCCTGAAGCACGTCGTCCATAGTTGCCATGGCTTGAGCCTTCTTCCGACCAGGAGGTAGTAACAACGTGGGCTCGTGATTCTGTCACGGCTGTTGATCCTCAGGGTCGGAATGAAGCTCTAATGGGGTCCTCCTCCAGACGTCCCCGCACTCTAGCTAAAAACCTCAGAGTGCAAGGCAGTCAGGCGAGGGAAAATATAGATAGAAAACAGGAACATCCGGGACAGGGACCTGAAATGACAAGAGGCATACGTTAACTAAATCCCCCGTTATTCTAAACTTAACCTCACTGTTGTTAACACGAACCCTCACCTGATTATGCTCAGGATATGGCTCTTCCCCTGTTTGAACCCCTTCTTCAGCTAAAGGTAAAACAACAAATCAATGGTTATGGCTCTCATGTAACCCCCTACTTTTTAGGTGTATGTATTCTAGTAACCCAACACACATTCACTCACCAGTTGCCAAAGAGAGGGAAGCAGTAAGGAGATCACCGAAGGAATAAAGGAAAGAACAGGCTCTTCCCCCGCTCTTTATCGTTAGATAGAATCTCCGATGTTCCTGACTAGAAATGATAAAGTAAACAAACTGAAATACAGCCAACCGGCTTATCACTCCGAATGAGTTTATTCAGAAAACAGTGTTCGACACAAACGAATTAGGAGGGGGCAATCCTGCGTCTCCTATTCGCGGTAAATGCTTTCTCTATGAGCTCATAGATCCGGCGTGCAGTGAAGGGGGAAATCCAAGCGTCTCCACATGTACACCCGGAAAAGTACTAAGCTACACAAAAGCGTGGAGGGGGCAATCCGGCGTCTCACACGCAAAGAACAAACAAAGCACCAGCCGGTGCCGAGAACTCAGTTCTTGGCTATAAACGTGAGCGACCCGAAGGGGGCAATCCGGCGTCTCCGGGTTCCTCACGTTATAACAATAACAATTCCGCAAGTGCGCTGAGGGTGCAATCCGGCGTCTCACGCGCCTTGTGGATGACTCACGCAAGATCACTCTTTACCCGTCTTGCTTCCAGCTTGCTCTACAGCCGCAGAGCAAAAAGACGAACCTCACCTTCCCAGCAAATCCGCGGGGACAGGGCGTCCGCCAACAACAGCAAACCATTGGACAAATCACGAGCACCTATTACAAGGTCCCACAAGTCTTTATACACTCTGACAATTAGCCCCCAAGGTGCAAAGCATTCTGGTAGATATAGTTCATCATCTGGGCAGGCACCCTTGTCAGACCCTGACAGTATGCCCCCCCGCCCTGTGCCTCCTAGCACCTGGCTTCCCCGGATTACGGGCGTAGAAAGAACGGATCAACCGAGGGGCATGTACTTCATGACTGGGTTCCCAAGAGTCATCTTCTGAGCCGTATCCCTTCCAGGCGACAAGGAACCACAGCTTCCCCTGACGGAGCCTTGCGTCCATGATGCGACGCACTTCGTACTCCAGTTGACCATCTCTCAGCACCGGCGGGGCAGTCTTGCTCCTTATAGAACCAGCCGGCTTCAACAGGCTGCTGTGGAACACAGGATGTATCCTCATAGACATGGGCAATTTCAGTTTGTAAGCCACGGGATTGATCCTTTTGGTGACCACATACGGACCGATGAAACGGGGGTGAAACATGCTGCGATATCGGAATCGAATGTTCTTTGTGGACAACCAAACTCTGTCCCCAACCTCATACAGAGGACTCTCCTGTCGGTGCTTATCCGCCCATTTTTTGTATGTGGTCTTTGCTCGGACAAGAGTTTTCTGTATCCGTTGATGTGACTCTAACAAGGCCTTCACATGGGCGGCCACCGTAGGGTGGTTCTGGATTTCCTCTGGTATGGTCAGCGGAAGGGTGTTAGCATGAAAGCCTGTATTGGCCTTAAACGGTGTTTCCCCAGTCGAGCTATGCCATGCATTATTATAGGACAACTCAGCCAGCCAGAGAAGAGAGACCCAGGAACGACTAGCTTCTTCTGAATAGCACCTCAAGTATTGTTTTAGTGTCTGATTCAGTCTTTCGGTCTGTCCATCCGTCTGAGGGTGGAAACTGGTGGATAATGCGGCCTCCACCCTCAGAGCCTTGCACCACATACGCCAGAACCGCGCCACGAACTGTGGTCCCCTGTCCGAGATGATCACACGAGGAATTCCGTGAATCCGGACCACCTGTGTCAACAGTAATTGAGCAGTTTGACTGGCAGTAGGAAGATTTTTGCATGGAATAAAGTGTCCCATTTTTGTCAAACTATCAACCACTACCATGATAGCGTTGTATCCTTGGTCCATTGGCAACCCCACGATGAAGTCCATGCTGATGGTGTGCCAAGGTCGGGACGGAGTGGGTAGTGGTCTGAGTTTCCCACGACACATGGAATGATCCCCTTTTGCCCTTGCACAAGTGTCACAGTGTCCAATCCACTTTTCTATATCTCTTGACATTGTCTCCCACCAGAAGTGTCGCTTTACCAGATGGATGGTTTTTGTCACCCCGGGATGCCCGGCTAGCACTTCCCCATGACACCAGTTGAATGCCTGAAGCCGTAGAACGTGAGAGGGAAGAAACAATTTCCCTCCATGCAAGGGGACCCCGTGTTGGAGACTTCGGAGACGGTTCTGGCTCACCCACTTCTGCCATTGCACTTGGCTTCGTTCTCTCCGCACTTGTTCTATAAAGCGATCAGCCGTTATTAAACAAACCACTTTCTCAGGTGCGATGATCGCTTTTGTTTGTTCTTTTTCCGTTATCTGGTCTCCCCCTAGTCTGGAGAGTGAGTCTGCTTTCTTGTTTTCTGTTCCAGGCCGAAAGGTGACGATGAAATTATATTCCGCGAAAAACAGCATCCACCTCATTTGCCGTTGCGATAAGTGACGAGCCGTTTTCATGAATAACAGATTCCTGTGGTCGGAATATACCGTTATGGTGTGTTGTGACCCCCACAGGTAATGTCTCCACTCTTGGAAGGCACGTTTTATCGCCAACAGTTCTTTTTCGGATATTGAGTAGTTGCTTTCAGCGGAGTTCAATTTCCTGGACAGGAAGGCAACTGGATGCAACTGGCCTGTTTCTCTATCTCTTTGTGATAGGACAGCTCCTACTGCGACATCAGAGGCGTCCGCCTCCACTATGAAAGGTAAATCCAGTTGTGGATGTTTCAGGATAGGGGCAGAAACAAACGCTTCCTTCAACAGCTCAAACGCCCTCATGGCTTCGCTGTTCCACTGAAAGGGAACTCCTTTTCGTAATAACTTGGTGATGGGTGAAGCCAACAAGGAGAACTGTGAAATAAAACGTCTGTAATAATTGGCAAAACCAAGAAAGCATTGCACCTCTTTCACGCTCTTTGGCACCGGCCAAGCACTCACCGCATCAACCTTCCTCTCTGCCATATGAAACCCTCTAGGTGTGAGTATAACCCCCAGGAATTCCACCTCCTCTACATCAAACTCACATTTACTGAGTTTACAGTAGAGTCGGTATTCCAACAGCCTCTGTAACACCAGGAGAACATGACCGGTGTGCTGGTTACGTGAATCAGAATAAACAAGGATGTCATCTATATACACGATGACGAATTGGTCCAGGTATTCTTTCAAAACATCATTAAGGAAGTACTGGAATGCCGCCGGGGCATTGCAAAGCCCGAACGGCATTACCAAGTACTCAAAAAGACCATACCTGGTCTTGAAGGCCGTCTTCCACTCATCACCGCTACGGATCCTGACCAAGTGGTAGGCACCACGGAGATCCAACCTTGTGTAGATCACTGCCTCTCTCACCTGGTCCAGTAGCACGGGGATGAGGGGAAGAGGGTACCGGTTCCGTATGGTCTGTTTATTTAACTGGCGATAGTCAATGAGGGTACGCAACTCCCCATTGGCCTTCGTCGTAAAAAACAAAGGAGACGCCGCCGGTGAACGGGAAGGTCTAATGAACCCTATAGTACTGAAGTGTGTCAGGTATTCTTGCAGATGTTTGGACTCAGGCTCTGACAAGGCGTACACCCTGCAAGAGGGAACAACAGCGCCTTCCACCAAATCTATTCTACAATCGTACTCCCTATGGGGAGGGAGTACTTCAGCCTGTGCTTCACTAAACACCTCACTGTACTCTTGATATTCCACAGGTAGAACGGTTACTTTTTCCACCGCAGTGGCGATGTGTGTTATCTGGGCCAAGGCTATCGTATGTGAAGAAGGTGTACACATACAAGTGGTCTGGCACTCCTCCGACTGAAAGCTCACAGTTTTTTCCCTCCAGTCTATGGAAGGATTGTGTTTTTCAAACAATGGGATACCCAGTATTAGCTCGTATTGTGCAGCCTCGATGATGTTCAAAACGATACTCTCCGTATGTTTGACAATGTTGTTCTCCAGAACCAATACCACCTCTTCAGTACGTTCAACAATAGGACCAGATTTCAGGGGGGTACCATCTACTGCCAACACGGTTTCTGGATTTTTTGTGGTCACTCTGCCCAGCCCCAAACGGCGCACAAGGCCTTCGTCCACAAAATTCCCAGTAGCCCCTGAGTCTATCATACTCCACACTGCATGTTCTTTGCCCTGGCTCAACAATAGGGAGGATAAGGCAATATGTGTTATAGGGGCCTTGCCGTCAACCGAGGCCAAGGATGTCAGTCTCCATTCTTTTGTCTTCCGCCCTTCACTCACGGAAGGACTCTCATCACTGGTATCGGGATCAACAGCGGTAAGAGCCACCTTCTTAGCCGAGTAAAAGGTTTTGGACCTTTTGGGTTTGGAGGGACACTCCTTAACGTAGTGTCCCTTCTTCCCGCAATACATACATAGTCCCTGAGAGCGGCGGCTCTCTCTTTCGGCTTTAGTAAGAGGGGATCGGATGGCCCCAACATCCATTGGTTCTGTTGGACTGTCTCCAGCCCGTGGAACCGGCGGTAGTAAGTGACTCACCGAATCAGAGGGCCTATCATGTTTTCTACGGTCGCCTCCCCGCTCCCCTAATCTATGGTCCAGGCGCAGGGTGAGATTGATCAAATCAGTACATGTTGTGGGTTGGGGATCAATCTGCACTATAATGTCTTTTAACTCATCGGACAGGCCCTGGTAGTATAACGCCATCCTTTTGTCTTCAGGCCAGCCTGTCTCCGTCACAAGACGATTGAAAGTAGTCATGTAGGACACTAAATCCTTCTTCCCTTGTCGGAGCCCCAATAACTCCTTGTCTGCGCTTAGGGTTGTCGCTCTCCGATCAAACACCCGTTCAAACTCTCTACGGAACGCTGACCAATCATTTAATATGGGATCATCATTCTTAACAAAGGGAACAGCCCAATTCGCTGCATCCCCAGACAAGTACGAAATGGCAAACGCCACTCGGGACATATTATTGGGGAATGAAGCCGGCCTACAGGAAAAATGAAGGGTGATTTGGGTTAGGAAAGCTTGAATTCTCTGAGGGTCACCAGAGTATCTCTCTGGACTGGCTAAAGGTATTGGAGGAGGCACCGTTACTTGAATGGTGCGACCTCCTGGTGCTGCATCGAAAGGGTTACCCTGTTGACGATCTAACCTCTCTTTTAAGGCAGTAACCTCCAACTTGGACGCCGCCAGTTCCTGCTGTACCAACAACAGAGCCTGAAGCACGTCGTCCATAGTTGCCATGGCTTGAGCCTTCTTCCGACCAGGAGGTAGTAACAACGTGGGCTCGTGATTCTGTCACGGCTGTTGATCCTCAGGGTCGGAATGAAGCTCTAATGGGGTCCTCCTCCAGACGTCCCCGCACTCTAGCTAAAAACCTCAGAGTGCAAGGCAGTCAGGCGAGGGAAAATATAGATAGAAAACAGGAACATCCGGGACAGGGACCTGAAATGACAAGAGGCATACGTTAACTAAATCCCCCGTTATTCTAAACTTAACCTCACTGTTGTTAACACGAACCCTCACCTGATTATGCTCAGGATATGGCTCTTCCCCTGTTTGAACCCCTTCTTCAGCTAAAGGTAAAACAACAAATCAATGGTTATGGCTCTCATGTAACCCCCTACTTTTTAGGTGTATGTATTCTAGTAACCCAACACACATTCACTCACCAGTTGCCAAAGAGAGGGAAGCAGTAAGGAGATCACCGAAGGAATAAAGGAAAGAACAGGCTCTTCCCCCGCTCTTTATCGTTAGATAGAATCTCCGATGTTCCTGACTAGAAATGATAAAGTAAACAAACTGAAATACAGCCAACCGGCTTATCACTCCGAATGAGTTTATTCAGAAAACAGTGTTCGACACAAACGAATTAGGAGGGGGCAATCCTGCGTCTCCTATTCGCGGTAAATGCTTTCTCTATGAGCTCATAGATCCGTTGTGCAGTGAAGGGGGAAATCCAAGCGTCTCCACATGTACACCCGGAAAAGTACTAAGCTACACAAAAGCGTGGAGGGGGCAATCCGGCGTCTCACACGCAAAGAACAAACAAAGCACCAGCCGGTGCCGAGAACTCAGTTCTTGGCTATAAACGTGAGCGACCCGAAGGGGGCAATCCGGCGTCTCCGGGTTCCTCACGTTATAACAATAACAATTCCGCAAGTGCGCTGAGGGTGCAATCCGGCGTCTCACGCGCCTTGTGGATGACTCACGCAAGATCACTCTTTACCCGTCTTGCTTCCAGCTTGCTCTACAGCCGCAGAGCAAAAAGACGAACCTCACCTTCCCAGCAAATCCGCGGGGACAGGGCGTCCGCCAACAACAGCAAACCATTGGACAAATCACGAGCACCTATTACAAGGTCCCACAAGTCTTTATACACTCTGACAATTAGCCCCCAAGGTGCAAAGCATTCTGGTAGATGTAGTTCATCATCTGGGCAGGCACCCTTGTCAGACCCTGACAGTATGCCCCCCTGCCCTGTGCCTCCTAGCACCTGGCTTCCCCGGATTACGGGCGTAGAAAGAACGGATCAACCGAGGGGCATGTACTTCATGACTGGGTTCCCAAGAGTCATCTTCTGAGCCGTATCCCGTCCAGGCGACAAGGAACCACAGCTTCCCCTGACGGAGCCTTGCGTCCATGATGCGACGCACTTCGTACTCCAGTTGACCATCTCTCAGCACCGGCGGGGCAGTCTTGCTCCTTATAGAACCAGCCGGCTTCAACAGGCTGCTGTGGAACACAGGATGTATCCTCATAGACATGGGCAATTTCAGTTTGTAAGCCACGGGATTGATCCTTTTGGTGACCACATACGGACCGATGAAACGGGGGTGAAACATGCTGCGATATCGGAATCGAATGTTCTTTGTGGACAACCAAACTCTGTCCCCAACCTCATACAGAGGACTCTCCTGTCGGTGCTTATCCGCCCATTTTTTGTATGTGGTCTTTGCTCGGACAAGAGTTTTCTGTATCCGTTGATGTGACTCTAACAAGGCCTTCACATGGGCGGCCACCGTAGGGTGGTTCTGGATTTCCTCTGGTATGGTCAGCGGAAGGGTGTTAGCATGAAAGCCTGTATTGGCCTTAAACGGTGTTTCCCCAGTCGAGCTATGCCATGCATTATTATAGGACAACTCAGCCAGCCAGAGAAGAGAGACCCAGGAACGACTAGCTTCTTCTGAATAGCACCTCAAGTATTGTTTTAGTGTCTGATTCAGTCTTTCGGTCTGTCCATCCGTCTGAGGGTGGAAACTGGTGGATAATGCGGCCTCCACCCTCAGAGCCTTGCACCACATACGCCAGAACCGCGCCACGAACTGTGGTCCCCTGTCCGAGATGATCACACGAGGAATTCCGTGAATCCGGACCACCTGTGTCAACAGTAATTGAGCAGTTTGACTGGCAGTAGGAAGATTTTTGCATGGAATAAAGTGTCCCATTTTTGTCAAACTATCAACCACTACCATGATAGCGTTGTATCCTTGGTCCATTGGCAACCCCACGATGAAGTCCATGCTGATGGTGTGCCAAGGTCGGGACGGAGTGGGTAGTGGTCTGAGTTTCCCACGACACATGGAATGATCCCCTTTTGCCCTTGCACAAGTGTCACAGTGTCCAATCCACTTTTCTATATCTCTTGACATTGTCTCCCACCAGAAGTGTCGCTTTACCAGATGGATGGTTTTTGTCACCCCGGGATGCCCGGCTAGCACTTCCCCATGACACCAGTTGAATGCCTGAAGCCGTAGAACGTGAGAGGGAAGAAACAATTTCCCTCCATGCAAGGGGACCCCGTGTTGGAGACTTCGGAGACGGTTCTGGCTCACCCACTTCTGCCATTGCACTTGGCTTCGTTCTCTCCGCACTTGTTCTATAAAGCGATCAGCCGTTATTAAACAAACCACTTTCTCAGGTGCGATGATCGCTTTTGTTTGTTCTTTTTCCGTTATCTGGTCTCCCCCTAGTCTGGAGAGTGAGTCTGCTTTCTTGTTTTCTGTTCCAGGCCGAAAGGTGACGATGAAATTATATTCCGCGAAAAACAGCATCCACCTCATTTGCCGTTGCGATAAGTGACGAGCCGTTTTCATGAATAACAGATTCCTGTGGTCGGAATATACCGTTATGGTGTGTTGTGACCCCCACAGGTAATGTCTCCACTCTTGGAAGGCACGTTTTATCGCCAACAGTTCTTTTTCGGATATTGAGTAGTTGCTTTCAGCGGAGTTCAATTTCCTGGACAGGAAGGCAACTGGATGCAACTGGCCTGTTTCTCTATCTCTTTGTGATAGGACAGCTCCTACTGCGACATCAGAGGCGTCCCCCTCCACTATGAAAGGTAAATCCAGTTGTGGATGTTTCAGGATAGGGGCAGAAACAAACGCTTCCTTCAACAGCTCAAACGCCCTCATGGCTTCGCTGTTCCACTGAAAGGGAACTCCTTTTCGTAATAACTTGGTGATGGGTGAAGCCAACAAGGAGAACTGTGAAATAAAACGTCTGTAATAATTGGCAAAACCAAGAAAGCATTGCACCTCTTTCACGCTCATTGGCACCGGCCAAGCACTCACTGCATCAACCTTCCTCTCTGCCATATGAAACCCTCTAGGTGTGAGTATAACCCCCAGGAATTCCACCTCCTCTACATCAAACTCACATTTACTGAGTTTACAGTAGAGTCGGTATTCCAACAGCCTCTGTAACACCAGGAGAACATGACCGGTGTGCTGGTTACGTGAATCAGAATAAACAAGGATGTCATCTATATACACGATGACGAATTGGTCCAGGTATTCTTTCAAAACATCATTAAGGAAGTACTGGAATGCCGCCGGGGCATTGCAAAGCCCGAACGGCATTACCAAGTACTCAAAAAGACCATACCTGGTCTTGAAGGCCGTCTTCCACTCATCACCGCTACGGATCCTGACCAAGTGGTAGGCACCACGGAGATCCAACCTTGTGTAGATCACTGCCTCTCTCACCTGGTCCAGTAGCACGGGGATGAGGGGAAGAGGGTACCGGTTCCGTATGGTCTGTTTATTTAACTGGCGATAGTCAATGAGGGTACGCAACTCCCCATTGGCCTTCGTCGTAAAAAACAAAGGAGACGCCGCCGGTGAACGGGAAGGTCTAATGAACCCTATAGTACTGAAGTGTGTCAGGTATTCTTGCAGATGTTTGGACTCAGGCTCTGACAAGGCGTACACCCTGCAAGAGGGAACAACAGCGCCTTCCACCAAATCTATTCTACAATCGTACTCCCTATGGGGAGGGAGTACTTCAGCCTGTGCTTCACTAAACACCTCACTGTACTCTTGATATTCCACAGGTAGAACGGTTACTTTTTCCACCGCAGTGGCGATGTGTGTTATCTGGGCCAAGGCTATCGTATGTGAAGAAGGTGTACACATACAAGTGGTCTGGCACTCCTCCGACTGAAAGCTCACAGTTTTTTCCCTCCAGTCTATGGAAGGATTGTGTTTTTCTAACCATGGGATACCCAGTATTAGCTCGTATTGTGGAGCCTCGATGATGTTCAAAACAATACTCTCCGTATGTTTGACAATGTTGTTCTCCAGAACCAATACCACCTCTTCAGTACGTTCAACAATAGGACCAGATTTCAGGGGGGTACCATCTACTGCCAACACGGTTTCTGGATTTTTTGTGGTCACTCTGCCCAGCCCCAAACGGCGCACAAGGCCTTCGTCCACAAAATTCCCAGTAGCCCCTGAGTCTATCATACTCCACACTGCATGTTCTTTGCCCTGGCTCAACAATAGGGAGGATAAGGCAATATGTGTTATAGGGGCCTTGCCGTCAACCGAGGCCAAGGATGTCAGTCTCCATTCTTTTGTCTTCCGCCCTTCACTCACGGAAGGACTCTCATCACTGGTATCGGGATCAACAGCGGTAAGAGCCACCTTCTTAGCCGAGTAAAAGGTTTTGGACCTTTTGGGTTTGGAGGGACACTCCTTAACGTAGTGTCCCTTCTTCCCGCAATACATACATAGTCCCTGAGAGCGGCGGCTCTCTCTTTCGGCTTTAGTAAGAGGGGATCGGATGGCCCCAACATCCATTGGTTCTGTTGGACTGTCTCCAGCCCGTGGAACCGGCGGTAGTAAGTGACTCACCGAATCAGAGGGCCTATCATGTTTTCTACGGTCGCCTCCCCGCTCCCCTAATCTATGATCCAGGCGCAGGGTGAGATTGATCAAATCAGTACATGTTGTGGGTTGGGGATCAATCTGCACTATAATGTCTTTTAACTCATCGGACAGGCCCTGGTAGTATAACGCCATCCTTTTGTCTTCAGGCCAGCCTGTCTCCGTCACAAGACGATTGAAAGTAGTCATGTAGGACACTAAATCCTTCTTCCCTTGTCGGAGCCCCAATAACTCCTTGTCTGCGCTTAGGGTTGTCGCTCTCCGATCAAACACCCGTTCAAACTCTCTACGGAACGCTGACCAATCATTTAATATGGGATCATCGTTCTTAACAAAGGGAACAGCCCAATTCGCTGCATCCCCAGACAAGTACGAAATGGCAAACGCCACTCGGGACATATTATTGGGGAATGAAGCCGGCCTACAGGAAAAATGAAGGGTGATTTGGGTTAGGAAAGCTTGAATTCTCTGAGGGTCACCAGAGTATCTCTCTGGACTGGCTAAAGGTATTGGAGGAGGCACCGTTACTTGAATGGTGCGACCTCCTGGTGCTGCATCGAAAGGGTTACCCTGTTGACGATCTAACCTCTCTTTTAAGGCAGTAACCTCCAACTTGGACGCCGCCAGTTCCTGCTGTACCAACAACAGAGCCTGAAGCACGTCGTCCATAGTTGCCATGGCTTGAGCCTTCTTCCGACCAGGAGGTAGTAACAACGTGGGCTCGTGATTCTGTCACGGCTGTTGATCCTCAGGGTCGGAATGAAGCTCTAATGGGGTCCACCTCCAGACGTCCCCGCACTCTAGCTAAAAACCTCAGAGTGCAAGGCAGTCAGGCGAGGGAAAATATAGATAGAAAACAGGAACATCCGGGACAGGGACCTGAAATGACAAGAGGCATACGTTAACTAAATCCCCCGTTATTCTAAACTTAACCTCACTGTTGTTAACACGAACCCTCACCTGATTATGCTCAGGATATGGCTCTTCCCCTGTTTGAACCCCTTCTTCAGCTAAAGGTAAAACAACAAATCAATGGTTATGGCTCTCATGTAACCCCCTACTTTTTAGGTGTATGTATTCTAGTAACCCAACACACATTCACTCACCAGTTGCCAAAGAGAGGGAAGCAGTAAGGAGATCACCGAAGGAATAAAGGAAAGAACAGGCTCTTCCCCCGCTCTTTATCGTTAGATAGAATCTCCGATGTTCCTGACTAGAAATGATAAAGTAAACAAACTGAAATACAGCCAACCGGCTTATCACTCCGAATGAGTTTATTCAGAAAACAGTGTTCGACACAAACGAATTAGGAGGGGGCAATCCTGCGTCTCCTATTCGCGGTAAATGCTTTCTCTATGAGCTCATAGATCCGGCGTGCAGTGAAGGGGGAAATCCAAGCGTCTCCACATGTACACCCGGAAAAGTACTAAGCTACACAAAAGCGTGGAGGGGGCAATCCGGCGTCTCACACGCAAAGAACAAACAAAGCACCAGCCGGTGCCGAGAACTCAGTTCTTGGCTATAAACGTGAGCGACCCGAAGGGGGCAATCCGGCGTCTCCGGGTTCCTCACGTTATAACAATAACAATTCCGCAAGTGCGCTGAGGGTGCAATCCGGCGTCTCACGCGCCTTGTGGATGACTCACGCAAGATCACTCTTTACCCGTCTTGCTTCCAGCTTGCTCTACAGCCGCAGAGCAAAAAGACGAACCTCACCTTCCCAGCAAATCCGCGGGGACAGGGCGTCCGCCAACAACAGCAAACCATTGGACAAATCACGAGCACCTATTACAAGGTCCCACAAGTCTTTATACACTCTGACAATTAGCCCCCAAGGTGCAAAGCATTCTGGTAGATGTAGTTCATCATCTGGGCAGGCACCCTTGTCAGACCCTGACATTTTTACAAAACCACCTACCAGCCCCCTAGATATAAG
Organism: Lissotriton helveticus; assembly: GCF_964261635.1. NCBI lineage: Eukaryota > Metazoa > Chordata > Amphibia > Caudata > Salamandridae > Lissotriton > Lissotriton helveticus. The sequence continues at coordinate 1,942,825,986 of NC_136063.1, read as the reverse complement.
AATTGGGGCAGATACAGGAATAATCAGACCATCACCTTTTCAGATGCCTCAAACACTTCCATTGAAGAATCAGACCCTGGTGAGGGCCCAGAACATAACCAGACTAGACGTCACCCACAACCACTCCTACCAACGGATTTTTTACGCGTGACGCAGACGCAGCAGAGGGAGAAACAGACCAAATTACCAATACCAATACGCAGGCAAATGCCAGACTCACAGCTCATTTTACCAATGGGGCACCAGCAATAAATACCCAAATATGTGAAGTGGGCCCTTTTAACACTACTCCTGACCTAGCCTGCCTGTCCAATATCACCTCCATTCCCATATTCAATCTATCAAAACACATTCTGTCCTCCGATGAAATATCACTACTCAGTAAGGGTTTGTCTTTCGTCCCCGCTGATCATAGCAATTTCTTCAAACTCACGGAAGACCTATTAAGTTCCTTCCGATGTATCAGGCGCAAGCATTTCTTCTCTGAAAAACCACCAAGCAACAACTCTAAAGAGCGCCAGTTCCACCCCTCCACATTCCTCCCTCCGGCAGCCACCATGCCTCCAGAGACACTCACCTTTGAGCGACTGGTACTCCATGAGATCAGGGATGTACAACAACATTCTGAATTTGTCCCATACAATCTCCCTTTGACCAAAAAACTTGCCCTTAATAATCTGCGTGACAACCAACACATAATTATTAAACCAGCAGACAAGGGCATGAGCATAGTTATCATAGGAACTGACAAATATGATGCTGAAATCATGAGATAACTTGCCAACGAAAAACACTACCAGACCTTTTCGGTTGATCCCTTATCCAACATCCGTAGACAAATACAAGTAGTTACCAATCAGGCTCTACTCTCAGACATTATATCCAAAAAGGAACACACTTTTCTCAACAATCCTCACCCCCAGACCTCTGTCATTTATGTTCTCCCTAAAATCCATAGGAATACCACTGATCCTCCTGGCCGCCAAATAGTCTCTGGTTGTGTCTCCATCTTGGAACCCCTTGGCAAATACATTGATGCCATCATTAAGGATTTTTTTCCCCTCACGTACACCTTCATACCCGGCACCACTGACCTTATCAGCAGCATTGAGGACAGACCATTTAATGTGCAAACCGACCTCATGGTTGACTTGGACATCAAATCTTTGTACACAAATATTCACCATAATGAAGGTTTAGGAGTCATCCAGAACCTCCTAGATACCTGTCCTAGACCCACATTAATCCCCACAGAATTAATAATCGACTTACTCCACATTGCCCTAAGTAACAATTACTTCCTGTGCAAAGACACATTTTAGCTACAGGTCAAGGGAGTTTCTATGGGAGCATGATTCGCTCCCAACTTGGCCATCCTTTATGTTCACAATCTAGAAACCACACATATTCTATCAACAGCAAACCCCTTTCTCAATCCAATTGGCCCACGGCGGAGATATATTATTGATATCCTTCTACTCTGGTGTGACACTATCGACAAGCTGTCAGCCTTCATGACTTGGCTCAATAACTGTCAGCCTCACCTCAAATTTTCAAACCTCTTGCAACCTCCCTCAGCCACCACTTCTACATACTTTGCTGGAATTGCTCCATTCACAATTCCCTTTCCCCACAATTTTTTGCTGTATGCTTTGACTTGATTCTTTCGTACCCCCTGGCTCTTCGCATCCTTCCCAGGTATGTATTTTGCCCCTTATATTTTACTTCTTTTTCCACAGGCCCCTGTGCCCTGCTTCATGAACCTAGTTACTCTGACTTCTCCCCCACAGACCCAGCCTGGACTCTCCTGACTTGATTCACACTTCTCTGATGGGCCCTACGCTACCTCCCCAGGTAGTCCCTTCTCCTATCTTTGCTCTTCTTCAACGTTTACCTTACTGATAGTTCTTGGCTCTTACCTCTCCCTCCAACTCAATTGTATTTTTGTGCCATTTACGCTGTTTCTTCGCCTTGCCTTGTGTCATTGTGCCATTCGCCTTTACAAGCATGTATGTGCACACCTACTATTGGGTTACCTATGAATATATTGTAATATAGTGCTGATATAACTACTTGCATTACAAACAAGATTTACCTCGTCTCTACATTTCCCTGTGGGCTCCCTTTTTTAACGTCTCTCTCATATTGATTTGTTTCTCTTAAATTGCATATGTCTTACTAAATGATTACCGGTTGACACATTGATTCTTGTTTATATACCTGTTTGTTGCCCAGGAGACAATCTGCAGCCATGGATGGAATCACAGCTACCTTCAGCAGACCTGAAACTCCCCCACTCAAAGAGAACTAGAGCCACACAGTTGTGGCTCTCACGGTTGTCAGCAGCAACAAATTGGTGGAACGTGTAAGGGAGTACCTGCTCTGATGACTCCAGATGATAGCTGATGGACGTCATGCTGGCTCCTGTGCCTCTCAGAGTCTCCATCCTCTGCCCATTGATGGCTACCCACTGACTGTACTTCCTCGTATTTTCAGGCATGTGGGTTCTCTGTACCATCTCTCCATCACCCAAGGACACTAAAGTTAATGGAACACTCTCCCCAGCACAATCCAACGCTATCTCCTCCCCAAGTACTACACTTGACAACCCCAGTAACTGCCCACCGGTGGGGGGCTGTGCCCGCTTGGAACACTTGACATCCCTTTTGTAGTGCCCTTCCTGCTGGCACTCACAGAACTTCATGGAAGCCTTCTCTGTAGGCTTTCTAGCAGAAAACCACTTCTTCTCAGCAGGAGGGTAGCAACCCTGACCCTCAGAACCCTTTAGAAAACTCCTTGCTCTTTTTGTCCCCCTTCTTTTGTTGGGAACCCTCCCTATCCTTCTGGTGATCACCCTCAGATACCTTCTTATGGTGCTGACCCAGCGGTTAGCCACTTTTGCAAACTCTCCGAGTGAGCTTACTATCAAAAAAGTGTTGGAGTAGATCTGGAAAATAAACACTGAAAAAATGCACCCTTGCAAACAAATTATAAAGCCTCTGATTCTCTTTTACCTGTGTGCCCTTTACCCAGCCATCCATTGCTTTACAAAAATAATCCTCACAATCTTCCCAGTTCTATTGGAAAATCCACTGACTATCCCTGAATGTCTGTGTATATTTCTCTGGGGTCACACCAACGTTTCTGTTCAGGGCCTCCTTCATTGGGGGGAATACCTCATTCTAAAACTCCCTTCTAGGGCCAGTAGAGTGTCCCTTCCCTCACTAGGCCTCCAGGCCTGAGGGACCTTGTGCATTTGGAGTATAATTTCATAGACCTAAAACCATTAGTCTATGTTGTCTCCCACCCCAAAATCAGACACCAGACTTTGGGTATATGGACCTTCCTCTCAGAGGGCATGGAAGAAATGCTGCCACCATCACTGCTGGACCGCCACCTGCCTGGAGTTGCCTGGAGTTGATGCCCAGCTCTCTCAGGCTCAGCTCCAGAGAAAAAATAATTTTCGTCTCCACCATTGCCAATCTCTTTTGGTTCTCCACATCTCCATAGCACGTTTTCCATTCTAAGGCATTCTCCTTCTCTAATTTGAGCATAGCCTGCTCCAATTTATACTTTCTACACTCCCTGCTATCCTACAACCCCTCTTGGGACAAGCCATATGGATGAGACAGTGCCTTAATACCCCCTGGGTGATTAGCTGTGCTATACAAATAAGGTTTGATCTATTGATTGACACACTGCTTCCTGATCTGAAGGCGGCCAACATTCCTAGAAGTAAGTTGCCCTGCTCCTTCACTATACACAGCAGCCCAAGGCCTTCTCTTAGACCCCGATCCAAATCCTCCACATCGTCCCCACCCTCCCCTGGGGCGCCATGTAACACAGCATCAATCAATCAATCAATTAATCAATCAATCAATCACTTGTAAAGTGCACTAATCACCCGTGAGGGTCTCAAGGCGCTGAGGGGCAGCGGTGCTGCTACTGGTTGAAGAGCCAAGTCTTGAGGAGTCTTCTGAAGGTAAGCAGGTCCTGGGTCTTCCGCAGGTGGGTAGGGATGGTGTTCCAGGTCTTGGCGGCAAGGAAAGAGAAGGACCCACTCCTGGAGGTTGCTTGTTGGATAAGGGGGCGGCGGTGAGGGCGTGGATGGCGGAGCGGAGCTGGCGGGTGGGGGTGTAGAAGCTGAGTCTGCTGTTCAGGCAAGCTGGTCCGGTGTTGTGGAGTGCTTTGTGTGCGTGGGTGAGGAGCTTGAAAGTGATCCTCTTGTTGACGGGGAGCCAGTGTTGGTCTCCCAGGTGGGGGGTGATGTGGCTGCAGCGAGGTATGTTGAGGATCAGTAGGGCGGAGACGTTTTGGATGCGTTGTAGGTGTTTGGCCGGGATTCCGGCGTAGAGTGCGTTGCCGTAGTCCTGTCTGCTGCTGACGAGGGCCTGGGTCACCGTTCTTCCAGTTTCGGTTGGGATCCACTTGTAGATCCTGCGGAGCATGCGGAGGGTGTTGTAGCAGGAGAAGGGAACTCCATCTTGTCCGAGTTCAGTTTCAGGCGGCTGCTCCTCATCCATTCAGCGACAGTCTTCATTCCCTCATGGATGTTGGTCTTGGCGGTGTGCGGGCCCTTGGTGAGGGAGAGGATGATCTGGGTATCATCGGCAAAGGAGATGATGTTCAGGTCATGCTGGTGGGCTATTTGTGCGAGGGGGGCCATGTAGACGTTGAACATGATCGGGCTGAGGGATGGGCCCTGGGGTACGCCACAGCTGATGTCTGTGGCTTTGGATCGGGGGAGGCGGACTCTCTGGGTTCTGCCAGTGATGAAGGACGTGGTCCAGTCCAGGGCCTTCTCCTGGATTCCAACTTCTTGGAGGCGTGTCTTTAGTGTGCGGTGGTAGACCGTGTCTAAGGCGGCTGATAGGTCCAGGAGGATGAGGGCGGATGTTTCGCTGTTGTCTGTTGTCTAGTTGGCATCGGATGTCATCTGTGGCGGCGATGAGGGCTGTTTCGCTGCTGTGGTGTCATCTGAATCCGGACTGGGAGGGGTCTAAGATGTTGTTGTCCTCAAGGTGGCGGGTCAGTTGCATGTTGATGGTTTTCTCGATGACCTTCTCTGAGAAAGGGAGCAGAGAGAAGGGCGGGAAGTTCTTGAAGTTCTTGAGGTCCTTGGGGTCCGCCTTGGGCTTTTTGAGGAGGGCGGTGATTTCGGCGGGCTTCCAGCTTTCTGGGAATGTCGCTGTCTTGAAGGAGATGTTGATGACCTTCCGTAGTTGGGGTGCGATGGAGGCGTCAGCTTTGTTGAATACGTGATGTGGGCAGGGGTCTGACAGGGAGTCTGCCATAGTCGGGGCGGTCGTGGTGTTGAAGCTGTTGTGGATGTCAGCGATCTTGCGGTGAAAGAAGGTGGGCAGTGAGTCGCACAGATCTTGTGAGGGCGGGATGTGGTTGGTGATGGCACTGGGGTTGGAGAGTTCCTTCACTATGTTGAAAAGTTCTTTGCTGTCGTGTGCGTTGTTGTCCAGGCAGGCTTTGAAGGAAGATTTCTTGGCTGCTCTGATGAGTTGGTGATGGCTGTGGGTGGCGTCCTTGTGGGCTGCATGGCTGTCTAGTGTACGATCATGGAGCCATTTCTTTTCCAGTTTCCGGCATGTACATTTGGAGGTCTGGAGCTCTGCGGTCAACCAGGTGGCTTTCTTGCTGGTGTGGCTGTTGGAGGGTTTCTTGAGCAGGGCGAGGGTGTTGGCGCAGTCAACAATTCACTGTCTGAGGTTGTGGGCGGCGGCGTCTGGGTTGGTGGGGTTGGAGGGTCGGTTCTGGGCGAGGGTGGAGGTCAGTTGATCTTCAGTGACTTTGCTCCAGCAGCGGCGAGGCAGCTATTGGGTGCGGTGGTGTGTGGTTGGTTTCTTGAAAGTGAAATGGATGCAGCGGTGGTCGGTCCAGTGGAGTTCAGTGGTGCGGTTGAAGGCGACGTGGGTGCTAGTGGTGAAGATGGGGTCGAGCGTGTGGCCGGCGGCGTTGGTGGGTTAGTTGACAAGCTGTCTGAGGCCGAGGTTGGTGTGGTTGGTGATCAGAGTGGCGGAGTTGTTGTTGTTCTCGAGGTGGTAATTCAGGTCTCCGAGGAGGATGTAGTCCGTGGAGGCGAGTGTGTGGGTGCTGGCGAGGTCGGCGATGGAGTCGCTGAACTGGGCTCGGGGTCCGGGGGGTCTGTAGACGAGTGTTCCTCTGAGTGTGGTGTTGGGGTCGGCATGGGCTTCAGACCAGGCTCTCAGTGCCTTTTACCGACTCACCTTCTTGGTGGAGCTCTTTACAAGAACATCAAAATCCTTGCAGAAATCCTTTAGCTGGGACACAGTGTAACCCTCAATTCTGGCCAGCTCAAACTCCATTCTTGCAGGTGCTGACATAGAACCACCAATCAGAGACATCATTTAGAGTAAAAAGCAAAAAGGCCAATCAGAGATAATTGAAAAGTGAAAATTGTCAATCGAAGAGAGTAGAGAAAAAACGCCAATGGGTATCAGAGGCAATTGATTCAAATTGGTCTAGATGGGGATAGTAGTGTATACCAAGTTACTGTAAGGTACAGCCCAAACACATCCTCACTGCTGATCACCAGTGTCAGAAATGGGGTCTCTAGTTGGCAGAGGTATGCGCGCTGTCCAAGTAGAGACCACCACTCTAGTCAGGGTAAGTCAGATACACACCTTAAATTAACCTGTGCTCACCTTCTGGTAGCTTGGCACAGAGCAGTAAGACTTAACTTAAGATAAGATGCGTGAAGTATGTGTGCAACACTTAAATTACAGTAACTAAATGAAAACACCACAAACGGAATCAACACCAGTTTAGAAAAATAGGGCATAGTTATCTGATTAAAAAAAGACCATCATTACAAGAATCCAATTTGCAGAAGTCGAGATATGAATTTTTAAAATTTAAATCCCAAAACATTTCTTAGAAGTCAATAACGCTAAAGGGTTACTTGAGGTCACACTAGACCGGGGAAAATCTGAAAAGCCAAGCAAACAGCAATGGAGTGAGGGTTGCATACAGTTCTAAACAGGTCCCATCGAGGTTTTACCTTCTCAAATTGAGCCAAGAGTTCTGTTTGCTGGAAAAGAGTTCGCCGGGAACACAGTGTACATTGCTGACGGTGGTACACGGAGCAGAAACTGCCGCCGGACTTAGCAGACAGATGGGCTTGGGCCTGGCAGTCATGAGTGGTGATGCTGCTGTGCAAGAGACAAACCTGCGCCTGCTCGCACTGATCCTTCGAGTGAGCAGAGCGGTTCTGGAGCAAACAGGACAGTCCGGGGCCACAAAGAGCCGAAAAGCTCTATTTAAAGGAGTTGTAGTGCAGGAATCCCACTTCTGAGTCCCTGGACTGTAGGGGGCACCACAGGGGGCACCTCAGGCAAGGGTCAAGGTCACAGATGGCAGAGTCCAGCAGCACCAGCAGAGCTGTAAGAGGTGTTTTGTTTTCTTGTGGCTTCAGAAAACAGAAGGCAAGCCAGCCAGTCTTGGATAATCTTGGGTTCAAGGAGGTCCAGTCACTCCCAGGCAAGAAGCAGCAGGCAGCAGGCCAACAAAGCAGAGCCGGTTGCAAAGTGGCATTCCCTACTACAGCACAGCAAACAGCAGGTAGACAGCAAAACCAACAATGCAGGTAGAAAAGTGGCAGCCCCTCCTACAGCACAACAGTTCTTCTTTCCGGCAGAATGTTCTTGATTCCAGTAGAGTTCTGATTTGGTAGTTTCAGGGGCTCAGTGCTTATGCCCAAATGTGCCTTTGAAGTGGGGGAGACATCAAAGAGGACATTAAAGATCACTAGGTCCCTGCCTTTCATGCCCTGGCTAAAGGCACACTACAGGGGGTATGCAGCACTTTATGTAGACAGGCACAGCCCTATTTGGGTGCAACTGTCTGCTCCTACCTCCCAATCTAGTTCAGTGTCAGCTTCTCCCTCCCAACCAACTCAGCAGTTGTTCACTCCAGGACATGTAAGATTCAAAGGTGCATGTCCTACCTTTTAAATAAACTGCTTCCTACCCATGGGGCTACCTAGGGCCTACCTTAGAGGTGCCATACATGTAATTAAAAGAAAGAGTTGGCCTGGCAGGTAGGTTGCCTTGCCAGGACGAAAGGGCAGTTTAAAACTGCACACATAGGGTCTGCAATGGCAGGCCTGAGCCATGTTTAAAGGGCTACTGAGTGGGTGGGATAATCAGTGTTGCACGCCCACTATTAAATTTTAATTTACATGCTCTGGCCACATATCAGGCACTTCACTAGGGACTTACAAGGAAATTAAGTATGCCATGTGTGGATAAGTCAACCTTACCATGTTTAGAGCACAGAGTATATGCACTTTAGCACTGGCTAGCAGTGGTAAAGGGCGTATAATCCTAAAGACAGCCAAAATGAAGTTAGCAAAACAGGACGCAAAAGGTCAGGGAAAACCACACCAAGGATGCTAGGTCTAACAATGGTGCAACCACCTAGTTTCTATAGGGGTAAACTTTGGTTCACCAGTTACACAAGCTCTCTGTACTAGGGGTTTCCCTAACACAGGGGCTGGTGTAACTTTTGTAAGTGCACATATTGCATATCCTTTTGAAATATTTTACTCACTGGAGGAGTTTGATCTGTAAATCCCAATATATGAATGTTTCATACATTGGGAGCTGCTGCAAGCCTGGATAATTATGAACCCTATTCTGACTTAGAAGTAACATTGAAATAATAGGAACTTCCAGCATTGTTTGATGGTCAGCTGCACCATGTAGTTCAGAATCTTAGATAGTGTCCCTTGAGCAGTGAAGGGGCTACCTTGCCCTTTTTGGTATGTATACTCCCTATTCCTATCCTGCTGCAGTAAACCTAAGGAATACAGCAGTCACACATTTCTTGAAAAAGATAGTGGCCATTTATGGGTGACTTCAACAGTGTGTTCTTCTACAGTTGACTGCTACCGGAGTATTTCCTTACGGTCCTGCACAACAAGCTCATCTCGTAGTACAGACAATTAGTTAACAGACTGTGAATGCTATCATGGGCAAGGCTCCTGCAAAGTGTAATGAGATTCCATTTTCGATTGCTCATGAAACTAACCAGCTAGAAGCAGTTTATCCTGACACAATACACCAGAATGGACATAGAATATCAGCCATGTGTGTTCCACTTTGCATGGTACCACCTGTAGATGAGAGTACTGCTTTGGGAACAATATTTGTGAGTATTTGTGCTACTGCGCACAGCACACCCTCTTTAATGATGTTACTGGAGATGTTAAAACAAATATAAAGCAAGCATGGGAATGTACCTGCTCTAGATTTAGGAATGAAATTAACAGGTAATTTTGAGACAGTGCCTTTGATAGTTCTAAGTAACATTTGAGGACAAGTTTCAGTTCTGGAAGGGGGTTAGCGGTGTGCAGCTTTTCCCATTCAGGAGTGAGAATGAGAACTTCCTAAGAAGCTTTCAGAAATGTACTCCTCTGTGGGTTGTTCTACCTTGTGTTCTCGAGTTGCAAACTTACTATTGAAACCAAAATTTGAGAATGGGGAATCTGGTAAGAAGAAAACCACACTGCACGCTAAGAAAAAGCAGATAGAAAAACAAAGAAAACAGAACTCAATTTCCTCCTACACAAGAATTCAGTAGGGGTGGATAGCATGACAAAATTAGAAAGGTCTGATCTGTATTAATATTCTGATTCTTCCTATTCTTTACTGGACTCTGTGGCAGTAATAGGACAAAAAGAAGGAGACAGATTGATTATTGCAGAAAGGACGAATATGTCAAGCAGAAAGTTCTCCAACTCTTAAATATGAAATTAGTAAAAAGAAGGAAGAGACATACTTCAAGAAAAAGAAATTAGTTTGTTTACCGAAAAAGCTAAACGTTGAAGCTATATTACCTGACATTATATTTGTTATTTTGTGGGGTGTTATAGCGCATATTAACACTCAAGAACAGTCTCTAAGCACTAATGAGTGAAACTAAGAAAGGGGCTAATATAGTGAGGACTTAGTTGACAGTTAGTCAAGTTTTTAAATCTTTTCTAAACTACACCAGGGAAGGTTCTTTGTGACTTTCTAAGTGTAAGTTGTTCCCAATTTGTGCTCCTTGGATGCCAAAGGCTCTTGCACCCTATATTGGAGACTTAGATTGGAGATTTGTAAAATTGGCTTTGTATTCTGATTTTAAATTGTGGGATGAGAAATCATTTTTAATTTGTTATTCAGGAATTGTAGTCTCACATCATACAAAATACCGTACATGATGCAAGCAGTTTTAAAGAGCCTTTGGTTTTTCACTGGGAGTTAGTGAAGTGGGCAGAAAAAAATCAGAGATAGAACACAATTTTTTCATATGAAATACACATCTTACTATGATGGTTTGAACTTTTTTAAAGTCAGAAGATGCTCTTTTTTCAGAAGGTCTATATGTGCTGAGTTTCCATAGTCAATTCTTGCATGTACAAATGCATTTTTCACCATCACTCTTTGTGAGGGAAAGTAAAGATGCGTCTGAAGGCACATAGTGGAAAGGAACAGCTTAATGCTAAGTTTTGAACTGAGGAACATTCACTGGTTTCTGACCATTGAGATTGGATCAGGGCATGTTCCCATCACTGAGGGCCAATTTTGAACCAGAAAGCTTTCAGTTTTCAAGGAATTCATGATGGCATCCAACTGTTCTCAACTGGGTACATACTTCTGTGAATCCATTGCTGGTGTTGCTTTTTAACTTGCTTACCAACTCAGAATCAGTTATTGTATGGCTTTGCATTTTACTAGTAGAGACCAATGGAAGACCATGTAGATTGAGTAGGAGAAGAGGTAAGGCAGAGCCTTGTGGCACCCCCCCATTGTATGGAAACTGCATTTGAAGAGAAAATGGCAAGTTGGACTTGTTGAGCTAATTTGAAAATAAAGCATTTTATTCAATGATGCACAGTATACTTGATATTGGGTGTTTCTAGTTGCTGAGTTAGGAAATCATGTTCAATGGTATTAAAGACAGCAAATAGGTCCAGGAGTATTACCACCACCCTTCGTAAATCTTCAATGACTCTGGTAATCACAATTTCAGTTCAATGTCCAGGTCTAAAGCTGTCTCAGGATGTGTTAACTAAGTTGTTTGATTCTACAAATGATTGCAGCTATGGAAGTGATAGTCTTCTCTAAACTTCTCTAGAAATGTAATAGGGAAATTGGGCAAGAAGATGCTGCACTCTCTGGACTAGTTGATGCTTTTTTGTAAAATAGCAATAACTGTTTTAAATACAACCTGAACTATTCCATCTTAAAAAATGTGCTAATAATTTGCTTGATCCTAGTCATAACTGCATGACTTAGCAGTTTACATATAACTGCAGGGCAGATGTCTAAAGGGGAGCCCAGTGGTGTGCTACAAGCAGGCTGCATTGGTGTTCTGGAAGGGAAACCAATAAGTTACTTCTTTATATGGCATTAACTCAGTTATATTCGCTGATTCAAAGCTATACATATATGAACTAGGGGTGATGATGAGATTTTCTTTAATGCTTTTAATTTATTACCAAAGCAGCATGATAATGAACTAATTAAGCCCTGAGAAGACATAAGGATATTCTTGCCTACCACAGGGTTGTTTAAGTTTTGCATAGTTTTAAAAAGTTTATTTTACCTAAAGATGCATGTATTTTCTTATTTGTTAGTGATAGTTGGCTTTAACCAGGGGATGATATGATTCACACCACACTCCTCCTTTATAGTCCTAAGTTCTTCAGAGCACCAGAGGCAGTGGATGGATTTCGACTTTACTTTCCTGGTCAGAAAGGGGGTGCCGAGCTCAGGACGGCAGTGATGACAAGGGGGTTTTGGAATGCCTACTTGGTTTGAATGATGGTAAGTAACAGGACAAAATTCTAGAGAGTGGCTCACCAGGTTGAGAAATGGTTTTAGAATTTGTTGGGAGGGTGGTGTTGCTGAGACGTCTGTACCATGTAAATAATAGACACAGTAGGATTGATATAGCAGCCATGAATCTTTACTTCGTAGAAGATAGATGATTAAAATTATAAATTTCTTTTCTACTAGCAAGTAGTTTTTTAAATCAGTTTTGCGATTCTCGTGAAGAATACATTTGTTTTTTTCTGCATTACATTTGAGAGTATTGGCTAACAACCAGTCTTGCAGTTTTAGCAGGCATTCTTTTAGATTCTGTATATTTTGAAAGGGGGTATGCTCCATGTATAGTTGAGTGTCATCTGTAGATTAGTCTATTGTGTCATCATCTTCCTCCATTAGGATTCTAGGTGCCGTGAAAGATGTCCAACTTCCTGTGACACTCTGTGACTGGCTGGAGTTTTCTGAAATCTTTGACATGACAACATGGATAAATCACTTCAAATACCAGCATATGGCTGTGCGACTTCAAACGCTGGGCCAAAATGTAGGTGGTTTTGATGTTTGAGCTTTCATTCATTTTTGTTAATTTTTCTTAGACATGTGCACTTTAGTCAAAATGGTCATCATTTTCTAGATGCGCTGAGGTTGTAATTCCGTGTTACGTCAAATAGCCCCTTCAGGTATCTTGACTGAACTGGTTTTCTCTAAATCATAATGGGCATGCCATTATTTGCAGTATTACTTCCTTTGCAATAACACACCATATATTTCTCCATGAGGAGACTCTAAATTGCATAACTAGTCTATTTTAGTCCTTTTTACATTTTCTGTATGCAAGACTGTTTATGCTTCTTTTAATTCTGGCACTGAACTTCTGATACTGTGAACAGCTCCTCTGTCACTCTAGGCACATAGCACAAAGATAATTCCTTGGTTCCAAATCTACATTTCTTCTATTCTTCTATGTGCTATCGCCTATCTCATCATATGAGACAAACGAGGATAGTCAAATTGTCTAATTCTTCTGTATCAACTTACTCTAACCCTTCTCTTTTAAAAGATACAGACCATCACTCAGAGCTAGACATCATGGAGGACATTATATTTTGAAGCAAGAGTCAAGCATCTCTGGTACTCCTACATACATTTTACTGGTAAAACAAACACATCTTCCACAAATAATATTTCTAAACTTGAAAAGAAGCATTCTCCTTCTATGATTCAATCCACCTCTTCTGCCTCCATAGACCTACAGCAGGAGGAAATTAGAGCACTATGACTCTATACTGAAGAAAATAAAAGATTATGAATTCTGGATGATAAATGGTCTCATATAGATCAAGGGTATTTGAAGTTGAACAACATGTCAGTGGCCTTTAGCACAGAAACATTGACTTCTGGCACTGAGAAATATGCCTCCTTAAACAGCAAATTGAAAATGTGGAAATTAGAATCAGACATAATAATCGTAAAATCTATGGACAATACAGAAGGCGATGACTTCATTGCCTTTTTTCAAATGTTCATTCTAAAAGTACTGGATATGCCTAACTCTGCCTCCTTGAACATCCAAAGAAAACACAGATTAGTCCCTTGATCGCGCCTTTCTTTTTCACCCATTAAGCCTGATAGAGATCGTGGGTCACCCGATCAATAATTTCACCATATAGTTTTCGGGCCCATAAATTTCAGTTCAACCTACACATTAATCAGATGACCTCACAAATCTACTACCAGTAACCCTGATTCCTTCCTCTTTTATTCTAGGGTACCCAACTTACCATCCACCGCTACGGGTACCTATGACCACGATAGATCAGGGAGCTAGCTGTGAAAGGAAAAGGTAGGCAAAAATACAAATACCCAATTTTATATCTCACTTTGTATTCATTGAAATAACCACGGACAACTGGGAAGTTTTAAAAGTTTATCTTAGTATTCAGTTTCAGGGAGCATTAGGCTTACAGTTAAAAGGCAATCGATAATTAGAATAACAAAAAGCACGTAACCATACTGGAAGAATATAAGAGCAATCATTTAAGGCTTTAATGTGGGAAAAATGAATACGCTAAGCAAAAATGGAACTTAAGGATAACACCTATAAATGGGCAAGCTTATGCACGTACCAGAATTATACTATTGGAACGTATTTCATGAGTGAGATTCTAGGGAAACCTATACATCTATAGGAAGGGTAAAAAGTGGAACACGCTATAGTTCTAGCATCATTACTTCAAATCAGAATTCAGGAGAAAACAATAAACCACATCTATGTTTCATAAACAGTATGGAGAGAAATTGTACCCTAAAGATAGGGAAACATAGGAACACGCTATGAAAATATATGCTTTGATTCGTCATATAGTAGATTTGCGGAAAGCATGGAAAATTACGTATGCAAAAGTATGTCTTTATTGAAGCAAAGACAGAAAATAAAAGGTGCAGTATAGAGTTCTCAGCGATATATTTACCTAGAATGGTGTGAAAACCAACCCTGGCCACGGATCAGTCAAGGACAGTAAATACCCCAAGGAAGGATAGTCATCAATGGGACAGCAGGTGCAGAATGGACAACCCAGGACAGGACAGGAAAACCAGATTAGGATCAGGACAGGACCACCAGGACACGACCAGCACCCGCAGTTTGGAAGCAACGCCTGCACTCCACCCTCTCTGTAGCTATCAGTCAGAACCCCGATTGGGTTAGCGAACTCCCCAGCCAAGTGCTCCGCCAGCACTTAAGGTTTAGTAAAACCTTTAGAGTCTATGGTCAAATTCGGACAGAGTGCTCCGCAGCGCTCTGTTATTCAGTCACCTATTGAGTGCGTTGGGTCAGTGACAGGTCAGCTATTCAGACAAGTCGGACAATTTCTCTAGCTGAACCTAGGCTAGATATACTGTTTTCGGGTCAGTGTACCACCCCCCAATGTTGCAAAGTGTCAGAATCCCCAATTTCGATTGGTCCCCAAGTAGGATAGGTTAACACACCAATTAGAACAAACTTCTACAAGTCTCAATTTACATCTTATGGTACCGCCTAGCAGATTTGGGGTTCCCATGACCTATTCTACAGAAAACAATAGGTTTTATACAAATGTAACAAATGCAGAACATTTTAGTTTCTCTTGCTGGGTGAAGGTGCATCTTCCCAGGAACGTCTTGGCAGGGACCTTCAGTTGGCACTCGGTCAATGCCATCAGCAGCATACTGGACATGCGCACTAGGGACCTTCAAGATGGTTCACGTTTTACTCAGACACTCACATTATCGCGGTACATGAAAAGTAAGCGAAAACAAATTAAAACATAGAAATAAATGATTTCACAATATACCTTGAGTAGTTTGCTTCATACTTCTTACTAAAAAAATATACTATGCCATTATGTATTAGTGCAACTGACAATAACACGAGAGCATCTTGCGCAAGCCTCACCATGTTTAATACATTAAGCAGCCATCTTGTGGCTATTACGCATGCGCACATTTTCCCACCAGAATTGCAACTACGTCACGTCACGTGAGTGTGACTAACGCATGCGCAGAAGAGAATTTCTAAGCGGCGGCCATATTATGAACAAGGATTATTTATATTATCGACCAATATCTCTCCTCCCTATTTTTGCCAAAATTCTGGAGAAACATGTCCATCGCTGTCTCTCACATTTCATAACCATACATGACTTGCTACCTCCCCATCAGTCTGGCTTCCGGGCTGGTTTCTCAACGGAGACCACCCTACTAGGTGTGACAGAGAATATCCGTTCGATGATAGACAAGGGTGAAACAGTGGCACTGGTGCTTCTTGACCTCAGTGACGCATTTGACACTGTGTCACATGCGGTACTAATAAAGACTCTTCACTCTTTTGGCATCTGTGGCTCTGCCTTAAATTGGATTAAATCCCTACTTGAGAACAGAACATTTCAAGTCTTTTCCCATTCTGCTTGTTCTGAAACCCACACCTTCAAACACGGAGTTCCACAGGGCTCAATTTTAAGTCCATTACTTTTTAATTTATACATGAGCCCACTTGCAAAAATAGTTGAGGAGACCGGTTTAATAATGTTCTCTTATGCTGATGATTCTCAGCTTCTCTTTTCCCTTCCACCATCAGGCAACAATAATCCCTCCACATTAAGCCTAGGATTAATGAAAATTGCAGGATGGATGCAAGAAAACTTCCTGAAATTAAACGGTGAAAAAACCGAACTCATCATTTTGGGAAAAAATAAAGAACTCTGGGGACCCCAGCATTGGCCCTTTGTAATGGGCCCTCCTCCAACTCCAACTAACCAGGCCTGGAACCTAGACTTTGTTGTCAATGACACACTCAGTATGCACCAACAAGCTATTAAAACATCGGCCACCTGCTTTGTCATCTTGAAGTGGTTAAAGAAAATCTGTTGGATGCTACCGGATCACACTAAGAAAACTGTCATTAACGCCTTAATAACATCAAGGTTAGACTACGCTAATGCGTTATACTTGGGGGCCAACAAAGCCACAGTCCGCAAACTGCAAACTGTGCAGAATGCAGCTGCGAGACTGTTAGGTAAAATTCCTATCCACTCGCCTACCACCAAACTCATACGTGAGTTGCACTGGTTAAAAAATTGAGAACAGAATCAAATTCAAATCTCTATGCTTCATGCACAAAATCTCAACAAACAAAGCCCCTAAATACCTACAAAATCTTGTACAATGTTACCTTCCATCTAGGACGCTGAGATCTGCAACAGCTAATAAATTTGTGGTTCCCAAAATAAAACTATCGCGCATGGGAGGCAAATCCTTCGCCTACCTTGGCCCCTCCTTGTGGAATTCCATGCCACAAGCTCTGCGCTCAGAGGCTAATTACATTAAATTCAGAAAAGCCTTAAAAACCTGGCTATTCAACATCTAAGTCAGTTCGTCCGATGAATCAACATTGAATCACAGCGCTGGGAAACCCTTTGTTGGGTAGCTGTGTGCGCTATACAAGATAAATAAATAAATAAATAAATAGTAGAACACATAGGCAAGCGTCACTATGATACACACACATCCAAAAATAAATGAAATTAGTAAAACGAACAAATTGGATTACCGGGTTATGACAAATTCGAGGTTCATGACTCAAGCAAGTCGCGAAATATGCGAAATCTTGCTCTATCAATCCCCTCTTTGATGATATTTACTATCATCACAAATTAATGGAACCAGATGCCAACTTTTCTCACACTTTGTACATCTCCATCTTTTCCAACATTCGATTCAATTTCTCTTTCACATCTTTATCAGGGTGAGAATTGTTCGCCTTTTTGTAAATCTTATTATTTAAGTCTTCCAATTCAAGCACATCCACACTCCGTTTCACACCTCTTCGATTCATGGTGTACTTCTTTGTGTGTTTGCGACATTTACAACAGACAAATATGAGGAATATGATGAAACCTATCACTCCAATTGGCATCAGTACCTTAAACAATAAACCTTTACCTAAATTAGCAAACCAATGACCTACATTGGAGAGACCATCAACAAGTCTCTTCCAGGCACTATCAACCTCCAGTGGTTTGAGTTCCTTTTCCAAATTAGTAATGTTTTTCACATATTTTTTGATCTGTACACTTTTGTCCGGTATGTAAGTGCAACAATGTTGTGCTTTCAGCATCCGGCAGACTCCGCCCTCTTTTGCTAATAAGGTGTCAAGCGCAAGTCTGTTCTGCAAAACCATTGATGTGATCGCAACCATTTCGGTATTGACCAATAGAAATCCATGAGCTGTGTCAGTAGACAGCACATCCACTATTGTGGATAATTTGCAAATTCTGTGTGTGTTCAGAACCACTCCCCCTCCAGGTATCAGTGCACTAAAAATACTACCCATTATTTCACCTACACTTTCTCTTTTACTACGCACTAAGCCATTAGTGTTTTCATTGCTTCCAGCAATTTTATTCACATGGTATATTTTCGGGAAGACAATGCCAAAGTAGCAGCTTCCATACCAGTGATCCGGCAATTTGAAATAAGCCTTGTTTCCACGTATATAATAAATTCCGGGAAACACAGATTCTGACCCATTTTTGAAACCCCAACCTCCAATTACCTTGTAATTGTGTTCACATTGACTGGAACCAATGAAAATGTTATTATAATAACTAGTTCTTTCGCGGTGAAGACAGAGTTTCCCTTTCCTTTCGAAATCCAGCAACAAAGCAGGACCAGCCCCACCATTTGAGGTGCTTTCCATGTTTTCAGCCCATTTAGGAGTTGTCTGTCTCTTGTCATTTGCCTTTCTTTGGAAACTCTCCCTTCTTTTCTCTGCCATGATTAAAAATATTTTCTCTTGTTCATGTAATGAACAGGTCAAGTTGTCTCTGTGTGCTTCATTTAAGTCTATGGTACCTATATTCAGAAAGTATTCTCCCATATAACGTGTAACGTCACTTTTGGTATGTACAGGATTTAGATTTCCACGTATTGGAAGTTCAGAAAATATTACGTCTGCGTTAGAGTAGTAGTACTGTAACGGTCCTCTTTTGTAAAATAAACTTGCTAAAATACTACAGGAAATTCCATAAGTCAAGGGTAGGTGATGATAAGTCACGCCTTCAGCTACAGAAGTAGGTAGCTTCATGCAGACATAGCAGTCTTCTATTTCCATGGTTTCTACCTAATGCACTAAAAGATTAGCGAAAACATTTAATTGTGTCTGGTTTTTAACTCCATGATAATGTAGTCCTTCCTCATCTGATGCTTCTAAGTCTAGTTTTGTTTGTCTGAGTGCTTTTTCACGTCTTTCTACACTTCGTGTTGTCAGTTCTTCAGTGTCAGTGGTCGCAGTCTTAGTAGGGTCAATATTAGTATTTTTGCTCACCATAAAAGGAATAAAAACTGTTAGTCCTATCCATATTAATATCACTATAGCTATACTAGATATACATACTTTGCAGCATGTTTTGCAACAATTGCGTCTAGGCCTTCCATTCCCATTTGAATCAGACATTTTCGTTCAGAAGAAGATTTCTCAACCCCTCTTTGTAACTCTGCACAGGTAGCTTACCCTGCACAACTTCAGGTTGGTTCGTCTTCTTCGGCAGACAGATCAGTAACCTGTTCTTCGTCACTTTCGTCAGTAATATCAAGATCTTCTAACTCTTCCAAAATTAGGTATGTCCATTCAGGATCTTGGTATTTCTCATTCAGTCTTTTTATTCGATCACTTCTTCTTTTGGAGCTTTCTCCAGTTTGTTCTGTAATACGGGGACTTTTCCTTCTTTTCTTCTACTGTTTTTATTCTCAGTCTCAGTTTCTTAATATATCCTGGTTCAATATTTTTCTTTTTCTTGAGTCTTTTAGCTGGCACTGTGATTTGGCTTTCTTCTAATGCTCTTTTATTTTCGTTTGTTTGTGGCACTTCTGATTCTTCCCTTCCTGTCTGACTAGTTCCAGGTCTTGTATCTGTTTCTTCTGCCTGGTTACTAAGCTGGCCTGGTTCAGGAGAATTTTTGTTTTGGCTTTCGAATGTCTCTATTTCTGAGTACTGAACACGTTCTTCTATTTCTATCTGATCCTGTTCAAGCACTTCGATCTCTTGATTTTCTTCTGCTCGAACTTTTGTACTAGTTCTAGTCTGTCCCTTTTCAGTTTCAGGAGTTTGTGGAGGTGTATCAATCACCTGTTCTGTCCCTGTCTGACCTTCCTCTTCTTCCTCAGATTTGACGTGAATCTCAATGATCTGAGGGTCTTCGCCTGTGCCTATCTCTTCCTCTCTATTCCACTCTCTATCTTCGTGGGTTTGCTCTCTTGTTCTGATTGGGTCTTCGGTTAGGTCGATTATGGGTATCCAATCATCTTGGCTGGTGCTCGGTTGTTCGTCATCAGCTACTTCAGGACCAACGTCAGCAGACCCCTCAGCTGGACAACCTTCAGCGCCTTTTTTCTCGTCTGGAATCACCTTCTGTGTATGGCTGGCATGGATCCACTTTGGAACGCCGGCACACTTCACCGCTGTCGTGGTCACCAGTATTATTTGGCGCTTTTCTCCCCACCTAGGTGCAAGGCAACTCGAACGAGTATGTTTCTTGATTCTGACCCAGTCACCAGGGACCAATTTGTGGACTGGAGTCTTTGGATTGGCGACAGCGTCTTCCCCAATCTGGTGAGAGATAGAACGCACTTGGTCACCTAGTTGCTTGCAGTATTCAAGTACCAAATCATCAGAAATGTTTAACAGTTTGTATCCTGGTACCCATGCTTGTCTCATCACTCTTCCCATCAGGATTTCATGAGGGCTCAGGCCTGTTTTTCGGTCTGGAATACTTCTGAGTCCCATCAGAACAAGAGGCAAGGCATTTATCCAGTTCATGCCAGTAGAGTCACACATCTTTGCTAATCTTGATTTTATAGTGCCATTTATTTGCTCTACTACTCCAGAAGCCTCTGGACGATATGCACAGTGCAGTTTTTGTGTGATCTGGAATGCTTTACAGAGCTGATCGATTACCTCATTCTGAAAATGTTTGCCTCTATCTGATTCAATAGTGACTGGAACCCCGAACCTAGGTATCAATTCTTGCAATAGCAATTTGGCTACTGTTATGGCGTCACTCTGTTTGGTAGGGTAGGCTTCCACCCATTTTGAAAACAGGCAGACAATGACAAGGACATATCTTTTTCCCTCACAACGAGGCATGGTGATGAAGTCAATCTGTATTCTCACAAAGGGACCCCCTGATTTCCCAATTTTCCCCAGTTCAACTACAGTTTTTTTGGCAGCTTTGAACTGCTGACATGTCAAGCACCTCTGGCAGAGTGACTCTGCTACCTTCCTGAACTTCGGATTGTACCATGTTTGTTGGAAAACCAGAACCATGGCATCCCTACCAGTGTGTGAATCTCCATGTATCAGTCTGGCCATAGAAGCAAGCCGATGTCTAGGCAACACAGGCATACCATTTGGGCCCACAACGACACCATCCTCACTTCTTGGTCGACAACCAAGTTTCCTCCATTTTTCTTTCTCTTCCGATGGCACAGCATGCTGCCAATCTCTCACCTCATCCCAGGTAGGCACCTCTTCAAACACCATAAGTTGGCAGCTGTTTCCAAGTCCCCCCAGTTTAATATTCACAGACATGCGATTTTTTGCACAATGTCTGGCCACTTCATCAGCAAAATTATTTCCCAAAGATACAGAGTCAAGGCCCTTTTTATGAGCAGCACATTTGACCACTGCCAATTCTTTTGGTAATTGGATTGCCTCCAGTAAATCTTGTACCAACTTTCCATTTCGAATGGGTGTACCTGATGAAGTCAAAAATTCCCTTTGTAGCCACAATTGGCCGAAGTCATGCACAACCCCATAACAGTACTGGCTATCAGTATATATTGTTATTCTTTTGTTTTTCCCAATTTTGCATGCTCTTATCAATGCAATCAATTCGGCTACTTGTGCAGACTTTACTCCATATAAACAGGATGCTTCTTTAATGCTGTCCAAAGCGACTACAGCATAAGCAGCACTTAGGCCCACTAGTTTGTGTCTCATACATGAGCCATCTACATACAGCTCCTCATCATTAACAGGCAAAGGTATTTCTTTAATGTCTGGACAGGGTTTAGTACTGAATTCTGTCAGGTCAATGCAGTCATGCTCATTTTCTCCCTCTTCTTCTACAATCATTGAGTCAGGGAGTAAGGTGGCTGGATTCAGGATATTACACCGAGTAATGACTACATTTGCAGCACCCACGAGAATCCTCTCGTATTTAGTCAGCCGACTAGGGGTGAGATACTGGGTCTTAGTTCGGGTTAGTAAAATTACAACTGCATGAGGAACATACACAGTTACAGGATGTCCCATTACAATGGATTCACTTTGCTCTAAACTCGTGCAAGTTGCAGCTACTGCTTTCAGACATCCGGGTAATCCAGCAGCCACTGGATCCAAAGTGGCAGAAAAATATGCCACTGGACGTCTAGTCAAACCATGCTCCTGTGTTAAGACTGACAGTGCACAATTGTCACGCGTGTCACAGAACAGGGCAAATTCTTTAGAATAGTCAGGCATCCCTAAAGCAGGGGCTGTACACAGACAATCTCGTAAATTCGAAAATGCTGTTAGGCTCTCATCATCCCACTCCACTGGGTCTTTTGCTCCTTTCTTTGTCATATTTATCAAAGGCTTTGCCAGGACTGCGAATCCCACAATCCATTGCCTGCAGTAACCTACAACCCCAAGGAACATTCTGATTTCTTTCTGAGTACGAGGTAACTGCATCTTTTGAATTATTCTGACTCTCTCTGAGGTGACTTTTCTGATGCCTTTTTCTATCTGGTGCCCCAGATATTTCACTGACTTTGAACAGAACTGCAATTTTTCAGGGGCCACCGTATGTCCCTTTTCACCTAGGTGATTCAGCAAGGCAATGGTGTCAATCACACAATCTCTATGACTTTTGGACGCCACCAAGAGGTCGTCTATATATTGCACCAAAACAGACTTTCCAGGTAAGACTAAAGATTCAAGGCACTTTTTCAGAATCTGATTAAAGATAGAGGGGCTTTCTGTGTACCCCTGGGGGACACGATTCCAAACATACACGTGACTGTCGAAAGCAAATGAGAAAATAAATTTGCTATCTGGATGCAATGGGATCGAAAAGAATGCATGACATAGGTCTATCACAGTGAACCACTCAGCATCCCAGGGAATCTGATACAGGATCACTGCTGGGTTCAGGATAATGGGACAGCAAGGAACAACAATTTTGTTTACCTTTCTCAGGTCCTGCACTACTCTGTACTTGCCACTAGGCTTCTTGATTCCAATTATGGGTATGTTACATGGACTACTCATTACTTCTTGTATGAGGTTTTGTTAGACCTGGCACCTTGGCGTGAGTTTCCCTTCCACTTTTTGCTGTTGTGCCTCAAATGTTTTGCTGGTGTCCGCTACTCAGGGCACTGCGCCACGGCCAACCCGTGCCGCAGTGCAAGTGCTCCCTACTGTAAAGTGTACATGTGATTGATGTCCATGATTGGTTCATTGGATTTACTGTTAGTCCCTAGTAAAGTGCACCAGGAGTGCCAGGGCTTGTGAATGCCAACACTGCTAGTGGGCCTGCAGCGCTGGTTGCGCCACCCACAGAAGCAGCCTTAAAATGTGTCTAGGGTCTGCCATTGCAGAACCTACGTGCAGTCTGGTACTGTCACACTGGCTGGGCAAGTGCACACACTTGCCAGCCCCTAAAACCTTCCCTTAACTTCATATTAGTCACCCCTATGGTAGGCCTGAGGGCAGGGTGCATTGTAAGCATAAGGTAGAACATGCCCTGATGTGTGTGGCATGTTCTAATAGTGAATTACTGCCAAATTCGTTTTTCACTATTGTAAGGCTACCAGTTCCCTTCTAGGCCAGTTGGGCTGCTGGAATTATTACACTCTATAATCCCAGCAGGCTCAGGGAACATGGTAGAAATTAATGTTTAGTATGCCTGAACTCAGAATAATAAAATACTTCTTTTAGTAAAGTTTATTTTAATATCCTGTGTTTGCAAATGCTACTTTTTAGTAAGTTAGCATTTGCTGGCCTAACCATTTCAGCCCGCCTCTGCTTGGATGTGGATCTGACTGTCTGGTGTGTGAGTGACAGGGCTGGGAGTTGACAGGTAGTGAATAGCCAGATGACACCTTAGTGGGTGGTGGGAGTTTCCCCTGAATGATGCATCAGGCTGTGCTCTGCCTCCACAATGCTGGCTCCGCCCTCCTGGGGAGCGACTGATGACTCAGCCTGCACCTGGCCCAGGAAGGACCGAAGCTTGTCAACAAAGTGCTCAAGCTGCCTCTGTCTTCACAATGCCGGCTCCGCCCCCCTGGGGAGCTGCTGATGTGCCTGCCCTCACACTGCATGCAGAAGCCAGAAGTACCCACAACAAGTGCTCAGAGACTGGAGCAGTTATGCAGAGGCCCCCCTGGCTTGCTAGAACAAAAGAAACTGGGTATAAAAGAAGGAGCCCTGCTCCTTGTAAATTAGATCCTGTTTGTGCTACAAGAGAAACTCTGCCCGAAGAGAAGGACCTGGAAGGACTACAAGGAGGAGTGCTGACTCTGGCCTGTGTCTGGTGCCTTGCTGCCAAAGGAGAGGAAGAGAAAAGACTACAAGAGACTTTTGCTTTTTATTTTTACTTGGTGCCAAACTCTGCTGAAAAGATCTCCAAGGGCTTGCTGTGGAACTTGCCCCCTGACCAGCGCTCCAGGAACAGTGAGCGCTACCCCCTGACTAAGGCATCTGCTGTGTGTGCTGCTTATCGCTGCAGCGCTGATTGAGGAGGACGAGGGCATCTACCCCCCTGCACACCGTGACCGTGGGTTCAGCCAGCCGCCCTAGCATCGTGAGGCCCAGCCGCCGCTGGCCCGAGCACCGCGACGGCGTCTGCCTTTCGCCCCACGAGAACAAAGTAACGGAGGACCCGTCCGGTCCAAGCATCGAGGTCTACTGGGCTCAAGCGCCGTAGACTCCCCCGCAAAGACGGACTGCCGCCCTTCTGTCCTCCCCCGCTATCAGCGTCCTGCCCGACTGCCCCGCTGAAAGGGCATCACCGCGACCGGCACTTTGGCTGGGTACGTCCCGCACTTGGGGACCGTACTGCCACTGCGCCACACCCAGCCGCCGCCATCAGGACTGAAGAGAAGACTGAGTGAAGGACCTGTGACCCCATCGAGCACCGCCGCCCCCGGGTGACCCGTGACCTGCTGCCTCGAGCCGCAGCTCGCCTCGCCCGTCAAGGAAGCAACGCGACGTGGGACAGCTCCCCCCTGCAGCCGTCCTCTTCAAAGATCACCACCAGAAATTCAAGGTACTGTCTTTTGCCCTCCACGGTGCGAGCGTCCTGCAACCCGAGCTCGCACCGCGCTGACTGATCTCCGGCACC
This sequence comes from Lissotriton helveticus, assembly GCF_964261635.1. Classification (NCBI taxonomy): domain Eukaryota; kingdom Metazoa; phylum Chordata; class Amphibia; order Caudata; family Salamandridae; genus Lissotriton; species Lissotriton helveticus. Next base: position 1,942,801,217 of record NC_136063.1, on the reverse strand, counting down.
CCGGGAGCCTCGCAGCTGCTGGCTGCTGGCAGCGCGAGCCGCCCCTGAATCAGAGGCTCGCTCTGCTCTTGGCCCCCGAGGCCCCGCCTGACGCTCTGAGGCCCGCGGCCCCCTCTCCCCGAGTCGAGCCCGCCGGGTGACTCAGTTCTGGAGCTGAGACAGCGGGAAGCGCCTTGAAGCGCTCTAAGACACTTGAACCTTCTTAAAGCTGGGCAGAAGGCCCAAAAGAGTGCGTTTATTTAAGAACTGTGACTACTGATAAAGATAACTGGAACCTGCCTACAAGAAAGTAACCAAGACTGTATTTACAAGCCTGCTTGAAACTTATATAAAAGATATATATTTTTACAAATACAGTTTGGTGTCATTGTGTGGTGGGTTGGTGGTGATGGTGTAATGTTGCAAATGTTTAACCCTATATGCCCCAGAGATTAGCCTAAGACTGCTTAAGCCACACTACCTAGAGGGTAAGCAGAGGTTGTCTTGAAGGTAACCCTCAGCCCTGACAGGGAAGAGAGAGGCCCTGCTTGTCGCCAGTGCTGCACTGCGCCAACCAGAGACTCCCCCTTCCTACAGGTTTGCTTCTAGCAATTTTTGTATTTCAATCGCAACTCCTGCTCTCACTTCGGCACTCATCTTATATGGCTTGGTATTGGGGTAAACTGCATTTTCTTTCATGGCTATTTGTATGGGGTCTACATTTGCCATCAATCCTACATCCTTTCCAGTAAAGTCCCATACTTTTGGTTTCACTGTCTGTTGGAGTTCTTCGGGTAAGTCTTCTATTGTCATTCGTTTAATTTCTGAGTGAGGTCTGATTAACATTAATTTATATATGCCATCCTAGTCTGGGGTTTGAATTTCGACGCCTTTTGGTGTGCAAAAGATGGTGCAGTTCATTTTGCACAACAAATCACGTCCCAGTAAGTTTACTGGACTGGTATCACACACTACAAATCTATGCATTTCTTTAAAATTCCCTATTGTGATCTCCATGGGCTCAGTAACTGGGGTACTAACCAATTGATTAGACACACCCACTACTTGGATTGCTTCTCCCGAGAGGGGTAGGTTTGGAACGTCCGCTGTTCTCACAGTAGAACGGGTAGCACCAGTGTCCAATAGAAAGGTGACATCATTTCCATCAACCTTTCCTTTAATGTATTGCCCTGTCTGGTCTACCGGCAAGGAGGCGCCAAGAACACACTCCTTGTCCTCCCCTCTCAGGCCCCGTCAGTATTGATCGTCACAGAAAAAGGTATCATTCAACAAAAACTGCGAAGTTGCTGCATTTCTATTTTCATCGCCTCCCCAGATCTCTATGTCATCACCCTGTGGTGATTTTTCCTTATAATTTGGTTTTGGTGCTCGGGGCAATTGACTTGCTTTTACCTGTTGCTGGGTCTTTCTTGGTTTTTCATTCTGCGTCTGTGGAATTAAATCAGGTGTTTGGGTATTATCATGCTGTAAATATGGACACTTGTCTCTCCAGTGCCCCGTTTTCTCCGCACTGGTGGCAGGGAAATTTCTTTTTAGCTTCTTCTCTGCTCATTTTTACCTTGGGCTTCCCTCCACCCCCAGAGCCTTGATTATGGGTATTCTTATTCATTTTATTCAATTGTTTTTCCTGTTGTTCTGCTAACTTCACTTGTGCCCACATGACCTTCTCCTTGAGTGCCTTTTTCTTATCTGCCATCTCGTCCTCACAGTACTTTGCATACCGTAGGACCTCATCCATTTTCTTAGACTGCCATCAAATCTTATTGTCTTTGATCCACTGGCAAATTTCGGGTCTTAAACCATTTACAAACCTGTAAATGAAGTGGGTCATGTCCTTCATCTTGATGTTATCTATTCCACTGTAAGTTTTGAACACCTGCAACAGTCTCTCATAAAAGGAGTGCACAGTCTCATCCCTTTCCTGCGTGGTTCTATCTATTTTTGTCCAATCAGTTTCCTTTGCAGGCACCTTTTGCTTTAGGTGTAGAATTACCTGATCATATTTCTTCATCACTTCATTAGAGGGTGCTCCTGTGTTAGGATCCCTCGGGTATTCCTCACTAGGCCAAGCTATGGCGATCTTACACTCGGTCCATAAGTCTACAGGAACCACTATATCAAAGAACCCATACAAGTCTTTCCACAGGCATTTCTGTACTTTTACAAACCTTTCCACTTGCCTGTACCAGTCCACAGGTTTCTCTCGTAATTTTGGGAAATCATTTGTAAAGGACACAATATCCTGTCTGGACCATGGTACATGCACGTATTTTCCACCTGGCACTTCACGCATAGGACATAACTGCTCTGGTTTATCAGCTTCCTTTAGAACGAATTCAGGAGTCACTTGTTTGGATCTAGCCTCCTCTTTCTTTTTGGCCCACCTGGCTTTCCATCTGTCCACATGTCCCCATTTCTGTAATACTGTCAATAATTCTTTGACCTGTGCCTTCTTCCCTGACATGTTCAGGTTTTCCAGATCCTTGTCTGAGAAATCTGCTCTGTACGGTTTTTGCAAAGGTTTTGATTTCGAGATATCTATTCCCATACTAGCTGCAGTGTCAGTTAGTTTTTCATGGAGTACTCTGGCATTTCGAGTAAGGCTCTTGCAGATAAACAACAGCTCTTCTTCCGAGTAGGTATTTAGGCTGTCTAATCCTACATTTCCTGCCATAAGTTCTTCTATTTCTACTCTCAGTTTGTAGAGATCTAGAGGTTTCGACTGAAGAGTTTGTTTTTCTAGTTCTCGACTCCATCTTTCAATTTCTTCGGGAGTTACTACCGTGACGCTCTTAGTACCCGAAGTTGATTCCATTTGAATCTCCCTCGTATTGAAAGGATTATGTCTTTTCTGCATCCTTTTTCCTGTTTCCCTAATGGGCAGATCCATTAGCGAAACTTCAGACTCACACTCACTTGTTAAGTCATCTACAATTAAGGGCTCTGATCTCGGCTGGGCTATAACTGGGGTAATAACTGGAGTTTTTGGACTTCCCTGTCGGTCCCCATACAATGGAACCACTGGTCCAATAGTTACCGGGATTGTCAAGGCTTCAGGACTTGTATTTAACTGGGAAATCTTCTGAATTATCTCATCTCTCTGTTTAGCTATTGCCTCTCGTTCTCTGTCCTCCAATATCCTTTCGACTGAATTGTCATGTAATACTTGTGGGGTTAAAGTTGGAGCACAACTCGGGGCAGTGGGATGTGTCTCTCTGGGTCCTTCACCATAATTAAGTCTTGGGTGCAAAGTTCCTGTGCCTAGGGATCTTGGTTCTTCCTCATATAGAGGGTTTAGGAACGGCATTCCTGAACTGGATGGTCTTGCCTCACCTACGTAGGGAGATCTAGGAAAAAAGTATCTTTCGCGTGTGTATCTCGCTTCTCCACTAGCGGGTATTCTAGGATAAATATCTCTTGCATCTATGGGTCCTAAACTCTCGGTATAGGGAGGTATTTGACAACTCCCTCCTACACTTGTGGATCTGGCCTCATCCTGGGGCGGAGGTCTTCGAGAATTATCCCCTTCACTAGAAGGTCGGTGTCCTTCATTATAAGGAGGAGGACTTCTCATAAACATGTCATCTAACAACTCATCATCCGACTCTCCAATGGGCACCCAGTGTTTGCATTTTTCTGTTCTCTTCTCTCCTGCAGGAGGACCACCCACTGGCATCATTGGAAACAGTCCTTTCACAATCATATTCTGTCTCCACTGTTTCATCTTTTTGTCACGGGTCTCTTGTTTCAGTTTCGGATGAAATTTAGTTAACCCTTTATCCATCCGGGGCTTATCCCTTTCAAAAGCTTCGATTTCCCATTCCTCTAGCGCTTCGTACTGCGTTAGTCTAGGTCTGGGATAGAAATCATTCATTCGGGTTCTCAAATTAAATAAAATTCTGCCATTGAATGTACCCTCTAACGGAAAAGCCAGAATTCATACACACGAGTGGTACCCTTTATCAAACATCATGAAAGATGCGGGCATATTAGGCGGCGGAATGACAACACCTTCTCTGGTTTTAATCGGTTTGTCCTTTTTGAAATAATTTTTCACCTTATTTACAAGGGATATTTTTCTCTTATTTCCGTACATGATGTCAGTTTTATGCCCTTTCCACTGATTGTTCTCAAACCCTAAATATCGTGGATCAGGTCTAGTATGCGGTCTATACGAGTGCCACATATGATTTCTGCGAGCGACTTTGTTTACAAATCACTCCCAATCCGAGTGCGTCTTTTATTTCCGTGCAACCAATAGAGTGCACGGATTCAAATAGTCTCGACCAATGGGTGCGCGGCCTTTTCGCGAGACAGGTTCTCACGCTTCGGCACTCACCCCTCCTTTACAATTTCAGCTCCGCTACACACCCGCTGCGTCTACCAATCCCAGCGCGGCACAGAGTGACGTCAGAGCAGCTCCGCAACTGACTCCCTCCCTCGCAAGGTAACGGAAACTTAATTTCTCTCTAAAAGTGCAAGTGCTTGTTATTTTACAAAACGAATACACATTCGCCACTGTACTCAAGTGTCTAGACAGGAAAGATTTGTTTCACTGCAAGTAAACTACTTCCATTTACTTTTCATTCACTACGGATAGATCTCTTCCGCCTACCCGTCACGCAAGCATTAGGGAACCTACTACTTCTTTTGACTTATCCACTTCTTTCCGGGATATATACTAAGTCTAAAGTTTCACCAGCGAACCCCTTTGCTATCACCCAAGTTCCCGATGAACCTGCTACTCCTTCCGGTGTGATCCTCACTAAGTTTTTCTCACAATAGAAGTTTTGACAGTGATCTCGTCGCTATCATTTATTCAAACATACATTCAGAAAACCCCAGTTAGTGCTTCCAGTCCTGCCTAACCTGCACCAACTTTCCTAGAGCCAGTGACCTCAAAGCAAGTGCATTCTCTTCACCACTCGCTATTCAATTCCCCTGGGATTCCCAACAGACATATAAACACTTTGCTAACGAGTGGGTTAATACATATATCAGTATAATAATAAGAAAAACAATTTTAAAACATTTCATAATTTTTCAAAGCGAACATTTTACGTGAGTGATCAAGTCATGCAAATTGTTTTACTTCCATAGCAGCATAAACACAATCAAAACCTTTTAGCAGCATCCAACTTATCTAGCTTAACTAGTCCTACCTAACTTTAACTAGTCCCTAACCATTACCTCTGCTACCAGAAAATTACTGATAGATATCGTGGGTCACCCGATCAATAATTTCACCATATAGTTTTCGGGCCCATAAATTTCAGTTCAACCGATACATTAATCAGATGATCTCACAAATCTACTACCAGTAACCCTGATTCCTTCCTCTTTTATTCTAGGGTACCCGACTTACCATCCACCGCTACGGGTACCTATGACCACGATAGATCAGGGAGCTAGCTGTGAAAGGAAAAGGTAGGCAAAAATACAAATACCCAATTTTATATCTCACTTTGTATTCATTGAAATAACCACGGACAACTGGGAAGTTGTAAAAGTTTATCTTAGTATTCAGTTTCAGGGAGCATTAGGCTTACAGTTAAAAGGCAATCGATAATTAGAATAACAAAAAGCACGTAACCATACAGGAAGAATATAAGAGCAATCATTTAAGGCTTTAATGTGGGAAAAATGAATACGCTAAGCAAAAATGGAACTTAAGGATAACACCTATAAATGGGCAAGCTTATGCACGTACCAGAATTATACTATTGGAACGTATTTCATGAGTGATATTCTAGGGAAACCTATACATCTATAGGAAGGGTAAAAAGTGGAACACGCTATAGTTCTAGCATCATTACTTCAAATCAGAATTCAGGAGAAAACTATAAACCACATCTATGATTCTTAAACAGTATGGAGAGAAATTGAAGCAAAGACAGAAAATAAAAGGTGCAGTATAGAGTTCTCAGCGATATATTTACCTAGAATGGTGTGAAAACCAACCCTGGCCACGGATCAGTCAAGGACAGGAAATACCCCAAGGAAGGATAGTCATCAATGGGACAGCAGGTGCAGAATGGACAACCCAGGACAGGGCAGGAAAACCAGATTAGGATCAGGACAGGACCACCAGGACACGACCAGCACCCGCAGTTTGGAAGCAACGCCTGCGCTCCACCCTCTCTGCAGCTATCAGTCAGAACCCCGATTGGGTTAGCGAACTCCCCAGCCAAGTGCTCCGCCAGCACTTAAGGTTTAGTAAAACCTTTAGAGTCTATGGTCAAATTCGGACAGAGTGCTCCGCAGCGCTCTGTTATTCAGTCACCTATTGAGTGCGTTGGGTCAGTGACAGGTCAGCTATTCAGACAAGTCGGACAATTTCTCTAGCTGAACCTAGGCTAGATATACTGTTTTCGGGTCAGTGTACCACCCCCCAATGTTGCAAAGTGTCAGAATCCCCAATTTCGATTGGTCCCCAAGTAGGATAGGTTAACACACCAATCAGAACAAACTTCTACAAGTCTCAATTTACATCTTATGGTACCGCCTAGCAGATTTGGGGTTCTCATGACCTATTCTACAGAATACAATAGGATTCATACAAATGTAACAAATGCAGAACATTTTAGTTTCTCTTGCTGGGTGAAGGTGCATCTTCCCAGGCACGTCTTGGCAGGGACCTTCAGTTGGCACTCGGTCAATGCCATCAGCAGCATACTGGACATGCGCACTAGGGACCTTCAAGATGGTTCACGTTTTACTCAGACCCTCAAATTATCGCGGTACATGAAAAGTAAGCGAAAACAAATTAAAACATAGAAATAAATGATTTCACAATATACCATGAGTAGTTTGCTTCATACTTCTTACTAAAAAAATATACTACGTCATTATGTATTAGTGCAACTGACAATAACACGAGAGCATCTTGCGCAAGCCTCACCACGTTTAATACATTAAGCAGCCATCTTGTGGCTATTACGCATGCGCACATTTTCCCACCAGAATTGCAACTACGTCACGTCACGTGAGTGTGACTAACGCATGCGCAGAAGAGAATTTCTAAGCGGCGGCCATATTATGAACAAGGATTATTTATATTAGTAGAACACATAGGCAAGCGTCACTATGATACACACACATCCAAAAACAAATGAAATTAGTAAAACAAACAAATTGGATTACCGGGTTATGACAAATTCGAGGTTCATGACTCAAGCAAGTCGCGAAATATGCGAAATCTTGCTCTATCAAGCCTACAGGAGTTATCCTTCTTTTCTTGCAATACACTTCCAATACACTTACTTCCTAAAGTAATTCTCTAAGCCCAGCAAAAAGACTATCACTTGGTCTGGACAAAACCTCTACTTCTCACACGATGTATCCAACCCAACTGATGATGATCGTAGGAATGTTCTAGACTGAAGACCTGCTCTGCAAGCTCTAAATAAATGATTTGGTTTATTTAATCCATCCTTATTCTAAGTCACATACAATAATAAAACTACCACTTATGTGAACCCTCTTAAACTGCAACAATTTCTAGATAACAGTAGAGCCAATGTCATACAAAGCTCACTATTTGTCAGTTCCTGACTTTTGACTTCATTACTTAGACCTTTCATTTTACTTGTCTGCATCATTTTAATGACCTTTTCTTCTGATCTTGATGTTTGAACCACTCACTTATAGTTGTTCTTCTGTGTTTTTCCCTATTTTATTGATAATTTCTCAATATGTACTATGTGTCCATATTCTTTTCAATATAGCCTTGTCCTTCCTCACCGGCATGAAGATGTATAATCACCTTTTTTGTAGTTCCTCTATCCCCATTTGATTGTGTACTTTCATAGGTATTTTACAATTTATCTTTCCCGTTGTATATTGTATTACTGTGTTACCTCCCTCAATCACATTTCCCCTCTTTGTTCTGCTCTCTCCCTTCTCCTTCTATGTCACATTTTTCTTTCTCTATTTTTCTTCTGCTCTTTCTTTCAATTTCTCCATTCCTTCGCTTTTTATTTATGCTCTCCCGACCACAATCTTCATATACCTTTCTCACCTTACACAGTCTTTGTTTACCACATGTTTAACTTAGGATAGTATTTAGGATAGTATCTCGGTTCAGTCATTAACAGGCAAAGAGTTGCAGATTACTTGAATAAGCTTAAATTTGATATTGCTTTTTTTTTACAAGAAATCCATTTAAATGGCAATTAATCTGAAAAGCTTAGATGGAATTAGGTGGGGCATGTTTTCTTTTCCCCTGCTACCAAGAAGATAAATAATTAAATGAATGAATTTTACTGTGTTTTAAGGAATCAATATAGATTGATACAGATGGAAGATGGTCGATAAGATGTTTTAAAACTGATAAAATCCTAGTTGCACCAAGTAATTCTTAAGTCTCAATCCAAGCCAACCATACCTTTTGGAATTCCGTATCATTTAAGTTAACGGGACACTCTGATGAAAATCTAATTCTCACTGGGGATTAACAGGAATACACCTACTATTCACAAGTGCATGGCACCCAAACTAAAATAGATTATGTTTTTAGTAAATCCTTAACTCACAACTAATTTGACTTGAAATTGACCCTATTTTAATTTCAAACCAGTGATTGATTGTTGATTTGGAGTTTCTCCCTCGCTCATACAGTATTCATCTATGCAGATTTAACAATATACTTCTCTCTAACCACATATTCCACACATTCCTTCTAGTCCTTTACTAAGGATTTCTTCATTTATTTATTTATTTATTTATTTATTTATTTATAGAGTTTTATATAGCACGGACAAGACCCGTGGGTATCAGAGCGCTTAACATATGGATAACAGAATGACATTATAGTAACATTTATAGCAGCAAAACATATATAGAGGTAGAGGCAGTCTGCTATCTAGGGAGATCAGAAAGGGGAATTACATAAAGACATAGAAGGTTAGACAGTTGACATTATAGTAGCATTTATAGCAGCAAAAACAAATCTGAGGTGGGAGGTAGTGTGCTATCTACGGTGATTAGGTAAAATATATTCCTAACGCTTGAGTATTTAGCGTTAGGGGGTGCAAATGTTTTAGGTGGTGACATAGTCATACAGTCAAGTTCTATGAGGTCGGATTGTATATTATTAACAGGTCAATATCAGCGAATTAGCCATTAGGGTAGTATGGGTATAGCTAGATGCATCGATCATAAATATAAACAGGTTAAGGGATGGGTAATATCTTCAGGTGAGAGACATAGTGCAGATATCACCTAATAGTGAGGTAGCAAAAGATTGTAAAGCCGAGGCTTGAGTGGAATCAGTCGTTTGTCTTATTAGTCTTCCAATAGTTTGTGGTGACTCCAGTCCTCTTTGGCAGAAATGTTCATATCACTAGTCCGTGGGCATCTCTATGTAGGGTATTTACTCATCATGTGGCTTTTCAGTTCCCTTTTAAATGCTGCGATATTTTGAATCCTCCTGATGTAAGGAGGGAGTGAGTTCCAGACTCTGGGGGCGGCTCCCGAAAAAGCTCGGTCATAGGTCTTTTTTTCTGGAAGAAGGCAGGCCGCAATAGCAACTCTTTAGAGCTTCTTGTTGATCTGTTACCTCCCTCATTCTCAATGCATCATCTCATATGCCTTTTTATATAATTTTGCTTTCTTTAAAACTGCAGCCGGATATTGTATGATAAGATTTGTCTCTCACAAAAAGAGAATAGCAACAACAAAATTAAAGGGGATATTAGCTTCCAACAAAAATCTTCGAAACCTATATTCAATTTCTAAATCTTCACAACATCTAGATGCTCAAGTGGAAGTGAAATTCCAATTTAACAAATACTCTACCGAAAATGCATTTTTGCTCAAATCTAATGCAACATAATAAGGAGGCCAAAGTGCAATGGCAAAATTATTAGCAAATTATTTAAAAATGAAACAAGACCATGCTTTGACTGATGGTACTTATACTAAACATGGTGTATTAACATGTCATGATACAGAGATCTCAAAGTCATTTGTTGATTTTTCTCAATCTCTTCATTCTCCAGTGACCCCTGCCTCAATTAATAAAATTCTGAATATCTTTTCTTCATTAACCACCCACATCCATTTAAAACACTTATTTTACATCTATTTAAAATGATATTTCTTTAGATGAGATTATCTAAGCACTCCATTCACTCAAAAAGAACAAGGCCCCTGGTCATGACAGTTTCTCAATTGAATTCTGTGTTAATTTTGCTAAACTTTTTTTACCCAAACTCCTTACTCTCTTTATTTATTTTCCATCTTCTCATGATACATTTCAAGATTCCCTAATCTACTTAATACCTAAACAAGATTGTTATAATAAACTCTGTAAAAACTATCACCCTATCTCATTAGTTAACACATATTATTATTTTTTTCCAAAATCTTAGCCCACTGTCTGGATCCTTATCTCTCTAAACAACTTGGTGGTGAGCAGTCTGGTTTTGTCAAGGGTTGGTCCAATACCACAATATTGTTCTTTAATGTATTGAGCAAATTATCCTCTATCAAACATCCTTAAGCAGCTATCACCCTTGATGCAGAAAAGGCATACAATAAAATGATTATGTATTTTATGTTCCATACCTTAAAATGGTTTGGTTATGTGCATAAGTTTATAAATCTAATCTCTCTTCTACATTCCGATCCAAAGGCAGCAATCTTTGGCTTATTCTTGCAGAAGTTGAATTATGGGCTGCTGTCTCGGGCTACAAACGAAACCCTAAGAAAGGTAAGATATTACCACTAAACAAATTTTGTTTTAAACATATGCTTGATAATTTCAATTTTCCCTGGAATCCTAATAAAATTAAATACTTAGGCTTGTGTTTCACCAATTCCATTAAAGATACTCTTAAACTCAACTTTGAAAATACATTGAAGAAAGTAAATTTTTTAAATTTCTACATGGAATCCTTTAAATATTTTCCTGGTTGGGTTGTCTAGATTCAATGCAAATAGTGCTGGTACCGCTCATTTTAAATATGCTTGCAACAATCCCCTTAAGTCTTCCAAACTCCTTCATTAAAAGCTTTGACTCTATCCTCAAACATTTTCTATGGAATAATAAACAGCTGTGTATCTCAGTCTCTACAATGAAATTATCCAAAGACAAAGGGGGAGTTAATTTCCCAAACTTTATTTTATATCACAAAGTGTTTCTCGATAGACAGTCATGTTTTTGGCTATCTGAATCCAATAATTCATTTTCCACACCATGGCTCACTTTGTAAAAAACATTCCTGCATCCGTTTTTCTTTAAGGAATGTTTACAAATGACAAAAACACCTACTTAATTATCAAACTCCATTTTAAAACAAATGTGTGGCTTTTTTCAATCCCTTCCTTTGTCTAACCAAAGGAATGGACCCACTTTTCCAAATTCCTCTACATGGTATAACATCTTACCATAAATAATAAAACTGTCTAATGACCTTCTTGGAAACATAAAGGCCTTACTTGGATATATCAGCTTATCTTGCACAAAAAGTCATTCCATCCTCACAAGCAACAGACACATTTCAATCCCCTATTTCATACAGACAGAAATACAATGTTTTAACTTGTGCAATATCTATTGCCCTTGACAGTTGTGCTGTTCTTCTTTCCCCGGATACCCACACCGAAACCTTATTACAACTAGCCCCAGTAATGTATAAAACTGTTAAAATGTTTCCTGATGGTTCATGGAATGTTATTGTCGGGAGTTGCTAGATGGAATCACAGTGAGGGTTTTTATGTTTGGACTTTTTGGAAACTGAAAACCTCCAGTCAGCCAAAGGGCTGCAAGAGACCAGATAACTCTTCTGTGAAGAGCCTCTGGGGAGCAGTCCTCTGAGTGTAGCAAGGCAGTTCTCTGAAGTTAACAGCCTACCACAGGCAACAGGGCAGTCCTCTGAGAGTCATCCTCATGTCCTGAAGTGAACTGAAGAGTGGGTCTGAGGCTCCTAATGTTATATCTGGTGCCAGCTTTCATGTGGAGGAAACCTCTAGAGCTTCCCCCCTACAAAGATGGTGTTAGAATTTCCATCCACCCTTCCCTGGTCCCAGAGTGTCTGGGGGCACCAAACACTAGTGTGAACTTCATTGGGTGTTGGCTGAGACAGCTGCTTTGAAGTGCAAGTGGAGCTGAAAACAGATCAGCCCCTCCCATCATGCCAAGACCCATTGTCTCCATTGTTTGATTGACAGAGAGAATACACAAAGGCCAACTGCCAAATATGTTGCCATTTTTTGTCCTAACCATTTGGTGCCTGCAGCCTGGTTCCTGGGTCACATGACTTTATGGACTTGATCCTAGACTGCAAGTACTTGGGGGTTACCTTTGACTCAAGAGGCTCTTTCACAACACACTATGGTTCGATAACAAGAAAGAGCAACACTCTAATGGCTGTCTTTTGGTTCTCTAGGTCTACATTAAAAGGCCTGTGTTTCCAACCACTACTACGTCCATGTCTGCAAAACTAGCCCTCTCCCTAGCGTATGGAGCAGAATCTCCTAGGGGGAGATCAGGCAGCACAATAGACAATGAAATCTCATGTACTTACTGGCACGTGTTCTTCCTCCCGCTAAATATATCTCCAGTGCAAATAAGCCTAGAGTTTGTGCTACGAGCCACAACTTGTCTAGCTTTGGCGCTTTCTTAAAAACCTGTTACAAACTAAAAAGAGCGCAGTTCGCCACACAAAGCAGCTTCTCATAGAGGGCAAAATCTGAACCAGGGAACACCCATGCACATGAGTATTTGAGGGTGGATATAACATTTTTGCAGGTTGAGCCGCTAAGAGCTCTAACTTTCAGTCATGCCACTTTTAATATTGCAACGAACTCAGTAGTCAAGAAGTCTTCCTCTTTGACAGACAACATGCTCTGGCTAAAAGATCTCCTGCTTGGATGACAATCAGCACCTATGGTTTACTGAAATCACCACTATACCTAGGCGAACTGAGTCGAGGATGCACGTGTCTTCAAGCGGTAATAACCTACCTCCAAGGAGAAGACCTTATATTCTGTGCAAAATTCCTGAAATGTATGCCCTTGGCTGAGAGAAAATTGACTATGCATAATTTACATTAATAGTACTCAATTTTTATGGAACTGTGCACTTTGATTCCTCCATGTGCACTCTAGCTCTGTGTGCTGTTTGGTCTTCGACTCAAATGGTTTCTTTGCACAGTCTCCACTTTCATAATTTAGATACGGGCCTCCACCAATTCTGAGTCAACATCATAAATGATTGGCTTGGAGTGGTGGACTGGGAATCTGTCTACGAGAATGAATCATGTTGACCTGCATTGTGGTAACAACTTTTGAGGGGATATAGCTGTAGGCATCTTGCAGCCTGTTTACGCTCTAAGCACTTTACCTGAGCAAGCTTAAAGTCTATATGTATTTGTCTTCTTTGCACCAGTCATGTTTGCATGTCAACGCACTGGCACTTTAATCTGTCAGACTTTCCTGTTTCTAACACTACCAAGTTAGACCTATGAACTGGGTCTTCGTGCATTCTACAACTGGTCAATACACTATGTGCCCCTTGTGCCACCGATAGGTCACTTTTTCCGATATTAAAAGTGACGCTTCGGCGGCCCAACGGGATTCCAAATAAGCCCCTAAGTACCTTTCATTAACGAGTTCTCCGTCTATGTATTGTACTTTTTGGTGCATCAGTACATGGTATAAATATTGTAAAGATGGATGGATTTTATGTTGTTTTAATTTAGTGTTTGATTTTAATTGTAAATTTTAATTAACTGTACAATAAACTATTCATTCATTCGTTAACATTTGGGGAGTAGGAGGCAGCCACAGAGGTGGCCCTAAAGGCCAACTGGTAAGAGCTAATAGGCTCAGATTTAAAACCTTTTAAAACATAGTGTTGAGCAAACACAACTTCTGGAATTCAATATAATTTATTTTGATTGAGTACATTTCATGGACCTTAAGTACTTATATTTTATGACAGGGGTTGCTTTTCCTATGCTGGCCCAAGTTTCCACTTTTGTTCATCGCAAGAAATGTGTGCAGTTACCACAGGCTGGAGCAAGCTGACCATGCCCTGCTCATTCCCCAAGTGGCTCCAGTGTGACTGCCGATGTCCTCGGTTCTCCTGTGGGTTTCTATAGTGCATTATTTATGTCAGGCCGAGTCATGAGTGGTGAGCAAGACCCACTTACTTCAGGCGCTGTCCATGGAAAGCTCATTGTACTGATAGCGGAGGCCCTGGTGCTGATAGTCGATAATGTTGAGGTGAGCATTTGAACGCTCCCAAGGGCAAAGCAGAGCTAAAGAAGAAGACATTTAAAAATCAGATGCACATGCACACCAGATTGAGTTTTCTTGTTTCTGCTGAGCTACTCTTTTATTTAGTTGAAGTTCTGGGAGGAAAAAGAAGAAATCTTTTTGACAATCTGTAAATCAAGCTGCCACTTGATGCTTACACTTGTAATGAGCAGGTAAATGCAGTTCTCTGGAAACTAAAGTTATAGGTTGGGCACCCAGCACCACCTTTCACTTGGAGGAAATATTTTAATACTGTTTTCAATCTTCACATAGACGGAATTTTAGAACGGTGGATAGAAACTCTATTTACTCTTAAATTCAGTTTCTAGGGATGTGTTAAAACAGCATAGAACAAAAGACAATGATTGCTCCGGTTATACATTGTCATTTTACATTAGGAACATGTTGTCCCAATGCATCTAAAAACGCTATCATGATTACAAGTGGAAAAAACAAATCAGAACCATTGTAACACTGAAAAAACAAATAATAGCAGAAAAAGTTATACAAATTCCAGTCATTACAAAAATAGAAAAAGAAATCCCTTAGCAAAGACTCACCCATGCATTAAGAATCACATGGCATTGGCAATGAACGGGAAAGTAAGCACCTTCAAAATATATCAATCTATTTCCTCATGAAGAACTACATTTGCAAAAGAGACAGACATTTAATGTCATTCATTTTCAATTCTTTTTTGTTGGATTATCTGGTGTCTATTCTTTCTCTGCATAGCATAGAAATCAGCACATATTGAGCACAGCGGGTTCACGGGGTATCAGATCCATCAAACGCTGATGCTTCCTTATTGCTAGTACATGATTTGTATATATAGTCGTAGTGATTTACGCGCATCAGATACAGCAGTAAACAGAAGAATGCAAAGTGCAAGTGGATAGTAAACGTCCCTCTTTGTCACATCGTTTATTAAAAATAGAACGTCTCTAACTGGTGGTGGTTCAAATGTACTTGCACCAATTCAAATTCTTCTGCTACTAATAACTAACTGTACTGCCACCTCCCAGGCCTCTTAGATGTATCCAGTATAAGCTGCGAAAGACTCTTTTTTGCACTCCAGGTGCACTTTGCAGCAATGCCTGTAATTGTGCCCTTAGTATTGGTATGTCCTATCCACTGTCACGCATGCTTATCGCACACCTGCAGAAGCTGAAAGTGAAGCACTTGTTTGTGTCGGCACATTGCTCCCCCTCCACCTACTTGGGTGAAGGAATCGGTGAATAGGTGGGCGATGGCTGAATGGCTGACCCTCAGCTACTCATAAGTGTAGGGAGGATAGAGGTGGTGCAGCGTTTGCACTCCCTTCCGGGCTCTCCCACCACTCGCAAGTCAGTCTTCCTTTTAAATTGGAAGTTTGTGCATTGTGCTGCACCAGTCACAAGACTAGCGTGCACACTGCACATCCCTGAGCCCAGGGCTTTAAGTGGGAAAAAATAACTGGGGGTGCTCTAAAAGGGGCGTGGTAAATCTCTTAAAGGGGTGTGGCCTATCCGAGTAGGGGGCGTGGTCTAAATCAAGATACCTAGCACTGCTGCTCACGGGATCCCTTGAATCACTCGGTGACTTTCTCCCAACTAAAACTGTGCAGTTTTTCTGCATGACCTTTCAGGTTGAGAGCCGGGGCTATCAAGGGCAGCCAAGTATAAACATTATTTTTGCACCCGTATCACATCCACACACTCCTTTCACTCTCCCCCCCCCACTCTTCTCTCTGTGTTTTGTCTTCCTCTCTTTCTGTAGGAATGAAGGTCCTCTACTGTGAGCTTGACCTCTAGAATATTTTCTGGCTGACCCTCTAATCTCCATATTTGGTCATTTGATTGAACCAAAATGGATCAAAAGTCATTTTGGTGACCAGTTTTGTTTTTAGGTTTACGTTTTACGTTTTATACTTGTGAATCACACAAACAGCATCTAACAAATGAAAATACCATTAATATGGAAAAGCCGCCATACAGTAGTGTCTCAGGCGGGCTGACACACACGAGGGGGGTGGGGTTAGAGGGGGGGCTGCCACTGAAGCCCTTTGAGTCCAATGGGTGTTGCACGCCTGGCTGGGGTCCTCTGCCTCTTCAGTTTTTCATTGTGCCAGGCTGGCACCACGTCATGCCGTGACCACTTTTCAGTGAGTAAACTGAGCTCTCACTGCTGTAGCATAGGTTCAGAGATCGCATTCTAGCCCCCTTAGCTGTCCATCTTGAATACAGAAATACTTATAGAGGCTTACAGCCTTTTTGAAAGATCTCCCATATTTTTCTCCGGAATTGACCGGTTGGACTTTAACAGACACAGAGAATTGAACTTTTTGCCTGCAATTCACAGAAAGGACCACTATAACTTTTAGCTCTATGCCCTGATAAACTACTGTTAAGCTTCAATTCTCCAAGCCCAGGTCTTGCTCGTCATAACCCTGGAGTCCCCGGCCTTATAGCCATGTACGGGTACCAAGCATAAATGAGACTTAGCAGTAATCATGGAAAGTGGAGAACACGGGGCACTTTTATTGTAACACGAAGGGTAGCCTTGCATGGGAGCGAGTTATAGGAAGAGCATTTTTTATTTTTTTATTCTTGGGCTTGCTTAGGCAATCCTGCCTCCCACAGTAGGCAATAATTCACTCTGTTATGGCTGCGGGCAGAGGTGGCAGTGTGGGGCTGCAGTTAAAGCCGGTTCTGAAGTATAGTTTCTTCCAGATAGCTTACCCCCCTGGGGTTACGGGAGGCTTGCCCTCAGCTGCACTTTACCCCTTTAGATCCTGCATCCAGAACCTTGGTGCTCTCCAGCTGCTCTTTACCCCCACACTTTACTTTCGACCACCTCAGTGCCCGTGGGCAGAGCTCAGAGGCCACCTGAATGCTCTGGACCCTGATATGAGCTGAGAGCAGATACCTCTATCTACCCTTTACCCAGCTGAAATCCCCTGGCAGCACTCTGTGACCTCATGCCCAAGCAGTGGCGGCTGGTCCATAGGGGCGCCGGGGCGGTGCCCTACTTGGCAGAATCAACGTGACATTCCACATCAGAAAAACTGCTCCGGCCTGTGCTTCAGCGTTTGACCATGTCTCGTGCACGCACTTGAGGCTGTGAACCTCACAGTCTCAAGTGCGCGCATGAGTCATGGTGAAACGCACAGCGCAGTCAGGCACGCAGGCGAGAGCAGCAGGAGTCCAGCAGAGTCCGACTGCGCAAGTGAGCTGAGGGCGGTTTCGTTTCCGCACCGCCACTCCATTGACATTACACTAGGTATGCTGCGCATGCCTAGTGCAATGCAGGAGTTAAAGATAGGATCCTGTTGGGCGGTGACGTGCATTCGCCCGATGCCCAGTCAAATGGCAGGATCTAGCTGGACTTAGCGCCCCCAGTCGCATCCTGTTTTAGGATTTGCCAACGTCTGTGACTCGGAGACGTGATGGGACGCGGGACCGGCGGAAGAGATGCCTCATCCTGTAAGTTTAAAACGTATTGTTTTTTATTTCATTTTAATTAAATGCACCCCCTCCCTCCCCGCGCGTAGGATTTGACTTTCCAAATTCACTGACAGGGTTTCCATTAGCGTTACAGCTGGCCAGTGAGGAAGAATGTGAGTGAGCACCCCTGATGGAGGGAGACCGAAGAAGGGTCTGAATGATGAGGGCAGCGCACGGGAGGAACAGGGGTGAGCGCCTGCAGAATACATAACACCCATGAAAAATACGCTCAGTGTGAGATTTTCGCAGCAGATGTACCGGCAGAAGCATTTTCAGGACTCTCACTGTAAACAGAAGAGAAGTGTCCGACGCGAGTTGAAAGTCCTCCCCTGACACTTGGGCAAGCTGACGAGGGAGATTTTGAAGTAAAATGGGAAAGTGTTATTTGCAAGTTAGCTAATTGATATTTCAGGAAGGGATTAGCTTAAATGTGAATTATATACACTTTGGTTAAAACGTCGAGCGCACGGTGTATATATATGCAAGTTGCTTTTCCTTCTCGCCCCCCAACAACCCTCCCTTTCATTGACAACTGCTCAGCCAAAGTGCCTCACTAGTGTCTGTAAAACAGGAAGTGCACATCTCAGGACTATGCCCACTTTAAGTAGTGCATCAGCCATCGAACCTAACTACCGCCACGACCCACCCCAGAGTGAAGTGTAATCCAAGAGCCGGTTCCAGACAGCACCGGGCATCGGGCAGCTGTCAGTGGCACCCTCCCCGCCCCTGCACATGCCCTGACACTAGTCTGTAATGTCACGTGGCTTGTAATCAAAAGGAGCTGCATGCTTGTACCCTATGTGCTCCTTCGGCAGTGCCAATTCGCAGGGTTTCAAAACTCCAGGTGACAAGGCCCCCTTGTTTCTTGCCTATGTGCAGCCGCAGATGTATGCAATAGACCCAACTAAAGACTAGGGGGCTTATTTATGAAGGCCTTGCGCCGCCGGTGCGTCACTTTTTCCCATGTTAAAAGTGACGCAGCGGTGGCGCAAGGTCTTCATAAATAAGGCCCTAGGAATAAAATTAACTGCAGAAATAAGGTGTGTAACTTAATATACATGCGCTTGCAGACAAAGCTCCTTAAAAATAAATATTCACCCTGGCCACAGTAGTTTGCAGCCTCAGCACTCCCCGTACTACGACTCCCTCCCCCCCCCCCCCACCCCCACCCCACCTCCCCCAAACCCTCTTTTGGCGCTTGCTCGCCACCGGTGACAGGACTCATCACAAACTTTTACGCCTCACCACTTTCAAATGTCACCAGCCACCACTGTGCCCAAGGAGTAGGCACCCTCTGGCTGTTCTTTGCCTCCCTCGCCAAGCTCCGTGGCATTCTGTATGGATAGCTCTCGGTTCCAGTCCAGCCTTCAGACACCGACCTCACTGTTGAGAAAGTGCAAATAACGAGAAAGGAGCAGCTGATACGAGTCAGCCTTGAACACCTCAGACAGACCAAGATAACCGCGCGCTGGAGCCAGTGACGGGAGGGGGCGTGCACGTGCAGTCAGTCAATGGGAAGGCGTCTGCACTGAACACAGGCTGCGGACATGCTCTGCCTGGGCACAGTCAGGGCTTTAAGTGGGCTGAGTCTGAGCACTGGCAGTTGTTTTTGAGGCCCACGAAACGGGTCTGAAAAAAAAAAATGAAGAAAGTATTAACTTTACCAGCCGTGAAAATAGAGCCCGATAGAGACCCGTTTCGAGTGTCCCAAAAAAAAACTGCCGGTGCTCAGACCCGGACAGACCCGGCCCACTTAAAGCCCTGCCTGAGCCTCGTGAACGCAGCTTTGTGAATCACGCGCCTACAATGTATTCAGCTGGGGGTAGGCAAGTCAATGAAGTGCCTTTCACTTTATAGTTGGGTAATGTTAAATGAACCCAAGCATCCTCAACAAATTCACGCTTTTAATAGTTTCATCAACTTTTTGGAAATGTTCAGTGAGCACCATCCATTTCACAACGGTATATATGCATCCTTTGTTCTTGTCCCGATTCTCAGCAACGCTCGCCATATTTGTCGTTGCAAGGGATGCCAAAGTTCAGCACAATGCTTACAATTCATGAAACAAAGTGTAAGTAAGAAACAAGACTTGACCCTTTCACTATTATAACAAGTTGTCTTTACTGATGTGGTGTCCGGCAGCTACAAGACGCTTCAAAATATTCGAAGTAGTTGCTCAATGTGCACAACATTATTTTAACTTTAAACCAAAAATCAAAATGGCGTTGCAATATAAGAACAATATGAAAATACACCAGCGCCAAAAAGAAACTAAATGTAAATGTGTTTTCCAGATAGTTCACAATGAAAATATGGCCAGCAAACAGTTTTCGCATAAGCAATTTAGTAATTACAATCAGACTACAAGTGCACTTGGTTTGGATCAGATGCTAGTTCTGATATAAAACCTTTGTTTACTTGTTTTTGATTATATGGAATGGTGAAAAAGGAAAACACACGCAGGGGACTGGACATTTACTGTGCTAACTCCATAATTACTTATCTTTACGTTATTGTGCAAGCTAATATCTTCTTGTACCACACGTAGACTGTCCAGCGAATTCACATTCATGTGGTTCAAAAGTATAAAATAGAGGGGGCGTGGCTTGCGCGCCGCTGCATGATGGCGAGTCGCGCTTGAGCTCCCGGGCGATTGAGGTCCGTTGGGAGCTTTTATCTGCATTCCAAGAGCCCCTCTTCAGCGGGACACCTCTCCTTGACGGCGGAATATGCAGGGAGCAGTTTAACTTTGTTTCCGGCGGATTTCAGCTGAAACTGAGTACTTTCCTGACGGGCTGAAGTGACGCTCAGTCTTTTGACGGGCGGCCACCATTTTACCCGCCTGTGACGGAGATCGGCATTTCTCCTCAGAAGCGGCACACTGATACATTCTTGCCGGTTCAGCAGGAAAGCTGGGACAATTAACCTCCAGTATCTGTATTTGCTAACTTTTTGCTTTTTTCTTCTTCTTTTTTTCTTGTTTTTGTGCTTTTTGGCTGGTTATTTTGTTGCTGACGCTTTGGCTACCTCAGTGCAGTGTTCTGAAGTCTGCGCTGCATTTTCCTTACGCTGAGTGACTCTGCTTTGGCCTTTTGTTATATACAAGGCTCTTTTATGTCCTTCCTGGGAGCATATTACATATAAATCCGCTTCTGCTGCTTATTTAGCTTTGTTGCGCTCAAGCCACCTTCTTCCTTGATTTTTGGTGTGGAATACGCACTTTTTTCTTCATCAAGTGGTTGTTTATTTTTCCTTGTGGCTGTTGCTTCATGGCTGCAACTATGGGACGTTCCTCAACGACTAAAGACCCGAAAGATGCTGGTGCCTCTCTTAAACGTCTTAAACAATTGTCTCCTACGCCTGAGTCTTCTCAGTCTGACACCAATTCCACTCTTGACGCAATATTAACGCGCCTTAATGAGGTTCATGATATTGCGCAGTCAACAAAGACTAACACAGATTTACTGCAAGTGGAGGTTTCCGCTATCAGAAATGACTTTAAGGCCCTCTCTATTCGTGTTTCAGCCACGGAGACACGTACCAGTGGTGCAGAGTATACCATGCAGAAACAATCCAGGTCTCTCATCCACTTAGAGCGCTCAATGGCGGCATTGCGAAAGGATCTCACTGAGCAGGAGGACCGGAATCGTAGATCTAATCTCCGCATTTTTGGTTTGCCGGAGGATGCGGAGAAATCATCTTCTTCTATGATTGATTTCTTATATCAATGGATCCCTTCTACTCTACAAATTTCATTCCAAAAAGACTTTGAAATAGAAAGGGCACATCGTGTCCCCACTTTTCGCTCTAAATCTGCAACACAGCCAAGAGCGATTATTTTTAAGCCACTGCGTCATCAACATACGGAGCAAATTCTTGCTCACATGCGGAAGGTTAAGTCTGTCTCCTGGGAGGGCCATCGAATTTCAATTTCTCAGGACTTTGCCAGAGACACAGTCATAAGAAGGAAGGGCTTCCTCAATCTTCGCAAACGTCTCTCTGAGATGAACATTCCCTTTTCCTTCTTTGGTCCTTCGAAATTTCGCATTATCTTCAAGGGTCGTTCCAGAATTTTTTATGAACCGGCAGATCTCGCTTCCTTTTTGGACAATCAGATGGAAATACAGATGGAGATTCAACGGGCGACTACAATGGATCCTGGTGCTTCGGGCACTTGAAGTGTAGACCTATGTCTCCTTTGTTCTCTCCTCTTTTTCGGATGGCTTGAATCCATTTTGCCTTGATTTTTAGTGGTGGTTTTACCTTCCTTGTTTGTTGCCATATTAGTGTTGTTTGTTTTTTGGCTCTACTAATGATATTTTTTGCTCTCTCTTATCTATCTCTTTCTCTGACTGATGTTTTTTCTTTTTTTCTCCCTCTCCTTATATAAAATAGTGTTTTTTTGTTGTGTGTAGTCCTACGTTTTGTTTTCTTTTTCTTCTCTCTTTTGGTTACTAGTAGCTTGACTGTTGGTTGTCATTTACTGTTAATATTTTATTGATTGTTTACTCTTTTTTACCATTTTAGAGTGTCTACGTTTCAATTCCAGGTTTTTGCCTTATTTGAAGTTTATTCCCTCTTTTTTACACTGAATGCCTTTAGATAGTTTTATCCCTAAGCTGGTATTTACGATATATTTAGGATGCTTCTCTTTAAGGTTTATCTCTTTTCTAGTTGATTCACTCCCTTTTCTAGTTGTTCCATAGCTTTATGGCCTACACCGCTTTCTGGTTCTTACATGTATATGTTGATTAGGTTATGCGCTCTGCCTATATAACATTTTATTTTCTCCTTGATGGATCATCCTCTCCTTTGCTATTCAACGCTAGCCTTACAACATGCCTTACTATCATACGGTTATGTTGTCTATTCACTCTTTGTCTTTATGTTTTCCTGATTCTCTATTGCATGCTACCAGGCTTATGTACTTTAAGGAATGCTGATATATGGATTCTTATGCGCTGTGTTTTTGCCTCTGAACTGTATTCCTGTTTAGAGTAGTTATTAGTACTGATGATTTCAAGTTCTTCTTTATTTAGAACTCTTTTCCATGCTTTTTCTACCAGATATCTGCTTTCTCTCTATTTAATCTCTCTTACACTTTCACAAGTTTATGCTTTTATATAATGTTTATATTATTGATGCTTCTTCCACGTATTTTTTCTCTTTAATATCTGTTTCATGAACTGTTTTTTCATTGGGGCTGATTATACTGCATTTTATTCTCCTTATGACTGTTTCCTTGATCCCCCTTTTTCACGTTCCCCCGAGTATGAATTTGGTCTTTTTCAGACCTCCCCTCTTTGCTTTTCTCCCTCTTCTTCTCTCTTTTTCTCGCTATCTCTTTGCTTTTCTTGCTCCTTGGACTTCCTCATTGGCCTTCCTTTTTTCATTGTTTTTGTGCGGTGTTTGGAGGTTTGTCACTAATATGTTTGCTCCTATATTATCGTCTATGTCTTTCTTTTTTGTTCTTCTACATGGATCATGCCTGGTTTAAATGTATTATCCCTTAATGTTAAGGGTTTAAATCACCCAGTTAAGAGGTCAAAAATTTTGGACTACTGCAAATCTCTCGCTTCAGATCTTGTGCTTTTACAGGAGACAAAGGTCTCGGGTAGGGAGGCCCTATTCTTGAAGAAGGAGTGGGTTTCGGATGTTGCCTGTTCTGATGCATGTGGTAAAAGGAATGGGGTTATTACGCTGATTTCTAAGAAATCTGGTTTGTCTCTTATTTCTTCCGAACAGGACACAGAGGGTCGTTGGCTATTGTCTAAGTTGTCTGATGGTAATGTTGATATCTTTGTCATGAATATTTATGCCCCTAATAAAGATGACCCGATGTTTTGGAAATTAGTAACCAAAAAATTACATGACACTCCTCACTCTGGTAATCTTATTGTGGGTGGAGATTTTAATTTACCAATGGATCCACCAATGGATAGAAATTCTGCCTTTCATTTTCGTCCCCCGAAGGCGCATAAACAAATGACTAATATGTGTTCTCTCCTTCATCTTCAAGATGTATGGCGTTTGTTTAATCCCACTGGCAGTGATTTTTCTTCTCCCCTCATTCTACTTTCTCCCGTATTGACTATCTTTTGGTACACTCCTCTCTTCTTCAATCCTCCTTCCCTCCTCTTATTCATCCTATTTTAATTTCCGATCATGCAGCAATTTCTTTCACGTTGTCGTCCTTTGCTTCCATGACGAGGTCACGCTCATGGAGACTGAATACAGAAATTCTGTATGATGAATCCCAGGTATCTGAGTTTTCTGAGGAAATTCTGAATTTTTTTCTTAAAAATTAAGGATCAGTAGAGTCCCCGGTGGTGCGCTGGGATTCTTATTAAATGTACGTTTCGCGGACACGTCATTAAATGTATGTCAAGGAGGAATGCTGTTATTAAGAAAGAACTCACAGATTTAGCTAGTGAGATTAAAATACAAGAATCTCTTTTTCGTCATTCCAAAGATAAATCCTGTCTACAGTCCATTAAACAATTGAAATATAAGTATAATTCTATTGTCACCAAAAGAGCTCATATTGGCCTCCAAGCTCAAAAATCTAAGGCGCTCTTATTAAAAAATCGGGCTGGTAAGATTCTTGCGGCCACATTAAAATTTCAAGAATCTTCTCGTATGTCTTCGCGGAATTCTTCTATTAATGATCATACGGGGTCTAGGAAATTCCAGACTGAGGAGATTCTTGAAGTATTCCGTGATTTTTATAAGAACTTATATACTCCCTCTGATCAGGCCTCCTATGAGCAATGTCAAGAATTTTTGCAAACAATTCCCATAAAATCAGTATCTGTGGAAGACAGTTCCTCTTTGAATGGTCCAATTACCTCTGACGAAATTACCGCTGCTATTAAAGATACCCGTTCTGGGAAAGCACCGGGTCCTGATGGATACCCTATTCTGTTTTACAAAACCTTTCTTACGATACTTGTCCCCAAATTACAATCTGTTTTTGATGCGTTCATTAAGGATGGTTCTGTTTCTGGTTCTTCCGCCGATGCTACAATTGTAGTGATTCCAAAAGAGGGAAAAGACCACTCTGACCCCAAAAATGTTCGCCCTATTTCGTTGCTCAATATGGAAGCTAAGATCTTTGCGAAGATCTTAGCTAGACGTCTTGAATCCTTTATTTCTCTTCTGATCCATCCCTCGCAAACAGGTTTTGTTAAGGGGCGTCTGGCGCGTGACAATATTCGAACGTTCTGCCATATTCTTGGATCTGCCAAGCGCTCTCAACTTCCGGCCGCAGCCTTGGCACTTGATGCTGAAAAGGCCTTTGATAAGGTTTCTTGGCCTTTCCTGCGTGCTGTTTTATGTGCTCATAACCTTGGAGACTCTTTCATTCAAATGGTTATGTCTCTCTACTCTTCACCTAGAGCTAATATACGGGTTAATGGGGCTACTTCATCCTTTTTTAATCTTCGCCAAGGGACTAGGCAGGGCTGTCCTCTATCCCCCCTTTTATTCTTGCTATCCATTGATCCTCTTCTCAGGATGATTGATCTTCACCCTGATATTAAAGGTTTTTCTTTTGGTCCTCATTGTATTAAAACAGCCGCCTATGATAGCCATTCCTGCTATTTCTGACACAATTTCTCTCTTTTCCAAGGTCTCTGGCTACACCCTAAATAGGGATAAAACTGAGATGTTCCCTTTGAATGCGTACTGTTTCTCTCACCATGTGGGTTCTGCGGGCTTCAAATGGCAATCTAAACAATTAAAATATTTGGGTATTTATTTTTGTTCTTCCCTTTCTGCTACCGCCTCCTACAATGAGTCTCAAACCATTCTTAAAGTACGGCATCTGTTGGAAACCTGGTCTCCAAAGCACATTTCTTGGTGGGGCCGTCTGCAAACGCTTAAAATGATGATTACCCCTATCATTAACTTTGTCTCCTCTATGCTCCCGGTTAATCTTTCTGCATCCTTCTTTCATGAAATTGATGTTATTACGTCTAAATTCTTATGGAATGGTAAAAGGGCTCGACTTGCCTATACATTTTTACGTCAACTCTGTGACATGGGGGGCTGTAACCTTCCTAACTGGGAAAAATACCAAATTGCTTTTTTGGCATCTCAGGGCGCCTTATGGTTCTCTTCTCCTTCTGTTCATGTGCCCTCTTGGCTGTTAATAGAACAATCTTTGGCCTCTCCTCTGCCGACTGCTTCTTTTATGACTATGAATACCCTTTCTATCCATTTCTCCCGATCCATTATTCTGGACACTATCGCGGCGGTCCGGAAGATTGATAAGAAGGTGGCGGTTCCACTTCATAAAACCAGATGGTCGTCTATTTGGCGGAATTCTAGAATCAAGATCAATATTGATCCTGCTATGGTGACTTATTGGGCTGGTAAAGGTTTATCGCTTGTTAAACAGCTCTATGATGCTCACGATCAACCTCTTCCTTTTTCCTCCTTAGCGAGCCAATTTGCGTTATCTAACTTGGACTTTTATACTTTCCTTAAAATTAAGGTGGCTGTTGCTAAGCTGCGTTTACATCCCTCCTCTCCCACAGTTACCCTCTTCCAACTGTGGGTTCGGTCTGGTCATGTGGCCTCCAAAATTTATAAATTCTTGTCATCTTCTGTACTGCCTACTTCGACTGTCGCTCAGCGTAAATGGTTACGTCATTTTGATCATACTCTCACTGATCATATCTCTGCAGACACCTGGCAGCTTATTGGTAAGCTTTCTCTATGTAATACAATTGCCCCCTCACTACTACAGTCTAAATTCTTCTCTTTGAATCTCCTTCATTGGACTCCTAGTCGTTTGCATTCGCTCAATCTTAAAGAAGATGATTTGTGTTGGAGTTGTGGGTTGCTACCTGGTGATTTCCAACATATGTTCTTTGGCTGTTCCCTTCTCCCACCCTTTTGGGACCTCATTCATAAACACCTTATGCTTATATTTGGTATTCAGTTCCAACTTTCTTTTCCATTAATTTTCTTAGGTCCGTTAGCCTCCCCGGTCCCTCTTCCTTCGGATCCCATGGAGTTGAAATTGATGGACCTGTTGTTGACTATTGCTGTGAAAGTTATTCTCATGGAATGGAAGTCTTTTTCTTCAATTTCATATCATACTTGGTGGGCTTGGGTTTCCTTTTTACGCAGTGCTCATACTTCTGTTGATCGTGCTCATCTTACTCCTTCCATATCGGCGGGTGTGTGGTATGCTTTAGACTCCTACATGGATTCAGCCTCGCAAGGGTTGGTTGCGCAATTTCCCTTTGATATGCCTGATTAATTTTTGTTTTTTCCGTTTCGGAAGGCTCTACGGAAGTCCTTTTTCTCCTGCTCTCCTTTCTGTCTTACCTTCTCTATCCTTTTCTTCTTTTTCTCTGTTCTCTTTCTTTTCTATCTTCTCATATCCTTCCCTTCTTTTTTCCCACAAATATAACCTGATAGTGTTACCATAATTATATATGTCGACTGATTTTTAATTTCTATTCTTTAATTGACTTTTTATCTGATTTTAGTAGACCTCATATATTGATGTTTGCTTCGCATTATTTGTTTTTTGATATTCATATGATGCTTGTAGTTTTCTGATTACAATGGTATCACTACTGTTTGTATCTTATTTCCTTAGGTACTCCTTAAAATAATAAATATTTTGAAATGAAAAAAAAAGTATAAAATAGAAATAAAAATACTATAAGTAGAAAAAGCAAAAAGTTAAATGGCTGTATGAATGCCTGTATGTGTATGTAAATTCAATTAGAAGTATTTCACCTCTGTTGATTTCCCCTGACAGATTTCACCAAGTAAAACCTGCCTACATTTATTATGAGTAAACGTCCAGAGAAAAGACAAAACATGCATCATTTCTATGGCTTTTAGAGGGAATAGGAGGTACACCTTACCCTGAGTCCCTGTATCTACTGGGTTCAGTGTATGCTCCATCCCAGTCCCCCACCCCCATTATCACTCCCTCAGAGTCACGTGTCTCTTAAAATAAAAATTATGGTGAATATGTGGAATGAAGTGGCAGAGCTTGTCCTTTGCCTCCTTGGCTTAACGACAGGCTCCGCCACTTCAGTAACGCAAGGTTGCACCATATTTACAAGAATGTGGTGAAGCCTTGCATTTCCCTCTGTGATGGAGCTATGTTTAACAACTTAGCGTCAATGCAGGCACCCTTTCACCAGAGTGTAAGGGTGTCTGTGTGCAGGGGAGTATTGGTTATGTATAGGTAGGCCCCCCTTCCTGCACATAAACAATCCTAAAATGTAATTTTGTAACTTTCATGTGTGCTGCTTCATGCAGCACACATGAAAATTACAAAATGGCATTTGTTCAAAAGGTTTGTTTATTTATAGGAAGGGACACCTTCCTGTACATAAACAAACCATGGCATTTTGCTTTTTTCCATGAGTGCTGCACAAGGCAGCACAAATGGAAAAAGCAAAAACGAGGAGAAATAATGCATTTCTCCTCGTTTTGCCAACTTAAGACCAGGATTTTGCTGGTCTTAATTTTGGCACTGTCTCCTATGTGAGCCACCTTTGTACATAGGGGGCAGCATCAAATACAATGGGTGTTGCGGTGGACCGCCTACCACAACACCCACTGCATGTCCCTTTCAAGTTAACCATAGCGTGAAAGGGTGTCTTATGTACAAAGCAGCATTAAGCCGCGTTAAGTGGCTTAACGCTGCCTTGTATATAAGGCAAGGCCCCTATCGCCATGGGAACGTCACAAAAAGTTATGTTCCGTTGGCGGTAGGGGCTTGTACATATGCCCCTATGTTTTCCTTCACCTTCTTTGCTGTTTGCTTATTTTTTATGTTTGCACCTGCATGGCCAAGATGGCCCCAGATCAAGAGTTGTGAATGCTTGTGTATTGGACTCCAGCTCACCTATTCGTCCACGTGGTACCAAAAGTATCATATACTTCCATTTCCTTAAACTGCCAAAAAATGTCTCAAAACAGATTTTTGTTGTTGGAAAAATGTACTTCATGCTAATGAGCACCTCCCACAAAACTAAATTTTCAGGCTGTGAGTGCAATCTTTTAAGCTACATCACACATTAGGCTAGGGGGACTAGAGCAGTCGCTAGGGAACGAGGTCCAGAAAATATTCCAATTACAGTGCTCCACATCGAAACGCAGTAACAACAGTGTGCTTTTATACTGCATAACAAAGTCAACAGCAAAAACAAACGAACACCCCAAAACTATACTGTAGAAAACTTATAAGATTCAACAAACTAGAACCTGAGTATATTATTATGAGCAGTGGAAAGCTGATACATTGCTATAGCCTATTAGCCCGCCGTAGCGGGCTTTACCGGCTATTAAAGGCCCGCTGAATCGTTAAAGGCACGAGCCAAAGGCGAGGGACTTTAACGAAACAGCGGGACTTTTATAGCCGGTAAAGCCCTGCTACGAAGGGCTATAAGGCTATTATAACATTCTGCTACTAGAGGGCAGAATGTTCTAACAAATTAAACAAAGGGTTCTCGAAGCTCCTCGAACTTCGAGAAGCCTTTGTAGAACATTGGAATGTTGCTCTGCGGGCCTTTACCGGCCCGTAGAAGCAGGGAGCACTCCATTGTCTGCAATGGAGCTCCCAACATTCCAATGTTCTAATTAAGATTAGTTGCATAGAGTTATGGCATGATTTAATATAATTGTATTAATTGGTAATTTACACGTGTGAGTTACCACTTGAGAGAAAGTAAGAAAGGGGTAGGATGATATGGAATATATTTTCAAATTGCCAGTTTGAGGATGAATTTACCATTAGATATGACTGCTTGCACAGAGCTTTCGCATAGCAAAAGTAATAGTCATAAATGTGAAAGTTGACCAGAATGTCAAGCATTGGTAATGCATGGGTTTCGCCTATGTAATGAATAAAGCGCTGTTTTCATAAACCATTTTAGGAGAGAAGGAAAGAGCTCCCTGACATATAACACAGGAGTGGAGAGGATGTGATGCAGGGGCCAGAGCTGCTGACTCCAGAGGGGGGATCCCAGTTCCAGTCTGGGTGGTGATGCCCCCAAACATCCTGTGATTCTATGCAAATCCGTCTCCGGGTGATCAATTGTTATATAAATATGCTGCAAGAGTAAATGGTAAAACTTTATGAAAATATAGGTCCACCAAAGCGATGTTAACATTATTTTGTCAGGGGAAACACATGGAGGAAAGGTAAGTGGCACACACAGGAACCAATGAGAAGCCAGGAAACAGAAGAAATGGGATGTAAGTCCCATTCAAGTTTATATTAAAAACAATTGATTACTCAAGCACAGTGCAAGCAGTGAGCAGGTCAAACCTAAAAATGAAGTAACCTAATTTCTGTGGAGCTCCTCCAACCCCTGCAAAAGCAGCATTTTCCAGGGCCCGGGATTCCCTTCAGGGCTGTGAAGCACCTGGTCAAGCCTGGTGTGGCCTAGAACTGTCATCCTGGTAACTGCCATGAGAGAAGAACCGAACTTTGGGCCATAAAGGCACCTGGGCGCTTGCCGATTGATGTGGCTACTAAGCAGAGCCACACATAGCGGGCGGCATG
Organism: Lissotriton helveticus; assembly: GCF_964261635.1. NCBI lineage: Eukaryota > Metazoa > Chordata > Amphibia > Caudata > Salamandridae > Lissotriton > Lissotriton helveticus. The sequence continues at coordinate 1,942,770,920 of NC_136063.1, read as the reverse complement.
GTGCAGGACCTTTGCTGACAGAACTCTGCCACATTTGTGGGGCCTGATGCTTTCAAAATCCAGTATATTTGCCCGCAGGGTCGGATTGGGATCACAATTTGACCCGGGCACTGCCCAAAAAAGTGGCCCACTTTTGCGGGGCGTGCACTTTCATGAAACACCATTAGTTACTCTGAGAGGTCTCATTTGTAGGTACATGTTTGGTAAATCAAGCATTTTAAAGCTTATAGACCCAGTAACATTGGTAAAGACTAGGAGCATTGCAGTTCTGAAAACTGAGTACTAAACTTGCAGTCTTAACGCCCTACACAATGTAGTTAGATGCTCTTTCCCAACCAGCTATGTTCTTGACTCTGATTATAACATAAATCAGAAATCTAGTACAAAGTCAAGGGGGCAGGGTAAGACTCGAATCTCTGGATAGAACAGTAAAAGGAAGAGCAGCTCTGAACCTCTGCCTTGGAGAATAGAACCTCTAATGACAAACAGCAAAGAAATACATTTTGCATATCAGCCATAAAAACATTTTGAAAAACACTCACAAGTAAGTAAATCTAGCTCCCTCAGAAATGTTGCACTTTTCCCTGAACATAAGTACCTTTTGCCACATTACCCCCCCCACTCTTTCTTTTTCTGCACTGCTCTTATTAAACAGTGATCCCCATTTCTGCTGGACAGTACCATCTGGGGACTGGGTGAAAAGAGGAGGGGAACAGAGAGGTAAAGAGACACTATAAGGACAGAGGTAAAGTAGAACTAGAAATGAGGTAGTGATAGGTGGGATGGGAGAGATATAAGGTAAAGAAGGAAAAAACAGGTAGCCAGAAGATAGGGTACATAGCTATATAACGAGTAGAAGGTAGGTAGATAATGAGTGTAAGAGATATAGGTCATACATTATAGTCATAGACACACACAAAGGAAGCAGTAAACACACTCTGTTCTCAGAATCATAGTTCAATTGACCTGCAGACAATTAGTGATATTGGTTTAAATATTCCATCTGAGTAACAATCCCTCACAATTCTTCACATGCCCTCCATGTGTAAAACACGCGCTGTAGCACCAAATCTAAAGCAAGCTATGTGGGCCACAATTGCCAACAGTTGTTCAACCTTATAAAAAGCACTTCAAACTACATGGAATTTTATTTATTTTTGTTTACAAATTATTTGTTTACTTTTTTATTCTACCCATTCACCTCTTCCACCATCTCACTTTGGACAATTACTCAGTGGTTAAACGCCCTTTGCGAATTTGGAACCTGGAGTCTGCTAAAAATGTTATCCTTCCCAGGTGGATGAAATGACACCAGTACAAAATACTACTGCTTTCCTACTACATATCCCGTCATGGTATCCGTATAGACAGCACTGCAGCACAGAATAGTGCTCTCATGGGGTGCACCACGATGGCGTCTCTGCACCCCCACAATACTTGGAGTGTATTGTAGCTCCCAGAAGCACCCTTTGTAGAGGCAGATTTTGCAGGAGGGTACAGAAATGTCTCTGGTCATGATGTGCACATCTTTGATGTCGCTTTTATAGGTCTAGATTATGAAAGATGGGCAACTAATGCCCCAAAAAAAAGATTACTAATCTACTATTAACTTCTAATCTTGGGTTTCAGAGTAGCTTGCTGCTCATAACAAAGTATTGTCGTGGGGCTGAGCCTTGCATTCACATTGTGTTAAGTTGACATGAGCTTATTAGAAGTTTAAACGCCATTTTTCCTTTCTGCTGCCTTTTGCACACGGCACACATTATAAGAAATGTTTAGAGTCTAGCAGAGTGTTTTGCTTCACACGAGAATAATATGTTTTTCTATATTAGCAGCCTTGCTTGGTAAGCTTCGTATGAACAGTGAGTGCCGAGGCCTTCAAGGTTATTTCAACACAGTGGTTGTTGTTCGGACTGATCAGCGCACGTTGTAGACATAACATATATGCAGCTGTGGCCACCTCTGATTTTGGCGCGTTTAATAATGCACTGCGTAGGCATGATCACACACACTTGGAGAACATTTGCATGCTGAGAGCTGGTGCAGAATCTGATGTGATCCATTTCTGCTAGTAACAGAGTTATGGGGCCACCTTTGTAATCCCAAGAGACCTTCTGTAGATATAAAATAACCTACTAGCAAGGGAGGGTGAAATATCGGTATATTTTAAACCTGTTTTCATTTAGTATTATAACATGCTTTCTCCATTTGTATTTTATGGAATAGTAACTATGCTGATAATCTTGTTGCTGATAGTATGTATGCTTGTATCAGCTAAGATACTGCCCATGAGAACACCGCATTAGAAATAAACATTTCAAACTTGCACGTGTCTTCATTTACTGTCTGTTTTGGACTGGTATGAGAGTATAACGAAAGAGTGTTCATGTGTACCACATTGCCTGAGGTAATCTAAGTTCCATGTTCTGGGTTGTCTAATCATTGGTATTTTGGAAGAGCCAATGAGACACTGATGCTAGTCTGGTAGGGGATGTTGGGTGGGTACTCAGGTGAGTTGTGGCACACCCTAATTCACTGAGGTTCCAAGTCTCTATGCACAGTTCTGTGTAAGAGCAGAATCCCTGCTACATGGCGCCCATACAATGGTGGTCTTGTTACATGACGCTTGAGTAGTACTTCTATCAGTCCTTAGCCCCTTCACTATTGTTTCCGGATAACAGTGGTGTTGGACAAACCTACCTATAATTACATAGGTCTTTTCAAGCTTGAATCTTTCAAAATGGTTTACTTTTGATTTACTACCCAGTTGTGCTACATTGTTTTACATTGTACTTCTTCTCTGTGTCACTATGGCTAACGTTGACATACCGCAGCATAGTCGCATTGCAGTCCGCAATCATTTGCAGGTTAATAACGTTGGTTTGTACGGCATGGCTGTTATTTTGGTGATGAGTGCTGAGGTTGCTTACCCGTTTGAGATTTTCTACTCATGGGTGACGTTTCCTGCAGCAGATGCGGCTATCAGGTGTTTCACACTTACACTCACACTGCCGTGCCCTTGGAATATGTTCCTTATAGGACACAGGAGATTCCGATTTCTGCATGGCAGCACCGTGTTTGGTTTGATGGCGCCCTTCCCCACAGTGTAACGGCGATTAGATTGGGTCCTTTTTGCCATTCCAGATGCTTCTTGGCCGGTTTTGGCTGGATTCACCCCGCATTCTCGCTCGGGGTTAGTCCCTGTTGCTGAATTCCGGACCTTGTATAACTCTGCTATCAGTGTTATTCCTGCCCTAGTTCAATATATTACCCGCAATTTCCAGGTGCTGCGGCACTTCCAGCTGGACCGAGCGGTATGAAGCTTAGTCCAATGATGGTCAATGCGGTTGTGGGCAAGCATCCCCAGGATAAGGATGATATGCCTTTTTGGCTTGCCGAGAAGTTTGACCAGCTGGAAGCAGCATTTCCTAATTCTACTCCCGTAGAAAAACACAGGATTCTTACAATTAGTTTAACCAAAGACTTGGTACCAGAAGCCGGTGACTGCGAGTCATGAGGTAGGATTTGTGCGGCAGTGTACACGAGGTGCTTCGGCACTCCGTCAATGGCTGTCCTTCCGACGGTCATTAAGCGTGTTCAGGACGAACACGGACCGGAGGCTTCGGTTGATTTGGGAATGAGACTCGTGGGCTCATTTGATGTCGTTTCCGATCTAGTCCTTTCTAATATAAAGGGAGATGCGATGAACTTTCAAGTGGATAACGCCTTACGCGAGTTCCCCAATGCCAACAAACCCAGAAAGTTACCAAGAATTATTACGGCGGCTTATAAAACCATTGGCCGCAATAGTTTAGGTTTCAAGCCCTTTTCTGCAAAAGATAAAAAACAAACTCAGGGTGCGAAATCTGAAACGGACGTTCAGCCCACAGCTCCAAAGAAAAATTGGAACAGAAGAAAAAAACAGGGAAAACAGCAACAGAAACAGGAGTCCCGTCCCCCATCACCAGTGCCTGAGTCTACTGAGCGCGTTTATGATTTGAGCGACCGCACTACGATTAAGTCGCCTGATAGAATTCAGGTTCCTGATCAACGCTCTCCTCATTCTTTACAGGACACATCGGCCTCTTCGTCTGGTGGTGGAAGCAGCGGCAGAGGTCGGGGTGGCCAGCAGAGTCGCGACCAGCCCCGCACGAAAGACGGAAAAGGCAAGCAGGAAGATTCTTCACAGAAAATACCCCAGTTTCAGAAAAAGAAAGTTGCCGCTTTAACAGCGAGATATGTCACAGATAGTGAGAATGCAGCTTCGGAATTAGACATGGGCGCTGACGCTGTTGGACAGCGTGGCGGAGATTACCATAGTACGAGAAGCCCTGCATCCATTACTGAAGGTGACAGCGACTGACCAATGTGTTGTTGTAGAGACAGCTGATACTAGAGTAGCTCGCCCTGATAGGCTTTTTGAAATTGTCCTTTCAATTGAAGTTGACTTTCAACGTACCATCAAAAGGGTATTTCGGGAAAATCTTACAACTACCTATGACATTTTGTTAGCGGAGGTTGACTGGCCCCCACCTTTTGTTCTCTCAGCTCCGAGAGGGGAGGAGGTAATCTTCCCTAGTTCCGCGCACACAGTGTCTAAGGAGCATGCGCTGAATTTTGCAGAAGAGTGGGCTAAGGCACTTACGCCGGCTTTGTAACGTGTTCACTGTAGTTGGGATACATTTTCCCCACTCCACGAGAATCCCTTACGGTCTATGCCATAGCCTCAACCTCAATATCCTATACGGCTTGAAGCAAAAGCTTCCATGGCGGAAATCCTTGAACAATTAGAATATCAAGGAGTGATTGAAACTTGTGTGTCACTGATGAATAACCCACTTTTTACTGTGACTAAGCCTGACGGTTTGTACCGTTTGTTATTGGATTACCGGGATTTAAACTCGCATTGCTGTACCTGTGCAGTACAGAATACCCACGGCTCTGCTTTAGTGGATGGTCTTGTGCGCAAAAGGTTTAAAACCACACTTGACATATCCAACGTTTTTTTTGCCCACAATTTGTCTGGTCTGAGTTCCCAATGGACCAGTTTTACCAGTGGTGGCAAACAACGCCAATTTAAACTGGCCATGGGCTATAAGAATAGTCCGGGTGTGTTTGCTGCCCGCATTTTCTCTCTTTTTGAGAGAGTGGACCCAGATACGTGTTCGTATGTGGAGGACCTCTATCGCACAGACGACGAAATTTGGGCGCATCAGTGTCATGTTGACCACATTATTTGGAACTTTGCGGACTTCGGTTACAAATTCAACTTTGCAAAGTCTCACATTGCAGAGTACACAGTGTTGTTCCTGGGCTATGAGCTCAACAATAAAGGTCGAGGTTTAGCTCCTTACTTCTTGGAGAAATGCGCACAGCTGCGTGGTCCCATAAAACACTGAAAAAATTACAGTCCTTGCTGGCCTTTATGAATTTCGGGCGTACGTATATTCCCAAATATGCCCAGAGTTTCAAGCCGTTGTATGCTTTGATACAACCTACTTTTCCCAAATTGTGCTGGCTGCCTGAACATTCAGCCATTCTGCAATCTTTGCAGGCTGATCTTCTAGAATCTAAATCCTTACTGACTCCTGATAACCACACCAACCTCGTGATAAGAATCATCCCTGGGGCAGTGGGTTTCACATACCTTACTTTTAACGAAGGAGACACAGTACCTATCGCTTACAAGTCTCACTTGTACACTTCGGCTGAAATTCGGTTTTCCACTGTGGAAAACGTTTTGACAGCAGTGCAAATGGCGAATATTAAGGAATGTGCATTGTCACAGGGAAAACGCATGTTGGTTGTTACCCCGTATCCTGCACTAGAGGCAGTGACGAAAGCCAATGTTCCAGATTCTAAAGCTTTGCACCCACGGTGGATACAATGGGCTGCATCATTAACGGCCCCGGATGTCACGTTTATTTTTGATGCCTCCTTGCAGTCACAGGAGTTTTTACAGTATGAATTTGTTCATCCTGCTCCGTTAACCATGCGGCCTTTGGAGGATTTCCATTGTATCATTTACACTGATGGTTCAATGCAAGTTGCGCATGGGTCTAAGCACGCATATGTTTCATCTAGCGCCACTGTGGTTGGTACCATGGTGAATGATGAGTTCATGTCCGATGTCGTACATAAGCAGACATTAGGAGACTGTACTGCACAATTGGCAGAGCTCCGTGCTCTGATGCTTGCATAGGAGTACGCTGATCCTAGTGTGACTACTCTTATTGTAAGTGATTCTTACTACAGTGTCCAGTCTTACAATGAAAACCTGTTCTTTTGGATTCAGAATGATTTTCGTGATTCCAAGGGTAGCACAATAAAACATAAAATGATCTGGGTCCTAGTGGCTGAACTTAAAGAGCAGCTGCCACTATTGTATGTAATTCATAATCTTGGTCATCAACGTGTGGGAGTTCATGCTGTTGGCAATAGTTTGACCGATGAGGCCGCGCAAACAGCAGTTTCGACATATATGGTTGCAGCAGTTACACGTTCCAAAAGTAAGATTGATGTTGACATCTTGGCAGCTATTCCTGCTACTGAGAAGGGAAGTAAATATCCTAAGGGGTTTCCTTCGAAGTTAACAAACGCAAAGGTGCACCACAAATTTCTTCAAATAACAATTCTGTTAATGAATTTATACAAAAATGATGTCCTTCTTGTATTTTCAAAATTCTTTATTATTCAACGTTAGCACCATACAGCCGACGCGTTTCGTCCCTGTGGGACTTCTTCAGGGCTGTTAATACAAACATATTTATAATCAAAAAATAAAAGTAAAAACAGGGAATATATACATTTGACATTTTACATGACTTAGTTATACTACGTACTTAACCACAACAAGTTGACTACACAAGACATTATAAAAGATTTAGGCTTACTTCTAAGACACAACATTGGATGATCATAGAGAATTGTAGGCCTAAATTAACATTTGATTAAAATCTTTGTAGGACAGACAGCTAAAGTCTATATTCAAATAAAGGAAGTTTCTGGATTTACCTAATATACATTCATTCGATGTGTTCAATTTTTCAAATTGTAACATATTTAAATTTCTTTAAAAAACATTACAACTGAGTAGTTTGATAAAAAGAAGTAAATATGGAAACGAAAAAATGAGCTGAAACAAATTTGGAAAGTATTAGAAACATATAATAGTGAAAGGGACGAGCCAAGATGAAATTTATATATATAAATACGGGGAGTCCTAATTAAGGATTTCGAGTTTTTCACCGAAATGATGACTGTGTGTTGATGGTCAATGCTTTTGGAAACTAAGTCATCAACACTTTACAAAGATAAGAGCGAGATCAAAGAGGTCAAAAAGATCCAAAAGATTAAACTAAGAAGAAAGTTCACAAAACCTTAGGGGAAAGAATGGGAATCTGATTAGAAAAGGTATTTGTATTTCGAGCAATAGATACCTTTTAAATTGATGGTAATACTTCCAGTTTGTATCCTCAAGGTTGGGAATCTGTGTGGCGCCTTTCCCATTCATATATCTTCATAAAAGTAATAATTTAGCAGGGCTTGTGCTGTATCTTCATTTGTGAGTCAACAGGGTTCCGGGTAGGACAAATAGAAGAGAGGGAAAAATATATAAATGAGAGTGCTGTCCAGCAGTGGGAGTCTTTAGTCAGAGATGCACCTTATGGCACTGTAATGCATCTAGAGCCCTTAAGATCTTTTCTATGGGCTTTTGGATATTTTACCGATTTGACCTTCAGTACCCAGTTTAGACGCCATATATGATTCATATAGACTTACTTTCTCTATTAGGAATTGGAGTAAGGTGATATAGATGATGCGGCCTTCATATGTTGTTTTATTCTACTCCACCATGTGGTGAGGAAGATTTTTCAGTCCATAAGACAAACCAATCTGTGAGGCATAAGTAAAGAGTCAATAGAATATGAAGAGATATCTGATAAGAGGAATAACATCTATAAGTGAGCTAGTATAAGCAGTATGTTTACACTTTTGTAGCAGGTTAGGGTATAGTGGACAAACCTGCGGAGTAATAGCAATAAGGTGTATATCATCATGTCTATAAGGGAGGATGGAGGGTCCAGGGTTATGTGAGTAATAGGGAGCAAGGTTCAAAAGGGACATAGGAGGTTTCTAAATGACTGATAAAGTTGTTACCTGTGTCGGTCTCAATATTTTATCCGGTAGTTCCAAAGGATGAATCACTAGGGCTTATGTGTGGGCACTGGAGTACCAGCAGGTCTAGGGAAGATAGAGGGGAAACCAATTCAAAGCTGGGAAGAAATGCTTGAGGACGAATACAAAGTATCTAGATCAAACGAGCGTAAGCTGCAATGAACAGATGAGGGTGTGATCAAGCCCCATATCCAAATTTCTAAATGCATCTCGGATATTAAAGCACCTTCCAATGCTTGTTGTCCCTCTTCCTAAGTGCTATGGTTACAGTCTCAAGGACCCATCAACACACTACGTACAGCATAACGCTGCCTTTTCCATATTCATTGCTGACTAACTTCAATCTTTATAGGGTTCTTTCCCTTCCTCAATACCCTGGACACATATGAGTCACACCACCCAAACATTAGGTGGAAAAAACATACTGGTCATAATTGTAGAGTCTGGGACCTTTAAATAGTATAAAAGTAGCATGGTACTATCTATACACCTCTAGCTACAAACAACCACAGGAATATCTAACTATGGGTGATTCAATTGCTTACCGATCATGATAAATTGCCCTGTCCTCATCCACAGCGCCTTTCACCTTCTCCGGAATCCGAGGTTCCCGCAGCCCAGGCATGATGGAGGGGCAGTTCTGTTTAAATAGTACAGCTAATGATGTGTAATTGCCGACACCTGAAATTGACGCGCGAAATTTAGACAAGAGGAGCCTCGGTGTAACCTTGTCAGTGCTCGCGAATATGGCAGCCATTTTGGAGTACGTCCCATAGCTAAGATTTGATAGTGAATGCGCCGTGTTAAATGCGAGCTTAACGTATTATACGTTCTCACAAAAAAAAAAACTTGGGGAAAAGAAATTAAACATTCCTAATGTGTGATAAACGGTAATATAAGCCTAGGTCCAAAGAAGAAAAGAGTCCTTGTTAGTGCCCATTGATATTAGTGACACGATTCGTAATTGATCCTAAGTTGACCGTATGCAACGAGAACCTCTTAGATGTCTAAGTCGATTCTACGGTATGGAGAACTGACTTTTGCTCAGCCGCCCAATCTGTCAAAGGCTTAGGAACCCTATCCTATTCCAGTAAATGGCAAGTGCGAGCGCCGGGCGTAAGCGTCATGACCTGCCTGCCTCTAATCTGGTCCATGCCATGATCATATTTAGTTTTTGAAACGGAATTTTTAGCCACATAAACCCAAAGTTGGAATTAAAAAAGAATATTGTACATGAGGAAGATGAAGTATATCTCCTTTTCTTTTTTCGCCCAATGGTGTGCAAAGCACCGAAAATACAAAAAGTTACTAGAGATCATGTTAAGTGGAAGTCGTGAATGAACCAAGGTGAAAAAGAGAGAGCACAATGACCAAAATAACCGTTGAAATAGCGGAAAGTAAAATCTAATAAGGGAAAAGGAGATAGACTCCACAATTATCCAGTTACGCATGGCAGTAATATCTTAAATTTGACTCTATATATAAGTATGACATCACAGCATTGGATCAACATTACTTACAAGTGGTGTTATTTATCCTTGTATCTTCTTTATAGAGACAAAGCCATGAATCAGAAGTAACATTCCTAAGCATTGGTGCACCTTTATGCCCCAAGATGTTCTTGATAGTGCAGTTAACTGTTTGTTATTGAATACTAGAGTCTTCTCCGGACATGACCATCTTTCAGTTTAACATGAAGAAACGTGTTAAATTTTACTCTATACACGAGTGTGACATCTCTACCTAAAGTCAACATTACAGATAAGTAGTATTATTTGCACTTATATCTTACTCACAGGAACAGAACAATAAGACAGAAGCAACATATCTAAACATAAAATCAACATTACAGACAAGTGGTGTTATTTGCACTTATATCCTATTCACAGGAACCAAAAATAGGACAGAAGCAACATATCTAACAGTTTGCCCAAAGATGTACTAGATAGTGCGAATGCCTTAATTGTTAATGGGTACTAAAGTCTTCTCCGGACAAACCCAGCTCCCAAGGATGAAGGCTTAAAAGCTAAATTCCTGAAATTAGAGAAGCTTAAGAAAAATGAAATGTCCCGTTGGTGGGATGGCACCACATTGGGAAAATATATAGATAATAAGAAAATCCCGCGTGGACTTAGGATACTCATATTCCCCACGTTTGAAGATCTTGACACAGAAATATTAGAGGATTGGGAAAACAATCTGCGCAATGCATCCTTCACAATAATGCGTATCCTAATAAAGAACGCAGAAAAGAAGGGAGCAAAAGCCCAAGAGGAAATAATTTCTCTGGAAAAAGAAATAGCTCAATCAGAATTGAAGGACGTAGTCAAGAAAAACTATGCCATACTAGATGGGGTATTGGAGAAACATCAAATCTACCTAAGGGATAAGAAATTGAAGAAAATTAAAAGGGACCACAAGGACTATAAGGACGTGAGGGTTTACACTTTTGCCCATAAATATGATAAAGTGAAAGTCCCTGGAGAGGGTAAGAGACAAAGAGTGGATACTCCAGAAATGAGCAGTGCAAGTAGTATCACCACATTGTCATCAGCAGGGAGCTCCATCTGCCTCATTGAACCTACAGGTTCCAATGAAACAGAAACAAGGTCCAGTAATTTTTTATTGGAGATGGAGAGGTTGAGGCTCGGGGCACGACCCTCACACCAGGAACATCTAAGACAAGAAGGGGTGGGAGGAGCTGGCAGAAACGCAAATAAAAATTTCAAGAAGCCAAATCTAGAACCAGAGGGGAGACTAACAAGATCCAAAAAGATGGGGAATCAACAACAGTAACCAACATACAATATGCAAGGCCAGAAAGATCTATTGTTGTAAATTTGTCTAAGAGAGAACTGAAGCAGGAAGAAATTTCAGTGCTTAGCAGAGGACTAGGTTTCTGCCCAAACCAAGCAGGAGGGGGATGTAGATTTATTTGTTGATCTAAGGAAATTTACTAGACTGTTAAAACTTAAAGATCACTTTGCACGTAACCCTATTACTTATGTGAATTTGAACAATGTTAACTGTGTGACGACCTATACTGTGAATGAAATAAACACCATTCAAGCAATGATGACTGTGGAACTTGATACATCTGTTTACATTGAAAATGTTAGAAGTGAACTCAATATTGAGGAAAATGTCACAATTGAAAGTGGACTTAAACCTAGGTCCAGATTTACCCCAACAGGTACACATCCAAACATTGACATTTTCCGTGAGAAGGTCACTGAGGATCTGTACCAAATATTGGAGAATCCTACACGCCATGGCTCCCATAAATACAATCTCACATGGAAAGAATCTGAAGCCCTAAAAAATCTCCACTCGGATCCTACTATTGTCATCCGTGAGGCAGACAAGGGTGGAAACGTGGTTATTATGAATAGGGAGGATTACATGGGCGAAATTGACCGACAGTTATCAGACACCACCTGCTACACTAGACTTAAGAACAACCCAACAGAGGCCCTCACTAGTCATATCAACATGAGATTAGCAGAATGGCGGGAGATAGGCTTACTCAGTGAAGAAGAATGCAGGTATCTAACAGTAACGGCTCCATCTTTCCCCTGCATCTACGTTTTACCCAAAATCCACAAGGGGGGCGCCTTCCCACCAGGCCGCCCAATCATCTCGGGGGTTAATTCACCCACAGAAAAACGGTCAGAGTATGTGGATACATTCATCCAACCCATGGTCCAGAATCTCCCAGCGTACCTCAGGGACACAAAGGACATACTGGGAAAACTGGAAGGTTTTACATGGTCAGATACTCTCAGTTTTGTCACCTTCGATGTCGTGGGTCTTTATACCTGCATAAAGAAGGAGTTTGGAATAAGGGCATTAGAGACTTTTTTGGAGAACAGGACAGCAGATCATTTATTACACAATGGTGTCCTCCTTGAAATGACGGATATCATCCTGTCCAAAAACTTCTTTTTACATGATTCCAAATGGTACCATCAGACGCATGGGACTGCGATGGGCTCCCGGCTTGCTCCCGCTTACGCCGACCTATTTATGGGCTGGTTTGAGCGGGAGCATGCCTGGGGACGTCACGCGGCGAAATGGATGAACAACATAATATTCTGGGGTAGGTACATCGATGATGTGATTGTGATCTGGGATGGACCTACCCCAGACCTAATGGAATATTTCGAGTACCTGAACGCCAATCCCTTCAATGTCCGCTTCACAATGACACATAATCAACATACCATTGAGTTTCTAGATGTCAAGCTATTTGTGGAGGATAATAAGATCCACAGCTGCACACATCGTAAAGAGACTGCCTGTAACAGCATTTTACACTATGATAGTGCCCACCCCCGACATGTAATTGAGAACATCCCGTACGGGGAAATGATCCGCATGCGCCGCAATTGCAGCACAGAGGATACTTTCCTTCAAAACATCCAGGAAACAAAAAAACGCTTTGAGAATAGGGGATATCCTAAAAATACCATTAAAAAGGCCAATCAAAGAGTGATGAAAACAACAAGAGAAAGCACCTTAGCATGCAAAAATACGAAGACAAACAGCAATAGGCCTATAGCCTTTAGCACACAGTTCTCGAATCAAAAGGACAAAATTTATAATACCTTGAGAAAACATTGGCACCTTATTGCAGAAATACCGACTTTACAGGACTCACTAAGAGAAGTGTGGCTCAGGGGTTAGAGGCGGCAGACCCGGAAGCTGAGATCAGTCCTGGACCAGGGTTCAATTCCCCGCCTCGCCGGGTCTTGGGCTCAAAAATTCCATGGACTCGATAATTCTCGTTCCGGTGCCTACTTGACTCACGGGTTCACACTCTGCGACTCTGGGCAATAGCTTGCTTAATCTCCACTACGGCCCCTCGCGGCGGGATGCCTGGCTTTCACCTTGTGGATACCCTGCTGGGGCTATCTCACAGGGGAATACCAGGACGGGTTCCCAAGGCAAGCGCCTTGATGCCTACGGGTGATACGTGCGCTATATAAATCGCAATACATTTACATTTACATTTACTAACAAAGACCCCAAAAATTTGCTATAGAAGGGGCAAAAATCTACGTAACATCTTGTGCCCGAGTTACATTGAGTCTTCCAAACAGACAAATTGGCTAAAGCCCCCGATGAAAGGCTTCTACACATGCAGTGATTGTAACATGTGTGAACTGGGGAGAAACAGAACCAAAGAGTTCTGTTTTAACACCAGAAAGACTTACAGAATAGAACATCTGATAAACTGCAAAACTAAATACGTTGTTTATATCTTGGGGTGCGACTGCAACAAAATTTATGTAGGCAGCACAAAAAGATCCCTCAAGATTCGAATCCAGGAACATGTGCGCGCAAGACGCAATGGGGATTTGAGACATCCTATGACCCACCACATGCGTGAATCTCATAAAGATACGGACAACATGTGGTTTATGGGTATTGACCATGAGCCTGCGCACCCGAGGGGAGGAAATAGAGAACTCGCACTGAGAAAACGAGAGGCAGGCTGGATATGCAGATTGCGTTGCATTGAACTAGGTCACAACACAGAAGATGAACTACACTTTTTCCTTGAATAGGTTGTCTCTCCTCTTCCCCTTGGCCTGGGTTTGTCCGGAGAAGACTTTAGCACCCATTAACAAATAAGGCATTCGCACTATCTAGTACATCTTTGGGCAAACTGTTAGATATGTTGCTTCTGTCCTATTTTTTGTTCCTGTGAATAGGATATAAGTGCAAATAACACCACTTGTCTGTAATGTTGATTTTATGTTTAGATATGTTGCTTCTGTCTTATTGTTCTGTTCCTGTGAGTAAGATATAAGTGCAAAAATTACTACTTATCTGTAATGTTGACTTTAGGTAGAGATGTCACACTCGTGTATAGAGTAAAATTTAACACGTTTCTTCATGTTAAACTGAAAGATGGTCATGCCCGGAGAAGACTTTAGTATTCAATAACAAACAGTTAACTGCACTATCAAGAACATCTTGGGGCATAAAGGTGCACTAATGCTTAGGAATGTTACTTCTGATTCATGGCTTTGTCTCTATAAAGAAGATACAAGGATAAATAACACCACTTGTAAGTAATGTTGATCCAATGCTGTGATGTCATACTTATATATAGAGTCAAATTTAAGATATTACTGCCATGTGTAACTGGATAATTGTGGAGTCTATCTACTTTTCCCTTATTAGATTTTACTTTCCGCTATTTCAACGGTTATTTTGGTCATTGTGCTCTCTCTTTTTCACCTTGGTTCATTCACGACTTCCACTTAACATGATCTCTAGTAACATTTTGTGTTTTCAGTGCTTTGCACACAATTGAGCGAAAAAAGAAAAGGAGATATAATTCATCTTCCTCATGTACAATATTCTTTTTTAAGTCCAACTTTGGGTTTATGCGGCTAAAAATTCCGTTTCAAAAACTAAATATGATCATGGCATGGAGCAGATTAGAGGCAGGCAGGTCATGACGCTTCCGCCCGGCGCTCGCACTTGCCATTTGCTGGAATAGGATAGGGTTCCTAAGCCTTTGACAGATTGGGCGGCTGAGCAAAAGTTAGTTCTCCATACCGTAGAATCGACTTAGATATCTAAGAGGTTCTCGTTGCATACGGTCAACTTAGGATCAATTACGAATCGTGTCACTAATATCAATGGGCACTAACAAGGACTCTTTTCTTCTTTGGACCTAGGCTTACATTACCGTTTATCACACATTAGGAATGTTTAATTTCTTTTCCCCAAGTTTTTTTTTTGTGAGAACGTATAATACGTTAAGCTCGCATTTTACACGGCACATTCACTATCAAATCTTAGCTATGGGACATACTCCAAAATAGCCGCCATATTCGCGAGCACTGACAAGGTTACACCGAAGGCTCCTCTTGTCTAGATTTCGCACGTCAATTACAGGTGTCGGCAATTACACATCATTAGCTGTACTATTTAAACAGAACTGCCCCTCCATCATGCCTGGGCTGCGGGAACCTCGGATTCCGGAGAAGGTGAAAGGCGCTGTGGATGAGGACAGGGCGATTTATCATGATCGGTAAGCAATTGAATCACCCATAGTTAGATATTCCTGTGGTTGTTTGTAGCTAGAGGTGTAGATAGTACCATGCTACTTTTATACTATTTAAAGGTCCCAGACTCTACAATTATGACCAGTATGTTTTTTCCACCTAATGTTTGGGTGGTGTGACTCATATGTGTCCAGGGTATTGGGGAAGGGAAAGAACCCTATAAAGATTGAAGTTAGTCAGCAATGAATATAGAAAAGGCAGCGTTATGCTGTACGTAGTGTGTTGATGGGTCCTTGAGACTGTAACCATAGCATTTAGGAAGAGGGACAACAAGCATTGGAAGGTGCTTTAATATCCGAGATGCATTTAGAAATTTGGATATGGGGCTTGATCACACCCTCATCTGTTCATTGCAGCTTACACTCGTTTGATCTAGATACTTTGTATTCGTCCTCAAGCATTTCTTCCCAGCTTTCACTTGGTTTCCCCTCTATCTTCCCTAGACCTGATGGTACTCCAGTGCCCACACATAAGCCCTAGTGATTCATCCTTTGGAACTACCGGATAAAATATTGAGACCGACACAGGTCTCACTTTATCAGTCATTTAGACACCTCCTATGTCCCTTTTGAACCTTGCTCCCTATTACTCACATAACCTTGGACCCTCCATCCTCCCTTATAGACATGATGATATACACCTTATTGCTATTACTCCGCAGGTTTGTCCACTATACCCTAACCTGCTACAAAAGTGTAAACATACTGCTTATACTAGCTCACTTATAGATGTTATTCCTCTTATTAGATATCTCTTCATATTCTATTGACTCTTTACTTATGCCTCACAGATTGGTTTGTCTTATGGACTGAAAAATCTTCCTCACCACATGGTGGAGTAGAATAAAACAACATATGAAGGCCGCATCATCTATATCACCTTACTCCAATTCCTAATAGAGAAAGTAAGTTTATATGAATCATATATAGCGTCTAAACTGGGTACTGAAGGTCAAATCGGTAAAATATCCAAAAGCCCATAGAAAAGACCTTAAGGGCTCTAGATGCATTACAGTGCCATAAGGAGCATCTCTGACTAAAGACTCCCACTGCTGGACAGCACTCACATTTATATATTTTTCCCTCTCTTCTATTTGTCCTACCCGGAACCCTGTTGACTCACAAATGAAGATACAGCACAAGCCCTGCTAAATTATTACTTTTATGAAGATATATGAATGGGAAAGGAGCCACACAGATTCCCAACCTTGAGGATACAAACTGGAAGTATTACCATCAATTTAAAAGGTATCTATTGCTCGAAATACAAATACCTTTTCTAATCAGATTCCCATTCTTTCCCCTAAGGTTTTGTGAACTTTCTTCTTAGTTTAATCTTTTTGATCTTTTTGACCTCTTTGATCTCGCTCTTATCTTTGTAAAGTGTTGATGACTTAGTTTCCAAAAGCATTGACCATCAACACACAGTCATCATTTCGGTGAAAAACTCGAAATCCTTAATTAGGACTCCCCGTATTTATATATATAAATTTCATCTTGGCTCGTCCCTTTCACTATTATATGTTTCTAATACTTTCCAAATTTGTTTCAGCTCATTTTTTCGTTTCCATATTTACTTCTTTTTATCAAACTACTCAGTTGTAATGTTTTTTAAAGAAATTTAAATATGTTACAATTTGAAAAATTGAACACATCGAATGAATGTATATTAGGTAAATCCAGACACTTCCTTTATTTGAATATAGGCTTTAGCTGTCTGTCCTACAAAGATTTAATTTAGGCCTACAATTCTCTATGATCATCCAATGTTGTGTCTTAGAAGTAAGCCTAAATCTTTTATAATGTCTTGTGCAGTCAACTTGTTGTGGTTAAGTACGTAGTATAAGTAAGTCATGTAATTTGTCAAATGTATATATTCCCTGTTTTTACTTTTATTTTTTGATTATAAATATGTTTGTATTAACAGCCCTGAAGAAGTCCCACAGGGACGAAACGCGTCGGCTGTATGGTGCTAACGTTGAATAATAAAGAATTTTGAAAATACAAGAAGGACATCATTTTTGGATAAATTCATTAACAGAATTGTTATTTGAAGAAATTTGTGGTGCACCTTTGCGTTTGTTAACTTGAAATCAGTTCCTTAGGGAACAGGCACAGTAACGGTGGGTGCCAGACAGCGTGCACACAAACCTCGATTGTACCTTGAGGATAAAACTTATTGAATTAGGAGGGATAGGACAGCAGGTGCTGATAGTAAGATAAGGGTCCATCGTTGTGAACCGGTTTCCTTCGAAGTATTCTTATCATTTAATTCCTGCTAAAGTTCCGTATGTGGAAATACCGGACGTTGGTGAAATATTGATTCCCAACGCGGACCGCAGGTTGACACTGATTACAGCTGCCCACAAGGGTGTTGCATCTGCGCATGCGGGCGTTTCGGCTACTGTATCTCAATTACAACAACGTTACTGGTGGCGGGGACTGTACAAACAGACGCGCGATTATGTCCTTCAATGTGACATTTGTCAGCAGATTAAGCCTTCGAATGTTACGCGTCCGCCCCAGACACAATCGTACATATCTAATAGACCACTTGGATGTGTTTATTTAGATCACTGCGGTCCTTTTTCCTCTGATACCGCGTATAAGTACATCTTAGTTGCAGTTGATTCTTGCACACACTTGGTATGGGTGTGGCCACACCGCAGAGCTTATTCGCGAACTGTCATTAGAGACTTGCGTATCTTTGTAGGGATTTTTGCCTGTGTCACCTTCCATTCGGATCAGGGTCCAGCATTCGCCTCAAAGGCGCACAAGGATGCCATGACTTTGTTGGGAGTCCAAGTCAAGTTTTCGTCTCCATACAGACCTGAGGGTAATAGCGTTGTAAAACGAATGAACCGAGATTTAAAGCAGTCTTTGACAGCTAGCGTTATAGGTACTTGCAGGAACTGGCTGGCCCATCTCAATAGCGTACAACGTGCACTTAATAATCTCCCTAGAAGGTCTCTGGGTGGGGGACCCCATACGAAATGCTCTTTGTTATCAAAATGTTCGTCCCGGAACTTGAAGGTCTAGACCAGGCGGCGGTTGCTGCCTCCTTTGACGTAGATGAACATTGTCATGTTTTACAGAATCTACAAGAGATGACAGACAGTCTTGCAAAGGAACACTTGCCCTCCACATCTGATGCTGCGTTGCAGATTCAGGTAGTTGGCTGGCTACCCCGAGTTGGAGAACTGGTTCGAGAGAAGATCGAAAACATGAAAGAATTTGGGGGCATATTATCAAGGGGCTTTATCTCCGCATTTTTGGCTTTAAAAGACAAGAAAGCGGAGATAAAATTATCTCCCTATTACCAAGCTGTCGCTAACACCAGTTAGCGACAGCTAATAGGAGATAGTGACCATCTTGGGCCCCGCTTTGCATGTCAGTGATATTTATCACTAATGACATGCAAAGTGGGCGTGCCAAGATGTTAGCGACTGGAAACAGTCGCTAACATCGCTATCTCCTATTACCAACTTTTGGAGATATTTGCGCTAAGCGCGAATATCTCCAAAAGCTAACACCTGCCCAGGAGCAGTTCTTAGCCATGTTATCCAATGGGAGGTGGATAACATGGCTAAGAGCATTTGCTCGATAATGCATGAATATCGCTGACTTTTCAGCGATATTCATGCATTGCGGCCTTTTTTTATCGCATTTGCGATAAACTTTGCTAATAGCCAGGTTTATCTGCGATAAAATTCGCCGATTTGCGGCGATAATTTTTGTCTCTAAACAAGTTAGAGACAAAAATTCTCTCTATTGGTTGGTAATATGCCCCTTGGTCCTTCATATCGAGCTCCTGTTTCTGTACTTGGTGTGCAGGGCACAAGAACAGTTATTTTACCACCACTTCCAGGTCATAAAGAAAAAAGGTAGATGTCCATTGACAATGTCAAACTACAAAGAGTGGCCGATTCTTCTTAGTATGACTCCAGCGGTCTCCTGGCCATCTTTTTTGAGACATTCAGTGTTGGACCCGGCGCCTAATACCAGGACTGATGTTGCCCTTGAGATGCCTGCAGTTTCCAGTCCTTTATTGAGTTCTCCACGTGATGGTCTTCCTGATGAGACTGAATATACTTACCCTACAGACTTATCGATGCCTGATTTGCAAACTTGTTTGGCTACAGAGTCCATATTTTCATTTAACACTGACTCTAACACATCGAAGACCCCATCAAAAATGTCCGTTTTTGCAACATGGTTTAAAAAACATTTTTTGATTCCTCCTTGGACCTACATTTGGTTGGTGCTTTTTTCAATTTACCTGTTCATGTCAATTGGATTTGTGGTGTATTTTTTCTGTCTTGTCAACGGACACTATGTTGAAGAAAGAACATGTATTCGACATATTAATGGAACATTGGCACCCCATTCCTCATCGCAGAGATTGAAGAGGGACCTGGCTTTTGATAACATTACTGCTTGGCCCGTCTTAGATGGGATTGTGTGGGATGCTATTAGATTTCAAATCCACGGACCCACAGAGGTTATTAATGTCCGAAATGTTCTAAGGGTTTCTATGGGTGATGTGATTAAACAAAATATACGTTCTGATGATTCGGATGTTCAGGCCGTATAAGCTTTGTTTTCTGATTTGAAATATTATGCTGCTTTTGATGCTGAAGATTTGTATTTAGATTCCGTAAATTATGGTGATTTGTTTTGTTATCAACACTTTGGTAATCACTACCTGCATAAGGCTATCACCAGGAGGAATATGGTTAATTATACACAATAGGAACATTGTCCAGTTCCTGTTGAAGGCAGCTCCCCTTCTCTTTTAAAGATGTTCACTTACTATACTGATTTTAATCAGTCAAATCCCAATGCATTTTACTTTAAAATGACCGAGAAGTTCACTTCCAAGGTTAGACTTACCCACACGTAATTATTATATCCAAAGTCCTTTCTAGACCAATTGGCTTTTGGGGGCTATGAACTGTGGAAGGATACTATTGATCCTAAATCTGTTTAGGGTTCTAAAAGTTGGCAAGTACAAGGCACTGAGGCTTTGCATCGTGCATGTCTCATCCTGAACCATGTGTTGTTTTTGAATTCTACAATTTCACAAACGACTTGCTTTAGATTGGCTACTACTAAAAAGTTAAACACTCCTTCTTTTCCTGAATTAGAGGAATACTTTGGTTGGGATAATAATACCAAGTTTTCAATTAGAGAATTGCAGACGCTGTTACTGAATTCTACCTTTAACATATCCAGTTTGGTCCTAAGGGTTGGTTGCTGTGGCACAAAAGTGCAGATTGTTGCCAATATCGTTTTCTGGTTTTGGCTCCAGGCTACACACAGGTTAGGGTGGATCCCCGTTTTGAGAGTGGTCATTCTGTGACTACCTATTCTTTAGGCAAATTATGCCAGAGTTGGTTCAAACATTCCACTTTAGCGTCAGTTAAGCTATATTTATCTAAATTGACTGACGATGTTGATCTGAATGATTTTGTCAAGGGCCTGGCGTTCCGGCATATCCAAAAGGTGGATATATGCTATTTACAAAAAGTGCTAGCAGTTGTAGATAACAGCATTAACACGCTTTCTTCCCGTATTTACACATTAGATAATATTGTTTCATCTGTTGTTGATATTGTGCAAGATGATGTGTCTGTCTTGTACCATGGTCAAAATCAATTGCGTTCTATTATGAAGTTTGCCTGGACTTTGCAGATATTGAAATCAGGAAAAGTGCCCTGGCACTACATGAATACTTCACCTTTGTTTGCACATTTTAACTTGACTGAAAAGCAACGTTTTATGTCTAAGAAGGATGCAACTTTTTCTATGTTACATATTGAAATGTTAGAACCGTTACCATTTTCTGTGGCTGAAACAAATTCAGCTGTGTGGCTCGCCCATGGGTTAATAACATTACCTTTCCCCCTGTTCAAGTTCGAAGCCTGCGTGAAGTACTACGCAATTGGCAGATATGAACCTTTGGGCACTGCTTATCTGCATAAAGCTTGGCCACTACCATTTACCTATAGGTGCCTTAGGGAGGGAAAAGAGTATTATTTGAATAGAGAGGATTGCACTACAACACCAGATAACTCATTAATGTGTTGGAATATCCAATTGCATGGCTCTTGTAATCAGAATGAGCCTAATTTAGCCTGTATTTTAAAAGGTACACCGGCACCTGCTATCATTCCCACATTCACATTACTAGCAAACGGTAGTTTATTTATTTATTTATTATTTATTATTTATTAAAAGTTTTATATAGCGCTAGCTGGACCCAAGGGTATCAGAGCGCTTTACAGCAGGTACAGCAATGTGCCTTAGCGGCGAAGGAGGACTCCAGATCTTGACATCTTGAGGGCATTGTACAAAACATAGTCATGCAGAATCTTGGGGACTCACGGGGTGAGGGGTACTTTGACCATCCTCATTCAGTTCAGGAGGACTCAAGGAAGAGGGTTTTGAGTAAAGTCTTGAATTTCGGGAAATGGGAGGTCATTCGGATGTGGGGAGGGATGTTGTTCCAGATCCGGGGAGCATTACCCGCAAAGGATTTATTTATAGTTTTGTGTTTCCGCAATTTCAAGGGAATGAGAAGAAGCGTGTTGGAGCTTCTGAGGTTTCTGGACTGGTCAGCCCTTTTGAGTTTCGCGGCCAGGTATTCTGGTTTGCCTGTGTGAAGGGCTTTGTGCGTGAGACAAGCTGTTCGGAAGTTGGCTCGTTGTTCAATGGGTAGTTATTTCAGATCCTTGAGCGCAGGAGAAATGTGATCGAATTTCTCGGTTCTTGTGACCATTCTAGCCGCGGCATTAAGGGTGGTTTTCAATGGGTCTAGGTGTGATTTAGCTGATCCCGTCAGGGCTGCGATTCCGTAATCAATTTTGGAAAGCACCAGTGCTTGACTGGCCTGTTGAAGGTCCTTTGGGGGCAGGAAGGGTTTAATTTTGTAGAGAAGTTTCAGGTTGAGGGAGGCGCTTTTGGCGGAGCTCGCGATGTGTTTTTTCATGTCTAGTTTGGGGTCAAGGGTGATACCTAGGGACTTGACCGAATCTTTCGGTTTGAGGGTGCCATTGAGGGCGTCGATGGCTTTGAGCCATTCTTCAATTTGGGGGTTTTCGTTTCTGTTGGAGATGATTAGAACTTCAGTTTTTTCTTGATTCAGCTTCAGGTGGTTCTGTGTGAGCCAATGTTGAACATCTTTGAGCATGTCATTAAGTTTGAGAATGTCGTCCATAGAGGTGATTTCCAGATATAGCTGCGTGTCATGGGCGTAGAGGTGGAAGGGGATGTTTGAATTCCTAAGTATAGTGGTGAGGGGTTCCATGTAGATATTGAAGAGTTGGGGGGAGAGTACTGATCCTTGTGGGACTCCTCCACAGACTGGTCGGGGGTCGGATTCAAAGTTTTTGATTTTTACTCTTTGCGAGCGATTGTGTAGAAAGGAGGAAAACCAGTTAAGTACCGTCATTTCCAGACCTGCTCTTTCTTGGTGGACTTTTAGGAGCAATTTGTGGTCAACAGTATCAAACGCGGCCGAAAGGTCAAGGAGAATGAGAAGGCAGCATTGGTCTGAGTCAAGTTATTTGTGTAGATCATCTATGACGTTTAGGATGGCAGTTTCCGTGCTGCATCCCTTTCTAAAACCTGATTGGTGGGGGTCAAGGAGCTTGATGTTCTCTAAGTGTTGGGTTAACTGTGGGAGAACGCATTTTTCCAGTGTTTTGGATAAGAGAGGAAGGTTTGACACGGGTCTAAAGTTGTTCATGTCTTCCGAGTCCAACCCTGATTTTTTTTTAGAAACGGCGTGACTTGGCCGACCTTGAGGCAGTCTGGAATATTTCCCGAGCACAGCGAGTTGTTGATGATTTTACACCAAATTGGGGCTAGGGAGTGTTTTAGACTTTTGCTCAGATTAGTAGGAAGCTGATCCAAGGAGTGGGATGATGGTTTTGCGTTTGCGATCAGGGTGACGATCTCTGCTTCCCGAATCGGCGTGAAGACAGACCATTGAGTGTGTGGGATTGATAAGGTGTTATCAGTCAGTGATGGGGTCTTGGTCTCCCTGAGAAAGGATGGGTTTGAAATGAGGGAGAGGTCGATCTTGGTGATTTTATCGTTAAAAAATCTGGCAAAGTTGTCGCATTGTTCTTTGGAGGACACTGAGTCGGATGTGATAGGTTTGGATGTTTGGCTTCTGATGATGTTGAAGAGCTCTTTGGGGCGGTTTTTGGCATCATATAGTGCAGAGCAGAAGAAAGAAGATTTTTTGTCCTTGATAAGTTTGTTGTAGTTTCTGCGAGCTGTCTTGAGTTGTTCGCGGTGATGGGTGGAGGGGTTGCTCCTCCAGAATCTTTCAAAGGATCTGAGAAGTCTTCTTTCATCATTGATGTCAGAGTTGAACCAGGATCTTGATGAAATGTTTCTGTCTTTTTTTAGTTTCAAGGGCGCCAGGCGGTCAAGGGTGGCCTTCAGATTGGAGTGGTAGAGGGAGGTGAGGTCTGAGGTTGAGAGGTGCTCCGTTGTGTTCGGGAGAAGAGAGCTTAATTCTTCTTCTAGAATGTTCTTTGGGACTTGGGCAATATTCCTGATCCATTTGGAAGGAGCTTGAATTATGTGACGAGTTGCCGCTGGTTGGTTGATATGGAACAGGATTAAGTGGTGGTCTGACCAGTCTACTGGAATGATATAGTCAATTGTGATTGTGTGTTTGTCCGCAATGATTGCGTCGAGTATCGCTCCTCTGTAGTGTGTTTCTTCAGAGCAGTGTTGTGTGAGATCATTTCCTACCAGAAGGCTGTTGAGGGATTGGATAAGTGGGTTGACTGTTTCGTTCCATCTAATGTTGAAATCGCCCAGGATTATGTTGTTGGCGTTGTTGAGTGTGCATTGGGTGATTAGGTCAGAGAGTTACAGACCAAATTCCTTAGAATTGCCAGGTGGGTGGTAGAGGAGGTGGCACAGTATTGAGCTCTTTGTGCAGGATTTGCTGTTGATAGAGAGGCATTCAAAGGAGCTATACAAACATGATGAACTTTCCGTGATAGCGAGGTTAGTCTTATGAACAATAGCTACACCTCCGCCTCTCTGCTTGAGGCGGTCTTTTTGAGTGATTGAAAATCCTTGGGAGTTATTTACTTTTAAATAATGAGGATTGTTGTGGGATGGTAGCCGGCATTCCTTACATGGTTACAATCAGTGAACGTGCAGTCTGCTGTAAAAACGTAATGTTTCCTCCTCCACATGGGAAGCTCGATGTTTCCATCTGGCCGATGATTCCGACCTTGAAAGCAGAGTTCACAAGATGAGCCGCATAAGAGCTCTATTGTCTCAGAAAGAAGTCAACCCTCACATCTGCTCGTGAAACATTTGTCCTTCACGTGGCAAACACCTGCACTGAAGTGCATGCTTTATTAAATACGGATTTGCCCTTGCATTTCGGGGAATTAATTCACACTATCTTTAATGCGTCCTCCACCTCAGGGCTGGCTTACTTTTTTAAAGTTGTTAGCAGTGGCCTTGTGACTCCTTTTCAAACTATATTTGGTGTATTCCCGGCATTTTTTCATTCAATTTTTTTCCAGCCTGTTTGGTGGATTTCCCTTAATGCTCGCTCTGGTTGCAGGAGTACTTCTGTTGTTTTGTTTATTTCAAAATGGATGCACGTCCTGTGTTGTGAGAAGATCTGTGAAGGCTGTTGCTGCTCGGCAACCGAATGTTATGGAGCTCTGCCTCTTGCTACATTGAGTGCAGTTTATGGATTAACGTTTCGATTTTCCTTTTTCACATGCGTCCAGCCTTTCATTGCCTGAATTGCGATTTTGACTGGGCCCTGGATTTATGTCTCTGCAATACGGTGTCTCCCAACGCGGATTATGATCAACTGATGAGCCCCTTAGTTGCTCATGAATTGCTTTGTTGTGGCGGAGGGATTATGGCCTTTGCAGTGATGCATTGAGTCCTGGGACATTGGAATGTGTTCGCAGCGGTGCATGATTTCCTATTGGAGGCTGTTGCGACATACTTTGCATATATATTGTTGGAGTGAGATGTGTCCCCGCTTCTCTCTCTTCCATAGCCGAGGTCACATGTTGGACATCAGATTTTTTTATGGATTTTTTTTTCCTGTCATCATTTTTTTGTACCCAGGCCAATTGACTTCCCTATGCCCGTGGATAGAATTGCTTAATTTGAAGTACTTTAAATTTTTGGAGTTTGTTCCAGCTTTTTTACTGTGGAAATGTTTAACATGGTTCTGACTGTGGTTCTTGAACTCTGCTTTCCA
The DNA here is from genome assembly GCF_964261635.1 of Lissotriton helveticus. Taxonomy (NCBI): domain Eukaryota; kingdom Metazoa; phylum Chordata; class Amphibia; order Caudata; family Salamandridae; genus Lissotriton; species Lissotriton helveticus. Next base: position 1,942,745,391 of record NC_136063.1, on the reverse strand, counting down.
AATTTGCCCCTTTCTTATCCGTGTTAAGATCAAGGGAGGGTGTTGTGGGGCTGAACTTTGCATTCACACTGTGTTAAGTTGACATGAGCTTATTAGAAGTTTAAAAGCCATTTTCCCTTTCTGCTGCCTTTTGCACACGGCACACATTATAATAAATGTTTAGAGTCTAGCAGAGTGTTTTGCTTCACACGAGAATAATATGTTTTTCTATATTAGCAGCCTTGCTTGGTAAGTTTGTCTGAACAGTGAGTGCTGAGGCCTTCAAGGTTATTTCAACATAGTGGTTGTTGTTCGGCCTGATCAGCGCACGTTCTAGACATACCATATATGCAGCTGTGGCAACCTCTGATTTTGGCGCGTTTAATAATGCACTGCGTAGGCATGATCACACACGCTTGGAGAACATTTGCATGCTGAGAGCTGGTGCAGAATCTGATGTGATCCATTTCTGCTAGTACAAGAGGTATGGGGCCGCCTTTGTAATCCCAAGAGACCTTCTATAGATATAAAATAACCTACTAGCAAAAGAGGGTGAAATATAGGTATATTTTAAACCTGTTTCCATTTAGCATGCTTTCTCCCTTTGTATTAGCTAAGATACTGCGCATGAGAACACGGCATTTGAAATAAACATTTCAAACTTGCACGTGTCTTCATTTACTCCCTGTTTTGGACTGGTATGAGAGTATAACGAAAGAGTGTTCATGTGTTCCACATTGCCTGAGGTAATCTAAGTTCCATGTTCTGGGTTGTCTAATCATTGGTATTTTGGAAGAGCCAATGAGACACTGATGCTAGTCTGGTAGGGGATTTTGGGTACTAAGGTGAGTTGTGGCACACCCTAATTCACTGAGATTCCAAGTTTCTATGCACAGTTCTGTGTAGGAGCAAAATCCCTGCTACATTACTGTAACTCATCATCAGTGGTAATAAGAGCTATATAAATACAATTTACAATATGTAAATTAAGCATGCATTTCTGTGAGATGAAAGGCAGCCCTTGTTTCTGTTTTTACATTTTTACGACTGTGTTGCTGGTATCAGAAAGGCAATGCAGCTTTTTAGTTCATTTGATGCCATATAGCAACAATACACATAAATACATGTGGTGGTCTGCACTTTGTATGTCTGTGGTCTCTCCTCTTGTATATTATTTGTATAGAATGGTAGGTTTATCTCGGTGCTTCTACCAAATATTATGTTGTATTTAGAATGTGGTGGAACAGTGGATTAGAACACCTTTGTAAGTTGGTGCTGATCCTCTGGGCCCTTCACACCTATGCTCCAATCTTTAATAAAATATAAGGAAAACCACGTGTGCTGTGGACCACATCTTTTCCTTTTGGCAACAGGCATGGGATGTGGAGCTGATCTACTTGGCAAGTGTTTCACTCTCCGACCGCTACACTCCTAAGGTACTGTTTTTAGTTTTTTTTTCTTGCTCATCTTCCTACTACGGCCCAGGGATCGATTCCCTTTATGCATTTGTCAACCCATCGCCATGTTCCTCATTGGTGTTTTTTTTGTTTTAGTCTGACCATTCAGAAAGGACCTGTGTATTTTTTACGGGGTTAAACCGGCGGACCTGCACGAGCGCTTCCTCACACGCTAACGATTTCATTCAAGCTACTCTTGCAACCTCATTCACTAACGTTCTACATGAGCGCTTGTTCAGGCACAACTCAAGCTGCCTTTGCGAGCTGATTTACTCATGTCATGAGCATTCATTGTTGCAGGCATTCAATGTACATTTCCTCGCTTTGATGTCTGCTCTACGTTGTGCTCTCAGCTGCGGGAGATCACGCCAGCTTCTCTGCGCTTCAATGTGTTGCTCCACAATGACGTTACTGCATTCTTGACAGTGGGAGCTCCATCCGGTCTACTTTCTTCCTTGCCTACCTCATCTCGTCATCTCTCGTGTGCTTACGTATCTCAAGTGCACAACAGCTGGCAAGATAACTTCCTGGCAACATACGTGGATTCAGTGATTCACAAACGTATACAAAGACGCATGCTGGTTCACTAATCTTCTGGCAACGTTTGTGATTTCAGTGATTTACACACTTTTACCAAGACATTATTTTTCTTTTCTCTTTTCTCTTTTAGTATATCCATATTTCTACTATTGTGCATATGTCTTTCATTGGTCTCTCCTAATTTTGTTTTCTTCCTACTTGATTTTTCAATTGTTCTACCATGCAATCTGTTACTCCTCCTAGTCATTTCTTACAAGATCCTGGAGAACCACCCTTAACCCCTCCGGTGCTCATGACGAGCTCAGCTCGTCATGAGGCACAGTGCTTGTGTGCTCATGACGAGCTGAGCTCGTCATGACCACACCCATTTCTATTATGGTCCAGCACAGTAGGGGAATATCTCAAGCAGTCAAGGTGTTAAAATGGCATTTGTGGTTTAAATCCTTTAATCCTTATCTAGGAGCAATCGATGGTAGGAAGTTTAAACCTGACAGAAAGCGCAATCTTTTTTATTATTATTTAGGTATAGAAGGCCAGAATGTTTTTGACCATTTGCAGGTTTACACTGGTCATGACAGTGGTGACATGGATCAATACCAACTAGCACTCAAACGACTAAGTACATATTTTGAAGGTAAAGTCAATCTGGTTGTGCATAGACACACATTTTTCACTTGTGTTCAAAGTTCTATCAGGTGATACGTATGTTACATCCTTGAAAGTATTAGCTAGTTACTGTGACTTCGAAGATTTAATGTCTCAATTGATCAGAGATCAAAGTGTTTGCAGATGTTATTCTAAGAGAATTCAACAGAAACTTTTATCTTACAAGAACCCGCCTTTGGACAAAACTATTGATATTGCTAAAAGTATCTTTTTTTTTTTTTTACTTTTTTTTTTTTTTTAAAGTAAAGGAATTTATTTCAATTTCCCCAAAAATATGATACAAAATTCTCAGTAGTAAACGTATTGTTCCTGCATGAAATTCTTCTGGTTTTCAGTGTTTCAGATGTGATTATCCATCTCATTTATCTAATTATAGAAATTGCCCAGCCATTGCTCAAGAGTGCTGGAGGTGTAATAAAACAGGTCATTTTGGAAGGGTCTGTAGAGGTAGCAAATGCTTTCCCATTAGAAGTATTCAGGAACATGCAGTTACGGAAGTTTCTGAAAATTTTGAAAAAAGAGTGGAAGAATTATTTTTATTTGTAGTGTCTGGAATTTTTAATAATTAACAATGCACATACATAAAACAAATATGGGGATCTATTAGTTCAAGTTACAATTCAAAGCCATGACATGGCTTTACTCATTGACTCTGGTGCTAGAATCACCATTATTTCAATTGTTAGAGACAAGCAATCTTGGTCCCACATGGTTTTGTTACTTCCTGATGTTATCACCACTGCGTTTGAAGGTAATATAATCAACCTAGCTGGTTATTTTTTTGGGCTAATATCTCCTTTCAAAACAAAACCATTCACGGTAAGGTATATGTGGCCATTAAAGGTATTAATATTTTAGGATGGTGGCATCAAACCGAGTTTGGTATGATTATTAAACAAGGTCAAAAGAATCATGTTTCCCTAGTCAATTCGGTTTCTGCTTGTAAGCAATGGAAACAAACATTTTGTAAAATCTTTCAAGATAACATTGTCAAAACCAATGGTTTTACTCATCCCATTAAGGTCAAAGAGGGGATATCTCCGGTTAAACAAAAACTTAAGAATGTTCCACACAGCCTTAGGCACAATCTCACTGTTATGTTAAACAAAATGCTTACTGATGGTGTAGTAGAAAGAGTTGATGCCACACTCTGGTTGTCCATCATTGTTTGGGCCAAGAAGAGGTCAGGGGAACTTCGTTTATGTGTTGACCTTAGCAGTTCTTTCAACAAGGCCACCGGGGTGGAGAATTTTCCATTACCATGTATTGATGACTTGATTACAGCTGTAGGTCGATCTAAATGGTTTTCGAAGTTGGTTTTGCAGTCAGTGTACCATCAGGTAGTTCTGGAAGAACAATCTCGCCAATTAACAGCCATTGTAACACCTGATGGTACATTTAAATTTTGTTGTATGCCATTTGGACTGGCCTCAGCAGCATCCGTTTTTCAGAAAGTTATGACCAGAATGTTCCAAAATGTGCCAAGCGTTGTAATTTTCCAGGATGATATTTTGGTCCACACTGATACAGAAGATGAACACAATCAAGTGTTGGAGCTAGTTTTGCAAACTCTACAAAACAACGGGGTAACTTTAAGGGAGGACAAATGTATTGTTTCTGTAAATGAAATTGAATACTTAGGTCACACATTTACTATGGACATAGTCAAACCCAAACCTAGCATTGTGGAAGTTATTGTCAATGCTCCACACCCTGTGGATAAAGATCAGCTAGGTTCTTTTCTTGGGTTATGTGAGTTTTACACTAAATTCATTAAGAATTTTTCTAGTCTTGCCGAGTGTTTCAGGAATCTTTTTAAAAAAGGTTCGGATTCTATTTGGATGGCCACTTGTCAAGAACATTTTTTTCTTATCAAAGGGTGCAATGTATCTGCTCCAGCCCTACAAGCATATGCTGAAGGACGTGATACCTTTTTCACAGTAGATTCAAACGCTTATGGTATGGATGCTGTGTTGGCTCAAATGGTCAGTACCAACGTAGTTACTGTTGGTTTTGCGTCAAGGAGAATGAAGGATGTTGAGTTAAGATATTCTGTGATTGAGAATGAAAAGTTGACTTGTGTGTGGGGTGTTGAAAAATATAAATCGTATGTCTGGGTTAGGAAGTTTTAGTTGAGGATTGATCACAAGCCCCTAGTTGACATTCTTTCAGGTCTCAAAATTAAAAAATCTACAGCTAGACTTGCTAGATTGCCTACTAAACTTTTAGAATTCAATTTCTCTGTACTTTACATTTATGGTGGTAAAAATGTTAAAGTTGATTTTTTATCTACACTTCCTGTTGAAAATACTGAAGTGAATCTGGAAATACCTGAGGATATTGAGGGATGCATTATTGCCAATGTGGATGATACTATTATTTGTTCCAACATGAAAGTCTGGCAAGATGCATTAACCAATGATACTGTTTTGAAACAGGTCATGGATTTTGAAGTCAGAGTTTGGCTCAAGGTGTAATCTTTACCTGTTGAGTTGCAACTTTATTGTAAGGTTGCTAATGAACTGTCTATTGGAAATAATTTACTGGTAAGGAATGATAAACATATTCCTTCTGATAACGTCAAGCTTAGAATAATGGCAACTGCTCATTCTGGTTATTTAGGAATGAATGCCACCAAACGCAGGATCAGGAATGATTTTTGGTGGCCGAGCATGGATCGAGATATTGAATCTATGTTCAGGAATTGTGTACAATGTACTTATAGCGATAAGCATCTAACAACTTTTACTCCTGTACCCAAACCAGTTCTCTGTCCAGCCAGGGTTTGGCAAAAAGTTGCTGTGGATTTGTTTGGTCCTTTTCATATTCTGTCGAATTGTATGAGATATTTCATTGTTTTAATTGACCATTGGTCTAGGTGGGTAGAAGTAAAAGGTGTCTATGAGCCTAACACAAAATCTGTTATTTGCTTCCTACAAGATGTGTTCTCTAGAGAGGGTGTTCCGGAGGAATTGTTAACTGATAACGATGTGCAATTTAGTTCTGCTCCATGCAAGATTGTCTTACAAAATTTACAATTAAGGAAGTGGACTATGCTATAAGCACCATTATTCCCCAAAAGGCGGCTGGTCTGGACGGCATTCCCGGTGACCTCTTGAAATCTGATACCACGAAATGAGGGAAACTGATCCACTCCCTGCTTGTTGCCATCTGTAGGGGCGCCCCCATACCCTCCTCATGGAAAGGGGCTGAGGTGGTCCCTATTTATAAAAAAGGCCCCAGAGACGACCCATCTAATTATAGGCCCATCAGCCTGTTAGACATTAGCCAAAAAGTAGTCGGCAAAGTCTTGTTGGTCAGGATCTTAAACTGGATAGAGGAAAACAAAATCCTCTCTGACTACCAGGCGGGCTTCAGAGTGGGCACCGGGACAGTCGAACAAGCTTTTAGACTCATGATGGTGTACTGGAAAGTTGTGGTCATAGGCAAGGGCAGTCTTTATCTAGCGTTCATCAACTTAAAGACTGCCTTTGACCTTGTACCCAGGGAGACCCTCTGGACTGTACTGGCTGATATGGGGTTGCCTCACTACTTGTTATCCCTACTCGTGAGGCTGCATCAAGATAATTTTGCCCAGGTTAGGTGGGGCCCTGGGGGGGAAAAAACAAATAGTATCCCGGTTGAGAGAGGTGTCCGCCAGGGATGTGTGCTAGCTCCCACCCTTTTCTCCCTCTACATCAATGGGGTGGTTGAGCATCTCCGGAAACATCCCTCTGATGAACCATCCCTGGCTGGCGAATGTATACCAACCCTCCTCTTCGCGGATGACACGCTTTTAATTTCTAAAACCCCCACAGGACTCCAAAGGCTCCTTGACAACTTCCAATCCTTTTGCACCAAACGCGGCTTGGTAATCAACACAAGCAAAACTAAATACCTTGTGTTGAACCCTCCCAAAAAACAAGCCCGCCCTCCTACCCTGAATGCTGAACTCTTGGAGAGGGTAGAAGTTTTCGATTATCTTGGGATACGCCTTTCTCACAAAATGGATTGGACTCCCCACCTGGACAAAATGCTGCTATCGCACAAAAGGATCACAGGAGCTCTTCTGAAAGAACAACGCTCCTGTACAATAAGACCAATAGCTACTGTTCTAGAGATCTATTCGGCTAAAGGGGTCAGCTCTGCCCTCTATGGGGCTGAACTCAGGGGGTCATCTATTACTGACGCCTTGCCTGGATCAGAGAGGAAATTTTGTAGAGCGATTATGTCTCTCCCGCAAGGCACCCCCACTGTTCCCCTAATGTTGGATCTAGGTTGCCGCACAATTGACGACCTTGCTAAATTTCGTCCACTACTGCTATGGGCATGCCTGTGGCGTGTGGAGGAACTTAGCAGATATGCGCAAGGTCTAGCAGAAATTATGTCACTACCAGGGTGGCACAAAATTAAATGGCTAAAGGACATGAAGCTGTTGTTAGCAAATTTGGGCTTGAACGAAGCATGGGTAAATAGAACTTCACCCCCGAAGCTAGTTCTTAAGAAACTCTATTGGGACTGGATCCTATCCCGGAGGAATACCAGCTCCACTATGGGCAGACTCACGGAGGACTTCCTGAAGTTTAAAGACCAACTCAAACGGGAAGTGTATCTTGATATCATTGAAAAACCTTTTGACAGGGCCTTGTATTTTAAATTTCGAATAGGAACTCTTCCCCTCTATTCTTTTATTTCACGCTGGAAATCTCGTGCACAAACCATAGAGCCTTGCCCTGCATGCCTAGACAAACCAGAGACACTGGCACACTTCATGTTTGAGTGCAGAGAATACACAATACCCAGGAGGATTTGGCTCAAAAACTTATGTCGGCAACTGGGCACTAGGAGCCACGCGGCCGCAATCAGGATACTAATGTCCGACAGCCGTGCATCCTACGTTTGTGCTATAGCCAAATTTTTATCATGGGCTTGGTCCATTCGAGCCAAAAGGCTAAAACTCTCTGTTTAATTCTATTTTTAACCTACTGTTTGATTGAACTTTTTTACCTATTGCTTGCTAACTGGAAAAACCAAAACATCAAATGGACTAAAAAATTTTAATATTGATTGTCCAAATCTTCTAACATAATGATTACCTATCGCACTGTCTTGACAAAACTTTTTTAATACTCCATTTTCCTGTCGAATGCTTATGCTTGCTTTTAACTGCTTTTAATTGCTCTAATTGTTGCACTGCGATCATTGTCTTGCTTTTATGATAAATGTTTTATCGAAATGAAGCCTTTTTGACTTTGACTTTGACTTACAAAATTGGGAGTGAAACATGTATGTACTCCTCTTTACCATCCTCAATCGAACAGAAAAGTTGAGAGGTTCAATAGGGTTCTGGTTGAATGTGTGCAAAGCACACTTAATAGCAGAGGAGACTGTGAGACAGCTGTGAGGAATATGATATTGGCATATAGAGCCACCCCTCATTCAGTTTCTGGTGGTATTCCTTTTGAGTTTTGAGTCCATTTTCGAAAATAAAAGCTTTTGGGGGTGATTGTCATGTACCTCTTGAAGTTTCAAAAGCTAAAATTAGTAGTGACAACATTAATCATATGAAATATGAGAAGTATTGTCTTTTAAAGAAAAGGAAAGAAATCAAGTTTGCTGTGGGTGAATAGGTCAGGGTCAAAGATCCTCTTTTACTACTAAAAGAAAGGTCCAGATTCAGAGAATCTAACTGCATTGTTAACATTAAAGGTCATGCTGTTCAACTTGACAATGAACAGGGGTTGGCTGTATCATGTCTAGCCAAGGTTACACAGTGCAATGATAATTCAAGGTTGCAGCTTTCAAATTCTTCTGATGGAAACTTACGAAGGAGTTGTAGAATAAGAAGAAATCTTAGGAAATGTTGTGATTCGTCTTTGTTTTTCCTTTTGTTTTATTTTTTTATTATTTTTATTTTTGTTTTAAAATATAAAGGGGGAAGATATGTGGTGTTCTGCACTTTGTATTTCTGTGGTCTCTCCTCTTGTAACTTATTTGCTATAGAATGTTAGGTTTGTCTCGGTGCTTCTACCAGATGTTATGTTGTATTTAGAATGCGGTAAAACAGTGGATTAGCAACGTATTAGCCGTTCGAGGACGTTGACTGCACGGGACGCTGAACATCACTTGCAAATCCCAATGTTGAGAAGGGTCCTGCTGAGGATGACATTATTGGAATAAGGCACCTGCTAAAAGCAGTTATTTATCCCGTTGGGCAAAAGATTCCTTCGAATTTGACTAAATCAATTAGGAAACTGTTTGAGACGGATGATTCGTATAAGGTGTTGCGGAGACCCTAGGAAAAGATTTTAAATCACTTTTTTAACCAAACCGTATGGCATGAAATAAGTCCAGTGCAAAGAATTCTCCCCTATTAAGATACAATCGTACTTTCCATGAATGCTGGAATGATGACAATAGAAAGAGACCTTATTTATGCAGTATCATTGAGACGACTATCCTTGCCTTTTTGGAGGGGGTGGTTAAAGTGACTTTGCCCAAAAAGGATAAACATATTTTAAACCAAAGAGAAAAAATATTGTTTGAGCTTGAGAAAGATGGTCTAACAATTCCACCATCGAAACGCGTCGACGCTCATCACAATACACAATCTGTGCAAAAGGCGGTGGTCAGTGAGTAGTTGATACGAGGACCCATGCCTATAATAAGGGTGTAAAACAGATGTGTAGCCATCTAATGACAGACTGAGCTTGTCTGTGCTAGATACTCTCTTGTAGTATGCTTTACAGTGTTCTTTTGATTGAACGGTATTTTAATTTGTGATTGTTTATTGAATTTGTGGGCTTTTCTGTTAACTTTACAAAATGACGTATTATGTATTATGCCTATAAAATACAAAACCTGTCTTCACTCCCTTGTTTTAAACTCAAATTTTAAACAGAAATCTTTTTCTTAAACAAATCGATTTATATTTTTGGTACCTTCTTGGTCTATGATTTTTTGTGGGAATTGCATGTTACAATCCTGTTAAGTGTGGATTTGATGAATGAGTGAATAGGAAAGTGGTGAATGATTAATTAGTATAACTTTGTTGCATTGAGTCCAAAGGATCTGGTCCTTTTTTCTTCGGAACAGTGGATTAGAATACCTTTGTCAGTTGGTGCTGATCCTCTGGGCCCATTAGACCTATGCTCCAATCTTCAATCTAATACAAGGAAAACCACGTTTGCTGTGGAGCACATCTTTCAATACACTCCACATCATACCACATAATTCTAATCAGCATAATTTCACTCAACGCCACACAGTTCCACGCAACACAATTCCACTCCACACATTATCATTACAGACAATTCAGCAACACATCATATAATTCAACTTAAAAACACATATACACAACACACCACATACATTCAATCTACACCCGCAATACCACACTATGCCACAAAATTCAACACACTACGCAATTAAACTACACAACATACCACTACACAACACAAAATATCATTCCACATAATTACACTCCATGACCCAGAATCCCACTTTACATAATTTCAGTACACTCAAAACCACATTATTACTAGCCACATATTTTCACTGCACCCCATTCCCCATAATTTTACACCACACGATTCCACAACAAACAATTCCAATTCAAACCACATAATTCCACTCAACACCACATACCTCCACTCCACTCAATAACTCATGGGTAAAACACATTGGTCCAGATGTAGGAGCCAAATACCGGTCGGTAACGGCTGATTTCCGCCGTTACCGACCGGTATTTGGGTTTTGTAATGTAGGGGGCTAGAAAATTACAGAATCTGTATATTTACCAAATCGGTAAATTTACCGATTCGGTAAAATACCGAATCAGTAAATATACCGATTCTGTAATTCTATATGTAGGTGGCACAGTTTACAGTGCCACAGGCCCTTAGAAATTCGTTATTTACCACCCAAAACTATTGGGTGGTAAATTACGAATTTCTGTGTACATGCACATCTGTGCATGTACACCTGTGCCATGTGGCACACAAACATGCCCTGTATGTGTGTCACATGGCACACTAAGGGCATGTGTGTGTGTCACATGGCACACAAGCCAGAAACAGGGGTGCAACAGGGTGTCAAAGTGACACCCTTTCCTCCTTGGAAATTCTGTATTTTTACCGATTCGGTAATTACCGAATCTGTATTTGCTATTGATTCCTATGGGCTTCAAGGCCCATAGGAATCAATGGCAAATACTGATTCGGTAATTACCGAATCGGTAATTACCGAATCTTACCGATTCGGTATTTTTACCGATTTCTTTTCCTACATAGCAATTACCGATTAGTAAATACCGAATCGGTAAAATTCGGTATTTACCATTCGGTAATTTGCTATTACCTACATCTATCCCCTAGTCATTTACCACACCAAAAGCTCAAACTCTTGCAAATCTGAGACCTATTGGCATAGTCAATGCTTGTTTTTTATTGTTCTTCCTTTTTGAAAGTTTTATATTGTGTGAACTCAGCTCAAGGCTATTTAATTGCTATTCATGAGCACCAATTACAGTGCACAAGATCAGATTTTTTATTTAAAGGCCTGGGAGATGGAGTGATTTGCCCAGAATCACAAGATGTTGAAAGCAGATGCTGGGATTCGAACCTGATCCCCTATCTCTGCAACTCTGACCTTCGGGCCACGTAGGCCTATGCACATGCAAGTCATGAAAGTGTGAGGATATTGTTGTTGGGACAGGCACTGGTGCCAACGTGACAATGGCCTACACCAGTGCAGTAGAACAACAGTGAGGCCCCTTAGTTTACTTATCACTAAACCCCTCCCAAGACCTCCATTACCTGAGCAGCAGAACTACTGCCAGGCCTCCTTGTATTATTACATTTCTCAAGCCCTCCACAGCCCTCCACTGCCTCAGGACAATAGCCTGACAGGGGAGGGTATTTAGCATAAAGACAGCTGCAGGGCCATCCATAGGGGTGGGGGCTGAGGTGAAGATGGCCCAAGTCACAACATCACCTGGCCTCTTACAGCAAGGCCCCAGCATAAACCATGCCCCAACCCACTATGCCCTGAATGAGGACTGTGGGTGAGGTGTCAAAAACAAACAATGTTTCTGGGCAGCGTGGCCGGTGGAGAGAAGTGAGCTTGGTTCAAGGGCCTGAGCAACACCTGGCCCCCAGGGAGGCCAATTCTTGCATCAACTGCTCTCCAGCCCACTATCAGGACGATAGCTTGGCAAGGCAGGGGGTCATGGAGAGGCCACAGATGATCATCGCTCAAGGGTCATGTAAATGTAAATGTAAATGTATTTGAACTTGTAAAGCGCACTGCTACCCGTCAGGTGTTTCCTGGCGCTGTATAACTCTGGGGAACCCGTCCTAGCTTTCCCTATGGGATGGTCCCCGCTGGGATTCCCCAAGGTGGAGCCAGGCATCCCCGGAATTGATGGGGCCATTGTGGAGATTAGGCAAGCTAATGCCCAGAGTTGCTGAGTGGAACCCCTGAAGAACAAGCATTAAAAATGCAATAGGTCTTGCCTTTCATTTAGTTAAAGCCATTTACTTTGCTATACAATACCATTAGCAAAGCAAATGGCTTTAACTTGATCAATGGCGAGACTTATTCCATTTTCAATGCTTTTTTTATTTACACTTGGAAGGAGAGGGAAGGAGATGATTAGAGGGAGAGAAGAAGGAATACAGGAACTGATAAAAGGAGATGAGGGCATAAGGAAAGCAGAGAGGGAGCATGAAGTAAGAAAGGCAGGACAGACGGATGGACGGAAAGAAGGCAAAGTCGGTAAAGGGGGGTGGTGGGAGGAGTACTTCACATGACAGAAATGAGAGCATGCGGAATGAAGAAATTAAGGAGGAAACCGGGAGGAAGGAAACAAATGAGAAATTTAGGGGCGAGGAATAGGAGAGAAGGGTGCAGGAATTAACAGATTTCAGAAAGTAAATGAGCCAAATTAACAAATAAGGAGATTGAAGAGAAAATAATTAATAAAACCGAAACAAGTAAACAATTAAGACGTACAAGTAATGCAAGGAAGACAGAATAAAAACAATATGACAATAGTATGAGAAGTTAAACACAGAATAATCAATGAAGGTGATAAAGGAGAAATGTAGAGACAGAGATAAGAGAGAAGGATACTGGAATGAACAGATTTCAAAAAGAAAGGAGCAAAAAAAAAAAAAAAGGAGAGTAAAGCGAAAAGGGAAATTAATAAAACCAAACGACGTAGCCAGTTAAAACATACCATGATCGAAAAGAAGGCAGAAAAAAAAAAAAAAACAAGCAACATGTTGAAGGACGCGCCTTATGTGTTCACAGATGGTAAAGCATTAACAATTTGAAAGCTGATTTAAGGACAGTGTTCACAAAACTAGTCTTTACCTGAGCGATTTCAACATACAAGTAAGTCTGCCTGGTTTAACTATGTTGAGACAAGCCACTGCAAAGTTTTGTGTACGGAAGACCGGGTATGATAAACACTGAAGAGAGACCTCAGCTTTCCCCTAATGGCTAAATGATATGTCCCCACAGTGAACCAATGGGACGGGGTTGCTTGTGCAGAAGGCATTGTTAAACCCTGACAGGTCCTAAAGCAGGAAGAATAGACGGTGTTCTAGGTACCTGTCTCAAGTCGGGTAAGAGTTCCATATGTTAAACATAGATAGCCAGATTTTCCCCTAAGATGCATACCATTTTCCCCTAAACGGAAACTTTTTAGAATTTACCTAATGTTGGTTGGTTGCTTGCTTTGGTTTTTAGGAAACATTGTTGGCAAATTGCTATGTTGCCAGTTTAGGTTTAAGACATCATGAGATACCCAAAGGCTTACAATTCAAAACTAGGATATCATCATTAAACACTACTCCTAATTTTCAATGTCATCATACACAGTCTACAAAGGCAGTGGCATCCTTTTTCTTAATGCATGTTGGTTAATGTAAATTAAAAGTAATTAAAAACAACAGTGCAAAACAGATGGCCCCTGCGTGAGCCGCTGAATGTAAACAAACGCGCACGTCAAAGCTCATTGGAACAAGCGGTCTGCTCATTTTCAAGCACACTCGTGCTTGTGGCGGCATCCACCTTCCTGGAGCGAGCAGCGGCGTGGCCATGTTAATTACAAACATATGGCCCATGTGCGCCGCTGCTCGCTCCCGCAAGGTGGATGCCGCCACAAGCATAAGTGTGCTTGAAAAGGAGCAGACCGGTTGCTAAAGGTCATCTCCTAGACAGCGCATGTGCGCTGCCTAGGCAAGACCTAAAACAAGCATTGGCATAGCCAATAGGTCTCGCTTTTGGGACCTTATAACTATTTAGTTATGCAGCAATATATCCTCGGGGAAACAACATCAACCGTACCATGGCTAAACACTTATAAGGTCCCAAAGGCAAGACCTATTGGCTATGCAAATGCTTTTTTTTTTATTGTTAGGCACGGGGGATTAAGTGATTTGCCCGGAATCACATGATGTTCTGCGTCATTTTCAAGACTCGAACCCAGTACCCCTGATTCGAGGTTGACCACCCTAGCCGTTAGGCCAACTCTTCTCCCAATCTATCTATCATGAAAGTCAACAGAAGTGGACTGGCCTTGAGAAACAGGGGCGTTTCTCCTTTGCGTGACTGACTCTTCACCAGCCCGACCAGTCTTTCAGGCACTGGCCGGCATGCCCTTAAAGAGAGTACTGTGAAGCCAAGGGTGTTATTTCGTGAATATAATAGCCTGATCAGTAAAATCCTGAGAGTAAAACCGGAGACCATGGAGGGTCATTGGGGAACGAATGTGTGGCTGTCCCTCGACCGAGCAGCCTTTATCTGGGCTCTGTTTTCATGTATGAATGCTAAGGGTCTGATCAACTGCAGATCAACTGCAGATGTCAGGAAGTTCTCACCACGCACCAGAAATGTGTGAATGGGATGGTGTCCTGGGGCTTGGGAAGCAGCTCTGGAAGAGATAGCACGGAGGAGAGGCATGTGCATGAAGGACACCATTCCACAGTGCAGCAAAGCAACTTTCAATGAAATAATAACGCTGGTCTAGAACCGCGAAAGGAAACTTCACGGTACATATCTCGCCATTTTCTAAAAACATCCTCAGGGTCTCAGGTGTGAACTGGAATTGTCAGCTTCAAAGACTACTCATCTTTTTCACTATATAAAATAAAAATAAATTAAAAATACTCAAAAAAAGGAGGGAGGGGCAGGGTACATGCACTTGTGTTGACAGATATGGGACAGAAAGAGGACTTGGCCGATAACTCGAAAATTTTGGCATTTGGGAGTAGAGAGCGGGGGGTGGGGGGAGAAGACATGACAAGGAAGGATGACAAACCTTCGTGAGGAGTGAGATCTGAAAGTAGCAGATCCCGAGTTACCTAGTCCCTGAAGCGAATAGGCACATATATTTCAGTGTTTTTAAGCTGCATGAAGGGATTTGTAGTCCTGTGTAACCCAATATATAATCGGGACAATTCCCATAATCAAAATAAAGCTCCTGGACTGCATGTCCCCCTGTCGCATCAATCTGATAAACTTGAATGCTCTAGAGTATACATATTGTACAAAAACATTTTTTTTAAAAGACAATAAAAAAACACATAATAGCGAAACATAAAAAAAAAACAGACATCCCCTCACGAGCAGGCACGCACTTTAAGATGGAGCATCAGGATTGTCTTGCACCTGAAAATCAGGATGCAACGCAGGACCTGCCTTGAACCCTCTGCTCCTCTACGTGAACCTGAAGAGGACTAATTCCATCTGATCAATGTCCATCTCGCAACTGACAACGATGACGGACGAGTCCGACCTGTGCACCAAGAAGCCAGCAGTGTGTAAACGCTGCTTGGCACTCACCTTCATGGGTGCGCCAGCGAAAGTGAAAGCAGTGCGACACTGTGGGGGAGGGGCGGATGAGTGTTGAGAAAGCAATCAAGTGAGAGGAAAGCCAGATGGCACCTGATCGGGCGCTGAAAGCTGGCGGTTGCGCGTGTGCACACGCATGTGAACGCAAGCGCTAGGCCACAGCAGCTTGTTGTAGCACTTTTTAAAGTCCCTACTAAATGTCTCCCAGAGCAGCGCATGTGCTGGCTCAGGCAAGACCTAAAAACGGCCCACGGAGGGCACTCACACATCGGCCCTTTGGCTGATGCCCGACTGCCCGCTGCTCCAATCAATCCTGGAATAATCCCCAGGAGATGGCAAATTGTGTGCTGCTGTAGCAGACGGCCCATCTTGACCAGAGTGGCACTGATTTACTCTATGACTGAGGTGGCATGGAGAGCCATGGCTAGGCTCGGGCTAAAGCCATGGCTGTGCCAAGCATCGGCAGGCATGGGTGCACCAGCATCAGCAGGCCGGTTGGCAGAGCGGCAGGTGTATTTGTCGAGCTGTGCCCCTGCTGAGTACTCCTGGAGCCGGTAGTAAGAGACTGGCTTGCCCACGGTCTCCCAATATCCCAGCACAGAGGCTAAGGGCCTTAGATTAAATACAGACCCCAGAACCAAACAAAACACCTTTCAGACGCTAGTTATGACAGATTATTCGCGAGCACGTAGAAACCAGTGTAAGAAGCACTGCCAGATGGCAATTTATCGGCAGCACTTGAAACATGCTAATAATTGTTTAATTTTTCTCTGCAACTTCTGCAGGTTTGCACTATAGTTCGCACCTGCATAGGGCACACTCAGTGCGACTGTCAATGCACAGCTCTGGGGTACTTTTTGTAATTTATCAACCTCAGTAATATGAAAGGCTAAGTCTGCTTCACTTTTAGAACAATAAAAGGCTGGGAATTTGAACAGATTACCTTTCTGGTTATTTTACTCTTTGATTACCACCTGATGAAGATTCATTTCAGGGGCTGAGACTTGTTTTCCATCATAAGACTTTGAAATAGAAGCGAGAGAGAGAGAGAGACAGAAAAAGTGAAAGAAGTTGAAAGAGGAGGATAGGAAAACAGTGACAAAGAGAGAAAAGAGAGATTAAAGAATAACCTACAAGAGTGAAATAAAAGACAGAAATTGCACGTATTATTACTATTTTTTAGAAATTGCACACTGCCCTTGTCTGTGATGAAATTGGGCCGCATTAGTCGTTAAAATGACAGCGCTCTTCTAAGAATATTTTGGGCACCTGTACATATTTTAGTACACACTAAGGGCCATATTATCAAGAAAGGGCGATACATTATCGCCGCTTTTATCGGCAGGGAACTGCCGCTAAAGTGGTGATAATGGGCCTGATAATATGCCCTTGTGAATTCCCTTAGAAGCCCAGGTTCTGGTGTTAACCTGCACTGTACTAAGGAATGAGTGTAACCGACGTAGGGCCCAGGAAGAGCGGATTAGGTAAATGGTAATGCTACCAGCACGCCCTTGATTGCTATATTTTCGGTTTAGAAACGCCATGCTTTGTGACACCGTAAAGACTAGCAGGCCACAAAAGGACAACTTTCCTCCTCTCTGGTGCATGTGCTATCACTTCAGCTGCGAAAGAGATGGCCGTGCGGAGATGAGCCTTAGAAGCAAGATGAAAGAAGTACCCTTTGCTTCTGTAGATGCAAGGGCACAGATAGACGTATGGACTGGCAGCATAAGGGGATGCTGAGGGACGGAATTCTGACTGCTAACCTGATGACAGCATAAGGTATGCAGGAACTCTTAACAATGGCTGGCATAAATAAGGTAAATCTAATGTAGCCTTACATGTTAGATGGTTGAGAACATTTAGAGATATTAGATAAGGAACAAACTAGCAGGCTAGGGATGTGTGATGAAATATGACCTGGGGTTACCTAACATTCGCCCTGATTTGCATATTATCTGCTGGGTTATTTACAATTATCATGATCAATATCATTCACATCATTGGCAGAAAAACACTGCATAATACAATTGTGTGCACTGATTTGGGGTTGCAAGGCTGGGACTTTGCTTTATCACTTGCCCAGTTGAGCACATCACAGTTACAGTCAGCTACTGATGTTAAAAGAGCTGAAATCAGACAAGACTATCCAGGAATTCCTGGAGGAGATCATGACATAACTTGACATGATTAAGGCAGACCTGAAGTCCTGATGGAATGAATTGAAGAATTACTTTTCTTCCCTTTCTACGCAAGTGAACGACTTGGAAAAATAAATGGATGAAAGATCATAAAAAAACATCAGCTTGGCCAGCAGCCAAGTTGACAAGAACAGAATGATGGACTCTATGCATCAAACAGAAGGAGTTTGAAAAAATATCATGAAGTACTAGTCCATGCACACAGGCATTCCATATGGAGCTGAAGGCCATGTAGAGCTGAAGTTCAAAGTACTGAGAGATTTGCTACAGATTATTAGAGGAAGGACAGATCACCTTTCTGAAATTAGCAAACCCATCAAGCAGGGAAAAAAGTCCAGTAAAAAAGTTCACCAGCATACTAGCAAAACTGTTTTTTTTCTAGCTCTGGACAGAGTTTACAGAGGTCTGCTAAGCTGAACTCCGTGAAGTGACAAAAAAGTCTGCTGCGGTTCGCAGAGTTCTGCAAGAGGCTGAGTGAGGTAAGTTGCACTCTGGCACTGATTTTTAGCACTAGGCATTTGCC
The DNA here is from genome assembly GCF_964261635.1 of Lissotriton helveticus. Taxonomy (NCBI): domain Eukaryota; kingdom Metazoa; phylum Chordata; class Amphibia; order Caudata; family Salamandridae; genus Lissotriton; species Lissotriton helveticus. Next base: position 1,942,727,164 of record NC_136063.1, on the reverse strand, counting down.
CCATACTGTAAAATCAGCAGGAATGGCACCACGTGCAGCGCAAGAGGATACAGCTTCTTTCTGCCCCTCAAGTAGATGTTCTACTCAAGCAGCATCTTCCTCAATGCGAGCAGCAGGTTTCTCAACGGGAGCGGTAGAGTCCTGCAGCAACCGCCCGTGTTGAGAGATCTCACCGGGAGGTAGTCTATCGTTGGATTTCCCTCATTTGCACTCGACGTAACATTGGCGAGCCGCGAGAGAGGAAAAGCTCCACAGAGTTTTTCGGAACTCTGTGCTCCACGTGGACCGTGGAGTGGAAATAATTCTGCAAACTTAGCGAGCAGAGTGAAATTTACCGCCCAGACCTAGTTTTTTCCAAGAAAACAAATAAATGATGTCTTTGGCCCTCAAAATTCAAAATTTGTTGTATGAAGGCCACGATTTCCAACTCCATTCCTTTCTCAACTATAGCGAGAAGAAGAGAATTCTGGGAGAATTCTGGACGATAACAGATCACAACCCCCCACATAAATGTACATAATAGAGGGGGCATCATTTCTATGAGACAAGAAAAGAAGGTAATATTAGAAAACATCTAATTCGCTTAGAGGAAGAATGAATGAATCAATGAAGGAAGGAAAATATTTTATTGAGCGCAAGCAATCACCTGGAGGCATCTAGGTGCTGATTAAGACAAGAATAGATGACCCACAACTTCCTAGTTCGGTACAAAAAGCCAAACTTACAGAGACTTTCTGAAAAAGGCAAGAGAAGGAGCTGGTTTTTGTCTCAAGAGAAGATGATTCCAATGTAAGGCAGTGGACCTGAAGAAACATCTTCCATCCTAGGATGCACACGTTAAAGAAGGTGCCACCAAATCTTCTGCAGATTCAGAAAGCAGTGTCCTGCCCGGCGTATACCACCTCAGATATTTGTTGAAATAGGAAGGGCCCTGCCCATGAAGAGTCTTATTCGCATGCAAAGTGTGTTAAAAATAATACATTGCTTAACAGGCAACCAATGAAGGTGGCTGATGGCTGACCTAGTGGACTGTAATTTAGGGATCTTTAAAAGATAGGGCGCTGATGCGTTTTGAAGGACTTGGGGTTTCTTAAATGAGTCCACTCCAAGATCTAGATAAAGGCTATTGCAGTAATCCATTCTTATCAATACCAGAGAGAATACAACTGATTTTAAAAGATCGAAAGGTATGCATTTTTCAATCTTTAGACAAGTATCAGAGCATGAAAAAAAGGTGAGGAAACCGTATTAATATAAATTATATATATTCAGGAGCGGATTGTGTCAAAGAAAAGCGGCAGGTGGGGGTGGCGGTTAGGGAGGAGGTGGTGGGTGGGGGATGATGGGAACAAACAAAAAAGAACTTACCTGGTGCCCTCCAGATCGCACTCTTCTGCTCCTCTCCTCTCCACTGCAGGCAGGCAGACTGCCCTGCAGCCAATCCTGAAGCTGCTGTCATGCATGAGAGCAGATTCAGAATTGGCCTGAGAGCCGTGAACTTGTACCCCCAGATAGAATGGGAGCCTGTGCCTGCTCTCTCCAACCAAGCAATGCAGCTGGGATTGAAGAGAGCTTCACTGCGCATGTGGGTTTGGCCAGCCTGAGACGGCTGGCCAAACCCACATGTGCAGTGAAGGCAATGCTCACCACTCATCCTCCACCCTGTCATCACCCTGTCCTCGCCCCCTACACTTGGCACAAGAAAAATAAATTGATAATAAAACAGGTTTTAACCTGTTTTATTATCATTTTATTTTTAACATTTTTGAGAATGCTGGCGTGGGAGGGAGACACTCCTCCACCATAGCTGGGGAGCTGCGACTGTATATATTTCAGATCACTCTCTACAATTATCCCGAGGGTCTTAACCTTAGGTACTGGGATTGGAAAGATCCTAAACTTGAAGCACACCATGCTGGATACCAAAAGGATACATTGTTTTCAAATAGAATAACCTCTGTTTTGGAGGAATTTAGTTTCAGACAATTGTGGTCCATCCATGTACTTGCTGCACTCATGTAGTAATACAGTCTGACAACTGTCTTCAGTTAAATTCAGGTAAAGCTAATATCCTGCTCTTTGGTGCGATTTCTTCATTCTGGACTCAGGCTTCGTGGCCCAAAGAGATTGCCCCTCCTCAAGCCAGTCAGCAAAGCCCGTAGTCTGTGTGTCCTTATAAATGATAAACTCTCCCTTACTGATCAAGCCAATGAGGTCTCTTCTTTTCTTTTTTTTTTTTTCTTTTTTTATTGAAATTTGAGTTGCAAGATTAAACATATTATAACATATCCTTCTTTTATCATAGTATTCAGATGCATATTATGAACATATATTCAAAAGAAATACAGTATACAATAATAAAATGAGAAAGGTTCATTAAGTCGTTACTCCATCAATCCATTTTTGAATTGGTGTCCAAATTTTTATGCCAAGTAGTTTCCTTCTTTTTCCTTTAGTAGCATAGATTGCTGATTTAAGTTTAAATCTAGCTAAGAGACGACCCCTCCATGTAGAAAACGTTGGCGGTTCTGGGCTAATCCACTCTTGTGATATGCATGCACGTAATTCAGCCATCATAATAAATAATAAATTTGCTTCTTCTATGTCTATTGAATCTTTAGAGACACCAAATAATATTAATTCAGGTGATATATCAATAGTTTTGCAGAGAGTTAATAATAAATTTATGAATATCAGAAATTACCCTAGCAAGCTTTACACACAAATAAAACATATGTAATGTATCAGCCCCTCTTTGATTACACCGGTTACATTTGATTCCAGCAATAGAACCCCATTTCAAAACTTTTGCAGGTGTATAATAGAGGTCACACAAAATCATATAGTGTTGAGTACGATTACGCCCAGAGAATAATATAGAGGTGGCCATCTTAATTGACTCTTTTAAAGATAGGTCCTTTGTACCTAATTTCTCTTCCCATTTGTTACACAAATTGTTAAAGTCATCCGGTAGATAAGTCATTAGAATCTTATAATAATACCCTATTCTTCTTTTATTACTTTTATTATTTAGGTTATCTATAAGCAGATTTGGCATTAAATCCTGTCTTGCTATGTTGGAGGGTAAATGTAAAAAACTATGGATCTGTAGATATTTAAAATAATCATAAGAAGGAAGTTTGAAATTATTTTGAAGTTCACCAAAAGAGAGTAATGTTTCATGGTTATTTGCATATAGGTCAGAGAGAAAAAGAATCCCCTTAGTATTCCATTTTTTCATCACCTGGTCTCTAAATATAGATGGAAAACAATTAATAGAATTTAATGGAGTGTACCTTGTAACTTTTCTAATACCAACCACTTTTTTGATAATTCGCCAAGCTTTATATGCTGCTGCTAATATCTTGAATTTTGTGTTTTTATAATAGCTCGGCTCTATTATTTTTAACAAATGGTGGTTCGCTTCGGTGCCCAATACAACTTCATAAATATCCGGATACTGTGCCCAAGAAGTGGGGACTTTATTACCAACAATTAAAGGAAACATATATTGAAGTACAGCTGCTAGATAGTAAAATAGAAAATGTGGTGCGGCCCAGCCCCCTCTATCTTTCGGTATAATCAATTTCTTATATGCTCTCCTAATACCTCTATAACCCCACAGAAATCTTACTGCACTTCTTTCAATTTCTTGAAAGAAACTTAAGGGAAATTCCAGAGGGATTGTTCTAAATAAATAAAGAAATTTCGGTAGTATGAGCATCTTTAAGACATTGTTTCGACCATGGAGAGACAGATGTAAATGATTTATTCTTTCCAGAGTTGAATTAGCCTTTTTGAGAATCGGAGTGTAATTTATAGTAGGTATTTTTGAAATCGGTGTTGTTAATCTGATTCCTAGATAAACTGCCTCAGAAACTATATTTCAAATTGGCGGTGGATTTGATCCTATAAACAGAATTTGCGTTTTAGACAAATTTAATTTATAACCAGAAAAAGATCCAAATATGCCCGCTAGTTCTTCAATCCTCATAAAAGTTCTTTCAATATCTTTAGTAACCACAACCAGATCATCTGCATATGCAAGGGCTCTATATGTCATACCTCCTAGCTGTAGCGGTATATTCTCATCCCTATTTAACTGGTTAAGAAAGATATCTATGTATATAGCAAAAAGAAGAGGAGAGGATGGACATCCTTGACGTGTTCCTCGTTGAATAGGAAATGATGCAGACTTATTAGGACCTATTTTTATTGCTGATACTGGGTTTTTATATAATGCTTTAAGTGCGTTTATCATTCCTGATCCAAAACCTTTCATGTATAACAAATCCCAGAGATAGGGCCACGACACTCTGTCAAATGCTTTTTCAGCATCGAGCAAAGTAATCCCTATAGGTGTATTAGAGGCTTCTGCCCAATCCATCATAGCTATAATTCTACGTATATGGTCAGCCGTATCTCTATTAGGAATGAATCCGTGTTGCCAACGAGAGACAATTGATGGTATAATCTTTGATAGTCTTGTGGCAAGTATTTTTGAATAAATTTTACTGTCTGCATTGATTAAAGATATTGTCCTATAAGAGGCTGGATTAACCGGATCTTTATCTTTTTTTAAAAAAGTCATAATTACTGATGTAGCCCAAGATTCTGGTGGTATACCTTTTTGTGCCTCTAGAAAAGTAGCAAGCATATCACTTTTTATGTACCTTCTAAAAACCTTGTAAAATTCTAGTGGAATAAGGTCCGGACCAGTTGCTTTACCTATTGCTAGTGAACTTAATGCATTCTCAATTTCTTCTAATGTAATCGCGGTATCCAACACTAGTTTTTGGTCATAAGAAAGGGATGGCAGAAGATTTCCCATGGCAAAGTTCAAACATGTATCAGATGAGTAATGGTCATCCTCTTGTGTATAGAGTTTAAGATAAAACTTGCGGAAAACTTCCAGAACTTCCTCTTGTTTATTATGTATTTGACCTGTTTCATCTTGAATTATGTTGATGGCGTTATAGGCTTCTTTTTGTCTAATTCTTTTTGCTAAGATTTTTCCTGTATTTTCACCTATCTCGTATATCTGGGTTTTATAGCTTGCCATCAATTGTGCTAATTTATCTGCAAAGAATTCATAACAGAGAGCCTTGCTGCTCGCTAAACTTGATTCTATACCCGATATTGGTTGTTGATGTATTATTGCTATTATCAATTCCTTTTCCCAAAATAATACTTTCTAAAATACCTTATCCTTCTTTTCACGCATAATTTTCTGTTTTTTAATAGTATAAGACAGAGTCTCTCCCCTTATCCCTGATTTGAACGTGTCCCATACAATTTGAGTAGACGCGGTTCCTCTATTAATATCAAAAAATTCTTTCATACACATAGCCAATATATCTAAATATTCTGGATCATATAATAGTTTACGATCAAAAGTCCAGGGATTCGGTTGGTTAATTGTTTTATCAGTTTTAATTTCAATCAGTATTGGATTATGGTCAGAAATTATGCGTGGAAATAACTCAAAACTGCAAGGGGGGGCAAGATGGCGGACTGCAAGTCCGAGTGAGGAGACGCTGGTTTAAGCTCTCATGTGGTTCACAGTGGTATGCCGATTGTTTCTCTATTAAATCAGCGGGTCAACTGAGCTATTACTTAGAGAATACAAATATCGGCTTCGGACTTCCCTTTGTAGCTGGAAAGAGCGTTGAAAGTGCTGGAGAAGCTACGGCTACGGTAACGGCGGCGGCGGCGGTGAAAGCACATATACAACTGCCGGGCTCGGCTATGCGCTTTGACTTGTGGAGAAGCTACACATGGACTCTCTGTTCAGCGTCACGCCCGAGTTCTCTCTTCTTACCGTCCTCACCTTCTGCTAGGAACACGCCTGGGGCGGGGGCGAAATCTTCAGCAACACACCGACACCAAAACGCTAAAGGAGCTCCTACGACAACAAAAGGAGTAAAACGGACGACACGGAGACATTGTATCCGCTCCCCCAGCTTCAATGGCGCCAAAGAATCCGACGGGAACAGCACGGCAGCAGAAGCCGAAAACAAGAGCTGATACCGTAGCAGCCCAGGACACAACTCAGTCGGCTGCCTTGATAGTCGATAATACCCAAGCTTCTAGTAATGTGAGTACAAATGCCCCTCTGAATTCAAACATTGAAGCTATATCAAATGTCTTAAACCTGGCTGAGGGGGTGCATCATGCTGTGCCTCATATAAATAATTCCAATGTTTCTATAGCAAGTGCTGCTGAAAGCATGGTGGATTCTGGGAGTTGTAGGCTAGGAGCCACACCGAAAATTCCTGGTATGTTCAGAAAAAAACCTGTTAACCCTGATATGAATCAAAAGACCTTGGATAAACAATCGAGTATTATTGAAGGGTCTGCCAAGGACCTGTCACTGGGGGAGGCACCCAGTGGTGGTAGAAAATGTGAATCTATACAAAAAGCATTGATCACTGGTGAGACCACTGTTGAGACCCGAGGCGATGATACAGAGTCTTTGGATTCGGCAGGTAACTTTTATTCTATGAATGATCTATCTCAAGTGTTGGACTCTGATAGTACAGAAGAGATTGCACAAGATACGGGGTTATTGCAAGAGCGAGAAAAATCTTATTCTGATTTAGACCAAGAAGAGCTTAACATCTCTGAGGATTTAGATTCAGACCCAGAGGAGTCCCCAAATAGACCCGATTGGGGAGGGGAAGAAGAAGCGGAGAACTCTAACTCTACATTGCGGGGACTAAATAGGTCTAATTCACCTCAAACACCTCAAACACCTCTAATTCCCGGATCTCATAATCCATCTGATGAATTACCTGAAATAACATTGGAAGTATTATATCGTGTAATGCTACACCATAGAGAGGAAACTAAAGCTGAAAATCTCCGAACCCAGGGAGCTGTAAAAAAGCTACAAAATAATCTGAGAAAAGTAATGAAAACTTCTAATGATACAATTTTGAGAGTAACTGAGACGAAGAGTAGAATCTCACAAATGGAAGATTCTATGGTACAGCAGAGTATACAACTGAAATCAATGGAGGGTCTGAAAGAGGAGATTAATTGGAAGCTCGTAGATTTGGAAAATAGATCTCGCCGCAATAATCTCCGAGTCCTGGGTGTACAGGAAGGGAAGGAGAATGCAAATCCACGTCAATTTATGATAGAACTTTTTTCTGCTGCTTTCCCTGAGTTAAGTCAATGGAAGTGGGAGATCGAAATTCAAAGGGCGCACAGATTTCCGTTCCAGGCGAGACAAGATTCAGCCTCAGCTTCTAAACCACGAGCTATTCTGATTTCATTGAATAATTTCCTTGCAAGAGAAGCTCTTTATGACTTAGCAAGACCTAATAAAAAGCGCAAGGTTCGAGATATTGAGTTCTTTGTACGACCGGACTACTGTCATGCTACTGTGCAACTAAGATGGCAATTAAGACAGCTAATTACTTTATTTCAGGCAAAAGGAGCCCAAGCATTTCTTCTAAACCCGGCCAAACTTAAAGTGATACATAAAGAACGTTCTATGTTCTTTACTTCTGAGGTAGCAGCCAAAGAATTTCTGATGTCTCTTTGAGAGGATTACGAACTTTGAAGTATGAGTTATGAGCTATGTGTAATGAATCATGAACCATGAACACAATTGAAAATGCGAAAACTACCTAAAAACTACCTAAAACCTGCTTTCTTTTCTTCCACCCGGCTAGCAGGGTAGTAAGAAAGTGATGTAATATGTTAATAAGGGGGAAAGTAGGCATGCTATAAGGTAGCAACTGATATAATGAATGAATATAGCAAATGAAGGATAAACATTTGCTCTGATATTTTTTTAGGTAACTGATATAGTAAATATAGTAAATAAATATAGCAAATGAAGGATAAAATTTGCTCTGATATTTTTAGGCATGATGACTGATTTGTGGCTCTAATGATTATGAAGAGAATATAATAATCATGACATGAACCACACGATGAGAACCACCTAGCGCTCATCACATCATCAATACGAGGGACCAGTATGTCCCTCTGCCCTGACAGTACTGAGGGGTGGGGAGGGTGGGGGGGGGTTCAGGGGGAGCCCAGAGGGAGGTGTGGGTGTGGGGAGGGTGGGGGATAAAAACGAAGTTGCAAGTAAAAACAGATTATTTATTATTTTGTTACGAGTAGCTATTCTGTTATGTTCTGATAAGTTTTTCGTCAGAGAGAAAAATTTGAAATCTCATTGGATCATACAATTATACACTCATATTGTTTGCCTAAATCGGTGCCTCATATGTGAAGTAAATGCTGTTATAAATATTGTTAAGAATGGGAAAATTACGTGTGTGTTCTTGGAACATATGTGGTTTGAATAATAAAAAGAAGAGGGGAATAGCGGCACAAATCTTACAGTCTATGAAATGTGATATACTGTGTATTCAGGAATCACATATTGTGTGGAAGGATAGATATCTATATAAAGATCTAGGTATGCAGCTAGCTGTATGTACATCTCAAGGCTCAACAACAAAAGGCGTTGCTATTTTATTTAGGAAGTGCATAGGTATACTAATTCGACACAAGGCAGACAAATATGGTAGATGGGCAATAGCAGAGTTTAAAATTAATAATGTATTATGGGCTATATGCGGTATATATGCTCCAAATGTAGATGATCCAGCTATGCTTGACTTTTTAAATCTTGAACTACCTAACTGGTCTTCATCATTAATACTTTGTGGTGACTTTAATATTCATCTAGATTCTAATAAGGATATATGTGATGTATCTTGTTATCAGGGAGTTAAAAAGAAGTCATTTTTGTCTTTGCGATCATTGGCTCTAGATCATGGTTTGGTCGATATAGTTTATGAAAAAAAACTCTTATCTCCAGTGTTTACATTCTTTTCCCACCCACATAAAAAGTTTGTACGTTTGGATTATTTTTTCCTTAAAAAATCATTTATTTATGACACAAATTTTGAGTTATTTCCACGCATAATTTCTGACCAATGAGGTCTCTTCTAAAGTTTTCTATACTTCCAAAATGCTAAAGAAAAGCATCTTCCTTTCATTCAGTCATATTTACAAAAATCTTTAGTAACCTCCTTAGCAATGTCCAGACTTGATTATTGCATTGCATTGTATTTCACTGCTTATCAGTACATGATCAATAAGCTACAAACGCTACAAAACCCTGCAGCCTGACTTCTAAATAATATTCCAAAACACCAATCAGTGTCCAAACATCTGAGGAACCTTCACTGGTTGACAATCAGGCCCAGAATTATTTTCAAGGTGCTCTGTATTACCTACAAGGCCCTTCAAGATCAAGTCCCCCCCTTTCTAAAGAATAGCTTTACTTGGTACATCCTCAACATGCCTTTAAGACCTACTACAGCAAAATAGGTGATTGTGCCTAAATTAAAACATGCAACTTGGGGAGGCTGCAACTTTGTGTTGGGTGCCTCCACTGGTGCCAGGTGCCTCCACTAACTGGAAGAAGCTCCCCCTCCACATGAAATCATTCACGAATCTTCTAGCTTTCAGAAAGGCTCTTAAAACATGGTCATTCAACTCTGTATAGTGATTTAAATCAAGGCAAGCCTCTTTTTACGCTCATAGTAGCCAGCGCCAAAACACCTACGGGTATTTGAGTGCTTAACAAGTTCATTTAACATAACAGTTCCAAAATACATCTAGAGAAATGAGCTCATCCTTGGAGAGTGAAACAACAATTTGTGTGTCATCAGCATAAGATGCTAATGACAGCCCAAAAGATTTTATAAGTGTAGCTAAGGGAGTCACATGCAGGTTAAACATCGTTGTGCTCAATGATGAATCCTGTGGCACTCTATAGGGGATGGGGTAAGATCTTGATGTGAACTCTCCTACTGTCACTACTTCTTTTCTACCAGAAAGAAAGAACTGTAACAGAGCGCGGGCAGGTACCTCAATCCTATGGCTGTGCATACCATCAACCAACAGCCTGTGGTTGACCATAGCAAAGGCTGCTGACAAATCTAACAGAACCAGAGCTGAATTTCCTCCACAGTCTAATGCTGTGGCCTTGTATTAATCCAAATTGGGTATCATCCAAAAGATAATTGCAGTCCATAAATGAGGTCAACTGCCCGTTCATCACTCTCTCCACCAACTTCGTATGATAGGGAAGCCAATAGATTGGGCGGTAATTTTTCAAATCCATCCTTTTTAAATGAGCTTGTTTTAGTAGGGGAAGAACTGACACTGATTTCCAGTGGGAGAGAAAAACATTGACCTCAAACATAGCAGAAAAAATTCTGCTCAAAACTGGTGCACTGTCTCCAAAAACAACATGTACTATTTTGGGAGAACTGGGATCCTGAGGGAAACCAGATTTAATTTTGGTGATAATCTTGACATCTAGTTTACTGTGGGAGCCTCATAAAGACTAAATCCTGTGTTCCCACAGTATACTTTTGGAGGCTACTTGTTCTTCAAGCTAATCCTACTGTTAGCTGTAAATTTATTATATATGGTTGTAACCTTATCCTGGGAAAAACTAGCAAAGGAGTTACAAAAAGCTTAGTTCAGAATTAAATTGCTGGTAGTGGGTACAGTCAAGGAAGAGGCAGGAACTCCTGAAGAAATTCCACTAAACATTAGCTTGAGGTTAACAGTGGGTGTTGAACTCCGCTCTGCCAGCGGAGTTTGCAGAGTTTTGCTAACTCCACACTCCGCTGGGAACGTGCATTCGGGCAAAAACTCTGACTCCGTGGCATAGAAGATCTTGTCCCTGCGGCACCCACTCAAGGGGCGAGGAGTAAGGGGCCAGCACTTACCTGGTGTCGCAAGTCCTTGCAAGACATACAACGTAGGGTTTTTCTAAATTACCACCGGCATAGATGGCGAGGAGACCACAGCAAGAAGGAGGGCAGCCCTGGCATGGTGGAGAATGCCAGACCAGTTAAGTGTTCACTGCTCATGTAGGGTGGAGCGGAGCGGAGTTCCACAGAGTTTTTAGGCAACTCTGTTGAACTCCGCATAGTGGAACTCTGCCAACTCCACCCACCCACCCTTACTTGAGATATCATAATGTGCGATCCAAGAATCATAAAAACCCTTTACATTATCGACATTGCTGCCTTCATGCGCCACTGCTCTGTGATGCATGAGGGACTATACTGACACCCAGAAAAGTCCTCTGGAGAGCTGGGACTCTACCTCAGACTGAGGGAGACTGTGGAGTGTGACTAGCTTACATTATGCTTCTAGAAAGCATGATCTTAAGTGGGATAGGATATCATTAAATGCTCTTCTTCAGTCTGGTTATCTCAGACTTTTAAGTAAGTTTTGTTTAATGGGACCATCAGGTGAAACAGAATCATCACAGGTCCTTTTGCTTATTCTCCTTTGAGACAATACTTCCTATCAACCCTCCGTTTCTTGACAAAGGGTTTTTCCTTCTTAACAACGTATACTACTGGTTGTGTGACAGAATAGCAATACCAACAATATCAACTGACAAGAATATGGTTAAAAAAAAAACCACCAATATAAATAATTTTTTCAAATATGAAATTCCAAATAAAATGATAATGTAATTAAATATATATATTGCCTAAACTTAATCACCCGCAATGACAGAAGGTTATGTAGTTTGTACCAGAATTTAATTAATGGTGTGGCTCCTACCATGTTTATCTCTGTCGCCATCTTATTAAACATTACAAAGCGGCAAAATAAATGATAACGCTTTCAAGCGAGCACCCGTTAAAGTCAACTTAGTTGGGCTATGTTGCGGATCACTCAGAATATTTAGAAGGGTGGGGCAGTGGGGGGCTGCTCTAACGAAACACACATACCTTTTTAAGGCCTTGTAATGTAAGGCAAGGTCGGGACACCTATAAGTATTGTTTTACTGTGGGATTGTGTCTATATATAAGCAAGCAGAAGAGCGAACCCAATGCCTATAATGTCTAAAATAATTAGCTTTTATATATGTGCACGCTATGCAGCTAAGTCTGCTGCACGCAGTTAAATACACTGAGTGATTCACATTGCAAACCATCACTCACACTCAAACACACACAGTCAATTGCAATCATGCTCATCTGTTTTTCTTTTTTTTCTTTCTCTAATTCTTTCTTTTCATTGTCTCTGTTTCTTGCTATTAGTCTTTCCCCTTCTTGGTGCTTCCCTTGTCATAACTCCTCACCACTTCCCTTCCGCGTTCAGGTTTCCTCCTGGTCATTCCCAGCTGCTCCTGTTTGTGTCTTCGGTGCCGCACAATCTCCAAGCATTTAAGGCTGCCCTCAGGTGGGTTTTGGACAGCGCCCTCTTCCTCACCATGCTCTGACCAGTATGTTTACCTTTTCCGAGCCTCAGTGCAGAGTTTCTGCCGCCTCTCGCACAAGGCACAATAACAGCAAAATGTAATGGTGAGAAACATGCATGAAAGGATATGCCACAGCCCCAATTCATACCCTCAAGTTCAAGTTCAAGAATATTGCATTTGGTTTAACACCCACGAAATACAACTCTTGTAAGACTTGCTCTTTTAGTATTCTAATGCCAATAAAGTGTATGGTAAACAGAGCATTGTCAGTTGAGCATGGGGCACCAATCTCGTAAGCATTCTGACGGAATACCTTGAGGTCCATTTCAACAAAAAGTTCATATGGGAGTAAATACAATATTGAACATGTGCTTTTGCAGAAAAATCATACTCAGCCAATGTGGCTCAACGGCATCCTCTGCCCCTAAAATGATGCGACTTGCCTCTCTAAGATACCCACCATGTTTACGGCACGGAAGATGCTGAGACATATGCCTGTCATTTTGTAATGTAAGCCGCTTGCCTGTTGGTTGTCATCGGTGGCAGCTGCCTGGTGAAGATCGGCCTGAGATTGACTACCTATGTGTTCCTTTCTAGTTTGATCCCAGGCTGTCAGTAAGAGAGAGGGGTGCAGGCTGTGCTGATGGCAGCAGATCAGTGGGTTTTGCTGCCTTGTTATGTGGGCCCTATGGTTGCAGGCAGGTTGGGTAGAATAGTGTGAAATGTTGACGGCTGTTCATGTATGGGTTTGGAAGGGAACCTATTACAGGGCAGCAAGGGCTGGATTTAGTACCAAGTGCTTCTGTGAAAAAAAAATATTCTGACACTACGGATGTATGATGATAGAGCGCGTACCATCACAATGCAGTATGGTACATCGCGGTTTTCACAATGCAAGTCGTTACATCAACTTGCGCTGGAGGGCGCTGGACTTGGGAATAGTGTAAATTGCTATTCCAACTCCAGTCTATGTACAGTAGGGAAGGTGTTGGAATAGTAATTCACACTATTCTTTAGTCCAGAGCGCCCTCCAGTGCAAGTCGATGTAACGACTTGTGTTGTTAAAACCACGATGTAACCATACCGCGTTGTAATGGAGTTGTGGGAAAGGATGTTTCCCCACTATACAGCCTTTTGGGACTGGGTTGGAGACGGACTTGTTGAAAAAATTACCAGAAACATCTTGCTGCCAAGTTCCTCCATTCAAGCTTAAAACATTCAGTTTTTCCTGGCTTTTTGCTGCAAACATGCTGTGCATTTTGAGGCTTGTTTTTTGTGTGTATCATTATAAGAATATGGTTAAAAATACCAGATTAGACTCTGCTATTAGTTGACGATGTCATGCATGACAAGAATTCACATGTTTTCTATGAACAGTGTATTTTACTTCCTGCTCTGCCACAGGATCAAGTCGTATTAATCATCAGAAGCAGCACAAAAGGTATCCATTGCAGTAACACAAGAGGAAATCTGTTGACATCGCAGCCCCGCACTCCTACCATACGTGCAGAGGTGGTGGGGTAAATGCATCATTAATAAGTGCAAGAGATATGACAGTCTGACTAAATGCTAGCAAAAGTGTGGGTTTTGAAATGAATATGATGTGATAGATCCACTGGTAGAGATACAGCTATTGCTGGTATGAATTGAATGATTTAATCAGCAAGCACTAAAAATTTTGGCTCTCTGCAATATTGAGTTTTCAGAGTGACAGTCATCCTAAAACTAATCCCAAGTTCATATCTGAAATACAATTGAATTTAATTTGAAATAACCTGTAATCCTAAAAACCTTTCTTCAATATCCAACACATCTTGCAGAAAGAGCTCATTTTAAGTCCTCTAGACAGTTCTGCTAGCTTCTTCTCTGGTTCTGTCGGTACTTCCCCATTCCAAGTCCTCTAGACAGTGATGCTAGCTGCTACTCTGGTTTTGTCAGTTATTCATCATTCTAAGTCTTACAGACAGTGCTGATAGCTGCTGCTCTGGTCCCAGTTATAGTAGTAGTAGATGTACTTTATTCGATAAAAAATTTCATCATAAAAGTATGCAATTTATACAGTACAATTAAAAAGATAAAGAGCAAGAACTCACCAATCCTTCTATACATACAACATTACATACTACCCAATTCTAAAATCATTAAAATATACATTAAAAACGAATGCAAGAGAGCCATAAAAACTTCCTACCAGGGGGCCATCTGGCAGTTAGGTTGTATGGGGGGTGGGCTTGACCCTCCTCATACGTGTCTGCCATGCACTACCCAAGTATTTAGCTACCCCACACACTATGGCAGTAGAAGACGTGTCGGTGCAGAGGACCCGTACTGCCATTTTATGACATCTGAGGCCCAACCCCTTGCATAATGGTTTTAACCATATCTTCCTGGCAACCCTATATGCCGGGCAGGTGAAGAGAAAATGCGCCACAGACTCGTTAGGGGCTGCACAGCCAGGGCAGGCTTTCGATAGACCACCAAGATTATTCCACCCGGAGGTGAAATCATTCACCGGGAGGGTCCCGACCCTAAGTTTTAAGTAAAGTGATCTATCCAAAGGTTTCCGTATGAAGTCTAGAAAGGGTTCAAGTTTCCTTGTCCATTTGATCTCGAGAAACTGCTCAGAGAGAGGCCCCCTGCACCTCTGCATATGGCCACCTCCTGGACCCAGTCCCAATAGAGCTTCTTGATCACTAACTTGGGAGGCGGTGTTTGGCTTATCCATGATTCACCCAAGCCCAATTGCACAACCAACTGCCTCAGATTACACAGCCACTTGATCTTATTACCCGTATTAAGCAGAATAAGCTCATCTAGAGCTGCTGCATAGTTATGGAGCTCCCAGGTCCTTCTCAGTCGCACTCAAAAAAGTAGTGGGCGCAAGCGCACTATATCTTTAAGGGGTCGCCTACCCAAATCTAGCCGTAGTTGGATCAGCGGAGTAGAAGCTGGGAGGGCCACCAGATCTCTCATAAACTTGTTTTCGGATATAACTAAATCTGTTGTGTTCTCGAGCCCCCACAGCTCGGATCCGTATAGGGCAGCCGGTAATACTTGGCCTTCATAGATTGCGAGAGTCGGTGCCACGGGTTTACTCATCGACTCCCGCTGTTCCCTCAAAACCACCCCTGAGACTCTTTTGTAATTTAATAACATTTTGGCCATGCGATCTTTCCAATTCATCCGGCTATTTACCCTAACACCCAAATAGTCGAAGGAATCTACCATCTCCAAAGGGACACCATTAAGCGAAACATTATTCCTAACTCTCTTGGAGGGTGAGATGGCCATAAGCTTTGTTTTAGAGGTGTTGATGGTGAGGCCTCTGTCAGTGCAAAACACACTAAAACGGTCCAAGAGCTTTTGAAGGCCTGTGGGGGATTTGGAGATCAAGATGGTATCATCCGCGAAGAGTAGGGTAGGTGTTTTTTCCCCGCCAGGGATGGCGCATCTGCCGCTTCCTCCCTCAGATGGTCCACCACACCATTCACAAAGAGGGAGAACAGGGTCGGCGCCATAACACATCCCTGGCGGACTCCACTCCTCACGGGCACCCTCTCTGTCAGGTGTCCCTGGGTGCCCCATCTAATCCTCGCATAATTCCCCTCGTGGAGCTTCACAATAAATCCCAAAAGTGGCCCTGGGAAGCCCATCTTCTCCAGGATATCCCACAGCCTTGCACGAGGGACCAGGTCGAATGCCGTTTTGAGATCTATGAATGCCAGGTAAAGACTACCCTTGTTAATGGTCACAGCCTTCCAATAGATCGCAAAAAAACGGACGACCTGGTCCATCGTGCCCACCTTCTGTCGAAACCCTGCTTGGAAATGAGAAAGGACATGCTCCTCTTCCATCCATACACCCACCCTGGAGATGATGACCCTGCCAACCACCTTCTGGATCACGTCTATCAGACTGATCGGTCTGTAATTGGCAGGGTCATCTCTGGCGGCCTTTTTATACACAGTTATCACCTCTGCTCCCTTCCACGAGTCTGGCACAGGGTAGCCCTTGGAGATCAAATTCATTATTAATGCAATGAGTCTGGCCCAGGCTACAGGTTCGTCCAAAATTAGGTCCCCTGGTATCCCATCAGGGCCAGCTGCCTTCCTCTGGGTTAGATGTCTAATGGCCAAAAATACCTCAGAGGGCTGAAATGGTTCCTCAAACACCAGTGAAGATTGGGCCCTAATATCGGGGTCTGAGGGAGGTGGAGATATCACTTCTATCCCGCCATACAGTGCAGAGAAGTGGGAATACCATTGTTGTTCTGTTATGTGGTTGGCGATAGGTGGCGTGGTTTGCTGCCTAGCCTTGTTGATCAATTCCCAGAACAGCGTGGCATTCTTCTTATTGGCTGCGGATTTAAGATCCTGCCAATGTTTTTCCTCCCACTCTCGTTTGGCCAACACTAATACCCTCGCATAATCCTTCCAAGCCGCTCTAACTAGCGAGGGATTCTTTTTAAGCAGGTCAACTGTTAACTCCTTCCTTTTTACCTTACACTGGTCCGAATACCACGGGTTGCTGGATTTGGCCAGTTTACTGTTCACTCTACCCCTTTTACCCTGGATTGAAAAGTATTGTCCTACTTCCTCTATTGTGTTTTTATAAGCCGAGGAGAAGAACGGCCCCTGGACACTACCATTTTCCAGTTCAAGATCTTCCAGCTCTACAGTCAGATCTGCTATGTGTGCCCTAATCCTCTCAAGGTTCCCTTCCTGGAATTGAATCTTATCCCATTTCAGCCTGCGATTGCCATTATATGGGACGACCTCGTTGGTTGTCCTCAAGGGGACTTTAATCCCACTTCCCTTGGATTTACCTCACCTTAGCTTCATACATAAGGGATTATGGTCGCTATCCTGCGAAGGTGCTACCTCCATGTCTATTAGATTGCGCCACAATGTGACATCCAATAAGATGTAGACTATTCTGGACGGGCCATTAAGCCTGTTAAAGGTCATCGCTCCAGCGCGGTCAGAGGTTATCCTGCCATTTAGCGCTCTTAAATTGAATTCCATGGTCAGGGCATTGATCTGAATTGCCCTTGCTGACCATTTTCTGATTGGGGCTAATGACAGGGCTGGAATAGACCATCTAGAATCCTCCTCCTCTATGCCTAGGGGATCATCCCTACTTAGGGGTTCGAATGTACAACTAAAATACCCTCCCACTATGATTTTAGATGTTGGGGGGCATTTGGCTAATACCTGTTCTAAGGTCGCCAATGTGCATGAGGTCAGATCCGCCGGAGTCCCTCTAGAATCAATATTAAATAGATCTATCCTACTCCCTTAATGTGCCCTGCTAATGAAAGGTGTAAAATATCCCTACTCGCAGATTTGTGGGTGGTGACATCCCAGTTCAATCCAATTTTTACCCATACATGTAGGCCCCCCGCCGGTCTGCCCTTCCCGCAGCTTAATGCGGGCAGGAAAAAGATTGCATTACCGGATTTGTGCACTGGGAGCAGGCTCCAGCTTTCTTGGAACATGCATACATCGAACTTCTCGATAAAAGCATTCCATTCTGGTAGGACCATCTTTTTTGTTAACCCAGCCACATTCCAAGATAGCAAATGGATTACCCTGTGGCCTGTGGCGAGCCAGTCAGGGGTAACCCCATTATTCCCACCCTGCGTACAGGAAATAGGCTCGCCAATAGCTTCTAAAGAGCTAGCTAAATTCGGGGGTAAACTGCAATCATCATTGCCCCCCAAAGACTTTATTTGTGCAGTAGTTATGATCCCGCTGCTATCAGAATTGCTGGCAGATATAGAATCCACTTTCCCATTATCAGGGTTATTAGCAGCTATAGGAACCACTTTCCCCTTATTTAAGAGACTTGGTGATTTTTGAATGTCAATCGACCATATCCAGGGAGCTAAGCCTGTTTATGATCGGAAAGCCACCCCAATTATCCCTAGAAGCTGGCTCTGTGGTTGGCTGCTCCCCCCACGGCCCCCATTCCTGACCCCAAACTCGATGGCTTGCTCTATACCAATTTCTATCAACTGCATGGTCCCGAATGAGGCCACTCCTAGGGGGTAAAAGAAGGAAAGTTGCCTAGTAGCTATACCCTCGAGCCTATCTTGGGTGTCCCATGAACAAACATGAGCAGCAGCATAAGGGTCCGCAAAATTAATCAGCACACAAGCACCCTGAACAGTTTTCCTCTGATGGCCCAGCCATGACACCCTCCGCACAGTCAAAATCTTGCTTGGACGATGCGGGGGTAAAGGCCGGTTTTGGTTAAGCCAATGTCGGACCTTGTTGAGTAACGACCAATTAGCTTCCTCCCCGGGACCCTCCAATTCCGGGACCCCGTCATAACCACCACATAGGGTGTGGCCTCTGGGGGGAGGTTCACCCTCTTCCTCTTGCCGGCTCTCCGCCATTTTTATGTCCCTTTGGTTGCGTGGTGTGTGCCCTGGGTGGAGTGGCCCCCTCGCCAGGTGGGTTGGCAGATGTGTTGGTTTTATCATTCTTTTCAACTGTCTTCACAGCGACTGCGGCTGGTTTGGGGTTGGTGTTCACCACGAGTGGTGGAGGATTTTTGGGAGCTTGTACTGTGGGTTTGTTACTATTTGGTTTGGTACCCCCTGCTTTTTGGACCCCAGGTGGTCTTTGATTTGTATTCATGGTGCAGAGATCAGCTAGTTGTTTTCCAATGTAGGATAATTTTTCCTCGATAGGAGAGAGGTAAAATTTAAAAAGCTCTTCTATCTTCGTTAAGAGTTGGATGTAGGCCGCCTCCCCACTGGCACTTTCCCTAACCAGGCTAATTGAACCTTCTAAGTTCCCTATACTCCCAGCCTCTATTATAACATCATTATGAGGGTCGTGATCTATATGTGGTTTTTGTGAGGGGGCCCTAATTATCTTTTTCTGATGTCTTCCCCTTCCCCTCGCTTTTTTTGTCTTCCGTACTTTGGGGATAGCGCCCTCCCTCCTGCCCCTCAGTATGGTGGCGCTCTGGTCTTCCTGGGTGATACTGGTAACTAATTCTGGCGTTTTTTCCAAGTCGGTGCTTATTTGACTGTCACATGATAGGTGAGACACTGAAAGGTCTACCGTATTGGGGAGACTACATCTATTGACATGAACATCTGCCTGGATATCTATAAGACCCACAGCCCTAGCTTTTTCGGGGGTTTTAGCCGTTGCAAGGTGGCCCAAAGACGATCTTTTTTTTGCCAAGGCAAGGTCTTGGGACACCCTGCGCTCCATTAGTGTAATCCCTTGGTCTATGAAGGTATTGGCCCTTATGATAAAGTTGTCCAAGGTGCCCGTTGATAGGATCCCCCCCGCCGCTGTTTTACTTCTACTCCCACGGGTAGACATTATTTTCCAAAAGAGGTCACTAGGCTATACAATGAGTGACTGTATCCTATTGTATATTATGAAATGTACATACATGCAGCCACTCAGCCAACCGAGGGTAAGAGTAGGAGTTAGGGAGGGGGCCCGGCCCGGGCTCAAACGGTCTCTAACGGGCTACAACGGGCCCGCCCTTGGCCCGGGCTTCACCACGGTCTTCGTCGCGCGTGCCGCGTGCCGCGTGCTGGGGCGTGGTTATATAGGGAGTTGGTGAAATAAGGGGGCGGGAAGAGGACCCAGGTGCGGGCGATGTCCTGCCGCACAGACACCTGGTCCTCGCAGTCCCGCTCCCGTAGCAAGGCAGCAGGTCCTCCGAAAATGAAAAGCCCAAGTCGGCGTTTATTCCAGGAAAGGTTTCCAATGAAGGGATTGTCCCGTTAATGTTCCAAAAGGGCACAGGGTCAAGAGTACGATCGCCTCCGCAGCTCACTCAAACTCGTTTACAGGCTTTGGAGGCTGCAACGCAAATCTCTTCGGCAATGTATTCTCCTGCTGGAAATAGCAAGTAGTCTCCTTCTGCTTTCCCCAAGGAATGATAAAGATAAACTCGCAGCCCTGGCTCCGGCTGCCTCGGAACACTTGAATTCGAAGGCAGGTCTCCGTTCTGGTGCACGGTAGATGACGCCGCTCCGTCCATCTCCGTCATGGACAGGCAGGCCATCATTTCACTTCACGGGTCAGGCATCTTACACCACTGGGCATTTTCCAAATCCAAGGAAAGTTCCATAGAATCTACTTCAGCATTGTTGCCTCACAGTTCGCCTCATCTCGTAGCACAGCTTTATTTGTTCTCACTCTAGACACAGGATTTCTATCCTTCTGCACGTCCAGTCTCCCGTCCGTGCCGGACTCACTAACTTGCCAGGATGACTTTGCCTTTCCCTTTGAGTCTGCCGACGTCCGGGCCCCAGACAGCTGGAGACCCATGTGAACAGGGCCGGTGTTGATGAGTGACTTGAGTTGACGAAAGCCACCCGGCCTATACCTGGCGTCACATTCGCGTCCAGTTATAGTTCCACATTCTCAGTCCGCTAGGCAGTGCTGCTAGCTGCTTCTCTGGTCCTTTCAGTAATTCCTCATTCTTAGTCATCTAGACAGTGCTGCTAGAGGGAAGACCAGAGTAATTTCTCTGTATTTTGCAGCCCCAAATAGCGAATTCACTATTTTTAAGGGGTGCATGCATTCAGGCACATGCATCAACGCTTCTTGCGAGCGCAAGCGGTGCGATTCCAAAAATCACCCGTTTGGGCCCGCAAAAAGGGCTTTTGCAATGCATTAAGGTGTAAGGCACTCGCAATTTAAGAAATTACAATTTATTGCGATTTCTTAAATTGTGATTGCATTCAAGGAATCGCAATGTGTGATTCCTTAAATACACTGCATGTACCCCTTAGAAATAGTGAATTTGCTATTTGGGTCCGCAAAAATACAAAGAAATTACTCTGGTCTGCATTTTGCAAAAAGTTTCAGGTTACACACAAACATGCCCTAGGGGCATGTGTGTGCACAACATGGGTGCACATCCCAATTTCAGGGGGCAACAGGGTGTAATTTTGAAACCTTTGCACCCTTAAATTGAATGCGCAATTTGCGAGTAATTGTTGGTACTCGCACATTGCGCATGCAATTTCCCATTCATTCCTATGGGCCTGTAGGCCCATAGGAATGAATGGGAAGCCATTCCTTAATTGCGACTTGCAATTTGTGAGTCACAATGAAGGAATGTTTAGAAATCGCTATTTTAATAGCGATTTCTACATGCATAGGCTTTTGAGAGTTCCTAATCGCGATTCCTTAATAATTTCAATTAAGGACTGGCAAAAGCCTACTTTGAGGCATGTGCCCCATTGCAGTTAAGGAATCGCACATTGCGGGCGATTTTTGCGAATCGCACCTTTTGCGCTCGCAAAAAACGTTAATGCATTTGAATGAATATCATTTACAGTGCTAATAACTCTAACTTTATAAAATGCTAAACTGATGCATTGCAAATGCTTGCTGTAATATGGTGTAAATCCATTCAGTAGTTGTGGAGTTAATGAAGTAAAAAGAAGAATAGATATCTAGGGATGCAGACCCTCTGTGGATCTCAGACAGTGGATAAGCAAAGTCAGCCACCACCAACAATGCTGTTATTGTGTGTCCACAACCTGTACAGGAGGATGTGCCCACCATTCTAAGTATCGGATAACGGTCCCGGGGCCTCAAAAGATTTCTGCAAAGTGATTAAAGGGGTCAGGCTAGACGAGTATCAGATGGACCTATGATCCATACAAAATTGATTTATAACCTTTTTTCCACTTTAGAAAACCGCAGATCCCCCATGAAGCTCGACGCAGCACCAGTGTAAATCCATGATGAATCTGCGAATCTCGATACACTTTGAAAAAAAAATAACTTTCAGACCCACTCAGACACCCACACAGGTACAGTCATGCCCATATACAGACCCACCCAGGCAGTCACGCACCCTCTCACAGACCTATGCAGACATTCACACACCCACTCACAGAGCTATGAAGGTACTCTCACACCCACTCAGAGAAATATGCAGGCATTAACACACACTCACAGACTCACCCAGACACTAGCACACCTACTCACAGACCCATTCAGACATCCACAGACCCACCAACAGGCCCACCCACACTCTCAAAAACCCACTCACAGACCCACTCAGACACTCACACTCCCTCTCACAGACCTACTCAAACACTCTTACATCCACACCCAGACCCACTCACTCACACACCCACTCACATTCCCATGTAGGCACTCATGCAGCCACTCACAGAGCCACCATAACACTCATAGATCCACTCACAGACCCACTCACAGTCTCACACAGACACTCACACCTACATACAGATCCACAGAGGCACGGACTCGGAGAGGAGCCAGGACCCAGTGGAAGAGGGTACTCAGGGCCAAAGGCACAGGCTCGTGGTGATAGCGGCTGTGAAGGGTATTGTGTGCCATCAGAGTGAGGCCACTGGGGCCAATCACGCCCAGACCACCATCGACCAATACTTGGGAGCCTGTTAGGAGCCCCAAGGCATGATGAGCCAGGCACTCACCAAAATACAGTAGATGAAGCAGTTACAGAGGGAAATACACCATGAGATGGAGTTCCACAACTCCAACATGAGTTCCCTCATTGGGGTGTTGCAGGACATTCACACATACCTGTACAGTGCTTTTCCAGCACCATCTACCTCTACCTGTGGTCCAACTACATCCAGTCCATCTATATCTGCATTACCCACAGCAAGGTAGGCCCTGCCAGAGCAAGACACACTTGCAGACGGCCCAGTCCCTGCAGCTGAGGATTCCCCCACACTGGCAAGCAGGGATGTTGATGCAAATTACCACAGGTGCAGATGGCAAGATCCCACCACCGCCAGCAAGAAACCTCAAATCTAATTTACTGCAGTGTGTGAAACACATTCACTCTGTGGATTATTTCTGGACACATTTACCTCTCCGATGGGAGTAGTATGTTGTACATTGGACCTCAAACTATTTGGCATATACAACTATGGTTTCATTCACCGTGACTGATTTCTTCAACTTTCTGTATTCCTGTTAGGTGTTGCACAATGTATATTTTTTCCTTTTTTCACTTCAATAAATTCACCAGTCTGAAACACATTGTGGTATATCTCACATCTAGCAATATATATTTGTACTTGCATCTGAACTTTACAATACCAAAAATATCAACTTGAGTAAGAATGGATATGTTGCATGTACACTATGGTTAGCTCAGGATCACAACCATGTTTCACCAACACATACATACAAGTGTGTTCTCATATACTATCTCTATTCTATTGTACCAACAATAGGCTGCCATTATATCACAGCAAATCACACATGACACAAATATTCTCTACTAGTGATCACATGTTCAGTTGCAGACCTTAACAACATGGAAGGAGGGATACCTCAGACAATTTCCTATTGAATAGGCAAAATATAAAAGGTTAATGTCATCAGCTGGAGCCATATCGCCTAGCTCGCCCTAGGTCTGGAAATGGGCAGTACACTGGAAGCTATCTCTTCCTCTCCCAGGGTACCTATGTGTGGAGTGAAAACAATTTTGAACATTGGTCACAGTATCCAGAGTAACATATATAAAATGTCAGTCAAAAGTCTACTGTCCAACATCCACCTATAATCCCCATTGTGGTCTTCACATGTGCCTGTAACATACATGTGCACATTCTACAACCATAAATGTATTATGAGCACCTTCAGATTGTAATTTTGAAAATTTTCTTTAAAAACCATCACCAGCGGTGTACAGTGCACCGCACAAATACAGCTTTGAAGCACAGTAAGACACTATACAGATGCTAGTGTATAGAAAATTAGATTGCAGTGGAGTAGTACATATGGAAACATGTATCACCTCATTTGGAGTGGTGGTGACACACTTAACAATCACCAATACTGTACTTCCATCCACTAAAATGCTGGATGCCTGACCTCGCATATTGAACATTCAGAACCTGCCAATGCTGCCGAACGTCGACCACATAGTAGGCATATTCATCCACAAGTAGAGAGCTAATGTCTGTGTCCTTCTACGCTGATAACCGCGCATGTGGCATACGTGTACTCCATGGTTTGAAAAATAACTTATTTGCCTCCTGACACTGCTGCTATCAAGACCTCTTCCACTTTAGCTGTTATTGGCCATCTCTGGGAGCAATCATGACAGGCCAAGCCACACAGGTCTGGTGTCACTTTTCCATAAGTCATGCTTGCACTATATAGGCCTATTGCACATGTGACACATTAATAGTACATATAGTTGGTTACTTCAGAAGAGATTTTGACTTGAGAATCACCAGCTATGTTACATACAACCAATCTAACAAGAAATACAATGGAATGTTGAAATTATCCGATTAACAGTGCCTCATATGGTAAAAGGTTTGTCCTGTGATGGCAGTACATACCACATGAACTCAATCAGACGTAGTATGATATCCAACTCAGTAGTCCACATGTCCACACATCCCCAGAGAGGAAGCTCTCAGTGACATACATCACAGCCCTTTCATAGTTACCTAAGCATTAGGATGTTGTCTATGCTATGTTATCAGGTCAATGGGCCTGGTGGTAAAGGTGTATGTACAATCATGCATAAGTAGTTTACCCCTCCAAAGGCCACAATGATGTGTAGTATTTCATAGTAGCTTAAATAAACAGTACTTGTAGGATGGCGCTGGGCTACATGATGTTAGTGGGCTGGCTCAGTCAGTGTAAGAAATGACAAGGGATGAGGATAGTCAGCAGATGACTACAAAAGTGTGTCTTCATGCCTTTGTAGTGCTCAGCATGTCAGAGTTACACATGTTGTGTTTTGATTATTGATTAATGCTTGTGCTAGATGTAAACAACTTGTGTCTCAACAAAAGAGAAATAAAAAACTTGCAGTGATAATCTGTTTATTAATCTCTTGAATCCATACAGATCAACGCCCATCAGAAGTGGAGCATTTGGAATACCATCTCCCAGAAGGTGTGGACTATGGCTGGTGCAGCGCCCATTTCAGGAACAGGTGAGAGGACCTGAGGCGCTTGACCTGGAAGATCGAGGAAGTCCTGCTGGGGAAGTCCTCCCAACTTTTACAGGGTGTGCTCAGCACCCTGACCCCCCCTAATTTCTTACATACTGACAATGGCCTACCTGCAGCTTGATGGACAGTTGAGGGCCCAATAACAGCTACAAAGGGGTGAGCCCTGACCAGAGCTGTGCATGTTACATTGCCAACGTTATGGTTACCGGCAGGCATTTTCCCATCAACATTGGGGTAACCAATGTGCAACACATAAGAAGAGTTATTTTTGTGTAGGACTGGTAGTAGGTACATAATGACGTGTTTTACCTATTGTCTTTCTGACCAGGAACACCCTCAGAATCCAGTCCAATCCCAATGTTCTACCTTGAGCAGACACATTGCTGAGTAAAGTGTAAATCACCTCATGTTCTTTGATGTTCTGGTTGACACTTGTGCCAAACAGGCCACTTGTCTTCAATGTGTAAGGAGTGATTTCCCCTCCCTGCTGTCTCTCATGTGATGGTAGCTCTATTTTATGTAACATGGCATACAATACACTTTTTATGCAGTGACTGGACAACACTTCCCATTGGTAAGTTGGGATTCTAAGGCAACATGTGTGTGCAAACATCACTGCTAATTTCAGAATTAGCACCTACATGTTGCCTAGTGTACCTTTCCCTGCTGTTATTTCATCTGCAATACTGTTTCAAGATTAATTCACTGACTAGTGACATGCATTAGGGAGTGAGATGTAGGGATCATATGTGAGTGTCTCTACTCAGTCTTGCAAGGAAATGTGTCTTTGCTATGCCAAATGCTGCTCTTGTGTGCCATCCCATTTGGACTATAGCGATCCTACATCTTCATGTCATAGATATTCAGTGGCGCACAACAACATTCAAAGGGTATTGTTCTGTAGGAATGCAATCTAAGAATGGTGTTGGCACCAGTACCTAGAAGGATTGGGGAAGGGCTATGAGAAGTCTTAAGCTGTGTGTATTGAAATGAAATGAAATTAAATGAAATGAATGAAATTAAATGAAATGAAATGCTGGTACATTGCTCTTTAAGTTGACCTTCATGACATCATGATATGGTTTGAAGTAAATGTATATGTATAAGGTTTAAAGTAATCATTTGGTGATTTTTGGGCCTTTTGTGAACAGTGTGTAAATGTATAATTAGTAGCCATCCTATTTGGTGGCATCAGTTTATTGTGGTATACTACAAGGGCCAAAGTATACAAGGTGATCAACTATCCTAGTATGGACATATGGATGGAGTGTAGACAAGTTCATCAATGCATTTGGGGTTGTCTGGGGTTATGGCATCACTGTGACCAACTGTTTCCAGGTTATGTAGCATGCATGCATGTGCCCATGCTAAAGTTGAAGCCTTTATAATGAACCATGAAACTGGTGTGAACAGTCAACTTTATAAACGCGTTGATATTGGATGGTCAAATGTGGTAAAGCAGTTGCAATAACTGTCATTTAAGATTCCGCCCTGGCAAGCAAAGCAGAAGGGGCAAGCATCATTGGGGACACAGCTGGTCACAGTAGTTTCAGTCGTGAGAGTATAGCCATGGAGGGACCCAGTGACCAAGAGGGTGTGGGGAGTGCCATGGAAGATGCAAGCTCGACTTCTTCATTTACAGAGACATCCTGTAGTGGACACTCCCGAGTGGTGGCAGACCCCACAGGATTTGTTCCAACTTCATCCTTGTCTCCCACCTACAGTCCCATTGCCACCCTCTCTGTTGCTCCCCAAGAAGTTGGCCGGAACCACTCCCCTAAAGGGAGGAGCGGTGTTGGGTTCTGCTTTCTCATTGTAATGGACATGCCACCATAACAACGGGTTCTATGTTGGAATGGTGGCATGTGGAGTGGTTAAGGGCTCTGGCAGTTGGTTTTAACTGCCTGCTCTGACCGGTCCTGTACCTCCGTACTGAATAAAAGAAGAAATGTTCTTACCTGCATTGTCCTCCACTTCATCTTTTCACAGGCGACGAGTGGTTCTTGACCGTGGACCAGCGGAGTAGGAGCTTTCTGCAAACCAGTAGATTGGGAATCCTCTAGTTCTCAGCCCAACAGCAGCACTCATCTGTGTGTTCCTGGCACCTCATTCCTGCATCGTTCGTCGGCACTCATTGGGCACGATTCCTTCGTATCCATTTTTGGGTGTTTTAGGACCTTGATGACATCACCTCCTCTGTCACTGTTGCGTCTGTATTAAACCCATGCTTCTGTCAACTAACCAACGTCCAGGCACCCCCGTGTCTGTTGCAGCTGCGTCACTATGCTTGGGTTTGGCATTCATAGTCCAGCAACCATCTCCAGCCGCGCGTGTGAGTTCCCAGCACAAGTTTCTTCATGCCTGTTCAGCCTTCCCCTTAACGCATTCCAGACGTCTCCGCTTACACTCTGAGTTCTGTATCCTGGTAACTTCAACATCCTGCTGCAACCAGGATTCTTCAGTTTTGTTCCTGTCTTTGGTTGTTCTGCATATTCGTGATATGCACACCCTCATTGTTGGCCTTTATTCTCTAAGTTGGATCTCCTTAAGGAGCTGCACCTTCATTTACGCAGCGTGTACCAGTGATACACACACCACCAACATTCTTCAGGCAGCTCATCCTTCTAGTCAGATATTTGTACACCTTGTGCAGGTCGGTGATGTGCATACCAGGTATACTCATCTCATAAGTTTTCTGGTGACAATCTCTTTCTCTCTACTAGTATTCCAATATTTTGCATG
Source organism: Lissotriton helveticus (assembly GCF_964261635.1). NCBI lineage: Eukaryota > Metazoa > Chordata > Amphibia > Caudata > Salamandridae > Lissotriton > Lissotriton helveticus. The sequence continues at coordinate 1,942,699,176 of NC_136063.1, read as the reverse complement.
CACCTTCAGTGACACACACACTGTATTGACCTTATTATTGTTATTTACTGCAGGTCGTGCTCGGCATAATTGTGCTGCATACATTCATTCTGGTTTATATCTTTCTAGTCCTTTAGAAACCCACCAATATACAACAGTCAGTTTTACCCCCTTCTCCATTTCTATCGACTCCACGTAATCCCCCTGTGGAGTAGGAATTAAGGTTAGAAAGGTTTGAGGCTGACATAGAAACCTTTGAAGAAGAGGTTTTCATTCTGAAGAAAAAATTGGCTTTATTGAGCCACTCTTTTGACACGGAAGGGAGGAAGGTTTTGAAGCACTTACCTCCTGCTGTAGTTATGGTTGATGGTGATGCAGTGGATGAATATGCCCCTGCCATAACAATGATGGATGCCGGGTTTAAAAAAATGCATAACATCATTATGGAGAGGCACAGGTTCTGCATGAATAATATGTTGCCGGGTTAACCGGTAGAAGCTTTTATGAGTGATCTTAGAGTCCTAGCAGCAACATGTGACCACAGAATTTTTGAGGATGAAATGTGGAGGGACCAATTAGTTTAGAAAACCAATAGCAAAAAGAATCAAGAGAGGCTTTTGACAATGGAGAATTTAACCTTGGGCAAAGCATTGGAAATAGCTAAAAATTAGAGACTGCAGCCATGCACATGGATCAGATGGCCTTAGAAACTAAAGTGCATGCAGTTACAGTAGAGAATGTTGTGAACAACAGGGAAAGGAAAAGTGTTAAACAGAGAACATTAGAGTGTTGCAGATGTGATAGCAGAAGTCATTTGAGAAATACTTCTTTCTGTTTAGCTTCTGAAAAGTATTGCGCTAAATGCAAAAAGAAAGGTCATTTTGTAAAAGTATGCAAATGCAAGCCAAGACATGTCAAACCTACAACTAAAAAGGTTCTGCAGTTTAAGGCATATAAGAGATGAATTCAGATCCTGACAATGAGGAAGGAAATCTGCTAATGATGGTGTTGGATGCTTGTGAATCGAGTGTTGTGGGAAAGTTGACTGATTTGAGTGATTTTTGTAAAACCACTGATTCTATAAATAATGCAGACAATCCAGAAGTCTTGAATCTTGACTGCACAAGTGTCAGGCGACACTTTTGTCAGATTGGTGTAAATGGTGAAAAGATTTACATGATGGCTGATTCTGGTTCCTTTTTTACCCTCATTGGTCCTGAGGAGTGGAATAGATTAGTCAACATCCCTTTGAAGAAATCCCTGGTTAAGCCTGTAGCTTATGGGGGCAAACCCATTCAGGTCTTTGGGGTATTTGACTGTGTGCTAACTTTTAAGTGACATTTCACTCCTGCTACTGTGTATGTGGCAAAATATTGATCTTCTGTTCTGGGATGGTTGGAGCAGAAAATCTGGGCATAATTGTAGACCCAAATAGTGCAGAGCAGGTTCTGCTCAAAGGGGATATCAAATCCGTCTGGGCTGTGGTGGGACAGGATTAGAGAGTGATTTTTCCAAAAGACTGTAGCAGGAATCTTGAAAATATTAAGGGATTTTCACATCACATAATCTTGAAGCAGGGAGCTCAACCTGTGATTCACAAAGCCTGATGGGTACCATTGGAAGGAGCTGTCCCTAGAATTGGAATCTTTTTGTCAGAAGGGTACTTATCAAGCCCATTGTGATCTCGGAATGGTTATCTCCTGTGGTTTTGCCCAGGAAAAGGAATGGTGCCCTTAGGATGTACATTGACTTGAGTGATTTAAATGAGAGAATATGGGTTGACAGACATCCCCTATGAAACATTACAGAGATAATGGTTCATTAAAGGGGGCACAAATCTTCACCAGCTTAGATATGTCCTCTGCATATCACCAGGTCATTCTCAAGAAAGAAATTCGCCATCTTACATCCTTTGTGATTCCTTCCGATGCTTATAGATTTAGGAGAATGCCTTTCAGTCTTGCTTCTGCGGTATTTCAATGGTGTCTGGTGTTCCCAATGTCAGATGTTTTCAGGATGACATTTTGGTGTACAGTAAGAATGTGAATGTTATGATAAGACCTTGGGCGCTGTATTATCTATCTTAATGGAAATCGGTGTCACATTAGAAGCAGAAAAGTTTAGGTTTGCAGTGGACGAGGTGGAATACCTGGGATATAAGTTGTCTGCTTGGTGGGTGGAACCTAAGGAGGATTTAGTAATGTCCATAAAGGGTTTCCCCAAACCAGAAAATAAGTACCAACTACAGTTGTTTTTTGGCATGTTGATCTTATGCCAGGGTAATTCCCAAGTGTAGTGATAAGACTTATAACATGAGGATGCTGATGAAGCAAAACGAGCAGTTTCTGTGGTCTTGAGAGCAAGAGCGTGAATTCCAACAAATAAAACTGGAATTAAGTTGTGCATTTCCCCTGCAACCTTTTGATACACATGGTCTTTCTATTGTCCCTTCTATTGTCCTCACAGATGCAAGTCAGCATGGGTTGGGTGCAGTGTTACTCCAAAAAAAAGGGAAAGGAAGAAGTGGTGGCTTTTGCTTCTCCCGAACCTGTAATAGAGCATGAAGCCCTAGCTTGTTAGTGGGGTGTGGATCATTTTAGGCAATACTTATCCGGTTCTGAGTTATTCATCTGTATGAATCACAAGCCTTTAATAAATGTATACCCCCTGACCCCCCCCCCCCCGGTAAGCAAAAAGAGCTTCTGCGTGTCATTACTGAAGAATCTGGCTCCGTACACCATGCAAGCAGATAATTTCATACTTCTTGGTGATTTTGATCATCATTTAGATATCAGCTCCAAGACATATTCACAAGACTTATTAGCAGCCATGGAGTCCTTAGGCCTCTCTCCTAGAATTCATAGTCCAACACATACAGCATGACATACGCTGGATAACATCTTTACGAATATGAAGGACCTCATAGTAGAACCTCCGCTAGCCTTAAGCTGGGCGGACCATATGGCTCTAGGATTCTCCCTGGTTGTTCCTAAGCCCGCAAGTCAGATCCAAGGGTGGAAGAGCTCATGCAGACCATGGAGGAAAGTGATTCTTACAGCATTAAATGCAGCATTCTTTCCCCGGCTTTCAGCAATGTGACGGAAAGCAATTCAGCACTTAATATGCTTGAGTCCTCTATAGCAACAGCCCTTGACACCATAGCACCAGCCAAAACAGTTACAGTGAGGGACAGGGGTGCCCCATCACCCTGGTACTCAGAAAGTTTGATGGTAGAAAAAGCTAACTGTAGAGTCATTGAGCGTAAATGGAGGAAATCAAAGAGGGAGGAGGACAGAGCGGCCTACAAATCATCACATAGAATTTATCTGGGGGTGTGGCTCAATGGTTAGAGCGGCAGACCCTGATGCAGAGGTCTAGCCCGGGACCAGGGTTCAATTCCCCGCCTCGGCGGGTCTTGGGCTCAAAAATTCCACGGACCTGATAATTCTCTCCTCGGTGCCTATTCCAGTCATGGAGTCCCACTCTGCAACTCTGGGCAATAGCTTGCTTAATCTCCACAACGGCCCCCACAACGCTAAGGATGCCTGGCCTCCACCTTGGGGGTGCCCAGGAGTGGACACCTCACAGGGAAAGCCCGGATGGGTTCCACAGCGGTATTCGTACAAGCCCCTTGAGACCCTTGCGGGTGAGTAGTGCGCTATACAAGTATCAATTTACATTTACAATAGTGCCAGGAGAGGGCAGTTAGGGCCAAGAATTGCAGAAGCTAGTAACTCCAATAAAGAGCTCTTCAAGATCCTCCAAGAGTTTACCAATCCCAGAGCTAGCAACTCCACCCTACCATCCACGCAAGGGCTCTACGATGATGTGACCACTTATTTCAAACAGAAACATGATAAAATCTATAACACGTTTGAGGTAGAAGAGGCTGACCTGGTACCTATGCCTCCCTTGGAAGAACCGCCCTCCCCTTTGCTGGTGTCCTTCACTGCCATCACCACCGAGAAAGTTTGTGCCTTATTGTCACATACTAAATCCAGCTTGCCGTCAGATGTGCCCCCCCCCCACACATCATCGCAGACTTGGCCCCGGGCTTGTCAACCTCAATGATGGAAGTCTGTAACTTATGTTTGGACACAGCCGTTTTCCCAGCAAAATGGAAAAAGGCCTATATAAAGCCCCTACTCAAGAAAGCACTAGCAGATCCTGCAGACCTACAAAACTATAGGCCAATTTCTCTTCTTCCATGCTGTTCTAAAATCATGGAATCCCTAATCAATTGACAACTTTCAGCCTACCTAGAACAAAATCATCTGCTCGACCCTTCACAGTCGATTTTCCATGCTGGTCACAGCACGGAATCTGCATTAACAGAGGTAACTGACTCAATAAGGATGCTGCTGGATGAGGATACCACCGCCATGCTAGTTTTCCTGGATCTGTCTGCAGCCTTTGACACCATCTCTCACACTGTCCTTTTGGATAAGCTGCGGGAGATTGGTGTCAGAGGTTCAACCTTAAACTGGATACATAGGTTTCTGACAGAGAGAACAGAATGTGTACCATTGGACACATTTGTATCGCAAACTACAGTGGTGGACAAGGGGGTACCGCAGGGTTCCATCCTTAGTCCCACCCTGTTTAATGTTTATGTCTCTTCGCTGGCCCCTATCATTATATCGTGTGGGTTCCATACAATCTCTTATGCAGATGACACGCAGGTAATAGTCCCCATAGGGAAAGACCTCGCTCTGACCAGAGAAAAATTTAAGAGCTGCATGCTAAAAACTACAACATGGATGTGCAAGAATTTCTTACAACTGAACTATAGTAAAACTGAGAACTTGCTGTTTGGAAAAGCTGAGGAGATATGGTCTATGGAGTGGTGGCCGGAGGAACTGGGGAAGCCCCCATTCCCAAAACATTTGCTAAAGACCTGGGTGCGGTGATTGACGACAAGCTCTCGATGGAAGAGCATGTAAAAATTACCTCAGGCAAGTGCTTCGGCTTGATGCACATGTTAAGAAAGGTCTTATCTTGGATTCCCCTTTACACCAGGAAAGTTCTCATTCAGGCGCTTCTAGTCAGTAAATAGATTATGGGAACTCTCTATTGTTAGGGATTACAGAAGAGCTGCTATCAAGGCTGCAGGTTGTACAAAACACAGCAGCGCGCCTGGCCCTAAAGAAGCCTGCACAAACTCCGTCATATCCTCTACTGCGGCAACTTCACTGGCTTCCTATTAGGACAAGAGAAATCTTTAAACTCCTATGTCTGGTATTCAAAGCCCTGCAAGGACACGACCAGAGTACTTAATCAAGAAGCTGTAATGGTACTCACCAGGGCGCCTCCTGAGATCTAACAGCCAAAGGCTGCTTTGCACCTGCTGAATTAGGAAAGTCAGGATGGGAGGACATGCATACTCTCATCTGTCCCCGCCCAGTGGAATAGTCTCCCAGAGAAGCTGGGAGCATGCCCTACCCTAGCACAATTCAAGAAGCTTCTCAAGACGTGGTTGTTATGCTGGAATACTGTTCATCCTTATAATCTGCCACCTAGGCACCAAGAGATCCCCCTGGGGATGATTCATTGCACCACATAAATATTAAATATAAATATAAATGTGTTCACCATGAAGGGAACCAGTAATGCCACTCTCTGTATTGATAAGTGCCACTACAAGTTAATGGAGTTCCAGTTTTTATTGGAATATATTCCTGGTGATAAGGATATTTTTGGGGACTGTTTGTCCAGGTTGCCCATCTCTAATGTCTAGGCCGGGAGCCAGTGGAAGATGGTTTTAGTGTTGTGTCCTCATTGGAGGAATCCGGTTTTGATTGCATATCAGAGGAAGAGTGGAAAGTTGTGGTGCAAGGAGATGAAACTATTCAAGTAGTTGTTGGTATGTTAAGTAAGGGTTGGGTGCCTAAAGACGGGGAAGCCAGTTCTTCTGGAGCTAAGTATGCACATGGGTGTCTTGGGAAGAATGGATCTGTTGGCAGTCACAGTGGCATTACAAGGTATGATTTTGGCTTTGGCCCATGAAGGCCATGAGGGTCACGTGGGCATGAGAGCCATGAAGAGGAGAATTTGATAAATCTTTTGGTGGCCAGGCATGAATTGGGGAGTTGAACATTTTGTGAGAGACTGTGTAGAATGTGCGGTTAGTGACAAAACCCAAGTCACGTTTCCTAGTCCAATTGAAGCAGTGTCTGTTCCGGACAACCCATGCTTCAAGTTAGGTTTGTTATAGGAAAAACAGGAGGGAACCCATAAACCGAGTTGGGATGGGTATACTGTGTAAACAAAAACAATTCCCAACAGGTATTATTGAGAGACAATTTCAATTGTGCATGCCTGAAGGCATTACTGAAAACAGAAACAAGGAGTCAGAAGGATTTTAGAGGAACGGTGGTATTATTCACCAAGGACAAGGGCATTCAACATATGTTTACAGTTTTCAACAGCACTGTAAAGATTAGATCTTGTGACAACCCAGTGGCACTTGGTGCAAGGTGCTATATACAGTTTCTGTGAAGTGAAAGTGCAAGTGCTTAAAAACAGCATTGGTGGCGCATAGAATGTGGTATATGCATCAATTACAGCTTCAATTATAATAAAACAAGTTACAGTCACTTGAGAAAATTATTTTCTTGTAGAAAGCTGAAAGTGTCATATGCGTCATTTGATTCAAGCTGTGTGGTCGACGGCGTTTCGATCCCCTTGAGTCGGGATCGTCATCAGGACGGGGTTGTTCTTAATGAATACAGTGCTGTGGACAAGGAAGGGTAATGGTGAGGGTGGTTGGTGGAAATGGCGAGAGCGGGTAGGCGTGGGTGGGGGGAGGGGAGGTAGTGAGGGGGTGAGGGCGCACTCGGGAGGACTAAGGGGCAAGGTATATAGTGTTTAGGGCGGGGTGAAGGTAGTGGTGGCCGCAGAGGGTGGGGTGATATTTGGGGGTGCCTAATGTGAAGGGTAGGTCTGTTTATTTGAGTGGGGACGTGTTCCACAAGGCAAAAGGAAATTAACTTACAAAAACCAGGCAGGGATGCGTGGCTTACAGCTTACGGAATGAATGCGTGCTGGTCACTGGAAGGAAAAAGGGCAATTATTAGGTACAGGACGCATAGGTAACTGGTAGGTACCAGACCCGCGCTGGGGGTGTCAGTACCTGGTAGCCTCTTGTCCTGGGACTGCTCACGTGGTTGGGCAGCTCCTGAAAAGGAAGACAAGGGGTGTGTGGTCACTAAGACGGAGAAGTACCCATGATCGAACTCGAGGAGCGCGATTAGGCGTGCAGCCGGAGGCCGACGGCGAGATTCTTACCTTGGAAGAGGAGGGGCACAGAGGGCAATTGCTCATCTGGCGTGGCTGTACGGCACTTAATGCAGCGGCAGACCGCGTCTTCTCTGGGTCTTAGAAATTATACCAGCTACCGCGCGGTGGAGGCGGGGTAGGGGGCGTGTGTCTGGGGGCGGGATCTGCAGGTGAATGCAGAGGTGTCGCGGAGTCATTGGTGAGAGTGAGGGCGGGGGGCGGGGAGTCGGTAGGGCGGTGAAGGGTTACTGGGGCAACCAGAATAATCAGGAAGTTACAGAACTCGAGTCGGCGCATTGGGGAATGCGCGTCTGGGCAGGTCCAGGGAGTGGGAGCCAAGTGCATGTATAGGAGAAGCGTAAATTGTGCCAAGAAAACATGACAAATTGAAAACTATGTACATTGGACGCAAGGTGATGCAAACATGAGAAAATCAGAAATGTTGGCAAAATGAAATACAAGACACACACATTGGTAAAAACAAGTCTGGCTGGCAGCAGAACATAGTAGAGCTATTGGTTAACATTGATTCGGTCAGGGTATAAAACCGGACAGTTAGTTACATAGATCAAAAGGTGGGCGCCAGTTTAGAAAAGGGGGAGCGGGGCGGGGGTACAGGGTCAAGGGCTGTTCATATGGTTAAGGATCGGTTCTCATTTTATCTTAAGCCATATGTGTTGGCAGGGGCGCGTGGTAGAGGAGATGGTCAAAGGGGTGAATTAAATGAAGATAGTATTAGTCCATTCGTCCAGGGTGTTGAGCCCCTGATTGACCGAGTCAACTTTGGCAATCCATTTGCATTCTGCTCTGTTGAGCAGGGCCTTCATGTTACCTCCTCTGAGAGGTAAGGTGGGTTTCTCAATGACCTGCCATCTGAGGTCCGAGTCCGTGTGCGAATGCTCAATGAAGTGCGAGACCAGAGGTGCTGTAAGTACCTTGCAGTTAATTCTGCTTTTGTGTTGTATGATACGCTGTTTTATCATTTGTGTTGTCTGGCCGATGTAAATCAGATCACACGGGCATCGGATAGCGTAAATAACGTTCTGGGTTTTGCAGTTGGATTGTTGGGTGAGGTGGTGTGTCTGGCCCTTGAATGTGAATTCTTTGGTGTTGGTTGTCAACTCGCACACGCTACACGATTGGCATTTAAAATGTCCAATGACCGGGGGCAGGCCCCAGGATGCTGTGATGGTGTTTTTCTCTGTACTGGGAGCCGGCCACGTAATGGCATGCACTAGGTGGTTGGCAATGTTGTTACCTCTCTGATATGAGAACAAAGGCGGTTCATTGAATTGTTCTTCCGAACGTAGGACAGCCCAGTTCTTTTTAATTATCTTTGCTACTCTGTTGCTGTCGGGGCTGAATACTGAGACAAAGGGGATCCTCTTCAAGGTTTTTTTGTTTAGATTTGGCCTCAGTAAGTCCTCCCGGTGGTTGTACCAGGCCCGTTTTCTGGCCTGTTTGACCAGACGTCGTGGATAGCCCCTGTTGATCAATTTAGAGGCTAGGATGTCCGCTTCCCTGAAGTAGTCCTTGCGCCATTTGCAATTTCTCCGAATGCGGAGAAATTGGCCAAAGGGGAGACCATCGCGGAGACCTCTGGGGTGGTTGCTTGAATAGTGCAGCAACGTATTGCGTTCAGTCGGTTTGCGGTAGAGCACAGTTCCAATTTTACCTTCCTCCGCATGTATTGTGACATCAAGGAAGTGTAGGTCATTAGGTTTGGTTTCGTATGTGAATCTGAGATGTTCCTGGGAAGAGTTTAACCAGTCAATACATGGTTGAAGAGAGTTAGCAGAGCCATTCCAAAATAGTAGAATATCATCGATATATCGACGCCACAGGTGGATTTGGGGTCGATATGGATTGATCTGGTTGAGGAACAATGATTTCTCAAGGGCATGTACATAAAGGATGGCAAAATTTGGAGCGAAGCAAGCGCCCATCGCTACTCCCTTGATTTGCAGGTAGTAGATGTTTTTGTACATGAAGTAATTGTTTTGTAATGCCACTCTCAAAAGATCCATAATGAAATCTGTGGGGATCTTGGGTGGTTGTGGTCTGGTGCTCAATAGATTTTTGATAACCTGGAGTCCTTCACAATGGGGAATGTTCGTGTAAAGGGACTCGATGTCCAGACTTGCCATGATTTGGTTTTCCGTATCAAAGGGTTGATCTTCAATTGTGTTAATCAGATCCATAGTGTCCCGAATGTAGGTGTCTGTGATAGGTACAAACTCTTTGATCATCGAATCCACATATTTGCCAAGAGGTTCCAGGATGGAGCCACACCCTGATACGATAGGGCGTCCCGGTGGGTTTCTGGCATCCTTATGTATTTTGGGAAGTACGTAAAGGACAGGAGTCCTGGGGTGTGGGTTATTTAAGAACTCAAATTCTTTTTTGGTAATAATGTTGTTGTCTCTTGCTGCAGTTGTTATAGAGAGGATCTTCTGCCTTATGTCTGCTAGTGGATCTTTGGTTAGAGCACGGTAATGGTCGTGGTTCATAAGTTGTCGTTCCACCTCTCGGTCATATTCAGTGTTGTCGAGAACAACAATCCCTCCACCCTTATCTGCGGGCTTGATAACTATTCCGGGGTTATTTTGGAGGGTGGTGAGTGCTTCTTTCTCTTCCCAGGGCAGGTTGTAGGGGACGTATCGTGGAGTGGTCTTAAGTTCCATCACTTCTTTAAGGACGAGTTTTTCAAACGTCAAAATTTCGGGTGGCATTTGGTGTGACGGCGGGTTGAAGGTAGAGGGAGGTCGGAAAGGGGAGACTTCCGCCCAGTTGGTATCTGGTTTGTCTGAGAAAAAGTATTTCAGTCTGATCCTCCTGAAGAATTTCAGGAGGTTGGACTGGAGATCCAGGAAATTGGTTCTCACCGTTGGCACAAACGAGAGACCACGCGATAGAAGTTTGGTTTCTAATGGGGTCAGATTATGGCCCGACAGGTTGAAGATTGGGATGGACGTTATCGCAGTTGTAGTTTCTTTGTCCATTATTGTGGTTGTCCCCACTGGTAATACCGGTTGCGGGTTTGTCTGTTGCCTGGAACTGGAGGTTGATATTGTTTGGCCCTCGTTTGGCGATTCTGTGGTTGAGGGTGTTGGCCGCGGCCTCAGCCTCTTCCTAAAAAACCGGGTGGGAGTAGTGGCTGTGGACCTGAGGTGCTGGCGTCTGTGTCTTCCCCTGAGCTGTTTGAGGAGACAGAGAAAGTAACACGCTGGTTGTTTCTGTATCGGCCCCAGTTTTGTGATCTTGGCTGGTTCTGATGTGTGTTATAGAATTCCTCACTTAGATAAGGATACGTATTCTCGTTCTTATAGTTCTTGATATCTTTCTCAATTTTATTGATTTTCTTGTTAACTTCGAAGGTATTGAAGGTGGCAATGGAGTTGTATATTTTTTCCAGGAGGTTTTTTGCGTCAATAATAGTCGAGTCTTCTAGAATGCGTTTTTCCAAGTCTTCAATTTCTTGGAGTTCTTGGCGGCTATGTTCTATCGCTGTGTCTATTCCCAAGACCATCCAGTGGCGAGAGCAAGTCGTCGCTAGATGGCTGAAGCTGACTCGGAATTTGGGGTCCTGTGTGAATATAGCCGGGGTGTTCCGGATTTGTAGGCCTAAAGGGATGACGCCAGATCGTAGATAATCTGTCAGCATACGGGGATGTAGGTCCGTTCTGATCTGTTTTTTCTTTAGTTTCTCCAGTTGCTCCAAAAGGACTCGGGACGTGTTGGGGGTGGTGGAGGTTGACGTAGACTGTTGTGGGCCTGACAGTAATGAGGGCCCAGTGAGTCTGGATTGAATATATTCCTCAGAGTAAGTCAGGGACTCCTTGGACATCTTGTACAGGCCGGGTGGTCCTGGGCAGATGTGTACCTAAATTAATGAGGCAAAAGGATAGAGTACACAGAGGTACTTCTCTCGCAGCGGGCACGCTGCTCCTAGTAGTTATAGGAAAAACAGGAGGGGACCCATAAACCGAGTTGGGATGGGTATACTGTGTAAACAAAAACAATTCCCAACAGGTATTATTGAGAGACAATTTCAATTGTGCATGCCTGAAGGCATTACTGAAAACAGAAACAAGGAGTCAGAAGGATTTTAGAGGAACGGTGGTATTATTCACCAAGGACAAGGGCATTCAACATATGTTTACAGTTTTCAACAGCACTGTAAAGATTAGATCTTGTGACAACCCAGTGGCACTTGGTGCAAGGTGCTATATACAGTTTCTGTGAAGTGAAAGTGCAAGTGCTTAAAAACAGCATTGGTGGCGCATAGAATGTGGTATATGCATTCCAGTACAGAGAAAAACACCATCACAGCATCCTGGGGCCTGCCCCCGGTCATTGGACATTTTAAATGCCAATCGTGTAGCGTGTGCGAGTTGACAACCAACACCAAAGAATTCACATTCAAGGGCCAGACACACCACCTCACCCAACAATCCAACTGCAAAACCCAGAACGTTATTTACGCTATCCGATGCCCGTGTGATCTGATTTACATCGGCCAGACAACACAAATGATAAAACAGCGTATCATACAACACAAAAGCAGAATTAACTGCAAGGTACTTACAGCACCTCTGGTCTCGCACTTCATTGAGCATTCGCACACGGACTCGGACCTCAGATGGCAGGTCATTGAGAAACCCACCTTACCTCTCAGAGGAGGTAACATGAAGGCCCTGCTCAACAGAGCAGAATGCAAATGGATTGCCAAAGTTGACTCGGTCAATCAGGGGCTCAACACCCTGGACGAATGGACTAATACTATCTCCATTTAATTCACCCCTTTGACCATCTCCTCTACCACGCGCCCCTGCCAACACATATGGCTTAAGATAAAATGAGAACCGATCCTTAACCATATGAACAGCCCTTGACCCTGTACCCCCGCCCCGCTCCCCCTTTTCTAAACTGGCGCCCACCTTTTGATCTATGTAACTAACTGTCCGGTTTTATACCCTGACCGAATCAATGTTAACCAATAGCTCTACTATGTTCTGCTGCCAGCCAGACTTGTTTTTACCAATGTGTGTGTCTTGTATTTCATTTTGCCAACATTTCTGATTTTCTCATGTTTGCATCACCTTGCGTCCAATGTACATAGTTTTCAATTTGTCATGTTTTCTTGGCACAATTTACGCTTCTCCTATACATGCACTTGGCTCCCACTCCCTGGACCTGCCCAGACGCGCATTCCCCAATGCGCCGACTCGAGTTCTGTAACTTCCTGATTATTCTGGTTGCCCCAGTAACCCTTCACCGCCCTACCGACTCCCCGCCCCCCGCCCTCACTCTCACCAATGACTCCGCGACACCTCTGCATTCACCTGCAGATCCCGCCCCCCGGACACACGCCCCCTACCCCGCCTCCACCGCGCGGTAGCTGGTATAATTTCTAAGACCCAGAGAAGACGCGGTCTGCCGCTGCATTAAGTGCCGTACAGCCACGCCAGATGAGCAATTGCCCTCTGTGCCCCTCCTCTTCCAAGGTAAGAATCTCGCCGTCGGCCTCCGGCTGCACGCCTAATCGCGCTCCTCGAGTTCGATCATGGGTACTTCTCCGTCTTAGTGACCACACACCCCTTGTCTTCCTTTTCAGGAGCTGCCCAACCACGTGAGCAGTCCCAGGACAAGACGCTACCAGGTACTGACACCCCCAGCGCGGGTCTGGTACCTACCAGTTACCTATGCGTCCTGTACCTAATAATTGCCCTTTTTCCTTCCAGTGACCAGCACGCATTCATTCCGTAAGCTGTAAGCCACGCATCCCTGCCTGGTTTTTGTAAGTTAATTTCCTTTTGCCCTGTGGAACACGACCCCACTCAAATAAACAGACCTACCCTTCACATTAGGCACCCCCAAATATCACCCCACCCTCTGCGGCCACCACTACCTTCACCCCGCCCTAAACACTATATACCTTGCCCCTTAGTCCTCCCGAGTGCGCCCTCACCCCCTCACTACCTCCCCTCCCCCCACCCACGCCTACCCGCTCTCGCCATTTCCACCAACCACCCTCACCATTACCCTTCCTTGTCCACAGCACTGTATTCATTAAGAACAACCCCGTCCTGATGACGATCCCGACTCAAGGGGATCGAAACGCCGTCGACCACACAGCTTGAATCAAATGACGCATATGACACTTTCAGCTTTCTACAAGAAAATAATTTTCTCAAGTGACTGTAACTTGTTTTATTATAATTGAAGCTGTAATTGATGCATATACCACATTCTATGCGCCACCAATGCTGTTTTTAAGCACTTGCACTTTCACTTCACAGAAACTGTATATAGCACCTTGCACCAAGTGCCACTGGGTTGTCACAAGATCTAATCTTTACAGTGCTGTTGAAAACTGTAAACATATGTTGAATGCCCTTGTCCTTGGTGAATAATACCACCGTTCCTCTAAAATCCTTCTGACTCCTTGTTTCTGTTTTCAAGTTAGGTTTGGACATCATTGGACCAATGTATGTTTTGGATCAACAGAACAGGTACAGCTTAGTTGTGGTGGACTATGCTCTGGGTAGCCTGAAGTGAAATTTGTGAAGTCCGCCAAGACTGAGGACATATCAGAATGTTTCCAATCCTTATTTTTGAGAGTGTGTGCTCCTGCTGAACTGGTCACCAATAATGGGGTGCAATTTATGGCCCAAGAATTCCAAGGGTTCATGAGTCATTGGGGCATCAAGCACATTACCATTTTGTTATACCATCCACGTAGTAATGGTTTGGTGAAACGATGTAGCAGGGTCATAATGGACAGTATTCAGTTGTCGGTGGCCAATTCTCACTGAGGTAAGGCAGCAGTCCCAACTTCATCACATAGTGGGATGTGGTCAGTGGTCAGTGAGATTCCTAACCCCACCCCACTCTGTGATGAAGTGTCCCAGAATGACACGCAACCCTGGGTGCTTCAGGGCTTAAAACTGAAGCACCCAGGTGCGAGGCAATCAATGACGCTACCTTTTGTCACTGAGGAAAGGGCCTCAAGCTCCTTTGTTGATCTAAGGAGGTCACACCCATAGAAGCTCTAACTTTCTCAGCCCAGCAACTTTCAACTCAGGCAGCAAGGAGCCTGCACATTTAGCACATGTCTGGCTCCTGGCTGCCTGACCTGAAAACGAACAGTGTCTCTCAGGCCGACAATTTTTCAGCCTGACAGACAATGTTCAAGTGAGGAAAAAGGTTAGGGGTTGCCCCTCAGCCCCAATAGACCAGCCGCAGTTGCTAAGTACCCTATTTAAGATCCCACATTTTACCTTGCCATCATCCTTCCCAAACCTCCAACCACCACTTCCAATGCCCTTACTAACCCTCTGTTAGAAATGGGGTTTCTAATTGGCAGGGTATCCACCACTTCTATGCAGAGTAAGTCCTCAAACCCACGAGACCACCCACTGGTAGCTTGGCACAGAACTGATTGACTTAACTTTAAGAAGAAAGGTGTAAAGTAATTGTGTAACACACTAGCATAGCAACCCCCTGAAACACCATAAAGAGACTCCACACAGTGGTAGGAAAATAAAGGCCATTTATATAGGTATTGAATGAACTAAAAAATGTCGAGGATCTACTCGGTAAGAATTGAAGTATCTGCGTTGCTGAAATCACTGGCCAATCAATAGTTACAAGATTGGAGCTTTTTTTAGGAGCATTATGGTAAGGTTCGAGTCACTGTCAAATATCCCCCAGCATCCATCGCCGGAAACCCTAGTATGGTGTTGTGTGGGCGCTGGCAGCTCATGCAGGTATGAGGGAACAATGGGAGTCATGCTGCCCAGCTCAGCAAGGGATTTTGGCACCGAAGAGAAAACGCCCACCCACCCAGCCGAAGAGAAATTTAAGAAGCACCTGCCGCATGGCGGCCAAGTACCTGATCTGTTGTGGTGCGGGTGAAGGGGGGTACGCACTTAGTCCGCCAACTACAGTGTTGTGTGTCAGGAGCAGAGCGTGAGTTTCCCGAAGCACCTGCTCCTTGCAGGTGATGTTGCTGTCCATCTTCCAGTGCGGGGCAGAAGCAAAAGTCCCTTGAGTGCCTGCCTGCTCATTGGTAGCACCAGTCAGGTTGCCCGCACTGAGACCGAGGACAGGAGGGTAATGCCAGATAATCATGAGGGCTCATAGAGGGATGGAGTAACAAACTAACAATTCCTGGGCGTCACTCAGGAGCTTCCTTAGTTTCTCCCTTGCAGGTCAAAGGTCAGCAAGTAGCAGCACAATCCAGCAGAGCAGGACAGCAGTACCTGGAAACAGTCAGTCACTTCAGAGTGACAATCTTCCTAGCGCAGCAGCCTTGATTCCAGCAGAGTTTCTTGCACGTCCAGTAGTGTACCAAAGATGTGGGGCCAGGGCCCAATTTTTATACCCTGGGATCTTCAAATGGATCCCTCCCGACACGAGAAAAACCGTCACCCAGGCCCTCATCACCAGCAGACTCGACTACGGGAACGCCCTCTACTCAGGAACGACAGCCAAGCTCCTGAGACGACTACAACGAATCCAGAACGCCTTGGCACGACTTATCGTCAAAGTCCCCCGACGCAGCCACATCACACCCCACCTGAGAGGCCTGCACTGGCTCCCCATCAACAAGAGGATCACCTTCAAGCTCCTCATCCACGCACACAAGGCACTACACAACACCAGACCTACATACCTCAACAACCGGCTCAGCTTCCACACCCCCACCCGAAGCTTCCGCTCAGCCAACCTCGCCCTCACCACAGTTTGCCGTATCTGGAAGACCACCGCCGGTGGCAGATCCTTCTCCTACCTCGCCGCCAAGACCTGGAACGCTCTCCCTACCAGCCTACAACAGACTCAGGCCCTGCTGGCCTTCAGAAGACTCCTCAAGACCTGGCTCTTCGATCAGTAGCGCCCCCCCCCCAGCGCCTTGAGACCCTCACGGGTATGTAGCGCACTTTAGAAATGCAGTGATTGATTGACTGATTGATTGGTGCCCAGCTACTAGAAGGGGCAGAAGCTTCTAGCGAGGTCTTTGAAGTTTTGGGAGAGTTCCCTGCCTCACCTGATCTGGCTCCTGGAAGTCTGCGCTGACAAAGCAGGGTTGTTAAGCCTATTGTGGGAAGGCAGAGCCCAGCCTATTCAAATGTAAGTGCGAATCACCACTCCCTCCTCTCAACCTAGGAAGGCCATCAGTATGTAGGTGTGGGCAGCCATTCCTGTGTTTAGGTAAGTCTATGGAGTATACAAATGTGAGACTGCTACCCTAGGCCAGACGTAATTGGAGTAGACTCTAGGTACACAGAGCTGAGGAATGGCAGAGAAATGTCCACTCTCTAAAAGTGGAATTTCTTAAACAGTAATGGTAAAACCCAATACACCACCAGAGAGGGTTCCTCACTACCATCTCAACCATATCAAACATGACATATATACTCCTTCCTATTCAGGAGTTATCACTTAATGGGTTGTATGGGAATTTCCAATGCTGGCCTACGGAAGGGGTAGGCTTCACTGCAATGGCAGAGGCCTGAGGCAGGTATGCCAATGTCAATATGTTTTTAGGGGAGAGCACCCGAACCGTAGCACTGATTAGCAGATTTAAAGTGCCCAGAGTCTTAAGTCCAACAAAAAGATATAGTCCAAAGTGGGAGGCAAGAGGGCAAAAGTTTAGGGGGAGAACACCCTAAGGCTGACTGGTCCAACACCCTCCCACACCCAAGACTACTCCTTCCATCTCAAAATTCACTCCCCCTTTCCACTACCCGCAGCACCCCGCCAAAAGTTCCTCTACTTCCAATTTCCAAAGCCCCACTCCTAAACGTAAGTCCACCCTTTCCTCTTCCAACACCACACCTTCCCAACCCAAGGACACCTCTCCTAAAAAGGTTCCTATCCCAATTATCATCCCACAGGTGCTTGCCCTGTCCAATGGATGCCCCTTTTTGAGAAGATTACCTTAGCACGGAAAGTTTAGTAGCACTGTAGTGTGCTATGCCACACCATTTTACTATGGACAAGCCAGTGGCCTTTGGTTATGTTTGGTCATTGTATTTATTAGGACTGAATACAACTTGGTTTGTTGGTGTAGACATTCTCCGTGGCAACACTTTCTTCCAGCGTTTTTTTGGAACCTCACAATGTTGCAGAGGTTAAATTGTGATACAATGTTATTGTGTTTACACATTATGCCATGTTATACTACATATATTTTTAGAATGTACTCTGTTGATATGGTAAGTGACAGTGATCACTTTTCATGGACAGGCATCATAGTGTTGCATCACCTAATCGATGTCATTTGATACAGTGGAATGTGTGCCTACAGGTGTGTTTCTTTCACCTTGATTGGTGAGCAGTATGAACATGTATGTATATTTAGAGCTCAGAATCAGTGTAGGAGTCATACAGGACATGGGGAAATGCTTCATCGAGGGTTATGTGGGATGGTTCCAAATTGGGCCAAACATTAATGGGACGTTATGTTACAGTTTAGGCTTGTCTTGAGCAATGTGTGAATCATTTTGCTTGCACTTTTCCCTATAACTATGTTTTTTGGGGGGGGGTTTCGGAGTTTTATATAGCGCGAACTAGAACCGAACCGAATCAATTATCAGCGCGCTTTACATAGCACCAGTTACGTTACATGAGGACACACTTTCATTTTTTAGGCACGGGGAGATTAACCGCTTCAGCGCGGCGCAGATTCCTGCGCTGTGCTGAACGTTCTATTGAGCCTATGGGCTCATGACGGAAGGATTCCGTCATGAGCACAGCTCAACCGACGCTCAAGACGGAACCGTTCCGTCATGAGCATCGAAGGGGGGGAAGCGCCCCTTACATCGGATACATCGCATCGCGCTGACATTGCAACGCGCCGATTACATCGTGCCCGTCATCACATCGCATGTCATCAGGACACATGCAAGTGCATCGCATTGAATATTACATCGTTAACCATGACATCGAATTTACAGCACAATAATGTACTTTAAATGGGAAGCAGCGCATATGTTTATTTAAGTAATGTCAGTATACGAGCACAATTGCTGATGACATCGATTTAAATGAAAGAGCACAATCACAATTAACACGTTTCTGTTTATTTAAGTTATTTGACAGCGAGCAGTACGATTAAAATTTACATAAAATGTGAAGCATTGCTGATGACATCGAATTAAGCAGCGCAGATGTTTATTTAAGTTATTTGACAGCGAGCACAATTACTAAAGCGCACAAATAAGCAAAGCAGCGCATATTTGGAAGTATGTTATTTAAAGTAAGCGAAACATCAGCGTCAATCACTGCAACAACATGTGGTCTGACGGAAACATAGACAGACTTTGGTGCTGACAGACGAGGTCCAAGCCTCCTACCATCCACTCATAGCAAGAGCATACATATATTTTAGAATTAACAAAAATATACTTAAATATAAAATAAATAGATATTTCTTAAAACCCTGCTAGTGTTTACTTTAAGCTGCGCTTAAAATGGGAAGCTGCAAAGACCATATATATTTAATATTTAACAATAATATACTTTTATGTCTTCAAATTCACATATTATTTTTCATAAACACCTGCTAGTGTTTAGCTTTTTTACAGCGGAAATACATTAACACATCATATTTCATATCGTAATCACAGCGTCTATAACTACAACTTCTTTAAACATTTGATGGCAAGTGTATTTTTCACGCACGATGGGTGGGTGGGTGGATGGATGGATGGGTGGATGGATGGATGGGTGGATGGGTGGGTGGGTGGATGGATGGGTGGATGGGTGGGTGGGTGGTTGGACGGGTGGGTGGGATGGGTGGGTGGGTGGGATGGGATGGGTGGATGGATGTGGGTGGGTGGGGTGGGTGGATGGATTTGGGCGGGTGGGATGGGTGGATGCGCATATGCGGAATTGTGTTCATAAAATGGAAATTGTCTTTATTAAAGTCAATTGAAGGTCAATAACATGGCAAGCAGATATGATACCTTGTTTTCTTTGGAAAACAAAGAAATGCAACGCAATTGAGGTCATTTCTTTCAAGATACTAACGTCAAATTCATGCATCATATTTATTCATGCATCATATTTATTAAACATCTGATTCAGGCATCATATTTCATAAACATCTCATTCAGGCATCATATTTAATAAACATCTGATTCAGGCATCATATTTAATAAACATCTGATGGGTGGATGGATGGGTGCGGGTGGATTAATGGATGGATGGGTGGGTGCCGGGGGATGGCTGGGCGGGTGGGTTGGATGGGTCCTGGTGGATTCATGGATGGATGGGTGAGTGCTGGGGGATGGATGGATGGATGGGTGGGTGGGTGGGTG
Organism: Lissotriton helveticus; assembly: GCF_964261635.1. Taxonomy (NCBI): domain Eukaryota; kingdom Metazoa; phylum Chordata; class Amphibia; order Caudata; family Salamandridae; genus Lissotriton; species Lissotriton helveticus. The sequence continues at coordinate 1,942,679,590 of NC_136063.1, read as the reverse complement.
GGTGGGTTGGGATGGATGGGATGGATGGATGGATGTGGGTGGGTTGGATGGATGGATGTGGGTGGGTGGGATGGGTGATGGGTGGGATGGATGGCATGGGTGGATGGGTGATGGTGGATTAATGGATGGATGGTTGGTTGGGTGGGTGGGTGGGATGGGTGATGGGTGGGATGGGTGATGGGTGGGATGGATGGCATGGGTGGATGGATATGGGTGGGTGGGATGGGTGGATGGGTGATGGTGGATTAATGGATGGGTGGTTGGGTGGGTGGGTGGGATGGGATGGGTGGATGGACGGGTGGGTGGGTGGATGGGTGGGTGGATGGATGTGGGTGGGTGGGATGGGTGGATGGGTGATGGTGGATTAATGGATGGATGGGTGGTTGGGTGGGTGGGATGGGATGGGTTTTGTCATCAAATACAATAATAATGTTACGGAACAGAGTTGGTAAACACCTCCGCTCTATTTAACAATGTTATTGAGCATTCGTATTGAATTACAAAATAAGTATATTAGGCCTGTAGTGTTAATAGGATCTCATAGTACAAAATGTTCAGTTTATGATTTGATATAAATCAAAGTGCAGTGAAATTGGATACACCAGCTCATAACTGATAAAAGTCTACGTTGAAAAAATGATGAGAGACACTTATGCTTTTATTTGGAATATTGAATGCAAGCATCTTGAAGGTACTATGCCAACATTGTAGTGGTCTCTAAGATATTTGTATTTATTCACTAATGTTGAATCTGCGGATGAAACAAGAAACTATTTTGTGCATTACTAATAGTGCTTAAGAAATAAATAAACCGGCAATGACAATCGCAGTAAACTTCAAACATTGTCCATAAGAACATGGATGATATACAAAAAACATGTCTGTATAAATTATGTGAACAAGTTCACTAAATATGAATGATTGTGCAACTATAAGTTTGAAAAACATTTAATATTAATTTCTTATGATTATATTTTGAATCATGAGTTTGTTTCCATTTTCTTTTCTTCTTTTTGTTTTGTATCCTGTCCTTTTGATTTATTTTGCTCACATTGTTAGTCACACAATTGGGCTTTGATTGTTGTCTTTGTGATGATTAATTCTGATTGGTTAATTCGGCAACAGCATTTTATTTTAATTTTCAATTATATAGTTCTCAATTCATAACGCATTATTAGCCTGGAAGAACGAACAAAACAATTATCATGGTCGTGACGCATGGAGTAGGTCTCTGCTGGAGTAAGTTAAGATTGGAAGACATTGGCCCTCACTCACAGTGACCCGGCGTTTGGGCAGATATTTAGTTCACCCAATCAAATCTGACACCACTGTGTTGGAATTCATTGAGTATGTTAAATGGCACTCAATTATAAGTTTGTCCCCGCTAACGGGGAATAACATTCACATTTTGGTGCTCATTGCATCAACATTTGAAGGTTTGACCTGCCGAAATTTACAGGAGAAAAACTTCAGAGCTACGGTGTTAGCCACCAAACTCATAATTCGGGTATGTGTGGTAATCGATGAAAAAAATGATGAGAGACACTTATGCTTTTATTTGGAATATTGAATGCAAGTATCTTGAAGGTACTATGCCAACATTGTAGTGGTCTCTAAGATATTTGTATTTATTCACTAATGTTGAATCTGCGGATGAAACAAGAAACTATTTTGTGCATTACTAATAGTGCTTAAGAAATAAATAAACCGGCAATGACAATCGCAGTAAACTTCAAACATTGTCCATAAGAACATGGATGATATACAAAAAACATGTCTGTATAAATTATGTGAACAAGTTCACTAAATATGAATGATTGTGCAACTATAAGTTTGAAAAACATTTAATATTAATTTCTTATGATTATATTTTGAATCATGAGTTTGTTTCCATTTTCTTTTCTTCTTTTTGTTTTGTATCCTGTCCTTTTGATTTATTTTGCTCACATTGTTAGTCACACAATTGGGCTTTGATAGTTGTCTTTGTGATGATTAATTCTGATTGGTTAATTCGGCAACAGCATTTTATTTTAATTTTCAATTATATAGTTCTCAATTCATAACGCATTATTAGCCTGGAAGAACGAACAAAACAATTATCATGGTCGTGACGCATGGAGTAGGTCTCTGCTGGAGTAAGTTAAGATTGGAAGACATTGGCCCTCACTCACAGTGACCCGGCGTTTGGGCAGATATTTGGTTCACCCAATCAAATCTGACACCACTGTGATGGAATTCATTGAGTATGTTAAATGGCACTCAATTATGAGTTTGTCCCCGCTAACGGGGAATAACATTCACATTTTGGTGCTCATTGCATCAACATTTGAAGGTTTGACCTGCCGAAATTTACAGGAGAAAAACTTCAGAGCTACGGTGTTAGCCACCAAACTCATAATTCGGGTATGTGTGGTAATCAACGATGAAATACCACAATGCCTTCGCTTGTCACACCATAGCCCCAGTTAGACTTGCGCAAGGCCTCCAGAGCCACAGCCAAGAACAAAAATGGAACTGAGAGCCAATAAGCGACCACAAAACTCTTAATCCTTGCACGATTGTCTTCGTACTGTGTTACTGCGAGACAATACAGACGAATCCTGTGAGACTAAATTCAATTTCACGAAATAAATAAATAAAATCAACTTTCATTCGCTCTCATTTTACGTGAGGGGAGAAGAGGTCAGATAAAAAAATAAGACTTCATGAGAAAGGATGCCGGAACGACCTAATGAATGTTGGATTTCACATGTTATAATGGGCTAATGTGATTTATTATTTCCAAAAGTGACTTGAATAAACTCCGAGTTTTAACCTCCTCTGGTAGCCGGGCCCTGTCAGCTGCCACTGACACCTGGACGAGCTACCTGAACACAACCGCCAGTCGCACAGCAAACACCCGACAGGAGAAATGTTATTCAACCTGCTCTGGAAGCGTCCCTGCTGCATGCAACCGCACATTTCAATGCCAGAATGCTTTTCTCCATTCCCTGCAGGTCTCCGGTTTCCTCTGCTCCCACTTGGTTGTTGATTATTAGTATTTTCCTACTTTTCCAAACTAAAAAGTGGCACTATCAGGCATTTGGAAGCTCTCAGAGGCTGCAGACTTTTCTGCTGGCTGCCTTCATTGATATTGAACGAGCTGCTGGTAGACGGGAACGCGTAGCGCCCCTTACATCGGATACATCGCATTTTTTTTTTAACTGGAGGCTAACACATCGCGTTGTCATGTCGCGCGATGTTAAATCGCCGATGTGACACGCGATCCAATGAAATTGCCGCATTTGCGGCGCAAATGCTTGCGATGAAATAATGGCTGGTGTAACGGCCGATGCGATGTCGTGGCCGCGATCTAAAGTGCCGCGATGCGATTGCACGCGATGGTTCGTCATACAACCTCGAAGGGGTTAAGTGATTTGCCCAGAATCACAGGGTGTTTTTTGGCGTCGTTACCGAGACTCGAACCCAGATCCCCAGGTCCGAGGTCGAGCGCCTTAGCCGTTAGGCCAACCCCTCTCTCATGTTTGATATATGTTTGGTGTGTGCAAGTTAGTTATTTGTTGTCATACCTTTTTGGACATGTGTCCATTATTTTGTGTGTACCTTGCACCTACTTTAGCTATATGAGAAAAATGCTGTTACGGATGTGGTTATATTAATATCGTTCACTTACACATTACACACATATGCACGGCACTTGGTGGTGCCATTGGTTATCCCTGACATACTTGAAGCCAGTGGTTGATGCACAGAGACATATTAAGGCATGGGCAAAGTGGACTCTGGGCAGGAAGCAAGATTTTTAAGGTGCCACCTGATTGAGCCAGCCCTGTTCTTTAGAAAGTCTTGCCAGGATGTACTTGAACTACTTCAACAGATTAGTTTAATTGACATTTTCCAATGACTACTTTTTGATGTGGGCAATGTGTGAGGGTCTATTAGAATAAATTTGCAGAGAAGGTGTGTTTCGGTTTCATGCAACATCCATACTTAAGCTGATTTCATATCAACAAAGGACCTAGCATCTGGGAATTGGGAGGATGTCACAAAGGTTATTTGATGTAATGTTAGTGAGGAGTTGCTGTTGTGTTGCAATATTAAAAACACATGTCACTGTCCATGAATATTAGATGTAAACATATTTGGAATTTGGGATGGTGCCCTGTGCAGTGTCAGTGGCCTGGCCAAAGAGGATATCAAAGAGGTGCAATTTGATCATACATTCAAAGCTTTTCTGAACAGGAACCCACAATATAGGTTTGGCCCAGGCCACCCAAACACTTCAAGATGTCCCTACCTGTGCATTTGTTAACTGGGAGTCATTGTAAACGGCATAGATTGTGACTTACCGTTGGTTGCATCCTCGACGGTGTCAGTTTTGGATGCCATCAAACAGCAGCAGCAGGATATGTATGATCAACTCCATGGTGGGGTAGGACATATGTAGCTGAGTACAGGTGAGGTTTAGCCTAACATCCATCCATTTCCGTCAGCTCAGCTGTGGCAATTTGACCGCCACAGTCATGTCGGCTGGGAGACACATTGTGATTGAGCGGTGGTAACACTGGTGGGCCGCCCTATGACAGATGCTTTGGCCTATCCCACAGCTGTTGAGATTTTCTGGTGGCAGCGATGGTGCACTGGCAGTCAGTCTTTCATCTATGAAACCGCATGCATCGTAATAGTGCGGTAAAGCCACTTCAACAGCTGTACCATAACCACCAAACTCGTAATCAGGCTCTAAATATTTTATATACACAATCAATACTCCATACTCACACAGGAATTTTGATCAATGAAATAAATTAAAATGTAATCAAAAACACACTAACTAAAACTGCAAACCTATATATTCATATTTAAAAATTAACATACGAAAATGTTATCACTATTAATAAAACATTTTTTTAATTATTTTTATTGATTTTCAGTAACAAATAAAGTACAACCATTTGAAAATGGAGATACAACAAATACCAGTACATTTCTGCATTCTTCATCCCGTCATGTATGATACAAAGAAAATATTGTTATAGTCAGTACAGTCAATAGGTTAGCAGCATGATAGAGTACATGTGTCAAGCACTCAGCTCATTCAAGTCGATGCATGGTACATTAGATTTCACAGTGTTTCGGTGGTATCATTATCTTGCAAGTAAGTCGTTAAATAAGTCCAATAGTCTTTTGGCCTAGATCTGGCTGGTAGTTCCTCCTCGTATGTTAGCAAGCGATCTCTGCAGTGTGCTAAGTCTTGCAGCCATTGTTTCGTGCTCGGTATTTTCGTGCCTCCCCAGCATTGAGATATTTGCCGTTAGGCCAGCAGTAGAGAAACTACACAAAACTTTTGTTTCCCGGCTTTGATTGTGGAGAGGAGACCCAATAAGCACACCTTCATAGAGCATTCGATCTCCACTCCCACCATTTTCTGAAGCATGGCAGTGACTTTTTCCCAATATTCCTGAATTTTCCTACAGAACCAGGCCAGATGGACAAAGTCTGCCTCCTGCTCCCCACAGTGCTCACATCTAGCATCGTCCCGCAGCCCAAATTTATGAAGACGTACCGGGGTGGGGTATGTTTGATGTAGATATTTTAAATGAAGGATGCGTAAATTCCCATTCGAGGTGAGTAACTTAATCAACGCACATGTGGTGTACCATTCTTTTTCAGATAGCGGGTCTGGCAACGCCTCATTCCAGCGTGTCCATGCTTTAGTGGAAGTGAACGAAATCTCGATTTGGGCTGTTTTGTATAAGCGTGGGATTAGATGTGTTGTGTTGGAGGATGTAATGAGGTACTGTAGTGTTTCCAGGCAGGGGGGTTCCGTTGGGTAGTTCGGGTAAAGATCACAAATGGCTCTTTGCAATCTATAATAGGTGAAACGGAACAGTATGGTTTGGTTGCTAATATAAGACAAGTCGTCTATGTGCCTGAAGGTGCCTTCACAGTATAGGTCCCCAAACATGTCTATGCCTGCCTGTTTAAGGAGATCCATACCTACTTGTTCAGTAGTAACTGAGATCTGGGATGATGGTGCACTGGCAATGCTGGTGCATGAAGCGGCGTTTTGTGCGTCAATCGGCCCAGTGACCTCCAAGCGTTCGTAGTTGTGTCAATCATGTTGATATCTGCCGAGCGTAGTGGTGGGTGTTTATGTGTAATTATCGCTGTTAGTGGTATTGGAAAGGCGTCCCCCTCCTCAACCACTGTATGCTTTAAATAAGGAATAGTGTGGTACCAGTACGCAGCATATTGTGCTTGGGCACAGAGATAGTATAAATAGAAATCTGGGACACAAAAGCCACCCTTTTCATAGTGTAGGGTCAATGGTCGCAAGTCTATGCGCGCTTGTTTACCCACCCATATGAGTTTCAGAACCATCGTGGTTATGTTTTTGAACACTGCCTTTGGGTGTGCGATCAGTATATTGTTAAATAAATACAAGAGTTTGGGCAGGATATTCATCTTCACTATAGCAATGCGATCTGCCAATGACAGTGGCAGCTGTATCCACCTGTCGATATTCTCTTCTATCCTGTCCAGTACCCTACCATAATTAGTACGGATAATCTCCTCAGGGTCTCTACTGTACCAGATCCCCAAATATCTGATCGATTCAGTTTGCCAATCTAGCAGCAAATCTGTGTTGTGTTGTGATGTGGTGTTAGTGAGTGGGATTATGGATGATTTATGCCAATTAATCTGTAAGCCAGAGTGTCTTCCGAATTTTATGTATTCGCGCAGTAACGGATTCATATTATGGTCGAGGTCTCTAATATATAAAAGCATGTCATCCGCGTACATGGATATATGCAATGGCCGACCTGGGAAGTGTAGTGCTGAGTGATTATGTGTCTGTCTAATGATGCACGCAAGCGGTTCTAGCGCCAGGGCAAATAGCAGAGGTGATAGTGGGCACCCTTGCCTTGTGCCCCGTTCTATGTGGAAGGAGTTTGAAATGTACCCATTTATGCGCACTCTAGCTACTGGGTTGGTGTAAAGGAGCGTTATCCAGGTTATGAACCTAGAGGGAAATCCCATACGCTGGAGTATCGTTAGCAAATACGACCACTCGATCGAATCGAAAGCCTTGGCGGCGTCGAGCATGACCGCCACCGCCTTAGTGTTAGGTGTTAAATAATGAGAGATCGCGAATAATGTTCAGCTGTTGTGTGATGTTGCCCTTGTGGGTATGAACCCCGCCTGGTCAGGCAATATTAGGTTAGTCATTAGGGCTAGTATTTTCGAGTCTACATTCAGTAGTGATAAGGGCCGGTAGGATTCACATAGATCTGGATCCTTATTGGGCCACAGGAGCGTTATCAGCACAGCTTCTCGCAGCGAAGGGGGTAATGTGGCCTGGTCAAATGCATTACCATACATGGCGACTAGATGTGGAGCTAAAATGTCTACGTATGTTTTATAAAATTCACATGTATACCCATCCAGGCCAGGTGCTCTTCCTTTGGGAAGTGATCGAATGATGTCCGTCACCTCCTCTACTGTTATGGGCAGTGCTAAATATTCTCGCTGATGATCTGAGAGCCATGCAATGGCGACATCGCGAAGGTGTCCGAATGTTTCTTCTGGGGGGCGGTGTTTGCTTGGATTTGTACAATGTGCTATAATTGTCTACAAAACAGCGGTGTATGTCCTCTGGGTGCATCAGTAATGTGCCATCAGTGTCTCGAATTTGTGTTATAATTTGTGGACTCTTCCACTCACAAATTTCCAACGCTTGTACTCTACTTGGCCTCCCACACTCCCCAAACTGCTTGGCCAGTGGGCGTTTAGTGATATACTTTAGTTCATCTGCGGCATACGTCTGATGTTCGGTGTACACCTGTCTGAGGTCACCTAGGATAGCAGCATTCTGTGTCCGCTCATATTCCTTTTCAAGTGTTCTCATTTTAACTTCGCATTTTGTTTTCTGTTCTCTGATATCCCTCAGTATCCCAACTGTGGTGCTCATACAGACCCCCCGCAAGGTCGCCTTGAACGCCTCCCAGAGTATGCCGGGGTCGTCGACCGTCGCTACATTGAACTGGAAATATTCTTTGATGGCTTGATTGATTGATAGGCTTTATTTCGATATAAAAATATCATAAAAGCTTGTACAACAAATATAAAACACAACATTTATACCGATCGCATTCTATTTACACTAAAAAGGACAGGAAGGAAAGTATTAAAACAGTTAAAACAGAATTAAATTGACAAAGAAAGCCTTCTTGCACGAATCAACCATGACCACTTTAAAAATTTTGTCACAGCGCAAACAATCAAGGTGGATGTTTCAGACATTAAAATACGCAGCGTCACTTTGTGTTGGCGGGTGCCTAAGAGTCTACATAAGGGTTTTAGCCAGCGGCTCCTGGGTGCACAGTAATCCGGACATTCAAAAAGAATGTGGGCTACCGCCTCTACTCGGGTGGGACAACGCGCGCAGAATGGGGAAGACTGGAAGACTGGTAAGACGGTTTCCAGCGGGCAACTAATTCACCTACTGGAAGAGTCCCCACTCTAAACTTAAAATACAGGGCACGGTCAAAAGGGATGGAAATGATGTCTAGATAGGATTCATAAGCCACCGCATCTTTAATCCTCACAAAAGCTACAGTGGAGTTACAATGACATGAATCTGAATGTAGTTTGGAGGAAACCCAGTTCCAGTACAGCTTCTTACCCAGTTCCAGTACAGCTTCTTTGATAGCAGTGGCAATTGTGTCTGCATATAGAGGGGCCAGAAGTGCTTTAGCATTAAATCTCCAACTAAATGGAGGAGGTGCATAGTGAGGTATCTGTAACTGTAATATGATCGGGTTATGGTCGGATATGGTCCTTGGTAGCGTTGTCAGTGTTCTTGTCCATAATAATACATTGTCGGATCCCAACCAGTAGTCTATCCTAGACCAACTGCCGTATGTCATATTAACATGAGTGGCAACAGTCTCCTCCGGGTTTCTCACTCTCCAGATGTCTTGAAGGGAAACACCATCCATTATGTCCCATACCTTCCCTCTGGCCCGCTTATGTGGTTCCAGTGAAGCATCGGAACGATCTAGTGAGTCACATAATGCGACATTAAAATCTCCCCCCATATAATGTTTGTGTCAGCAAATTCCAACATATGATTCCAAAGTTCCTGAAAGAATTCAGGGGAGTCTACATTTGGGCCATAAACATTTACTAGCGTCAGGTGTTGCCCTCTCAACATTCCAGAAACAATCACATATCTACCATTGGGATCTAGAATGGACCTGGTGATTTTAAAGTTGACACCTTTTCTGACTAACGACATTATCCCCCTTGAGTAGGAGGAGTATGTGGAGGAGTAACATGATTCGGCCCATTTCGTTCCAATCTTCCTGCACATCATCGGAGCTATATGGGTTTCTTGCAGTAGTGCAATGTCTATATGATGTCTATCAAACCCTGCAAAAATCTGTCTGATCTTTTTAGGATTAGTGAAGCCCCGTACATTCCAAGTTAATAGGTTTAAACTACTATTCCCAGGCATACCCTTGCTTTTGCAGATAATATAACTGTATAAATCCCACCAAAAGGTCAGTTTTCACATTACTCATCGCAAAAAACCTGCGTGAATTCGTACTCTGTTCTTGATACACAACTCGGATATTAGCAATGCATCTTAAATGCCCTGGTACTGTCTGCTTAACAAAACCCCAACTTGCCCCATTCCCACCCACTTCAGCAACCCAATTTTGCCGAAGCCATATTCCCCCATAAACTGTATCGGAAACCATAACTTTGTGGGGATCTCCCATGTGGAGGTCCGCCGGGGATACACTTTCACCACCCTACTGAGAGGATGGGGCCAGCACTATTACATAAGCACAGAGTGTAGGTTGAAAATTGAACAAACAATCCATCATCAAACGGACATGAGACTTCCGCTTCGCTGTCTACAGCAGAGTATGTGACTTTGACCACGTATATACACCCCATGTCAGTTTCAGTTCACCTCCCTGTAATACGTGCGGTGGGTAATCCCAACTCGCACCTTCAGATCACGTCCATACGCGGTCTTCAGTGTTCGTTGTAGAGGGGGTGTTGTGTGAACCATAACAGCGTGACAGTGCAGTGGTAGGCCATATAAGCGTTGCCCAAGCAGTCATTGTCTATTTGCCAGCGATTGCTGAGTGTTCATGACCCCGCATGCCTGTTCGTTTGTCTCTAAGGTGGTGTACGCTGACAATAAATCCCGCTTCCGGGAGGTCGCACAACTCACAGCTCAACATAGTAGTTCGACACCTTACCGTTATTAAGAATCCGGTTGTCTCTCCCTTCCGTTTACCTTTCTTCCCTTGGGCGTCACCCTTTTGATGAAATCCATGGCAGCTTTACAGGTTGTCAGAAAGATCGTCTTTTCTTCCCACGTGACTCTCAGACGAGCCAGATAGAGCATGGCATAAGATATCTGTAGTTCTCGAAGCTTGGCCTTGGCAGTGTTGAATTCTCGTCTCGCCTGCTGTACCGCGATCGTGTAGTCTGGATAGAATTCTAATTTATTACCTTGGAAGGTAATTTCACCTTTCTCCCTCGCGAGTCGGAGGATGTTATCTCTGTCTCTGTAATTTAAGACACGGGCGACTATAGGCCTCGGAGTCGTGCCTACTGGAGGTTTTGGTGCCAGAGAACGATGTGCTCTTTAAATAATAAAAATAGATGACATGGAATCTTCACCAAATATGTCCTTGCATAATTGTTCGATATATGTCTCCATGCGCCCTGTGTTGGTTGTCTCGGGCAGGCCTACGATGCGTATGTTGTTCCGGCGCGATCGCGCTTCTAACTCCTCTGCCTTCGCCTTGATGACCTCCAGGACTTTTTCCATGCATGTGCATCTGGTGGTGGTGGAGTGGGTGTCATCTTCCACCGCAGAGATGTGTTTCTCAGCTTCATCCATTCTCTCCCCATGCTTCTCCATTTTGGCGGACATTCTATCCATACGCCCTGTCAGGTTATCCAGCTTTCCGTTGATGTCTTGAAGGTTGGTTTTGATGGCCTTGAGAATGTTCACCATATTGCATTCTTCTGAGCCTCCCGCGTCTGTGTCTTCTTCCGTAGGTTCAGTCTGACCTTTTGGGGTTTTACGCGTTTCAAAGTTTATCTTGGATTGTTGTCTGTCCGGTTTACTCATGGTTGCCAAGTACGGGCAATGTACAGGTAAGTGCACAGTGGAGATTTGGCAACTCTATCCTTGCAGCAGGGTCTTGTCAGGTGAGGTAACCAGGTTAGTGGCGATGGTTGCTTCTTATCATCGTTAAGGAGGCATGCTCCAACATCGATACAGTGTCCGCTGTCTTGAAAGGACTCGTGTGTGTATTCGGACAATGCGGGCCGGTCGGATTAATCTTTCCCGAAGCGCGAATACAGGCGTGGTATGAGAGTCAAGTTTACACTACGCGTTTGTTAGATATTCGCCTGTCTACTCCACGCTTCCATTATCAATAGGCCGTCCTCTGCTCATACACTGCGCCCTCAAAGCTGGTAGCACCCACCTTAGTGCACGATACTGAAAAACGGCATTTGAGCAACCGGGTACACCGCAATTCCGTTGTGGTAGATGCGTTATGGTGTGTAAATCTGAACCAGTCAGCTTACCGCTCGCTGTTAGTCACCACCAACGGCCCATTGGGGGAGGGGTTTATGGCGCGAAACTGGGTCGGCAGGTTAGAGAGGCATTATGAGCAGGTCGGGACATTCACACGGACCTGCCAGGTACAATAGTAGAGTCCGATCAATTCTTGCGGCGCTGGCCTGCTCTGCTCGTGTCAGAATACATTTATGTACACCAAGTTTTCCTCGTGAAGCATTGGCGCCGCCATCTTGTGATTACGGTGTTTCCAGTAGTATATCACGCAGTCAACATCACAAAAGTTCCATAAAATCTGCCTCCCGTAGATGCATCATGCATGTTCACTGTTGTGCCATTTATAAGAAAGGGTTCGTACCGTAGTTTGTGTGTCGTTCCACTTGCTTCAGGTGTCGGTTATCCCCGTCAAGGCCGGAGCATGGGAGCCACCATTTAGCGCTCTAAAAACATACCCCGTACAGAAGCAGATCTGGTCCCACGACTTTCGCCGATGTCCCGATCCTCAGTGTTGGTGTAGCTCACCTCATCCACCTCATAGCTGTCTGCCGCTAGTCACACTTTCCATGTCCGTACGCGGCTGATGATGGGTGTCAGCTTCTCAGTGCCTAGACGGGTGGAAGGTCACCATGTTTCCGCGAGTCCTCCGTAAGCTGTCCAAAGCTGTTTGACCCTAATTCAGAGTCTGCAGTGGTCTATTAATCCGCTCCGGTTGTGCAGTTGACCTTCCCATCCACAGCTATGTATTTTAATTGCGTCGGTAGTTCATTTTAACAACCGTAAAAAGCTGGTACCGTATCTGCCCGGCGGAGCCGCTCGTTCAAGCAGCCATCCCGCTGTGCGCCCCCTAGCGCCTTTCTATCACTTTTAATAATTAATATATTTTTTAATATTTTTGCTACTACTCCTAAATGTTGAACCATAGCACAAAAATTAAAACCATAATCCAAAATGAACAATCATAAAATGAAAAAAAACATAAAACCAATTTCTAAATAAAGTTTTTTTTGTTAATGACATTAGAACTTTTAACTTAAAAGGTTTTTTAATATTTAAGTCCTGATTTTTTTTCTCAAAAAAATTACAAACTAAAAAACTTCATTTTAAGGATTATTAGTTTTTTTTGTACATGGTAAAATTACATTTGCTATATGTTTACATTTTTTTAAACAATTTACATATTTATTTTAATATTTCTCATAAAAGAATTATTTTTTAAATTGTATATAATGAATATAAATATATATGTATATATATCAATGTTTTCTAATTTATAATTTTAAAAATCTATTAATGTAACAAAATACATTTTACAAACCTACAATATTAATTTGCATACGATTAAAATAATTTACAATACATTTACAATAAAATCTCCACTTTTAATAAAATCTCCACACCTTTATTCCCTAAAAACCCAATATCTGACTGCTAAAAATGTATAAAACATTTATGTTTTATATATTAACCCCTTGCGTGCTGATGACGGCTCCCGTCCGTCATGCGTCACAGTGCTTATGTGCTGATGACGGCCGGGAGCCGTCATGACCACGCCCGCGATCTGAATGTCCAGCACAGGAGCGGAATTCCGGCCGCGGGCAAGGGATTAATAGATCTAAAAAGACAAATATCAACATTTTCATAATTAATAAATTATCTTATTAAAAACAAATATACAAAGTAATAAAATTAAAGCATCAAACACACTACAATAAATTACATACACAATAACACACAAGTAACATTACATACAACAATCTTTTCTAAATTGATACTTTTTGCAATATTAAAAACAGCACTGCAAACAATATTTTTACCTTCAATATTCCTGTTGACAACATATTTGACATCCTGATTTTATTGATACCATATTTATGTATCACAATATTTTGTATTCAAGTTTTTGTCCAAACACCTCAGAAATGTATACCCACAGGTCAGCTTTAGAGTGCCACTGAATCAAAAGGGAGTATAATGAGCCCCACACCCCCAAAAAAACACAGCAAAAAAAGAAATGGAACAATTTCTGCAATTTCAACAAGACTGATCTGCATGTCTTTAGAGTGACAAAGTTGTTAAAAAGACTAGAATACAGTATGAGTAATTACCTGTGGCTGAGAGTAACTAAAGCATTCCACCAATAACTTTTTTCCCGATTCTCTTAGCAGAAGTTCATTTTTTAGACCTCATTCACAAAGGTAAACTTACACTTTTGTGTAAATTTACCCTTTTTTAACTATGCATGAGTATAGTAAGTTTACAGCTGCAAAGACTCTGCAGACATATCGGAGAACTCTACCCATTAAAAGATAGCCGTGCCCTATCTTATTATATGTTGACTTTCATTTCAAGGCCGGAGGCTACATTATGCAATAACATTTATTGCTGCCAGAGACATGCAGCCCTTTAAAATGTAACAATTACATCACAAATAAAAACATTCCAGACAGCATAACAAAGTGCCATGGTAACCGATCATCTTCCTCTTTTATTCGCCGCTCATGGACAGTTAAGTGCAACTTCTTCCTATCTCCTATACTTGCTTTATTTTGATGTAAATGGATGATCTATATTTACCTTTTTTCACAGATTCTTTGGTATTCCTATTGATGTAGACTACGCTTCTTAGACAATTTTACCCTTTTCAGATAAGTTCCTTTCTTGCTCACCCTTCCAATTTATGGTTGGGTTCCCTTCTTTCCTTTCCTTTGCATTTTGATTCAGGAAGTTATCGAAATCAATTGTTTAGCTTGAGCCTCCGATTTTATACAGAAGATGGACTTAAGCGTGTCTACCTCCCCTTTCCGCTCATACGGAGACTATCTCCGATCGCTCTTGCCCTTTCCCCATGCAATTTTAGTACTCTTATTTTCAAAATAGGACTTACCTCGTCCTTGCACTGCTCCCTCTCCCGAGCGCGACTTCCCCGAAAGTTAGCCGAACGGGCTGCTCTTCCGGCTTTCCCAAAAGTGACCCGCTCACCAAAATTAGCGGCATCTATGTTATCGGCCCCTCCCATTGGTACACGCAAAGACAAAATTAGAGCCTCAGGACCCAGTTGTCCTGAGTGGCACAAAGATAATGAGTGACCTTCATGGCGCAAAGAGTGCAGGTGTCCCTCGCGCCACACAGAGACCAGGTGTCCTTCGCTGCAACGGAGACATCATTCCCTTTGATGATGATGACTATTTGTCCCCAATTGATGACATTGATGAAGCTGATGAGTTCATTTTCGATCACTTAGAAAAATGTAATGATCTACTCGATGAGGACTTAGATCAACCCACCACCTCCGGGTCCATTAAGGACCCATCAGAGATAGAGATGTTTATCCCCTCAAAAATAATCCATCCTAGAGGATCCAACTGGTAGCCCCTAGACCACGTATCCAAATTTATTAAAGCTTGGATCAGCAAACCCCTTGAGAGGGACTCTTGAAACCTAATGAGGTCAGAATGTCCTAGACCGTTCCTTAACAACAGGTCAAGCTTGACCCCCATCCTAGATCCAGAGTTATTGACCTTCCTTTTCAAGACTGGACGGGATCCTCATAAAAGACTTGAGCACTACCTTAAGCAGTATCAAGATAAGTTGCTGGACACGTTCAGCCCTCTTGACAGAATTCTAGACCTTACAGAAGAGTCCTCCATGAATGGTATTCCAGTTGACACCGAGATTCTAAGAGGTTGGAATCAAGGTGCCTTATGTCTCCACGGTAATGCAAATGCTAGTCTTACGTCCGAAAGGCGAAGAGGCATTCTAATGCGAATGAACCCCAAATTAGGGGGACCTGGCTAATAAAGACATTGAGGGAGACCCGCATGGACTACTCTTCGGTGAGTCCTTTATTAAGATAGTTAGCAAATACATGTCCACCTTCTCTGCATTCAATAAGTCCCAAAGTAATATGAGATGAATCTTTGGGGGTAAATTTTTTGGAAGGGCTGACAGGGCAGGACCAGCTGCCAACCATGGATATAACAGTTCCTCCTTTTATCTACAGTCCCAACGTGGTTATGGAAGATACTTCCGGGGGAACAACTCATTCTTCCCTCAGAGGGGTCGCAACTTCCGCTCTTGAGGAGGTGGAAACAACCGTTGGAGATTCCAAGGGCAAGGGAATCAAGGTAAGAACGCTTCCTTTTGGTTCCTCCCTCCCAAGGGTAGGTGGAAGGCTCTCTACTTTCAGCCAAAATTGGCTATCAATAACGAATGATGCATGGGTACTGTAAACTGTAAACGATTTCAAAATAGATTTCATTACTATTCCTTACCAGACCTCCCTTCCCAGAGAACTTATTCTAGACCAAGAACAATCCGCTCTGGTCAACAAAGAGGTACGTCAAATGCTAGCCAAAGGGGCGATGTACATTGCCTCAAACACTGCCCCAGTTTTGTGAGTACACTTTTTGTCATAACGAAAAAAGACAAGGGTTAGCGTACTGTAATAAATCTAAAGCTTCTGAACTCTTTTCTTGTGTACAGACACTTCAAGATGGAAGGCATACATCTTCTGAGCTACATGCTCCAAGAGAAAGATTGGCTCATAAAACTAGATCTCAAGGATGCATATTTTACAATCCCTATGGTTGTGGAATCTCAGATATATCTGAGGTTTGTTTAGAGGGGCGTAACCTACCAATTTCGTTATCTTCACTTCGGTCTTTCCTCGGCACCTTGGTGTTTAACCAAGCTCCTGAGACCTGTTTTGGCCTCCCTAAGGAGAAGAGTAGTACGTTTGATCATCTACATGGACGATATCTTACTGATGTCTCAAAGCCAGGATAAACTACTAGTCCACATGAAATAGACTGTGGACCTTCTAGAGAGATTATGATTCATCATCAACATAGAAAAATCTGTCATGACTTCTTCACAAAATCTGGAGTTCATAGGTTTTCAAGTAAACACGTCTTCAGCCCTGTTACAACGCCCTTTAAAAAGGTATCAAAGATAAAGAAGGAAGTTACTTATGTCTGATCCAAAGACTTGGTGAGCTTGAGAGAACTAGAAAGAGTAGAAGGACTCTTATCCTCCTCCATTCAAGCGATTTCACCAGGCCCCCTTTACTACAGAGCCTTACAGAGACTAAAATCCTTGGGTTGAAGAAGGGTCTTTGGTATTCAGACCACATTCCCCTGTCTCCGGAGGCTCGAGACGACCTCCTTTGGTGGCGGAAAAACCTAGACAGTTGGAATGGAAAAGCGATATTCGGAAATACTCCGGATCACATCTTGGAATTTGAGGCGAGCAATTTAGACTGGGGTGCCAGATTAGGAATGTTAGAAATAGGTGGGAAATGGTCCCAAGAGGAATTCACTTTACATCTAAATTGTTTAGAGATGATGGCGAGCTTCAACGCCCTAATGAGTTTCAAGTCTACTCTGAAAAACAGTGTAGTCCTGATCAAACTGGACAATTTTACAGACGTTTCTTACATCAAACGTCTGGGAGGAGCAAAATCAATGATTCTGGCAGATCTAGCCAAGAAGATCTGGGATTGTTACTGGTGTCAGAAAATAATTCTCAGAGCAGAATTCATTCCGGGCCATCTAAACACAAGGGCGGATTGGAATTCAAGATTCCTGAAAGACTCGAGTGATTGGAAACAAAATCCTTTAATCTTCCAGAGAATTCAAGGCCTATGGGGCCCATTCGATATAGATTTTTTCACCAGCAGACTGATATTCCAGATAGATCAATTTTCCAGCTGGAGGCCAGACCCCTTAGCAATTGCGGGTGAACGCACTTCTCCAACCTTGGAACTTACTGAGTTGTTATGCCTTTCCTCCTTTCGCTTTGATTCAGAGAGTTCTGTTAAAAGTCTGAACGGAGCGTTGCCGCATTGTTCCGATTTCTCCCTTTTGGAATTACCAAATTTGGTTCCCAGGTGGGATGGAATTCGCGATGGAGGTTCCAGGGAGTTTAGATTTTCTTCAAGGTCTAGAAGTAGAAATGCATCCTCTTCTTTTAGAAGGAAATATGAACCTTCTTGCCTGGAAGATTTCAGGTATTCAAGAAGATACTCAGGCCTTTCAGTAGAGGCTAAAAGCCTTTTGGATGAGTCATGGGCTCTGGGAACAAGGAGAAAATACACTGGTGAATGGAAAAATGGTGTAGTTGGTGCCTAGAACGGGATATAGATCCCGTGGAAGCACCTGTAGTAGAAGTAGCAAACTACTTAGCAGACCTTTTTAATTCAGGACTATGTTATAGAACAGTACATTTTTATTTCTTACATTTTCCCAAACTATGGGGCCCATTAGGATGGCGGGCGGATTGCCCCCGCCAGGCTGGCGGTAGCCACCGCCGGCCTGGCGGGGGCAATCTGCCCACCATCCTCTCCCAAATGCACCCCCACCATATTAGTATGGCGGGGGGACCGCGGCAGATGGAAAGACCGTCTACCGCTTTTCCGCCCCGGTCGCCTTGCGGCCGGGCGGAAAATGATTAATATGGTGGCGGTGTCTAATAGACACCGCCAGCCATATTAGCAGACCCCACCGAACTCAAAAACTACCGCCCCATCTCGCTCCTCCCGTTTCCGGTCAAAGTCATCGAGAAGACCGTCAACAAGCAGCTGGCCGCCTTCCTTGAGACAAACGGATCCCTCGACCTCTCGCAGTCCGGCTTCCGGGCCAACCACAGCACTGAGACCGCCCTCATCGCAGCCACCGATGACATCCGAGCCCTGCTTGACAACGGGGAAACTGCGGCCCTCATCCTCCTGGACCTCTCCGCGGCATTAGACACTGTTTGCCACCGCACCCTAGTGCAGCGCCTCAGCAACGTCGGAATCCAAGAAAAGGCACTAGAATGGATCATCTCCTTCCTCGCTGGAAGGACACAGAGAGTCCGCCTCCCCCCGTTGAGATCAGAAGCCACCGAAGTCATCTGCGGTGTCCCTCAAGGCTCCTCGCTCAGCCCCACCCTCTTCAACGTCTACATGAGCCCCCTCGCGGCCGTCGCACGCCAACACAACCTCAACATCATCTCTTACGGCGACGACACCCAGCTGATCCTCTCCCTCACCAACCACCCCGCCACCGCCAGAGCCAACCTACATGAAGGGATGACAGATGTAGCGAGTGGATGATGAACAGCCGCCTGAAACTGAACTCAGACAAGACGGAAGTCCTCATCCTGGGCTCCTCACCCTCCGCATGGGACGACTCCTGGTGGCCCACCGCCCTGGGCCCCGCGCCCAAACCCACAGACCACGCACGCAACCTGGGCTTCATCCTGGACTCCTCCCTCTCCATGACCAGACAAGTCAACGCCGTCTCCTCGTCGTGCTTCAACATCCTGCGCATGCTACGTAAGATCTTCCGGTGGATCCCCACCGAGACCAGGAAGACGGTCACCAAGGCCCTCGTCACCAGCCGCCTGGACTACGGCAACTCCCTCTACGCCGGAACCACTGCCAAACTCCAGAGGAGACTCCAGCGGATCCAGAACGCCTCAGCAAGACTAATCCTCGACATCCCCCAACACAGCCACATCTCCGGACACCTGAGAGACCTGCACTTGCTCCCGGTCAACAAGAGAATCACGTTCCGACTCCTCACCCACACACACAAAGCCCTACACAACCAAGGCCCGAGATACCTCAACAGTCGCCTCAACTTCTACACCCCCACACGCCAGCTTCGATCGACCAACAACACCCTCGCCGCCGTCCCCCGCATCCGAAGAGTCACCACTGGAGGAAGGTCCTTCTCCTACCTGGCCGCCAAGACCTGGAACTCCCTCCCTACCCACCTCCGACTGACCCAGGACCACCTCGCCTTCAGGAAGCAGCTCAAGACCTGGCTGTTCGAGCAGTAGCAGACCCCCCCCACCCCAAGCGCCTTGAGACCCTCCAGGTGAGTAGTGCACTATATAAATGCTTTTGATTTTATTTGATTTGATTATTATGATGATGGGCCCAATCTGATGCCGTTCCGTGGCGGCGATGCAGCCACGGAAAGGCATGCGGGCCCCCAGAGTGAAGGAGGGATGGGGGGTGCACACGGGGGGTACCTGTGGTACCCCCCAGCATTTGCATACACAAAGCAGTAGGCACCGCATGGTGCCTCCCGCTTCGTGTATGCAAATGCATGCATACATTTTTAACATTGTGGCGGGCGGTGCAGTGAGCACCGTCACCACAATGTTAAAAATGGGGGATGTGCCCGCCACTGTGGCGGGCGCATCCTAATGCAAATATCGGGACCCCCGCCCTTAAGGCGGGCGGTCCCTTCATCCTAATGGGGGCCTATGTGTGTTTAATTGCATGAAAGTATATGATCAAAAAATGAGTATTTTTAGACCTAGTAATGAAAGCCAATTACTAAGTTCTTTTGTTAAGCCCAATAAGGAAGTCTCTTCTGCTACAATTTCGAGATGGGTCAGAACAGAGATGTTTGAAGCAGAGATAGATTTATCCAAGTTCGGCGCACACTCTTCCAATGGCGCTATGGCCAGTAAAGTATTTTGGGGTGGAGGATCGCTTTCAGAGATTCTTAAAGCAGCAGATCGGTCCAATGTTTCAACTTTTGTTAAATTTTATCTTAAACCTGTAGAACATGTAAGTAATATTGGATTGAAAAGCTTTAAACTTGCATAACGTAGCCTCCGGTCTTGTAATGAATTGACAATTCTCCAATTATCATAAAGAGAGAATCTTGATTTCATTCAAGAAAACGGAGGCTGACATTATCCCTCCCACCAGTCCCTCGTGGATGGTTTGTTAAGGAATGTTTTTATTATTAAATGTTTATTCTTGTTATTAATGCATTTTGTCTTCAATCTTTGGACTATTTATCATAACCGGGGACAGGTATTACTTCCACCCTTTTTTTCTTTCAGATTCAGCTTCTTTGTAAAGATTCATAATCCTGTTTAACATGGAAGAAGTTGAACCTACAGTGACTTTACCCTCGCAGCTCTAAGAGGAAGATGATCGGTTACCATGGCACTTTGTTATGCTGTCGGGAATGTTTTTATTTGTGATGTAATTGTTGCACTTTAAAGGGCTACATGTCTTGGGCAGCAATAAACGTTATTGCATAATGTCAGCCTCCGTTGTCTTTAATGAAATCAAGATTCTCTCTGTATGATAATTGGAGAATCAATCTGTCCCGACTGGGGAATCTATGGAGTTGTAAATTTACTATTAACTCATAGTTTGGGAACAGCAACATTAGTAAACCTACACAAAAGTATAAGTTTACCTTTATGAATCAGGCCCTTTAAGTTTTTGTAGAAAAGGTGTGGTTTTTCTCAAGTCAGTGTCAAAATGTATTGTATTTCAAAGTCAATCTCAAATTACAACAAGGTGTAGCATGGTGCCTGTTTTTCACATGGCATGAGTGTTACTTTTGAGGTGATAGTGCCATATAGGATTATAGTGTGTAATATTACTTGCTGGCTTTCAAATCACAACCTGCCATATTGTTTTCTCAGTTTAAAGTCAGCATTGCTTTACATACAATCAGTGGCTTCACAAATGACCTTTTCTGATCTTCAGTGGGGCTAAGTTGTCTGGCTCTTGCTTTACCCTGAAATATTTAAACAGTCTGGGCCTGATTCACAAAGGTAAAATTACAATTTTGTGTAAGTTTAACACTGTTCGCTATTCACAAAGGTATTTACTAGTAGTATCTTTATGACTGCTGAGTCTCCGCAAATAAAAGGATAGGACTGCCCTATCTTTTTAAGTGCAAAGACTCTGTAGGTGTAACAATTACTACCAGTAACGGGTCTAGACTGGCTGTACCGGGAATTGAGCATTACCCTAGGAGGCTAGAAGGTAAGAGGGCAGTTCTGCATCTGTGGGGGCCAGTTTTGTTACTGAGGGCCGGTTTTGCAGTGGTTCTGCAATATCGACCCCCAGTAACAAAAGCAGCAAGCAAGCATTTCTAGCCTCCCGGGGCTAGGCAGTGCTTGCCTAGGGGCTAGTTTGAGAAAACTGCCAGGGATGCTTTGTGTTCCCAGTCCGGCCCTGACCAGTAATAAACCTTTGTGTATAGTAAACAGTCTATAACTTACTCAGAAGTATAAGCTTACCTTTGTGAATCATGCCCTAAATATCACATACCTTAACACAAAAGCATGGTTTCAAACTTTCTACAAGGGGCAAGCGCTCTGGGAACTGGTATTGCACCAAGCCTGCTTACAGAGGCGGTGGGTTGTGCGCATAAAAAGCCACTTTAGCATTTATGGTCAGGTGTCATTGTGCTCATTGTTCCTATGTTAGTCTACAAGTTCTCCCTAGATTATTTGACTAGTTCAAATAGAAGTTTATTGAAAGAATTCAAAGTGAGAAAAAAAGAACAATGATCACATGAGTCAAACTAAAACTAAGAAAACAAAGTATTTGGATGCATAAGTTAGTTTAACAATATCTTACAAAGGAAAATGACAAGGGTATGCAAATTGATCTGTGCCAAGAAAAGAAAGTTACAATTCATGTAAAAATCTTAATACAAAACGCAGAATAACCAATTATTATGATATCACCATGAGGAAAGTCAAGGAGGTTTAGAGATTTCTTGTTGCATTGGAGTCAGGGAGAAGGAGTGTCTAGCACTAGCATCATTGAACAATGTGAGAGGTAACCATAAATTTGAGCGCTTCGTTGCCATATGAATAGGGTATACAAAAGTTGTATCCAATCTATGGTTATAACAGATAGTTCACCACCATGTTTGATAGGATAATTTGGTAAAATCTTTCCAGTTTTTAGTTATTTGCTGAAAAGCAACTGCTAACAATAGTTCTATTATCTTTGTGTTAGAATTATAATCCGCCCAAACAGGGGATACGTTTCCTAAAAACACAAGAGAAGTAGAAAAGGGCATGTAGAATCAAAACTTTAATTCATTTGAGACCATACGTTTTTCCAAAAATTATGAACTGGTGGGCATGTAAAAAGTAAGTAATATAAATCTGCATGAGGAGCGGAACATGTCCAACAGGCATCCAACAGGTCAACGTGTCGTGCATTTAAGGTAACCAAGGATAACAAAAGTCTATTGTCAATAAAGAAAAGTGTCTGGTGGTGTTCGCTGCTCTAGAGGATTTCCTAATGTTAGTCCATATTTTGTTCCATACCGCCGTGGACCAAGAAACCTTTAAATCTTTTTCCCAAGAGCGCTCTACCTTAGTTATTTCTCGTGTAGTACATGAAGTGTGTAAGCAATTATAAATAGCAGAGGCTTTGGGGTTAATGCGTAGAAGCAAATGTAACTTAGTAACCGGAGAGGAAGCAGGATCAGTGGGAGGGTTAGGGAGTATGTATTGAGCATGGGCATTTAAAATGGCTTGTTTTAGAAGGAGATATTTAGGTTGGAAAGATAAAGGTAGGCCAAAAAGTCTACTGGCTTGTGGAAAATACATAATCTCATCATGTATATTGATGTATCCAGATTAAGCCTCTCTGCCTCCAGGATTTTCAATGTAAAGGTTTATCACGTATCAATATCATGTTATTATGCCATATTGTGGAGCCTGAGAAAGAAGAGCAATTCATGAGAACTAAAGTAGAATTAGGCTTCCAAATTGTTGATGTGTGTTTATCGGAGTTGATAAATATTGTGGTTTACGAGACAGAGACTCTTGAAATGAGAAAGGAGATATGAAAAATTGCTCAAGCTTAGCCCAAAGAGGACAATGTCCAAGAGACTTAGAGAGCCATCTTGAAGCCTTTCAAAGTAAAAAAGACTTTTGATCTGTAGGGAAATCAGGTAAACATCTCCTTCTGACTTTGGACGGGACAATTTTGATAAAGACACATGTGCTTTTTTATTACTCCATAGAAAAGAGAACAATATAGAGTTAATTTTCTTTAAAAAATTCAAAGGAATAAATACTGAAATGTTAGAAAGTGTATAGAGAATGATAATGGACAACATCATCTTTATGGTATACCGGCACACCAAGATAGGTATAAAGGATGCCATCTAGTGACCAAAGAGGATATTCCCTGTATACAACTATCCATACAAAGTGAAATTATACCTGAAATAGAAGGAGTAAACTGTAAACCTAAAAGTACTTAATATGTTGAGGGCTCCATGTGAAGTGTGAGATAGCGAAATCATCTTTGAAAGTGTATTTTGTTAAAGGTAAGATTTCGCATTTATCTTTATTTAACTTACATCCGTAGACAGCTGCAAAGCTGTCAACTTCTTGTATGAATGTGGGGAGGGAGGTCTGACGTTGTGAAATAAATAATAGTACATCATCAGCGTAAGCCGCTAATTTAATTTGAGTATATTTAAAGTCAAATCCATGAATATCTTCATTTTGGCAAAATGTTGATAAAAAAGGTTTTAGGGCAAAGATAAAAGGGAACTGGGACAATGGACAACATTGGCGGACACCTTTGCCTAAATTAAAATAAGAGGGTGACCCACCATTTGCACACACTGCTTCTTGTTAATTAGACTATAAAATTGATATTAGAGAAATAATTTTGGGACCAAAGCCAAACCACTTAAGTGTGTGAAAAAGGAAATGCCACTCCACTCTATCAAATGCTTTTTCTGCGTCTAAGGCTATTGCTGCCAAGGAATGTGTGACACAGGAGGATTTGGATAGGACATAAAAAAATAAACAAGTATTGTCTGTGATAAGGCGACCTTTAACAAATACAGATTATTCCATTCCTAATAAATCCAGCAAGTAGGTTTCAAGGTATATGGCTAGAGCTTTTGAAAAAAAGCTTTTAGTCAATATTAACTAAGGAAATGGGTCACAATTTTTTTCAATATTAGGTCTTTACCATCCTTAGGAAAAAGACAAATTAGGGCATCTGAAATGAAGTCAAGTGATTAACCTAAGTGCAGAAAAGAATATATAAGATTATGCAATTTGGGAATTAACAAATGTGCGAAGTTTGTAAAAAATTCAACGATGAAACCATCTGGTCCTAGGACTATCTGTCTTTAGTGTCTGTAATGCGTTAAGGAGTTCCTTTTGTGATACATCAGATTCCAGGAGTGTGGAATCTGGTCGAATATCAGAAGGTTATTGAATACCAGATAAAAATTGGGAGATGTGATATTCTGAGGGAAGAATTTCTGATGTGTATAATATCTTTTAAATTGGGGAAATTCATTTAAAATACCATTGGCTTTACATTTTAATGATTGATTTTCATCCATATTGGACTCAATGTTAAGTTTGTTATGTTCAACGTTCAAATAATTGGCTAGTACTTTCCCAGCTTTATTCTGACCACCATAAAATTTTGCACTGGATTTTAATAAATATGTTGAAGCCTTATTTGTCGATTCCCTATTAAACTGAAATTTAATATTTATTAGTTCTGATAAACAATCTTTTGACTTGGGTGTGTAATTAGAATGCTCCAATCTCTTTATCTTGTCTATAAGGGTTTCAATTCCTTCTTTCTACGTTTTACATCATCCCACACCACATGAAAATGTAAAGTATCAGATTGATTAAAGAGAAATATTTAGTAGAAAAGGAAACAAAAGAGGAGGTAAATGTTGATTCCAAAAGAAGAGCATTATTAAAATGCCATTTTTGAGGAGTGTTAGGTTTCTGTAAAGAATCTAACTTAATGATAGTGGGGGCATGATCAGATATTCGAATAGATCCAGTGTCCGCCGCTACCAATGACTGAGAAATATTATGTGATATGAAAAAAGTATGATGAACCAGAGAATAATATGTATATTCCCTTAAAGTAGGGTTACATAATCTCCAAGCATCAATAAGTTTGTATTGTTTAATGGTTTGTACAAATAGTTTATGTGCATTATGAGGGATGAAGGAAACCGCTGAATTGCGTTTTAAAAAAGGACCAAAAACTTGATTGCACTCACCTGTAAGAATAAAATTCTCAAATTCTGTGTAATATGCTGAGCTTAGTTTGTCCAAAAAGAGGAGTCCCCAGCGATAGGTACGTATATATTAAGTAAAGAGATCAGAGCATTCCCCATTAGCAATCTAGTAAACAACCATTTACCATTTTCATCAGAACACTGTGAAAGCAATTTTACAGGAAGCGATTTTCAGCAAAGAGTTACCATCCCAATGTGAATAAAATCCCTCCCCTACCAAACCTCTCTTTAATTTTATTGACACCTCAGCGGTTAAAAGAGATTCTTGTAAACAAGCTATGTTTGCCCTCATTTTAGCTAGGTGTGTTAACACTCTTGCCTTTTAATAGGCGAATGTAAACCTCTGACATTCCAAGAGATACGTTTTAAGAACATAAGATAGACATGGAAATAGATAGAAGACACCAATCAATACAGATCATCAGACAATAGAAAGCATACTAAAGAATAAACCAGCTATAAGCAAAGTGAGTCAAACAGACCAAGAAAAAAGTAAGGAAAAATAAAGATGTTAGTGAAAATGTGACATTCGAAAAAACAGCTAAAGATAAAGAGAAAGAGATAGAAAAGACAAGCGAAAAAAGAAGTAGAGATACAGGAAAAGAGACATACCTAAAAATATCAAACAGGAATGGAGGGGGGGTGAAACCCATGGAACAAATGGCATGCCCAAATTCGACGGAACGGAAGACAAAGGAGAGATCGCACCACATGTAACAGGACACAAACATCAAGCCTGCCAAGAGAAAAAGTGAGAAAAATAAGAATGTAAAAAAATTGTTATAATAAAGCTAAGCAGATATATGTTAAGATCAAAGCGGATACATATTAAAATGCATTACAGCATAACCTTAGACTAAACAATCATGTAGAACAATTTCAACATAATGGGAAATTATTCCATCAGGTTAATATCATTAACCGGTTTGAGATGATGAGGCTCCTGCAAAATCCATGGCCTCCATTTTGCAAGAGTTTATAAAGCTCTGCTACTTAACTGGATCCTCGTAAGTTGTCATCTTGTTATTGTAAGTGACTTTAAGGAGACAAGGATGAAAAAGACAGTATCGGGCTCCTAAATAACGTAGATCAGGTCTCATATTAAGAAATTATTTGTGCCTGTTTGCTGTGGCTTTGGCATAATCTTGTGAGAAGAATAATGTTGATCCAGACCATATGACACGTTGGGTTAACATGAAAGCTGCAAGAACCTTTAATAAGTCTGTGTATTCAAGGAAATACAGTAGGACTCCTCTTGGTCTTCGTGAGTTTGACAAGCCAGATAGTTGACGACCAAGTCTGTCAGCACATTGGATACTAAGCATAGTGTCTTCTGGCAAATGTAATAGCTGAGGGGGAAAGGATTTGAAGAAAAGTGAAGGATCAGAGCCCTCAGTTCCTTCTGGTAGGCCATTAATACATAGGTTGTTTCTTCTATTTTGGTTTTCAAGGTCTTTGACCGGTTTTTGAAGAGTAAAAACCTGGAATTGGAGAGCATTAACTTTAGTGTCAGTGATCCCAAAAGAAGACACACTGTGTTCAACTGCCATGAGCCTTTCATCCATCTGGGACCAATTATCAGTAAGGGACTGCAACTTGGTGTTTGTTTCCTCCATGAAAGGTCGGAGGGTGTATCTCCTCCAACAACAACTCCATTGAAACAAGGGAAGAAGGTTTGGATGGAGAGCGCAGATCTTTTTTCAAGTGCTTTGTAGTAGGCTTCCCTGCTGACAGAGGAGTAGAATTTGACGACACAGGCCCCTTGGGTAAAGACAGTAGAGAGTCTTCCATTTTGGAGAATTCTGTGAAGATTCTGGAATTCTTGATAAAAGATTGTGTGAAGCGCAAACAGGAGATCCAAGTTTTTGTAATCTTCCCATGCAGAACAATGAGGAGGAAAATGCATAAGTTATGGAAAACATTACAGAGCCAACAAAGATCAACAGGATAATATGTTAATTGGAAAATAAAGAGGGTCAACATGCTCGTAAGATTCCTTACGTTAAAAGAGTAACCAAGTTAAAGGGCATGTAAATAGTAGGTCTCCACAATGTTGATTTTTCCTTATGAGACAGAATAAAAAGAGCTAATGATCAGAAGCCCTCCTATACAAGATGGTCGCATTACAGTTGTGCAACTTCCATATGAAAAGAATCTTCAAAGTCTCCCACTAGCAATACAAAAATATGTCAAGCAAAGCGTTCGGCTCTGG
Source organism: Lissotriton helveticus (assembly GCF_964261635.1). Taxonomy (NCBI): domain Eukaryota; kingdom Metazoa; phylum Chordata; class Amphibia; order Caudata; family Salamandridae; genus Lissotriton; species Lissotriton helveticus. The sequence goes on along the minus strand of NC_136063.1, from coordinate 1,942,651,905 downwards.
TCTTTCCACTCTGACAGAGCAAAATGATCCAGAAGAAAACATTCCTGGGCTATTGTCTCTGATTATAAACAGGGGGTTGAGTCATCCTACTTATCAAGCACATACTTACTCTTTTGGAAGGTTAAGTTCATGGCTCTAAGGCTAGGCGAGTGGCCCTTTTTAAAGTATTTGCCACAATGGCGGCGCCTCAGTCTCAATATCGAATGCAGGGAAGGCGGCTACCACTCCGAAAGCTTGGAGCACATAGCCTCTATATGCCCAGCTCTGCTAAAAGACAGAAGGACTCTATTGCAAGTGGAGTGGAACAAACTAGGAGCTCGCACATGTCGTCAGGCCACAATAGCAGCTATGAACCAAGAAAATACAAAGCTGAACATTCGGTTCACCAAATTTTTCATCAGAGCTGCTAAAGTGCTGGGGAAAGAGAAGGCAGCAATTCCTCTGCCAGTTGACCTTGCCATTTCTTTGTTATAAAAACTCTAGCGGCCACCTGCCCCTTCCGCTAGGCCTACATGGACACTATTTCAGCATTTTAAAGCTTGCTACCATATTTATTTGTCCCCTTGTCTAGATTTTCTTAAAATCATTCTCTGACTGTTATGTCATTCAACAAGCCTGATCCATAAAAGACAAATGTATATTCGGCCAATTTTTTTATTTCAACTCTCTTTTATCTCAAGATTATTGCACTGTCCTTGTACTAACCGGGGTTTTTTTTGTTTCATTTTAAATCTTTGTATATGTATTCATGAGTCACATGATTTTAACATTTTGTTATGGTGTTAAGTAATCAAACAATAAATTTGAATTTGAATTTATGTCATGCACTGAGCTGGAAAGACATGTTACCTCCAAAGCGCATCTAGCTGGTGAGCGCAGAATGAAAAAACAAATGAAGGCCAGGTATTAATAATTTAGACTGAGCTAAAATGATGGCCATTCACTTTACTTTCCTCAGCAGAAGAGTAACTTCAGGGGAAACATAACCATGGAGGCAAGCAAACAGGCAACTAGATGGAAAGTTAATTGTGGGGGTGCGTGTGTGTTTCAAATTGCTCTAAAAATGAAATACCGGAACAGCGCGTTTCCCCGTATTAAAAGACGACGTAATTAGGCAGCACTATTCCTGAAGAAAATTCACACACAAATTGGTGGCCGTATTACGTGCCACAACGGAGCCGGAGGTACCTTCTTTCAAATTAGCCTTCCCAGGCCAAGAAAGTGTTAGCTGAAGGCATCAACCTGGTCTGGAAGCGTTCTGCATCTGGAAGCGCCGTGTTAGCAGTGTTCAAATAATCAATTGGCTCAAACCTGCGGCGTCGCTCCAAGGAGTCTCACTTGGGCACGGCCATGTTCCTCAGGCGTCAAGCCACGCCCCAGCTTTTGTATATTTAAAATATCCATTTTTTTGTTTTTGTTACTATAAATGCTTTTTTTGTCGTTGTGTGAAGCAGAGGTCATGGAACACAGAGCTTTCTACACAAAAGCAGGAAGAGCACTACCAAAATGTTCTTTAGTTCACTTAAATCTTCGAGCTAATATGCCAGGCTGGTTTGTAATCTTCTCCTTTCAAGATTAATTTATTTAGGATTTAACACTTTAAAGGTAGTTTCTTGTTTACCTTCAGATTCCACAAATACTACAGTTCTAGGGTCGTTCTGAGCTGTGAGATCACTGCAGAGCATACAGCAAGGTTTACATGAGAAGGTTTCTTTCTGCTTAAAGCCCGCTTTGGGATTCTTTTCATACATAACATTTCTTCTAGTTACATGGTGATATGATGCTTCAGTGGTGGCTGGTGACTTTTCAAAGTAGTGGGCGTAAAAATAAGGGATGAGTTTTACGTAACAAGTGAAGCAAGCAAGATCGACTATACGGAGGGGAATTAAGTGGGTTTCTCCCTATGAGACATTTTTTGCAAAAGGGGCATTTTAAAGCTAATTTCAATAAAGAATTTTGTGAGACAACAAGGTTAATAAAACAATTCTAAAGCTATATATGGCCCATATTATCAAGAAAGGGCGATACATTATCGCCGCTTTTATCGGCAAGAAACTGCCGTTAAAGCGGCGATATTGGGCTTGATAATATGGCCTTGTGAATTCACATAGAAGCCCAGGTTCTGGTGTTAACCTGGGCTTCTATGGGAATTCACAAGGCATATTATCAAGCCCATTATCGCCGTTTTAGCGGCAGTTTCCTGCCGATAAAAGCGGCAATAATGTATCGCCCTTTCTTGATAATATGGCCCATAGTCTTGAATTATTACATTATTTAAAAGCATTAAAGACTGCCTCGTACCTTAGTGCATTAAATATGTTCAACAGTTACTCAAGTACAGTGCCTCAACTAAGGTTTATAATTGTCATGTTTGGATGTTTTTTTCTGCATCATTAACTTGCATTCATGCAGGACATCTTGAAGACTCCTCTTTTTGTTTAGAAAGAACTGTTCTGACAGCGGTTATTTTAAAAGCAAACAAGGGTAGTATTATCCCCACTCTATGGGCCAGATGTAGGTCAAATAGATTTACCGATTCCTAATTACCGAAAATTACAGAATTTTACCGATTCGGTAATTAAGAATCGGTAAATCTGAGGGGTGGATATGTAGGTATTCCAGATGTGCTGGAATAACGAATCAGAAAAATTCGGTATTTACCGATTCGGTAAATACCGAATCGGTAATGCCCATTCATTCCAATGGGCTTTGAAGCCCATAGGAATGAATGGGCATTACCGATTCGGTAAATACCGATTTTCCCAAGGGTGCAGGGGGTGTCACTTTGACACCCTCTGGCCCCACCAAAACAGGCTCGGGTACCATGTGGCAGGCATACATGCCCTAAGGGCAGGTCTGCCTGTCACATGGCATAGGTGTGCATGCACACATGTGCATGCACACCGGAATCGGTATTTTACCATCAAATTGGATTTGATGGTAAAATACCGATTCGGAAAAGGCCTCTGGGACTCAGAAGAGTCCCACCTGCATCTGGGTGCCTCAGATTCGGTAAATTTACCGAATTTTTATTTGACTGAATCGGTAACATTACCGATTCGGTAATTTTACCGAATCGGTAAAAAAATGCCCCCTACATACCTGTCACCCATTTACCGATCGGTAACAGACAAAATGGCCTGAAACGGCCACCTACATCTGGCCCTGTGTGCCTTGTCCTGTTTGCACTCCAGCGAACTCAACCATATCACAACCCATCTGAACAGGAACACAAGCAACAAAGACAGTGACATCGCTCTACAAACTTCACATTGCACATGTATCGTCATGAGAAATTCTGGTCTGAAGTTTATGTTCAGGAACAGAAAATTCACAGGGCTACCCACCTACATTAACCTACCGTATCTGCATGCACATATATACATATATTTTGAGTTTTTAAACTGCGCATTCATGATTTTGAGGTATTGGAGCACTTTATAAGAACACGTTACATTGAAAGAGGTCTGATTTATTTTTTATGCACAGGGTCATTAATTTACTTGCCCAGAGTCACAGGATGGTTGAGCTAACACCGTTATTTGAACTTTGCTCCCCTGTTCATAAGAGGCAGCTGGGGATGTAACGCTAAACCCTGACACTCAGCCCTGTGTGTGCACACTGTCTAACTGGCAGAACAGCAGCTACCCCTTAATACTCCACCTTAGTATTACTTTTCAATTCAGTTGCTGTTCACCAGCTAGAGCATTCACCTTATTGATGTTATTGGCCACCTATACCCAGCACCCCTGTTCCCGATTTCTTGCTCGATTAGGATGGCAATGGGGAAAAAGCTGGGGAAAAAGCTGATATTAATAAAATATTTTCATTATTGCAGTCATTATTTAGTATTTATGAAAAACCGTTCAGTGTTTTTCCACCATTGCTCGAGTCTGTCAAGCAGAATTTCTCTGCAGTTTCTTTGAGATAACCTCTTAAATTAATTTTTTGTGTGTCCTACTCATTTACGCCGGTTTTACAGAGGGACACCAACTTCACCAAGCTTCTGATGAATGTACATTTTAGGCTCCTTTTTGGCAGGCTGTACAATTTGCTATGCACTTTAAATATTGCCTACGTTTATTATAGTGGACACCTGCCTGCAGTTCTGTACCAGTAAAACTAACTTTAAGCGGCTTTAACACACCCATCCCCCATCACCTCCCAGGGCCTTTCGGCACCGTGTTAATTGAGGTGAGCAGGTGGTAAAGCACAGAAAGTGGTTTTACATCTGATGTCCTGACTTATGCCACAGGCCCACTGCACGTGCTCACTGATCTCTTGCATTTGAAAAAAACCCATTGTTTTTCCTTTAATAATGTATTTCATAAAGCACATGATGATAGACAGACAAAGTTATGGTTTCAATTCAAGTGCTTAAACAGGAAAGTATGGTGCTGGTACTGGATGCCAATGGGTTTGTGTCTCCTGGTGAAGCGAGGGTGCCGTTGCACTGACCATTTCCGTGGAGAAGGCACCAAAACACATGTGCTTGCATACAGGCCTACTTGTGACGAATGGAAATGGGTGGGAGGATCTATGCTTGTCAATGACGGATCGGAGGGCTGCTCTCACACAGGGATGGAGACTCCAACGCCCCAAACAATGATACAGCGTCACTGGCCTAAAGAGAACATTGCAATAGACTACAATGGCAATGGTTAATTATGAAGGGCTTCAGAACAGCAAGCCTGGTGCCGTGCATCACAGTGAAGAAAGTTCATTTACTGCCTGGCTTCGGTCTCCTGCTTCAGAGCCAGGTGGAGCAGACAGCCAGAGACACACAGCCCAGACTTAGTACATCAAATTGTTTAGAGATTTCCCCCACATGCATCAAGTGGTTTTGGAGTTGCAAATGGTGCGAATCGGAAAAATCGGCCGTTTGGGATTCCAAAATCACTTTTTGGGATGCATGAAACAATTGTAGAAAACTCGCTATTTTTTGCATTTCCTAAACATGCGATTGCATTGAAGGAATCGCATTTGTGCGATTCCTTAAATGCAATGCATGAATTTTTTAAAAAAATGTGAATTCGGAAATAGGAAGTGCAAATTAACACGAGGTAGACCCTCGTGTTAATTTGCGAAATTCTGCAAAAAAGCTCAAAAATGTATTTTGGAAAGTGTCTTGTTACACACACACATGTCCTTTGGACATGTGTGTGTGAAACTTGCACTAAAAAAAACATTTCAAGGGTGCAGGGGGGGGGTCCTTTGGACCCCCCTCAGCACCCTTGCAATGCATCAACAAAATGTCATTCGCAAAACAAAATTCTCAAATAGGCATTGATTCCTATGGGTCTTCAGGCCCATAGGAATCAATGTAATGCCATTCCTTAAATGCGATTCGCAATTAAGGAATCGCAAATACAGAAAATTAAGAAATCCTAAAAACGTTTAAGATTTCTTGATGCATAGGATTTTGCAATTCCTAAATTGCGATTCCTTAATTTTCGCAATTTAGGAATTGCAAAATCCTACAATGATGGATGTGGCCGATAATCTTATCTCTTAATAAATCGATGTATTTCATATTAGCATCAGAACCTGAAGGAATATCAAGTGGGTGCATCCCCACAGCCCTAATGGGGAATCCACCCCGTGATGCACTGTTTTCCTACTAGATGCAGGGGTGGGAGGAGCATCGCCCCACTGCTTTCTCGCAGTGCGACAAAGCCAAAACATAAAATGGTAATCATGTTTGCTTTGTGTGTTGTGGGTGGGCGGGGCTGCTCTGCTCTTTGAGCAGGGCAGGGCAGCAGTGATTTGCCCACTCCTGAGTGTGCAAAGACTGTTTGGTCAGCCCTCTAGAGCCACCCAAACCAGTCATGCACACTCTGCCCTTCTCCATGCAGGCTGCAATGCAACCTGCATGGAGAACATGGCCACCCAATAAGCCACTTGCTGGGCAGCGTCCTGACCAATCACAATGCTGCTTACAGCATTGTGATTGGCTTAGGGGAGGGAACCTGGCTGCCTGGTCCCTGTTCCTGCCGGAGGCAGGAGATCAGGAGCAGAGAAGACACGAGTCCCAGCCGGCGGAAAGCTAAATTTAATCTTAATGTTTTTTTCTTTCCCTGCGATACCCACCGCGATTCACCCGCATCACCCCGTGCAACACCAGCAAAATTCCTTGCCAATCCTCCCGCTACCCCTCGCACACACATCCCCAACCACGAGCCATGCCGGCCGCTACTGGCTAGATCATATAAAATTAATATTTTTAGAGACAGAGGTGTCCATGTGTCCTCTCCCTTTCCCTCTCTCCTTTCCACTCCCTCTTTCTCTCTCTCTCACTCTCTCTGTCTCTCTCTCTTTCTCTCTCTCTCTCTCTCTCTCTCTCTCTCTCTCGCCCTCCCCCCCTCCTTGCTCCATCTCTCCAGCTGGTAGTCTAGATTTCTACTGGTCTTCTTCTTTGTTGCTCATTCTCACACAGGCTATTGTTTTCAGTTTTTTTGCTTTCTGTCCCCTACAATGCTTCTGTTTTTTCTTTATAGCTATAAGACATTCTGAATAGTCAATTGAATTTTCAGACCCTGGAACTGACATTAGTATTAGCACAGTTGCTAATAATGTTTAGAACTCAATTAAAGGATGTGCAAAATTCACGTGATTTCGTTGTATGTAAATAAACAACATTATGGCAAAATGATGCCAACTTTCAAGTAATTCCGTGAAATGCAAAGCCATATTTTAGTTTAAAATATATCTGTGTGTCATTGGTGGGCGGAAGAATTTAAAGATAAGTAAGCATTGTGAACAGGTGTTCGCGTTCTTTTGCTCTCATGCATCATAGGTACATTTTTACAACAAACAGCATGTAATTACGGAACGTGGCAGAGTGGCAGAACTTTTAGAATTTCAACAAGCATAACGCAACTTCCTGAAATTACATGATTTATAAGTGTGTAGTGCAACTTTTGCTCAGTCCTAATATGGATACATCCTGCACCTTAACTACAGGTTAGGCGTACTCGGATAGCTACCTTCAAATAAATATCACCTGCAATCAGTAGCGGCTCCTGGAGGGAGTGCTGCGGGGGGGTGGGGCGGGGAAGCAGGGTGGGGGATAGTAAACTCCGACATACGGCCGATCGGAGTTAAGTAAATAAATAAATAAATAAAACAAATTAAATTGGGTGCACTGCAACGCTATCTAGTAGTATTTTTAATCTATATATATAAAAACCAAAGTATGTCATTTTGTCCTTTATGCATTACTACACCATTCATCCGATCGGCATGAAACTTTGGGAAGTTGTTGAGTACACTCCAGCGAAGGTTTCTGGCAAAAAAAAAAATTTTAAATATCGCCCCCCCATGGCCCTCATAATCTTTCCAATACTGAACGTTTACACTTTCCGGTGAGACTCGCTTTTGCAATGACCATCAACAAAGCACAAGGACAATCGCTGCAAGTGTGTGGACTAGATTTGGAGAATCCGTGCTTCTCACATGGACAACTGTATCAGGCCATCTCACATGTCGGAAAACCTTCTGCTTTATTCATCTACGCACCAGACGGAAAACTAAAAATGTCGTGTCTCCACAAGTGATGAAGCAAAGCTTCGCATATTTTGCGGCTTGCCGAAGTCAAGAACCTCGTTTATGTGTAATACGGTAACAAGTGTATGTTTTACTAACATTTATGTTTAGTTTGGATAAGGATAGTGAAGCTTGCACATGTGTTTTACTAAAATAATTTACTCGAGTCACCTAAAATGGCCGCTGCTTGTATTTTAGTTACTGCGCATGCGTCAGCCACACTCACGTGTCCTGACGCGTCTGCAGAAGTGGAGGGAAAGTTATGCGCATGCGTAATTCATAGCTGTGCTCATCATGTGGTACTGCTCGTGCCACTGCTCTTGTGGTCGTATCAATGTAGCTAACATTTAAATGCATAAGTCTATTTCTTGATGATGAGTTAAAAGTACAAATCCTGTGATGTGTTTTCATAATGACATTACTATGTATTAATTTGTTTTTCGCTTACTTTTTATGTACCGCGGGGAATGGGGTTTGTCTGTACCGAGAACCATTTTGGAGGTCCTTCTGCGCCTGCGCGACTTGCCGAGGCATAGCAGACCTTGACTGATGGAACACAGCCAGTTGGCAGTGATGAGCAAGATGCTCCTGAGAAACGACCCGAAAACTCGGCTGAACCAATCATATGTTCTCACAGAGCAACATTGTTAAAGTTGCCATTGTATTTCTGCACCAGTTCTCATGAGAACCCCAATCTAGTTAGGCGGTACCCTATTATGCAAATGTAGGCTTGAAACTCTATGTCATGATTGGTGTGTTACCCAAATCCTACCTAAGGACCAATCCAAATTGAGGGATTCTGACACTTTGCAACATTGGGGGGTGGTACACTGTCCCCAAACTGTATATCTACCCTGGGTTCCCCTAGGGAGCCGTCCGACTTGTCTGGTTTAGCTGACCTGTCACTGACCCAACGCACTCAATAGGTGACTGAAGATACAGAGAGCTGCGAAGCACTCTGTCCGAATTTGACCATAGACTAAGGTTCTACTGAACCTTAAAGTGCTGGCGAAGCACTTAACTGGGAGTTCGCTGACCCAATCGGGGTCTTGATCGATAGCTGCAGAGCGGGTGGAGCGCAGGCGTTGCTTCCGAACTGTGGATTCCGGTCCTGTCCTGAGCGGTCCTGTCTTGAGGGTTTGCTGTCCTGTCCTGAGGGTCCTGTCCTGATTCCTATCCCGAGGGTATCCTGTCCTGTCCTGGGTGTCCATTCTGCACCTGCTGTCCTTTGAGGGGTATTTTTCCTTGAGGGTTTCCTGTCCTTAACTGACCCGTGGCCAGGGTTTGGTTTTCCACACCAATCTAGGTAAATATTGCTCTGAAACTCTTAAAATCTTGCACCTTCTGAATTTCTAACTTTTGCTTTAATAAAGTTCATCATTGCATATGTTATATTTTCCATGCCTTTCCGCAACTACTGAAAGTCAATTACATATTTCATAAGTTTGTTCCTATGTCTTCTCACTTGTTAGAGATTATATTTTGCATTGCAGTTTGTAATTTTCTGATATGGTCTAGAACTTCATTACCTAGACTGTTCAAAGGCCCCTTTACTTTAAGTGAAGCGTGTTACTCATTATAGGCCCTCCTATAGTTACCCATACATAGTCTGCCCATGCTTAGATATTACTGAATTGCATAGTATTTTTCTCTTGCATTTTATATCAGTATTTCAATGATTACCCTATCATTATTTTTATATAGCTACATAATTTACATTATCTTGGTCATTGATTGTCTCATTCTTGTATACTTGATGCATGAAGAGAACGAACTTTAGATAAACATTTTAAAACTTCCAGTTGTCCGTGGTCATTTAAACAGTATTTGAACATTATTGGTTGGGTTTGTATTTTGCTGCCTTTTCTTTACAGCTAGCTCCCTGATTCATTGTGGTCATTAGGTACCCGTGTTAGTGGATGGTAAGTCGGGTACGCTGAAACAAATAGTAGGGAACACACACAAATTGGTAGAGCTCGTGAAGTCACCTGGTCAATGTGTATGGTAATTTGAAAGTATATGGGCCCTGAAGCCGGAAAACGGCGAAAACTATTGGTCGGGTGGCCTCGCGCGCTCTATCACAAGCACTCGAATAAAAAAATAGAATTAAAACAACACTTTGAAATGTTTTCCATATTAAAATGTATAAGTTTAAAAAAAATGACACAATGTAAATTGAATGTTATCATACCAAGTTTCCTTAAATTTCCTTTCTTCTGAGATCGCAGCAACGCGTGACGGGTAAGCTAGTCTATATATATAAAACGAATGTATGTCTGTCTGTCTGTCCATATGTTTGTCCTTTATGCATTACTGCACCATTCATCCGATCGCCATGAAAATTTGGGAAGTTGTTGAGTACACTCCCGAGAAGGTTTCTGGCATGAACCTTTTTTAAATATCGACCCCCCAGGGTACTCATAATCATTCGAATACTGATGTACGCACCAGACGGAAAAACAATAAATCGTGTATCCACAAGCACTGGAATAAATAAATAGAATTAAAACACCATTAATCCGATCGCCATGAAACTTTGGGAAGTTGTTGAGTACACTCCGCGAAGGTTTCTGGCATAAATTTCTTTTACATTTCGACCCCCCAGGGTACTCATAATCTTTTGAATACTGATGTATGCACCAGACGGAAAAACAACAAATCGTGTACCCACAAGCACTTGAATAAATAAATAGAATTAAAACACCATTAATCCGATCGCCATGAAACTTTGGGAAGTTGTTGAGTACACTCCAGCGAAGGTTTCTGGCATAAATTTCTTTTAAATATTAAAATATTAGCCCCCAGGCCCCTCATAATCTTTTGAATACAAATGTACACACAAGACGGAAAAACAAAAAATCGTGTATCCATAAGCACTCGAATAAATAAATAGAATGAAAACAGCATTCAACGGATCGCCAGGAAACTTTGGGAAGTTGTTGAGTACACTCCCGTGAAGATTTCTGGCATAAACATTTTTTAAATATCGCCCCCCCAGGGCGCTCATAATCTTTCAAATACTGATGTACGCAATAGACGGAAAAACAACAAATCGTGTATCCACAAGCACTCGAATAAATAAATAGAATTAAAACACCATTCATCCGAACGCCATGAAACTTTGGGAAATTGTTGAGTACACTCCCGCGAAGGTTTATGGCATAACTTTTTTTAAAATATCGGCTCCCCCCAGGGCCCTCATAATCTTTCGAATACTGATGTACGCACAAGACGGAAAAACAAAAAATCATGTAGCCACAAGCACTCGAATAAATAAATAGAATTAAAACAGCATTCATCTGATCGCTAGGAAACTTTGAGAAGTTGTTGAGTACACTCCCACAAAGGTTTTTGGCATAAAATTTGTTTAAATATCGGCCCCCCACGGCCCTCATAATCTTTCGAATACTGATGTACACACCAGACGGAAAAACAAAAAATCGTGTATCCACAAGCACTCAAATAAATAAATAGAATTAAAACGACACTTTGAAATGTTTTCCAAATTAAAATGAATAAGTTTCAATAAAAATGACACAGTGTAAATTGAATGTTATCATAACAAGTTTCCTTGAATTTCCTTTCTACTGAGATCGCAGCAACGCGCGACGGGTAAGCTAGTATTATATACAACGAAGTGATAGGTTGTTGTTTATTCATCTCATGCCACATACAACAATTGACAAAGCTAATAGTCCTGGTTTGTAGGTGTAATGTTACTTGTTGTGTTACATATATATGTGGATGCAACGACAGAAGCAGCAAAATATTAGTGCGGCAGCACACTGTGCTAAGCACCCATGTCTCGCTTAAGTGTTTTAAGACATGCCCTTAAAAACAGGGGCCACGCCCCTATGAGAGAACCTCCCGCCCAGTTTTTTCATCCCACTTAAAGCCAGCCCTACTAATAAGGATAATGTGCTGCCTTTGCTCCGCCTCGCTGTGTGAGATAAATTATAATATGAGATGCACATGTCGAACAGCGTGCCATACTGAAGAATTTCCAGCAACATTATTTCCCCACCATCCTCCCAAGTCTCAGCACGGAAAGCCAAAGCTGCCCATTTAAATTTTTGTCATCGCTCATCGGCAGACATTTTTACTTAGCAGGACCGAAAGTCTGCCGTGCCATGTGGGTATAATATGAATGGCCCACAGTTTAGCAAACCTGCTATTGCTAAAACCTTAGCCTGTGTACAGAGCACGCACGTTAATATTAACATTTAACTGCTTTAAAATCATACCATGCATGGTTGATCGCTGCTTCAGACGACAAAAACATAGCGCCGTGCTTTGCAAGTTCACATTGCAGTCTGCATTGTCACTTACAATAAACCTTTGGAAATCTGAGCTCCTAACAAACCACGGGCACAGAGCCAATCCCTTTTTCAAGCAAGAAGCAACTCACTGGGGACATCAAACAGGAGCAGAACTAAAATCTCCAAAAGCAATATCCTTAATTGAAGTGAAATCGCTTTAATAAGTTTTCAATTTTAAAACACGGTTTCATTTTATGACAAGGTAAAAAAGCTGCAATAGTAAATTCCCCACAAATACTTCTAGAACCATAACAAAAACAGAGCAGTACATCAATCAGAACATAGATACAACAAATAACCCACACCATTTAAAGCTTGTACAGTGTTTTGCTGGAGTGTTTCAGTATAAAGCAGTTTGTTTAGATGAAAACTTTTCCAACCAATTAAACTTCTACATGGTTCCCCTACTCCATCCACTATTTGTAGAACCTATTTCCAACACACATAATGTTATCCCAATCAACAGATTATGCCCTTCATCCATTCTTCAAAAAGCGAACTGAACAGGTTTTAGTAGAAGAGTAAGTTGTTAACAAGAGGTACGTTTTAATATTGTTATAGTATACTCATTGTGAGGTTATGTGCTTGGAAATTAACGTGCCCACGGTTAATGTGTATTAACATCAATACTGAAAGATACCAATCCCCTTTTAATACGATAAAAAGGTCGCCTCTCTAGTTAAACATGTACGCTTAAAATTAGAGGATGAAAACGTTAAATTGACCTTTGCTTCATCAAATTGTCCTCTCCTCGTCGTAGTTGGATGCTTTCGTCAAGAGGTGTTATGTGAATAAATGTGTATCCCAAGTGCAAGTAGAGTGTTGGTTATTCCACTCTACCAATGGTGTGCCTAAAATGTACAGCCTCTCCTAATGCTAAGGTGACATAGTAGGACCAAAGTTCTAAAACTGCATAGGGGTAGGTAAAATGTAACGTGTTAGTAGTCAATTCAATTCGATTCTAAAACTTTATTCGATCTTTCCATTTAAGATCATAAAAGTACATAGCGAAAATACACCAAAATGCATCTAACATTGTATAGACATTCCCAGTTCATTTTTTTTGTATAGAAGAATACCCCACTATAATTCCTTTTGAATCGCAAATGCATATACAGTTAAACTAATTTCCATTCTGAGTTAAAAGTATACTTAACAAGTGACGTGTTAGTTAAAAGGAAATAAAACAATCCATATCCTAATTACAATTCTAGTTGCTTCTTTTTTTTCCTACATGCCCACAGAAATGACGCTAATGAGAAGCAAACTAGAGGATCAGGCAAGGATTTTAAACAAGTTAATGCGACCTGACATTGGTTAAAATGATACCGTTTTAAAATTGGGACAATTAATTGATTTTTTTTCCCTTTTGTAAAAAACACAAACAAATGTGGAGATCATTTTGGGGAGATTTCGAATCACAAGGTCAGAGGGTTAATTCAGAGTGTTTGAAGGTCCTCTCAGGGAACCCTAGCAATAAAGGTAATAAATTCAGAAGAAATCTCAGAAGGATATATTTATGTTGTGAGATGGGAATGTCTTCTAAATAAAAATACCCTCCCTCTAACATAGATGGTGTTATTTGGTAGGTGAGAGCTGCTTGCTTACAGTAATTCCTTTCCCTACGGACATATTGAGCCCGCAAAGTTAATTTAACTGCCAGCTTCTGTTTGGACATCTTCCTAAAGCTCAGACAAGCCCAGAGTTGCCAGTTCCCATTCTACCTACGTAATTCAGCCACCTAATCCTGCTGTGGCACTCCATCTTTAAGATGTCTCTTATTATATTTTGGGTTAGGGTTACTGTGTCCCCACGCCATATGGAGAGCCACAACTGGAGCGGGGTCTGTGATGTATTTTAGGCCTAATTCTATGTAGGTTACATTGTTCGAAAATGATTGCGGATGGGAAACCACTGATTTAAAGAATCTATTCTCGATGATTTGTAATGCATCAATAGCTGTAATACCCCATACCCATGCCCCATAGGTAGCTTCCGACTTTGTCTTAGCATAATGTATCTTTTTTATCGGTATTAAAGGTTGAGCACCCAACTGCTTGGAAAAGGCTTTTATTGCCCCTAGACTCCTCTCCATACCCATGGGCCTTCCTTTGACAAGCTGTGACCATGCTTGCTTGTTATCAGGAAGTACCCCCAGATAAGGAAATTATACAACCACTGCAATTTCCCCAGAATGCATATGAAAACTTGCTGAATTCTCTCTTTTACCGGCCCCTAAAACCATTACGAATGACTTTGACTGGTTAACTTTTAAATCCAATGAATACATAAATTCTGCATAGGCTGTTATAAGGTGCTGCAGGCCTAGCCCTGTCCTGGCCATCAGGACGGCATCATCTGCGTAGGCAAGAATCGGCAGCTGCTTGGAACCTGAAACAGGGACATCCAGGGTTGAGTCCACAAAAAACCCTCTCTAGCCCATTAGTATAAATGGAGAAAAGGAAAGACACAAGCACACAGCCTTGCCTTACCCCCCTTGAGATCTTAAAATGGCGGGTACATTCTCAATTTTTCCCATAGCAGACGCATGCCGAGGCGTCCGAGTACAACTGACGGATAAAGTCAATTATAGCCCGATCAATCTCCATTGCTTCCATTATACACCAGAGCTTTGAGTGGGAAACGCAGTCAAATCCTGCTGATAAATCCATAAAAGCAAGATACATTTTCCCTCTCTTTGCCCTGGTGTATTTGTCCATGATTAAAGAAAGGTTCAGGCACTGATCTACAGTCCCCATTCCTCGCCAAAACCCATATTGGGTTTGCATTAAGATTTGTATGTCTTGTGCCCAGGTCTCTAGTCTCGCTAAAAGGAGGTGACCCATTGGTTTCGCTGTTGTATCATTGAGAGATATTGGTATATAATTCTTGGGGTTACCCTTATCACCCTCTTTATGTATCGGGACTATTACACTGGTTGTCGAGGAGGGGGACGGGCCCGTTATCGCTATTTTATTAAAGGCGTTGGTTAATAGGGGGACTGACAAAATTTTCATTTGCCTGAGAAAGGTCTATCGGGACCCCATCGGGGTCTGGGGCTTTCCCAGTACTGCAGGCCTCCAGCCCACTTATTACTTCCTCCAACATAAATGTTAAGTTGACCTGAGTAGTATGAAATATGGTTTTGGGAGATAAGACAGTCGAAGTACTGGGTGAAAAGATGTGTGCAAAATGTGCCACCCAAGCCTCTTCTCCCACGTTTATATCTAAAGTAGGATCGCTTTGAGTTTTAAAGTAGGGTGTGTTAATTATCTCCCAAACTGCATTACTTCTACCAGTAGTTGTTGCCTGTTAAAGTTTGTTCCAGGCCTCCTCCCTCATAGTCCTCTCCCTTTTCCTTCTTGCGAATTTATATTCACTTCAAAGTGAGGTGATTACGGAGGGATTTCTGGGTTGTGTTCTCAAAGATGTGGGGACAACCTTCCAGTTTTCCAACATCGTGAATCAAACCAACCCTTAGCCTTTACAGCTTTGTCTTTTTTGCTCTGGGTGAGTACCACATTTATTTGTGCTAACAGTTCCGTTAAGGATGAAACCAAGGCTAAAAGGGGAATTACCTTGATCCAGGCAGCTTATGATGTTATCATAGGTAATTCTTATTATTTCAGGGATAAGTTTGAGCTTATCTATTTTGGCCCATTTTAGTTGTTAACCATTCTCCTGGGAGACCTATTTCCTGTTGTTTAACTACTTCACTGAAAGTAAGGGGAATCTCATAGGTTAAAATAGCATGATCGCTGTAGGTCGTAAATTTTGCATCTATAAACTTGCAGCTATCTCTAAGGTGATTCGAAATCAATATAAAATCTATTAATGATTCTTGTGTTTCTTCCCTAAAAGTTTTTTGGGGTGAAATCCAACGTGATAGGGACCTCACTAATTATTACCATATTTCTAGAGAAAAGGGTCTGGTTCAAACTAGTTCCATAGGTACTATGGGAGAAGTGGTAGGCTGGGTTACCCATCAGATCCTCCAGTCCGCAGACTCGCTCATGGGTTCATTTGCATGGACACATGCTAAAGTCCCCCATTCAGGTAATATTTAAAGGCTCATTATTCCTTATTAACTTTGTTGCCTGATCAATTGACTTGTTTACCTGGTCAACTACTTGGTGCATATTACTCCCAAAGTTGTTGTTATAGTAATTTATTAATAGACAGGTGTCTTGACTAGGGAACTTAAAAGTAAGAGGATGGTAATATGGGCGTTCCCCTTCAAACTTTTTTATTTTTATTGCGGCTGTGTTGGGGATCAAGGTTAGAAGGCCCCCTTTTGCCTTTCCTGATGGGGTTGCCCTAGTCTGAAATGAGTGGTACCCATTTATAAAAATCGGTTCTGTGGCCCATGTCTCCTGTAGACAGGAAATATCCTGGCCCTGCCAAAGTTTTTTCCAATTTACATCGGCGAGTTTACTTGTGATACCTGCCACATTCCAGGATGCTATTTTGAGTTTATAAACGTTTCCCTTTCTTGCCTCGATGTTAGCAGTTGCTAGTGGGGTATCAGGTGTTTGAGCTCCCACAGTGACCTGCCCTTTAGTGTACTGGTGGTGTAGTCAGTCACATAATTCCAAATCAGATAGTGGAGCAAATCTGTTCTCATAGGATAACCCTACCTCACTTGAAATCCTAGGCCTTGATCTAATTCCACTTGGGTAAGCCCTGGGCTCTAGGGCTGACAATAAGGATGACCTGTAGAAATAGTCTAATGACAGTCTTATAATCTGGGTGCCTTTTGTAGGGACTCTATGTAGTTTAGCTAAGATGGAACTTGATGCTGGGCAGTTATTAAAATGTATTACCACGCAATCTCCCTCCAGTGATTTAGGCGATGACCCCAACCATTCTACTCTCCTGGCCATTATAATTTGACTAGACATACCACTAGTGTGCTAGAATAACCAGTAAAATGGCTTTATCCATCAATGGTGAAGTTGATTCAACCTGCCCCTTCCTCAAAATGGTAACATTACCCAACACTATAACAAGAGGGGCTGCAGTGGTGGAAGGTGCAAGGGCTGATATGTTGAGGCAGGCTGATTCTGTCGTAGAGCTTCATTGTTTCGTCCACCCCCATGGTTGTTGCCCATGGGTGAGTATCAGATCTACTTATACTGATGTTAGAGTGTAAACAGGGAATACTTATGGGTTCCCTCATGTTGTCTGAGTGCTCACTTTGTTGTGAAACCGGCTTCTGGCTTTGCGGACAAGTAACTGCTCTTGAGGGGTCAGTCATTAGGATGATATTAGGCTGTATGGATGTTTGGGATGGATGGGTTTTCTCAATATTTTGGTTCCTTAAGACCTCCTCCCAAAGGTGAGTTGCTAAGCCTGTGTCTATTCTTGAACAAATACACTCTGGAGGATTGCTTGTCAGTGTATCCTCAATATGACTGAGTTTCAATAAAAGGGGGTTTAGGAGAACAGTGACCAAAGTCTCAACTCTTTTCCAGAAGTCGTCGTCAAATGCCTGGAGAGACAGGATGAGAGAGTCAGTAGAGTTCACTTGAGGGGATGGCCCAAGCCCGGCTTCCACATTCCACATTTTGGTTTTAGCGAACCTCCAGCCCTTCTTTTTTCACTGGGGGCTCATTGCTGGTGTTATCTAAAAGAGAGTTTGTGGCCTTCCCCCTGGTCACTCTGTGAGGCCTATTTGCTAGAGCGGGAGGAGTGACAGCACTTGTCTCTGGTGCCAAGTATAGTGGTGGTGACTTTGCGAGGGTTGTTACTGGGGAGTTGTTCTTCAAAATCGTGCCAAGAGAGGAGCACTTCTGAAAAAGTAAAGGGTCCAGAGAGAGCCTCTTCTCCGTTAGCTTAGTCTCTTGCAGAAGGACAGTCTCAGCCCTCAATACTAAAGCATCAAGTATTCCCACTACCCCCCCCCCCCGGTTGATCCTGATGGCAATTGCATTTGCTCATCATAATACGATGTTTTTAAAGTAAGTAAGAGCATGCCAGCAGTACCTTCAAGCAGACTCCCGTGGGCCCATTCTACGCCGAGGCGCAGCCCCGGAGCTTCCACACGTGTGGCCCACTCCGCAGGCTGGCATCCTCCGTTTGTGGCACATCTATGCGCTATGCCCCACTGGAATTGTGATCCCCTGGAATGAGTGCGGCGAAGTCCTGGGCTAACAGTGAGAGACCAACAGCAGGGAGTAGCTACGAGGTGCTCCAGGCCAGCTTCCTGCTTTTGTGGCACATCCATGTGCTATGCCACACAGCAGTTGTGGTCTCCCGCACCGAGTGCAGCGAAGTCCTGGGCAAATAGCGAGAGACTAACAGCAGGGAGCAGCTACGAGGTGCTGCTGCCCAACGTCCACCTTATGTGGAGCGTCCACAGGCTATGCCCCATGGGAGTTGTGGTCCCCTGGACCGAGACCAACAGCAAGGAACAACTACGAGGGGACGGGCCGCCATCCTCATTTTGTGGCACATCCACGAGCTATACCCCACGGGAGTTGTGGTCCCCTGGACTGAGTGTGGTGAAGTCCTGGGCTAACAGCGAGACACCAACAGCAGGGAACAGCTAAGAGGTGCCACCGGCTGGCGTCTTCCTTTTGTGGTTCATCCATGCGCTATGCCCCATGGGAGTTGTGGTCCCTTGCACTGAGTGTGGTGAAGTCCTGGGCAAACAGCGAGAGACCAACATGCAGGGAGCAGCTATGAGGTGCAGCAGGCCGGAATCTTCCTTTTGTGGCATATCCATGCGCTATGCCCCACGGGAGTTGTGGTCCCCTGGACTGACTGCAGAGTAGTCCTGGGCGAACAGCGAGAGGTCAACAGCAGGGAGCAGCTACGAGATGCCGCAGGCCAGTGTCCTCCTTTTGTGGCGTGCCATGCGCATTGCCCCACGGGAGTTGTGGTCCCCTGGACCGAGTGCAGCGCAGTCCTGGGTGAACAGTGAGAGACCAACAGCAGGGAGCAGCTACGAGGTGCTATGGGCCGGCATCCTCCTTTTGTGGTGTATCCACGCCATGCCCTATGGGAGTTGTGGTGCCCTGGACCGAGTGCGGCGAGGTCCTGGGCGAACAGCGAGAGCCCAACAGCAGGGTGCAGCTAGTTAGTAGTCCTTGTCAAAAGGTTACAAAAAAGTGGGTATATTAAGACCGCCTGTATATGTATCATCAACATCTTTCTGCCTCACAAATAGCCCTTGCAGGTCTCAAGCATTCATCAGGACTGTGGTCCTACTTACTCTACACTTAAAGGTACCCATTAATTATTTAGTGTTTAGAGTATGTGTAGAAATTCTGAGGCCATTCCAGAGTGTCACCTGCAGAGCTTGCAAAAATTACATATTGTTAAAACAACATAGAAGTAAAAGACGATAACAGTAGGCCATGCTACCTCTTATGAGACACAAAAACAACAAGGTGATGGATGGAATTCTTGTTTCAATCTCAGCCACTGGCAATTACATGGGCCGCATCCCAATGCATTATTTTAGCACACCATGAAGCCTCAGTTTGGACCCAACCATATGCAAATCAGAAACCTGAACTGGAACACAAACATCCCAGGGCCAGTTTCACCTTTGTTATCCGCTCTTTTGGTTCCAGTGGTTTGCATAGAGCTGGTTCCAAACTGAGGTGGCATGGAGTGCAAAATGGATTTGGATGTAGGCCGACTGATTAACAGTGGCTGAGAATAATCCAAGCATTCCATCCATCACTGTTTTGTGTACTTATTGAACTCTTATGGGATAGCACTCAGTAGACTCCCTTCTTTGTATAGTTTTGCCTTTCAATTCCTCTTTATATCATCAGAGAGTGCAAAGTAGAGGAGAAAATGTTTGTGTAGGAAAGTAGTGGGTAGTGACAGCACCTATTAGCCTCGTGTTCCTGTCCTCTAAAGCATTTTGGCCATGTATTCTTAGACATGGAGATGTACATGATATTTTAATCTGTTTTAATGCTGACTTGCTCCCAGCTATGTTTCTTGACAAAAGCAATTTGGTGACGTCCGATTACTCTGGTAGGTCCAGAACTCCACCCAGGTTTGAACATTGGCAGATCTTTCCATAGGCATGTAATCCAAGGTAAGGAATATACTTTCTAATTGTACCCAATAATTAGATGGGGGTGCAGATGGCCTTTGATAACATTAACCGCCAGGTATTACTTGATACTCTTTATTTATTCATGGGCATCACTCACACTGTTTTAAGTTAATTCACTTAGCACATTACAGGAAGAGAAAAATTCGGGATGCTGAAATTCTCTAAACTGCCGCCAATTACTTCTTAGCAAACAAGGTATTGACATTCATCACTCATGTTTTTCTTAAAGTGTTGTCAGAGCCATTGTTAATTTCAGATCTTGCCCATGCCTAATTTAAATCTGAATGTCTTCATTTTGCCTGGGTTCATTCTTATAAACAGTAATCACCTAGCTTTGTACTGAGGTGTGCCTCAAAAATATGGACCTAAGTGGCAACTTGCATAATCTGATAAATCATTGGTCATACCCATTGATTTTTTTTATCCTTTACATTGTATTTAAAGAATAAAGACATAGACAGCTTGTTTCCTGCTCTCATTAGTTTGCTAAATTAAATCCTTGCTCCAATGTTTTAAAACTCAATCCACAGAACAGGCATGCATACTGTCACACACTGATTGAGGTAGCATTTTGCTCAATGGCTGTCCAAATGCATCATGACAACCACTTAAAGCAGTTTTTATGAGGCACCTCAGTTAATCACCGGCCAAAGGACATTTGAGTGTATTTCCCTTACCTCAAAGTATCTTCATTGTTCCCTTTGCTGACTAGAATTTAGTTTAAAATTATTGGGCCATATGTATCAAATGTTTTTTTCGTTCGCAAATGGGCCGATTTGCAGAATCGGCCAGTTTGCGAACAGGAAAAAACCTTTTGGGATGTATCATCTCAAAAGGCATTCACAGATTAGGGAAACACAAAAATTGTGATTCCCTATTTTGAAAATGTATTTAAGGAATTGCAATTTGCTATTCCTCAAATGAACTGCAAGTAAGCAAAAACAAATTGCGACCCAGCTTTTAGAAATCACAAATTACCAGCAACTTCAAGTTGGTGGTAATATGCGAATTCAAAGAAAAATTCCCTTTTTTGCATTTTTCAAGGTGCCATGTGGCGTCCGTGCATGCCCTTAGGGCATGTATGTGCACTACATGTGAACACATGCATATTTCAGGGGTAAAAAAGGGTGTCCATTTGGCCCCCTTGAAATTGCGTGTGCAATATGTGAGTAACTATTGGGTACTCGCAAATTTCGCATGCAATTTCCATTCCTTCCTCTGGGCCTCTAGGCCCTAAGGAATGAATGGGAAGTCATTCCTTACTTGTGATTTGCAATTTGCAAGTCTCAAATAAGGAATGGGTAGGAATCGCAATTTATTTTTTGCGAAACCTACATACATTTCATTTTGCGAGTCCATAATAGTGAATCTGTAAAATTCGCTATTATAGACTCGCAAAATGCAATGTTGATACATCTGGCCCATTGTGTGATTTAAAAAATACTTTAGTTGAAATCGATAATTACATTTGCTCTGAAAACCTACATTATTTTATGTGGCATGCAGACGCATATCCCTTGAGAGATTGGAAATCCAGAACACCTACAAATAATGTATGTGACAACAGGCTTTTTCAATTTATGGTCCAATATGCTAGAATGAATTCCCTTTGCATACCAGACTCTCTCCATCAGTATTCCAATTTAAAAAAAGACCTCACAACTCACCTCTTCCCATGGTACTTCTTTCCTGAACAGCATCTATTCCCTGTTCCTACTCACTCTGATTAAATGCTTCATCTGCATTTCTCATATTTTTAACTCAAACACCTGTTATAAAGATACCTGCCTGCCTAGTTCCCACATCTAAAACATAAAGTAGAAGGGGTGTATCCAAATGGCATCATGATCAGATGCACTTCACCATCGCTCCGACCCCACCCAGCTAATTGCATTGGTATAGATCCCAATCCACCCTCCGTTGTTCCCTGACAAACCACCACAAACAGACAGGGGCTGTGGGAGCAGGGAGAACCAGGTGCTAATTAGATGCCTGGTTGATGAGAAAACCAACCAGGCCTCTGTCTGGCAGGCTGCCCTAGAGTTAGTGTTGGTGCTGCCCTCACTGGGCCTTTCTGCTGCTCTCCATGCCCCAACATTCTTGCTCAACAGCTCCCTAGATTTACGCAAAAACCCTGCACGGCATCCAACATGCTATGGTTCGTCTCATGAAGGGCTTGCAGAAATTCAAGTGCCCCATCACAACACTGAAGAAACCTCACTACTTCCCCTCCAGGCCTGCATCATCTTCAAAATCATTACATTGTCTTAATGCCCACAAAAAAACAGCATACCTAGTCAGGAAACTAGCAAGTTCAGTCACTGTTTTACACACAAGCCACATAGGGCCTGATTAAAATTACTGTAGTTTTGGGACCGTGTTGCTTTTTTGGAAGTCTAACTGCCGCCTTCTTGGCGGTCCAACCGCCTGATTATGATCTGTGTGGTGAGACCACCACAAGACTTCTACTACTGCTAACATTTCTGCTACCACATTGGTAGAGGCAGAGGCGGCCCATGGAGGCAGTTGAGTGCAGCTCACCGCCAGCCCAATTACGGTCTGCCTTTGCACTAACCTAATCTTGGCAGGGACACCGACATGCAGAAGGCATGTAATGAGCCAAACTAATTCCTCGAAGGTTGAATATGCCCATATGCAATGTAGCTGGCGCTCTTGTAGTGCCCTCTAATGCCTCCAGGTCGGTGCATGCAATGTTTCACTTGCACAATAGGATGCAATGAAACAGTTGCTGGTGGCACCACAGTATGGCTGGCATTGGCTTCCGGCTCATTTCCATAGTCGAAGCATGCTGCGGCCAAGACTGCGCTGCCCATACACAGCCAGCCCTGTGGGAAACTTGTAATATGGCAAGCAGAAGACCAGCTCAGCGGTCTTGTTGCGACCGCCATCACGGCAGTACTGCGATGAGAACACCAAACTCACAATCGACCCCTAAGACATCACCAAACTGGGAGCAAAGAACTGCAGGAATGAAAATTCTCTGGGACAACATGGCCATCATTATCAGAACTGCACATACCCTTCTGTAGTTCAGAACTGAAGACACTACTGTTTGCCAGAAATAACCTATACCCACCTCACTGTTTACTCCTTAACTGCCAAGGCTTATTCACCTCAGTGCTGAGGCATTTTTTAACTATGAGGGGCCCATCACACTCAGGCCTACAAAACCTTTTTCACATAAGGTATCCAAACTAAATTTGCATCCAGAGGTTTCCAAAGTTACCCATGGTTAGTGGAGTCTCTTGCAGGGGACCAAGAAAACAGGCAAAATGTAGCTACATTTTAATTTTTACGGTAAAATAGGTAAAAAGTGCTCTGTATAAAAAATAAAATTTTAGTTACAAAAAGGGTATAAATTAAAGGTTTGCTGTGTCACTATCTTTACATATTTCAGGAACGTTCAGAATTGTATGGGGGAACCATTTTGATTCCTCAGTTGTTGGCATTGTTCTAAGAGGTAGCTCATTTTTCAGAATTTGTATACTTTTAAGCTACTTCCAATTTGTGGTGAAAACCAGTATGAAACCCCTGGCTGATCCCAGAATGATGTAGATTTGTGAAAAGTAGACAACATTCTGGAGTCAGCAAGCAGCCATTTCTGTAGATTTCTCAAGATTTTATCAAAGAATGGAACTCTTAAAATAAAAAGAAATTGAAAATGCAAAAGAAAAATGGCCATTTATAACAACATTTAATCTGTAGCTTCTTGTCATGATGGCGATCTACAAAAGCAACATACTGTTACATCTGTTAGACTCTTCTGGTTGTGGGGATATATAGTGTTTATAGGTGTTAAGGAACCAAGGGTCCCCAAAGCCAACAACTGAGCTGCACCTTACAATGGTTTTTCATTGTGTTCCAAGTACAGAGCAATTCATATGGTAAAATACAAAGAGGGAGAAATGGATATGAAGGAATCCTATGTATTTATGTAATTTTCACCAGATACTTTGTTTAGGACCACCAGTTATTTGTACATCTCTGAATTTGTAGGTATCCATACTAGCATGTGATTCAGAGGGCATTTTTCAAAATATGTTCTTTCTTACACAGTGACTTACATTTGGAAGGCAGAGATGCACAAAATTCCAAATAGTAATTCCAAATGTCCTACTATTCTGTGTTACAACGTCTCCTGATAAAAATGCTTTCTCACTTGTGTGGGTAGGCCAAGTGCCCGCAATAGGAAAGAATCCAAATTGCAACTTGGACACATTACATTTTTTGCACTGAAAACTGATCCTTTTTTGCAGCGTGGGTACCTGTGGATTTTATGCCTTAGATCAGTCAGCACCTAGGAACACCAGCACCACTGCACATTTTTAAACTAAAGACACCAGGGCAAATCAAGATTGAGGTGACCCATGTGGTTCACACCAACCTCTCCTACCAAGAAGCCCTTTCGAACCTCAAACATTGACAAAAACCATACATTGCACCCACAATTCTGGGAGGAAAACTTCTGGAATCTGTACAGAGCCACACATTTTCTACCACCCAGCATTAACCTATGCTCGGGACGCTATTGAATTACAAAGGTAGCGCTAGAACTATTGACTATTGACTATTGAGCCACGTATTGTGAGAGGCGAGTGGCTTGGGTGTGGTTTCTGAAACACCTAAAATCTGCCGAGCAATTACCGGAGGAGCAACAGTTGCGGGACGAGTGCCAAGGGCAGTGAGCAGTGAGCCGTAGGAGCCTCATTGATATAAGGCTCGTGGAGTCAAGGCAGCTGGACGGGAGCCCTCGGTTTAATACCATCGAGCTGAGTACACACTGCCTGTGTTTTTTACCAATGTGATTGGAAAAAAAGCCCCCGACAGTGGTCTGTCTAAGTCCGACTAAGTACTCGGAAACCCGAGTTCAGTTGCTCACTGACCACTGAACATTATCCAATGAACATTGAACATTGAACTGTGAGACTTGAAGCCAGCTTTACATAGTTTGTTTTGATTTTATTTGGTGTTGGTATTTTCTATTAGTTATTGTTTCTGTTATAATTTGTAGCCCTAGCCGGGAGACGGTTGATGATGAGATCTGGTTGTCAGCCCGGGGCTTTGCCTAAACTAAAACAACGCCAGAAGCCTGATACATCAATTAATATGGGGTCCTGGGAAAAGCAGGAAGAAAATGAGGGGGTCAGTGGACCAAGCCACGCAAGTAGAGGCTGCTCTTTATCAACGGAGCTCCAGAATGAGTTGAGCTCCTTATCTTTATCCCCCATAAACTCCGGGAAGATTCAAAAGATCTCCAAGACCGACGCCCAACCGTCGATTAAGAGTTTCTTTTTTAAGTACCACCACAGTCTTACTTATAAACAAAAATGAAACACAACTAAGAATATTGATTCTATTACTGAATGTAGAATATTTGACGCATCATCTCCGGTATTAAGTCTAAAAAGTGCTCAGCCTTGTGAATCAATTGAGTCTAAAACTGGCTAGAAAGTAGTAAAGTCATGCAAAGATTCTGATCCTCCAGAAAGGAGTGTAAAATCTGATCAATTCAGTACAGTAAAAGAGTTTAAATCCGCCCCGGGTTCATTCAAGTCGCATGAAGTGGCTGGTCTTAAGGAGAGGAGTCTAAAGTCTGACGTAGTGGTACTGGATTCAGCGCTCTTACTGCCCGTATGTTTATTGGGGCAGTCTAGCAGGCCGCAGAAGCAAGCTCAAGTTTTCATTGCCAAAACAAGGTGGATCACCCTACAGGGTCAATCCTGGTGGAGGACTCACACAGTACCGGACCAGAGGAGCCCTGCAAAAAAAACACTGAGAGCGTAAATGCTGTCGGCTCAGTAATCAATATCTCCTCTGGCTCGATCCATAATGTGAGTGACGTGGCCGCAGTGTCGGATTATAATGCAGACAATTTAAATAATAAAGGTGGTGTGGGTGATTTAGTATCAAACCCTAATAATCAACCTTTATCAACTGGTGATGCTCGTCTTTTTAACTTGGACCAGTCCAGTATAATTTTGGAGAATAGTTTTTCTATCAATAAGTCCATTTTAATTCCCGGTGTGGCTTGTAGGCGCAATAACCCTAAGGCCAACACAAATGAGCAATATCAATCTTTTAACGCAGCTGATTTATCTTTGTTAACAAAATTTGATGGAAACTTTCAGGCAAGACCCAGTGCCTTCACTGTTGTAGGAATTGATGCAAAGCTCTTTCAGTTAACTAAACTGATCTCTAAGGTACAAGCAGATAAAGAGAATCAGCTAATATCTTGCACATGTGCTCAATTGATTGATTGCTGATTTGCCTTCAATTGTTAGCTCTATGGTCCACGAAGTAAAACTGATGTCTGGTAGAAAACTTGAGGCGTGTGATGAATCAGCAAACTCAGGAAATGGAGTCAATAACCCCCAAGTTTTAATTCTTACCCACTCGTTGACCAATATTGTCAAAAATAATGCCCCCCCCGGACGGTAGCTGGTAACATCTGTGTACCTCCGAGCCTGATCAATCCCCAAAATTGGAATCGAATAAGATCTGTATCAAAGCAAGTAGGGCTACGAAAGTTAGCGTATTATTATTATTATTATTATTATTATTAACGAATTTTGTACCGCGCACGGTTACCCAGGGGCATCCCAGCGCCTATAGAGACCTAGAGCAAAGCTGCTAAAACAGAGCAGAAAGAGCTACACTTATTCTGGGAATAGGGAAGTTTTCAGAAGTTTCCGGAACCTAAGAAGATTTGAGCCCGAGGTTTTATCGAAAGAGGCGATAAAAAGGCTAAGAAAAACACATAATAAAGTATTCCAGGACAAAAAAGTCCATAGTGGGGTAGTAAATAATAGTCCCTCTTTAACCACTAATTCTAAATCTGTGGCTCTCTTCCCTATTTTTAGACCAACGAAAGACTCTCAAGTCGATATAAAGGAAAAAACAATCTAGTAAAGACGGGAGTAATGGGACAAGGGAGGAGTCCGAACTTAATGTGGGGATCAAACCCCAGGCCCAAGTAATTTCGGGGCCTGTAGGAGGGCTAGTCCTATCACTTTATGAATCAGATTCCCAGTATGGTAAGCAACATTTTACTAAGCAGAATCCAAATGCTACCATTCAAGTAATTGTAGGGCCTAAAGATAATATGCAAAAAATCCAGCAGAATCAGTGCAAGTTCGATATAGAGACGATTGAATTATCCCACAGGGAGTCCAACTTATGGCTAACGAGAAAAGTGTAAATTCCATCTGTTTACAATGTAACCAGATCAGTCAGAGCGAACAGCGCTGCAGCCAAGATCAAAATCTTCCTAATGGGAAATTTGTAAATCCAGATTAACCAAAATGTAATACGAATGAACAGGAAGATCAGTTTCGCATTCTGATCCAATCACCCTCAGAGCAGAGTGAACGAACAAACCTGCGGGTTTCGGCTCTGCCAATGAATGCTGGGTCGATGGTATTTACTGATTCAAGGGTAAGGGGCGATATAGAACCCCCCGAAGTTTTGGTTGAAAAGAGAAAAGTGTTTTTTTGTCCCCAATATTCTACTTGAGGTACCCATGATATTTTGAATAGGGGTAACATCCTAAAATTACTCAAAGAAATCCCAGATCTAAAGGATGTAGTATTGGGTGATCTGGATTCTGTGGAGTTTAAGACAGATGGTGGTAATAGGGAGACAACCACCACTACTTGGCTAAATGATGACATTGTAAGAAAAATATTAGCCAATGCTAACAACTTTGAAAGTTGGGGGATTAAGGTAGGGAGACTCCAAGGTCTGCAATACCCGACCCCATTAATCCCGACTAAATTGCTGTGTGATCCAATAGTGAAGAAGGATGCTCTAAAATTAATTGAGGTTAATCAATTTAGAGTGTTGAAAGGCACCTCAGGCCCATCATTAGATTTAAAAAAGTTATGCGGCATTAAAATCAAAAGTTACCAGCCATGATCACGTGTTTGTGAGGAATTAAATAGGGCCCCCGAGGCGGTTGATGATTGGAGTTGGCTCCCATCTACACTATAAAAACACAGTAAAGACAGATTGATATTGGGGTACCCTAGTTAATGTTTTAATCACTTATAGAGGATGTTAATGTTGTAGGCTTTTTAAAATCTTTTGATATGATAATTTTGCAAGAAATATGGAATATGTGTAGCTCTCCACTGATCGGCTACTATGAATACTTGAATGCGGCATTTAGGGATGCCGCTTTTGGTCGACCGAGTGGCGGTCTCTCTATATATGTTTCTTTAAGTCTTGATGTTAAACACTACGAGATTGACCATCAAGTTAAATGGATGCAGTGCGTTAAATTGATTGCTAATATTTTTAAATGTTTATTTAAGTTAGAAAAAAAGGTTAGATTGTTACAACTTATCCAGTTATGGGAAATGGTGAAAGTGCTATATTATGATCATATGGACTCACAGGTGATCATTCCTGGGATTTTAATACTCATCTTGTAAGTTATAAAAAGCGAAATATTCAATCAGATCTTTTGGCCCAATGGTGTAATTGTGAGTTTATTAAATATAACCTAAAGATTTTGTATGATAGAGAACATACTCCAACTTTTAATAAAACTGATAGTTCATCTTTAATTGACTACACTATATTGTCAGATAAACTCTCTGATCTAGTTCAAAGCAACAAGGTTGTTCCAAGGATTGAGAGTGACCACAATCCCCAAGTGATCGCCTTTAGTTTCCCCTTTGAGTATCTACCAGAAGCCAGAATATTAAGATCTGCCCCGTTGCTTTTAATCTCAAAAGGCTAATATGGAGTGTTAAAACTGAGAAGGATATTAATTAATTTCTTTCTCATTTAATTCCTAAAGCCCTGGCTTCCAAATCCAATGGGAATTCGATGGTTGCTCTTTGGCCCTACCTATGTGATTCCCTTTTGGATACATTTTCAAAGAAGGATCCTTCTGGGGGTGTTATTTTGAACCCGAAGAACCCCGTTGGTTTTCCAATCGCTTATTGTACTTGAAAAGAACCCTTAATAAAACAATAAGATCCTTGTATAGAAAAGCAAAAGGGACTTCCTACTTTTTAATGTCACTTATAATCAGAGACTTAAAGAGGGGTTATAAGAATGAAATCTGGAGGGCTAAACAATCATATTATGAAGAAACTTGGGCCAAACTCTATTTCGCATGCAAATCTAAGGACTTGCGACTGTTCTGGGGCATTATTAATAATTTAGAAAATGGCAATTTAGAAGTAATAGTGCCAATATAGGTGAATTAAGTTGGAAATTTTTTTTCAAAATGAAAACAGCTCATCAAAGTCAGTCGATCGACGATGTTGATCGGTTCGACCATGACCGTATTTTGGAACCAGTAGGAGGGTGTGTTCCCCTAAGTATTAGTGACTCACTATGCTCCCACGATATTGAGCCATGGTCGGTTGAGACAGTTAAAAAAGTTTTACTTAAGGTCAGATCTAATGGAGCACCTGGCCCTAATTGACTGCCGAATGGTATTTTTAAAGCTAAACTTGGCCAGAGTTATTAAAGCTCCTTTTTAATGACGTTCTCAAATCTGGTCATATCCCGGAATCATGGCGGGGTAGCATTATACAGCCGATCTATAAAAGTGGCCCCCAAGACAACCCTGCAAATTATCGCCTAATAACCCTCACAGACGTAGAGGCGAAAATATTTGCAAGTTGTCTGTTAGAGGAGTTGGAATCTTGGGCATTAAGAGAAGAATTGATTCCAATTTTCCAAGCGGGTTTTAGGAAGGGTGAGTCAACTCTCACTAACTTGATTTTATTGACATTACTAGGCGACATAGCAAAATGTAAGTAACGAAAATTGTACATCTGTTTTATTGACTTAAAAGCCACTTTTGATTCTGTCCCCAGAAATATTCTTTGGATTAAGTTATTTAATTGGGGCACATCAGAAACACTTCTTAAAATGATAAAATTATTGCACTCCAATACTTGGGTTCAGATCAAAATTGGCGACGGTAGTCACATCACCCGTCGCATTGATACAAATATCGGCTTAAAACAGGGTTGTGTGCTCGCTCCTTGCCTTTTTAATTTATTTATGTCCAATCTCCCAGTCCATTTTAATGATGTAATTGCACACTCCCCGGCTGTGATGGGTAAAGAAATTAAATACTTACAGTACTCAGACGATACCATTTTACTCAGCCAAACTATCATAGGCTTAAAGAGACTAATACATTCATTTAATATATACATTACTCAAAATGGTTTGACAATTAATACAAAGAAAACAAAAATGATGTCAATAGGGAAAGGCAAATTAGGGGTAAAGGATTTGAATATTAATGGTTTGACTATTGACTGTGTAAAATCCTATAAGTTTTTGGGAATCACATTTGATGATGGATTGACATTTAGACAGCATTTTAATAACTTAGAGGCTAAAGGGACCTCTCTTGCCTTTGCATTTCGAAAACTGAGAGATAAGGTATTATGTCCTAATTACGATCACTTACTCAAAGTCATGAGAGCAAAGCTTATTCCCTCCCTGGACTATGGATCAATAATGTTCAGGGGTAGGGATGCAAAACTGCTAGAGGGCATAGTAGTAAGGACTTATAAATCAGTTTTTAGGATTCCTAGACAGATTTCTCGCGCTAATTTAAGACTGGAATATGGTTTAAGGAATCAGCTCTTGGTCCGCCAAGCTACCTTTTTAAATACATTATTGGCACAATTTCAAGCAGCTGAGGGCACGTTAGCAAATTTGTGCTGGCGAGAGATCTCGATTGGCCAATATTCGAGAAGCTGGCAGGATTACCTTTCTGAGTGTCTTTTAAATTTCAAATGCCCTAATCTGGTTGATGAAGTGAGGAGCAACTTGGTTTATAAAAAAATTATTAATTCAACCGTTGCTCTGTTGTCAGAACTAATGGATTAAGATGATCTGAGAAAAAAAACACTTCTGGTCTATAGCAAACTCCTTTGAGAAACTATCTGTCCAACCTTATTTACTTTTTCATCTAAAACCTTTGTTTAAAAAAAAGTATGCTTTTAAGGTTTGGCATATATCCAACCAAAGATGGAACTCCTGGGTAGGAGTATAAATTGTCATAAATTTTTTTTAGGCTTTGTGGGCTGTATGAGGAAACTTTGCTGCACATTGTAACACTATGCCCAATAATGTGGCAGGAAATGTTGACAATTTTAAAACCTATCTTTAAAGAAATGGGAGTCAGAACTTGTAGATCGGCATTACTATCCTGTTTAAGTGGTGTCACTGTTCATAGTATACAGCAATTTGTTCAATTCATTTTTAAAGCGGAAAAGAAATTATCTAAGGTTGACATCCAAAGTAAATGATAAACCCGTTACGGCTGCGAAATAACAATTTTACTGTTTTTAGGGAGTAGATGGGCAATTTCTAGACATCTTTAATCCTTTTTAAAAACTGTGGAATGTTTGTATGTTGTTAGGCATCATGTCCATTTATTTTATGATTTTAAAGACTTGAAAGGTGCTATGTTTTAAAGATTAGTTTTAAAATCAATCAATAACTTGTTGCTGCTAGTATAAGGCACTTTAGCTTTGTGGGTGAACATTTTACTGCACTTTTTATTCTGCTGCTGATAGCATAAGTCACTTCAGCATTGATGTTGAGATACTATAGTATCTTTGCTGCTAATAGTTATAGATAATCTGCAAATTTGTTCTTTTACTCTGCTGCTAACTATAATGGAATATTTGCTGCTAAAACATCGATCCTTAATCTTTATCATATGAGCACATCGCACTTTATAGACATTATAGGCTGTTATCAAAATTTGGATAATATGTCTTGTTAGCATCATGCCTTTAATCTCTAACTGGAAAATGGTTAAACAATTGTCGTGCATTTTATATTTTGGCATTGTATTCATATATGTTCAATCAGACTTTGTGCTTGTTATGTATTTTCGTTTTTGTAATGATTTTAATTAATCAACAAATGAACAATTACCACTGAAAACTGATCTGTTTTTCCAAAGTGGGTAGGCGTAGACTTTGGGCCCCAGCTCAGCTGGCACCTAGGGAAACAAAGCAAACCTGCATATTTTTTAAAGCCAGGGTGGGGTGACTTACATGGCTTACCAGGTTTTCCTACCAGAAACCCTTGTAAACCTTAAACTTTGATGAAAAGCACATATTTTCCTAAATGTTTCTGTGAGGAAAACTTCTGAAATCTGTTGAAAACTACAAACTTTCTATCTACCAGTATTTCCATAAGTCTCCCAATAAAAATGGTACCTCGTTTCTGTGATTAGGCCTAGTGCCTGCTGCAGGGAAGGGGCCAAAACCCAACATGGACACATGAAGTTGTTCCACTGAAAGCGGACCTTTTTTTTGCAAAGTGGGTATTTGAGGATTTTAGGCCCAATTTAGCTGGCACCAAAGGAAACCTAGGAAACATGCACATTTCTGAAAACTGGACACCCAGGAGAATCAGGGTGGGGTAACATGCATGGTTTCATCTGATATTCCTACTGAGAAGCCCTTGTAAACCTCAAACTGGCAAAAACATTTTTGCATGGAAAATATGTGGAATCTGTTGGGAGCCACACATTTCCTATGGACAGGCATTTCCCCAAGTTTCCTGATAAAAAAATGTTCTCACTTGTGTAGAAACATCGAGTGCCCTCAACAGGAAAGGGCATAAAACCCAACATAGACACATCCATTTTTCCACAGAAAACTTGCCTCTCTTTATGTAAATTGGGTACTTGTGGATTTGGGGCCCTAGCTCAGCCAGCACCAAAGAAACATCTAGCAAACCTACACATTTTTCAAAACTAGCAACCCAGAGGAATCCAGAATGGGGTAAATTGCATGGCTGTCATCAGGGTTGCCTACCCAGAAGCCATTGTAATTGCAAACTTTAACAAAAAAACACACATTTTCCTCCTTCCCTGTATGGCAGTGGAGACTCAATGCAACAAGCAAGGAGGCATGGACAACAATGAACACATGCATGCCTATGACAAAAGCACACTGGCTGGCTAACAAAAGACGCACTGGCTACATGTTCAAACAACAACAAGCAAGGTGGCATGGACAACAAAGAAAGGACACATGCAAGCCTATTTGGATACTGACTA
This sequence comes from Lissotriton helveticus, assembly GCF_964261635.1. Lineage (NCBI taxonomy): Eukaryota > Metazoa > Chordata > Amphibia > Caudata > Salamandridae > Lissotriton > Lissotriton helveticus. The sequence continues at coordinate 1,942,618,877 of NC_136063.1, read as the reverse complement.
CACAAACTGGCCATCTGCCACAGGACATCGAGTACAAAGACAAAATGGTAGCCTGTAGCAGACACACTTGCACGCACTGGCCAGGAAAAAATCATGGCCACTAGGCCTGTAAGCAAAGGAGACATGAGTAAAAAATAAAGATTAGCTAACAATACTAAAGACAGAAAATGTAATTTAAATGGAAGAATTTAGTGTGCACTGCAAACTTTAAAAAAACACTACAATCAATCCAGCGATACCAAAAACAAAATTTAAGTCACATATAAACAATTTCCAACAACACACATCCTCCCAAGAAATCAAAAAAACAATTTCTAAAACAAAATATACTTTGACACTTTGCAAAACAAATGAAATACAAAACAAAATCATACATGGTAAAATAAATGAATAGTGCACATTTCACGAACACGGAGAAAAAGTACTTATCTGTGCAAATCTTTTCCATTATAAAAACTAAGAAAAGTGAATGCAAAAAAATAGGATCTTACTGCAACCCAAAGCCAGTCACAATCAAATTTAAAAATGTGATAAAAAATGAAAAAGGCACATATATATACTGGCGCATGACTTTTATCAAATAACACCCTTATTCAAAAGTTTTCTTAAATCCAAAAGCATATGCAGCAGGAACTGCAGAGAAAAAGAGTAATCCTTTCACCTCGAAATACAGATGAAAAGTGACCAGGAAATGGACAAAGCACCGGGAGGAACCTTCTGGACAGGTAGAGTTAGCTTGAGTCTCTGTGGCACTCCCTTTCTGTTAAAAATGTGAAATTAAAAATGTATGATTCATGCTACAAATACTACCTGAAACCTGCGTCTAGGTACAATATTCACTTGAAAGGATTTAGATGATTCGCAAGTAGAAAATCTACTTGAGAAGTAACCCGTCCGCTTCCGACTACAGGTCTTAATAGAATAGTGCCAAAAGGCTCCCTGGTGGGCGGAAATAACTCCGGGGCCATCAAATCTCGCTCATGTTGACAAGCATGCTTGATGGAGCCTTTTGTTGCTCCCATGAATGTCATGCTGCTTTAATTGGAGAATATTTCCACCACAAGCTGATTGGCAGAATCTGGCAAGAACTCCACGTTATCAACTTTCCAAATTCCACCAATTCTGCTAGTGGAAGTATAATGCTGCCTGAGCCTAGCAATTTTGTAGACATTTTTCCTAATTGCTCTAAAGAAAATTACATGAATATAAGGAACATGGTACATTAATGTTAGGTACAGTGCTTGCTACTGTAAAAGTTATATAGGCTGTCACAAGGCTTTAATTTAGAAACACTACACAACAAATAGAATGGGTTTAAGGATGAGATTTCTGTGCAATGTTTAAATATCTTATGGGGATTGTAGATGGGCCCCATTGGATACAGGTCCATGCTCCTTATATGTTTTCTAAAGAATTATTCTCTTTATTTTACCTTTTAAGGTTTATGTATAAACAAGCATATAGTATACTAATGCCTTGGCCAACTTATACAAACACTGATGAGTGCTTCACCCAGCACCCTGTTACACCACCGAGCACACATATAAACAAAATGGTAACTCTGATAGATACATATTTAATAATCTCTGCATCTCAGTGCACCAAGTCTCCTTCACTACCTCCTTCCCTCTTAGCACTCATATTTCTTCTAGAACAAGAACAGATGAGCTGCATCAATTTTTGGGCATATCATTGGGCATCAAGGAAAACAGTGTGTGATCTTGATCTGCGAGTTGCACTCTTTCTAGAAGATTACCCTTTCTCGTATTTTCCTGGTATATGCTAAAGACTGCACCTATAACAAAAGATCAAACTCCAGGCAAAGTACTAACCCTGGATGAACACCTGTATGTTAGTTGTGTTACACACATCAACACGAGGGAATCCCTTAAGTTTACGTTTTTACCATATACACGGTCCTGATGAAGGTCTCAGACCTATAGGGATTATTGATTGGCTAAAACATGTTGACCAGACCACTGGATGTCCTGGACCAATAACCCATCTTCACTACCCACTCTGTTTTTAACCTTATCCCTGTCCCTATATTCTATTAAAGTTTCCTCTTCAGAGACAGGAGATAAAGTTTATGATCCACTTACCATATCTTGACACTGTCACCACTCAGGCAGTCTTCCTTGTAGTAGAGGACGTTGTCACTTGCAGACAGGACACTCAAGAGATTTTCCCAATGATATTTCTATCCACCATATCACACCTAGGGTGATGACATACACCATTGGTTGTGAAGCCGTGGTTGAGTGTCTTTGAGACAATCCTCTTAGAGAACCTATCAAATATTTGTGGTTAAATTTCCTTTTGATTGGGGATATTTAACAACTGGGGTATAATAATTAGTAAGCCAGTACCAAAGGTTTACCCAACACCACTTATTGTTGAGGAAGATCTGGCACAGAAGGTAAAGTGCATCAAGCAAAGTTGCACCGTATTAAAAAATGCCCTTGGTGGATCTGCCCATAATATAGAGGTAACACCTACGCAAAGAAAAATAGAAAAAACAGCAGGAATAAATGAAAAATGGATTGCTCTGTATTACACCTGTGAGCCTTAGGGTGGTCTTTCCCTGTTTTTTCGCCCTTGCCTTATTTTTTTCCACCCTCTTTTTGTTGGCTTAGGTCTTTGGGCACCTTCCCATTGCTAATCAATGCTAAGGTGCAGGTGCTCTCTTCCCCCAACATGGCTGCCACTGACCCCTGCTACTGCAGCGTGGTCTTGTAAGACGCACTCTAGTAGCCAGGAGCTGGCTGGAACCCCTAAACATTGTAGCAATGCCAGCCTGCCTGCCTGCCCATAGCTAGAGTGAGGGAGCTCCTGGAACCTTCCAGAATAGGGGAGTGGTCACCAACTGCCAATATAAAAGAAAAGGGAGGGAAACTTTCTAGTCAGTTGGGGCATCACTGACCTGGGGGACCCACGCAGGAGACTTAGGTTGTAGGGCCTATTCAGGAACCTATACCACTGAGGGTGACAGGGTTTAGGCGCTGCCCACCAAGCTGAGTAAGGAACACTGAACTATCCCACTGATCTGGCCCGGGGGGAGGGGAACCCAGGGACTGCCTGAAGTGACCTGCTGAGGAAGCCTGACCGGCCTTCAACTCAAAACACCCCCCTTCTCTTCAAGTAACTTCAACCCAAGGGTGCCAGAACCAACAAGCGCCAAGAAGAAACTCCCCTGCGCCAATCAAGACTTCTGGGGATCAGCCAGGTACGGGGCTATGCCAATTCTGACCCTCTGTCTGCCCTGTGGCCCCAGCGCTGCCTTTTCTCTTCTGCTGAAACGGAACTGTGCTGCTCCTCAGCACTCCCCTGCTATGCCCTGAGAAGCGATGTGAGCCGAGAGACTGTTGCTGCCTGAAGCGCTGTAGTTCCCCCCCAAGCGCTATCTCTGCTGAGCGCTGTGGCCCCAAGAACTGCCTAATTTGGTTGTGCCGCTAACAGGCCATCAAGCGCTGTAATCGCTCCTCAAGCGCTCTCGTGTGTACCTTCAGAGAAGGGCTGTAATGGCTCCTCCAGCGCTCACCTGCCGAAACCTGTGAGGAACTTCCAAGCGCTCCTTGGACCCGCGAGGCGCTGTGCGGTTTGAGCGCTGTGGGATACCTGGCAGCGCGGCTCCCTCAACTGCGCTGCCCTCAACATATCACCGCCGCAGCCCATCCCCCGAGTGACGAGTCTCCGCGGCTGCCTCCGGAGCCTGTGGTAGGCCGCCGTGATCTCCAGTCGGCCGCGCTAGGCCTGAAGCCACCCCCACCATGACCACGAGACAGGGGCGCCTGGCCGCGTCATCGGCCGCGTCAACAGCCGCGCCCCCGCCCTCGCCACTGATTGGCCCTGGGCCCGAGAAGAGCTTGGAGGCCCGGGACCTGAACAGAATCCGTGCGGAGGCTCAGGAGGAGCCCCCCCACCAGCCGTCACCAGCCCCGAACGGGCATCCCATCCACCGAAGGCCCAGACAACGCCGGGGAAGGCGCTGAAGTGAGCGTGCGCCCTGAGTGTCATCAGCGCCGGACATCTCCGCAAGGGATCCCCCAGGAATCGAAGCACCAGGTAACCCCCGGGAGAGGAGGGCAGAGGTCTCAGCTTTGGATCCCAAATCAGTCGCGTGGTCGGTGTCTGCTTCGGTGTCTTGAAAACATTGAGGAAAGTACTGGAGCTTCTACCAACTGAAGCACGCAAGACACTGGTGCATGCATTGGTGACCGCTAGACTAGATTATGGGAATCTGCTGTATCTGGGGGCGCCTGAGAAGAGCATTGGTCGCCTTCAGGTATTGCAGAATGCTGCGGCACGCCTGATCCTGAGGCTACCCAGGAGAGCATCTTCAAAAATGGCACTTCAGACTCTCCACTGGCTCCCGGTGAGGAGCAGAGTGGAGTATAAGGCACTCTGTACCTGCCATCGCATTCTGAATGGCAGGGCGCCACAACCGTTACAGAGCTTGATAGCGCGCTATCAACCGTCCCGTGCCTTAAGATCTGCGGGGTCGGGATTGGTGAAAATTCCCAAGGTAAAAAAAGCGCGCATTGGGGGAAGATCATTTAGGTACCTGGCAGCGTTCAAATGGAACAAATTACCGCTCGAACTGCGTCTTGAGCCCTCTGAGACCAGGTTCCGGTCTAAACTCAAGACCCACTTATATGTCCAGTAGCTGGTTCCGTCCTCCCTTCTTTTTGGATCCTGTTGTAGCCATCTCACCATAGCGCGGGGACACGCCGGGGCGCGTAACCAGGCGCTTTATAAGACTCCCTATTATTATTTATTTTTTATAGAGGTCTGGAAAAGAGTGGGGCCTCCCATGAACGGAGAGGAAGCCCCGTGACCGCCCCTCTCCTGGAGAAACTGTTGTTGGGCCCCGTTGGCCCGAGTTGTATGTAGGAGTTCCTCTGGACTGGGCGAGAGCCCGAAGGGTACAGCAGGCCTACTCTGTTGCCCCCTCGCATAGGGGCTTGTGTTTAAGGAGCCGGGTGCTGCCGAACTGGGCCCTGTTGTAGTTGCCCCCCCCAAAAAGAGACTGTAGGAGAGCCAAATTAGTCAGAGCCTGTTGCCTAAGTCCTAAGAGATAGTGGTACTTGTAGCCAGGCCGGAATGATGAAATGCTTTACTTATTCTTCCTGAAGTGTTTCACCTAACAATATGCCCATCCTTACTTAATGAGTTGGTGGTTCTTCTTGCCTGATGAGATGTTGATTCATACCTAATGGAATGTTATGCAGTTGCTCATTGGAAGATTTTACCACTGCTAAATCAAATGCTTTAATCCTTTTTAATGCAGTGTTACCCGAAAGGCCTACAGTTATTTAATATTTGATATTTAATTATTTATGTATCTATGACTGAATAAATCAAGATATGCTCTTTTAAGGAAAGTTAATGAGTGATTACCACTGTGATTTTTGATTGCCCTGATCTTGAACTTAGATAAAACGTATTTCTTTGAATCAAATATTCTGGTGTGGTCTCAGTCTTTGCGTGCATTTATTGTCTCGGTGGATGTGTGTGCTGTGTATTCACTTAACACCTAAGCTTCGGATGCCTACCCGCTCGAGCCAGGCTACCCCCGGGGAACTGTTGATTCCAGGTCCTACATTTAGTGCAGAGCGGTGGGATCAGGACCTGTGACTATACAGCACCCTCCAGTGGACAGAGTGCGCTGGAAGCAGACTAGACACCTATCGTGCATGCAAGTCTACTCAATTGGCCTCACTGTCTAACCTGAGTGTGTAGAGTCCTGTTTTGACCCAAGCCTGTTACCGACGTCCTAGTGCTTTCTCTTTAATTTATCTGGGTCCTCACCTGTCAAAATGGAGTTCCAGCTGGCCAACCTTGAAGAGTATACGGTGGTGCAGTTAAGGGAATTTTGTCAGGGGATGGGGTGCTGGTTGGGCGGAGAGCCGCAAAGGAGGAACTCTGTACCGCCTTGAGGGCATGGGTAGGAGCCCACCCAGAGGGGAGAGGGGTTGGGGGAAAGGAGGGGCAGGGCACACCAGGGGAAGCGGCCACCCAAGAAGTGCTAGACCTACTGGGTATTGATGTTACTGAAAATGTGTTGCCAGGATGACGTTCCAGGGCAAGTAGTAGTGGGTCTAGAGGGAGTATGTCGTCGCAGGAGTATGAGGACAGGAGGTAGGAGAGGCAATTGAAGTGGGAGCTTGCCAAGTTAGAGCACGAGAGGGAGAGAGAAAAGGAAGATAAACATTTTGCATTGGAAGAAAAGAAGCTGGCGCACGAGCTTCAGGTTAAGGAGCTGGAGCTGCGATCATTGCAATTGAGTGTGCCAGCAAGTCCCAATGGTGGCAGCGTATCCGGGGCTCAACACGAGCCTAGGTTTTGGTTACCCAAGGAGGTGATAGCAAGCTACACTCAGGGGGATGACATCTCCAAGTGGTTGGAGGCGTATGAAGTGGCCTTAACAGCCCATGGGGTGCCCGAGAAACACTGGGGAAGTGGCCTGTATCGTTACATACCTCCCAATGTCAGGGACGCCCTCCTGTACCTTGATAAGGCGGATCAGTTCAGATAACCGCCCATGAAGGAGGCGCTTCTTAAAAACTTTGGCCTCAACCCCGAAAGGTATCGCCAAAGGTTCCGTGGCAGCCATAAGCTGTCCACGCAGAATTGGGTGGATTTCTTTGATTATGCCCATAAGGCTCTGGATGATTGGGTGCTTGGCAGCAAGGTGCATGATTATGAGGGCCTGTACAATCTATTTTTGAGAGAGCACCTCTTGGATAAGTGTTTTCCGGAGCGCGGCAACATCTGGTGGACCGCAAGCTAACTGATCCCCGCGAGCTTGCGGAGGAGGCGGATACTTGGGTTAGCACCCAGGTGTCACACAAGGGCCCCGGGAGAGATGGCCCGAAAGGTGGACAGGGCGCCCCCCAGAAGAAAGAGGGGAAAGATAAAAAAAAGGAGTTCTCACGAGGCCCACAAACTAGACAGCTTGGGATAGGAGTAGGTATCCCACCTCAGTCCAGTTCCCCAAAGCCCACTTACCCTGACTAGAGTCAACAGCCAAAAGTTGTCCGCTGCTATGAATGCGGGGAGGTTGGACACTACAAGGGAGATGCCCAGTGTCGCAAACTACCTTCAGCCCCCACAGGTGGCAAGAGTCCTGGGGAGGCTAGTGTAGCGCTTAGGGTGGAGCTGCCCCTAGATAGGGAAGGGGAGTGGACAAGCCTGACCCTGGTTTCACTTGGGGATAGAGAGATGGTCCCAGTGAAGCCCTTACCATCTAACACTGCTAAGTACCAGCAGAGGGTGAAGGTCAACAGGGAGGGACACAGGTGCCAGCATGACCACCGTAGTGAGGCCGCTGGTGTCCCCTGAGCAGGTGATGTTATGTTATGTTATGTTATTTATTTATTTATATAGCGCTCGGCTACTCAAAAAGAGTGTCCCGGCGCTTTATTGGAGAAAGGAAACGCTGCAACATAATAACATAACACCAGATAAAAAGAAAGAAAACAAAGATGCCAGACAAAAACTCACAATAAACAGGCTACTGAGTAAACAGCCAAGTTTTAAGGCCTTTTCTAAAGGCCAACAAGCTAGTGGCTCCCCGCAGAGCAAGCGGCAAAGAATTCCACAGCCGTGGCGCCAGCAATCCGAAAGAGCGGCCTCCAAGGCGCGCTTTCTTTACACGAGGAACAACTGCCAAGTACAGGGATTCCGACCTCAGAGACCTGGTCGGTTGATAAAAGACCAGTCTCTTTTTGAGGTACTTGGCTCCCCCCTTGTGAAGAGCTTTATAGGCCAAAGTTAGAGCCTTAAAGGCAATCCGCTTGCGGATGGGGAGCCAGTGCAGAGTTTCTAGCAAGCCCGACGCACTGGAACGCCTGTTCAAACCATAGATTGCCCTAGCAGCGGCATTCTGCACCACTTGAAGCCGCTGCAGCAAGTACTCTGGTAGGCCCAGGTAAAGAATGTTGGAATAATCCAACCTGGACCCAATCAGAGCCTGGACTGTCAATCTCCTATGCTCCTCGGAAAGCAGGGGCAGAAACCTCCGCAGCATCCTAAGGATGCCGAAGCAAGTGCCCGACACCCCCAAGATCTGGGATTTCAAGGTTAGCCTATTGTCCATCTTGACCCCCAGATTCTTGGCAACCTGAGAGGAACAAGACGGGGGGAACATATTCGGTGGCCACCAGGCCTGCCAGTCTGGCTCTGTATCACACCCAAAGAAAAGCACCTCGGACTTATCGGAATTGCACTGGAGGCTGTTCAGATGGAACCAGTGAAAAACAGCCCCAAGGCAATCCCGAATACTCTCCCCATCAAAGTCACCTCCTCTCGTACAAGAGAAGAGGAGCTGGGTGTCATCCGCGTAGGATACGATCCGGGCGCCCAACGACTCCACCAGCGCCGCCAGAGGGGTGATCCCTGACGTATTCCATCCGGCCGTGTTGGCTGACGGCCGTCTGAGCTACTATCCCGTAGCTCAGGTTCCCTTTGAGTGGGGAGGAGTGAGAGGCCCGTTGAAAGTTGCGATAAGTCCTGCCTTGCCTGTGGACTGTCTGCTAGGCAACGACCTGGAACATACCGCCTGGAAGGAAGTGGAGTTTAAGGCCCACACTGAGATGCTGGGGTTACCAGGGTAGACTTGCATGGTCACACGGTCCATGGCTGCCCAGCAAGAAACTCAACCCGGGTTGGAACCTGAGACAACGGCCCAACCCAATGCTGGTCATGAAGAGGAGACCACACCCCATGTGATGGATGGGGAGCCTGGGAAGGTACCCCCGGAGTCCGTGGTGGTGGATGTTGTTCCCGTGGGGGACTTGCTGACCCTTGCCGAGTGGCATGTGGAAGGGGGGCCTACCCGGGAGGAATTCTGTCGGGCACAGAAGGAGTGCCCCACGCTTGAAGGCATGCGGCGACAGGCCGAAGCCCAAGCAACCGATCAGGAGACCGGCAGTTTTCACGTGTACTGGGAGGATGGCTTCCTTTACGGTGAGCCTAAGCTTCCGGTGCATGGATCCTCGAGGGCCTTAGTGGTCCCCCAATGCTACCAGGCCTTTTTATTAGAATTGGCGCATGCAATACCTTTGGCTGGACACCTGGGCCAGGACAAGACCTTTGCGCGGCTAGTCCCACATTTTTATTGGCCCAGGATGAGAGTTGCCTCTGACAGCTATTGCAAGACCTGCAAGACTTGCCAGGCAAGTGGCAAGACTGGGACTAAAGTGAAGGTCCCTTTGGAACCGCTTCTGGTGGTCGGGACCCCTTTTGAGCGGGTCGGAATTGACATTGTTGGGCCGTTGGACCCTCCGACCTCTTCGGGACACGGTTCATCTTGGTGTTAGATGCCACGCCACTCGGTACCCGGAGGCTATTCCTCGGAGGACCGTCCCTGCACCTGTGGTGGCGCGGGCCTTGATGGGGATTTTTACCCGAGTGGGATTCCCCAAGGTCGTGGTGTCAGACAGGGGCATGAACTTCATGTCGGCCTACAAGCAGGCCATGTGGAAGGAGTGCAGAGTGACCTATCGGTTCTCCACTCCTTACCGCCCCCAGACTAACGGGCTCGTAGAGCGCTTCAACAAGACGGTGAAGGGGATGAACCGGAGCCTGCCAGAGGACTTGAGGCGGAAATGGGACATCCCCCTCCCTTGCCTGCTGTTTACGTACCGCGAGGTACCACAGAAGGGAGTCGGGTTCAGCCCTTTTGAACTGCTCTATGGCCATCCCGTTAGGGGGCCCCTCAGCCTTGTCAAGGAGGGTTGGGAGAAGACTTTGAAGAAGCTTCCCCGTGATGTCGTCAGCTACATGCTGGCATTCCGCAGCCAGATGGCCAAGCTGTGGAAGGAAGCCTCAGACAACTTGGAGGCTAGCCAAGCTGTCATGAAGGACTGGTATGACCGCAACGCTCGGATGGTGGAGTTGGACGCTGGACAGAAGGTGTGGGTCACGGAGCCTGGGGAGCTTAGTGCCCTCCAGGACCGGTGGACTGGTCCATACGAAATTGTGGAGCGTCGAGGCCAGTCTACCTATGTCGTTGACTTAAAGACCCCCCGTCAGTCCCATCGGGTGCTCCACGTCAACCGCCTGAAGCCTCACCATGGGCGATCTGAGCTTGCTCTCCTCATGGTGACGGATGGGAGCGAGGAGGAAGAGAGTGAGCCTCTTCCTGACCTTCTGGCGGCCCGGGAGAAGGATGGTTCAGTGGAGGGAGTTGTCCTCTCCCCATCCTTGAACCCAGAGCAACAGAGGGACTGCCGCCAGGTGCTGGAGTAGCACGCCTCGTTGTTCTCCCTCACACCTGGAATCACACATCTTTGTACCCTTGATGTGGACACAGGGGACAGTCCGCCTGTAAAAACCAAGTCTTACCGGCTGCCCGAGAAAGTGAAGAACAGCATCCAGGGTGAGGTGGCTAAAATGCTGGAGCTGGGGGTGATTGAACCTTCCAGCAGCCCGTGGGCTTGTCCGGTTGTGCTGGTGCCGAAAGCGGCCCCCCGGGCACCACACCAGAACTTCGGTTCTGTGTGGACTATCGGGGTTGAACTATGTCACCAAGACAGACGCTCACCCGATCCCACGGGCAGATGAGCTGATTGACCGGCTGGGAGCAGCCCGGTGCCTCAGCACCATTGATCTAACATCGGGGTACTGACAGATTGCCATGGCCGATGGAGCAAAGGAGAAAACAGCGTTCTCCATCCCCGAGGGCCACTTTCAATTTAGAGTGATGCCCTTTGGGCTCAAGAATGCTCCGGCCACCTTCCAGCGGTTGGTGAACCAGGTGCTGTCTGGCCTGGAGTCCTTCTCAGTGGCGTACCTGGATGACATAGCTGTCTTCAGTAGCACCTGGGAAGACCATCTGCAGCATCTCCAGGAGGTGCTGCAGGCTTTGCAACGTGCTGGCCTGACCATCAAGGCTAGCAAGTGCCAGATTGGACAGGGATCTGTCATCTACCTGGGACACCTGGTGGGCGGGGGTAAGGTGCAACCCCTCCAGGCCAAAATTGAGACCATCATGGCCTGGGAGCCCCCCAAAACCCAAACTAAGGTCCGAGCTTTCCTCGGCCTCACTGGATACTACCGCCGGTCCGTCAAGGGATATGGTACCATCGTAGCACCCTTGACTGAGTTGACGTCCAGGAAGCAGCCACGAAAAGTGATCTGGACGGCTGCTTGCCAAGAGGCATTCGAAACACTGAAGCACGCGATGTGCACCGCTCCGGTGCTTGCAACACCTGACTTCTTGAAAGAGTTCATCGTGCAGACGGACGCCTCTGAGCACGGCGTAGGTGCGGTGCTTTCTCAACTCAACACGATGGTCAAGACCAACCTGTGGCCTTCATCTCTAGAAGACTCCTCCCTCGGGAACGGCGATGGAGTACCATCGAGCGAGAAGCCTTCGCTGTGGTCTGGGCCCTGAAGAAGTTGAGGCCATACCTTTTTGGCTCTCACTTCCTGATTCAAACCAACCACCGACCCCTTCGCTGCCTCATGCAGATGAGAGGCGAAAACCCCAAGTTGCTAAGGTGGTCCATTTCCCTACAGGGGATAGACTTTAGGGTGGAACATCGGCCCGGAGTTGACCATGCCAACGCTGGCGGTCTCTCCCGGTTTTTCTGCCTTAGTGACGAGAACTCCCTAGAGGTTGGGTAGCTCTCCCCACTTTCAGCTGGGGGGATGCATGTTAGACCTGTCAGCCTTAGGGTGGTCTTTCCCTGTTTTTTTCACCCTTGCCTTATTTTTTTTCCACCCTCAAAACAGGAAAACAGAGTGTGATCTCGATCTGCGAGTTGCGCTCTTTCTAGAAGATTAACCCTTTATCGTGTTTTCCTGGTATATACTAAAGACTGCACCTATAACAAAAGATCAAACTCCAGGCAAAGTACTAATCCTGGATGAACACCTGTACGTTAGTTGTGTTACACACATCAACACGAGGGAATCCCTAAAGTTTACGTTTTTACCATATACACTGATGAAGGTCTCAGACCTATAGGTATTATTGATTGGCTAAAACATGTTGAAAAAACCACTGGGTGTTCTGGACCAATAACCCATCTTCACTACTCACTCTGTTTTTAACCTTATCCCTGTCCCTATATTCTATTAAAGTTTCCTCTTCAGAGACAGGAGATAATTTTATGATCCACTTACCATATCTTGACACTGTCACCACTCAGGCAGTCTTCCTTGTAGTAAAGGACGTTGTCACTTGCAGACAGGACACTCAAGAGATTTTCGCAATGATATTTCTATCCACCATATCACACCTAGGGTGATGACATACACCATTGGTTGTGAAGCCGTGGTTGAGTGTCTTTGAGACAATCTTCTTGGAGAACCTATCAAATATTTGTGGTTAACTCTCCTTTTGATTGGGGATATTTAACAACTGGGGTATAATAATTAGTAAGCCAGTACCAAAGATTTACCCAACACCACTTATTGTTGATGAAGATCTGGCACAGAAGGTAAAGTGTATCAAGCAAAGTTCCACCGTATTAAAAAATGCCTTGGTGGATCTGCCCATAATATAGAGGTAACACCTACGCAAAGAAAAATAGAAAAACCAGCAGGAATAAATGAAAAATGGATTGCTCTGTGTTAGACCTGTCAGCCTTAGGGTGGACTTTTTCTGTTTTTTTCGCCCTTGCCTTATTTTTTTCCACCCTCTTTTTGATGGCTTAGGTCTCTGCGCACCTTCCCATTGCTAATCAATGCTAAGGTGCAGGTGCTCACAGCCCCCAACATGGCTGCCACTGACCCCTGCTACTGCAGCGTGGTCTTGTTAGACGCACTCTAGTATCCAGGAGCTGGCTGGAACCCCTAAACATTGTAGCAATGCCAGCCTGCCTGCCTGCCCATAACTAGAGTGAGGGAGCTCCTGGAACCTTCCAGAATAGGAGAGTGGTCACCAACTGCCAACTGCCACTATAAAAGAAAAGGGAGGGAAACTTTCTAGCAGTTGGGGCATCACTGACCTGGGGGGCCCACGCAGGAGACTTAGGCGGTAGGGCCTAGTCAGGAACCTATACCACTGGGGGTGACAGGGTTTAGGCGCTGCCCACCAAGCTGAGTAAGGAACACTGAACTAGCCCACTGATCTGGCCTGGCGAGAGGGGAACCCAGGGACCACCTGAAGTGACCTGCTGAGGAAGCCTGACCAGCCTTCAACTCCAAACCTCCCCCCCTTCTCTTCAAGTAACTTCAACCCAAGGGTGCCAGAACCAACAAGCGCCAAGAAGAAACTCCCCTGCGCCAATCAGGGCTTCTGGGGATCAGCCAGGTACTGGGCTATGCCAATTCTGCCCCTCTGTCTGCCCTGTGGCCCCAGCGCTGTCCTGCCTTATCTCCTCTGCTGAAACTGAACTGGGCTGCTCCTCAGCGCTCCCCTGCTGTGCCCTGAGAAGCGCTGTGAGCCGAGAGACTGTTGCTGCCTGAAGCGCTGTAGTTCCCCCCAAGCGCTATCTCTGCTGAGCGCTGTGGCCCCAAGAACTGCCTAATTTGGTTGTGGCGCTAACAGGCCATCAAGCGCTACAATCACGCCTCAAGCGCTCTCGTGTGTGCCTTCAGAGAAGCGCTGTAATTGCCCCTCAAGCGCTCACCTGCCGAAACCTGTGAGGAACTTCCAAGCACTCCTTGGACCCGCGAGGCGCTGTGCGGTTTGAGTGCTGTGGGATACCGGCAAGCACGGCCCCCTCAACGGCGCTGCCCTCAACATATCACCACCGCAGCCCGGCCCCCGAGTGACGAGTCTCTGCGGCGGCCTCCGGAGCCTGAGGTAGGCCGCCGTGATCTCCAGTCGGCCGCGCTAGGCCTGAAGCCACCCCACCATCACAACGTGATAGTGGCGCCCGGCCACGTCATCGGCTGCTCCCCCGCCCTCGCAACTGATTGGTCCTGGGCCCAAGAAGAGCTTGGAGGCCCGGGACCTGAACAGAATCCGTGTGGAGGCTCAGGAGGAGCCCCCCACCAGCCGTCACCAGCCCCGAAGGGGCGTCCCATCCACCGAAGGCCCAGACATCGCCGGGGAAGGCGATGAAGTCAGCGCGCGCCCCGGGCGTCATCAGCACCCGAGATCTCCGCAAGGGCTCCCCCAGGAGCCGAAGCACCAGGTAACCCCCGGGAGAGGAGGGCGGAGGTCTGGAGAAGAGCGGGGCCTCCCATGAATGGAGAGGAAGCCCCGTGACCGCCCCTCTCCTGGAGAAACTGTTGTTGGGCCCCATTGGCCTGAGTTGTATGTAGGAGGTCCTCTGGACTGGGCGAGACCTGGTAGGGTACAGCCAGCCTACTCTGTTGCCCCCTCGCATAGGGGCTTGTGTTTAAGGAGCCGGGTGTTGCCAAACTGGGCCCTGTTGTAGTTGCCCCCCCCCGTAAGGAGACTGTAGGAGAGCCGAATTAGTCAGAGCCTGTTGCCTAAGTCCTAAGAGATAGTGGTACTTGTAGCCAGGCCTGAATGATGAAATGTTTTACCTATTCTTCCTGAAGTGTTTCACCTAACAACATGCCCATCCTTACTTAATCAGTTGGTGGTTCTTCTTGCCTGATGAGATGTTGATTCATACCTAATGGAATGTTATGCAGTTGCTCATTGGAAGATTTTACCACTGCTAAATGAAATGCTTTAATCCTGTTTAATGCAGTATTACCCGAAAGGCCTACAGTTATTTAATATTTAATATTTAATTATTTATGTATCTATGACTGAATAATGCAAGAAATGCTCTTTTAAGGAAAGTTAATGCGTGATTACCACTGTGATTTTTGATTGCCCTGATCTTGAACTTAGATAAAACGTATTTATTTGAATTAAACATTCTGGTGTGGTCTCAGTCTTTGCGTGCATTTATTGTCTCGGTGGATGTGTGTGCTGTGTAGTCACTTAACACCTAAGCTTCGGATGCCTACCCGCTCGAGCCAGGCTACCCCCGGGGAACTGTTGATTCCAGGTCCTACACTCTGGCATTACACAGCAATAAGGACCCATGATGGAATACAGTCACTGTTCCGACAGAGGACGAAAAAGATTCCGAAAAATGTATGATGTGTTCATGGAACATAAACGGAGTAGGAAGTAAGATTAACAATGACCACATAAATTCTATCTGTAACACATGTCAAATTATTCTACTGCAGGAAACATGGGAAACCAATCCAATTATACTACAGGGATGTAAAGGGTATTTTGAACCTGCAAATAAAATACATAAATATGGCCGTCCGAATGGGGGGCTAGCAACATTTATATCTATTGACCTACTAGCAGAGCATGAACAATTGGACACAATCAGTCCTAATATCCTAATAGTCAAGTTGGAATACAAAACAAATAATCATAATAAACCAAATACCTTAATTTTGAATAATGTATATATACATCCAACACAAAGTAGTAAAGAAACAATGTGTGCCACCCTTAATAGTTTTGTATTGGAGCAAATGCATGGTCAGACGGGAATTATCAATTACAAGAAACTTATCTGAACTGAACATAACAACGAGGAGATGAATGAACTGGTGCAGAAAAATTCATCGAAGATTGCATTAACAATAAAAGTTTGGTGTCACCAATTGAACAATGGGTAAACTTTACTCGTAAGTTGGTTAAACCCCAAGTCCCTATACCAATAATTAAGAAGAACCAAACTAAGCAAGGAGAGGAAATGAAACCATATATAAATCTAACATATACAATAACTAAACTGAAAAGAACTCGTAATAAGTTAAGAAGACAAATTTCAAACCTCACGGATAACGACGAAACAATAAGTAAACTAAAAAATTTAAATGGAATGAAGGAAATCAAGCTAAGCAAGTTTTTTGGCCAAACTATTCTTTGCAAGAAATCAAACAAATTCAAGGGAATTTTGGAAAACCATAAATGGCTTAGTGTGACCAAACAAATTGGTGGTGTCATCAACATTATCGGAGCAAGAATGGGTTAGATTCCTTGAGAAAAATAAATAAAAAATAAAGAAGACCCAGATCATAAAACACATACCAGAGTATGATACTGATGGTCAAATTGATATATCAAAAACTCAATTAATTAAATTAATCAGGAAACAACAAGATGGGGCGCCAGGACCAAATGAAATTCTGTTTGCCCTCTATAAAGAAAACCCAGATTTATGGTCACAATACCTTGCAGAAGTTTTCAAAGAAATAGTACGGACAGGCGCAATACCTGAATCATGGAGAGGGTCTTTAATTTTGCCTAGCTATAAAAAAGGAAACTGGGCACTGAAAATTATAGGCTCATTACCTTACAAGACACAGACGCTAAATTGTTTGCAGGGATCTTGCTTACCAACCTTACTGAATGGGCAATGGATAATAAGGTATTACCTCCGAATCAGACCGGATTTATTAAAGGACTCGGAACAACAACAAACATCTTAGCTTTATCACTTATAATTGAGAAATCAATTAGAACTAAGCAGGCATTGTACTTATGTTTTGTAGATTTCAGATCTGCTTTTGATTGTGTCCAAATAAGCCTCCTATGGAAGAAACTACAGCAAAAAAATATTCCAGCTCAATTGCTAAAACTGATTCAACTTCTGTACAGCAAAACATGGGTCAGAGTGAGGATGGGGGATGGCCATACACTAACAAAGAAAATACCAACAACAGTCGGCCTTAAGCAGGGATGTGTACTGGCCCCCCTTCCTTTTAATTTATTTCTAGCAGATTTTACGGTGTCCCTAAATGAAATAAACGCGCATCCACCAAAATTAGCCTCCAAACAAATTTCTAATCTGCTATACGCAGATGATGCCATCCTTTTAAGCCAAACTAAAGTGGGATTACAACGTCTAATAAACCGAATATTCACATACTCAAAAGAAAATGAAATGGTGATAAATGAAACCAAGACTAAAATCATGGTTGTCACTAAAAATTTAAGATTAAAACATAAACACAAGTGGTATATGGGGAACACCCACCTAGAACAAGTTGAAATATACAGGTACTTGGGAGTAATATTCGATGAAAAAGGAAACTATCCCCCACAAAAATTGGACATACAAAGGAAGGCAAATGCTTTGACGGCGGCATTCAGGATACTGCAGAAATCACTTGGAAATCTCACTTATCGTCCCCTTTTAAAGGTTAAAGCGGCAAAACTCCTCCCCACTCAAACATACGGTAGCGAATCATTAATCGGGAAAGATTCTGCAATAATAAATAATGCACTCTCAAAAACTTTCAAATCCCTTTTCTATCTCCCAAATAATGCATCGCCCACACAAATAAGATTGGAGTTCGGCCTAAATAACCAGCTCTATGCAAGAAAGGGCCAATTTATTAAAACATGGAATAGGATACAAAATGACCATGATAATCAGCTGTCTCAGTTATTATGGCAAGAAATAAATAACAATACGAAATCACAAGCCTGGAATTATCTTAAAATGGCGTTAGAAGAATTTGATGTTATGCCAATTTGGAACAACACAATAAACACGGCATGATTCAAAAAGGTAATTAACCGAACAAAAAATCAACTGTCGCTCGTACAAGATAAAGATATATTGGCAAAAAGAAAACATGCATGACCAATAATAAATTGGTTCACAAAAAAGCAGGTATAAGTATATTTGGAAATACCATGGTCAGAAAAAAAAGGCACATTTTTATTAAAGCAAGATTTGGTGTACTCCCGGGACTTAGTCACCTTCCCCCTTGGATGAAAATGGAGGGGCCTACACTATGCAGATTGTGTAAAACCGGTGAGGAGAATACTGTCCATTTGCTATGTATTTGTCCTGGACTTCAGATTGAAAGAAAAACTATACTTAAATCATCTTTTAATATGCGAGGAATAAGGATATGTAGGCAAGCTTTGATAAGGTGTCTGCATTCTAACGACATAAGTATGAATTCTGCTTTTGTAAAGTTTTTATTGAGAGTAAAAGCAAAACTGCGAGATTAAGATTATAAAAACGTTTTGCGCAGTTTGAAACCGTTTTTAAATTACATGATATCTATTGTAACTGGCTTAGTAGTTGGTGCTGCATCGTTTTTATCTTGTTTTAGTGGTTTTTATATTATAGTATATGTATATGTATATGTTATATTGTAAGATTTTAAGTAATTAAACAATAAAGAATTATTATTATTATTATTATTATTATTATTATTACGGATATTGTAACGGCAAGCTGAGTCAACTTCTGATTCTTTCTCCACCCTTCTGATTAAGAGTAAATTCTTAACACATGTCACACATCTGATGTTGTGTTGCGCACTACAGCACACATGTAATGTGTGAACTGTCTGAAATAAATAAATATATTTCTGAACCTTTGTGCCTGCCTCGAGAAGGCATTATGTTTTGATGCAAAGCCTTTTTTGTAATTTTTGCAGAGCTTTGCATAAGAAGTTATAGTGCTTGTACTGGACACCCATGTACCACCATATTAATGCCCCCATGATGCAAAGTGGAACAAAGCAGCACAATGTGCCAGCTCCTTCAGACCCTTACAGGTGAGTAGTAGCGCATAACAATCACCTTGATTGATTGATTTGTACTAAGAAAGGGCATTTTTCCAACACAAAAGACTTTTGTTGCTTTGCATCATGTATGTGGCTATGTAGCTGCACTAAATCTGATACAACTGCCAGCAAGTTTCCACTAAAGAGGTTCCATAAGAGAAGGAAAACTCTTGGGAAAAAATCATTTGCAAACTAAGGAGTATTATATGTGCCTCCTTTTTGAATCTCTGACTTTGAAACGCTCATCTCCGGATGAGGAACGGTGGACTTCTTTTGACTCACAAGAAACAGAAGAGGATCCAATATTCCTTCAGGATGAGCCTTTCTGTGGTGGTTTTATATTCTTGGAAACAAAAGGTTAAAGAAACAGAGACAGTGGCAAGTCTGAAACAAAACAAGAAAAATCTGTGATAACTGTACTTGTATCCATGGTTTTGGCTGTAAGTTTGAAGACACTTGTTTCAACGGGAACCCTTGGGGACAGACTATTTTGCTACCTGTGGTGCACTAGACCATGAGATATATATTTTTTTTAAGTTCACAAAATGTGGGCATTTGTTTTCACTGCTTATTTTTAACCATGGACAACAGCAGCACATGAGTTTCAGTCTGTTTAAAAGCACAACATTGTTCCAAGAAGTATTATTTTCTTAAACCGGGGCATTGCTTTATTTAAGTACAAAAAACCAATGTGCTTTAACCCACTAGTAACGTTTATGAGAATCACAACCCAAGCAGTGGTAGGTTTAAATTTCCACACCTGTGCTCTGCTTTAAGTACACAATCATCAAAATGTATTTCTTTAATTTCTTCTTATACCTTCATCAGATTAACTTCATTGCTCTGTCATTTTGATCATTGCTTTATATTCTCTTTAATTATTTTGCATTGTTGACCACCTACTTTTAGGTGGGTGATTATTTCAACCATGCCATCTACAGCTCATATCCAGACCAAAACCTCGCTTAGTCTTCATATTAGAATCCAATCTCCTACAATTATTTTCATAGATAGCTTCAGATTTAGCAACATAGAGCCTGAAGAAAGACATTAGTTCTCCTTGAACCCTTGAAATAGGGTAAATTTATCAGAACAGGCGATAATTATTATTCAAACTGACTGCTATTCATGAAATGGCACTATCTGTTTGTGGCTGATTGTGGTCAGTCAGGGGACAATATGGATTACACATAAACAAAAAGAACAGGTAAAAGCTTGACCTTTAAGTTGAAATCATTGCTTCTGGTTACTACTAGTGCTTAACATATTATTTATCTTGCTGTAATCTGAGCTATTGTCACCACATCCAAAAGGCAGAAATGGAGTGGAGGACAGTGTGCTCCGGACTTACTGCTTCTCTAAGTGACAAAGCAGAAAGACATTCTGGGCCTCATTCACAAAGGTAAACTTACAAATTTTTTCAGTGCTATCTTTTTATTTCCAGAGTTCTGCACCCCAACTGTGGAGTCTCTGCAGTCGTAAACTTACTGTTAACTCAGAATTTTTGAACTCTAAAAAATAGTAAACTTACACAAATATATACGTTTACCTTTGTGAATCAGGCCCTCTGTGAATATCCGTGTCTTGCATTGTCCTTAATTAATAAACAAATAATGCCACCAAACTCTGTCCCCTGAGTCATTAGCAACATCACTCCAAATTCCACTATAAACTAATGTGTGGTCTAGGACTTCCATCTATGTACTACAATTGACGTGCTCTTAGGATCAAGCTACCAATTGCTCCAATGGAACTTTTCTCTGAGCCTCTGTATTCACAGAAGAAAACTCAAAGTGAAGTTATGGTAAGCTTTAGTAATAACACGTTAAGTATGTTTACAAAAAAACTTACAAAGTCCCTGAAAAATCACAGTTAAATTGGAGTTATGGTTACAAAATACCACTGAAATGTGTAAGTTACATTTAGGACAGCAATCCATAACTTGCACAACAGACATACAAACCATAACTTGCACACCAGAAGAAACGATCTTGACCGCACCCTTGATGTGACAGTTGTAATTACAAAAGTCGTAAATAATCTTACAGATGAGATTATATATCATTTTACCTATGAAATCATGCAGTATTATTTAGTGGTTTGAGTATGTATTGCCATTAAATTATGTTGTGCTTTTGGGTGTTGCCACTTATTGGGCTAAATATTCTGAGGTCATAAACATTATAGCTGGTATAAGAGTTAGGGTTTGGATGTCTTTTATTCAGCTGTGCAAAGTGCGGATTCACCACAAGGACTGGCCTGAGGCCAGTTCTTATACCCATCCCCTTGTGAGTGGATCACTGACATGATGTCAACCCAAGAATTATCAAAAGACAAAAATATCAGAAATTAAATATTGATAACAAAATATTGACTCCACGTACTTAACTATAAATACCACAAATATCAAGAACACTAATATCATTGTTGAAAATATACATTTTTGTATAGATCGAAAGCACAAATATTGGAAACAAATATATTGTCACTTTTCAATAAACATACAGTATGCAAAAATATCGATCCACACAATATTATTGCAAAAATAATTGAGTAATCATTAATAAAATGCTAAAAACACTTTTCACATATAACATTTACTTTAAACAAATCCAAAACATGATGTAGTCATATTGTATTTAAATAAAAACATATTACAACAAAACATATTTACCTTTCATCCCAGAACTTTACAGTTCTAAAATATACACAATAAAAGACCCCCCAAAAATTACTATTCACTATAAACAAGTGAACACCAAACTAAATATTAATATATATATATATATATATATATATATATATATATATATATATATATATATATTCACTGAAAAAACCATAGGTTATAGACCATATATAGTTAGGAATTAGCATTTAGAAAACCTTATTTTACTCACACAAAACCATTGAAATTCCATATATAGTTAGTTGCACTAACTATATATCGCGCACCCGCAATCCACTGCTGATGATGTCACATATTACATCATTCATGACATGGTCAGTGACATCACTGATGACATCACTGATGACATCTCAAATGACATCACTGATGACATCACTGATGACGTCTCATTTGGCATCATTCTTGTGCTAATACGATAAACTTCTTCAGACTCTAATATAACCTTAGATACACTCAGTGTATACAGACACTCACACACTGCCACTCATCCATGGAGTTACTCACACACCCAGTCAGTCATGCAAAGAAACAATCTCACCTCCATTTCTTCAACTATACAGTTATACACACCTTACTTATTGAAACATATACTAACACATATTTACTCTCTTATACAATCCCTGATACAAGTTCACAATGATCGATACAACCACTCACTCAGTGGCTCTCATGCACAGTTATTTATATATGCCAACTCTCACATGTACTGTGTTTGACATATGTACTTACTATGACATGTAGCATTGAGATATCCATTCACTCATCAATACACTCATGCACACAGTCAACTGCCCATGTAGCTGTTTCCACATGCACTCTTGAACTCATACACCTAGTGAATAAACTGCTCACACATCTATGCACAGAGTCACACACCTTCCAGCCACCCCCACACAAACTCAATCTCCCATAGAAATACTTGGGCAACCAATTAATAACACATATAGCCTCTCGTATAGCTAATGATCAACACATGCAGCAGTTTACATCACAACAGACATAATGATGCACAAATTAAGACAGTTTAGTCACTAACCCGTGCATTCAGTAAGACGCATTTAATCACTCACTCATACAGTCAATCACGCACCTACTAAAACCTTCATTCAGACACTTATACATCCACTCATTCTTCAATATGTAAAACATATTTAAACTTTACAGAAACACATAATCACTGGATGTTGTCATCAGTGATGTCATCAGTGATGTCACTGACCATGTCATGAATGATGTAATATGTGACATCATCAGCAGTGGATTGCGGGTGCGCGATATATAGTTAGTGCAACTAACTATATATGGAATTTCAATGGTTTTGTGTGAGTAAAATAAGGTTTTCTAAATGCTAATTCCTAACTATATATGGTCTATAACCTATGGTTTTTTCAGTGAATTTTCAAGGTTTTGTAAATGCTAATTCCTAACTATATATGGTCTATAACCTATGGTTTTTTCTGTGAATTTCATTGTTTTTTTAACAGCTAATATCTGTAGCTGTAAAATGTATTCTTCTTTAAATCCAAAAATATATTTTATATGTTTATGAATAATTTTTTTTTAAAATATTTTTTTTTCTTCGTTCCCGCTTCGCGAATCGGGAAGCTTCCCGTTAGCTGACCTTGATGCCGCGAAATAGACCGCGAGCCGGTAAACGTTTCTTTACCGCAAGTGCCGCGTTAGAAAACAACATCGTGACGCCTCCCGTCCGCATGACGTTCCACGTTGTCGCGTGATACGTCATATGACGTGCTACGTTAGCGAACTGGTACGCGAAGCGAGTGCCAAAGCGCAGGTTTCTGGAAGCAAACCGGGAGGCCCTGCAAAGCGCTTAACGTAAACACAGCAAGTCATGTGACTTGGTAATAACACTTTTCATTGGTTCATTTCACTTTTGGTTTCCTAATGATGTAAGACTAGGTCATATAATCTAAAATGAACACTTTTGATTGGTTGAGAACTCTTGTTTTTCCCAAATGATGAAAATCCCTCCTTCTTTCCTCACTCTGACTTTCATCATTGTGAGAGAAAGACCCTTTGTGATCACTGAGCAATGGCTTCTTTAGTAGCTTCAGCTGGTGCTTCCCCACCACCTCCACCACATCCAAGGAAGAGTGGACCACCTGCTCAAGTTGTAATTCAACAAGAAGAAGAAGAAGAGGAACAGGAGGACGAGCACGAAGAGAGGCAGTTTTTGCCTGAGCAGCCCAAGACGTCTCACCGGAAAGAAAACTTCATTTGGCAATTTTTTAAAATTCCCAAAGGTCAGAAAAAAGTAAATGCAAGATACGTTACTTGCCTTATATGTCAAGATAGACTGTCCAGAGGGACCGACAAAAAATACAGTTTCGGAAACTACACAATGCATCGCCATATGACTAGGTGGCATCCTAACAACTACAGTGCTGCACAGTTTCGGAACGACCTAGATAATCTCCCTATTATGGCCAGAAGATCTGTTGTACCGGAAGTAACGGGACCAGAGGGCAGGGAGATGGTGCCAAATATACAAATGAGATTTGGTGAAGTAAAACACACCTGCGTATTTTGCGATGGATTCATTTCCTACGGAGAAAGAAGCATCACTCTGATCAACAGAGCTATTGACTATCATATGCAAGTTTGTCCGAAACGCCCAAAATAATAAATACTTCTTTTTTTTGTTTTGTTGCTCCTGTTGAGCCCTTTACAATGAATCGTTTTCATTGCCCCCTCCAAGAAAAACCCCAAAAAATATAAAACTGTTCCGAAAAATTCAAAAACATTAAAAAAATGTTCAGAAAAATAAAAAAAAAAGTTCTTTTCAGAACTACCTCCCCGTTATTAAAAAATTGGTACAATATTTGGAACTGTGCCAACCTCTATTTCTCTTAGTTCGCTTCCTAGTTCGCTCGCTGGTACGCGAACTGGAAGCGAACCAAAAACAGTAAGTATAAGGGAAGGAAACACACACTTATGTTAAAAGAAAGACAGCTATAGGGGAGTAAACTAGAGATACTATTACCCATAATCCACTACTGATGATGTCACATATTACATCATTCATGACATGCTCAGTGACATCATCAGCAGAGGATTGCGGGTTTTTTGGCAACATGCCTTATCCACGGTTTAATAACGCTGCCTTTTGCTTTATATAAGTTTTCAAATTGTATGAAATATATACCAATAGGTCTTTATGAACCTTTAGGTAGTGCTTTTGTTCATGAGGTCTGGTCGCTTCCATACACATACAGATGTTTCAAAGATGATCAAGAAGTTTATCTGAATGGAGAGGAATGCACTGAGACGCCAGATCATTCACTAATGTGTAGGCACATACAGTTACACGATTCATGCAACAAACACCGACCAAATATGGCTTGCGTGTTGCAAGGCACGCCAGTTCCTGCTATCATCCCCACGTTCAAGTTGTTGGAAAATGGTAGTTATTTGATGCTCAATAATGAAGATTGTTCTGAGTTAATTAAAAGTATTCCTTTTATCGTAACAGTAAGTGAACGGGTTATTTGCTGCAGAAATGTTCTATTTCCTCCCACACATGAACATAGGGAGTTTTCAATCTGGCCACAAATACCAACCTTGGGACACGTTTCAACGGCATGACAAGAATAAGAGCTCTTTTGTCTCAGAGAGAGGTGGCCTTGAGTTCGGCCCGTGAAACTTTCGTACTTCACATAGCGAACACCCGTACACAGGTTTGCCTTTCAATTTCAGCAACATGTTTCCGACTATCTTTAACGCATCCTCCACAAAATCCCTGGCACACTTTTTTAAAGTTGTTACCAGTGGTCTCGTGACTTCATTTGAGAAAATCTTTGGAGTCATCCCTGCTCCCTTTCATTCCATTTTCTCCACTCTGGTTCGTGGATTGCATTTTTACTTGCATTACCAGCGGACGCTCTTGTGCTTTTTTACATTTTTAAATATGGATGTCCCTCCTATGCAACCTCCGACCCTGCAGCTGCTGACACTGTTCCGCAATCGCATGCTAGAATATTATGGCACAATGCCGTTGGCGATATTAAGCACGGCATATGGATTATCTTTTCGGGTTCTCCTACTTCACCTGTGTCCAGCCTGTATTTCACTGCCTGACCTGTGATTTCGATTGGGCCATTGATTTGTGTCTCTGCGGACCGGTTTCTCCTGACGTCGACTTTAATCAGCTGATGACTCCTATCATTACTCACGAGTTGATTTGTCCTGGCGAAAGGATTATGGCTGTGGCATTGATGCATGGACTACTTGGTCCCTGGAATTTACTGGCGGCAGCACAGTCTTTCTTGGAACACAGCTTTCTTGAAAACCCACCGAGCTGTCCTCTGATGGTGATAGAGGATCCGGTGCTGGGAGAGCACGTATGTTCTTTTCCGCTTTTAAATTGGATGGCTGAACTGTTTTCGGATGAAGACGGTGACTTCCTGTTGGAGGCTGTTGCAGCTTATTTTGCATACACAGTTATGTCATAGACCTTTTTCATGTTTCATATGCTGAGTACTAGCATTTCATTGACAATTCATTGACTTAATTGTCAAGTTTTTATTATTTACCTTGCCTATTGGCTTAAGACTCGATAAAGTACTTGGCTGTTTTATTTTTCTTTAGCATTGAATTTTCCTAGTTTTTAATGCTTTACCTTGCGGACCGTCCACATATAAACTTGCAATCTGCTCTCATGAGATGGCACTTCTATTATCTTATTCAGTTCGTTTCCGGATCATGAGGAGGTGTCATCTAGGTCCTGGATATCTTTACACCGTGTTAAGTTAGCATGGGCTCATTACCGGTTTAAACGCCATTTTTCCTTTTTTGCAACTTCTGCACACGACATTTAGTTGTTGCTTTAGCTTTCCACCTAGTAGTTCATCGTGGTTTACATGAGAATAATATGTTATTGGTCTACTATCTGCTTTACTTGTTAAACTATATCTGTACAGCGAGTGCTAAAGTTTCAAGAACAACACGATACAGAATTGTTATGAGGTCTGATCTCCACGACTTCATACTCATAACATAAGTGCAACTTCTGCCAATTCTGGGCATGAGGCGGGTTTTATATTGCTTTGCCGAACACACATACACAACAGTTGATGCGGTTCACATGAAGAGAGAGCTGGTGTATGCTGATGTGATTCCTTCAAATCTAAGACACTAAAGTATGGGCACGCCCTAAACCAACACAAAGAGACCTTCTTAGCAAATAATATAATATGTGTATTAGGGAGGGTGAGATATAAGCAGCCGCGGGCCGTGGAGGGAGTTACGGTGAGGCAGGGAGGCGGGGAGGGGGAGAAGCAGGGTGGAGCCCTCTCTACCTTGCCCCTCCCCCTCCCCGCCTCCCTGCCCCACCGTAACTCCCTCCACGGCCCGCGGCTGCTTATAAGTGTTGCTAACTCTTATTCATTTACAGCATGTTAACATACTGTCACCATTCGCTTTTTATGTACTAGTAACTATGCTGGTAATTTTGCTACTGATAATATGTGTACTTGTATTCTCCACCCTGCTTCTCCCCCTCCCCGCCTCCCTGCCTCACCGTAACTCCCTCCACGGCCCGCGGCTGCTTATAAGTGTTGCTAACTCTTATTCATTTACAGCATGTTAACATACTATCACCATTCACTTTTTATGTACTAGTAACTATGCTGGTAATTTTGCTACTGATAATATGTGTACTTTTATTATCTAAGGTACTACGCCTGAGAAGACGGCATTAGTAAATAAACATTTCAAATACACATGTGTTCTTCTTAACTCCATGTTCTGGTTTCTAAGAAATATATAACGACCGACTGTTCATGAGTTCCACGTATCCTGAGGTACTATAAGTTCATATTCTGGATTGTCTAAACATTGAGAGTTTGTTATATCCAATGTGACACTGTACCTAGCTTGCTAAATAGTTTTTGATTACTAACGTGAGTTTTGGGACACCCTAATTCGCCGAGGTTCCAATCCTCTGTCCACAGTTCTGTGTGAGAACAGAAACCCTGCGACAGGGGCACCCCCGACCCTTGCTGGACCTTCATCACACTTGCGATACAACTCCAGCAATGCGCCACCTTTACGGCACAGATACATCACGCATCTGTGCTGTTTTTGCCCCGTGATGCGCCGCATTGTAAATGCAGCACACCATAGGTGACGGAACAGCGGCACAGAATGACTAACACATCCCTGGTGATGCGCCAGTCATCATAAATCTATCCCTATGCTTCTTATCTTGTTAGAGATGAACCGCCATATGTATCATCAAAGTTATTTGCATTTCCTAAATAGCGAACTTTAAGGAATAAATAGCGATTCTTTACCATTCCTAGTTTGCGATGAGCTATTTGCTAATTAGCCGAATGTAGCCCAATGAAGCCCAATGTAGCCCAATGTAGCCCAAAGATGGCCGCCAGACACACAAAAAAACAAATGTAACCCAAATATCAGCCAGATGTAGCCCAACTATAGCCCAGTGACAGAATGACCAATCAGCTTCGCAAACCTCCGTTACGCGAAGCGGAGCGCTGTTACAGATATATATCTTTTTTTGAACGTTAATTTCTCAAAATCCACTGGAGCACATATATTGAGACCTAGCAAAGGCACATCGGGCTACCAGTCCCTAATATTTTGCCAAGTTTCGTGCAAATCCATTCAGCCGTTCAATTATTATTTTTATTATTTTTTTTTGCCCCGCGGGGCCCTTTTAAAACCTCCACATCAAACCTAGGGGGTCAGCGAGGATCTACTATGCCCCCTTATAGTTATTTCCCCCTTTGTTTTGACCTCCTCTTGTCTCTCGATCCTACCGAGAGACAAGATGGCGGCCGCTACGGACTGTTTGGAATGTTGACAGACGCCGGAGAACCAATCAGCTTCGCTTCACAAACCTCCGTTGCGCGAAAAGTCCGCGAACCAGAGCGCTAACCGGTCCGCTGTTACAGATATATATCTTTTTTTAAACGTTAATTTCTCCAAATCCACTGGAGCACATATATTGAGACCTACAAAAGGCACATCGGGCTACCAGTCCCTACAATTTTGCCAAGTTTCGTGCAAATCCATTCAGCCGTTCGGGCTAAAAGTGAGGCCAACCGCCCTATGGAAATTAACATGGGAAAAACGCGTTTTGGGACCCCCCTTTTTTCTCGGCCCCCCCTTGACGAACCCCCCCCAAATTTTCAAAGGCTGCTCAGAAACAAAATGTGCCATTTTCCTGACAATTTCAGCCAATTCCGTCCACAAACGGCAAAGTTATTAGACATAGAATTTTCAAAAAACCCATAGAGAAAAAATCCTAACTATATATACCTACTGGCGACCGCCAGTAGGTAATATATATATATATATATATATATATTCACTGAAAAAACCATAGGTTATAGACCATATATAGTTAGGAATTAGCATTTACAAAACCTTGAAAATTCACTGAAAAAACCATAGGTTATAGACCATATATAGTTAGGAATTAGCATTTAAAAAACCTTATTTTACTCACACAAAACCATTGAAATTCCATATATAGTTAGTTGCACTAACTATATATCGCGCACCCGCAATCCACTGCTGATGATGTCACATATTACATCATTCATGACATGGTCAGTGACATCACTGATGACATCACTGATGACATCTCAAATGACATCACTGATGACATCACTGATGACATCATCCAGTGACTGTGTGTTTCTGTAAAGTTTAAATATGTTTTACATATTGAAGAATGAGTAGATGTAGAAGTGTCTGGATGAAGGATTTAGTAGGTGCGTGACTGACTGTATGAGTGAGTGATTAAATGTGTCTCACTGAGTGCATGGGTTAGTGACTAAACTGTCTTAATTTGTGCATCATTATGTCTGTTGTTCTGTAAACTGCTGCATGTGTTGATCAGTAGCTATATGAGTAACTATATGGGTTATTGATTGATTGCCCAAATATTTGTATGGGAGACTGAGTGTGTGTGTGGCTGGCTGGGAGGTGTGTGACTCTGTGCAGATCAATGTGTACTTGTATCAATGATTGTATAAGAGAGTAATTATGTGTTAGTATATGTTTCAAAATGTAAGGTGCTCTATGTTTAACTGTATAGATTAGAAAATGGAAGTGTGATTGATTCTTTACAGGACTGACTAGGTGTGTGAGTAACTCCATGGATGAGTGACAGAGTGTGAGAGTCTGTATAGGTGTATGAGTGCATATGATAGTGTTGTAAAGATGAGTGATTGTATGTATGAATGATTGTATGGGTAAATGAGTGAATGTGTGTGTAAACATAGGAATCACTGAGTGTGTATGTAGTAACTAGTATTGGTGTGTCAATGGTTTCAAAAATTATACTCTGTATTTAACACTGGGTGTAACAGAGGTTATATTAAAGTGTGAAGAGATGCATTGTATTGTCACATGAATGATATCATCAGTGATGTGGTCATTGATGTCAAATGAGATGTCATCAGTGATGTCATCAGTGATGTCATTTGAGATGTCATCAGTGATGTCATCAGTGATGTCACTGACCATGTCATGAATGATGTAATATGTGACATCATCAGCAGTGGATTGCGGGTGCGCGATATATAGTTAGTGCAACTAACTATATATGGAATTTCAATGGTTTTGTGTGAGTAAAATAAGGTTTTTTAAATGCTAATTCCTAACTATATATGGTCTATAACCTATGGTTTTTTCAGTGAATTTTCAAGGTTTTGTAAATGCTAATTCCTAACTATATATGGTCTATAACCTATGGTTTTTTCAGTGAATTTTCAAGGTTTTGTAAATGCTAATTCCTAACTATATATGGTCTATAACCTATGGTTTTTTCAGTGAATTTCAATGTTTTTTTAATAGCAAATATCATAAGCTGTCGAATGTCAAGTACGTGGTAAGAATTTTTTTTTTCGTGTTTATGCACACTGATCTGCTTTGATTGCTGCCCCCCACCCCTCATTTCTATTAGGAGTACTCTCTCTTTGCAGATAGTGAAGGGTAGTTAACGCAGCCCTTTCCCCCTTTGTAATCCGTCGTGCCTGCTTCTCTCTCCATTTGATTGATTGTTCTCTTTGGTTCATTCTCTATTTACAAACAAGCACAGAGTCGCAATACTCTGTTTAGTCTTTGCAGATAGCGAAAAATCGTGTAAAAAAACAAAAGGAATCGAGCAAAATCAGTAGGCCACTAATGGGATCTCTTTTGACCTCGCTAAAATAGAAACATTAGGAACAACCTGTTGAAAATAGCAATGCGTATGTATATAAGCGGCGTTCATTTGTGTTCACAGTACCCCTTGTTGATTGTTTCAATCGAGCATTGAATTGTTCGAAGTTAATTCTCTTAACGATCTTCTCTACCTGCAAACGAGGAAGAATAGGAATATTCTATCTCCCTTTGCAGATAGTGAAGGGTAGGTAACGCAAGCCTTTAACACGTCGTACCTATTTCATTCCTCATTGATTGATTGATTGTCCGAACATTGACTGTTTGGGAATTAGTTCTTTTTGGAGGTATTCCCTGTTTGCAAATAAACGTAGGAAAATCTTTGCAAGTAGTGAAAGGGTACGTAATGCGGACCGTTCTCCCCCGTTGTAATCTGTCATGCCTATCTACTCCCCACTGATTGATGCACCTTTTTCACCCGGACCATTTACTAGAGATACGTCATCTGGCCCGACCAGAGAGCACCCCTAGTGAAAAGGACATATGCAATAATAACGAAGTGATCACTGTATCCTGTTAACAGAAACTTTACCATGAAACAACCTGGAAAGAAAAAAATAGGAAAACGAAAATCAGTAGGCCACTGATGAACATGAACTTTTATTAAACAACGAACAAAGAAACGATAACATAACGTAATGATAAAACCTATTAATGTCCTAGAAACAAGAAAACGTTAAAATATGCCAGTGGTGAGAGACCAGAAAAACAGTAAGAGAAACCAAATCACCCCTCGCTGTCCCACCGCCTGCCACGCCAAAAAAATCGATAGACTAGGGAAAATGCAAGTCAGTAGAACATCCACCCCCACTCTGGAAACTTCCAAGGTGGGGCAGGGTTCCGGCTACGCCCAGCCGGGAGCAGCCCATATAAGGCAGGTCCTGCTGCCACGCCTCGGCCAGGAGATCCTAACGTAGGTTGTAGCCGGAGGAGAGGCCGAGACCAGCGGGACCCGGCCAGGGGATTGCCTTTACAACGCTGAACAGTTGCAGGGGGGGGGAATGTCTCCTCGACCCTCCCCTCTCTCTCCCAGTCCGGCCGCGGTGGCCCTTGAGAGTTGCAGGTAGTCCCGCCACATGCTCTTCCGGTCCGACCACCAACGGTCGGGGGGCCGAGGCCGACGGGATCCGGCTGCAGCCGATAAACCAAGAAACCCGTTCATGGGGCCAGAGCCAGGGGCGTCCGGCCGACATCCACCGGAAGCCCGGCCCGAAGACGGACGGGACACTTCTTTCTTTTATAATGGCTGCGACAACACTGGGGGGGGATGTCTTGCACATGCCTCCGACCCCCCCCTCGTCCTCATCGCCTGGTCCGGCCATAACAAATCTCAAGCGAGACGCCGTGGGGTGCACTGGGAGGGAGAGACGGTGCGAACAGGCCTCTCCCGCCTCCCCAGGTGGAGACTTCCCAGCTGCACCCTCAGCGCTCCAGGCGGTGGCATCCTAACAACTACAGTGCTGCACAGTTTCGGAACGACCTAGATAACGGTTCTTCCACTGTGGCCATGCTGCAACGTCTCGCCCGGCAGGGTGGAGCTCGTCCGCTCATGTGACCCCGCGATCGCCGGTAGCTGCCGAACTCTCAAAATGGCGGTCGACCTGGCAAGAGCGGGCCCAACATAAAGAAATGGCCCGGTCACTGGTTGACTCCACCACCGTAGTCCTCCACGACCTTGAAGATTCTAGAGGAGCCGCGGGAGTCTCCGACCCCCGATGGGGAATGACTGCCATGATCGCCCGTGGAGTGACGAAACTGTATCCGCGGGACGTCGGCGCTCCCATGCTGGCGCCAGCCTCACTTTGAATTACTACAATCCTGCAGACCTCACTTCCGGTGAAAGCACAGTGTGACCCGGTAGGAAAAATTATTGCACCCCCTCCCCTTTTTGACTGATAGTTCAAACCACCGATCCTTTCCTTTGCCCTTTTAACGGAACTTTGGACTGCCTCCCCCTCTTTTACATTTTCTAGAGAAAACAAAACATTAACCACTACATTAGCATAGCAGTTGACACCAGAACTGTTTTCAAATTGAAAACCAACAACATCTTCAACAGAATCCTTTTTGTTTCTGCTGTGACCCTGCTACAGCACAGGCATTGTCCCCAGCAGTAATTCTGCAATGCCGGTAAGAATAGCTGTGGTGCCTACTGGACTCACTCACCCCCGCAGCGCCCCACGTCGTTTTTTGCTGGGCGGCAACTTACTAGACATCACTTTCGTGCCATCTAGATTTCAGCGCGTTCTGCTGCCTTGGAACTATTCGCACAACAGACCGCTACTGACAAGAATATTTCATTATTGGTGCTGTCAATTTCAATAAATCTATTGGATAATTAAAAAGAAATTGCCACGGTCTCTTCGTTGTTTAAATGTTTTTACTGTTTTTGTTTTGTTGTATATATTTATATGTTATTAAAGTTTTATATTCCTACTACTTTGTTGGAGTGCTATATATTTTTAATGTGACACATAATTGTAAAAACTTTGATGTACAAAGAGTCATTCCTGGAATCTTCCGCTTCAGGCTCGGTCCCCTCCCCAATCACAATACAGGATGGTTTTCAGATAGTAGGAACACGTGTGGTGTGACGGATCTCATCGAGTGTGGGCCTTGATCTACTATAACTCCTTTGAAGAGGGGTGATTCTTTACAGCTGGGGCCATAAACTACATCTGCAGGGCTAGCTGATAGCCTGGACAATCGGACACAGAGAAAGAGGAGTGTCAGAGGGTGCGGTAGTGAATAGGGCGAAAGGGAGGTGTCGGGCGGGCACAGAGTGTGATTCTCAGGGAAGAGCAGCGCAGATGGGGGGAGGTTTATTGCCCATGCATAAGACAGAGAGCGGTGGTGACCAGTGCCTGGGGGAGATGCTTACGAGGGTGAGGAGCCATGCTACGAATCGACAGCGTGCAGAGAGTGGGTCTGGTCAAGACATCTAAAATGGCTGCCGTGCACGACAAAAGTGTGGCATTTCAAAAAAGGCAAGATGGCGCAGACAATGTTTTTCAACACTTCCTCATTTCCTTCGAATCGAACGTTAACAGACGTTGGGGCATATTACCAAAGTTAAGCGATATTTATCGCTAACGATGCTTACCAACCAATTTTTTACCACTAAGCATCGTCAGAAATTATCGAAGATAAACCTTACTATTATCAAGGTTTATCGCAAATGCGATAATAAACGGCCGCAATGCATGAATATCGCTAAAAACTCAGCGATATTCATGCATTACCGAGCTAATACTCTTAGCCATGTTATCCACCTCCCATTGGATAACATGGCTAAGAACTGCTCAGGGCAGGTGTTACTTTTTGGAGATATTCGCGCTTAGCGCGAATATCTCCAAAAGTTGGTAATAGGAGATAGATATCTTGCATGTTGTAATGCAAGTTATTGTGGTATATGGAACTCATACCATAATCTCTCAGGAAAGCAGAAACTGATCCTTTTGGGACCGCCTAAAAAGGCCTAGGGGGTGAGGAGTACTCTACTTTGCCCCCTTTTCACGTTCCGAACTATTTTATTTTACTCTCTTCTGTAATTACACAAAATAGCAGCGATAAGATGCATCGGAGACACACAGTGAGAGAAAGGAGGCCGGAGATGAAGAAGACATGTCAAATACACATTGGAGATAATATAGTGGCAGAAGGGAAGTAAATATGAGTAAACTTACCATGTAACATAAACATGTTGCACTCTATAATATAAGTCTCATTTTATACTACAATCACTTCGCTACAACCTCATAAATTAAAAATAAAAATGAATAATGTCTCAAACAATTTTTGATTTCTAAATATAAATTTATTCTTCAGAATTTTCTAAATTTGAAAGAACTAGTAACATGTCCTCATCAGCAATGTCCTCATTAAAAGTCTCCAATGATGATTCTTGTAACTCTATGGTCTCCAAACACTCGATAAATTCGCCATCAAGAGATTGATCAAAAAAATCATTCAAGTCATCTCCTCCTTCTGACAATATTTCATTATTGGTGCTGTCAATTTCAATCAATGTAGTGGAATCATTCAAGTCATCTCCTCGTGACAATATTTCATTATTGATGCTCTCAATTTCAATCAATGTAGTGGAATCATTCAAGTCATCTCCTCCTTGTGACAATATTTCATTATTGGTGCTGTCCATTTCAATCAATCTAATGGAATCATACAAGCCATCTCCTCCTTGTGACAATATTTCATTATTGGTGCTCTCAATTTCAATCAATGTAGTGGAATCATTCAAGTCATCTCCTTGTGACAATATTTCATTCTTGGTGCTGTCCATTTCAATCAATCTAATGGAATCATACAAGTCATGTCCTCCTTGTGACAATATTTCATTATTGGTGCTCTCAATTTCAATCAATGTGTTGGACAATTCAAAAGAAATTGCCACGGTCTCTTCATTGTGAGCCATTTTATTTTGAAATTGCTTGCTGTAAATTGCAGAAAAAAATAATCACTTTCATTTATCGTCTTTAGTAATACATAATATAAAACTAACTTTATCAAGTATTTAGTATAACAGAAGGACTGCAAATAAATAACAGAAAACATTTTTCAAATTATCTTCAAGTGTACAACATAGTTCCCCATACAAATTAACAACTCACCTTTTTAAAAGTAGCAGAAGTGTTAGTACTGTGTAAATCAAACACCAGAAATTCACCACCAAAAATTCCTCACAAATGTACCTCAGACAGTAGTATCACAAAATGGCTGTGGTTTCCTCTCATTTCACATATATACATAACCAATTAACTTTCATCACACACAAATACAAAACCAAAGTAACATTTTAATTGGTTCTAAATTTCAACACTTTCAAATGTGTTTTCCCCATGCAATTTTCCATAGGACATTTACATACGTCTACAGCCTGAATGGCTGAACGGAATTACACCAAACTTGGCAAAATGGTACATCAAACCTAAGAGGTCAGGAAGGATCTACTATGCCCCCTTATGGTCATTTCCCCCTTCGCTTTGGCCTCCTCTTGTCTCTCAATCCTACCGAGGGACAAGATGGCGGCCGCTACGGACTGTTTGGAATGTTGACAGACGCCGGAGAACCAATCAGCTTCGCAAAGCTCCGTAACGCGAAAAGTACGCGAAGCGGAGCGCTGTTACAGATATATATCTTTTTTTCAACGTTAATTTCTCAAAATCCACTGGAGCACATATATTTAGACCTAGCAAAGGCACATCGGGCTACCAGTCCCTAATATTTTGCCAAGTTTCGTGCAAATCCATTCAGCCGTTCGATTATTATTATTTTGTTTTTTTTTTGCCCCGCGGGGCCCTTTTAAAACCTCCACATCAAACCTAGGGGGTCAGCGAGGATCTACTATGCCCCCTTATAGTTATTTCCCCCTTTGTTTTGACCTCCTCTTGTCTCTCGATCCTACCGAGAGACAAGATGGCGGCCGCTACGGACTGTTTGGAATGTTGACAGACGCCGGAGAACCAATCAGCTTCGCTTCACAAAGCTCCGTTGCGCGAAAAGCCCGCGAACCAGAGCGCTGCCCGGTCCGCTGTTACAGATATATATCTTTTTTTAAACGTTAATTTCTCAAAATCCACTGGAGCACATATATTGAGACCTACAAAAGGCACATCGGGCTACCAGTCCCTACAATTTTGCCAAGTTTCGTGCAAATCCATTCAGCCGTTCGGGCTAAAAGTGAGGCCAACCGCCCTATGGAAAACTCAATGTTAAAAACACGTTTTGGGACCCCCCTTTTTTCTCGGCCCCCCCTTGACGAACCCCCCCCAAATTTTCAAGGGCTGCTCAGAAACAAAATGTGCCATTTTCCTGAAAATTTCAGCCAATTCCGTCCACAAACGCCAAAGTTATTAGACATAGAATTTTCAAAAAACCCATAGAGAAAAAATCCTAACTATATATACCTACTGGCGACCG
Organism: Lissotriton helveticus; assembly: GCF_964261635.1. Lineage (NCBI taxonomy): Eukaryota > Metazoa > Chordata > Amphibia > Caudata > Salamandridae > Lissotriton > Lissotriton helveticus. Next base: position 1,942,582,552 of record NC_136063.1, on the reverse strand, counting down.
CCAGTAGGTAATATATATATATATATATATATATATATATATAAATTATTTTTTAAACAAAAATATGAAACTATATATTATACACAAATAGTAAAACACAAGTTAGCAATTACCATAGAAGGGTTCAATTGATAAAAAAAATCTAACTATAGTAAACCAACAAATAAAATTAAACTATAAACAACTTTAACAAATAAAACCAAACAAACAATTAAATCAACATTATAAATTCACCCTTATTAGAACAACTACATATTTCAAAAATGACAAACGTTGCAAGACGAGAAAACTCTAACAAATTATTTTTTCAAACCATTAAAGAAAAAACTTATACATCTTACCACCTTTAAACAGAGTAAGTAACACATATTCAAACTGAAACATAACTGTTAAGAAACATCAAAATATAAAATAGCAAATAAATATTAACACACTTTTCAACGTTTGCCTTTTTTACACCAGATCTTCAAAAAGACAAAACTGCAACTTGAAAGTCGATAAACTTCCAGAAAATAACAACTTTGACATAGCAGCAAAATGAAATACAAAAGTGAGCGTACATAAATAAATAACTAATGATAAATTCACACAAATAGCAAACAAAACAATCTTAATGACCTCAACCCATACAAACTATCAAGTATCATTTAAAATGTAACTTAGGCTCTCTTTTTCATTCAGCAGAAATGAAAGCACATGCTGCACATAAAAGAACACCTCAGAGGGAAAAGTTACAAAGCTGGGTGAAGCATCTCACCAGAACATACATGTAAGTATACAAAATAGAAGTAAATGCATTTTCAAACATGTTAATAACAAGCTTTAAAGATATTCAATATTTATACTATTACAATACTTACCATGATAGGAGGACGCCAAATGTAGCACTTCACAGGAAGGAAAGCAGTTACTAAATCATGTGGGCTATACCTAAAACCAGGAAAGTGCATCATCAGAAACTATAAGCTGGAAATGTACTCACTATTATTCTAATGCCTCCTATAGGAATCATATTTTAGTATATTAATATAACAAAATACATTTAAAAAGTCTAAATTAATAATTTTCTGTAACTTGAATTTAAGTGGATTCTACGTTTTTTTAGTTTTATTTCCTAAATGTAACCCCTAACCTTTGACAGTGAGTGTCTGAAGTGGTGTATAAGTGTCTCAGTATGTACGTGAGTGGGTGTTAGAGTGTCTGAGTGCATGAGTGAGTCTGTGAGCGAATGCATGAGTCTCTGAGTGGGTCTGTGAGTGAGTGCATGAGTCACTGAGTGGGTCTTTGAGTGAGTACATGAGTTTCTGAGTGGGTCCGTGAGTGAGTGCATGAGTGTCTGAGTGGGTCTGTGAGTTGGTGTGTGCATCTCTCACTAGGTCTGTGAGTAGGTGCAAGATTGTCTTTGAAGGTCTGTGAGTAAGTGTATGAGTCTCAGAGGGGATGCCTAAGTGTTTGAGTGGGTCTATAAGTGGTGATGTGAGTCTCTCTGGGAATCTGGACACCTCACACACCACCTTCGTGTTATTTTGTTCCTGGGTCCCTTCTGATCTAGTTGCCAGAATCTCGTTGCAACTCGGTGAGACCGATTCTTGGCACCCACCTCCTTACTGTGCGGGGTGGTGCCTGTACTACGCTACTGTCTGTGCTTCTTACCTCTGCACAATAGAGGAGAGATTCAGCACTGCGGCGCGATTTGCAGCCAGACACAGTGGAAAATGGATCTTAAGTCTATTCTTGCTGGACCAAGAAAGATAGACCTAAGACCGAGCGGATTTGGCGCAAAAGCATGTTTGATTCCTCCTTTCACGGTTACTCTAGTCACATTAATTATTCTTGGTCAGAATTACATAGATACCACTTCTTATGCTTGTGATATTTTGCAGAAACATTCGGGCTGGCTAATCAATGAAATATAAATTGCACTGGTCTGCTAGTCAAAATATTTTTGTTTTTGTAGTTATTTAATTTATTTATTTATTATTTATTTATGCGATTTTATATAGCGCGAACTTTACCCGAAGGTGTCAGAGCGCTTTACATAGGACCCAGTTACAACCATAAGGACTGAAGGTTACATTCGGAAAAACAAAATTGCAAATTTTTGACTTACATAAGAACCAGTTGAAAACATACGGACTTAGGATTACATGCGTTATAAAAAGGTACAAACAGAAAAAAATTGCAAATGTACAAGAGATAAACAGCCTGATTCATCAAGCTGATTTGCGCTCGCAAAGGGCCAGATTCTGAGAATCTGGCCCTTTGCGAGTGCGATTTTTGCATTTGGTATTCATCATCCCAAATGCAAAAATCACTATTAGCGAAATCGCATATTTGCGAGGAATTGGATTTGAGGAATCTCTAATAGAGATTCCTTAAATGCAATTCATCAACCAAATAGAAATAGCGAAATCGCAATATTTGGTCTCAATTTACCACCAGGTCTGACTTGGTGGTAAATTGCGTAAATAGTGTAAAAAGCACTTTAGTGCATTTTTTTCTTTTGCATGTTACACACACACATGTCCTTTGGACATGTGTGTGCGCAACACCTGTTCAAATGTGCATTTTAGGGGTGCTACAGGGTGTCCTTTGGACACCCCTGGCACCCTTAAAATCGCTATCTGATTTGCGAGTAGCAAATAAGGGATACTCCCCATTCATTCCTATGGGCCTTTTGGCCCATAGGAATGAATGGGGAGTTATTCCTTTTTTTGCGAGTAGCAAATTGCTACTCGCAAATAGAGAACAAGGAGTTGGTCTGTGAGTTGGTGAAGGAGTGCCTGAGAAGTTCAGCCAGTGGGTGTTTGAATTTCTAAATGAATCTTTGCATGGGTGGGAGTCTCTGAGTGGGTCAGTGAATGGGAACATGAGTATCTGAGTGAGTCTGTGAGTCTGTGTGTGAGTTTCTCAGTGGATATGTAAGTGGGTGAATGAGTGTTTGAATTAATCTGTGTGTATGTGTGTGCATGAGTGTCTAAGTGTGTCTGCCAGGGGTGCATGAGTCTCTAAATTCTAAGTAGGTCTGTTAGGGGGTTCATGAGTGAGCATGTGTGTCTGTGAGTGGGTACATGAGTGTATGAGTGGGTCTGTCACAGGGTACATGGTAAATAAATGGGGGTACACAGGAGCAGGTTGTCATGCCAGTTCCCCCTGTGATGGTCCTCCTGACAGCTTGCTTGCAGTCTGCCACCCTTTTCTGCTTTTGGTTTTGTGCCTCCTCTGCTCGTTTTCTGCTCATTTATCTTCTTATTCTCTCCTCGCTCCTTTCCCTATTTTGCATTTTTTGGGTCATTGTGCTCGTTATTTTTTCTCACTCCGCTAGCTCCTTACTTTTATTCTGCGTCTTGCAGCTTCTTTCTGACCCTTATTTTGCCTCCTGCTGCTACCTTCTGACCTCTTTTTTGCCCCTTTCTGCTCGTTCTGACCTCTATTGTGCCTCCTGCTGCTGGTTTCTGACCTCTATTCTGCCTCTTTCTACTGCCTTTTGACCTTTATTCTGCCCCTTTCTGCTAGTTTCTGTCCTCTATTTTGCCTCTTTCTCCTCATTTCTGACCTTTATTCCGCCTGTTTCTGCTCATGTCTGACCTTTATTTGGCCTCTTGCTGCTTGTTTCTGTCCTCTATTTTGCCTCTTATTGTTCGTTTCTGACCCTTGTTTTGCCTCTTTCCACTAATTTCTCAACTTTATTTTGCCTCTTGGTGCTAGCTTCTGACATTTATTTTGCCTCTTTCGGCCCATTATTCACCTTTATTTTGTCTCTTCCTGCTTGTTTCTCACCTTTGCTTTGCTTCTTTTTGCTTGTTTCTTACCTTTTTTGCCTCCTCTGTTCATTTCTAATCTTTATTTTTGCCTCTTTCTGCTCATCCTTTGTTTCGCCTCCTTCTGCTCATTTCTAATCTTTATGCTGCCTCTTTGTGCTCCCGCCGGACCTATATTTTGCCACTTTCTGCGTGTTTCCCACCTTTGTTTTGCCTCTTTCTGATTGTTGTTTACCTTTATTTTGCCTCTCTCTGTTTGCTGCTGCTCATTTTCTGCCTCTTTCCACTCGTTTTCACCTTTCTGCCCCTTTCTTCTCGTTGCTGACCTTTATTTTATCTCTTTTTGCTCCTTTCTCACCTTTATTCTGCCCCTTTCTGCTAATTTCTGACCTCAATTTTGCCTCTTTCTCCTAATTTCTGAATTTTATTCTGCATCAGTCTGCTCATTTCTGACCCTTATTCAGACTCCTTCTGCTTCCTACTGACCTTTATTCTACTTCTTTCTGCTTCTTTCTGGCCTTTATTCTGCCACTTGCTGCTCGTTTCTGTCTTCTATTTTGCCACTTTCTGCTTGTTTCCCATCTCTATTTTGCCTCCCTCTGATTGTTGCTGCTCATTTTTTGTCCCTTTATGCTCTTTTCTCACCTTGTTGTGCCTCTTTATGCTCATTCCTACCTTTATTCTGCCTCTTTCTGCTAATTTCTCACCTTTACTTTACTCTTTCTGCTTGTTGTTGACCTTTATTGTGCCTCCTTCAGCTCAGTGCTGACTTTTATTTTGCCTTTTTCTGCTCATTTCTGATCATCTTTATTCTGACTGTTTCTGCTCTTTGCTGACCTTTATTTGCCTCTTTCTTCTCTTTTACCCTGGCACAAGCGGGGAGCCTCAAGCCCCGCAGTTTTAGCCAGCTCCTCACCTCCTGCAAAAGCTTGCATTGATGTTGCATGGAGGGTGCTGCTGAATGGCATCTCCCTTCAGGTATGAGCAATTGTTTCATCTCTTTCCCCTCCTGCATGTCTGCGGGCAGGCAAAGAGATGAATCCTCTGCTTCCAGAGAGCATGAGCACTTTGACAGCACCTGCCCGCCTGAACCACAGTGTCTGCTTTAGCTTGGTGGGAGAGGTGAGCTCCCACCAAGCTAAATTAGTCTGCTATGTCCCCGGGTGGGCACCATGGAACCTAGCAAGAACCAACTCTAGGGGGTGGTAGTCCCCAGAAAAAGGGCTGTGTGGTCCCTGGATCCAAGAAAGGCCCATGATGGGGGCCACACACCCCCTCCTTTAAAAAAAAAGAAAGCCCCTGTGAGGTGGTGGTCCCCAGGGCTTGGGATTCTGCACAGTCCTCTGCTCCACATTTACCTTAGCTCTACGGTGGTGGTGGTGGTCCCCGGGACTCGGAGTCCACAAGGCCCTGCCCATTTCTCTGTATTTAACCCCATGGCAGCGTTGGTCAGTGGGGCTCGAGTGGGGGTCCGAGCGCCCCTCTGCAATATTTAAAATAAGCACCCATGAGGTGGCAGTTTCCAGGGGAAAATTAAGCTAATGGAGTGTGGCCCCATCTTCCCCCCTCCGTTTTTAAAAAAAAAAGCCTGCAATCCCCAGGTCCTGGCCCACCCGAGGGCCATAATGCAAACCAACATGGAAGACCAAGCTTTGATTATTTTCTAATTTTGCCCTAGATTCATGGTTCTGTCACATTACAGTGCTTTTTAGCCCTGTCAGTGTCAATGGGGAACCCCAGGGCCACAGTGAGAAGGTCTGGGTATTACTACCCTGCCACCTTTTCTTTTTAAACAAAATGAGGGTGGTTCTCGGCTGAAGTCGAGCCCCATGATGGCTGCCAATGAAGACTAACAGATTTCAGGAATGTGACTGTTGGATCCTCAGAGGATGGGTACCCCTAAATGTACAAAATTAGATTTCTGAAAGTACTAAATGGATTTGCACCAATTTATAAAACGGGCGCTTTCTGGACCAACAGCTACCTTTCCGCCAAATTTACCACAATTCCGTTCAGTGGTTTGGGCTGTAGCTGTGTCTAAAATACCTGCATGGGGAATATGTGTTTTGGACCCTCTTCTTCACGGCCCCTGCTTCACAGATCACCTCAAAACCTTCAATGCAGCAGCGGAAGTGAGAGGCAAACTAGTTTTGAAAATGTCACGAGGATTCGTCAAACAGCACCAAAGTTTGTGGCAAAATAAAAAATCCTATGCTTAAAAACCTTTGATAGGAAAGCAGACATTTGAGGTGAGTAAATTTAGTGTTGCTGGTGTTGCACGGTGCTTTATACAGGAGTGGCTCTCCATCTAAACTTGGCAACCACCCAGAGTTCTCTGCTTTTTTGCATACTTTATGCACCACTCTATGCCTCAAAGGGTATTGTTTTTGCTTATACTGGGTGCTCCCTTGTGTATGCCAAAGCCAAACCTCTCTGAGGAGCTATAATGATAGCGAACCACATGTAAGGGGTTGCTTTCATTCCTTCCAGGTTGGCATGGATGGTATTTTACCAATCCAAAGCTGTAATACTGTGGCTGGAGTGGTAAAAGGCTTTTGTCATTTTACAGCTGGAAGTGGATGGCACTGTGCTGACCCTGTGTATAAAGACTTTGCTGTAGAAATGGTACAAGACGTTTCACTTTCTATCTCAGCAGGGATGGCATTGTACTAATCCTATGCTTACAAACTTTAATAGAAAAGCAGACATTTGAGGTGAGCAAATTCAGTGTGTCACTGGTGTACTAGGGTGCTCTACACAGGAGCTGCTGTCTGCCCAAATTTGGGAACTACACAGAGTTCTCTAATTCTTTTTTCATAATTTATGCAGCACTCCATGCCTCAAAGGGTATTTATATATATATTGGATGTCTGCATCGCGATATACTGGCGGCGGCGTCCGCTGGCGAAGCCCCGACTCATCTGGAAGGGTACTCCGTTCTCCGTCCACCTTGCATCTGGCTTCCTTGTCGTCAGGAGTACCCGCCGGACAGCTGAAAACACAGAGGGTCCAACACGGCGAAACCGGAGCTGTCGGCTCCCGGTCCAGAGAACTGATCTCCTCAGTAAGTGTGGCAAAGCCCCGAGTGCGGCAAGTCTCCCCCCGACGCCAGCTGTCTCGACCTGGCATCGCCAGCCGACACGGAGTGTAAGGAACTTTCCGAAAACCCACCAGAAACAGACAGGAGCGCGGAAGCAATACACTGGTGCATTTCCGCCTGACCTGTCCGGTTTTAAAGTGAAACACCGACTGAACTGTGCAGCCGCCCAGAGTATGCGTGAGCCAGCTGTCTCAAAACGCGAGGTAGTGTGAGACAGCACACAGTGCGCAAAAATCTCTGGTAAACGCAAATTAATCCACAAACAATATGGGAGATGAATACTTATGAGGACGTGAGGAGTCAGCGAAGGCAATTTTCTCAAGGGCACAAAGAGACCCTCAACCAACAGGAAGCACAGAAACCATAATGCCCGCATCCAATCTACGCCAAAAGGTGAATAACCTTGAATGTCTGAGATGCCGTTAAATCAGCAGGTGGTGGGAGGCCACCTCCTTACAGAACTACCTTGAAATTAACCGTATCCCAAGAGGGCTCTGTATTTTTATCACCCCTACACTTGCGAGACCAAAACCTAAAGTATTACAGGATTGGGTGGACAATACCACGGCATGCTCAAAGCGCATGTTGGAAATACTTATCGACAACGCGTGGGAAGAGCAGAAGCTGCTGATATCTCAGATACATGAGGTCCTTGACGATCTCAAACAGGAGAAAGACCAACAAGAAGTCAACAAAATCATCAAAACAGTGGAGGACAAAATGCAAGCCTTCGAAAATGATGTGGTGGCCAGAAAACAAAGGAAGTTCATACGTGACGAATGAGACTATGCGGCTGGTCGCATACTAACATTTGCTAGAAAATACGACAAATATGAAAACTTACGGTAATGAACTTAAGCAATAGAATTTTATCTGATGCAGAGAATGATGTACTTAGCCTAGGTCTATCATTTTGTCCTGATAAAGGCTTAGATTATGCGCAAACAAGGGTAGCCTCTACAAATTTGAACGCAAATTGAAACTCTGTAAATTTCATGCTTCCAAGAAAAACAAAACAGGGGCAAACCCAGATGGTACCTCTGATGAGGAAACAGGCTTAAGAATCAGGGATGTCCCAGCACTACAAGCTATGACTGACCTAGCTGAACAGACTCCTAACAACGCTACCATTGCTATCATTGATCCATTCGATTCCACAAGTGCTAGTGAAATCCCAGACCATTTAGGGGTAGAAACAGGGCAAACGCCTAGAACTAACTTCAGGGCCCAATCCAAATATATCCCGATACTACCCAGGGACAACATAGATGTGTTCAGCGAACTAGTGGCTCATGATCTCCTCTCCCTTATGGGGAACCATAACACCAGAAACAATCTTACCAAGGGTCAGTGGGCAGCGATAAATAATCTCCAAAAAGATCGAAACATAATTACCAAACCCTCAGACAAGGGCGGAAACATTGTCCTGCTTACTTGGGAAATGTACCTTAAAGAGGCTTACCACCAACTTAATGACAAAACCTGTTATGCCAAAGTAGATAGGAAATACCTTGTAACCCTTAAGGACACATACCATGAGAAACTCAAGATATGGCATGAACAAGGTCTTCTGAGCTGGGATGAAAAACAATACCTCACCAACACTAAACCCGCCACACCAATGCTATACCTCCTGCCCAAAGTCCACAAGAGCGAAACCAACCCGCCGGGATGACCAATAGTTTCCTAATAAAACAGCCTCATGAAAAAAACCAGCACCTTTGTAGATCACTTCCTATTTCCCTATGTTAAAGAATTGAAAACGTACATACGAGACACAACAGATTTCCTAGATAAAACTAGGAACATCCAAATGGGTGACGATGATTGGCTGGTATGTCTGGATGTGGAGGCGCTCTATACGAGCATATGGCATGAGGATGGCCTTAAAGCGTGCCAGTTCTTTCTCAGAGATCGCAAAGTGGGGTTTTTGCAACACACTAACATACTGCTCGAAATGGTTTCCACATGTCTCAAAGAAAATGTTTTATGTTTGAAAATGCGCATTTTAAACAACTGCAGGGCACTTCCATGGGCACTTCCTTTGTCCCAGCTATGCCAACCTCATGGTTGGCTGGTGGGAAAAGCAAGTGCTCTGTTGAATGAACAAACAGAAAAATGGGCATTGAATGTTACCAAATGGCTAAGATATATTGATGATATCTTTTTTGTATGGAGAGGATCAGAAACAGAGCTGAACATGTTCATTGATTGTCTGAATTGTAACAATTTGAACCTGCGATTCACTAGACACTATAGCCAAGCATCCATTGATTTTCTTGACCTCAAATTGACAGTAGAAAAAGGAAAAATAAGCACCAATCTTTTCTGCAAAGCTACTGCAGGGAACTCCATCCTACATTCTACTAGCGCACATCCCCCTAGTTTCAGATGGGGTATCCCGTACAGCGAATTCCTTAGAGCCAAACGCAACTGTAGCTCTGAAGAGGCCTACAGGCAAACCAAGAATGACATGAAACTCAGGTTCAAGGAAAGAGGGTATTCAAGAAAGGGTATACATCAGGCAGAAACCAGAGTAGAAGTAAAATGCCGGGTGGAGATACTAGGAGAGATTAGACCCGCCGACAAGGACAGTCACATAAATAGGACAGCACACCCAGGTACTATACCTGCACTAGGAGTAACTATTCCTTATCACATTAGCACTCCCGCACTGAGAACTTGTGTTGCACTTTGATTTATGTAAAACCTTTTACAATGCTTTGTTCGACTTGTTTAAACTTTGGAAACACTGTAAACCATGCTGCCCGACCATGACTGTATACCAATGTACTCTCAACATGTTATACCCTGACTGAAATATTTCAAATCAACCTGCAGTGCCCCTGTTTTAATTATTGCACAAATGTCATCACCTTACTAGAAACGATATTTCCTCTATGTGACAATCTAACATATTGGAAAAAATCTCTTTTTTTGATTGATACAAAAAAACTTTATGTAATGCACTGTTAACACTACTTCCAAAACTGTGACCATTAACATGTTGGAAAAGACTCTTTTTTCTATGCCCATGTGAATGACTAGTTGTAATGCACCTTTACATACCTGCACTGTGGAGACGTGGGTCATGTGACCAAGACCACGGACGTGGTTGAAACGCGTCGTCTTTTTTGCCAGTAATAAACTCACCTGCTGCAACTACCTTGTGGGCTCATCTGAATTCCTTGTTGTTTGCTGTTAGATATATATATACATATTACCTACTGGCGAAAGTAATAGTTACATCCTGGTTTCCATTGGAAAAGCATTTATTGATTGAACGAATCTTTATGAAATTTTCCAAAACTTTGGACTTTTTAAATCAGCTCCTATCTTGAAAGTTTGGGATTGATTCATTAAGGGGGGGCTGAGAAAAAAGGGGGGTCCCGAAACGCATTTCCCCCAATTTTGCGATGAGCTACAGACCGAACTGCTGAACAGAATTACCCCAAATTTGGTACAAAGGTAGTGCATGGGTCAGAAAGCGACCTTTTGTTTAAATGGTGTAAACCATTCAGTAGTTGCTGAGAAATTAGACAAATAAAAGTTTTGATAGCTGGGCAGAGCCTAAGTTCTGTGCACGAGCTTCACTGTGATCAGCTGCCAACACTCCAAACCAGGAAGTGTTGGCAGCCATCTTGTGTGTCGGTAGAAGCGAGTCACCAGATAACAGAGAAATAAGGTAGAAAACATGAGAAGGAGGCAGGGTAGAAACAGGCTGACCGCCTACGCCTGCCCAGGGGGTCCCAGAAGGACCCCCAGGGCCCAAAAAAAACATAAAGAAATAAAATAAAATTGGTGCAATTCGCGCTGGGGTTGCGGGTTCCTGCGTTTTATTGTTTTGAGACCACGGGGTGGGCTAGGTCTAGGGGGGGCTTTTTAAAAAAAAATAGCGGGGGCTCGCTGGGGCTGCGGGGGCCCGCTGTGGTCACCCCAGTCCCGGGGCTTACTGGGGTCCCCGCAGTCCCGAGGCTTTACTTATGTTGGGAGGGGTGTTGCACGGCCCCTCTCTTGGAGCCCTCCATTTTTTATTTTTTTTGCAGAGTTTTATATAGACCCAAACCGAATCGGGTATCAGAGCGCTTACATAGCACCAGTTACGTTACATGAGGACAGACACACATCCATTTTAGGCACGGGGAGATTAAGTGATTTGCCCAGAATCACAGGAAGGTTTTGGCGTCGTTACCGAGACACGAACCCAGATCCCCAGGTCCGAGGTCGAGCACCCTAGCCGTTAGGCCAACTCCTCTCCATCTGCTTATAACTTTTCGTGGGTTCCTGCGTGTTATTTTCATGAGACCCCGGGGTAAGCTAGGTCTCGGGGATTTTTTTTTTTCAATAGCGGGGGCTTGCTGGGGCTGCAGGGGCCTGCTGGAGTCCCCGCAGACCCGGGGCTTCACTCATGTTGGGAGGGGTGTTGCGCATCCCCTCTCCTGGAGCCCTCCTTGTGCTTATAACTTTGGCGTCGTTTGAAGAATGTTTACGAAATTTATGAAAAAGCTTCTCTTTTTGATCAGCTCCTATCTTAAAAGTTTAGGAGTGATTGGTCAAGGGGGGGTTGAGAAAAAAGGGGAGTCCAAAAACGTGTTTTCTCAATGCATTTTCCATATGAAACTTTAGGCTAGGCTACAGGTTAAACTGCTTAACTAATTATGCCAAATTTGGCAGGGGGAAAGGTCTTGGTCCAGAAAGCGCGCTTTTGTAGAAATGGTGTAAATCCGTTCAGTAGTGTTTCGAGATATTAAAGGAAAAATATATATATATCTGGATATGCCTAACTGCTGAGCACAAGCTTGCCTCTGATTGGCTGCTAACACTTCAAACCAGGAAGTGTTAGCAGCCATCTTGTGTCTCGCATCCAGTGAAAATATAAAATAAAGGTTCCAGGGGCAATTTAATATAGCGGAGCTCTGTGTAATAATGATTTGGATGCAGTGAAGTTTTAAGATTTATTAACGGTAAAAGAGAAACAGGTGAGCACCAGGCAACACGATTTCAACTCAAGGACACCAGTAGGAAGATAACCCTTTCACGCTTCTTGTGCCCAACATCACAACTTCGCAGCTATGCCGTTAGAAGCCAGTCTGTCGGATCGCAGCTCTCTACCTTTGCGAGCTAGTACCCTGCTGTACCTGTACCTCTGCGAGCTACTACGCTGCTGTTCCTTTGGGAGCAGACGGCTTGTAGTTCTGCGTCTGTGAGTTGAGCGGATGGGCCGCAGTTGTCTCTCTGCGAGCCTGGGTGCAAACTGTTCATAAGTCGGATGACATGAGCTTAGAAAAGCCATTTTGTGATTCAGTCCATCAGCTGGCATCTGTCTGAGGCATTTCTGAAAACATACCGGAGTTCTTTCTGAATTCTCTTAGGGTCTAATCAGCTCCGTACCTTGGTTTTTAGAATGTAGGAGGTCTGGTATCTCTCTCTCAGTACTCGATTTCCCAGCAACCCGCATGGGTAGCATGGAAACACTGGAGCTGGATTTCTTGGCAGGAGAAAGTACAGCGTCTCTCAGTGTGCGCAGCTGGAGGGTCGGCTTCCTTCGGGACTTGCTACAGCAGGGCCCGTCGGGCAAGTAGATAGTCGAACTGCTCCAAACCACTCTGTGTTTGTTTGGACAAGTGTGGGCATATTCATACCTTGAAGGTGCCGAGTTTGGCATAAGATTGGACAGAATAACGTCATTAGAGACTTAATTCTCTGAAAACTTCAAGAGTTCTTGGATAAATCAATATTCGTGCAGGGGGAAGTCCCTGACTGCTGAAGGTGGGTTTTTCCAAGAAATCGTTGTAGATTTTCGGAACTAGTGGAAGTAGCCAAGCCGTATTAGGACTACTTGAGCTGTGTCTTAATATGGTTATGATTTCCATGCCTATATAAGGATACGGTATTTTATACCTATATAAGGGCATGAATCGGGAAAATTACACTAGGGTTCTAAAACGCTATACAACAACATGAGACATCTGTGTGGATATGAATGTTTATTGCACATTCAGTGAAGTGTTGCAACTGTAGCAATACAGGGCCATGGAAATTTGAAGTTTAAGTTTTTGGCACATGGAGGGCAGCCAATTAGAGACAAGCTCGTTGTCGGAGTTAGGTGGCCACAACATACATACTTATACAATCACTTCGACAATCCTCACGCACTGATAAATTCACTATACACTCTGCTTGCAGTACTCTAGTTATGCAGTCTCTACATACGTACTTGTACAATGACCGAGACAAAGTTACATAACTAAAGTTTTCCCCCACTGTCAAAGGTAAGATGGTTGCATACGCTGTCCAGAGCACTATGTAATGTGTTAGGGCCCAGGGGCAGCATGTTGCACACATGATGAACACACAGACACAGATAGATAGTGGAACTGGGTACAGGCACGTGCCCTCGACTCCTTTTTATTACCAGGGTCACATGTCCAGGGACGTCTGTGGTGGATGAGTGTGTGGTGATTGTAAGCCAACCCTCCGGGAATAATTGGTGCTGGCAACAAGTACAACAGTAATCATTGGATCAGACACAGAGATTCAATTGTAAAGGGTCAATGATTTGTGCTGCACTAAGGTACGTGCACCAGATAGGAAATAATACAGAAAAGATTCTGTAGTAAAGGGTTCATGACTTGTGGTACACAGAGGTAGGACAGCAGATGTGAAATTATACACAAAATATTTTATCATAAAGGGTTGTAGTGACCACTACACAGATGTATTTGTAATTTCAGTGATAATTTATTGGTAACTTCGTCCAGCTATAAAGAAAGGTGCAAGTATGATCTCTGCCACATCACATCTGGTATCGTAAACGTTCTCCAACTCTCAGGTGCAGTAGTCAGCACAGACATCGTGGAATGTTTTTAGTCACTTCCTCCTAACAAAGTTCGAGCACAAAGAGTACAATTCTCTCTGTAATAAATAAAACATCTATTAATGAAAACTATGAGGAGTTTGTCTGCTTACAAGCTCTTGTATTCAGTTTAAAATTATTGTTGCGTGCCACAGAGGTATCACTCTCTGGACTACAGAGTGTTTATATGAACCATAACAAGCGTTCTCTAATCTTAGATGACGACCCTCTGGGCACTGCAATTTGAATGGCGTATGCGACTGTTTTAGTTCAATGAATATATATCCAATGATTTAATGATGCAAGTTGTTCAATGAATATAAATATTTATTAATATTTATTCACTCCATGTGTGTATCCATGTATATATACAATGATTAATTCATCTTCTGATGTCTGTAAAACATTTGAATAGTTGTTCACAATGCATTTTGTGCTTTCATAACCATTTCATCAGGGGAAGTCTAAATGAAAATGAAAATTGCCTAAATGAGGGTTCACACCCTAATATACATATGATTACATGTTCAAACAATATCTGTCACATTAATTTACAAAAGAAAAGATTGTGCACGCCGTGCACTATGGTTGTATCTCATGACTTGCCAAATGATTATCAAAAGGTGCAAAAAATGTGAAAAATGGTGTTCGGTGTGTTTGTTGTTAAAAATCTCATGAGTGACGCAGTGTTGAACATGAAAAGTGCAGGTGCAATTACATGTCGATCAAGAATGGATTACCATGCTTCACGTTATGGATATCAAAAAAATAGTGCCATGCAAAGGTGTGTTTGGTTGAAGCGGGACTTAGTTGATAAAACATTGTGCAGCATGCGGTTAAACAATATGTACCGTAACAGTGTCTTAGCGTAGTGCTAAAACGTAAACAAACATTGTATAAATCAAGGTGAAGTCCGGTGCCGGGATCTTACCTTCTCCCACATTTCTTTCAATTCTGTCTTCTCAGACTTAGCAATATATGACGTGACATAGCGAGCAACAGCAATTGAGTTATCTGTAACATATAGTATGTCCACATCTTCAAAATCACCGGATTGTAATCATTAATGTACTTCGATTCTTCTGTTATATTATAAGTATTTTTGGGTGATTTTCAAGTGACAGTATGCCTCACTGCTGACATAACACTGTTCACTCTTCTTTGCGATGACTAATAGTGCACTGAGTTAATAGTACTTTTGGCGCTCAGCGTGTACATACCCTGCGATGATGTGTGGCCCGGGGGGGCCGCACTTGGATCAATTTTTTTTGTCTATTGAATTCTGCCTCAATAACGCCACGTGGCGATGACTTATGGTGCACTGAGTTAGTAGTACCCTTGGCGCTCAGCGTTTATTACTGTTAGTTGTTGTTCTCATTTGTGACAAAAAAAAAATTTGTGGAAGCTATTGTTGGAAAACTGGGGATATCAGTAACCCTGGGCGTAGTGGGCGTAGTGGGGCTTCGTGGAGCTACGTGAAGTGGGCGAGAAACTACGCCCACCTCCGCACTCCGCGTAGCCCCACTACGCACCGCAGGCCTCCATCCCGCCCTCCCTAAATACTTTAAATTAAAAGTGGAAAAGAATTAAAACGCACTTACCTTGCCCGCCGCTGCCCGCCGCTGCCCGCCGCGTCCCCGGGGCTCGCTATCTTCATGGCTGCCGTCTTGTGTACTAATGCGCATGCGCGGGCGACCGCGCATGCGCATTTCTCGTGAGAAATGCGCATGCGCGGCCGCTCGCGCATGCGCATTAGATACACAAGACGGAAGCAATGAAGATAGCGAGCCCCGGGGACGCGGCAGGCAGCGGCGGGCAAGGTAAGTGCCTTTTAATTCTTTTACACTATTAATTTAAAGTATTTAGGGAGGGCGGGAGGGAGGCGGGTGGCGGCCAGCTACGCTCCGTCTGCGGAGCGTGCATAGTGCCGGATTCTACGCCTGCTACGCAAAATGCGTAGAAGCCGGCACTACGCACACTCCGTGCACGGAACGTAGCCGCCCGCCCAGGGTTAGATATCAGCTGTTACTAGGTTCATAATAAAGTGATCATTTAAAATCACGGAAAAAACTATAGCTTTAAAGAAGATTATAATTAGAAATTAACATTTAAAAAAACACTGAAATTCACTGAAAAAACCATAGGTTTCATGGACGTTATAGTTACAAATTAGCATTTAAAAAACCTTTGAAATTCACTGAAAAAACCATAGGTTTCAGGGATGTTATAGTTAGTTGGACATTTCACTCATACAAAACCATAGAAATTCCGCTGTTATAATTAGTTGAGCTAACTATAACTCCCGCCCCCGTAATGCACTACTGATGACGTCACATATTACATCATTCATGACATAGTTAGTGACATCATTGATGGCATCACTGATGACATCCTCCACATGAAAATCTAATGCATCTCCTCATACCTTAATACAATCTTTGATACACCAACTCTAACATACAGACTACCATTTTCGAAAGGATAGAGATACCAATACCAGTTATTAAGTATGCACTCACGGATTCCTAAGTCTACACACACATCCTCTCATTCATTCATACAGTTACTCATAGATAAAGTGACTCATCAATACATACTATAATAGGCACTCATACAACTATACAAACACTCACCTCACCATCACTCATCCAGAGGTTCTCAAACACCTAGTCAGTCATGCAATGATTCAATCACTCTTCTATTTGCTCACCTATACAGTTATACACACACAGCCTCACTTATTCATACAGATACTAACATATACTTACTCTCTTATACAAACAGTGATACAAGTACACACTGATAAAATACAGCCACTCTCACAATCATTGGCTCTCATGTATAGTCATTTATATACTCCAACTCTCACATGCACTCTGTTTTACATATGCAGTTACTTGGACATGTAGCACTGAGATATGCATTCACTCACCAACACACCCATACACACACTCACCCACTCATACAGCTGTCCCCACATGCATTCTTGAACCCATACACCAAGTGAATGAAGCACTCACACATCTATGTACAGAGCCACACACCTCCCATCCGCCCACACACACAGCCAGGCACCCCTATAAATACTCATGCAACCAATCAATAATCCATATAGATACTCATGTAGGTACTCAACAACGAATGCAGCCTCTTACACAGCAATAGATAGACTGATACAGGCATTCACACACTTTACTCACTAACCCATGCATTAAGAAAGATACATTTAATCACTCACTTGTACAGTCAGTCACGCACCTACTAAATCCTCAATCCAGACACTTATACACCCACTCATTCTTCAATACATATAGGCATATATATTCGCGTGACAACCAGCATCACGCTGCAGGAGGCCCCCGCACTGCAAGCTGGCCCCGGTCACGCTGGTCCTTCTGCTGTTGTGGAGTTTTTCGCACCCAAGTGATTGGGAGGACTGGGGCCCACCTGCCGACTCGGCAAACGAAGAGAACAGTGTTGGAGTGATTTTGCTCCACGCCGGGCGGACTGGATTTCCGGACCTGCCCCTGCTAACATCAATGCCGGGACTCTATGGTTGGTGCGGTTTGGGGAGACGAGGGGATGCCAGCAGTGTTATTACAGAGGTGACTTTGGCTCGTAAAACTTATTAACCCCGTTTCTGCATTACATCTGCCCATAGCATCCTGGGACTTGCAGTGTGGGCGCATTGGGCGTCCTACAACTTTAAGAACTTACAGCCACTCAACTTGCTTGCTGTTTGGGGGCGGAGCCTATTTGTCACCTAGCAGGTGCGGAGTTGGTATTTATACCGGTGAACTACATCCCCATCCTGCTGCAACCTTCTGGCACTGAAGAGGCTACACATCAAGCCCAAATGCATTCGCCCTGTTACTGGGTTGTTTTTAGCATTAAAGGCAACTCCTCTGTTTGCCCGCTTGTGGCCCCTTCTTCTTGCCTGTGGAGAAGTTTTTTGACATTTAATTTGCGTGACAACCAGCATCACGCTGCAGGAGGCCCCCGCACTGCAAGCTGGCCCCGGTCACGCTGGTCCTTCTGCTGTTGTGGAGTTTTTCGCACCCAAGTGATTGGGAGGACTGGCGCCCACCTTCAGACTCGGCAAACGACGAGAGCAGTGTTGGAGTGATTTCGCTCCACGCCGGGCGGACTGGATTTCCGGACCTGCCCCTGCTGACATCAATGCCGGGAATCTATGGTTGGTGTGGTTTGGGGAGACGAGGGGATGCCAGCAGTGTTATTACAGAGGTGACTTTTGCTCGTAAAACTTATTTCCCCCGTTTATGCATTACATCTGCTCATAGCATCCTGGGACCTGCAGTGTGGGCGCATTGGGCGTCCTACAACTTTAAGAACTTACAGCCACCCAACTTTCTCGCTGTTCGGGGGGCGGAGCCTATTTGTCACCTAGCAGGTGCGGAGTTGGTATTTATACCGGTGAACTACAGCCGCATCCTGCTGCAACCTTCTGGCGCTGAAGAGGCTACCTATCAAGCCGAAATGCATTCGCCCTGTTACTAGGTTGTTTTTAGCATTAAAGGCAACTCCTCTGTTTCCTCGCTTGTGGCCCTTCCTTCTTGCCTGTGGAGAAGTTTTTTGACATTTAATTCGCGTGACAACCAGCATCACGCTGCAGGAGGCCCCCGCACTGCAAGCTAGCCCCGGTGACGCTGGTCCTTCTGCTGTTGTGGAGTTTTTCACACCCAAGTGATTGGGAGGACTGGGGCCCACCTTCAGACTCGGCAAACAACGAGAGCAGTGTTGGACTGATTTTGCTCCACGCCAGGCGGACTGGATTTCCAGACCTGCCTCTGCTGACATCAATGCCGGGACTCTATGGTTGGTGCGGTTTGGGGAGACAAGGGGATGCCAGCAGTGTTATTACAGAGGTGACTTTGGCTCGTAAAACTTATTTCTCCCGTTTCTGCATTATATCTGCCCATAGCATCCTGGGACCTGCAGTGTGGGCGCATTGTGCGTCCTACAACTTTAAGAACTTACAGCCACTCAACTTTCTCGCTGTTCGGGGGCGGAGCCTATTTGTCACCTAGCAGGTGCGGAGTTGGTATTTATACCGGTGAACTACATCCGCATCCTGCTGCAACCTTCTGGCGCTGAAGAGGCTACACATCAAGCCGAAATGCATTCGCCCTGTTACTAGGTTGTTTTTAGCATTAAAGGCAACTCCTCTGTTTCCTCGCTTGTGGCCCTTCCTTCTTGCCAGTGGAGAAGTTTTTTGACATTTAATTCGCGTGACAACCAGCATCACGCTGCAGGAGGCCCCCGCACTGCAAGCTAGCCCCGGTCACGCTGGTCCTTCTGCTGTTGTGGAGTTTTTCACACCCAAGTGATTGGGAGGACTGGGGCCCACCTTCAGACTCGGCAAACAACGAGAGCAGTGTTGGACTGATTTCGCTCCACGCCAGGCGGACTGGATTTCCGGACCTGCCCCTGCTAACATCAATGCCGGGACTCTATGGTTGGTGCGGTTTGGGGAGACGAGGGGATGCCAGCAGTGTTATTACAGAGGTGACTTTGGCTCGTAAAACTTATTAACCCCGTTTCTGCATTACATCTGCCCATAGGATCCTGGGACTTGCAGTGTGGGCGCATTGAGCGTCCTACAACTTTAAGAACTTACAGCCACTCAACTTTCTCGCTGTTTGGTGGGGCGGAGCCTATTTGTCACCTAGCAGGTGCGGAGTTGGTATTTATACCGGTGAACTACATCCACATCCTGCTGCAACCTTCTGGCACTGAAGAGGCTACACATCAAGCCCAAATGCATTCGCCCTGTTACTGGGTTGTTTTTAGCATTAAAGGCAACTCCTCTGTTTGCCCGCTTGTGGCCCCTTCTTCTTGCCTGTGGAGACGTTTTTTTACATTTAATTTGCGTGACAACCAGCATCACGCTGCAGGAGGCCCCCACACTGCAAGCTGGCCCCGGTCACGCTGGTCCTTCTGCTGTTGTGGAGCTTTTCGCACCCAAGTGATTGGGAGGACTGGCGCCCACCTTCAGACTCGGCAAACGACGAGAGCAGTGTTGGAGTGATTTCGCTCCACGCCGGGCGGACTGGATTTCCGGACCTGCCCCTGCTGACATCAATGCCGGGAATCTATGGTTGGTGTGGTTTGGGGAGACGAGGGGATGCCAGCAGTGTTATTACAGAGGTGACTTTTGCTCGTAAAACTTATTTCCCCCGTTTCTGCATTACATCTGCTCATAGCATCCTGGGACCTGCAGTGTGGGCGCATTGGGCGTCCTACAACTTTAAGAACTTACAGCCACTCAACTTTCTCGCTGTTCGGGGGGCGGAGCCTATTTGTCACCTAGCAGGTGCGGAGTTGGTATTTATACCGGTGAACTACAGCCGCATCCTGCTGCAACCTTCTGGCGCTGAAGAGGCTACCTATCAAGCCGAAATGCATTCGCCCTGTTACTAGGTTGTTTTTAGCATTAAAGGCAACTCCTCTGTTTCCTCGCTTGTGGCCCTTCCTTCTTGCCTGTGGAGAAGTTTTTTGACATTTAATTCGCGTGACAACCAGCATCACGCTGCAGGAGGCCCCCGCACTGCAAGCTAGCCCCGGTCACGCTGGTCCTTCTGCTGTTGTGGAGTTTTTCACACCCAAGTGATTGGGAGGACTGGGGCCCACCTTCAGACTCGGCAAACAACGAGAGCAGTGTTGGACTGATTTTGCTCCACGCCAGGCGGACTGGATTTCCAGACCTGCCTCTGCTGACATCAATGCCGGGACTCTATGGTTGGTGCGGTTTGGGGAGACAAGGGGATGCCAGCAGTGTTATTACAGAGGTGACTTTGGCTCGTAAAACTTATTTCTCCCGTTTCTGCATTACATCTGCCCATAGCATCCTGGGACCTGCAGTGTGGGCGCATTGTGCGTCCTACAACTTTAAGAACTTACAGCCACTCAACTTTCTCGCTGTTCGGGGGCGGAGCCTATTTGTCACCTAGCAGGTGCGGAGTTGGTATTTATACCGGTGAACTACATCCGCATCCTGCTGCAACCTTCTAGCGCTGAAGA
This sequence comes from Lissotriton helveticus, assembly GCF_964261635.1. Classification (NCBI taxonomy): domain Eukaryota; kingdom Metazoa; phylum Chordata; class Amphibia; order Caudata; family Salamandridae; genus Lissotriton; species Lissotriton helveticus. The sequence goes on along the minus strand of NC_136063.1, from coordinate 1,942,561,794 downwards.
GGCTACACATCAAGCCGAAATGCATTCGCCTTGTTACTAGGTTGTTTTTAGCATTAAAGGCAACTCCTCTGTTTCCTTGCTTGTGGCCCTTCCTTCTTGCCTGTGGAGAAGTTTTTTGACATTTAATTTGCGTGACAACCAGCATCACGCTGCAGGAGGCCCCCACATTGCAAGCTGGCCCCGGTCACGCTGGTCCTTCTGCTGTTGTGGAGTTTTTCGCACCCAAGTGATTGGGAGGACTGGCGCCCACCTTCAGACTCGGCAAACGACAAGAGCAGTGTTGGAGTGATTTCGCTCCACGCCGGGCGGACTGGATTTCCGGACTTGCCCCTGCTGACATCAATGCCGGGAATCTATGGTTGGTGTGGTTTGGGGAGACGAGGGGATGCCAGCAGTGTTATTACAGAGGTGACTTTGGCTCGTAAAACTTATTTCTCCCGTTTCTGCATTACATCTGCCCATAGCATCCTGGGACCTGCAGTGTGGGCGCATTGTGCGTCCTACAACTTTAAGAACTTACAGCCACTCAACTTTCTCGCTGTTCGGGGGCGGAGCCTATTTGTCACCTAGCAGGTGCGGAGTTGGTATTTATACCGGTGAACTACATCCGCATCCTGCTGTAACCTTCTGGCGCTGAAGAGGCTACACATCAAGCCGAAATGCATTCGCCCTGTTACTAGGTTGTTTTTAGCATTAAAGGCAACTCCTCTGTTTCCCCGCTTGTGGCCCCTTCTTCTTGCCTGTGGAGAAGTTTTTTGACATATATATATATATATATATATATATACAAAAGAAAAGGGTTGCCCACATTGAGGAAGCCACACGCATGGGGTAAGTATTCACCGCTTTTATTTGAAGAAGGCTGCAACATGTAATCAGGACACCTCAAAAGTCTATGTACCCGACGCGTTTCGTGCACCCTTGCACTTAGTCATGGGTAATGAAGTCAATTGAGCAGCCCCTCGCATTTTAACCAGCACCTGATATTCATGATGAGGCACGCCTCAAAGGGAGTTCCCAAGCGCACTGCATGCTGGCTCCTGTAGTGCTCGTGTCATCCTACTCAAGTGAGCTGCGGGGCACTGCCACCATTCCGACCAAATAAAATCCCAAGTGGGCTTGGAACGAGTCTGCTGAAAACCCTGCAGCACCATAGAACCTTCTCAGCGCATCCCCATGCCTCTTCACAGCAAGGCGCCCCCAGGCGCCGGCATCTGACCAACTGCGTGGCGGAGCCTCCTCCCGACCGGACCGGCCGTATACATCCAAAAGAAAAGGGTTGCCCACATTGAGGAAGCCACACGCATGGGGTAAGTATTCACCGCTTTTATTTGAAGAAGGCTGCAACATGTAATCAGGACACCTCCAAAGTCTATGTACCCGACGCGTTTCGTGCACCCTTGCACTTAGTCATGGGTAAGGCAGTTGGCAGGGCAGTTGGTCTCATGCCGGCGCCTGGGGGCGCCTTGCTGTGAAGAGGCATGGGGATGCGCTGAGAAGGTTCTACGGTGCTGCAGGGTTTTCAGCAGACTCGTTCCAAGCCCACTTGGGATTTTATTTAGTCATAATGGTGGCAGTGCCCCGCAGCTCACTTGAGTAGGATGACACGAGCACTACAGGAGCCAGCATGCAGTGCGCCTGGGAACTCCCTTTGAGGCGTGCCTCATCATGAATATCAGGTGCTGGTTAAAATGCGAGGGGCTGCTCAATTGACTTCATTACCCATGACTAAGTGCAAGGGTGCACGAAACGCGTCGGGTACATAGACTTTGGAGGTGTCCTGATTACATGTTGCAGCCTTCTTCAAATAAAAGCGGTGAATACTTACCCCATGCGTGTGGCTTCCTCAATGTGGGCAACCCTTTTCTTTTGGATATATATATATATATATATATATATATATATATATATATATATATATATATATATATATATATATATATATATATATATATATATATATATATATATATATACCTACTGGCGGTCGCCAGTAGGTAGTTATAGTTAGGATTGTTTTCTATAGGAAATCCGCAACATTCTATTGGAAATAACTTTGGCGCCGGTTGAGAAATCTGCCTGTAATTTTCCTTAAATTTGCCTCGCTGCGCTCCGCTCCTTCCCTGAAAGTTTGGGGGGATTCGTAAAGAGGGGGCCGAGATAAAAGGTGGGTCCCAAAACGTGTTTTCCCCATGTTAATTTCCATAGGGCGGTTGGACTCACTTTTAGCCCGAACGGCTGAATGGATTTCCACAAAACTTGGCAAAATTGTAGGGACTGGTAGCCCGATGTGCCTTTGCTATGTCTCAAGATATGTGCTCCAGTGGATTTTGAGTAATTTAGGTTCAAAAAAATATATATATCTGGGCGGAGCCTAACCACACATCTGATCTGATTGGCTGTCAGCACTTCATCCAAGAAGTGTTGGCAGCCATCTTGGGACCAATATACATGATAGCACCTCATTAAAAGCATTGTAGTTAATAGAGGGTTTTAGGACTTTAGTTACATTATAAATCATTTGTTGATGGTACCATACTCATTTTAGGAATTGTGGTGTGTTCTAAGGTGATTTTACCATGTGAAAAAGCCTTCTGCTGTGATATCATGAATCATGTTTGAAAGAAAACTAATATCTCATGATTTTCCCACAGTGGTTTGGAAGGGGATCTATAAGCTAAACTGAAAGCATATTTTCTGTAAATTCACATTATCTTTCTCAGTCATGTGAGAATGAAGTCTGACATTCTCAGTAAAACATGTACATCCATCAAGGACAGAGACTGTCAGTTGATTCCTTTGTGTTCTACTGCAGCCTCCTAGAGTGTTCTAAAGAACAACTAGAGCGCTAACAGTCCTACTTATTACAAAGGTATAGCACACCTGAAGCCATCGTGATGGGAATAAAGTGGTAACTCTTAAAACATTTAATTTTAAAAGGAACACAATGAGGGGGTATATTATGCCATAGAAAGTATTATTAGTGCTGCAGAAAGAAAAATTAGGGCACATTTTGAGTGACTTCTCAAATCCTCTTCAATTTCATAAAAAAATTCTGACATGCAGTCTCCCAAGATGGCCACCAGAGACAAAAGAGCCCAAATGTAGCCCAAATATCACCCAGATGTAGCCCAAGTATAGCCCAATGACAGAATGTCCCAGAGTGTTCTAAAGAACAACTAGAGCGCTAACAGTCCTACTTATTACAAAGGTATGGCACTCCTGAAGCCATCTTGATTGGAATAAAGTGGTAACTCTTAAAACATTTAATTTAAAAAGGAACAAAATGAGGGGGTATATTTTGCCATAAAAAGTATGATTAGTGCTGCAGAAAGAAAAATTAGGGCACATATTGAGTGACTTCTCAAATCCTCTTCAATTTCATTAAAAAATTCTGACATACAGTGTCCCAAGATGGCCACCAGAGACAAAAGAGCCTAAATGTAGCCCAAATATCACCCAGATGTAGCCCAAGTATAGCCCAATGACAGAATGTCCCAGAGTGTTCTAAAGAACAACTCGAGCGCTAACAGTCTTACTTATGACAAAAGTATGGCACACCAGAAGCCATCTTGATTGGAATGAAGTGGTAAGTCTAAAAACATTTAATTTAAAAAGGAACAAAATGAGGGGGTTCATTTTGCCATAGAAAGTATGATTAGTGCTTCAGAAAGAAAAATTAGGGATCATTTTGAGTGACTTCTCAAATCCTCTTCTATTTCATTAAAAAAATTCTGACATGCAGACTGAAACATGCACTTTGAATACCAGCAGCAGACTTCCCTGGTGAGCAGTAGCTTTACTACAGTGATCTAATGAGCAACTAGAGTGCTAACATTCAGAATTTATGGCAAATGTGTGACACATCTGAATGCCTTCTTGATGGAACCAAAGTAAACAAGCATTGAAAATGCAATAGATCTCGCCCTCATTTAAGTTAAAGCCATTCTGTTCGTAATGAGGTGGCTTTTTAGCTCAAAACAACACAACATCATTAATGTTGAAAGCTAAGGAAAAGGGGAAAAAAGGGAAAAGAGAAACCCTTAATGTAAAAGTAGGGGATACACCCCGTTATAAAAAACGATGTAAATAGGAAAAGATCTCCGGTTCCAATAATGTACATAGGAATTGTAAATATAGCAAGGAATTTCAGTATGCACAAGAAACATAGAAAGTTTGTCAAAGTCAACCGTTTTTAATTTTGCACTAAAGCACTTTATTCAAATGCCATGTTTAAACCTGATGTAAATAGGTGTAAATAGTACACTACAAGATGGCCGCCACAGCTATGACCAAATACCATCATCTATGTCTATGAAATGAAATCTAGCGGTGGAGTTTTTGCACAAACTGACACTGACGAAGCTAACTGGCGAAACGCGTCTGTCAGGGGTGAAGGGGGGTTTGGATACGAATAAACTTTGATCCATCACGATATCGGAGTGCTTGCCGTTTTTTCTTGACCTGGACAGGTTGGATTGTGTAGCGATATCGAAGCGCCTTATCAGCGCCGGCTTAAAGCACCCGGGACATCTGGAGCGGCGGCGGTGAAGGACCTGTGCATTAAACATTTTTTGGCCGTCTGACCCGAGAATATGGAGCCGGAATCTAACTGAGCAAGGAGCAAGGAGGACGATCCACCTCCGACGACGAGGAAAGATTGGAACAGTTTGGAGAACCGCTGATCACCCGCACTCCGCGCTGCACGAACGGAGGGCGCCGACGGAGAGTCGGAACCCAACGAACGACAACAACGTGTGCGGTGAGTGATTTCAGCGTGTTGCCGACATGACCACTGTAGAAATGTATGCTCCACCTCGGTCCCGCACGATGTCATAACAAACTTTTCCAAAACCCCGAAAAGACAGAAGTGGCTTACCACCGCCCCGAAATGAACTGAAATTTAATAGAGTGCATACTTGAGAAACTATAATACTGAAAATGGCCACCCTGGGGGAACTCACGGGGGAAAGAAAGGCGGCCGCTGACTTAATGTTTATGTCGGCAACAGAGAGACCGACAAGCTCAAATAATGCCATCACACCAACAGCACAAGTATCCAGCCTGAAAAGCCTGTTTCAACAACTGGAGAGATTACAGGAACGGGAAATAAGGAAGTGGTGGGAGGGCACCTCGCTGGAAAGATACATTGACTGCAATAGAATTCCCAGAGGACTGCAAATTTATACAATCCCATCATATGAAAACCCGGACCCGGCCCTATTAAAAGACTGGGCAGAATACACCGTGGAGTCAGCCAAGGGAATGGTTAGAATGCTCATTAAGTATGCTTGGAGCGACCGGGACAAGTGTATAAAAGACATGGCAGACCTAGAAAACACTATTGCAAAAGAGAAAGATACAAGAGCCAGTGAGGAATTGAGAACAGCTATGGCTAAGAGATTGAAGGACTATGAAATGGGCATACGCAGAAGAAAGCAAACTAAGTTACAAAGGGACGAACAAGACTATCTATCGGGGAGGATTTTAACGTTCGCCCGGAAATATGATGCCACAAGAAAAAGACTCGCTCAAGGAAATGAAAAAACAACGCCAATAGACACGGAAGAATCTGAAGTGGAAGTGTCTGATGGGGAGCAGAATGCCACTGCAGGCAGAAAAAAAGAAAAAGAACATGAAAAACAGAAAACTTTTTTCGACGAGTTCCAAGTTATGAAGGAAACTCGCCAGAGACCACAGCAGAGGAACCACCCCCCCCAACAAAATCCAAGCGGAGGACGAGGAGGAGGAAGAGGCACAAGGGGAGATACACAAGAGAGAACCACACCGATGGTGACCCGAAGTGTCTCCAATCGAAGGAGAAGATAACTGAAATCCAGGGTAACAACATCATTAATTTATCAAAAAGGGACCTGTCTATAAATGAGATCAAAGTACTTCAGAAAGGCTTGAGCTTCTGCCCGACAAGTGAGTTTAACTTGGTGGACACCAAAATAGATCTTTTTAAATATATAAGGAAACTGAAGTTTAAGAAAATATTTCTGCAACATCCAAGTAACAAACAAAATGTGACAAACCCAGAAATAGTGGAAGGAACAAGGGTAGAGACAGGAGAGGACAGTCTTGTAAATATCCTGCTAACCCCAACACAAGAGTTACTGGACCAAGAACAAAGAGAACAGAACACACAGGTCAGAGATCCAAGTAATCTCAGGAATAAATAAAAAAAACTGCCAAATACATCACATGATGCTATTGATGTTTTTAGTGAAGCCATAACGGCAGACTTGGAGAGAATGGCAAACAAAAAAATGAACATAAAGACATCCAACATTACTAGGAAGGAATGGGAAGCGATAAAAACCCTGCGAGACGACAAGAAAATTGAGATCAAGCCTTCAGATAAAGGCGGGAATATTGTTGTCTTTAGCAAAGAAAATTATGAACAGGAATCACTGAGATAATTGGGAGATAAAGACTGCTATGCTATGGTGAAAAGAGAACAATATGTAAAAAGTACCATAGAATTCAGCAGACTATTAGAACAATGGAAAAAGGATGGTATGATCAGCCAGGAAGAACATTCTTTTCTATCATGTGATTCCCCGGTCCTCCCCACTTTCTATCACCTGCCAAAGATCCACAAGAATGCCAAAAGACCACCAGGGAGGCCGATTGTTTCGGCAATCGGCAGCCTTTTGGAGAACACTTCTCGCTTCATAGATCCTTATTTGGCTCCAATTGTGAAGGATTTACCCTCTTACGTAAGAGACACGCAGGATTTCCTTCGGATCATGGACAACATCATCTGGAAAGAGGACATTTTGTTAATAACACTAGATGTTGTTAATCTGTATACATGCATAGATCATGAGCAAGGACTGAGTGCGACAAAGTGGTTCCTAGATAGGAAACATGAGAAATTTCGGACACATAGTGAAATGATTTTATGCATGATGCGTTTTTGCCTATACAACAATTTTTTCCTTTTTTCTGGTCAATTATACAGACAAACAAGGGGAACTTCGATGGGATCGTGCCTCTCCCCCAGCTATGCGAATTTATTTGTTGGCTGGTGGGAGAAGCAACGAGGCCTGGGGAGAAGAGAACGAAAGATGGCAAGAAAACATACTGATGTGGACTAGATACATCGATGATCTTTTTATTGTTTGGCGCGGTGACAAGATCTCGGCTGAGAAGTACATCTCTGCGCTAAACAGTAACAATCTGAACCTGAAATTCACAAGTACAATAAGTGATACTAGTGTATGTTATCTTTCTTGATCTAGAAGTATTTGTGAAGAATAACCATCTGCACACTAGACTATACAGGAAGCCGACGGCGGGGAACGCCATACTACACGCGGCAAGCCATCATCCGAAAAGTCTAGTTAGAAACGTACCCTATGGCGAATACCTACGCTTAAAAAGAAACTGCTCAGCGGAAATAGATTTTAGAAATGCCCAGCTTGATGCTACTTATAGGTTTCAGGCTAGAGGCTATGCAAAAGATGTATTAAAGCAAGCAGCCGCTAAAGCAGACACCATCAACAGAGGGGATCTTCTGTTGGTGAAAGAAAAGCAGGGTGAGAATGATCAGGTCAGAATGATAACCACATTTAATGTGAAATCAGGAGATTTAGAACAATCCTTTAAAAAGAACTGGCATATATTAAAAACAGATAATACCTTGAAAAGATACATCTCCGATAGACCCATGATTACATATCGGAAATGCCAGACACTATCAGATCACCTGATTCACAGTCACTTTGTTCCCCCTAAAACATCTGAGTCAGCAAATAAGGTCACTGGCTTTTTCCCGTGCTTACGATGTAAAGCCTGCAAGCATAGTCAAAAAGTTAAAGAATATCCAGGAAGAACAGGGGAAAGTAAACCCAATAGGAAATTCATGAAACATCTTAACTGTAATTCTGATTTTACAATATACTGCCTCGAATGCCCTTGTAACAAGCGGTATATAGGTAGCACCATTAAACCCACAAAACTAAGAATACTGGAGCATATGAGGGCTATCGCGAATAATGATAAGACCTACCCGGTAGCCCGGCACTTTGCTGAGTTTCACAAAAGTGATAGGGATTTACTTAAATTTTACTGCATCGACCAAATCACAAAATCAGAACGCGGGGGAGATAGAGAAAAGAGACTGAGGATTACAGAGTCTAAATACATTCTGGACCTAAAAACTATGGTACCGTGGGGTTTGAACAATGATGCAGAAATGTGGGTGCACCTGTAGAAGAGGATGAGGCTATACCTTTAGGGTTTACTTTGGAAATAGAGTTAGACATGTATATATATACAAGATGAAACTAGTACATCATATCACTGAAGAAAATGAAGGTCGTAGGAATGTGTGTACATATGTGTATATATTGGCTAATACAGGCAGAAAACCAGGTGTGAGCAGAATCAGTATGTAGATTTTTGTACAATATGGGAACCTAAGACCAAAGCCCATACAGGGCCTCAAAACAACACAACATCATTAATGTTGAAAGCTAAGGAAAAGGGGAAAAAAGGGAAAAGAGGAACCCTTAATGTAAAAGTAGGGGATACACCCCGTTATAAAAAACGATGTAACTAGGAAAAGATCTCCGGTTCCAATAATGTACATAGGAATTGTAAATATATCAAGGAATTTCAGTATGCACAAGAAACATAGAAAGTTTGTCAAAGTCAACCGTTTTTAATTTTGCACTAAAGCACTTTATTCAAATGCCATGTTTAAACCTGATGTAAATAGGTGTAAATAGTACACTACAAGATGGCCGCCGCAGCTATGACCAAATACCATCATCTATGTCTATGAAATGAAATCTAGCGGTGAGTTTAAAATGGCTATGGAGTTTTTGCACAAACTGACACTGACGAAGCTAACTGGCGAAACGCGTCTGTCAGGGGTGAAGGAGGGTTTGGATACGAATAAACTTTGATCCATCACGACATCGGAGTGCTTGCTGTTTTTTCTTGACCTGGACAGGTTGGATTGTGTAGCGATATATATATATATACATACACATACACATATATATTTGCATATGCATATATATGCATATATATGTGTATATGTGTGCGTGTAGAGAGAGGTAGAGAGGTAGAGGTGTAGAGGTAGAGAGGTAGGAGTAGAGAGGTAGCGGTAGAGAGGTAGAGACTAGTAGAGAAAGAAGTAGAGAGAGGTAAAGAGGTAGAGAGTAGAGAGTGAGTAATAGAGAGTAGAGAGTGATTAGTATAGTAGTAGAGAGCAGTAGAGAGTGTAGCAGACAGTGAGTAGTAGAGTAGTAGAGTGAATAGTAGAGTGAGTAGTAGAGAGTAGTACAGACTGAGTAGTAGAGAGTAGTAGAGAGTAAGTAGTGGAGTGAGTAGTAGAGAGCAGTAGAGAGGGAGTAGTAGAGAGTAGTAGAGAGTAGTAGAGAGTGAGTAGTAGAGAGTGAGTACTAGAGAGTGAGTAGTAGAGAGTAGTAGAGAGTGAGTAGCAGAGAGAGGGAATAGTAGAGAGTAGTAGAGAGTGAGTAGTAGAGTGAGTAGTAGAGACTATTAGAGAGAGAGTAGTAGAGAGTGAGTAGTAGAGAGTAGTAGAGAGTGAGTAGTAGAGTGAGTAGTAGAGAGTGAGTAGTAGAGAGAGAGTAGTAGAGAGTGAGTAGTAGAGAGTAGTAGAGAGTGAGAAGTAGAGAGTGAGTAGTAGAGAGTAGTAGAGAGTGAGTAGTAAAGCGTGAGTAGTAGAGAGAGAGTAGTAGAGAGTGAGTAGTAGAGAGTGAGTAGTAGAGAGTAGTAGATAGTGAGTAGTAGGGAGTGAGTAGTAGAGAGAAAGTAGTAGAGTAGCAGAGAATGAGTAGTAGAGAGTGAGTATTTGAGAGTAGTGGAGTAGGAGAGAGTAAGTAGTAGAGAGTAGTGGAGAATATTCCAACGTTTGGCACAGCACCACTTGCACAATAAGTCCAATCAAATCATATCACTTAGAGTCCTTATTGAAGCGCTGAATCTTGGTGTATATTCAAATGCTTTTATTTTCCTTAAGTTTATGTACCACAGCCAGCCGAAACGTTTCGTTCTGTACAACAGAACTTCTTCAGGGAGTTCTTATTTCCTTCAAGTTATGTCGGTATCCTGTTGTCATATAACTAGATATTTCTTCCAAATGTTAGACGAGACGTAAGTACATTCTTATTCAAAGTGACTAGGTATCAATTTTACCCACACAATTCGGGCAGACTTGAGTAATTTATAGCATCCTCAAAGTCAGTCTTTCAAAAATTCCAAAGTATAGGACATGATAATCCAAATCCAAACGCTTCTCAAGAAAAGTCATTTTCAATCGTTCGGAATATCGGTGTTTGGGCAGATATGACCCAGGGACCCCCAGTATGCAAGGGGAATTAGTCCCCCCTCTGCAAACGCGCCAGTGGCCTGCGTTGCAGAGAGGTGTAAAAAGGGGCATCGCCTCATTACACCTCTGTGCAATGCAGCCGCCTGGCGCATACTGGAGGTTCCAGGTGGGCTAGTTGGCCCCCAGGGACCCCTAGTATGCAAGGGGAATTAGTTCCGACTCTTCAAACATGCACAGGGGCTGCGTTGCAGAGAGGTGTAAAAAAGGGTGTGGCCTCATTACACCTCTCTGCAATGCAGCCACCTGGCGCATACTGGAGGCTCCTGGTGGGCTAGTTGGCCCCCAGGGACCCCCAGTATGCAAGGGGAATTAGTTCCCCCTCTGCAAACGCGGCAGGGGGCTGCGTTGCAGAGAGGTGTAACAAGGGGCATAGCCTCATCACACCTCTGCAATGCAGCCCCCTGGCGCATACTGGAGGTTCCAGGGGGGCTAGTTGGCCCCCAGGGGCCCCCAGTATGCAAGGGGAATTAGTTCCCCCTCTTCAAACATGCACGGGGGCTGCGTTGCAGAGAGGTGTAAAAAGGGGCGTGGCTTCATTACATCTCTCTGCAAAGCAGTCCCCTGGCGCATACTGGAGATTCCTGGTGGGCTTACATGTCTTATATAGTTAGGAATTACCATTAAAAAAACATTTGAAATTCACTGAAAAAAACATAGGTTTCAGGCCTTATATAGTTAGGAATTAGCATTTAAAAAACCTATGAAATTCACTGAAAAAACCATAGGTTTCACACCACTTATAGTTAGGAATTAGCATTTAAAAAAACTATTAAATTCACTGAAAAAACAATAGGTTTGACACCAGTTATAGTTAGCTGGAAATTTTACTGACATAAAGCCATTGAAATTCCCACGTTATAGGTAGTTGGACTCACTATAACTTGCGCGCCTGCAATGCACTGCTGATGACGTCACATATTACATCACTCATGACATGGTCAGTGACATCACTCATGACATCACTGATGACACCATCCAGTGAATGTGTGTCTTTCTGAAAAATAAATATGTTTTATATATGTATATGTAAAGGTCGATGGAAGAATAAATGTTTAAATGTTTAAATCACTTTGATTGTTATCTAACAATCAAAGTGATGCTGTAACGAACATTAAAGAAGAAGATTGACACCTGAATTGGAACGTGATGTCTTACTTTGACATGTGCTTTATATAATTTTTGTGATTTTGCTCGGGATACGCTGTATGCAATTTGTTGATGTGGTTTTTTACTACATTGTTGATGACGAATGATAGACGTCATTTTTATCCCTAGTAGCAATTCAAATAACGTTAACATTCCAATTCAGGTGTCAATCTTCTTCTTTAATGTTCGTTACAGCATCACTTTGATTGTTAGCTAACAAAGTGATGCTGTAACGAACATTAAAGAAGAAGATTGACACCTGAATTGGAACGTGATGTCTTACTTTGACATGTGCTTTAAATAATTTTTGTGATTTTGCTCGGGATACACTGTATGCAATTTGTTGATGTGGTTTTTTACTACATTGTTGATGACGAGTGATAGACGTCATTTTTATCCCTAGTAGCAATTCAAATAAGTTCTACTCATTACTGCTGACAATAGAGCGCAAGCTTGTTACCTTCTATCAATTCTTCTTATTTTATGCTGGTTTTTAAACAGCATAGTTATCTCCGGATCAATCCATCAGACCAGAGCAACAAAATCTTGTGGCTTGCAATGACATGCCCCCTGGGGATGGGGTCCCCGGGGCTGAAAATGGCCTGGGAGGGTGGGTTATGTGGCACCCTCCCTATTTGTATGGTAAATACATAAAGCCTTAGCCCTGGGAGATGGGATCCCCAGGGCAGAAATCAGCCAAAGGAATGGGACCTTGCAGCCCAACTCCTGCTTTATTTTTTTATGTAAAAAGAATAGGTCGGCCCCAGGGGATGGGGTCCCCGGGACCCAACATGGTCAAGGGAATGGGGGCAATTCAGCCCCCCACTCCTTAAAAGACAAAAATAATCAAAAGCCAGATACTCGCTGAAGGCCCTGCTCCCTTTTTCCACTGCTCTGTAAATGCACCTCCTGGCACGGTCTTGGCAGGGGATGAAGTCCCCTTCCTTGCTGAGGGTGCTTAGGGGCCAACTAGCCCACCTAATAACTCCTGTAAGCCCCACACAGTGAGATTGCTGAGAGGTGGTCAGAGGTCATGCCCCTTTTCTCACCACTCTGCAAACTAGCCTCTTGGTGCAGTGCTGGTGGGGGATGAGGTACCCTTGCCTCCTGAGGCCCTCAGGAATAAAGTGGACTTCATCTCCCAAGCAACAGGGCACCAGGAGGTGTATTGGCAGAGTGGTGGAGAAATGGGGCATGGCCACTGACTACCTCTCAGCAATCCAGCTGTGTGGGGCTTACAGGAGGTAACACGAGGACTAGATAGCCCACAGGAGCCCTCAAGAGTCAAGGGGACTTAATCCCCCAAATAGTAGTGTGTCAGGAGGAGCAATTTCAGAGTGGAGGAGAAAGAGGGCATGACCACCAAAAACCTCTCAGCAAACCCACTGTGTGGGACTTGCTGGAGGTAACAGGTGGGGTAGTTGGCCCCAAGGACCCTCAATAGCCAAGGGGACTTCATCTCCCTACTAGTAGTGTGTCTGGAGGTGCGTTTGTAGAGTGCTGGAGAAAGCGGGCGTGGCCTGCTATTAGCGCTCAACAATCCTGCTGTATGGGGCTTACTGGAGGTATTAGGAGGGTAGTTGGCCCCCAAGGACGTCCTTGGTGGCCAAGAAGCCCTCCTGGTACCTCCTGTATGCCCTACACAGCAGAATGCCTGAGTGCTGGTCGGAGGCCCTGCCCCCTTTCTGTACCACTCTGCAAATGTAACTGAGAGTTAAAATACCTTAGAAATTCACTAAAAAGACAAAGGTTACAGGGATGTTATAGTTAAGAATTAGCTTTGAAAAACCTTAGAAATTCACGGGAAAACACAAAGGTTACAAGTACGTTATAGTTAGAAAATAGAATTTAAAAAACCTTAGAAATTCACTAAAAAACCAAAGGTTACAGGGATGTTATAGTTAGGATCAGATTTCACTCATACAAAACCAGAGAAATTCAGGGGTTATAGTTAGCTGAGTTAACTAGAATGTGTATCCCTGCAAAGTGCTGCTTATAACCTCATATATTACATCACTCATGACATGGTCAGAGATATCACTGCTGACAAAGGAGAGGGGGTGCATGTGTGGCCATCTCCCTGGGTCATCCAGTGGCCCTGAAGACCCAATCCTTTTAGGGTCTGACACATCTGTTTGGGGAAGTGGGTGTGGGGGCATCCCTCCCTGATCCATGTTTTAGCCCTGAAAACCCCACAACCCCTGGCCAACTGCATTTATTTGGGGCAGGGCATGAGACCCCGACTCCCAAGCCATATTATGACCCCAGGAACCCCAACCCCCCGGGCAGATTCACTCTTGGTGTCCCCCTGGACATATTTCCTTGCCCACTAGAGAGTGCGGGCAGGGAAGCCTTCCTTTCTATATTTTACTGCCCGCACTCTTGTGGAAAGGGAAACAGTCCCACCCGGCAGGAGGAAGAAAACCAAGCTTATTCCTGCCCCACCCAGGATGGATGCTGGCAGGGAAGAAGACTGGTTAATGGGGGCCATGGCTTTCCTCAGCGGACCCCAATGTTTTGTATAGTTGTTGGGTGAGCACATGGGACCTGGACATCCAATTGTAAAATAAATAAAAACAAATATAGCGTGGCCTACTCCCCCTCAGCCGCTTAGAACATGGGCAGTGTACATGGAGCCAGAAGGGATGTGAGGGCCATCAGGTCATCCCTCTGTAACCACCAATCGATGGAAATGTTGTGGGTGTCCGGGGTGGAACTGCGACACACAGAAAAAAAGATCCCAGCAAGTTGAGAATATGGAATGAGTGGAGTAACTGCTAATTTCAAGTCAAGTCAAGTCAAATGATCTTTATTCGGATTTTAGTACATCCATAAAAGTACATACAGAATGAATACAATTAAAAACAAATTAAAAACATGTTTAAAAAATTAAAAACAGATTATAAAATAGGGCCTAAGCAGCATATATATCATAAAGTGCAATGTACCAATATAAAGTGCAAAATACATATTAAAAATAGGGACAATAATCTCTGGGATACATAATAACCAAATTCAGTTTATGTTTTCCAAAAATGATCGTTTATATGCGAACACATATACAATTAAATCTAAAGTCAATTTGCAGCAGATTAATAAAGTGCAAGGGATGCGTCAGGTTACACAATACTGTTATCCATTATCCATATTCCATAGTGGCCCTCGATCTCACACAAGCTTTTATAAAGCAGCTTACAGTATATATAACATCATCAATGTGCAACATTTGGAAAAATTTTAATGCAAGATTGTAGTCTCTGAGGTTATATTTGCGGAGAATCGGGATTAAATATTTACAAGTATACAGTTTGTAATGGCCGCAAAAGAAAAAATAATGCAACAGACTTTGTTTCCCACCATGAGGACAGGGGCAGTCCAATTCTTCGAGTCCTTTGTTATAGCCAAGGGGGAAGCTAAGCAAATTTACTATGCTTCCATCCCGAAACCTAAACAAAAGGCTCCGATTCCACTTCCCTAATGGTGTTGATAGGTATCTGTAAAAACTATCCAGATTATCACTACCTGGGTCAATAATACGCAGATATCTAATGACAGCAGGTTTACTGGATTCTAAGCTCATACGTTCCTCTTTATATGAGGCAAACAATGCCCGTTTGATATTATTCTTGTGGGCGGGTACAATAGAATTGGGGGAACTAAATAAAGAACCTTGACCCACACTCTGCAGGCTAGTTTTGACTGCATTTAACCAGGGAATGTGATGGGATCTATCACTTAACAAACAGTCAGATATAATGCTGCGCGTTAAGGATGCTGCCGGATTTAACCATATTTTGATCCAGAAAAGAGCAGGCCTGGACCTTATGAAATCAACAATATATGGCAACCTCAGTTCGTTGTGACAAATGAAAGTAGGGGCACTGGGAACTCCCCCCAACACCCTCCTGCAAAATCTATTTTCCTCCAACTGGAGAGTCGAGGTGTTAGAATAACCCCACACTTCTGCTCCATATGTCCCAGTTGGCCGGCATTGAGTACGGTAAATGTTAAGCAAGGGTGTCACAACATCAGCCAATTTGGGTTGTCGGAGAGATAAAATTGAATTAATTGACTTACTAATTTTATTCCTCGCATGGGCAGCATGAGGCTGCCATGAGCCTGAGTTGGAAAACAACAGCCCTAAATAGGGGAAAGTGTTGGTACATTTTAAAATATTATTGCCAGATTTAATTGAGGTAATATTGTACTTTTTTGGTCCGCAATTCATGATAAAGGATTTTTTAAAATTGGTATTTAAACCAAGATCTGACATAAAGGCTACAAACCCAGATATTAAAATGCGTAAAGCATTCGGTGTGCGCCCCATTAATACTGCGTCGTCCGCATAAAGTAAGGTAGTAATGGGGGAGCCATTTATAATTGGGACATCCTTACAGATCTTACACAGAGTGCTACTCAGCCCATTAATATATAAAATAAAAAGCAGTGGGGCGAGTACGCAGCCCTGTCTAACTCCTCTGCTAATTAAAACACAATTGGACAAATCGCCATCATTATTAATTCGTACTCTCGCCTTTAAATCGCGATGTAAGTCAGAAAGAAAATACACCAGTGAGTCATCCAAACCATAATCAAGCAAAAGTGACCACAACCTAGAACGATTAACAAAATCAAAAGCGGAACTCAAATCCATAAAACCTAGATAAAGAGGGGATTTTTTTACAATAATGTATTTGGCCATGATTAAATTTAAGTTTAGGCATTGTTCGACTGTGCCTACTTGGCTTCTAAAACCCAATTGACTACAATGGAGCACATTATTGTCCTCTGCCCAATTCCTTATCCGTTTAAAAATTACCCTTCCAAGAACCTTTAACGTGTTATCGATCAATGAGATCGTACGGTAACAGGCGGGGTCCGACCTGTCGCCTTTTTTTTAAATATCGGAACGATGACACTGTTAGACCAAGATTCGGGGATTGAACTGTTACACAAATTATTGAATAGGTTACATAACAGGGGGGCCCAAAAGTTAATTTCTGATTTAATCTGGTCAATAGAAAGACCATCAGGGCCGGGGGCTTTGTTGCTGGCGCTATCAGTTATAGCATCCTCGACCTCCATTAATGTGAAGGCCAGAGGTTCAGCGCTATTGGGTAGGGGAACAATGTCTAAAAGAGTATCTGATGTAGCATAAATTTGAGAAAAATGTTCTACCCATGCCTCACCCGTTATGTTACAATTAATTGGGTTGATGCTAGAGCCAAAAGATCTTAAGGACTTAACCTCTCTCCAAAAACCTGTGGTGTCCTTTAATGAGGCAGTACGCGTGAGAGATTCCCAGTGATTAATCACTAAAGCCTCAGATCTAATATGTAGGGCAATTTTGTATTTTAATCTTAGTTCCCTCACAATTAAAACATCCCTAGGATTAGTTTTTAAAGCAGTCCTCAGGTCCCTATTGGCCTTAGAACAGGACAAATCAAACCAGCGGGGACCACGAGCTGTGTTCTGCCTAAATGGTTTTGAAGATTCTCTTTTAATTGCCCCACATAGATTGCCAAAAGCATCAACCACATCTCTACCAGAACTCGTGTGTGACAGACAGGTCTCTACTATCTCCGGTTGTTTTCTAATTACTCCTGCTAGAATATCTTTATTATCCACCCCTTTCCATACTAGTCTTAACCTGTCGGTGGACAATGCCAGATTTTGTAGTCCAGTCTCTAGCTTTGCTACAACCTTCAAGGTCTGTGGAATATGTAGGTATATTCTGAGCGGATAATGATCGCTGTAAGCGGAACAGATGACTTCTGCCTTTATGATTATATCACTTAATGTTGGGCATGTGAAAATGTAGTCTATCGTAGAAGCACAACCATGACCTATAAAAGTAGGTGTTATTATGCTATTTGCACTGGAACCTGCAATTTCCATTACGTTTACTAGGTCACGGGATGCTAGATGGTTTTTCAGCTCCTCACCGTTTTTACACGGTGGGCTCCTGCGATACATATGGGCATTAAAATCCCCTCCGATGCAGATACCATCAAAAGGCCCGTACTTATGGCCTTCCATAATATCGTCAATAAAAGTAAACAATAAAATAAAATGAACATTAGGCCAAGTTACAAAATCATTATTATAAAAATTGATAATGCACAATTTCATTCTGTTAATGTACTTCATAGCCATAAAATGGTTACCCGGTGTGGGGATCAATTTAGTTTGCACCCCGGATTTTATTTTGGACCAAATGGATAGGCCCCCACTAGGCCGACCCATATTAGAGGGGGAAGCCTTTACGTTGTAACAACAAAATCCCTCCATTATTGGTTCCGTTAAACACCAGGTTTCTTGTAGCATTAGTATGTCACAGTTACTATCAACCCAATTTATCCATTCTCCAATTTTCAGCTTGGATTTTAGTCCTGCTATATTCCAGCTGACAAGGGATAGTTCCGAATCCAAGGACGGCTGTCTATGAGTCGAAGGTTTTTGACTCGGAACAGTCCGTGGCAAAGCTTGTGGAGCAACCTGCGGTTCTGGGTTTGGTAACAAGAATGATGCAGCAAGGTTAGTCAGGGAAGGTCAATCTTGCATATCCAGATACGACAAGGGTGCAAATCTGTTAAACATCTTAAATTGGAATGGGGCAGGTTGAAATTGCATGGGCGGTTGCTGACAGTACATAGGTGATGGTTGAAACTGCTTTGAGTAAGGTTGAGGTCGCATGAAAGGGGGCCGGGATTGTGTTGCCATTTGTCTGTAGAAATAACTCAGAGGTAACATAGTAACAACAGTAGAAATGGCGGAACAGTTACTATCCCTGCTAAGGAGGTTTCTCACAGTCCCTGGATTTTGAAAATTGAGGACTATACAATCACCTTCTTTATCTTTAATCAGGGGCCCGACCCACGACACCCTGCGGACTGATAGAATCTCTCTGGAGATCTCATATCCAACGCCTTTATGCTTGGTCAGCCAGTCTATGCTTTTATTACGCAGTTGCACCCATGATTCCCCCTGGTCCTCCCTCAAAGGCGGTACACCTGCAAGGACCAAAACAAAAGGGCATGCATCCGGGGGCAGATGTAAGGCAGGCCCTTGGTGTTTAAGAGGTTTGCTTGACCCTTGTTGGCCGTTACCCTCATTGTTATTAGCAACCTTTGGTCTTGATGCTATAGTAGGTTGAGTTGGACCATTACTACCGTTGGCAGCGATGTTGTTGCTAATAGTGGGGGTGATATTTTTCCTTGGAGCAGGTGTAGGTGTAGGTTTAATAGGTAAATTGGATGTTGTCGCGTTTAACCCTCCATTAGAGGGTCGGGGTTGAGTAGTAGATAATGCAATAGGCGGCAGTAAAGTTCCAAGATTACTCATAGCCCCACCCAAAATGGTGGTAGTTTCCTGTTTCTTTAATGACAGTATGTTATTTACAGATTCCAATTCTTTTAGGAGACGGTCGGCTCTAATTTGATCCAGAATGACGGACCCCTTCCTTTTTGTTTCTCCATTTTTAACCAGGTTATCTAGTCTGTCAAGTCTTTTAAAAACGTCATTAAATTTGCCGATCATTTGCTTTTCTAACCGATTAAAAACAGTGTCCACTATAGTTTCTATGAGATTCACATTTTGTTTTGAGAGATTATAATTATCTCCCATTATTGTAGTTTGGGTCCATACAGAATTATAGTTCCCACTCGAGTGGATAATGGAAACTGCAGCAGTGCTGTCCGTGTCTGATAAATCTTTGTCCTCCGTAATAACACCAGTTTCAGCCCCCAAGATTTTTTGTTTGTTCCACAGGCTTTGTGGTGTCGGCTGATTCTTATGGGTTATAGGTTGTTTCCTTTTATTGGCACCGTGCTTAGTAGAACCTCTTTTGCGTTTTCCCCCTCCCTGATTGTTGCTTTCTTCCATGCTATCCACGATGATAACGTCGGCCTGGGAAGCAATAGTACTAGTAGGAACGATATCAATCAATGAAGATAGAGGAGGTGTTGGTATCGATACCGTGTTTGGGATAACAACAGCTGGTGTTAAGGAGGCAGAGTCTGGTGCTATATAAGTGACAGTATTTTCGTCGTCCAAGACGGTGGGCACTTTAACAGGAGGATGAGACGGTTTGACCACAATAACTGCAGGGGTTATGTGTATATTCCCATTTGTACAGCTTGTGCTGCTTGTATCACTCGATTTAGTATTGAAAGTAAATGGACCCATGGAGAACCTCCTCTCGGTCTCCACAATCTCATTAAAGGCTGTATCTATCAGTGTCTCAAAAGATGTACAAAGGGAGACGAAGGTATCAACACCCTGGGTATCAGGACAATCGCCCATTTTAATGATCTGATAGTGAGCTCACCTTTGGTATACAATGTTGGGGAGGTGGCCCGCCCGACCACTGCAGTCCACTGACGGCCACAGACGGCCCGCCCTCTGCCCGGGCTCCGCCCGGCGCCGTCCGCGCGCATCCGCGATGCGGAGGGAGTTCCGTGGTTTTAAGCACCTCCTGGTGCGCGGGACAGGAAGTGGTGGTGCACGGCCGCTAGGGACGCTGGGAACCGTAGTTCCTCCCCTCGGCAGCCGAGATGGTGATTGGCGCCGTCCACAGGGATCACTGACGGCGTCAGCAGCCCAGCGCCCAGCAGCAGCAGCAGTCTCCCAAGGGTGAGTGTTTCCAGCACAACACTCAGTCAATTGTCCAACAGCCCCCGCTCCACCGAGGGAGCTCCGTGGTTTTAAGCAGCTCCTGGTGCGCGGGACAGGAAGTGGTGGTGCACGGCCGCTAGGGACGCTGGGAACCGTAGTTCCTCCCCTCGGCAGCCGAGATGGTGATTGGCGCCGTCCACAGGGATCACTGACGGCGTCAGCAGCCCAGCGCCCAGCAGCAGCAGCAGTCTCCCAAGGGTGAGTGTTTCCAGCACAACACTCAGTCAATTGTCCAACAGCCCCCGCTCCACCGAGGGAGCTCCGTGGTTTTAAGCAGCTCCTGGTGCGCGGGACAGGAAGTGGTGGTGCACGGCCGCTAGGGACGCTGGGAACCGTAGTTCCTCCCCTCGGCAGCCGAGATGGTGATTGGCGCCGTCCACAGGGATCACTGACGGCGTCAGCAGCCCAGCGCCCAGCAGCAGCAGCAGTCTCCCAAGGGTGAGTGTTTCCAGCACAACACTCAGTCAATTGTCCAACAGCCCCCTGCTAATTTCATTTTTACTGCTCCTTCTAGGAGCAAACCATAATGCCCTTCAAACGCTTTTTGCATTTATCTTTCATTCCTGATGGTGCCCTGAGAAGAGGCAGGGGCAACTTCAACTATTTTTTAATTGTTCTTGAGGATCTCCTAAGTGCTGATGTGATGTCATATTTCCTTTTACAATGCATGTTCGGCTGCTGAGTGAAAGACAATCTTGAGAGGGTTAAGTGCAGTCTTGAAGTGCCCACCAGTAATGCTGTTTCATATCCAATAATTCAGTGTTGCAGATCATAGGCTGTTCAGCAAGTGTAAAGGGTAATATTATCTTTCAGGCATGGAAATAAAAACTATCTGATTTGGTCATTATGTCCAGAGACTGTTCACTATTTGTTAAGCCAGGGGTAAGAATGTAAGTTAATGTACGGTGGTCATAGATACGATGGAATGCAATAAAAAATTTCCTATTACAAGTACGCAAAAGGATCCAATTGATATAGCCAAGGCTACTATAATTATGTGATTCAGCTGCCTCTGTGTTTTCAGCATAAATATGGAGTGACACGTGTACCTGTGCAGTAGAAGGACCATCTCAAAGGTTGACTAGTCATCTTTCAGTTGCTTATTTCTGTATTTGGGTGTTAAACTGGTACTACTGAGGTACAAAGTGTTACTAAGTTTTAAAAAATGGCAACAAGATGAAGTAATACTATCACAAAATGTGCCGCATTACAACGCAAATATATGCCTTTTTTGCCACATAATGTATTCAACCCTGGTGCATTATGTTGCCCCCCTCTGCCACATGATTCCAGTGGTCCTGAATCCAGCTGCATATTATAGTGAAAGCAGGGCCGACGCTAGTTGGGTGCGACTGGTGCCACCACACTGGGTGCTGACTTTGGGTAGGGGCACCATAAATTATGGTTTTAAATGCAATTGCTGCTGCATTCTTTGCCTCCAGAAATGTTCAGGCAGCAAAAAAAATGCCAAGTTAACCATAGTGATTAATGCTCTTCCCATAGAGAGAAAGATCAGAGGTTTGTGGCAAGGACGTTTTGACTCACAGTAAGGTAACTCAGATGGTTAAGATGCCTGCTGCAAATAACATGTACCATGCAGACCACCAAGTGCATATAATGAAAATAGGTTGTTATTTGCAGTGTATAAGTTAAAAGAGCCTGGTGCGGCCTGTGCAGGAAAGAGAGGTAGGGCAGGGTGGAAGTCGACAGACGACGACAAAGTAAAATTAAATGAAAAATAAAAGAAACACGTCCCTTGCACTCGCCGCATTGCCGGCTCAGTGATGCGGCGAGCCCAAGGTAAATGTTCTTTAAGTCGTTGTTTGTTGACTCCTCCCACCCCACCCCGCCCCACCGATCTTACCTGAACAGGCCGCGAATGAAAATAACTAAACTAATATAGAACAGTAAGCAACTAACTGTCATCAAAATGCTCCATTGAAACTGCAAGGTATAGGTTACAGCGTTTTGATTTTTTTCCCCAGTCCTTGATTATCCTAAGGTTGCAAAATTGGTTCATTTGGGTACAAATTACTTTTTATTATTAAAGAGAACACCCAACCATTTTTTTTGTTCCAATGGTATATATAGCGCAAACTTGACCCGAAAGTATCGGGTATCAGAGCACTTTACATGAACACCAGTTGCGTTACAGAAGGACGCATCAATTTTTGTTCAGCACGGGGAGACTAAGAGATTTGCCTAGATTCACTGGATGTTGATCGTAGTTGCTGAGACTCGAACTTGGTTCCCCAGATTTAAGGTCGACCGCCTTCGCCAATAGGCCACATCCTCACCATGGTATTATGTTTTAAATTCCAAGTTTGTGCTTCTCCAGAACAAGCACTATTCTGCCTATTCTGCCTATCAGTATAGATCACATGTGACTCCGGCACATTGTAGTCTTCTGTTCAATGTAACATTTCCTATACACTGATTTACACACCCATGATTGATTGTCTCTGTGTAATATGTGTGTGATGTAAAGTGCTGTGGCACCCTACAAAGGTACCAGCGCACTATAAAACGAATTCAATGCATCTGAGAGAGTGGTTATGGAGACTTGAGGGGCACAGTACAGGGTGGTAATGAAGGAACCTGTGATGGAGGGGGTCATTGCAAGGGCGCAAACAAACGTTGTCGCACCTGGCGCCACCAGCGCTAAAGCCGGCTCTGAGTCGAAGTCAGATGTAAGATAGCTCAGTGGAGTAATGAATCTAATGTAGATACATGTGTAAACCCGAAGGTAACACGCACGACTCCTCATGTGTGCACTTAGCCTTTCACCCTGCTTAGGATGAAAAGACGAGTACCGCTAGGTTGGCTGTGAATAATCAGCTTGTTTCGATAGCGTGTTGGTGGTTAACGGGAGCTTTATAAAAAGCGACTGTTATGAAGGTCTAATCTTTTAATCCGTCAATCTCAGAAATTGCTCATGAAAAGTTTAAATTCAACCACAACTAAACACAAAATGTCGGTTTACATAGATATAGAGCCCACTGCAGTTCTGCGCCAACATTAGCACTGCCATACGGACTTTCAGCCTGATTCATCAACGGGCCGTTTTGCGTGGCCCTAATAGCGAATCATAGCGACTCGCTATTGAGGACTCGCAAAACGGTATTCATGTAGGAATTGCAAAATAAATAGCGATTCCTACATGTTCTCTATTTGCGAGTAGCAATTTGCTACTCGCAAAAAAAGGAATAACTCCCCATTCATTCCTATGGGCCAAAAGGCCCATAGGAATGAATGGGGAGTATCCCTTATTTGCGAGTAGCAATTTGCTACTCGCAAATCAGATAGCGATTTTAAGGGTGCCAGGGGTGTCCAAAGGACACCCTGTAGCACCCCTAAAATGCACATTTGAACAGGTGTTGCGCACACACATGTCCAAAGGACATGTGTGTGTGTAACATGCAAAAGAAAAAAATGCACTAAAGTGCTTTTTACACTATTTACGCAATTTACCACCAAGTCAGACCTGGTGGTAAATTGAGACCAAATATTGCGATTTCGCTATTTCTATTTGGTTGATGAATTGCATTTAAGGAATCTCTATTAGAGATTCCTCAAATCCAATTCCTCGCAAATATGCGATTTCGCTAATAGTGATTTTTGCATTTGGGATGATGAATACCAAATGCAAAAATCGCACTCGCAAAGGGCCAGATTCTCAGAATCTGGCCCTTTGCGAGCGCAAATCAGCTTGATGAATCAGGCTGTTTATCTCTTGTACATTTGCAATTTTTTTCTGTTTGTACCTTTTTATAACGCATGTAATCCTAAGTCCGTATGTTTTCAACTGGTTCTTATGTAAGTCAAAAATTTGCAATTTTGTTTTTCCGAATGTAACCTTCAGTCCTTATGGTTGTAACTGGGTCCTATGTAAAGCGCTCTGACACCTTCGGGTAAAGTTCGCGCTATATAAAATCGCATAAATAAATAATAAATAAATAAATTAAATAAATACAAAAACAAAAATATTTTGACTAGCAGACCAGTGCAATTTATATTTCATTGATTAGCCAGCCCGAATGTTTCTGCAAAATATCACAAGCATAAGAAGTGGTATCTATGTAATTCTGACCAAGAATAATTAATGTGACTAGAGTAACCGTGAAAGGAGGAATCAAACATGCTTTTGCGCCAAATCCGCTCGGTCTTAGGTCTATCTTTCTTGGTCCAGCAAGAATAGGCTCATCCAGAAAGTAATGGATACATCTAAAGTAGCTGAGAAAAGGCCGTTGACAAAAAAGCCATCATCAAGGAATCAGGCTTAAAAATGACATAAGAATGTAATATGACATGCGAGACTGATCTAAATAACTGAATCTCCCTGTCTTCTTTTAGTCACGTGTCGAATTCCACAATTGAAAAGGATGACAATGATCACGGCCTTAGTAACTTAATTTCGTTCAAAGCAGTAATATTGACCAATGGATCAAATTAACTTAATGAAAGCTGTGATCTTTCACTTAAGATCCATTTTCCACTGTGTCTGGCTGCAAATCGCGCCGCAGTGCTGAATCTCTCCTCTATTGTGCAGAGGTAAGAAGCACAGACAGTAGCGTAGTACAGGCACCACCCCGCACAGTAAGGAGGTGGGTGCCAAGAATCGGTCTCACCGAGTTGCAACGAGATTCTGGCAACTAGATCAGAAGGGACCCAGGAACAAAATAACACGAAGGTGGTGTGTGAGGTGTCCAGATTCCCAGTTGCGGTGTCTAAATGGCACTCTTCCCAGACCAAGATGGCGACTTCCTGTGCTATACTTTCCCCAAATAAAGATGCCACCTCCGCCCCTTAAAGGAATTTCCGAATCAGACCTGTCAGGCCAGTGATAAAAGAACAAGCACTTACAGCAGAAGTTACCTTCCAACTGTGCGTCTTGGGATCCTCTCATTAGTGCAGTCCATCAATGAATGGCCTTCTTTCCAACAGACCACTTTGTTATTTTGTTGTTCCCTTTTGGGTTCCTTTCTGTTTATCCTAACAGTTGCAAATGAGTGAAGACTTTCCCTCTGCTGGTCTTCTTCACCTCCTAGTCGGTGCTGCCTAGAGCCCAGTCTGTATTGCTGTGGGTCAAGAGCCCCTTTAACCTAGAGTAATAGAGTTAGTATTGAGCCAAGTGCTGTGTGCTTCTATATGTATACACACCATCTGAACGTGATGTTACTCACACCTAGACTTTCCTTCTGCTGTACTTCTTTGCCTCCTCGCCTGTGCTACCTAGAGCCCAGTCTGGTTATTGATGTGGGTCAAGCGTCCCTTTAACCTAGAGTAATAGGTTTAGTATTGAGCCAACTGTTGTGTGCTTCTATATGAATACACAACATCTGAACTTAATGTTACTCAAATCTGTGTTTTTTTTCTTCTAGATGATGGGATTGCCTACGGGTGTTGCATTGTTTCTTCCTTTTGAATGCTCTCTTCTCTGTTTCCCCTAGGTCTGAAACATACTTTTTTGTTCATACTACGAGATACTTAGAACTTTTGCATCTTTAGAGGCAGAGAACAGGCTGCTGGCATCCACCATAGTATTAATGTGTGGATAGTTTTCGACAATGGGCATGCTCAAATGTGACACCAAGGGGCCCATTAGGATGTCGGGCGCATTGCCCCCGCCAGGCTGGCGGTAGCCCCCCACCCTGTGGGCCCCCAGAGTGAAGGAGTGGTGGGGGCTGCACATGGGGGGTACCTGTGGTACCCCCCACATTTGCATAAACAAAGAGGCAGGCACCTCACGGTGCCTGCCGCTTTGTTTATGCAAATGCTGAAATGCATTTGCACGCCACTGTGGCGGGCACATCCTAATGCCCCCCACGGGACCCCCGCCCTTATGGCGGGTAGTCCCAATCCCCGCTAGGATGACGGGCGGTCAAAGTCCGCCCGTCATCCTAATGGACCCCCTAGTATTTACCACTGGTTGAGAATCATTAAAGCATTCCACCCATCACTTTTGTCCCCTCAATGCAGCATCCTAAATGCTACAGGTATCCCCAGACGTGGGCCTCACCTTGTGCCAATTAACTCAAACCATACCTGACTGATGAGATATAACTAGGTATAAACCATTCTGGGGTTCAGTGGGGACTTCTCTGGACAGCTCAGGACAGATTGTTATTACTGAAGCATGAAGAAAACTCATTTGCATATTACTGGGGTCTGTCTGTGGTGGCACTTTGTGCAAAAAAATGATGGAGTGGGCTGCGTCATTGAGTAAGCACTCCAACAATCACTTTTTTGTTTTCCATCTTAGCACAATGCTGCACATGGGCTGAGAGAAAAGGGAGGGTGAAGCACTGTGAATTACCGGCCATGCATGTGTGTGCATGCTGATGAAGTTATGACCATGCATGTACTCCAATAAAATTCTGTCTC
This sequence comes from Lissotriton helveticus, assembly GCF_964261635.1. Taxonomy (NCBI): domain Eukaryota; kingdom Metazoa; phylum Chordata; class Amphibia; order Caudata; family Salamandridae; genus Lissotriton; species Lissotriton helveticus. The sequence goes on along the minus strand of NC_136063.1, from coordinate 1,942,535,216 downwards.
AGGGTTGAGTCGGAATGCATGTACAATTGGTTAAAGTTTGAGGTTTCCATGTGCAGTTAAACATGAAACCTTGATTTGTATGCTGGTGTTTTTTTTTCCATTGAAAAGCATGGATGAGTAGTGCAGAGTGCCTGCTGACTTTTAACCGCCAGCTGTTTCCTAATGAGGTTTTAGTTGAGTGCTGCGTGGTGGGAAAAGGACTAATGTGTCATGTGTAGTGTCCCAGAGTGGGCCTGCTGGACAGAGGTACAGAGACACACGCATTCAAGGTGGTGGTTAGTTATCTCCTGACCACGCCCAGAGCTCTGGGCTATTTATTCAACCAGGCGCGCTACCGCGCTCACGTAAGGGGGAAACCAAGACCCTGCACGTCCCAGGGGGGGAACACACAGGAATAGGTGGGAGGGGGCGTGGGCTGCAGTGGTACGCCCCACTGGCAGCAACACTACATTCCTCCTTTACCTAGGGATAAAAACAGAAGTATGCAAAACATTCAAAATGTTCAAAGTCTATCTCTCCAAAGTCTATCCGGTCAGCGACCGTGTGGAGGCATGGGGCGGTGACATCCATGTGATAGTTCACCAACTGTCTCTGGTTCAGTCTCTGATCAACAGGCAACATAATATAACACTTTAACTGCAAAAACAGAACAGTCTTACTTCAGATCTCGGCGGGGTCAGCCATCTCGATCACTTCAGCGCCAGCACTGTGCCACGAAGTCGCGATACCTCTGGGAAGGCTTTGGGCACGGACGTAGGCTGTATCTTGTCTGGCGTCGACTCTCCCCGGAGGCTGCAGGTGATTCTTCCGAGTCTCTGATTTCCTGAGTAGTGGAGTCATCCACAGGTCTCTGCGTGACCTGGATGCCCGGGGCATTGTCCCCTACTTGGCTTGCTGCAGTGCTGATGTCCTCGGAACTTGAGGGCCGCTGAGGAGTGGTCGGGTACCACTCATCCTGGTCATAGTCTATGTTCTCTTCAGGCACTTGCTTGAAAAACGAGATATTTCTGGTGACAGACTCGCCGTTCCTGGTAGCTGTGATCATAGTTCCATTTACTTCTGTCACTGTCCATGGATCAAGTTCAAAAGGCATGCGGAATTTCCCTCCGGGGTGACGGTCTTTCACTAGGACCCTATCTCCGACTTGAATTGGACTGTCCATTGCTCGCCGTCGTCGGGACGCTTCTTGATTGGTTTTGGTGCGCTGTTCCATGGACCGGTTCTTTGGGTGCGGGGCGCTTTCCCACGCAGGATGGTGCGGGATGGTGTCTACTACGACTCTATTGAAAGAGAGTCGGCTTGGAGAGACTCCTGTAGTGCAATGTGGGGTCAAACGATACTCTCTGAGGAACTGGTAGATTGCAAGCTCCAGACATTGGCCGTCTGCGACCGCAATTTGTATAGTCTTGTTCAAAGTCCTCATTAGGCGTTCGACCTCTCCATTTGCCTGAGGCCACCTGGGCGTGATCCGTCTGTGCTTGATGCCTTGGCCGTGGAGGTACTCCGTGAATTCGCTGCCGTTAAAGGGTGGTCCATTATCGGTGCGGATTTCTTTCACGAGCCCATGGGTGGCCAGTATCTTTTCGAATTTTGGTATCACTTCCCACGTTGCGATTGACGACACAATCTCTACTTCCGGGTATCGGGAGAAGTCATCCACCACTACGAGCATGTACTTGCCCCCAGGGAGGCTACCGAAATCCGCACTCACTCTTACCCACGGGGACGTGGGGCCATCCTCGGTCACTATTGGCGCCGGAGGGTTTGGGAGGCTTGTCGCTAGACACACCGGACACCTGTGGATCACTTCTTCCACTGCTTTGTCTAGCCCCGGAAACCACACTTTGCTTCGGAGCCTGTTCTTGGATTTGACGATGCCTTGGTGCGATCCGTGTGCTAGGACCGCGGCTTGTTGGGTCAAACTGCTGGGCAGCACTAGGCGAGGGCCTCGCAGGAGGCACCCTTCTGTGGATACGGACAGTTCGTGCCGAACTTGATACAGGGCCTTCAGGACGGCTTGGGCATCCGATGTGCGGAATGATGCAGGGCTCTGGAGCGCTTTCCAGTCTCCACTCTCTATGGCATGGATCACGATCTGGAGGCAATCATCGTCCTTGGTGGCACTTGACACCTCGTCCAGAGACATGGGACGTGGTCTTGACCTTTCGACGATCAGTCGAACGTATTCTTCGGTGTCTGCTGCTTCAGCTGCCTCTGCCTCAGAAACAGGTCGGGCATGTCTCGACAAGTAGTCCGCAGGATTGCGCGAGCCTGGCCGGTACTCCACTGTGAATTGGAACTCCTGCAACTGCAGCACCCACTTCTCGATCCGTGGGGGAGGGCGAGAGGAAGAGCCTTGGAAGAGGGGTATCAGAGGCTTGTGATCAGTGACTACTGAGAAGGGATGTCCATAGAGGTAAATGTGGAAATGGCGGCACCCCCACAGGATTGCGATGGCCTCCCGCTCTATTTGGGAGTAGCGTTGTTCCGTGGGTGTGAGGGTGCGGCTGGCGTAGGCAACAGGGGTCCACTCCCCACATGGTTGACGCTGTGACAGGACGGGGCCCAGGCCGGTGGGGCTGGCGTCTACAAGCAGTTGGGATTCATTCTGAGGGTTGAAGTATACCAGTGTCGTGTCGGCTGAGAGAGCTGCTTTCGTGTTCACAAACGACTCCTGTTGGTCCGGACCCCACGTCCAGGCAGTGTTGGACTTCGTGAGATCCCGGAGTGGTCCAGTTAGGTCAGACAGGTCCTTTATGAAACTCCCGCAGTAGGTCACCATGCCTAAGAAGCTGCGGACTGCGGTTACTGAGGTGGGTGCGGGCGCGTTGTGGATGTCTTGTACTTTCTCCGGGTCTGGGCCTACTCCTTGATCGGAGAACTTGTACCCGAAGAAACTTATGTCTCTCCGCAGGAACTCGCACTTGTCCTTGTGAAGAGTCAGCCCTCTCTCCTTCAGGCGGTCGAATACTGCGTGGACGCGCCGGATGTGCTCATCCAAAGTTGGGGCATGCACCAGGATGTCGTCACTCACGTTTAGCACCCCGTCGAGGCCTTGAAGGACATTGTGGATAATGTTCTGAAACACTTCGGCGGCGCTGGAGATGCCGAAATTGAGCCTCGTGTACCTCCACAAGCCGGCATGTGTGGAGAACGTTGTGATTGGGCGCGAGTCTGGGTGAAGCGGGATCTGGTGGTATCCCGATCTCAGGTCCATTTTGGAGAACCACTTGGACCCGGCGAGTTCCCCAATGATGTCGTCAATGGTCGGCGTCAGGTGACGTTCCCTCTTGATGGCCAGGTTGGGAAGTCGCATATCCACACATATCCGTACTGCATCGGGCTGCTTCGGCTTCTTCGCCACCACGATGGGGGACACCCACGGGGTGGGCCCAGTCACTCGCTCGATGATTCCTGCTTGTTCTAACATTCTCAGCTCGGCTTCTACCTTGGGTCTGAGGTGGAATGCGATCCGCCTGTGTCGCAGAGCAACAGGGGCTACGGATTGGTCAATGTGGAGCTGGACAGGAGGCCCACGGAGGCATCCGATGCCCTCGAACAGCGAGGAGTGTTCGGTGACCAGATGGTCTAGGCTTTGGGCTTGCACGGTAAGGGCAAAGTGGATGAGTCCGAGTTCACGTGCCGTCTTGCAGCCAAGGAGGAATCCAGACCCTTCTTGGGACACATAGACTTTCGTCTGTAGTTGCCTGGCGTCGTGGGAGATGGTTGTTCTGAATACCCCGCACAGGCGTAGGGGCCGCCGAGTCCCGTAGGCAAACACCTGCACTCTGGTGGGGTGAAGGGCGGGAGCGTCCACTAGGTCCCGGTACACGCTGGCCGCCATGAGGTTTATCGTAGCACCGGTGTCGATGAGGGCTCTGATCGCTTGGTCATGGACTTGGACAGTGCACATCGGCTCGGATGATGATGCGGCAGTCAGGGTGTTGAGCATGCGCACCACGTGGACAGACGCGGTATCATCTTCGTCGTCGTCCATGTCGCTGCTGGGTGACGTGTCTGGGAGCGGCGCCACCTGTCGCGCCCTCCTGGGTGGGCCGCTGGGCTTCTTCCGTTGAGACGACATACAGACGCTCGCAAAATGGTTGGCTTTGCCGCACGCACTGCAGATTTTACCTTGAGCAGGGCAGGCTCCTTTGTGCGGAGTGGCGCCACCACACCACATGCAGGGTCGATCCCGGGTGGACTGTGATTGCTGGGACTGAGCGGGCTTCAGAGGCCTCGGCCTGCTATCCTGTCGTTGTGTCTTGAGTGCGCACACGGGTTCTGATTTGACCTTGACAGCAGGACCTGGCTCCATGTGGGCCGCTCGGGCTTTGGAGAGCTCCTTGGACCGTCCTAGAGTGAGGATGTCGCGCATGGGCATGGCATCAGTTTCGAGGACTCTCTCTCTCAGTTTCAGAGATGCGCACCCTTGAATGAACTGGGCGCGAATTTCGTCTTCCGCGTCCGGGAGTGTACACGTGCTCGCCAATTTCTTCAGACGCGCGTAGAATACATCGACAGACTCTTCCGGGAGTTGGCGCGCTTGTCGGAGCAGGAAGCGTTCGTAGTCTGCGCTGGTGAAAGGTTCGAAATACCTGGTGATGGCATCACGCAGGGTGGCGTACGTGTGCGGCGGGTCGCCTTCCGTGATGTCTTTAGAGATGTCGTGGATAGCCTCTCCTCCTAGGTGCAGGAGCATTGCTCGGCGTCTCCCTACTGCGATGTCTGCTGCAATAAAGTAGGTCTCCAAACGTTCAACCCACTTTTTCCACCGAGATGCTTGAGAAGGCGGCGTGCCGGTGACGGAAAATGGCTCCAGGGGGGGCACATTGGCCATGTTGGCAGTAGGAACACAAGGCGGGGGACACCCACAGCACTGGCAGGCAGATGCAGGTCGTCTCGGGCCACCCAGGCACAGCAGGCAGGAGCAGGCACCCCTGGGGCACAGGCAGGCCTATTTCCGCGAGATGCGTGAGGAATTGCAGCCCCGGAATCCCGAAGACACGCTAGATGCGTGAGGTATTGCTCCCGTGTGAACCGCGCATGCGCGGGACTGCCGGGCTGACGTGCGGGTCCGGCGGCGTGCACGGAGCGGAGCGCGGGCCCCAGGCAGAGCGAGTGAGACTGAGGCAGGGCGTGGGGGCAGCCGTGTGGAGCGGCAGGCAGCAGCCCGTACCTCGAATGTGAAGAGATGGCCACGTGGAGGCACCGGAAGGCAGCGCCGGCAGCCGGCAGGTAGGCTGATGCCAGGGAAGGTGCCGCAAACGCTGAATCCTCCTCCGCCGAGGAACGGGTGGGCAGGGCGAGGGATGGAGGCGTCGCTGAGGCTGCGGGCAGGCAAGGGTGACCGGCAGGGTCACAGAGTATCCGGGCACGCGATGGTTCGGGGATAGACACCCTCGTCGCCAATGTAGTGTCCCAGAGTGGGCCTGCTGGACAGAGGTACAGAGACACACGCATTCAAGGTGGTGGTTAGTTATCTCCTGACCACGCCCAGAGCTCTGGGCTATTTATTCAACCAGGCGCGCTACCGCGCTCACGTAAGGGGTAAACCAATACCCTGCACGTCCCAGGGGGGGAACACACAGGAATAGGTGGGAGGGGGCGTGGGCTGCAGTGGTACGCCCCACTGGCAGCAACACTACATTATGCCAGCCACCGGGGTCCCTCTGCTCCTATTGACGCTCAGAGCTCTGAGTGATGGAGGAGCAGCATCTGCCAGCTGCACCCCAGGCAGCGTGGCCCATAGCAGTGTGCATCGAGCAGCGCCTGGCACCAAACAGGCATCAGGTCAGGCAGCACTAGCTGGGCCAGAAGCAGCAGGTTAGAGCGTCACACCCGAGCCCGAGGCGTCACTGCTGGCCTGGATCCCCAGGACGTCAGCCAGGAGAAAGGAGGTGCCCCCTACACCAGTAGAGGACCTGTCCTCCAAGAGCAAGGCAACGGACCAGATAAAGATTATTGTGCATGGTTTGTAGCTGGTACCTGGTCACCAGGAGGAAAGGACTGAGGAGTGGAAGGAGGAATTGTTTGGTCAGCCCCCGGAGTCCTGAACCCTTTGACAACTGCTGGGGTTTGGACTTTACCACAGTATTGCAGTTACTTTGGAATTCAAATGATGCAAAAACATGAGACAGTGGGTAAACCAAACCTACCGTGGACGGCTTGTCTCTCGCCTCAGACGGCACGTGATATGGTGATGGAATGTCCTCGGTGGAAAACTTTTTTTCTGTGCAATTCTAGTTCGTTTTGGACTACATTTGTCAAAGATATTACACACAACAGGTTAAAAGTATAAGGTGTACATCTGAAAAAAATAACCCCCCTCCACCCAACGTGCTGCAAGTGGTTGAATCTTTTAAAATTTTAATGCCTGACATGGGCTGTCAATACGAGCAGAATTACCATATTTATGAGAGGATAATGTTTTCCACACATATTTTATTCTGGGTGTAGAAGAATCAAGGCCAATTTTACACTGTATTATTACTTTTTTGAAGATAAGGGTTATGCAAGTCTCAGAATATATAAACAAAAATGGAATATAGGCAATGCTGCAGGCAAACAGTACATTTGGTCAGCATAAGATGAACAAAAGAGCAAAAAGAAAAAGAAGGGGAGAAAAGAAAATAAGATGAGTACAATTATTGAGTCAAATTGTAGTATGAAACACAAAAAGAAGTAACAAGAAAACATAATCTATGCATGAACATTTCTATTATGTCAAATTGTACGTGATAATGTATACGATACGGTAAGTAAAGATACAAATTATAACTACTTGTTTGAGAGTGAAGCCTTAGCAATGTAAGACTAACAGTAGGTGACATCCATATCCTATTTCGCTTAACCAATAACTGTGCAGAACTGAGAATACATCTGTTCAGTCTATGATGATGGCACACTGAATTCCACCATCACTGTCAGTCAGTCAGTCAAATACTTTATTTCGATAATTCAATATCATAAAAAGATGGTGAAGCATACTATACAATCAAATACACATTAAAAACAATTTCAATTCATATATTTACAAAGAATTATCCCAACAGGATTCATAAAATTGTTAAGAAAAACATTTTACAAAAATATGACTACCATTATTTACATATTATAATAAAAGACCAATATATACAATACAAAAAGGTTCAATCACTTACAGTTTATCAGTCTCTTGTTCCTAACCCTAACAGCACCCACCAAATAGCTAGCGACATGAAAAATAATCCTGGGGCTGTTAAGTAATTGAAGATATAGGAGGGCGGGCTTGACTTGAATGAACCCTGCATCTTTAAGGATAGGAACGAGAAACTTGGTCCTTATTGCCGTGTAATGACCACAAAACATCAAAAAATGTATTGTGTCCTGCGGAGAAAAATTATCGCAGGAACACAGTGGTGCCTGATCAGGACTACTCCATTCAGAAAAGTGACCTAGATTCAAATGAATAATATTAAAACGAAAACGTGTTAAAAGAAACCTGTGGAACGGACGATTAACTAAAACAAGGTAAAGTTCAGGTCCAGGGGGATTAGCAACAATAAGATTGGCCCTAACAGTTGGTTTTCTGAGCTCAACTTCCTCTCTGTTCAACATCAGTATTTGTAGCATAGCCCCCTTTATTAGAGCTATGTCCTTACGGGTTATTTTGTCAGGGGAGAGAAAGAGCTCAGGTCTCCCTAATTTATAAAGCCAATGTTTAACATAAGATAACCACTTAATTTTATTTACATTGTCTAGTAAGAGGCAATCTTTAATAATAACATGATTCAATGAGAGTTCATCATTCAGCCAGGTCTACAACCAAGATATTACGGGGGCCACTCTTATCACATCTGTGATAAAACCGGCCCCTAGCTCTGAGTGAATCGTATAGGATGGGGTAGACTGTGGCACTGATAAAATAGTTCTCACAAATTTATTTTCAGTGATTTGTAAACAGTCTATTACACTATACCCCCATATTGAACACCCATATGTTGCTACCCACAAACATTTTGCTTTATAAATATTCAACAAGGCCTTTATGGGCCTAGCCCCCAGTTTTCTACTAAAACCCATGATTGCAGAGGAGGTTCTAGCGAAGGCCGCATTTCTGTTTTTAATCTGCGGTCCTTAGTTCCCCTTCTCCTCGAAGGTGATCCCCAGATACGGGAATGTAGGGACTCTACTAAGTTCTTCCCCGCAACAGAAGAATGTTTTCAGGTTTGTGTTTCTTTTGCCCCTTCCTATAATCATAATTTGAGATTTTTTTACATTTATTTTAAGGTCCAGGGAGGTCATAAAAAGGCCAAAAGCATCCAGCATACGTTGAAGGCTGATGCCAGTCCGCGCTAGGAGGACAGCGTCGTCCGCATACAGGAGGACTGGTATACCAAGTTCCCCTATATGCGGTATGTCGGACGCGGCCTCCCTAAGCACGGGTTCAAGGGCGTTTATATAAACTGTAAACAGAAGTGGGGCCATAATGCATCCCTGCCTGACCCCTCTTTCTGATTTAAAATGACTAGAACAACGCCCCTCAGCATTCACCCTGACAGAGGCCAAGAGACCAGAGTGTAGATCAGCTAAAAAGTTTACCAGGGCAGGGTCAAGTCCTAAATCAATTAAAATCAGCCAAAGTTTAGTGCGATTTACAAGGTCGAAGGCTGAGGACAGGTCCATAAACCCCAGGTAGAGGGACCCATCCTTAGCCTTAGTGTATTTATCCACCAGCAATTGTAAATTAAGGCACTGATCCAGAGTGCCTCTTTTGGATCTGAATCCGTATTGCGCGTTCAACAGTATTCCTTTATCGTCAAGCCACTCCTGTAATTTGTACAAAATGACCCGCCCCAAGATTTTGACGGAGGAATCTATTAAAGAAATTGGTCGGTAACAGGCTGGGTCTGCCCTGTTACCTTTTTTAAAGACTGGAACGATAACGGATTCTTTCCAGTATGCTGGGATATTATCATAATTAAGTGCATTAAAAACCTTGCATAGGATCTTTGACCACAGTTTTGGGGCATATTTAAACATTTCGTCAGGGACCCCATCGGGTCCCGGTGCCTTATTTTTCAGAGTCCGGTCTATTGCCCTTTCCACTTCTTGCACATCAAAAATAACACAAGAACCCTCCTTTCTATAAGTAATGTCTTGTAGAGGGTCCTGATTGGCAGTGTTAGCATATATACTCCCGAAATGTTTAATCCATGCGTCATCAGGGATGTTGGACTCAAGTGGGCGATTTTCCTCATTCGAGAAAAGTGGCTCGTTTACGACTTCCCAGAACTGACTACTATTTTTCAATGTCTCGGGATCAAGTAGTTTTAACCAAGCCTTTTCTTTTAGCTCATTCTTCCTGGTTTGCATGGTGTTTTTATAGCAAACTCTTAATTTAGCTATTAGGGCGCGATCTTTTGGGCTGGTCTTCAAGGCTCTGAGTAAGTCAGCATGCGCCTTTCAGCACGAATGATCAAACCATCTCTTCGCATGATGTTTAGGGGGCCCTTTTGCCCCGGTTAAACTATGGTTGATCTGTTTGCAGCTATTATCGAACGCCACAATTACTTGAGTGCTTAATGTCCCCAAACCAAGACATATAGCTACATCATCCACAGCCCTAGCCAGAACATCCTGAACAATGATTTCCGGATTAATATTAGACCACTTTAACCTACGGCCTCGGTCTATGGGAGTCACATTTATGCCACCCTTATGTAGCGTTAGTTTCATGGTTAAAAAATCCCTAGACAATACCTCCACCTCTACTGGGTTGTGGTCGCTAAAAACTGAAACCACTGTTTTATACCTTACAACTTTACCTAATATGTAACAGGACATGAAAATAAAATCAATGATTGTACCTTCACCAAATCCTTTAAAAGTAGGGACCCTAAGTTCATCCTCACTGCAACCAGATTCATAAAGATTCCCCGCTGCCAAGAAATCCTCAAGTGCCTCCCCTCTTTTTGAATGTTCAAAGTGCATAACTGATGAACAGGGCGGACCCTCTTCTACTGAGTTGGCACAAGGCTGGTTACAGGGGTGAATGTTAAAGTCACCTAAGAGTATTATCTCTAAATAGTTTACTTTGGTTCTATAGACCGACAAGAAATTATCAAGATAAACCAAATTATATTTGGTACTTTCATTGGCATTAGCATTATAAAAGCTAATAAACAAAACATTTGATGAATCGGGGGAATTCAATTCAACAATTAAACAATTTTGACAGCCTGAGTCAAGCTGGGTTAGAACTCCTTTTAAATCAAGTTTAAACAGGGATAGTAAACCTCCTTTTGCTCTACCTGCCACGCTACTTGTGGCTGGAATAGAAAAATATCTGTAACCAATAAAAGAAAAAGTGTTCGATGTGTCCCAAGTCTCCTGAAATGCCAAGATGTCAAACGATTTCAAAAAGTCAATCCAAATTTCGTTTTCACCTTTAGCCCTAATCCCGGCAATGTTCCAGGTCATAATTCTGCAGGACTGTGGGTTGAGCCTTAAGTTGTTTGCCAGTTAATCATTTCCCTCCAGGGATGCCAGGGGCGCAAATCGATTACAGAGTGGAAGCATTTGCTCAACTCGAGAGTCTGAAACATTACATTAATGTTTAGATTTAGACATTAAAATAGAACCTATCTCCAAAATGACCACGTTTTGTAGTAAACATTTGCTCAGGAATATGTGAGAGTAATGAGCAGCTGAATAAAAAGAGTATTAATTGAGGTCTGGATTAAAGAGCCTTCAAGAGTCAGAAAGCGTGCTGTGAAATGGTGCTTTGGAAAGCCTTATGGGAAGTGCGTGGAGCAAATCTAGATTTAGAGTTTCTATACATGAACGGATCCAGAATCTGGTTTCAGTATCCTCACCATACAATTTTCAATGGCATGTTCAAAAATGGTTCGAGAGAGATTTTTAGTGTTACTAGTATCCAGCGAGCGTCTGAGCCATGATGTTGAGAAAATAATGTAATGTTTAGATTCTTATGACAGGGAATGATCAGACTATTCTTATTGGAGATTTAAGGAGAAAAAAAGAAGATTTCACCAACATATTGTTTTTTAACCTTGGCAACCTCTGACTGATTGGGTTTTTCAACGCCATAACATTCTACTCTAAGTTGCATAGTTATAGTCAAAAAGTAATAACTTTTGACTCTTGGAAGATGCATTTGGTAACATAGTTAGGAAACAGGAGGATAAAATGAAAAGCAGAGAGGAAAGAGAAAGGAAGAATAAGTTAGAGAACCACAATAAAAAAAAAACAGATGGTGGCATTCTCCAATAGAGTTGAATGGATATTTGACGCATCAAAGAGACTAAGGTCCTTGGATGCTGGCTTTGCAAAAAAAAGAAAAAGGATACCCCAAGTGGTAAAGGGACAGCAGAGCACCTAAGAGAAATGAACACCGTTGCAGCCCCAACAAGAGGACGGAGAGAGCAGAGGAAAAACACACAAGAAATTTAAGACAGACAGAAGAATAAATGGCAGAAAATTAAAAGAATGAAGATAAGACATCTCACGCCGCACGATCAGAGGACGTCCCTACTTGTCACGTAGACAACAGGAAGTCTTCCTGGGGCAATACAACTTAAATACCAACTCCGGTTGCCGTCCCGGGAAACATCCTGTTCCCAAGGAGACCAGAGTAGGTGGCAATGCGGGCAAGCACCTTGATGAAGTAAGATCTTGACAATATGTGTAACTAGCAGTAATGCAGTAACCACTTTCTTCATAATCCTCCCATTCCTTTATAACAATGAATCAGCAGTATACTACGGGACCAACAATATTTCCTCTACTCCTCCATAGTGTGTGACAATAGGGGCTCACCTGTCCCGGGACCAGATCGAAACTGTATTTCCGTAAATTACGTAAATATCATCATTACTGTTTTTAACAAGGGCAACATACCCATTGGTTTATACAAATCGCACTAACCCTGCCTATCACCAAAAATAGTGATATAGCTAAGTATGCACTGCGCATCCCAACCAGCTACATGTGGTTTCTTGATTGCCGCTTTTAGGGCTAATAACTGCATCCAACTAATAATCCACGTGTTTTTCTTCGCATCACTCCTCACGCAGATTAGCACTTTATCGATATTTCTTAACTTAGTGCCTTGACTAGCCCTTTCACATGCATGTGACTTCCTTTACTGTATTTGAATGCATGTTATGTGTATGATTGGCGCTACATGTTTACCTGACTGAGTGCTTTAGCAACCACCACATTGATATATGAAATGAGTCAAGGATGTGGCATACAATGTATTCCAGGTTGCGTACTTTATGTGTTATATGTTGTACTGTATTGTATTGTCTTGCTTTCTTTTACAGGAGCATACACTGTAGCGGACCCAAATTATGGTCAGTCCACAAGGCATATATAGCACACCTTAGTGTGTGTGCTTGAAAATGCCTATACACATGGGGGTCATTATGATGATGGGCGGACTTTGTCCGCCCGTCACCATAGTGGGGAATGGGACCGCCCGCCATAAGGGAGGGGGTCCCGGGGGTGAGATTAGGATGTGCCCGCCACAGTGACGGGCACATCCTGTATTTACAGCATTGTGGCGGGCGGTGCTTTCTGCAACGCCCGCCACAATGTTGAAAATGCTTTTCACCATTTGCATAATGAAAGCGGCAGGCACCGTGCGGTGCCTGCCGCTTTCATTATGCAAATGCAGGGAGGTACCACAGGTACCCCCCGTGTGCACCCCCCTACTGTCCATCACTCTGGGGGCCCGCAAGGGGCCCCCAGAGTGAAGACCGCCTGCCTTTCTGTGGCGGCATTGCCGCCACGGAAAGGCTTGCCTCACAGCCCATTGTAATATGGCGAGCGGTGTCTTACAGACACTGCCACCATGTTACAGGTTTTCCGCCCCGGCCGCAAGGCGACCGGGGCGGAAAACAGGCGGGTGGTGTTTTTCACCGCCGCCTTCCCCTCCGCCATCCTAATCTGGCGGAGGGGATTTGGGCTTGCGATGTCGGGCGGTTTGCCTCCGCCAGGCCGGCGGTGCCCACCGCCAGCCTGGCGGAGGCAAACCGCCCGACATCGTAATGGACCCCATGGTTTAAACTTTTTACCATTCACTTTTGTCACTTTTTTCACTTTCACTATTTAATTCTTTGTGAAAGAGGTCCTGAAGAAAGCCCTATCAACTCTTACCAAGGGCTGAAACATAGATCAACTAAGACACAATTACCACTCTTTATACCATCATCAATAACTTTATTTCGGTCACAAAGGACCATAAAACTGCAAATAAAATACATACATCGCACAAGGATTAAAAATAATAGCATATATACAACGAGAAATAGAACATCTAAAAGTGAATTAAACATTGAATAGTTATCGAGACATTACATTTGGTACAATATCCTATTGACAATGAGTTTTTAGGTAAATTTACTACGTCTGTGCCACATACCAATTAGGAACCGCGAAACAGCAAAAATAATGAGGGGATGAGTGTCATACTTTAGGACTCTGAAGGCTTGGGTGCACTGTCTGAAACCTAAGTTTCTACAAATAGGTATCAACCAGCATTTCCGTGTGGCCTGATAGGCAGGGCAAAAAAAGAGGACATGGAGTTGATCTTCATGATTGTATTTACACGCTGGGCACACGGGGTTCTGACTAGTGTCCCATTTGCTGGTGAATGCCCTAAGCGGGAGACTACCAATCCTAAATTGCATATAGAGTTTCCTCGCCAATGGGGGGTAAATCAGATCTAAAAAGTGCTCCTTTTTTGGTTCTAATTTTACTTGAAGAAACTCAGCTGATAGTCTTCCCACTGTAGAGCACATATGCAGGGACAATAGGTTATGGTGCCTAAAGTAATGGACCAACTGTGCCCTGGATAACACTGGGTCTTTATACATTATCCACTCATCGTTGTTAAACATACCCTGGACCACTGGGAATAAATTAATTATTAGTTACAGCCCCAGAGGTATTTTTAAACCACCACTTCACCGCATTCATGCAACAAAAAACAGCTCCACTGTAACCAGGTGTCGCCGCACCGATGAAGCATAACTTCAACTAGGTTGGTGTGTGAGGGTTCTTTTAACAAACCCTTGTGGTGCCAGGCACTACAGTATTGGACAACCTTCTAGACTGGTCCGTCAAAGTTGATTTTCAATACTTACCAAGGGACAAGGATGGCCAGTTTACAGTTCTAGCTCTCCCATTTGTTTTTTCTGATAAGACATATGAGTCACATGGTATTAAAGGTATTAAACTGTTTATGAAAATGGGAAATAAGAGACTTACCATTGAAGTCATGAGAATGTTTGTTGGGGTGTTGAATAACATGACAATGTATGTAAGACAACAATACGAGGGATCCACACAAGGTCCAAATCTATGATAAACTGGATAAATGAAGAAAAGAAGACCCAGTTAATGGCGTACAAGAAAAACAAGTTCCTAAAACAGAAGAAAGTACATTAGTTAACAGTCATAAATTGTACAAAGGATCAAGTAGTACCAGGCAGTCCTCCTCAGTCCATTTCTTTGGGTCTGTGTTGGTTAATGAAGGATTGCGGTTCAGCAGGAGTTTCAAAGCTGTATGATTTGCCCTTGAAGGTGACTTTTTACATGTAAAAATGAAGTAACCTATATCTGATGTTCACAAATCTCTATTGAGGATGTAGAGCCAGAAATTGCTTCCATCGATATCCTTGTGGCCAGACTACTGAAGGCTTACAGCTTTTTCTGCTGCTAGGAGGACCTGCATTAGCTCTGTGAACTGAAGGAATAGAACAATGATACCGCTGGAACGTGAATTTGATGAGAAGAATGATCTGGGACCAAGATGATGAGCCTGTTGGACTCCCAGAGGAGACAGAGTTAGTTAATGGACTATTGAAGGGATTACATTTTGTAGAAAAGCGATCATGATGGAGCCTTCCGATCCTTCGGGAATACCAAAAAGTCTAAGGTTTTTCCTTCAGATCCTTTTTTCCAAATATTCTGTCAATCTCTTGAGTTATTTGATTTCTCTTGCCATCTGGGATATATCGGGAGTGGAATCCTCCACATTGCTCACATGCCGCTCAAGCATTGAAATCTGCTGGTCATGAGAGAACACTTTTTTGCCTCAATTCATTGCAAAGATGGTTTCAACTGCAAATGGTCTCAGAACTCTGATTTCTTCCATAATACCCTTCAAAGCCAGAGGAGAAGGTGACTTAGAATGGGAGGCCAAGTCCTTTTTAAGCGCTTAACAGAAGAGTAGTTATTGGACTCCTTTGAGATTGCACAAGAAGCCAACGATGAGGCCAAGCATTCCCTTCAAGTTCCGTACTACCGTTTTTGAGGTTTGATTGAGAAAGAGTCAATTGCAATGGCTTTCTGATGCTGTTGAATGCAGATAATGTTTGTAGATACAACAAATAACAAAGGAATCAGGGAGAAAGACAGGCCTTACTTGGCATGTGCATGCAGATTGCTCTAAGAAATGCTTGGGTACCTGAGGCTGGAATTGTGATCTCCAAGCCCTTTCTTTCCCCCTTCCACCATCTCCAGTTATTAAGTGGAGCCAGGATGTTACTCCAGCTTCAGACTATGGAAGGCAGCTTGCATATAAAAGTATTGTGAATTCAATTTAGTTTTCCCCATTTACTGCAAATGAAGTAAATAAAACAAAATTAAACTTACATTTAAATTTAATTTCCTACATTTCCCATTTCCGGGAAATTGGTTTGCTGTTGTTGATGACGATCACTTATTTTCACAGTCGTCTATCACATCAGCCCCTCTTCTTCCTTCCCATATCTATTGTAATTGTAATTGTATTTATATAGCACTTACTGCCCCTTTTCGGTGAGTAGAATACTGTTCCAGAACCCAAAGAGGATAAGTGTTGGATTTGTATAGAGAAATACGACTTAATTTTGAGCAGTGAACATAAGAGTCTGTTAGTTTGATTGAATAGGATAAAAAAATGTCGGGAAGAGACTGGGTGGGGGGGGAAACAGCAAAGACTACAAAAAATAGCAGATACAACAAATAACAAAGGAATCAGGTAAAAGCAATAGAAAATGACACAAATCAAAGCATATGGCCATGCTAGGGAGTCATTTAGTCACTGTGGTTTTCCATGGCCCCTATGTAGTACTGTGGAGCCCATGGCTACACTTCCCTCTACCCGACTCATCCGCCGTGACTAGGGGTTTGGCATTATAGTCTCTTTTAAGGAGTCATCATAAATGTTGTGTATCTTCTTCTGAGCACTAGTGCTTCTCTGTGGAGGTAGGCTATTACTGCATACCTGCACATGCAGAAGCCTTTCCTTTATCACCTACAGACAGCTTTAGCAGTCTAGCGAGAACTCATGTCATCACACAAAACACAACAAAATACAAAATACACAAACTACACATGCACCCACATAAATACTAAAAAGGGAATTTTGGACAGCCCCTTTCAGCTATTGGTGGATGTGGTTCAGCTGGCTTTAGGCGTTGGCCAAGCGAACTGCTCTTCATTGATAGTACCATCAAACAGCATTTTGCAGTTTAGGTACTATAAAATAAGTTCAAGACACTACTAAAATTCATAACCATATTCATCCCCAGGGGCCTCCTCCACCACACTCTCTATTTATTAGCAGCCCACCACTCACCCATGCTCATCTTTGCTCCCTTCCCCTCCGCGCCCTGCACTCAGTTTTTTATTTTGCAGATTATTTTCTGAATGCCTCGCAGATGTAAACTGCAACCTAGTTGAACATTACAATTTTTGTTATTACATGTACTTTATTTTATTATTTTCAATTGACTGTCCTAAAATGGGCATTTGCATTGATCTAATGGTAAAGTAAAGCAAAATTGCCACTGGCAAAATTGCCAAAATAGCCACTGGTGTTGTTATGCATGCAACACATGTACCCTCATGGCGGCCATCTTTTGTTGGTTTTTTAAAATCCGAAGTTTAGCAACATTTTGTTTTTGCCTCACAATGTATGCTTATGTTTGCATTATAAAACATACCCCATAATGTACCGGCATTCATTTTCCCTTTTTTAGTTTATCAATCTATCATTGCGGTTTCTTGTTTTAGGGCGGTGAAGTAAAGAAAACGATTGGCAAAACCAATAGCTTGACATACAGCTTTTTAAGGCAAGACCTATTTGCTCTCCAATGCTTGTGACTCAATTCAGAGTATTAGCTTATACTGGCAGAAATATCTTCATCTTTTGGGGCTTTGATATATGTTTTTTAACAATATTAATTCATTTTAGCGGACATATCAAAGTCCTTCAGTCCTAAAAGCATATCTCTCCTCAATATTGTTGTGAATTGTTTACCCACCCTTCAATAAGTGGGAGTGTCATAGCATGCTTTCACAGGAATATACTTGAGAGAGAGATGAGCATTGCAGTGTTGTAACTCTATAGTTTAATTACAGGGAGGGCACACCAGGGCTTGGATCCATAACCCACAAGTGCAGGAGGCCCGGGCATTGCTATATGACATCTACTCGTGCAACAAGAAAAGGAAGCTTATAAGCGTATCTTGTCCCACTCCCACTTATATGAAAGAAAGTACTTTTGAACATGAAATAGTTTTAACTGTCAGAGACTGCTAGTGATAGGTGAGTCAGAAGAATTTGTTGGATCAGAATAATAGTGAGCATTAAATGATTGCTGGAAAGCTTTAGAGCAGTTAAAATAATACATTGGACTGAGGACATTATTTTGTCATCAATAGATTAAACATGTTTCACTGATTGATTCAGTTCCAGAAACATTAAATTGTAGTCTTACTAGAACATATTCTAGCTATCCTATTCCTCATTTAGTAGTTCTGCGCTAAGCATGGATAGGATACATAAAGATACACATATGTATGCATTTTAGCATTTGGAACAGCAAAACAGGCATGCCTGGCAGGAGTGGTCATTGCAGTTCTCTTGTATCTCGTTGTTATGTGAGATATGCATCTGAATCTCAAGGAGCAAAGCTGAACTCTCAGTCAGCTGTAGACTGCAGGGAAAGAACCCGCAGAGCTTCTTTGACTTCAGTGTAGCAACATTCCAGACCCAGAGTTCTGAAATCAAACCTCCTAACCTTGGGTTTATATAGGGCATTAACCCACTCCTTCTATTTATGGATAGACACCCCTCAGGAATTTCCCTCACAAATTCTCATTAATTGTGATCCAATTCCAATGATCTCATCTTTAAGTCTGAGCTATCACTGATGATTTCATGTCTAATTGTTTGCAGTTCCCGGAAATTCCGCAAACCTTCTATGACTGGTAAAGACATCTGCATCACGATACAGTTCAAAATGCAAGCATGACACTGACATTATGTTTCGTTAGTCTTGGTGTTTAACTTTGATTAATAGTTACATCAGTGTTGAGTCAACACTTGGAACATTTCCCAGGATGCTGAGATACTTTTATATTGATGATTCTCTTTGCGCATGACCGGATCATTGGCATAAGGAAATGCTTCTCTTTGAAAAGCAGCCAAAGAAACTTGAAAAGCAGTAAAAATGCCAAAAGCAAGCCTCGGACCATAGAAATAATGGTATAAATGTGCTTTAACTGTAATTCTGCAAAGTGAGCAGCAATGGAACTGGACTAAAATTTCCAATCTACTTGTTCTTCTGATGAATAGCTTTCTGGTAACGTTTTAATCATGCAATTTACCAGGTTAATTGATCACACCTCACTCACACATTTCCACAAGGCAATGAACGATGCACAGTGTACAAGTTAATTTAGTTGTTTGTTAATGAGGGTACTGCTCCTTTCTACTTAAAAACAGAGGAAATGTAATGATGTAATATTAGAATAGAATATTGAGATTGAATGTCAGCAATAGAAAGTTAGGGAGTTTTAGTATCTATAGGAGGCAGTTAAGTAAGGGAGCTGTGGCAAACATCCTTGCATAGTGTAACAACAAAAAATCTAAAGAAACGGCCCTGCTATATGGTATTAAGAAGATGAGAAGGCGAAATATCTCTTACTTAACTTAGTAGGAGATGATGTTGAAGACTTAATTGTCACTTTTCCAGAAGACGAAAGAACAACTTACAAATGACTCATTAAATGTCTAAATAACAAATTTGATCCACAAAGGAATTTGGATTTTGAAAGATATAATTTCAGTGTAGCTTTCCAAAATGAGGACGAATCCATGGAGCAATATGTAATAAGATTAAGGAAGCTGGTGACTTTTTGTGAGTTTGAGAAGTTCAATAATGAAAAACTAATAAGACTAAGGTTAATTCAATGGTGTTCTTCTATAAAAGTCAGGAAAAAGATGTTAGAAAAGAGTATGATTTGCAAACAATATATGCATGACTTGAGCAGAGACACAAGCACCAAAACATGCTGATAATATAGAAAAGGGTATAATACAAAACTGTAGAACAAATACAACAAATGTTAAAGATACTAATACAGAAAAAACAGATGTGCAAAATAAAGAAAAAAGATTGTGTTAAAGATTTATTTATTTATTTATTTTATTTATTTAATTTGTATAGCGCGTTATAACCACCGGGGTCTCTAAGCGCTGTTTGTCCAGATTGCGTAGTGGGATTCAGTATTTACTTGATCTTAACACAGCGCCTAGAGGCTACTCCATGCTTGCTTGAACAGTGCGGTTTTTAACTTTTTCCTGAAGGATAACAAATTGCATTCCTTCCGTAGTTCTGGGGCCAGTTTGTTCCATAAAGCTGGGAGTGTGTTGGAGAAAGCACGTCCCCCCACCGTGGCCAGTTTAAAACGGGATTGGGACAAGAGGGTAGCGTCCGACGAGCACAAAGTCCTGCTCGGAGTATATGGGGACAGGCGGGATTTCAAGTATCTTGGAGCATTACCGTACAGCGTCTTATGAACGATACACAATCCTTTAAATACGATCCTCTGCCGAATCGGGAGCCAATGTAGCTCCTGCATCAGAGGGGAAGAGTGGGCAGTCCTAGGTTTCTTGTAAATCAGCCGGGCTGCATCATTCATAACCCCCTGTAGCATATCCAGCAGCCGCTGGGGTAAGCCAATATACAGGGAGTTTCCATAGTCCAGCCTAGCCAAGATTGTGGCTGAGACCACGTGTCTCAAGGTGGAAAATGAGAGTAGTGCAGATTTGGATTAATTTTCCCACATACAAAAATGTATCTTCCTTAATCATTTTACAAGTGTATGCAGATTAAAAAGAGACAAAGAATAAGTGTGGACCAAAAAGAAAAATTGGAACAAGCAAATTATGCCTGAAACTAATGTTAAATATTTAAGGCAAATGCAAGGTGTTGAACATGGTTTTGAGGATGAAGAACCTGAACAATCAGAAATGTTATGTATGATGTCTGAAGAAGGTAATTTCAAACAAATTATTACGATCAGAACAGAGGAAATTAAAAATTAAGTCTCTAGATATCACAGTTGGCTCTCAAAAAGTTCCTTTTGTGTTAGATAGTGGTGCAACATGTAATATAATATGTGTCACTGGGTATCAAAACATGGAGAAACAACTGTCTCTAACCCCATCACTTGTAAGCATTTTTCAGTGGGGAGCAAAACACCCTGTCCTGCGCTTGGGAATATTTGAGGAAACTGTGCGGTATGGAGAGAAATCCATTTGAAAAGAAATATATGTATTAGAAGGTGAAGTTCCTATACCATGTTTGTTGAGCAATGTCACAGCCCAGGTTATGGATCTGCTATCTATGACTTGCAATGTCACAGCGGATCATCCTATTTAAAAACAGTATACACAATTATGTTCAAGTCTAGGAAAACAGAGACAAAACAATAGCTTTGCATATTAACAAAGCTGTTAAACCTGTTGCATAAATTCACAGAGGAGTTCTGATACATTTAGAGAAAAAAGTAGAAAAAGAAATAAAATCGCTTCTTCTTTTGCAAAATATTATTGAACCTGTTTCTGGGTCAACACCATGGATATCTCCAATTGTAGTAGTCCCAATAAAAGATACAGAAGATATAAGAATTTGTGTAGATATGAGAGAGGCCAACACAGCAATTGAAAGGGAGAGACATCTGGGTCCGCATTTAAATGACATGAAAAGTAGCATTAGTGGTGCAATTGTCTTCTCAGAATTGGACTTATATAACGCATACCATCAGTTGGAAGTGATGATCAGTCTTATTATATAACGACATTCTCGACACATTTAAGTCTATTTAGATACAAAATATTGAATTTTGGCATATGCTTAGCTGCTGAATTCTTTCAGGAAACCATAAAAAATTTCATAAGACCAGTAAAAAATTTAAAGATTTATAGTTATGATATATTCATATTTGAGAAAAAATCATGAAGAAATGAATATGCCAACAACTTTTAACAGCTGATCTAACACTCAATCTTGATTATTGAAATGTGTCTAATTTTGTTCTTATTGGGTTTTTTTTCTCTTTTCTCTTCTTTTTCTTTTTTTTCTCAATTTTTTTCCATCTGGTTAAAAAAACAGAGGAGAGGGGGAGAAATTTAATGATGTAATATTGGAAAAGAATATTGAAATAGTATATCAATATTAGAAGGTTAGGGAGTTTTAGATTGTATAGGAGGCAGTTAAGAGAAGGAGCTGTAGCAATGAGCACTGTGTAGTGAACAACAATACAGCTAAAGAAAAGGTCCAGCTACTTGGTATTATTTATGGAGATTACAGTGATAATGGCACATGAGCATTTACCAATGTAGTGAACTTGAATGCATCCATGCAGGTGTTGATTCAAATAAAAGATACACTTCTGCATCATTGAATGAAGCACGGGTTTGAAGTGATGACAAAAGAACCCCACAAAGTGGTCGTGGACACTTAGTAAATTGCTGGAGACGTGTGGCAGTACTTTCATGCAGAAGTGATGACCAGATTATTTGGCATCTGCAGATCAGCATTTGGTCCCAGTTGATTCCCCTCCCCTACAGTGACAGTCACCAAAACAGTTTCAGTCACATTTAATGATGGTGTCATATAACTAATTGTTTGAATTATGGTGTCTTGAACTTCAGCATTTGTCGGGTTGTAAGAAGCAATGAATCAGCCAATGGCTTTAGCTGATCTTGAAACAAACACATTGTCAATACTAGGAGTTTGTGTTAATCTTGTGACCACTGTATTGGCAGCATATTCGTGAGTAGCACTTTAAAATACAGTTCTCACTGAAGTTGTTGGAGAAATCCTCACGGATTTAAGAGCACACTCAGAAACTGAATTTGTTTCAGCATTGGTCTCTTTTGTTTTCTCTATAGAAGTTTACAATGGTTCACCAGTATCATTCCCCTTCTGGATAATGATACCAGGTTTGACATCATCTTTTCCAACTACAGAAAGTTTCACCTTCATATAAAAATCATCTTGATGCTCCAATTATTAACATCAGATTGTTGTGAATTCCACATCTCACCTCGATTGGTAACTTCAGCATTATCATTGTAGCATATTTCAAATAATTGAAAATAGGTGTCACTTGTCTAGGTTCTATCAGTTGAAAACTCAAAAGCATAGAATTGTGCAAGATATTCCAGTTATGATGGTGTCAGCAGCTTTCTAACTATGTCTTGACGTACTTCAGCTGACAGAATGTATTTCATTTTCATATAGTGACACAATCAATGAATATATGCAATCCTGGGCCAAAAATAGACATACTCCACAAAAGAGGCCTCCTACTATACGATTTGTCAAAATATGATGAAAACTCTCCTATGTGGGATCCAATTCTGAAGGCATTTGAAGCATGAATATGAGTAACACACCTGCAAAGTTGCTTGGATAGGTTTTTTCTAGCAGATGACTTACTTTTAATACACTTTCATTTGTGACATGAATCAGTATGTTTTATGAACTTCTGAGTGGGGCACTCCTAGATGTAAAAACTGTAATAACAGTAACCAGTGTGTTTATGTTGACACTACTTGTTGGCCTGGCTGTGTCTGGTGCCAAGAAGGAGCTTCAATGATTGTCTTTGCTGCTGGAAAATTGGTTTGATTACAACATATATTACCACTTTACATTTAAAATGTAATTTACGCTTTGTTTAATTTTGCAATAATTGTGTTTACTTTATACTTAGTGTGACCTATTTGTTAAAAAAGATTTAATCCAGACAATGACAGCTTACATGTGGTAGTTAGTATGCATCTATCCCCAAAAGGGATGGTTTGAAAGCTTCATGCATTGCTGTTTGCTGACACTTAAGTGAAGTGTTCAGGACATTAGAACATTGTTCTATTTTGATAGAGAAAGGTTTATCTTGAGATAAACAATGCATGTCATATTTATAATTCCAACTGAATGTTACCGTTTTATTTTCAGTATTTGAAATCAACCTGATTTTTAATCTTTAACCAGCACCCTTCCTCTCTAGTAATTATTGGTACTTTAATAAAACCATGAACCAAATAACAACCATTAGGATTTTTAACTTGTTATTTCACTTAATGCACATTTCAATTTTCTGAGCAGAAATGAGGGTGTATGTGCATCTTGTTGAAACAAAGAATGTGTTCAGGTGTCAGGTTATATGATCCCTCCTTTAACATTTTTCTATCTTCATCAACAACAGTAATTCCTTTTTGTATATTCTCTGTGTCTGTGAATATCTAGGCTTTTGCACACAGCCTACCTTTGCAAGTATGCAGATTTCCATATCAATGACAAGTCAATTAAAGTGACAATTTAATTTTTGCACCTTTTATATTTGTTTGTTCCACGCACAAACAACATACTATTCACATTTTAATTTAGCGTGGCAGTGTGTTTTATTATGGAACTTACCAAATGATCTTGAAACCACTATTAACACAACATCCGTCAGGCCAATATGTATAACTTATTCATGCAGTGTAACACAGCCAGCCACCTAGCTGCTCTGTGCGGCATGACAGGGAAAGGGCAAGAATGTTCTGGATTTAACATTATATGATGCATTCCTGTCCTTTCCTAGCATTGGCACTTTTTCGACTGTCTAATGCCAATGCAGGCACCCTTACTTCATAGTGCAAGAGTGCCTGTGTTATAGGCAGGATTGTTTTTTGTGCAGGATGACACATCTTCCTGCAGAAAAACAATCCTCAGATACATTTTCCTCTTTCCATGTAACGCAGCACACTTAGAAAGAGAAAAAATGAGGAGAAATAAAGATATTTCTCCTTGTCATGCTTCCCATGGAGGGGCGTAGCATTTTGACACGTTTCCAGATCAACCAGTGTTGGTAAATCTGTGAATGCAACAAAATCCATGGGTGGACGCATGGGGACACACACCCTCCACCTAAGGAACACCTCCCTGGCACAGAATAATGCAACGCAGGAACTTGCATTGCTTTGCATTACTTCCCATTTATCAAGCCTGATAAATCTAACTTAAGAGTTGCATTGCCATGGTGCCCTATTGTGTGGTGCAAGGACAATGCAACTCTTTAATAAATATGCTCCCAAGTGTCATTTCCTTTCCGCCCCCTTTTTAACTGGCAGTGTCTCCAGCAGAGGAACCACAGCAATGGTATAATTATTCAGTTACTTTACCGTTTTAGCTGCAGATAACTTTCAACCTCATTTCTAATCTGGCAAATGACAATAATTGGTAGAGGAAAATCCTCTTCTGAAGCAAATCCTTAAGAAGTAGTTTTGGATTGGAAGCATATGAACTAGAAATTGTGTTTCAGAACTTTAACCTGCCACCACTCTGGCACCCAAATACTTCTGAGTGTAAATTGTGCTATTTCACAATTCAGATCCAGAATGTGCATATTTAATTAAGAACTTAGAGGGCTAAACATATTTGAGCCTAGTAATTAAGGCATTTATTAATTCATCATTGTATGTGTTGAAATAATATGTTTTAGGTTTAGAACGTATTACAGCTATTAAATATTTATAATACATGTCTTTGGCTTTCTGATTCAGACATGGCACAATTATCAAATTTAATAACCTTTGGGTGACCTCCAACAGTTCTGAACAAAATGGAACTGGTAGCTGTTGTAGCAAAAGAGGTCTCCTTAGGAAATATTATATATGACTAAAGATCTTTAAACTATCTCTCATTTTCCTCAATATTCTAATCAGTATATAAGATTTACAGCACAGTAATATTATTACATCACCTTTTCCACAATGCAGTTATACTGCACAGTGAATTATAATTTGAATGGGGATGGAGACCAGAGCTGGAAATTAGAGCTTCTGATGAATCTGTTTACCTAATGGGTAACAATTTCAAGTTGTCATATGTTTTTGTAGATGCTTTTTATTCTGTATTGCTCTGATAGTCCAGAATAGTGAAGCAAACAAAAATACAGTCAACACGTGTTTTGCCCATTCTTAGCACAAGGCCTGGGGTTTATGTAAGGATGAGTATAAAGTAAGCATATTAAGGAGTCAAATAAAAGGGGGGTGAAGATAAAATGGCAGCCAATATAAAAAGAGAAAAGAATAAAATGAAAAAAAGGCAAAGAAGACCAAAATTGGTCCAACAGCCAGATGCCAAAATCACCCCAATCAACATAATCATGGGGAATCAAGGGGAGCAAAGGCAACAACAAAAGTATAATTTCCAAACCATAGAAAAAGAAGTTCAAATTGTTTGACTTGTCATTTAGAAAAATAAGCCAATAGAATGTAAAAATCCATTCACATGCTCGCACATGCAATTCACAAATCAAATGATCTCAGAATACTTTCTGATATAGGCATAGAATGCAAATTAAGCAAAAGGCAGTCAGAACGCTACAACAACACAAAGATATTAATATTAAAGAAGCGGGCAAAAGGGGAAATGCGGTGATACAACTAACCAACGACTGCATCTTAGAGGAGACTTGCCAATTGTCTGGCACCACATGTTATCAAATGCTCAATCATCACCCTACATGAGATGCAATCGCAAATCAAAAACATGCTGGAAGGCTTACACACACTGGACTTTTTGGAAGATGATGGGAAAAAAGTACCGATAAGTGATGACCCAGACTATGCCCACATTCTACCTCTTACCAAAAATCCACAAGAAATGTCACACTCCACCTGACAGACCAATAATTGCGGAGATCAATTCAATTTGCTCTAACATAAGTGAATTCATTGACAAGCACCTACAACCCCTTCTAAAGGACCTTCAATCATACATAAAGGACACCAAAGATCTACTAATCTCTTTAAAGAATATCAAATGGGAACCTGATTTTGTCCTGGTGTTTATTGACATTATTGGTCTATACACACCCATTAGACTCACTGATGGCATAGAAGAGACATGGCAAGCTTTAGGGACAAAGCCAGCAAACTATATGGAAACAAACCAGATTGGTTCTGGATATCCTCACCTTCCCTCTCAATAACTATATATTCAGTTTTAATAAACACTATTGACAGCAGCTCTGCAGGTTTGCGATGGGTGCAGAATTTGTGCTGTCAGATGCCTGTATTTTCATAGGACATGTGGAAGGATTCTGGCTGTTGGACGAGAGGTTTACAGAATACACATCTCAGATAAACATTTGGGTTGTTACATAGATGACACTTCTGTATATGACAATGAGTTGTAGAAATACTCAAACCTTTTTCCAACCAATTGGACAATAATGTGTGGAATATTAAAACATCTTCAAAGTTCTCCACTATGGAAATAGAGTTCTTTGATCTCACTATATACATTAAGAACAACAAACTCCATACATGTCTGCATAGGAAATAGACAGCAGCAAATTCAATACTTCATACTGACAGCTATCACTCTAATCACAATATATGTAATATCCCAAAGGGTGAGTTATTACGTTTGAAACGAAATTGCAGTGAGGAAGATATTTTTCTGACAAAAGGAACTGAATGATTACAGGACTAGAAGACTGTGGCTACCTCCCAGGTCACCTTAAGAAAATTATCGGCAGACCCTCACCCTCCCTTTTAACTTTTTGCCATAATTGTTGTGGGCCCACTGGAATGAGTGGACCACTGCTCAAAGCTGCTAGTGTGGATGAGCGAAATGAGGGATTTGCAAGCAGGGATTTTTGAGTTAAAAAAACCCTTAAAATCCAAGAATGCAATATGTTGTTGCCTAACAAGTCTTTCTCAAATGTATAAACCACATGCAGTGCATGTTCAAGTCAATTTTGGCTAACACGCCTGAATCATCATAGGAAGTTAAACCCCTTACCGCAGCATAGATTTTCAGTTGTAGTTTTTGAAAGTGCTTTTCCTCTGCCCGTGTATGTTTGCATTTGCCTCTTTGTTTTTCTGCAAACTTGGTATTTTTAAACCGATGCTTTGTTATAGCCTTGTCTATATGAGTTTACCTCTTGTCTATCTGCAAACTTGGCATTTACAAATTGCTATTTTGTTCTACCCATGACTGTTTGCATTTCCCTCTTAGTTTTTCACAAAGATTGTATTAAGCTTCACCACCCATAAACCTCAGTGACTAACCAGAGTGTGCTTAGGAGACTGCTCAGTTGATTTAAACTGTGCTCGGAAAGTGTATGCAGCACTCTTGGCTTGTAAAGTGATTA
Organism: Lissotriton helveticus; assembly: GCF_964261635.1. NCBI lineage: Eukaryota > Metazoa > Chordata > Amphibia > Caudata > Salamandridae > Lissotriton > Lissotriton helveticus. The sequence continues at coordinate 1,942,507,710 of NC_136063.1, read as the reverse complement.
GTTTAAATATGCAAAAAGCAGCGTTTCAGTGGCATCAAAATTGTTCCTTACCTGAAAAGTAGATAGATTCTGGAAGCTAAGAAGTGTGGATTGTGCATGTAGGTTTCCAAGGAGATTCAGAATAGAGGAGCACTTCCCTGCCTCAGACGTCTGGGCTTAAGATCACTTGGCTCTTACATATGTTTTCTATGGGTTGTTCCATCTGCTGCAGTGATTGGTTGCTAGGACTTGTACTTCTATAGGACTAAGGGCTAAGAGTTTGAGTTCCGATTGGATGTTTGTGCTTGGGTTCTGACTGGCTACTAGGGCTAGGAATTCTTATTGGACTTGGGGATTAGGGCTTTGACTTTGATTTGGTGTTAGTGCTAGGGCTGTGATTGGTTAGCACGGCCAGGTATTCCAATGGCTCTAGGTTTTAGGCTTAGGGTTCCAATTGGTTAGGGCTATGGTTACGTTGGCTAATAGGGCAATTTTAAGCATAGGGCTCAGGGCATCTCAGCCCTGAGCCCTAAGTATCTCTCGTCCTCTGGTCCACTCCATAGCCCATTACATAGTCCACTGATGAGCTAATGTCACTATTTAATTTCTTCCAGGACACAAACTTGATATTTATAGGGGTGAATTCTACCAGGTAACACATTTTATGATATTCTAATTTCAAGCACATTTACAAATCTGTATGCTCACTGTGTACCCTGGGGGTAGTATGGTTAATGTAAACCATGGGCACTTTGAGCGCTTAGAAATGTAGGAGTACCTCATTTCAGAAATTATTTTACTCACGGTTAATTAACATCTCTCTATATGTCTATTTTGCTGATCTCACAATACTTTCCGATATAAAATAAAGTAATGTACCGTTGTGATCATGGTGCACCAGTAAATATGGTTTGCACCCATACTAACCCAGCATTCTACGGTGTGACCTCAAATGAAAAAAACTAACCCATTTCCCCCCCTTCCTTTTAACTATTATTGTCTTGGTTCTCCTCCACCTGATTTTACTGTCTATATTTTGTATGGATAACTTGATGCCTCCTTGGATTCCATGTTGGACAATTTACATGCATTGGGATCTGTATGTGCAACATTTGTTCGTTTTTCAATTATTACACGATATCTTTATCATTGACACTGTGTACTGTATGAAATTATTATTTATGTATTCTTTGGGGCATGACACCGCTGGTGGTTGCTAAATATGCTGATTCAAACCGTTGATTAACTCACCTTCATCTCCAGAGGGGACTGTTATTATTGATTTTTCTCACTGACATGTTTCTACATGCTATTACTTTACAAACTTGCCTGTGAACTGATTTTGACATTCTATTTACTTATGTTTCTAAATGATAATTTTGATGATTGGAACTTCTTTCCCTATGGATTGGAAATATTATTTGTGTTGTTCCCTTTGTTGCCTTTATTCCCCTTGCCTCCTCATCATTATGCTGAATGGGGTGACTTTGGCATCTGGCTATTTTACCTATTTTGGTCTTCTTCACCTTTTTCTGTTTTTTCTTTTCTCTTTATATATTACCTGCTGCTTTACCCTCAGCCCCGATTTTCTTGCTTCGTTAATGTACACACTTTATGCTCAGCCTTGAAAATGCAGCGACTTGCGCACCAAGAAGGGGCAAAACACGTGTTGACTGCATTTTTGTTTGCTTTCCTACTCTGGACTATCAGAGCAATACAAAATAAAAAGCCTCTAAAAAGTCTCATGACCACTTGAAATGGTTACCCATTCAAGAATAAGATTCACCAACAGATCTAATTTCTAGCTGTGTCCTCCATCCCATTTAAATTTCTTTGTTTTAATACTTTAGGGGACTTCTATTTTGGACATCTGGTTCCTATGAAATGTAACCCATCAAACTAGGATTGATAGCACTGGGACCTACAACCTATTTCTTCTGCTCTACTACAGCCAGTTATAACACAAGTTGTTACCACACATTGAAAATACAGCCGTTTCCATGCACAAGTAAGTATAGGTAAGCATAGCTAAGTTCAGGGTTCAAATGGATGCTGCAGTTGTTAAAGCACCCAAAACAAAACAGTTAAGGGTTTTTTAAATGGGTCAAGGCTTTTTGCGCCTGATGTAGTGTCATGAATTTAGATGTAAAATTGGTGCAGGGAGGTCTTAATTCCCGCCCCTACAAATAAGTTAAGGGTTTTTCACATGGGTTTGGGGTTTTTGAGAAAATGTAGGGTAATGGGTAAAAAGAGGTCTGAGGCCTCACTCCTCCACAAGAGCGAAGAAGTTAAGGGTTTTAAATATTTGGTAAGAATCCCAAAAAACACTGAAATATGCCAGTTTTATTTTAGTGAGCTAATTATGACTTACACCCCCATCATGCACTGCTTATAACCCCACATATTACAGCACTCATGACATGTTAAATGGCAGCATTGATACTTCACTGCTTGTTTTTCAGTTCCGAACCGATTAAAATTACTAATGAGATCAAATAATGATTCTGACAGTGTGCTATAGGCTTTGTGAATGAGGAGAACCACAACAACCTAATTTGATGGCTGGACACTTACAAGCGTGTCTGTCAGCTATGAAAAGATGCAAAATGAATTTAATATTTTAATTGTGATCTATTTTTGATGGATGTCATTGACTTTGAACTTGTATTCATCAGCAGGATGGGTGTCGTGGGAGTAAGTCACTTGCAGAGAGCTGGCCACTGAACATCATTGTACAACAGACCCTTTGGTCATCAACTGCTGTGAAGGGCAGACAGCTGAGCAAGTCGGGGGTAAGGTGGTCAAGGAGGGGTAAACACTGGACCTGGCCACAGGCAATGTCCTGCAGCCAACCCCGCAGTGTATATTCAATGTCCATGCGCAGGATGGGTTGTCCACATGCAGAGTGTTTTGGGCGCAGGGTCTGGCAATATGGCCTGGTCATTGCCCAAACCTTATTGTATGTTGGATACAGAGGGGCATATTTACAAGGGGATATCACCAACAGAATGTCACTTTTAGTGACGTTATGATGGCGAGATGCCCGTCTCAATATTTACAAATTAGCGCTAAGCCACTTTTTGTGGCTTAACGTCGCCTTGTAAACAAGAGCCTTTATATGCATCACTTAGTATGAAAGGAACATGTACTGGGTGTTGCTGTCGGCCTTCCACTGCAACACCCATTGCTTTCGACACTGCCCCAAATTTACAAGGAGGTGCGAATCTGAGGCAGCGCCAAAAACTAATGCCATGCAAGAGCAGGCGTTAGAATGGCAAAACAAGGAGAAACACTTTTATTTCTCCTCATGTTTACTTTTTCTATGTGTTCTGCATTCTGCAGCACACATAGACGAAACAATTCGCCATTAAGGATGGTTTATGTGAAGGAAGGGACACCTTTGGGTACCTAAACAATCATTCCCTGCAATGCAGGCACTTTTGCACTACAATGCAAGGGTGCCTGCGTTGTTGCTCGGCAGCTACATTTCACGCGAGTGCTAAGGAAAACACAGGGGTTTGTCGTATTCTTGTGAATACAACACATCCCTGCATTTTGAAAATGTTAGAGCGAAGCGCTGCCAAATTTGGCACAGCTCGGTGCGCCAACATTTTCTCGTAAATATGTCCTAGAGCTTCGTGTGATACTGTGAAATTCCTATGGAACTTCAAACACATTTTACAAAAAGAACACAAAAGCAATGGAGGAGGAGAGAACACCTAGATAGAAATGTACACAAATACCATTTATTATTGATAATTTAAACAGAATTCATATTCATACGTAAAAGCAAACCACATACATGCCACATTCATCTAACTGCTCATTCATACTAATCAGTCAAAATGTTGTGTATTTTCATACTGACTGATTCTCTACACAGAGATATACTGGACAGATGTGTATACATTGACACTTTATAATATAGATAGTTGTCTCAGCATTATACAAACTTCAGTCTCATGATTAGACTTTCAACATAGTACAATATATCTGTGTCATGAAGCGATTGCAGTTCCCGGGTGGTTTCATGTCATCTGCGCGTGTTTCGGCACATACATGCCTTCTTCAGGAAAGCCACCGCAGATGCAGGTATGGTCTGTGGGTATAAACATATTGGCTATTTAAGGTGTCTCTACTCTTTATATATAGAGTTTCAAAACATAAATGTTCCAGTTAAAAAAGCACAATGAAATGCTCCACATTTAAAAACCTTAAACTTGAACAAAGATGCTCATGTAAAGTACATCCCCAAAATGAGTGAGACGAATGAAAAAAGTGTGGCTAGATCTTGAAAACACAGAGACACTGCTTAGCTATTCATAGAAAAGGCAAGATAAAGAAAAACCCGAAAAAGCCCAGGGTGCTCTCTCAAAAATACATGCTCTCAAAGTGGATTATTAATAGGAGATTGTGCAAAACGCAGATACCCATACAAAGGTGTAGTGCCTTTTATAGCCCAGAAGATCCATATACCATATGACCAGAAGTGGTTCATTTAATGATTCAGGTGCTTTCCTAATAGTTATGCGAATATCCATGGGCTTAAAATATAAATGATAGTCAGGACCGCCCACAATGGATGGCTGTCTAGAGTCCGGCAGAGGTCTCACTCAATTTATATATGTTCTGTTTTCTAGAACAGAAAGCTAAGCACTATATCAAAATTGGGTAGCTATTGAAAACTGGGTATAGACGAAGCCAAAGGTAGACATAGTTACCATGTCAATAATACAGGCTCACTCTGGGCATGGCTGCCACAAGAAAGATGATATAAGTGTTCTTCTGTTGCGCTCCAGGATGATTGGGCATAAAGGAGTATATACCTGAAATGTCAACTGTATCTATCAGATCAGAAAGATGGCGAGTCATCGTACATGTACGGAGTATGGGTACATTTTTAACCATATGACGTTGTCAAAATCAGGCTTAAGCTACTGCCCGAGCGCCGGGATAGACTAAAGTGGCTTTCCACATAGAGGAATATAAATGCTGGGCAGAGTATAGCTATAGCTATATCAAAATTATGTCAATGCTAGCTATACATTTTATATGCAGATGCTTAGTGAGTTTAGACTGCTGTTAAACGGCCAATCGCACCGAAAGCGCCTCTAGTGATGCAAAACAATAGAAGAGAGTGTTTCAAGTATTGGCCTAAATTAAAATTAAACGATATGGACTATACTGACTATGCTGTATCGATCGTACAATAGTATAAATGACTCGACAGTCTTGGGACCGCTGTCTAAGCCAGAACAGTCTGGGGAAAACAGCCGTCCATGAGGATAATCCACAGATTCTACTGCCAGGACTTACCTCTAGTGAATTGCAGCCAAACAATCACAGCGGTGTATGTTTGGATGGGAACATTAAATTGTGTGGATGGATACCACACATGTAACGCCAGCACATCTGGTCAAACTGGTGAAGGAAGAACCGCTGAAAGCTGTACATCTTATGGGGTGAGAGAAGGTCACGATGCTTGATTCCGAAAGAAATTTGGAGTCTTGTGTGATACCAGGTCTTGCAGACGACCTCCACTGTGGATATACAAAGTCTGTGCACAGTGGGAGTTAGCCACTTGTAGAGGAGTGGGTGCAGATCCCGGCCACCGATTAAGTCCTGTCTCAAACTTGCTACATGTATGGCTGAATGTTTTGTGAAATGGAGGTTTGATGCATGAGGAATGTTGGGTGAAGGGACTTTACTGAAGCCTAGGCACTACGTCCAATTCATGATGTCAATTGGACCAGCTGGGGGTTGTGACTGCGAAGTCATGAGTGATGTGATTGGACATCATTAGCAGTGCATGATGGAATGCAAGTTAGTGTTCACTGAATTCTAAACAGGTTTATTCAAGTAGTTTTGGAGTTTTTTTTTAACAATGGCTGTGTCTCATTTCAGCACCTTATAATACCATCACTTTAAACATTGCTTTTTCCAATTAATTTCTAGATTTTTTTTTCATTTAACTTTCGTTAGGGTCTTAGCACTTAAATATAAAGTCAATGTATCCATAGCTGTTTCAGTAAATATATATATTTATACATATATTGTTGTCTACCAAAATGTCAAAGAGTGTTAAATTATAGAATAGTTAAGTACTGGGCAAATAGGTAGGCTGAGTAAAGTATGGAAAGGTTATACAGTGTCTATACAGAAATCTCTATGTTTAACTATTTTCAGCCCCTTTGAAAATACACTGGGACATATTGTGAAGGAAATTGTCGGAGCATGACATTAAACCAAGATTGCTAACGCAGCGATCTGACAGTTTGCAAATGCAGGGATACGCCATATTTACAAGAATGTGGTGCACCCCTGCAAATCCCCTAGCACTGGTGCTAAATTTAGCTGCCTAGTGCCAACGTAGGCACCGTAGCACTAAAGTGCAAGTGTGCCTGCGTTGCAGGGAATAATTGTTCATGTGCAGGAAGGTGTCCCTTCCTCCACATAAACCATAATTAATGGCGATTTGTAACTTCAATGTGTGCTGCTTTGTGCAGCACACATAGAAGTTGCAACTCTTCCTTTTTTAATGATTGTTTATGTGCAAGAAGGGGCACCTTCCTGCAAATGAACAATCATTAGTGGTGATTTGCTGTTTTTATGTGTGCTGTAGTATTCACAACACAGAGAAACAGAAAAAACTAGGAGAAATTAATAAATTTGCCTTGTTTCATCAGGTTAAGACCAGGTTTTCCCTGGTCTTTTTTCTAAGCTGCCCATATTTAAGCAACCCTTGTAAATAGGGGGCAGCGTCAAAAAGCAATGGGCATTGCGACGGAACCCCAAACGCAACATCCATTTCCTGGCCCTTTCACGCTAAATGCTGCTTGCAAGGGGGCCTTATTCACAAGGCGGCGTTACACCACAATAAGTGACTTATCGCTACCTTGTAAATAAGGCGAAGGGCTTATCACCTCCAGAAAGTCCCAAAAAGTGACATTCTGGTGAAGATAAGCTCTTGTAAGTATGTCCCATTATGCCTCACATTACTTAAACCCACAACTCCCCTCGCATTTGTAACCTGGCGGGTTCATATCTCCATTAACATCTCAGTGCTCCTTAGGATAGGTTTGTAATGCAACAGCTCCCATTCCAACAAAATGCCTTTCAGAAGTGCCTCACCTTCTTCTTGAATACAAAATGTTAGTGTTCTGGTTGTTCATTAGAGCTCTGCGGTGATGCTGCAGTTGATTGCATTTTTTACCAAGAATGTCAGACTTTATTCTCACTCGGCTTAAGAAGATAACGTGAACTTATAAAAAATTCAAACTCATTTTTCCTTTCCACAGCAGTGTTCACAATTTTTATGACAAAATGAGCCCCCTCATGGTATTCATTTCTAAAGGATATGCTCTCAGTTTCACAGCATTGATTACATGAAGATGGCATTCAGGTGGGCCACGCATAAATGCAGAATGTTAGTTGTCTAGTTGATCATTAAAACACTGAGGTGACGCCACAGTAGAACACCAGGGAATCAGCAGACAGGCTGCTGCTGTTGGAAGTGCAGGTTTTGCTCAGAATATCAGACTTTATTCACACATTGCTTCTGAAAATAGTGTGAACTTTATAGAAAATGTGCTTTCATTTTAGCTTTTGGAGCAGCTTCTATGAACTCTATAAACTTTAAGATAAAATCATGAGAGAAAACAATTTACTCTTGAACATGGGTCATTAAATCCCAGCAGAGGATCAACATTTTTCCCAGGTAAAATCACCTGAAAACTCACTAGAATCACTAAACTGAGTAAACCTCCTCAAACAAACAAATGATTTATGTTGTCACTAAAATCTGTTATTACCAATTGTACATGCTTCATTTTGTGGCCCTGAAAACCTTGCATTGCCTACAATCCATTTCAATGAGGACCATGCCCCGGAGGCCTGTAATAGCTACAGCAACATGGTGTCCATGTTGTGGCCAGCCAATCAAGAGGGGTCAGTTTGGGATTTCCCCATATACTCATAAGGGTCGGGGTGCGCTCATCCCACCCCCTTATATTTTGTTAAATCATTTTTAGGATGCAGGGATCATGTGACTGAGTTCTGTAATGGCTGCCACAACATATTGTTCATGTTGTGGTCAATCAATTAGGACTGACTAGTCCCCTTTAAATTCACTAATCAAAGCATATCTGAACACCCATGGTACTGATATGCTTACCTTTTTAACCCCATCATGCCCTACCCGAGCCTTTCTTTAAATGCTATTATCTCAAAAAAAGTTTACCATATCCGAGCCTTTCTTTAAATGCTATTATCTCAAAAAAAGTTTACCATATTTATACCAAATCATGAAAAGCATGCTTTCTGAGTATAGTCCTAGGTTTTGACATATTTGGTATTATTCAGCCATTTTTCTGTATCCGAGAATCACGTTTCCTATGGAAATAAACCTGGGAAATTGCACTCTTGGGAAACCGTTTTTTCTTAGTCTCGGTTTTTAGAATCGGCACAAAAATGTCCATGAGGAAGCCGAGGTGGATTAATATTTGTTTAGGAAAGTTTTCTGTAGATTTATAAAGTTATTAGTGAAACAAAAAAACACTTGACCAGAGGAAAGACCGAACTATAACCACACTGAGATTACCACGGTGGATATCCGTTAAGCCATTTTTTAGAAATTAGTATTAGAAGTATAGTGATGTCTAGTTGGTTGGGCCTGTGGGAGAATCATATGACTCTTGCAGTGCAGCATATTTAAGAAAATAGAGCATTCTGATTGGCTGAGAGTTTTTTTTCTTGTTGGTCCCTTTGGTCCAGTGGGATGGGTGCCAGTCCCGTGAGACAAAGCAATTTGATTGGCTGGCTGCAACGTAAAGAGAAACGATGCAGCTGACATTGCAGGATTTGGGGGATTAGGAACCCTTGTCCTGTGTTTATATTAACAAAGAGAAACAAGGGGGCAAGAAAAAGGTAACCCTAACCGCCTGGCACTTGTGGGTGGTCCAAAATAATTTGAAAAAATAATTTGAAAAATATGTTGCGCTGCAGATCTTGCTGAATTCCCATGTGACCCAACATTGCCTCCGTGTACTACTACAGTATTCTTGCAGAAGCTGTGGTACTGCAAGACCATGCAGGCATCAACAAGTAAAGCTTGTGTAGTCTTGAGGTACCACAGTTGGTGCTTGAGCTGCGATACCACAGGAGTGCCACTGGAGTACCATGGTACCACGAAAAAACTATAAAAAGAAAAATATGGTGTGGGGGGGTCCATGGGTGGTTGGTCTCCCAAGGGAGCCATGGCTGTCAGTGGGGGATTGAGCACGGGTTCTGGACCCAGGTCTGATCCTGTGGTGAACTCCATGTCGTTCACAGCCAAAGGCCTGTGTAGTTGTGAGTTTGCCTCTCAAAGGGAGGTTGGCTGCTGGGCTTGGCTACAGGCCAGACCCTGTAGCCAACCACATGCCACACAAGGATGGCCATGTGTGTTGGTGCATTGCTCACTCTCAGAAGGTAGGTTGCAGGGCCTGCCCGCAGGCTAGGCTCTGCAGCCAACCTTACGGCATGCATGGCCGAAGGGCAAATGTGGCGAGGTGTTGGCTGCCCACAGGGTACTGGCTGCAGGCCCTGACCTCATGCATCCACCCCCATGCCATGCATGCTCAAAGACCTTGTGTGGTGGGGGGGTTGGCTGCCCATGGCGGGGATGGCCACTCGCATGGGTATTTGATACAGATCATGGCCCCATGCCAGGGTGTGTGGCCAACCCCATGCTGTGCATGGCCAAAGGCTATGCACAGCCCGGTGTTGGTCTTCCATGGGGGCTTGGCCGGTCCGACCCTGCAGTTATGCTCAGCAAGGGAGTTGGGTGAATATGATTTTTTTTAAAACAAGAAACTACCTGAAAAATAAAACATTAAAGTGATATTTTAGTTAAGGGTTATAATAAGATCTTAACTTACATTAAAATAAACTAGAAAGACTATCAGAGGTTACATTGACTTTATAGTTAGGAATGGTAATAAGATAATACTTAATGTTGAAAAAGCCTCAGAACTTCCCTAAATACATTTTAAGTAAAGTTTAAAGCGACAGTTATGTAAGGTAATAATATTTCAGCTTACATTAAAAAAACCAGGAAATTCACTAACAAAAGCTTAAAGTTATCCAGTTCACCTGTCCTAACAATATTACTTTCGTTTTGAGAACTTTCACTGTTTGTACTAGACTTGATTCTGTTCTTGTTTACTTTCTTGCTTTCTTTTCTTTCCTGATCACCTGGACCTTTGATCTACACCCATGATTACTACTAGACTGTTGGACCATGTTCAGTATCCCGTCGATTTGTCCTAGAGATTTTACTTTCCCCAATCTGTACACCTACACTGTTTTTACCACTCATGATTATGTTGTTGATTGCGTTCTTGTTTTCCTTTTGGTTCTGACCATCTGTAAAGTGCTCTGATAGTAAGGTGTTGTAATAATATAAAAACAAATGTTTGAAAAACCAAACATCCACTAACATTCACCAGTTATACTTTATTGAGGTAACTATAACTTATGACCCATCATGCACAGCGTATGACCTCACATATTAAATAACTCATGAAATGCTAAACGACATCATTGATGACATTACTCATGACATATCAAATGACAAAACTGATATCATCATGGATGACATAATCTAATGGATATGACAGTTTTGCTAAAAGATTTTCATACTGGAAGGTATTCAGCAAGATACACATAGACCACAATTTCAGTCACATTTATAGCACTAAAAAGCATATCCTATTGCAACAAGCTGAACAATCAGAAAATGGTGCCTGCCTTTGCAGTCACCCACATTAAGTACATAGAATTGTCTCTTTTTTACTGCCATTGAGATATGAAAGAAATGCCCTGGCTTTTCAGACATTAATGAGATCCGCAATGCGTTAAACTTTGAATAATGTTCAGAAACAGTCTTTGGTTAGTATTCACTTTAATGAGATGTGCCTGTTAAATACCTCCTATGACATAGAATTTTAAGGGAACTCACACACCCAATGTAATGCTCATTCAGTCATCTTTAATTAAAAATATTCCATTGTAAGTGTTGCAAATCGTCATACTGATTAGATTACATATCAAATTACCCTTAACAGTTTGACAGAAATGACTCTGAATGAAGTATCATTAAACAAGATAACCAAATATTTAATCTTGTTATCACTTATTTGGGCTGTCAATCAAATATTGTGACTATTCTGATTCAAAGCTTTCACAAACTGTTTAGCCAATGTCTTCATACCTGCCCAGATGACAAACTGGTAATCTATATACCTTAGTCACCATGCTATTTATTCCCAACAATGTTCTAACGTAGTTTTGTAGACCACCGGCTCCTCCCATGAGTCCAAAGAACAGATTTCCATAGTTGGGAGTGAAGTAAGAGCCAATTGCCGATTCTCTTTTATGTCTGTTGATGACGTCATTATGGATAGTAGCTTGTTAGTGTTATACAGATAATTAAAACATCAAGTCTTAAGGAAATGTTTGCAAGTATTAAAACCTTCCTAAATCTGTTTACTGGTATAGATTATCCACATCCATACAGCAGAATTAGGCCTTCTTTCCCGTTGATATCAAAGATCTTTCTTCAAAACCCCTACTATTTTTCATATATGAATTGAGATTTTCTACAAAAAGGAAAAAATGATCAACATACTTTGAGCTGTTCTCTAGAAGACACCAACTGGACAGACATTTGGCTGACTTGATGGGCACAGTGGATTTGTATGGACTTGCTTTACAATCTATACTTTTCGAGGTCGAATAGACCATGTCCTTCCATTCATTGAGTAGATCATATTACTTCTTTAGCAAGGCTTGGTATCCATCTTTGAAAATGAATTCATAACAAACAGGACGTTGAGCTGAGGCAGCACTTTCTTTGGTTATGATTCTGTAGCTCACTTGACCACATTCTCCATTAGCAGATGGTTTAATCACAATTAAGTCATCATTCTCTCTAATTCCCGTAGAGCTTTCTATTTTGTCCATGTAATAATGTGTCTCAATTGTCTATTCTTGTTTCTTAATTTTTGAATTCTTGAATCACAGAATGATGGAAAATGTCTTTGAACCTGTTTCCATGTTTTGTATATATTGAGATTTGACATGAACGCCACTATCCCCACCTGTACCAGTAAACACCCACTCAGTGATTTCCCAATGTTCAGATAAGTCACTCTCTATCTACAACTCTTATAGAGTGTCTAATATCCACACCCCTGATTGTCAAGTAAAACTCCTTTTGTAGTTCAGTGATCATGCTCATAGGTCCATTGGGCATCTTCTCTTTCCTAATTGTATGTGCTTTTGTCAATTTTGGTTTCCAGATATTTCAAAAAAGGCCATTATCTTTCTGAAAAAAATCACTTTGGGGCAAAAGGATAGGTCTAGTTCAAGAAAATCAGTCTATTTCTCAGTTAAGGTTTTAAAGCACATGCTGACTACCGTACACAGTTTTCATTTCTTCTGAATCTGTGTTTCCAGAGGTGTTATTATGGATATACTGATTGTTTTGTTTATTTCTCTTTCAGCTACATGTTTTACTTTTTTGTTGCCTTTTCCTTCTCTATATTTGACCTTTCCTCTTCCTGACTATTGTGGTTTTTTAGCCTGTTTTAGCAGTAAGAATTCACCTTTAAAAAGCCCTCTTTGTCATGCTTATTTTGTTCCGTTGGTTTTTCCAGCCACTGAAACCTCCCTGTCTATGTTCAGGTCAATAATGAATATCTTGACACCTGATTGCTGGCTTTGTAAATTTCTGTTTTTACACAATTCCTGTTGCAGAGTGCAGAATCTTTTTACAAATGTCAGCACTTAACCTGTTGCATAGTCATGTTTTTTGCTGATAAGTAGGAAAGTACCCCCTGAATAATATTAGATCCTAGAGGAGGGTGAAACAACAAAAAACTGCAATACCTCTAAACTGCCCTGTAGCACTACAATTGCTGGCCACTAAGGCTCATGTATGAAACATGTCCCCACAATATTTACTCAACTGGAATATTTTATAAACCCATATTTATTATTTTTAGAATTTTTTGGGGGGGTTTCTCTTTTTCCATAAAATACATTCTTTTAAGTTATCACAAAGCTTGAAAACAGACACACATACAGAGTAGTCCGGTTATGTCACTTTCTCAATACAATGTATGTACTTAATTTCATTGACGGCTTAATGTCTTAATTACTATAGCATGATTCGATAAAACCGACAGAACAATTTCAATATGAACAAATAATCCTACACATAGAAGTTAGATAATTCCAACATGATATCAACCTAAAAATAAAGATACAAAATGACAATAACCCACACTCAATCATCAAACAAACATTTATACACTTCACGTGCCATTGAAATTGTTCTGTCTGTTTTATCGAATTATGCTATAGTAATTGAGACATTAAGCAGTCAATGAAATTAAGTACATAAATTGTATTGAGAAAGTTATATAACAGGACTACTCTGAATGTGTGTCTGTTTTCAAGCTTTGTGCTAACTTAAAATAATGTATTTGTTGAAAAAGACAAAAAAAATTCTGCAAATAATAAATATGGTTTTATAAAATATTCCGGTTGAGTAAATATTATGGGGACATGTTTCATGCATGAGTCTTAGTGGCCAGCAATTTAAGTGATACAGGTCAGTTTAGAGGAACTTGCAGTGTTTTATAGTCCTGTTTTTTGCACTGAAATTCCTATTGTCTTTTTACTGTTATCGCCTCTTCAAATTTTCTCAGTCTCATGCTCATTTGCTTTTTAAATTTAGCAACACTCTCCTGATCTAGTGCCTCATACAGTCCTTCTCTGAATGATTACTTTCTTTTAGTAATTCCTCTTGACTGATCCAAATATATTTAAATAATATGTTCACCCTCTATTTATGTGAAGCGGCACAATGGGTTGCCCATTCCACCAGCATGCTACAATTTGGATTTGCGCCTGAGGACACCTTAAAAATCTTAAGCCTTTGTAGAACCTGTCCAATCTTAACATATTGCTGAAGTTAGTAAACTTCACACCACTTCCTAACTTCCTTTCGGGATAGCTTCTCAAGTCTAGCGAGTTTCTCTTTCATCGTTGCTTGTGCTTTATCTCTATTGTCATAAGTAAGCATCCTTGTTCCATCAGTGAATACATTATTTAAAATATGATGGGGTTTGGTTTCCCTTTCAGTTGCTATCCATCCTAAACTCAAACCCACACGCCCACTGTTAAGAAAATCTGTTCCTTCACACTGTACAATTTGAATGCTTACTGTGAGAGGTGGTCCAATGTTATGAGTACCCTGCCTCTAACAGTGGCTGCCACTCTATCTTCCCGAATTGCTCCTGCTTCATTTTGCTGCCAGTTGTTTCATAACGGTTGCTCAAGGGTATATTCTCAGTTTGACTGACATTCATTACACTAGCGTGACTAGACGGGCCAGCGACAACAAGCACTTCACCTTAAATATATACCAACAATCCAAGATATTTTGTTGCAAGATCCACGCATCAGTACAGCTCTGTATTTATGGGTGAAATAGTAGGTACGTAGATCAATGCATGTGTATGCTCGATTGAAGTCTTGTTCATTAAACTGAATTACATTCTGTTCTATATTTCTATATTGCTGTTCTGTAATCTTCAAAATGTGCTATTTGTAACTTTATGATGTACTGTTACATGTGACATTGTGACCTAGTGCTAATTTGTTATCCACTGAAAGTTGACATCACACTTTCCACATAATAATCTGTGTAGTCAGAAACAATCCATCCAACTACAGTTGAGACCAAAGAGACTGCTGTGTGGGCCTTATAAGATCTTTTGAAACCCAGAAAAATACATAAATAACACAAAATAAATCCGCAGGCTCAGGCTTTTAGTAATCTTCATTGGACCCTGCTTACTTCAGACTAGACAAAAACAAACATATTAGGCAATAGGTAAACCCCTTCACATTAGCGGTCAACTCACAAGACAGTCTTTGAGTATCAGGAGTGTTACAAGTACTGTGAGTGATGGAATGTTGTGCATATACATCTAAATGTGTATGTGGAAGGAGTAGTACTGGGAGGATAAATGTTTTTCCTACTGCACTGTCCTCAGTAACAGCTAGCACAGGCACAAGCATCATCCACAGAGTCCTTATGGTCCTTGTATGAAGCTGTCATTACATAGGCAAGGCAAGATGGCCTGGTCTCTTCTGTTGTTTTCCACTGCAATAGCAGGCAGCACACATAGGCTTGCTTCTGATAGATACTTGTGTGCTCTTTACTTTCATTGTGCGTGCCCCATTGGTAATGGAGGATTACAGCAGGGGGGCTCCTCCTTTCTCCCCAGCTAGGCGGCATTCAATTAAACCCTGCTAGAGGCTAAACAGTTTTGAAATGTATTATGGGATTATAAAGGACATACGATCTCTTGTTGGACACTTCCTATCTCTTGTTTCATTGAAACACATTTCTAAATTGGGCTCTATGTTTCTGTTCCTTAGGATGGACTACTTTAAAAAAAGTGTTCGCTTTTATTTATATACTTTTCGTGCCCCTTCTGTTTCATGGCAAAATTATAATTCAAGTACTATGAGTGCCTAATCAGCAAATCACAATCATAGGTACCAGGCTGGCAATCAGTAGCCATGTCTTTGGTTTCATCATGGGGAGATACATAGAACAAGGGATGTCCTTAAATCAGTAGGAACCTGGGCAATCAACATGAACAAGACAAAATGGTTCACCTGATGTATCTTAATGTATACATTCATGAATCAGCGAAGTTGTACTGAAATCACTCATTACATGCAAACGCCACTTCTCCCAATATTTGTTATGGAATTGTACTGAGAATACCTGGAATCCCTCATAAAACATGATATAGTATTAGACAAATATTTTCTTTTTTTTTTTTGTTTGGTACATTTTTATTAAGTTTTCAAATAATAGAAATGGAACAAAGTCAAATAGAAATTATATTAAACGTAATTAATATATACAAAGTAGACAAAATAGTAATTCAATCAAATTTAAAGATAGGGTATGGAGAAAGAAATAAAGAAAAGGAATATAGAGGAGAGAAATAAATAGAAGAGAAAAGGAGAAAGAATGACAGAAAAGAGGAGAAAGAGAAAGAGATGTATGTTGTGCAGTAGTAATAAAAAGGAAAGAATAAAAGATTAAAAGATTAATGCATAGGAGAGCGTATAGAAAGGTAAGTAGTAAAAGGAAGCCAAAGTAGATCTGATTTAATCTTTTGAGAAAGAGAGGAAGAAGAAACAGAAGCAATTCTATGTTCATCACTAATAAAATCCCACCGAGTCAGAAATGAAGTATTAGAATTGTCTTTCCATGAGGATAAAATAACTTAAAAAGCCAATGCAATAAAGAGATCAAATAATCTAGAAGAGGGAGATGGAACATCAACATTAGGTGATAAAGAACCAAGAAAAACATTTTGTATTGTTAACGTTGTAGTAAATTAAACACTAGCATGCAAATATTCCAAACGGAATTCCAAAAAGAAAAAACATTAGAACGTTCATAGAGAAGGTGTGGTAATGTGCCCGTTTCTGAGGTACAGGACCAGCATAAAGAGGACGATGAAGGGGGAAATTTACAAATAGTAACAGGAGTAATAAGAGCTCTTTGATAAATAAAATACAAAGACTGAGTTATACGAGCTGCAGCAGAAACTTTAAATAGTTTGGACGACAGCTTATCCCATGTAGTAATAGATAGTGAAACAGACAAATCAGTTTCCCATGCAATCTCAATTAAAGATTTAGGTCGTTCAGTAACATTAGACAACAGTAACTTATAAACAAGGGCAGCTTTAGGTCTGTGTACTGAAAATAAATAGTACAAAGGAATGGAGGTTGTTATAGGTGGTGTGATATGTGGGAGAGATAGAGTATTAGATGAGACTGTATGGCATTAACAATAATAGCATATTGATGAAAAAAGAGTCAGGCAATTTGTAGTGAGTTTGGAGAGTAGAAAAGGGAACAAAAGTATAATTATGCAGGAATTGATGAACAAAAACAATACCCATTTCTTTCCAATATTTGTAGTAAAATGATTTGCCTTTAAATTTGAGAAACATATTAAACCATACACATGAAGATAAGAAACATTGAAGGGGGTAACATATTTAAAGAAGGGTCTATACAGCAGAGTTCGGGAATATTTTAAAATAGGACAATTAGATAAAAAAGTACAATTTGACATAGAAAGTAGCTGTTGAAAAGAAAATTCCTTCAGGAGGGAGCGTTCAAAAAGAACCCATTTGGGAACAGGGTTGTCCATAAAATCATATGCCAATGTGAAAGATTGTTTAAGCAGGAAGGCAGAGTGATAAACTGAAAAGTTTGGGAAACGTACACCCCCTTCATCCTTAGGACGTATAAGTTTAGATAGGGCAATTCGCGGGTGTTTATTATTCCAGAGGAATTTGGTGCACATAGAATTAATTTTAGAAAAATAAGTATTGGAAATTTTCATAGGGAGCATAGATAAGGTATACAAAATATGAGGTACAATCATCATTTTAATAGTATCCAACCTGCCCCACCATGAAAGGTATAAGGGAGACCATATGAATAGGAGTGCTTGAATCTTATCAAATAATGTAGAAAATGTGAATTTAATGGTGTCAGAAAGGGAGGACGAAAACCAGATACCAAGGTATTTAATTTTAGAGGGGGCACTAAGCGAAATTAGTATCATGAAACATAAATTAATAACATGTAGCATTTCGTGGTAAAATTTCCGTTTTATAGAGGTTAAGTTTATATCCAGAAATACTGGAGTATAATCGTACTTCATTGAAAAAATGGGGGAGAGAGTCAGTGGGATTAGACATATAAATAAGTATATCATCAGCATATGCAGATATTTTAGATTCAACAGAACCATGTTTGAAACCCGCAATCTGGGAATTAACACGGATGCGTTCCAGGAACGGTTCAAGGCATAAAATAAAAAGTTGGGGGGAAAGGGGGCAACCTTGCCTTGTGCCTCTAGATAAAGAAAATGGCCTGGAAATTGGTTATTGACAAAAATACTGGCTCTGGGACAGGAATATAAGAGTTTGACATATGAAATAAAAGAAGGCCCAAAACCAAACCATTGAAAAGTCTGAAACATAAATTGCCAATTAATACGATCAAATGATTTTTCAGCATCCAAGGACAAACTGCAAGCGGAGATTTGTATTTTTTGCCAAATTAAATGATATTAGCAAACATTCGGGCATTATCAGATGCTAACCTGCCCATCACAAACCCGACCTGGTCACTGTTAATCAGGAGGGGAATAATGGAATCAAGGCGGGATGCAAGAATCTTGGCAAAAATGTTAAAGTCATAATTAATTAATGAAATAGGACGGTAATTCTTACATAGGGAGTGGTCTTTATCAGGTTTGGGTATGATTACAATTAAAGCATACATAAAGGAACCGGAAGCCGTTGCGTCTGCAATGAAGGAATTAAAAAGTTGAAGGAGTTTGGGAATAAAAATGGAATGAAAAGAATTATAAAACTCAATAGATAAGCCATCAGGTCATGGGGCTTTAGATTTTTTTAAGGCTGTGATAGCATTCAGAATTTCTTGAGATGAAATGTCTTTTTCTAACATGTTGAATTCATCCGGTAGAGACGGAGGAGAGGGCAAACCTGAGAAAAAAGTCTCCAGATTTTGTAGTAGTTGGAAAAGTGTCATCAGAGTAAAGGGATTTATAATAATCATGAAAAACTTCAGCAATATCTTCATCCAATGTAGTCAAGTTCTTAGCGGACTCATTCAGAATAGGGCCAATGGTCTTATGTTCCGATTTTATTTTTAAATAATTGGCTAACATTTTCCCTGCTTTGTTTTGTCCAACGTGGTATTTAGATTTAACTTTGAGCAAAATGTTACATGCTTCAGTCGTTGTCAATTTATTAAGTTCAGTTTTCGCTTTAACTTAAACATGAAGGGCAGTAGAGGAGTGGGAGGTAAAGTATACATGTTCTAAGTCTTTAAGTTTAAGTAATTGGTCTTCATATTTCTTCCTTGAGGACTTTTTCTTCTGAGAGACAAAAGAAATGGTAAAGGCACGAAAGGCAGCCTTGAAGGCATCCCAGTTGTTAGGTATAGAAGTATCTGAGGGGTTGTTAAGTTAAAAAAATTCTTCAATGAAAGAGGAAGCTTCTTTACTAAAAACCTGATCTGTCAACAAGAAGGTGTTAAGCTTCCAACAACTGAATGTAGAGGAAACATGTGTGAGATCAAGGACAGCGTATACTGGAGCATGATAAGATAAAAAAATAGAGCCAATTTCAGATTTATGGATAGAGGGCAATAGGGATTTACTAGTTAAAATATAGTCAATTCTGAAATGGGTAAGATGAACGCTAGAAAAAAATGTAAATTCCCATAAATCAGAGTTGCATGTCTTCCATACATCATACATTGGACGAGAGGTAATGGCCGACTGAAAGGCTTTGTGCGTTTTATCGGGCTGGAATTTACATTTGGATAACCTGTCAGAAAAAGGTTCTAACCTTTGATTAAAATCACCTGCAACAATAACATTAGGGCAATCAATCGAGGAAAGGAGGACCTTAATATCATTCCAAAATTTGGGATCAGGTTTAACAGGACCATAAATATTCAATAGGACCAATGTTTTATTCTGAACAACAATTTTTGCCATTACCCATCGTCCATCAGCATCATTTTGTTGTAGACAAAATGTGTACTGCTAAAGCCTTATGAAAAAGTATAGCAACACCTCCTTTTTTAGGAGAAGCAGGAGAAAATACCACTTAGCCTACCCATTGTCTTTTCAGTTTAAGAGATTCAACATCAGTACAATGTGTTTCTTGAAGAAAGGAAATATGAGAATTACATTTTGATAAGTGAGACAGTACCTTTTGACGCTTGACTGGGTTTCTAAGACCACGAACGTTCCACGTGACAAAATTACACATAATGGAGGGAATGGTAGGAAATAAACAATTGGAGCTGGCAAACGTCAGGGATGAAACTGTAGGGGGAGACACACCACAAAAGAGAATTATACATGGAACAATGAATATAAAGCCCTACATTATCAAGATATAAAAGCAACATAGAAGAATCAAAATGCAAGAAGGAAAGAAAGAAAAGAAAAAAAAGAAGGGATGACAGGACAGGAGGAACAGAAAAGAAAAGAAAGAGTTAAAAAAACGAAGAGATAGTACAGAGAAGAGCATGAACAAACAGATCATGACACCACAGCCAGACCTGTATAAAGAGGAGAAAACACTGAAGGGGGAGCATGGAGAAACAGAGAGACACGGATCTTGTGAGATTGAAATAAATGATCTAAAAAAACAAGAGCCCAAAAAGAGGAGAATCAAGTGTAATAAATAAGAAAAAGAAGAGAGAGATAAGAAAAATAGAATGAAACAAAGATGAGAGCAATGCATGAAAAAGAATTCAGACAAGGAAAGAGAAAAAAGTAGACATAGTGGTTAAACATGACGGAACAAGTAGGCTGATTAAAGAACTATACAAAAAAATAGAGGGGCGAAACAGGATAATCAGACATTAGTATCCATTCCAGATGAAGAAAATTATTGAAGAAAAAGTTTCGATTTCTCTGGATCATCGAAGGACCGTGAACGACCATCATGAGTGATCTTGCAGAGACATGGATGAAGTATTCCATATTGAATATTGTGGTGTCTCATCTGAGGACGTAGGACTAGGAATTCCTTTCGACGAGCGTTGGTTGCATTGGAGATGTCTTGCGAGATGAAGATGTTGTGACCAGACCAAGTAAGACGGCGTTTAAGTTTAACAGCTTTCAGAACAGACATCAATTCAGTAAACTCCAGGAACAGCATAATTATACCACGTGGCTTCACAGGATTAGATGTAGGACGACCCAAGCGATGTGCCCTTTGAATATTGAGGGGAGAAACTGAAGATGGAAGATCAAGAAGGTCTGAAAGAAATCTTTGAAGAAAAAGAACCATGTTGTATCCCTCCACATTTTCCGGAAGACCTAAAAGGCGAAGGTTGTTACGACGATTACGATTTTCCAAATCCTCTGTATGAAGTTTCAATTTGTGATTTTACTGCTCTGAAATTGGGATTTTTGTGGAGATGTCCTGAAGGGTGCCAACATGTTGTTCTTAGTCTAGCACCTTGGTCTCCATAACAATCCATCTCTCCTCTCGTTGACTCAATTTTTCATTTGTTGTCAACATAAACGGCTGGAGGCCCCTCACTTCTTCCAGAATGGTGTCCAGAACAGGGTTCTGAGACGAGTGGATAGGAGAGGGCGGATAATTTTTTTGTCTTTTTGATTTCGCGTCTGTGACAGAAGATCTGGAAGAGTTTGAGTCAGTAGCCATATTGACAACTGTAGGGCACTGGTAAGAGGACAATAAAGTGATGCAGCAAAGGTATAATTTAAATGAAGGTAAGCGTGACGTGAACACTCACTTAATGTATGATGTAGGCTTCGAGGAAAGTGTGTTCAGCGGCAATAAAATAGCGGCCGCACATTGCCGCAACCAGGCTTGACAGAGTAATTCGCTGCAGGTTAAACAGAAAGGCAAATAGAAGTAATGAGCCCTCTAACCATGTAATAAAGGTAAAAATTGAAAGTTTTGTTATCAATTCATAGCATTCTGCTTAAAGGAATCTTTCAAAGTGAACAAGAAAGAAGCCATCTCCAGGATACTGTGCAAATTAGGGCAAAACAACAGCCAGTTGTATCTGTCATGAGGTAAAAGGCAGCAGCAAATGAGCAATGTTATGAAAAAATAAAGAAATAGTCACATAAATAGTGCAGAGTGCCATGGAAAAAAGTAATTAAAGAGAAAAACATGGGCAAAGGCAATATATGCCATGAGGAGCGTATTTGCCTGAAAATTACCGCTGCATTGAGAAGACGCGATTGCGGCAACCTAAAATGGCGGCCGCCCCGTCGCGATACGAGGAGCTGCAGGGGAAGCCAAAACGGAGGAGTCCGACTCGTAGAGACCCCGCAGGTCTCGTCAAACTATGCTCCGCATGTTCAAATGAAGGGTAGAATTGCTCCGACGAGCGAAAGCAGCTTGTAAGAGGCTCGAGTGAGGTGAAGAGGTCCGCGGTATAGCGGAGTTCACGGAGGACCCGCCATGTCACTAGGGCGTCCAAGCCACGAGCCAATAGTTTCTGTTTTAATGAAAGAAAATGAACAAAAAATGTCCATAGATTACAGTACACAGTGTCACAGTGAGGAGAAAGTACATTGAAGTAAGTAGATTGCACCATTAAAAACAGTCATATTTCAAAACAAAATCAAAAAACATACTATGCGTAGATTCTGTATTTCATGGCAGTTCTTATCAATTAGTTTGTTTAAGTTGTTGATGACGTTTCAAACTCTCTTGAAACAAGGATTTCTCTTCTGGACTATTCATTACAATTGCCAATGCCACCACCCTTTAAAAGCACCCAGCAGTAACAAAAAGAATAATTTTGATCACAAACCTTTGACAATGTGACACCAATTGGCTCTCCCAATTCTTACCTTTTTTTCTGTAGGCACTTGCGTTCTTGGCTCAAGTAAGCTGCGTTCGTGCTCTTATTAATGCTAGCATGTCTCTAGGGGCTATTTGTAAAAAATTACCTTTAATGCAAGAATGATGTTTTATTGTTTGTTTCAACAACAGCTTCCCTCTCTCAGTGGCAACTCACACAGGTAAGAATGGTGTGACAGTAGGAAGGGCCAGGGCAGAGTGGGAGATGGTGGGAGTCAACAGATGATGGAATAAGTAATATTAAATTAATTCATTAATAAAACCACCTACTTTGCACTGGCCACATCGCCGACCTACCGCTCTTACCTTTGCGAGCTGTGAATGGCCTCTCTATATAGAGCGACACAAGCTTTTATCATGCAATGTTATGGCTGTCCTATGTTGGTGTAGATAGTCATTTTATGGTCATTTCTTGAACTTTTATCTTGACTATGAATTGTCCCTTTTAATTCTGATAATTGTGTGTGTGTGCTTCTTTAATGGTATCATCTTCAGCTTTGGCAAATGCCTGGGTTACTTCTGAGAACTCAAGGTATATTTTCATATATTGAGAGACTTCTTTATTGAAAAAAGAAAATCATATGAAATAATTGCTAATACCAAAAAATTGAAAAAAATTCAATCAAGCTTTCGTCTATCAATTTACAAGGCTGGGGATCCATTGATCAACACCAACCTGCTTCTGTTTCTAAAAAAAGGTGAAAACTGTTCATGATTTACTCTAAATACTCTTCATACTCTTACCTGGTGTACTCATATCTCCCTTAATGTTTTTTTCAATTTCTAGCTTAGTGTAGGGTACGTAATTGTCCCTGCCACTAGGTGTGTTATAGATGTTTAATTAATAAATAATGTTAATAATAATAAAATAATAAAAGTCAAAAATGATTGGCAACCCAAAACATTTACAAATAGAAATGGATATAAATATGCATGTTCATCATTGCACGTCTATGCCATAAATACCAGGAAGCCCTGCAAAATCTGAGGTAGCAGGAGCACATTCCTAAATGCTGAAATACATTGGAACATGAGAGGACACAGTCATTAGCATGACTTTTGCGTCTAATATCTTTTACAGCACTTGGTGGCAGAGGCCGTTCCATCTCTTCTCCCAGTTCTCACTGTTGCATTGGGTAACAGTAACAGGGTTTTACTACAATAACAGGGTTTTACTCTTTATGTCTGGTGTAGGAAAGACATTTTGATTTGATTAATATATATATATATATACATATATATATATATATATATCCAAGCTTCAACAATTTCCTTTTTCTCCTTCAGGAAATAAATAGCACTCACGAGTATTCTGTAGCTCAGCAGCGGTTTATTCAGGACAAACGCGTTTCGGATTTACATCCTTCGTCAGTGTCTTAATCTCTAAACAACATACTGGCGGCCATATTTTATTAAAACATTGCATGCCACGTGTCACAAGTGGGAATAAAGGACGGACTTGGCGACCCAGTGATACACATGAGCGCCATCTTAACACAGTATATACTGTCCGACTTTACTAGGTTTCACAACTGCACCCGGATTTAAAATACCATTTTGGTGCCAAGTTTGCGTCATATTTATACATCATCAAAAGAAAAACATCAATTTTAATGCAGTTCAATGGATCATAATTTAGCCGTGGATCGGCAGGGCAGCCTTCTTACAAAAAAGGCTGCTGGTCCTATTTACCCACTAAAAATTATGCCGTGTATCGGCTTTGATAGTGACATGTTAAAAAGGCGAAAAAGTTGCAGGTAAAGCTTCACAGATCACATTCATATATCACAGTACTTCACTTATTCAAATGAACAGCCAACTCTTCCCCACCATTCAACCCTTTAGGTATCTTGGTTCCCAAATCGATAATATAGCGAGACTCCAACCTCCTTAGTCTGAGCAAACGATCCCCACCTCTAATATCCGGTGGTAAGTAGTCCAAACAATAATACTGCAACAGGTCCCTATTGCTGTTATGTTGAACTGAAAAGTGCCGTGCTACTGGGTAGCTGAAGTCTTTATTTTTAATGGCACGCATATGCTCGAGTACCCTCAGTTTTACCATATTAATCGTGCTCCCTACGTATCTCAGTCCGCAGGGACACACCAGGCAATACACCGCAAAGCTCGTTTGACAGGTCATGAATTTATTGATCTGTTTGTTTTGTTTCATGCCCTCTATCTTATAGGATCTCACTCTTGTGCTTGCCACGCACGCCTTGCATTTCCCGCAGGGGAAAAAAGCCCTTCATTTCTTTGAGGGTGTTTTGGGTTTTAGGTATGGATTTCTCTAAATGACTGGAAACCAAATTATCTTTGAGGGAACGGGCTTTCCTAAAAGTCACTAGGGGATGAATGGGAATATCTGTAGCTATCACGGCATCTGTTTTTAATATGTGCCAGTTTCTTCTCAGTATATTCCTAATGGTGTTGGACTCATTAGAAAAGGTAGTGATCATTCTAAACTTTCCTGTGTCTTTAGAGGTCTTCTCTTTTTTCTTTAACAGATCTTCTCTATTCAAACTTAGAACCTTTCTCCGGGTACTCTCTAATAGCGTAGTCTGATAACCTCTAGCTTGGAAACGTTTTACACTGCCATCCAAAGCTTCATTGAGATCTTCCTCATTTGAGCAGTTTCTTTTTAGCCTCAAAAACTCCCCATAAGGGATGATATTTTTGAGTTTTTGAGGGTGTCCACTATTCGCGTGCAGAATACTATTCCCAGCTGTGGGCTTTCTGTACAAAGAGGTATTAATTTTTCCATCCTTAACAGTTAGTTTCAAATCTAAGTAGTTTACTGTAGTTGTGCTAACTTCACCAGAAAATTGGAGATTAACTTCGTTATTATTCAATAATCCTATGTACTCCTCTGCCTCGGCCTCAGTCCCATCCCAGATTAAAAACAGATTATCAATGTATCTGTACCAAGCCACTGTCTTGTTGGTCCAATTCTGGTTCACCTTTGTCCAGGCCACCTGCTCCTCCCACCAGCCCACGAACAAGTTCGCGTAGCTGGGGGCGAAGCAGGTACCCATCGCGGTCCCCGATGTTTGTCTAAACAATTCCCCATTAAAGGTAAATATAATATTCTGCAGACAAAATCCTATAAATTCCAACAACATAGAATTGTGAGTGGCAAATCTCAAAGATTTCTTATCCAGGAAGTATTTTATGGCTTTCAGGCCCATAGTATGGTTAATGCAGGTATACAGACTTGTTATATCGAGTACCACCATACAATAAGTTGGTTGCCAAGTGATTTGTTCAATATGACAAATAAAGTCGGTGGTATCTCGTATATACGATTTTAGTTTTACTACAGCATCAAACAGAAAGTAGTCAAGGAATTTGGACAGATTTTCAGTAAGACTGCCCAATGAGGACACTATCGGTCTGCCCGGTGGTTCCCTCTCATTTTTGTGAATCTTGGGTAAGTGGTAGAAGGTAGGAAGAATAGGTTCAGGGGTGTTTAAAAATAGATACTGATCACCATCCAACATCTGTTTGTCGTGCCAAAATTTAATCAAAACATGAAACTGTCGAATACTTTCTTTGTAAGTCAGTTGTGTACAGATCTCATAACAATTTGAGTTTTTCAATTGTCTGTAAGCTTCTTCTTCATAATATTTTCGCGTCAAAAGAACTATCAGCCTGATTCATGTACGGGCCGTTTTGCGTGTCCCTAATAGCGATCAATAGCGACTCGCTATTGAGGAAACGCAAAACGGCATTCATGTACTTTTCGGAGAAAAAATAGCGACTCGCATGCGGGCGCTAAAGCCGTTAGCGACCCACAAAAAACGCAGAATAATCGCTATTTCCGGCTACCTGCGATCGGGATTGCGACTCGCATTCTCGCGGGATCTGGAAAACGGGAAGACGCATTCCGAGCACCGTGATGACATCACAACCAGGAAGCAGCCAAATCCCACCCCCAAACACCACAGTGACGCTATCAGTCGACTGTCCACGACGGAAAGCTGCCACCAACCCACCGTTTGCGCATCCCGACCCCGCCGAAATAGCGACCGCTATGTCAGACGACCCGCAGCCCGGACCCAGCAACAGCGCTGGCCGAAAGCGCAAATTGAAATTTTCAGAACAGGAGCTGGAGAACCTCATAGAGGGTGTGGTGGCCAACCACGACCAGCTGTTTGGTGCAAACTCCCGGAGGGTCCCAGAGCAGGAGAAGAGGAGGATCTGGGTGGGGATTGCCGCAAGCGTGAACTCTGTGGGAGTTGCGGACAGGTCCCTGGAGGAATTAAAAAAGCGGTGGTACGACCTCCGAGGGCGTGCCAAGGAGAGGGTTGCGGAGCGCCTTGGTGAGGCATCAGGCACCGGAGGTGGTGGCCCGACTGTCCCACCCAACACCCCCCTGGAGGACCGGGTAGAGGACACGTTGGAGAGGGAGGCGTGTGTTGGCGTCACCCCTCTGGACTCCTCCCGCCCCACCCAAGACACCCAAGGTAAGTGGCATGCGACTGCGACCCTGTCCCCTATGACCGCCCATGACCAAATAGGCTCACTCATTGGCCCTTAGTCATGCCGTGCATCAGGAAATGCCCTGAAGCATTGTGGGAGACGTAGTATGTCCACAATGTAGTACTACCACAATGCGGCCCGAAAGGTACCAAAGTGCGCAAATACACAGCCACCCAGGGAATGACACCCAGCATGCATGTAACATCTGCACGTCTGACAGTCACATGCACCTAATGAGTATCCACTTACCCTCACAGGTGCAGGAGATAGCAGCGACAGTGAGAGGCTGCTGATCGACGAGGAGGCCCAGGAGGAGGAATCCCTACCTGCTACCCAGCCACCAGCCCCTGCGCCAGCGCCAACACCAGCAGCCAGGCCACCCACCTTGCCTGCTGCATCCGCCTCAGGCCCACCGATTGCCAAGGCCAGGCCACCCACCTTGCCTGCTGCATCCGCCTCAGGCCCACCGGCTGCCAAGGCCAGGCCACCCACCTTGCCTGCTGCATCCGCCTCAGGCCCACCGGCTGCCAAGGCCAGGCCACCCACCTTGCCTGCTGCATCCGCCTCAGGCCCACCGGCTGCCAAGGCCAGGCCACCCACCTTGCCTGCTGCATCCGCCTCAGGCCCACCGGCTGCCAAGGCCAGGCCACCCACCACACCTGCCGCACCTGCAACACCAGCTGCTGCAAGACCTGCAGCTCGTCCACCACCATCTGGGCCAGCCACATCCGCTACACAGCGGCCGACCACCAGGAGGGGCAATGGCCACTTCCACGCATGCATGAGTGTGGAGCGGCGCATGCTGCGTTTACACCAGCGCCAGTCGCAGCAGCAAGGAGCCATCCAGCTCCAGCTGCAGAAGATCGGCCGCAATGTGGCGGGAGTGGGCGAGAGGGTGGACCGCATGACGGCGGCCATTGACCGCATGACGACGGCTATGGAACACAACACTGCAGTGCTGGTGAAGCACCGAAGTGTTGCTAGCAGGCGCCACCACCAGTTGCTGAGCCGGCTGTCCACCTACAGCCGCTCCAATTATGCCTCGGCAAATGCCACCACCCTGCTTGCGCGCCGCTCCTTAACCCAGCAGCACCAACTCGTCCAGTGCTGCGAGGATATTACCCGCGTGCTGGAGCATTTGACAACCGCGGTCACCGCACTGCACGCACCTGTGATTCCGGCAATTGTGGGGGGTGATGATGCTAGTGAGGGTGCCTCTAGTGTCAGCAGCCACTCTGCCACGCAGGCCCCCCCACCTAGGCGCAGCGCAAGGGCTGCCCCACCTCCAGCTGCCCAGGAAGAGGAAGAGGCTCCCAGGCGCCTGGGAATTGTGCGCCGGAGGCGCCAGTGACATTGTGTCAGGGACACAGGCGCAGGCTGAACTTAAGCCTGCCATGGAGCGTCTCATGCAGTATGCATGAATACTGCTTTTTGTATATAGTTGTTACGAAGACCCATTTATTTTTTTGTGATTCAAACAAATACATTTATTTTGGTGCACACATACGCCTTGTGTAATCATTACAGTTTGCATGCAATTGTGATATGTGGGGTGGGGGAAGGGGGTGGGCTAGAAATTGTTAGCTGTGATGTGGTTGCGACGTCTGTGGCCTTCAGCTGGGTTCTCCCCGCGTGCATGGTGCGCATGTGCTGGTGGCCGGTCGTCCCCCTCAGATTCACTGCCTGAGATGTCAACTGGTATCCGGCGCTTGGTTGCAATGTTATGAAGCATTGCACAGACAGCCACAATGCGGCAGCACGCTGCAGGACTGTAATACATGGCCCCACCTGTCTTGTGCAGTATACGGAACCTGCTCTTGAGCAGGCCAAATGTCCTTTCAATACAGTTCCTTGTCCGGATGTGCGCAACATTGTAGCGGCGTTGCTGAGGTGTGGCAGGGTTGAGGTAAGGGGTCAGGAGGTATTCCCGTAGGGCGTAGCCACTGTCACCTGAATGAGAGGAGCAGATGTTGATTGCCTGTGCAGCGCAGTTACTTCATAGCAATGTGACATTGTCGACAAAGTGTACTTACCAAGTAGGTGTCCTTCCCCAAACTCTCCCCTGATCAGTCGTGTGTGGAGTCCGCTGTGCCTGAAGATAAAGGAGTCATGGGTACTCCCTGGGTACTGGGCCACAATGTCAGTGATGATGGTCTTGGCATTGCAGACCATCTGTATGTTGAGGGAGTGGTACGACTTCCTGTTGCGGTACATATACTCCGTGGCAGCTGGTGGGCAGATGGCGACGTGGGTACAGTCTATGCAGCCAAGGACATGGGGAAAATGGGCAACATTATAAAATTGTAGTTTTGTGAGGTCCAAATCCTGTTGGCTCGTGGGAAATGTGATGTGCCGGTGGAGCTGGGTGAGCATGGCGTCAACAAAAGTGTGGAGGCAGCGTGACATGGTGGGCTGGGAAATCCCCCCAGCAGCGGCTACTATGCCCTGGAAACTGCCGGATGCCAGGAGGTGCAGGCTGCACAATACCTGCACATGTGTGGGCACAGAATTGTTTCGCCTTGTTGGGTGCTGCATGATGGGGTCGAGTTCTTGTATCAGCCAGGTGATCATTTCCCCATTCAGCCTGTATTTAGCATAAATCTGTTCTCTGGTTTGCCCCAGCAAGGTGACCCGCTGCCGGTAAATCCGTGCCTGCCTCATGCGTCTCCTCCGTGCTGCTCGCTGTAGCCTTCGCCGCCTCACCACCATGTACATCCCAGGCATTGTGGAACGCCTATTGCTGCTGCTGAATGTCCTTATGTGTGATTGGTCATGCCTGGACCTGTTGGTGATTGGCTAACAGTTTTTCAAATTTTGGTTAATCATGGCTTTTATGGTTACCACCTGCTTTGAGTTGTCCTTAAATTGCGCCGCGCTAATGTGCGATTTAGCGATTTTTCGCTAATGTATTTCTTTCATGAATGCCGATTGAGACAATATTGCGTTTCGCTATTCAATTCGCAGATTCCGTGGTTGGTCGCTATTTCATTATCGCTAATGCTCGACTTCCCGGAGTCTGCGACTTTTACAGCGTAATCGCTATTCCGGTCGCTATTATTTTTTAGCGATTTCGCTATTTCGTACTTGAATGCCGATTCCGTGTTTTGCACCCGCAATTGCGTTTTCGCAGCCATTGCGGGCGCTATTTCGCTTCATGAATCAGGCTGAATATTTCCTCCCTTGTCTGAGGGTTTAAATATAGTGTCCTTGTCTTCTTTCAAAGTCTTTAATGCTTTCTTTTGATCTACATTGAGATTTTCATTTTTATAATTTTTAGTCGACTTGGATGTCATCTTTAATTTCAGTAGATCCTTTGTCACTGCTTCTGTGAAAGTATCGATGGCATCATGTGGCATTAAAGGAAAAAATTGAGAAGGTGATTTCAGTCCACTCGTAGGTGCATCTTGATCTATTCCCACAGTTCTTATCCTCTGACTCAAAGTTTCCTCAATGTCTGATAGTGTTGGATCCTCATCTTTACGTAAGTTTTCCAGGATTTCCAAAGTCATTAAGTCATTTATTTGCAACAGATCCATGTCTTGTTTCTGTGATTTTAAACGTTTTGCTTCCTTTGTAGTGGGTCGCAATTTGAAAAATTTATGAAGTTTCAGTCCACGAGTAAATTTAAATAGATCTATTTTGGTCTGTGTGAACTCGAAACTTGTTTGAGGGCAGAAAGTTAACCCTAGCTTCAGGACTGATTCTTCTGTTTGTGTCAGCACTTTATCAGTTAGGTTAACGATGGTTAAGTTATCGTCAGTTACTACCATCGATTGCCTCTCCGGCTTCTTGTAACTCTGGTCGTGGGTTGGGGGGTTCTTCCTCGACCCCTTCCTCTTCCTGCCCCCTCGCCTTGTTCTTCTTGTTTTTCTGGGGGTCTGGTTTTTCCCCCTCGCAGCCATGTCTGTTGCATTAATTGAAATTCCTGCTGAAAAGGAGTTTCCTCAACGTTTGATGAGGTCCCTGGTATCTCATCTCCTGACTGGTCTGCATCAGTCAACTCCGATTCGGAGGTTTCCACTCGTGTTGTTCCTCTGGTCGGGGCATTTTTGTTCTTTGCCATTTCTTTGCGGGGTTGGTCATATTTTTTAGAGAATGTGAGAATACGACCCAGAGCGTAATCCCTCTCATCGCGGTCGAATTTTTCCTCTTTGCGTTGGCGAATTTTCATTTCATATTTCGCTAGTCTGTTTTTCATCCCATCTCTTAGTTTTTCCATCGTTGTTACATCGGTATTTTTCTTCAGTTGCTCCTCAAGAAGTTCAATCTCTTTTAGAGCTGCCTCCCGATCACTCCAGGCAAACTCGACCAAAATTTGTAACATTCCTTTACAGGACGCTGCCGTGTGGTTTGCCCATGCTTCTAAGAGTTTTGGGTCTGGGTTCTGGTACGCCGGGACCGTGTAAATTCTCAACCCCCTAGGAACTCTAGATGCCTCTATGTAATTTTGTAAGGAGGTGGCCTCCCACCACTTACGCACCTCACGTTCACATAATCTCTCCAGTTTATTGAATTGTGTTGCTAAATCCTTAGAAACATTATCTGCAACATTCGCCTTCACATTCGTGCGGTCTGTTGCACCTTTTTTCTTTTTGAACATATTGGCAGCCGCCTCATTTCTTTCATTTTCACTGTACATCGTTGATGCGTTTTTTGCTTATTCGGCACGTTCTCTCCGAGCCCGGAGGACGTGACCGATTTCCAAACAACTGCTGCGAGGCTAGAAACTCTCGACACACCCTATTACTGGATTCGTTCAGGGATTAAAACACACCATACGGCTTACCGTACTTTTTTGCGGCTCGCCTTGGTCGTCTCTGTGTTCGTTTCCACTGAACAGATTCAGTCCTTCCCTGGATCCAGATTAGGGCGGTGCCTCCGCTGTTAACATCCAGCTCCTCCAAACGCCATAGGCGGGGCACTTCGTGGTCGGGTGCAAAGAACGCGGTGGCGTCCCGCGAT
The DNA here is from genome assembly GCF_964261635.1 of Lissotriton helveticus. Taxonomy (NCBI): domain Eukaryota; kingdom Metazoa; phylum Chordata; class Amphibia; order Caudata; family Salamandridae; genus Lissotriton; species Lissotriton helveticus. Next base: position 1,942,475,728 of record NC_136063.1, on the reverse strand, counting down.
ATAAATCCAAGCTTCAACAATTTCCTTTTTCTCCTTCAGGAAATAAATAGCACTCACGAGTATTCTGTAGCTCAGCAGCAGTTTATTCAGGACAAACGCGTTTCGGATTTACATCCTTCGTCAGTGTCTTAATCTCTAAACAACATACTGGCGGCCATATTTTATTAAAACATTGCATGCCACGTGTCACAAGTGGGAATAAAGGACGGACTTGGCGACCCAGTGATACACATGAGCGCCATCTTAACACAGTATATACTGTCCGACTTTACTAGGTTTCACAACTGCACCCGGATTTAAAATACCATTTTGGTGCCAAGTTTGCGTCATATTTATACATCATCAAAAGAAAAACATCAATTTTAATGCAGTTCAATGGATCATAATTTAGCCGTGGATCGGCAGGGCAGCCTTCTTACAAAAAAGTCTGCTGGTCCTATTTACCCACTAAAAATAGGACCAGCAGCCTTTTTTGTAAGAAGGCTGCCCTGCCGATCCACGGCTAAATTATGATCCATTGAACTGCATTAAAATTGATGTTTTTCTTTTGATGATGTATAAATATGACGCAAACTTGGCACCAAAATGGTATTTTAAATCCGGGTGCAGTTGTGAAACCTAGTAAAGTCGGACAGTATATACTGTGTTAAGATGGCGCTCATGTGTATCACTGGGTCGCCAAGTCCGTCCTTTATTCCCACTTGTGACACGTGGCATGCAATGTTTTAATAAAATATGGCCGCCAGTATGTTGTTTAGAGATTAAGACACTGACGAAGGATGTAAATCCGAAACGCGTTTGTCCTGAATAAACTGCTGCTGAGCTACAGAATACTCGTGAGTGCTATTTATTTCCTGAAGGAGAAAAAGGAAATTGTTGAAGCTTGGATTTATATCGCGGGACGCCACCGCGTTCTTTGCACCCGACCACGAAGTGCCCCGCCTATGGCGTTTGGAGGAGCTGGATGTTAACAGCGGAGGCACCGCCCTAATCTGGATCCAGGGAAGGACTGAATCTGTTCGGTGGAAACGAACACAGAGACGACCAAGGCGAGCCGCAAAAAAGTACGGTAAGCCGTATGGTGTGTTTTAATCCCTGAACGAATCCAGTAATAGGGTGTGTCGAGAGTTTCTAGCCTCGCAGCAGTTGTTTGGAAATCGGTCACGTCCTCCGGGCTCGGAGAGAACGTGCCGAATAAGCAAAAAACGCATCAACGATGTACAGTGAAAATGAAAGAAATGAGGCGGCTGCCAATATGTTCAAAAAGAAAAAAGGTGCAACAGACCGCACGAATGTGAAGGCGAATGTTGCAGATAATGTTTCTAAGGATTTAGCAACACAATTCAATAAACTGGAGAGATTATGTGAACGTGAGGTGCGTAAGTGGTGGGAGGCCACCTCCTTACAAAATTACATAGAGGCATCTAGAGTTCCTAGGGGGTTGAGAATTTACACGGTCCCGGCGTACCAGAACCCAGACCCAAAACTCTTAGAAGCATGGGCAAACCACACGGCAGCGTCCTGTAAAGGAATGTTACAAATTTTGGTCGAGTTTGCCTGGAGTGATCGGGAGGCAGCTCTAAAAGAGATTGAACTTCTTGAGGAGCAACTGAAGAAAAATACCGATGTAACAACGATGGAAAAACTAAGAGATGGGATGAAAAACAGACTAGCGAAATATGAAATGAAAATTCGCCAACGCAAAGAGGAAAAATTCGACCGCGATGAGAGGGATTACGCTCTGGGTCGTATTCTCACATTCTCTAAAAAATATGACCAACCCCGCAAAGAAATGGCAAAGAACAAAAATGCCCCGACCAGAGGAACAACACGAGTGGAAACCTCCGAATCGGAGTTGACTGATGCAGACCAGTCAGGAGATGAGATACCAGGGACCTCATCAAACGTTGAGGAAACTCCTTTTCAGCAGGAATTTCAATTAATGCAACAGACATGGCTGCGAGGGGGAAAAACCAGACCCCCAGAAAAACAAGAAGAACAAGGCGAGGGGGCAGGAAGAGGAAGGGGTCGAGAAAAAACCCCCAACCCACGACCAGAGTTACAAGAAGCCGGAGAGGCAATCGATGGTAGTAACTGACGATAACTTAACCATCGTTAACCTAACTGATAAAGTGCTGACACAAACAGAAGAATCAGTCCTGAAGCTAGGGTTAACTTTCTGCCCTCAAACAAGTTTCGAGTTCACACAGACCAAAATAGATCTATTTAAATTTACTCGTGGACTGAAACTTCATAAATTTTTCAAATTGCGACCCACTACAAAGGAAGCAAAACGTTTAAAATCACAGAAACAAGACATGGATCTGTTGCAAATAAATGACTTAATGACTTTGGAAATCCTGGAAAACTTACGTAAAGATGAGGATCCAACACTATCAGACATTGAGGAAACTTTGAGTCAGAGGATAAGAACTGTGGGAATAGATCAAGATGCACCTACGAGTGGACTGAAATCACCTTCTCAATTTTTTCCTTTAATGCCACATGATGCCATCGATACTTTCACAGAAGCAGTGACAAAGGATCTACTGAAATTAAAGATGACATCCAAGTCGACTAAAAATTATAAAAATGAAAATCTCAATGTAGATCAAAAGAAAGCATTAAAGACTTTGAAAGAAGACAAGAACACTATATTTAAACCCTCAGACAAGGGAGGAAATATAGTTCTTTTGACGCAAAAATATTATGAAGAAGAAGCTTACAGACAATTGAAAAACTCAAATTGTTATGAGATCTGTACACAACTGACTTACAAAGAAAGTATTCGACAGTTTCATGTTTTGATTAAATTTTGGCACGACAAACAGATGTTGGATGGTGATGAGTATCTATTTTTAAACACCCCTGAACCTACTCTTCCTACCTTCTACCACTTACCCAAGATTCACAAAAATGAGAGGGAACCACCGGGCAGACCGATAGTGTCCTCATTGGGCAGTCTTACTGAAAATCTGTCCAAATTCCTTGACTACTTTCTGTTTGATGCTGTAGTAAAACTAAAATCGTATATACGAGATACCACCGACTTTATTTGTCATATTGAACAAATCACTTGGCAACCAACTTATTGTATGGTGGTACTCGATATAACAAGTCTGTATACCTGCATTAACCATACTATGGGCCTGAAAGCCATAAAATACTTCCTGGATAAGAAATCTTTGAGATTTGCCACTCACAATTCTATGTTGTTGGAATTTATAGGCTTTTGTCTGCACAATAATATATTTACCTTTAATGGGGAATTGTTTAGACAAACATCGGGGACCGCGATGGGTACCTGCTTCGCCCCCAGCTACGCAAACTTGTTCGTGGGCTGGTGGGAGGAGCAGGTGGCCTGGACAAAGGTGAACCAGAATTGGACCAACAAGACAGTGGCTTGGTACAGATACATTGATGATCTGTTTTTAATCTGGGATGGGACTGAGGCCGAGGCAGAGGAGTACATAGGATTATTGAATAATAACGAAGTTAATCTCCAATTTTCTGGTGAAATTAGCACAACTACAGTAAACTACTTAGATTTGAAACTAACTGTTAAGGATGGAAAAATTAATACCTCTTTGTACAGAAAGCCCACAGCTGGGAATAGTATTCTGCACGCGAATAGTGGACACCCTCAAAAACTCAAAAATAGCATCCCTTATGGGGAGTTTTTGAGGCTAAAAAGAAACTGCTCAAATGAGGAAGATCTCAATGAAGCTTTGGATGGCAGTGTAAAACGTTTCCAAGCTAGAGGTTATCAGACTACGCTATTAGAGAGTACCCGGAGAAAGGTTCTAAGTTTGAATAGAGAAGATCTGTTAAAGAAAAAAGAGAAGACCTCTAAAGACACAGGAAAGTTTAGAATGATCACTACCTTTTCTAATGAGTCCAACACCATTAGGAATATACCGAGAAGAAACTGGCACATATTAAAAACAGATGCCGTGATAGCTACAGATATTCCCATTCATCCCCTAGTGACTTTTAGGAAAGCCCGTTCCCTCAAAGATAATTTGGTTTCCAGTCATTTAGAGAAATCCATACCTAAAACCCAAAACACCCTCAAAGAAATGAAGGGTTTTTACCCTGCGGGAAATGCAAGGCGTGCGTGGCAAGCACAAGAGTGAGATCCTATAAGATAGAGGGCATGAAACAAAACAAACAGATCAATAAATTCATGACCTGTCAAACGAGCTTTGCGGTGTATTGCCTGGTGTGTCCCTGCGGACTGAGATACGTAGGGAGCACGATTAATATGGTAAAACTGAGGGTACTCGAGCATATGCGTGCCATTAAAAATAAAGACTTCAGCTACCCAGTAGCACGGCACTTTTCAGTTCAACATAACAGCAATAGGGACCTGTTGCAGTATTATTGTTTGGACTACTTACCACCGGATATTAGAGGTGGGGATCGTTTGCTCAGACTAAGGAGGTTGGAGTCTCGCTATATTATCGATTTGGGAACCAAGATACCTAAAGGGTTGAATGGTGGGGAAGAGTTGGCTGTTCATTTGAATAAGTGAAGTACTGTGATATATGAATGTGATCTGTGAAGCTTTACCTGCAACTTTTTCGCCTTTTTAACATGTCACTATCAAAGCCGATACACGGCATAATTTTTAGTGGGTAAATAGGACCAGCAGCCTTTTTTGTAAGAAGGCTGCCCTGCCGATCCACGGCTAAATTATGATCCATTGAACTGCATTCAAATTGATGTTTTTCTTTTGATGATGTATAAATATGACGCAAACTTGGCACCAAAATGGTATTTTAAATCCGGGTGCAGTTGTGAAACCTAGTAAAGTCGGACAGTATATACTGTGTTAAGATGGCGCTCATGTGTATCACTGGGTCGCCAAGTCCGTCCTTTATTCCCACTTGTGACACGTGGCATGCAATGTTTTAATAAAATATGGCCGCCAGTATGTTGTTTAGAGATTAAGACACTGACGAAGGATGTAAATCCGAAACGCGTTTGTCCTGAATAAACTGCTGCTGAGCTACAGAATACTCGTGAGTGCTATTTATTTCCTGAAGGAGAAAAAGGAAATTGTTGAAGCTTGGATTTATATCGCGGGACGCCACCGCGTTCTTTGCACCCGACCACGAAGTGCCCCGCCTATGGCGTTTGGAGGAGCTGGATATATATATATATATATATATATATATATATATATATATATATATATATATATATTCTCTGCTCACTACATCACAGCACTCAGGAGGGTAAATCATCGATCCACAAGTTTATTGTTTAGGAACCGCACAAACGCGTTTCGGCGTACTGCCTTCGTCAATGTCAATGACACTCAGTGTTTGACATGTTAATAAAGTTTCTTCACATTGCTGGACATAGACAAAGGACAAAACCTCTCTCAAACACCACAGGCGCCATCTTTGAGTGTACACGAGTGACATAACATTGCCAACACGTTGTTTTTATATTCCACCTACAGATAGGTTTTTACTGCCTACAATCAGAGGGTACATATTATTTACCATATTAAAATGTCAAGTCATACAGCCGTGAATCGGCAAAAGTCCTATGTCATTCAGTCCCCATTATTAGTGTCATTTGTGAACCTTAGACCATGCCAGAAGCAAAACAATTTGGTTCAACTGATCCAGGAAAAATTTGAAAGGATCACAAGTCAATGAAATGGATCAAAAACAAAAACAAAACACAAAACGGAAAACAAAACACAAAAGATTTATCTCTGTTTCTATATCTATATGGCATGGTCATACTAGCATAGGTACAGATTTCCAATTCCTTATGCATCTTTCCTTGAACGGATGCCTCCAGCAGTAATCCTCCAAGCGACTCTTGTCCCTGATTTTTATATATTACCTACTGGCGGTCGCCAGTAGGTATATATAGTTAGGATTTTTTCTCTATGGGTTTTTTGAAAATTCTATGTCTAATAACTTTGGCGTTTGTGGACGGAATTGGCTGAAATTTTCAGGAAAATGGCACATTTTGTTTCTGAGCAGCCCTTGAAAATTTGGGGGGGGTTCGTCCAGTGGGGGCCGAGAAAAAAGGGGGGTCCCAAAACGTGTTTTTAACATTGAGTTTTCCATAGGGCGGTTGGCCTCACTTTTAGCCCGAACGGCTGAATGGATTTGCACGAAACTTGGCAAAATTGTAGGGACTGGTAGCCCGATGTGCCTTTTGTAGGTCTCAATATATGTGCTCCAGTGGATTTTGAGAAATTAACGTTTAAAAAAAGATATATATCTGTAACAGCGGACCGGTTAGCGCTCTGGTTCGCGGACTTTTCGCGCAACGGAGCTTTGTGAAGCGAAGCTGATTGGTTCTCCGGCGTCTGTCAACATTCCAAACAGTCCGTAGCGGCCGCCATCTTGTCTCTCGGTAGGATCGAGAGACAAGAGGAGGTCAAAACAAAGGGGGAAATAACTATAAGGGGGCATAGTAGATCCTCGCTGACCCCCTAGGTTTGATGTGGAGGTTTTAAAAGGGCCCCGCGGGGCAAAAAAAAATAATAAAAATAATAATTGAACGGCTGAATGGATTTGCACGAAACTTGGCAAAATATTAGGGACTGGTAGCCCGATGTGCCTTTGCTAGGTCTCAATATATGTGCTCCAGTGGATTTTGAGAAATTAACGTTCAAAAAAAGATATATATCTGTAACAGCGCTCCGCTTCGCGTAACGGAGGTTTGCGAAGCTGATTGGTCATTCTGTCACTGGGCTATAGTTGGGCTACATCTGGCTGATATTTGGGCTACATTTGTTTTTTTGTGTGTCTGGCGGCCATCTTTGGGCTACATTGGGCTACATTGGGCTTCATTGGGCTACATTCGGCTAATTAGCAAATAGCTCATCGCAAACTAGGAATGGTAAAGAATCGCTATTTATTCCTTAAAGTTCGCTATTTAGGAAATGCAAATAACTTTGATGATACATATGGCGGTTCATCTCTAACAAGATAAGAAGCATAGGGATAGATTTATGATGACTGGCGCATCACCAGGGATGTGTTAGTCATTCTGTGCCGCTGTTCCGTCACCTATGGTGTGCTGCATTTACAATGCGGCGCATCATGGGGCAAAAACAGCACAGATGCGTGATGTATCTGTGCCGTAAAGGTGGCGCATTGCTGGAGTTGTATCGCAAGTGTGATGAAGGTCCAGCAAGGGTCGGGGGTGCCCCTGTCGCAGGGTTTCTGTTCTCACACAGAACTGTGGACAGAGGATTGGAACCTCGGCGAATTAGGGTGTCCCAAAACTCACGTTAGTAATCAAAAACTATTTAGCAAGCTAGGTACAGTGTCACATTGGATATAACAAACTCTCAATGTTTAGACAATCCAGAATATGAACTTATAGTACCTCAGGATACGTGGAACTCATGAACAGTCGGTCGTTATATATTTCTTAGAAACCAGAACATGGAGTTAAGAAGAACACATGTGTATTTGAAATGTTTATTTACTAATGCCGTCTTCTCAGGCGTAGTACCTTAGATAATAAAAGTACACATATTATCAGTAGCAAAATTACCAGCATAGTTACTAGTACATAAAAAGTGAATGGTGATAGTATGTTAACATGCTGTAAATGAATAAGAGTTAGCAACACTTATAAGCAGCCGCGGGCCGTGGAGGGAGTTACGGTGAGGCAGGGAGGCGGGGAGGGGGAGAAGCAGGGTGGAGAATACAAGTACACATATTATCAGTAGCAAAATTACCAGCATAGTTACTAGTACATAAAAAGCAAATGGTGACAGTATGTTAACATGCTGTAAATGAATAAGAGTTAGCAACACTTATAAGCAGCCGCGGGCCGTGGAGGGAGTTACGGTGGGGCAGGGAGGCGGGGAGGGGGAGGGGCAAGGTAGAGAGGGCTCCACCCTGCTTCTCCCCCTCCCCGCCTCCCTGCCCCATCGTAACTCCCTCCACGGCCCGCGGCTGCTTATATCTCACCCTCCCTAATACACATATTATATTATTTGCTAAGAAGGTCTCTTTGTGTTGGTTTAGGGCGTGCCCATACTTTAGTGTCTTAGATTTGAAGGAATCACATCAGCATACACCAGCTCTCTCTTCATGTGAACCGCATCAACTGTTGTGTATGTGTGTTCGGCAAAGCAATATAAAACCCGCCTCATGCCCAGAATTGGCAGAAGTTGCACTTATGTTATGAGTATGAAGTCGTGGAGATCAGACCTCATAACAATTCTGTATCGTGTTGTTCTTGAAACTTTAGCACTCGCTGTACAGATATAGTTTAACAAGTAAAGCAGATAGTAGACCAATAACATATTATTCTCATGTAAACCACGATGAACTACTAGGTGGAAAGCTAAAGCAACAACTAAATGTCGTGTGCAGAAGTTGCAAAAAAGGAAAAATGGCGTTTAAACCGGTAATGAGCCCATGCTAACTTAACACGGTGTAAAGATATCCAGGACCTAGATGACACCTCCTCATGATCCGGAAACGAACTGAATAAGATAATAGAAGTGCCATCTCATGAGAGCAGATTGCAAGTTTATATGTGGACGGTCCGCAAGGTAAAGCATTAAAAACTAGGAAAATTCAATGCTAAAGAAAAATAAAACAGCCAAGTACTTTATCGAGTCTTAAGCCAATAGGCAAGGTAAATAATAAAAACTTGACAAATAAGTCAATGAATTGTCAATGAAATGCTAGTACTCAGCATATGAAACATGAAAAAGGTCTATGACATAACTGTGTATGCAAAATAAGCTGCAACAGCCTCCAACAGGAAGTCACCGTCTTCATCCGAAAACAGTTCAGCCATCCAATTTAAAAGCGGAAAAGAACATACGTGCTCTCCCAGCACCGGATCCTCTATCACCATCAGAGGACAGCTCGGTGGGTTTTCAAGAAAGCTGTGTTCCAAGAAAGACTGTGCTGCCGCCAGTAAATTCCAGGGACCAAGTAGTCCATGCATCAATGCCACAGCCATAATCCTTTCGCCAGGACAAATCAACTCGTGAGTAATGATAGGAGTCATCAGCTGATTAAAGTCGACGTCAGGAGAAACCGGTCCGCAGAGACACAAATCAATGGCCCAATCGAAATCACAGGTCAGGCAGTGAAATACAGGCTGGACACAGGTGAAGTAGGAGAACCGAAAAGATAATCCATATGCCGTGCTTAATATCGCCAACGGCATTGTGCCATAATATTCTAGCATGCGATTGCGGAACAGTGTCAGCAGCTGCAGGGTCGGAGGTTGCATAGGAGGGACATCCATATTTAAAAATGTAAAAAAGCACAAGAGCGTCCGCTGGTAATGCAAGTAAAAATGCAATCCACGAACCAGAGTGGAGAAAATGGAATGAAAGGGAGCAGGGATGACTCCAAAGATTTTCTCAAATGAAGTCACGAGACCACTGGTAACAACTTTAAAAAAGTGTGCCAGGGATTTTGTGGAGGATGCGTTAAAGATAGTCGGAAACATGTTGCTGAAATTGAAAGGCAAACCTGTGTACGGGTGTTCGCTATGTGAAGTACGAAAGTTTCACGGGCCGAACTCAAGGCCACCTCTCTCTGAGACAAAAGAGCTCTTATTCTTGTCATGCCGTTGAAACGTGTCCCAAGGTTGGTATTTGTGGCCAGATTGAAAACTCCCTATGTTCATGTGTGGGAGGAAATAGAACATTTCTGCAGCAAATAACCCGTTCACTTACTGTTACGATAAAAGGAATACTTTTAATTAACTCAGAACAATCTTCATTATTGAGCATCAAATAACTACCATTTTCCAACAACTTGAACGTGGGGATGATAGCAGGAACTGGCGTGCCTTGCAACACGCAAGCCATATTTGGTCGGTGTTTGTTGCATGAATCGTGTAACTGTATGTGCCTACACATTAGTGAATGATCTGGCGTCTCAGTGCATTCCTCTCCATTCAGATAAACTTCTTGATCATCTTTGAAACATCTGTATGTGTATGGAAGCGACCAGACCTCATGAACAAAAGCACTACCTAAAGGTTCATAAAGACCTATTGGTATATATTTCATACAATTTGAAAACTTATATAAAGCAAAAGGCAGCGTTATTAAACCGTGGATAAGGCATGTTGCCAAAAAACCCGCAATCCTCTGCTGATGATGTCACTGAGCATGTCATGAATGATGTAATATGTGACATCATCAGTAGTGGATTATGGGTAATAGTATCTCTAGTTTACTCCCCTATAGCTGTCTTTCTTTTAACATAAGTGTGTGTTTCCTTCCCTTATACTTACTGTTTTTGGTTCGCTTCCAGTTCGCGTACCAGCGAGCGAACTAGGAAGCGAACTAAGAGAAATAGAGGTTGGCACAGTTCCAAATATTGTACCAATTTTTTAATAACGGGGAGGTAGTTCTGAAAAGAACTTTTTTTTTTATTTTTCTGAACATTTTTTTACTGTAAGCTTCCCGATTCGCGAAGCGGGAACGAAGAAAAAAAAATATTTAAAAAAATATTTATTCATAAACATATAAAATATATTTTTGGATTTAAAGAAGAATAAATTTTACAGCTACAGATATTAGCTGTTAAAAAACCAATGAAATTCACTGAAAAAACCATAGGTTATAGACCATATATAGTTAGGAATTAGCATTTACAAAACCTTGAAAATTCACTGAAAAAACCATAGGTTATAGACCATATATAGTTAGGAATTAGCATTTACAAAACCTTATTTTACTCACACAAAACCATTGAAATTCCATATATAGTTAGTTGCACTAACTATATATCGCGCACCCGCAATCCACTGCTGATGATGTCACATATTACATCATTCATGACATGGTCAGTGACATCACTGATGACATCACTGATGACATCTCAAATGACATCACTGATGACATCACTGATGACATCTCATTTGACATCAATGACCACATCACTGATGATATCATTCATGTGACAATACAATGCATCTCCTCACATTTTAATATAACCTCTGTTTCACCCAGTGTTAAAAAGAGAGTATAATTTTTGAAACCATTGACACACCAATACTAGTTACTACATACGCACTCACTGATTGCTACGTCTACACACACCTTCATTCATTCACCCATACAATCATTCATACATACAATCACTCATCTTTACAACACTATCATATGCACTCATACACCTATACAGACACTCACAGTCTGCCACTCATCCATGGAGTTACTCACACACCTAGTCAGTCCTGTAAAGAATCAATGACACTTCCATTTTCTTGTCTATACAGTTAAACATAGAGCACCTTACATTTTCAAACATATACTAACACATACTTACCTTCTTATACAATCATTGATACAAGTACAGATTGATCTGCACAGAGTCACACACCTCCCAGCTAGCCACACACACACTCAGTCTCCCATACAAATACTTGGGCAATCAATCAATAACCCATATAGTTACTCATATAGCTACTGATCAACACATGCAGCAGTTTACAGAACAACAGACATAATGATGCACAAATTAAGACAGTTTAGTCACTAACCCATGCAGTCAGTGAGACACATTTAATCACTCACTCATACAGTCCCTTTTTCATTCGACCCTTACTTCTACACTCCCTCTTGACCTCCCTGATTTGAACTCTCAAGCTGCCACCTTGGACCAATGGCTGTCTCTAGCTAGTGACGTGGTCGCTCCCGTTAAAATTATCAACGCTAAACGTCCTCATGACGCTCAGCGCTGGTTTACCGATCAACTGAAGGCTGATAAACTCCTTCTTAGACAGGCTGAGCGCCGCTGGAGGCGCAACTATGATCCTCCATCAAAACTTATCTATATTGACTTACTAAAATCCTATAAAAAGTCTATTATTTTGGCCAAATCTTCCCACTATTCTCAGAAAGTTATTAACTCTGTATCCAGAACAAAAGAAATCTTCTCTATTGTAGCTGAACTCTCCCTACCTGACCGTGTCACTCCCCAGCCTCAACCCTCGCAAGCTCTGTGTGACTCCCTTAATGTTTTTTTTTCTGATAAAATCTCCATGATCAAACATAATATCCCCCCTACTACCATGTCTCAGGCCAGTGCTCTCCCTTCCCCGAATCCTCACTCCTTGCATGAATTCCCCCCTATCTCCCTGGATACTTTTCGTTCTCTACTCCAGGCTGTTGGCTCCGGTTCCCCTAATGACTGTTGCCCTCCTCAAATCCTAAGAGATGCTTTTATGGCCTGTCCCGGCCCTCCCCTTGACCTTTTAAATCGCTCACTCTCCACAGGCTCTGTCCCCTCCGCTTTTAAAAGCGCTGTGGTGGTACCTATCTTAAAAAAACCCGGCTCTGACCCTGCGGTCCTGGGCAACTACCGTCCTATCTCCCTCCTCCCTTATCTGGGGAAGGTCTTGGAAACCTATGTCACCCGATGCCTGAGCACTTTCATCGAGGAAACTCATTTCCTCGATGACCAACAGGCTGGTTTCAGACCGTTCCATTCTACGGAGGCAGTGGTGGTGGCGGTTATGGACACGCTGAGACAGGGGGCTGACAAGAACATGGCCCAGGCCCTAGTGTTACTCGATCTCTCGGCCGCTTTTGACACGGTCGACCATGACATCTTGGTCGACCGTGTCAGAAATGCTGGCATCTCTGGCCTGGCCCTGTCTTGGATTGTATCCTTTCTCCAACTACGCTCCCAATCGGTACATCTGTCTTCCTTTTCTGCTCCTCGTATTTCACTTTCCTGTGGTGTTCCCCAGGGTTCTGCCTTGTCCCCTCTCTTGTTTAATCTTTATATGCAGCCCCTCCTTGTCTCTCTTCGTCATTCTTCTGTTACCACTTTTAACTATGCAGATGATCTGCAACTTATCTTTCCTATCGACCCCTCTCCTCTTTCTTGCTCTAATTTTCAAACCACAATGCTTAACATCTATGAGTGGATGAACTTCAGCCAGCTGAAGCTCAATCCGAGCAAGACAGAGTTGGTCCTGATAGGCGGGCCCCCTCACCCTTGGACTTCCAATTTCTGGCCCCCTGCCCTTGGTCCCCCTCCCTGCCCAGTCAACTCTGTGAAGAGCCTTGGTGTTACCATCTCTAGCGACCTTTCGATGCGGCCGCACATCAACGCTGTTACCTCGGCCTGCTTTTACCATCTCCGCAGAATCGGGAAGATCCGAAGGTTCCTATCACCAGAGGCTCTCACCCTTGTTATCATGGCCCTGGTCACCTCACGTTTAGACTATGCCAACTGTCTATACGTGGGGATCCCGGCATACCATCTCCAACGCCTTCAATTGGTGCAAAACCAGGCAGCCAGATTAATTTTTCAGCAGCCCAGACACCAACATGTCACTCCGCTGTTGAAAACTCTACACTGGCTCCCTGTTGCGCAACGCTGCATCTTTAAACTGGGATGTACTATTTTCAAATCTCTTTTTGCCTCTGCTCCTGTCTTTATTTCCCTCCGCTTGCACTCCTATGTTCCCTCTCGACACCTCAGATCCTCTGCTTACAATCTTTTGATCACTCCTAGGTTTAAACGCAAGAAACACGGTGGTGCCTGTTTCTCCTTTCTTGCCCCGTTCACTTGGAATTCCCTCCCTCTCTCCATCCGGCTCAGCTCCGATTACTCCTCCTTTCGCAAATCCCTGAAAACACATCTGTTCCGCCTTGCCCATGGCTAGCTGCACCCACCCCCTTGTGCCCTTATCCACTGGTCTTTGAGCGCCAAGAAACCAATTGGTGTATGTGCGCGGTATCAAATTTTTTTAACATAACATAACATAACAGTCAGTCATGCACCTACTAAATCCTTCGTCCAGACACTTACACATCCACTCATTCTTCAATATGTAAGACATATTTAAACTTTATAGAAACAAAAAATCACTGGATGTTGTTATCAGTGATGTCATCAGTGATGTCATTTGAGATGTCATCAGTGATGTCATCAGTGATGTCACTGACCATGTCATGAATGATGTAATATGTGACATCATCAGCAGTGGATTGCGGGTGCGCGATATATAGTTAGTGCAACTAACTATCTATGGAATTTCAATGGTTTTGTGTGAGTAAAATAAGGTTTTGTAAATGCTAATTCCTAACTATATATGGTCTATAACCTATGGTTTTTTCAGTGAATATATATATATATATATATATATGAATGAGCAAACACACTTGTGCTTTTGGAGGGGCACACCACGGCACTCCAACCATCCGGTTTTCTTGGTATATATATATATATATATATACATAGTATACTTTCTTTTAGGGACTTTCAGATATATATATATATATATATATTCACAGAAAAAACCATAGGTTATAGACCATATATAGTTAGGAATTAGCATTTACAAAACCTTGAAAATTCACTTAAAAAACCATAGGTTATAGACCATATATAGTTAGGAATTAGCATTTAAGAAACCTTTTTTTTACTCACACAAAACCATTGAAATTCCATATATAGTTAGTTGTACTAACTATATATCACGCACCCGCAATCCACTGCTGATCATGTCACATATTACATCATTCATGACATGGTCAGTGACATCACTGATGACATCACTGATGACATCTCAAATGACATCACTGATGACATCACTGATGACATCTCAATCTTCTTAAATGCCAATTCCTAACTATATATGGTCTATAACCTATGGTTTTTTCAGTGAAGTTTCAAGGTTTTGTAAATGCTAATTCCTAACTATATATGGTCTATAACCTATGGTTTTTTCTGTGAATTTCAATGGTTTTTTAATAGCAAATATCAAAAGCTTTAAAATGTATTCTTCTTTAAATCAAAAATATATTTTATATGTTTATTAATATAAAAAAATGTATTATTATGTTTTGGTTCGCTCCCGGTCCGCGAACCGGGTAGCTTCCCGTTAGCTCATTTTGGTGCCGCGACTCGGTACGCGAACCGGTAAACGTTCCGTTAGAGCAACTGCCGCGTTAGAAATCAACATCGTGACGCGTCGCGGAAGCGCGACGTATCGCGTTGTCGCGTAATGCGTCTTACGACGCGCCGCGTTAGCGCACCCGGAAGTGCTCCGGTACGCGAACCGAGGCGCGAAGCGCAGCTCCCCGGAAGCGATCCGGGGCGCGGCCCGCAGCGCGTAACGTAAGCGTAACAGGTCATGTGACTTGTTAATAAAACTTTTCATTGGTTCATTTCACTTTTGGTTTCCTAATGATGTAAGGCTAGGTCATGTGACCTAAAAATAACACTTTTCATTGGTTTAGAACTATTTTTTTTCCAAAATGATGAAAGCCCCCACCTTTTTTCTCACTCTGACTTTCAACTTTGTGAAAGGAAGACCTATTTTGCTTAGTAGAAAATGGCTTCAGTAGTAGCTGCAGCTGGTGCACCCCCACCATCACCACCACCACCAAGGAAGAGAGGACCACCTCCACAGTTCCTTCCCAACACAGAGGAGGAAGAGGATGAAGAAGAGGAAGTACAGCCAAGACAGTTTTTACGTGAGGAGCCCCGGATATCTCACCACAAAAATAGTTTTATTTGGCAGTTTTTTTCTTTTCCTCAAGGACAAAAAAAAGTGAATGCTCGCTATGTGACATGCCTCGTATGCAAAGAAGATTTATCTAGAGGCACAGATAAAAAGTATAGTTTCGGCAACTATACTATGCACCGTCATATGCAGAGGTGGCATCCACTGAATTACAGCATGGCAGAGATGCGTGACCTCCAAGACAACCCACCAACTCCTGTGGCCAGTAGATCGGCACAGGTAACTCTGTCGGGGCCAGAGGCACGGGAAACAGTGCCAAACATTCAAGAAAATTTTGTGCACGTGAAGATAGTGTGTCTTTATTGTGGTAACTTACTCTCATGTGCAAATATGAGTATTAATTTGATAAACAGAGCACATGAAAACCACAAGTGCTCAAAACGCTCAAAAAAAAAAATTTTTTTTTTGCTCCTGTTGAGCCCTTTCTAATACCTGTTTTTTGTTGTTTCCCCCCCAAAAACCCAAAAAAAACATAAAATTGTTCAAAAAATACAACAACAAAAAAAAAATGTTCAGAAAAATAAAAAAATATATAAAACAACAAAAACATTCAAAAAAAGTTCTTTTCAGAACTACCTCCCCTTTATAACAAAAATTGCTAGAATGTTTAGCACTCTGGCAACCTCTATTTCTTTTGGTTCGCTTCCCGGTTCGCTCCCCGGTACGCGAACCGGGAGCGAACCAAAAAATTTTTTTTAAAAAAAGAAGAGTAAGTAGAAGGGAAGTAAACAGAGAGTAATGTTAAAAGAAAGACAGCTATAGGGACTAAACCAGAGATACTGTTTAATAGATCTATTTACCGAAGAAAAGATGGAAGAGGGTATAATTGTGTACCCTCCCCGCTCCCGCCTCCCAGCTGCTCCGCCCACCCGCGCACTTGGCCTTATATGGCGACCGTGCGACGCAGGTGAGTGTGACCCACTTGTGGGACACCCCCGCGCCGCACGGCCACCAGCTGCTGCGTGTGCCCCTTTGCTGTGCCTTACTGCCTCGCGGCCGCCTTGCTTCTCCCCTTGTGTTTTTTTTTTTATTTCCTCTGTTTTACCCGTCATTTGTGCTTGTATTTTTCTTGGTTTTTTTGTGCTGCCCGTCATTTGTGCTTGTATTTTTCTTGGTATTTTTGTGCTGCGCTAAACGTTTCTTCCTCCTGTTCCCTCGTTTTGTTTCCCCCCCCATCTGGGCCTGTTGTACTGTAATTAAGTGTTTACTCGGTTCCTTCCTGTTTCCCCGCCTACCTCGCCGCTCTCCCTCCCCGCTTCCCGCCACCGCCATTTGCCCTGCCCCTTTCTCTTCTGTACCCTCCCCGCTCCCGCCTCCCAGCTGCTCCGCCCACCCGCGCACTTGGCCTTATATGGCGACCGTGCGACGCAGGTGAGTGTGACCCACTTGTGGGACACCCCCGCGCCGCACGGCCACCAGCTGCTGCGTGTGCCCCTTTGCTGTGCCTTACTGCCTCGCCGCCGGCCTCGCCGCCACCTTGCTTCTCCCCTTGTGTTTTTTTTTTTTTCCTCTGTTTTACCCGTCATTTGTGCTTGTATTTTTCTTGGTTTTTTTGTGCTGCCCGTCATTTGTGCTTGTATTTTTCTTGGTATTTTTGTGCTGTGCTAAACGTTTCTTCCTCCTGTTCCCTCGTTTTGTTTCCCCCCCCATCTGGGCCTGTTGTACTGTAATTAAGTGTTTACTCGGTTCCTTCCTGTTTCCCCGCCTACCTCGCCGCTCTCCCTCCCCGCTTCCCGCCACCGCCATTTGCCCAGCCCCTTTCTCTTCTGTACCCTCCCCGCTCCCGCCTCCCAGCTGCTCCGCCCACCCGCGCACTTCGCCTTATATGGCGACCGTGCGAACGCGCAGCGGTCACGCGCAGCGGGTGCGCCGATTGTGCGCCGAAGGCGCGCCAAAGGTAAGCCCGTCTGCGCCCGTCCGCGCCTGGACCGCGCCCAGGGCCAGGACCCCTGGCCCACGAAGACCCCGACCAACCCGCCTGACGTACTCCGCCGCCACCCTCATCGCACTCAACACCGGCCGACTCCCAGATTGCCACCAAGCCACACCACGACGCACCCACGGACCTTTCTGTTGCCACGCCTGCAAATTCACCTGCATCCGGACCTGCCTCGCACCAGCACCCGCCAAGTCGACCTCCAGCAGCACCCACCTCAAGTGCATCCTGCTCAACACCCGCTCCGTCCACAGGCACGCCGTCGAACTCTGGAACCTCCTAGACGCCACAGCACCTGACGTTGCCTTCCTCACGGAGACCTGGATGAACGCCTCTTCAGCTCCCGACATCGCCATCGCCATCCCAGAGGGCTACAAGATCGTCCGCAGGGACCGCAACGCCAACCAGATGGGAGGAGGCATCGCCATCATCCACAGGAACACCATCCGTCTCACGACCAGCACCGACAACACCCTGACCACCGCCGAACACCTGCATTTCCAGATCCACACCGACCCGAACACCACCCTCAGAGGCACCCTGATCTACCGACCCCCGGGACCACGCACACAATTCAGCGAGGACATCGCCGACTTCGTCAGCCCGCATGCCCTCCCCTCCGCCGACTACATCCTCCTGGGGGACCTCAACTTCCATCTGGAGAACAACAACGACCGCAACACCAGCACCATGCTCGACAACCTCGCCAATCTTGGACTCAAGCAGCTGGTGTCCACCCCCACCCACCTCGCCGGACACACACTCGACGCAGTCTTCTCCTCCAGCACAGACATCGACTTCAGCCACGCCACAGAGCTGCAATGGACGGACCACAGCTGCGTCCACTTCACCTTCAAGAGAACGACGACCCACCACCACCAGCAACAGGCCGCCCGCAGAAGCTGGAACAAGATCACAGCAGACCAGCTCGCCACCTCCCTGAGCCAGCACCCTCCTGCCAGCTCAGCGAACCCCAGCCAGGCCGCCGACAACCTCACGAAGTGGATCAGCACCTGCGCGGACGAGCTCGCCCCGATGAGGACCCCACCCAGCAGACCCGGCAGCAAGAAAGCCCCGTGGTTCACCGACGAACTCAAGAGCTCCAAGAAGAACTGCCGAGCCCTCGAGAAAGTCTGGAGAAGGGATCCTACACCGGACAACAGGACCACCTTCAAGCTGGCCACCCGGAAGCACCACCAGCTGATCCGCGCCGCCAAGAAAACTGCATTCAAGGACCGGCTGGACAACAACGCACACAACTGCAAGGAACTCTTCAACATCGTGAAAGAGCTATCCAACCCCAGCGCAGGAAACAACGACATCACCCCATCGCAAGACCTCTGCAACTCCCTCGCTTCATACTTCCACAACAAGATCACGGACATACACAACAGCTTCAACAACCAACCAACGCACACCAAGACCGAACAACCACCCCCCACCACCACCCTCCACGCCTGGACCCCGATCAGCACCGAAGACACCATCCGTACGATGAACTCCATCCGCTCCGGATCACCGACCGACCCCTGCCCTCACCACGTCTTCAACAAGGCCGACGCCGTCATCGCACCCCACCTGCGAGACATCATCAACACATCCTTCGACACCGCCACCTTCCCTGAGAGCTGGAAGCACGCCGAACTCAGCGCTCTACTCAAGAAACCCACAGCGGACCCCACCGAACTCAAGAATTACCGCCCCATCTCGCTCCTCCCGTTTCCCGCCAAAGTCATCGAGAAGACCGTCAACAAGCAGATGGCCGCCTTCCTCGAGACGAATGGATCCCTCGACCCCTCACAGTCCGGCTTCCGAGCCAATCACAGCACCGAGACCGCCCTCCTCGCCGCCACCGATGACATCCGAGCCCTGATGGACAACGGAGAAACAGCGGCCCTCATCCTCCTAGACCTCTCCGCGGCATTCGACACTGTCTGCCACCGCACCCTAGTACAGCGCCTCAGCAACGTCGGAATCCAGGACAAGGCGCTGGAATGGATCATCTCCTTCCTCGACGGCAGAACACAGAGAGTCCGCCTACCACCGTACAAGTCAGAGGCCTCCGAAGTCATCTGCGGCGTCCCTCAAGGATCCTCGCTGAGCCCCACCCTCTTCAACGTCTACATGAGCCCCCTCGCGGCCATCGCACGCCAACACAACCTCAGCATAATCTCCTACGCCGACGACACCCAGCTGATCCTCTCCCTGACCAACGACCCCGCCGCCGCCAGAGCCAACCTGCACGAAGGGATGAAAGAAGTAGCCGAGTGGATGACGACCAGCCGCCTGAAACTGAACTCTGACAAGACGGAGGTCCTCATCCTGGGCTCTTCACCCTCCGCCTGGGACGACTCCTGGTGGCCTCCCGCCCTGGGCACCGCACCCAAACCGACGGACCATGCACGCAACCTGGGCTTCATCCTGGACTCCTCCCTATCCATGACCAGACAAGTCAACAGCGTCTCCTCGGCTTGCTTCAACATCCTACGCATGCTACGGAAGATCTTCTGGTGGATCCCCACCGAGACCAGGAAGACCGTCACCCAGGCCCTCGTCACCAGCCGACTGGACTACGGCAACGCCCTCTACGCCAGTACCACCGCCAAGCTCCAGAAGAGACTCCAGCGGATCCAGAATGCCTCAGCCAGACTCATCCTCGACATCCCACGAACCAGCCACATCTCCGGACATCTGAGAGACCTTCACTGGCTCCCCGTCAACAAAAGAATCACCTTCCGCCTCCTCGCCCACGCACACAAAGCCCTACACGACCAAGGCCCGAGCTACCTCAACAGCCGGATCAACTTCTACGCTCCCAAACGCCACCTCCGATCAGCCAACCACGCCCTCGCCGCCGTCCCCCGCATCCGAAGAGCGACTACAGGAGGAAGGTCCTTCTCCTACCTGGCCGCCAAGACCTGGAACTCCCTCCCGACCGACCTGCGCCTGACCCGAGACCACCTCTCCTTCAGGAAGAAGCTGAAGACCTGGCTGTTCGAGCAGTAGCGGCACCCCCCCCCCCTCCCCCAGCGCCTTGAGACCCTACGGGTATGTAGAGCGCTATATAAATGTCATTGATTGATTGATTGATTGAAAAACAAAATAGATAAGGAAGTGAAAGAAAAAAAGGAGAGTAGAAGAATAACAAAGAAGAGTTTCTTAGAGAATGTGAGTGAATGTTCAAAATAAGATTAAAACATGTGGAATAACAGAGAGAAAAAACAGAAAGCAGAAAAGAAGAAGTAACAGAAAAGGAATAATTGAAACAGCAAAGAAATGTAAATAACATAGGGGCATATTATCAACATAGGCGATAAAAGTTTCGCAGCTTTTATCGGCAGAAATGTGTCGCTAAAGCCACTTTTGCGGCAGAAAACTGCCGCTAAAGCCGCTTTTGCAGCAGTTTTCTGCCGATATAAGCAGCAATAATTTTATTGGCTGTGTTCATAATATGCCCCTTAGTGTGTTTTAATTACAGAGAGAAAGCATAATGAACAAGTAGTGAAAGAGTGATCAGTCAGAGACACTAAGAGTAATAGAGACGGAGTGAGTGAACAAGAGTGAGGAACTATGAGAAGAGAGGGACTGAGAAAAGGAGTGGAAGGAGTAGAGTAAGTAAGTAATAGAGAAAGGAATGAGGGAAGTAGCAAAGGCAGGAAAATGAGGGTTAAAGAAATGAAGCAGTGGAACTAATAGTAGTTAAATGTGATAGAAATGTAACGAAAAGAGTACAAAACATTTACCTTATAATTGTCGTTAACTTAGTCACTTGTTATTTTTATACTTTCAATCTGTGAAAGAGAGAACAAACATTTGAAAAATATTAAAACATGTATTTAAAAATTAGAAAAGACAAGGGAAAAGATTGAAGGACAAACAGTTTTTCAACAACTTTGACACTTACAGAAGCCTCTGCTTCTCCAGGCCCCCTACACAGTCCTAAAGATATACATTTTAAACTAACAGTATCTTGATGCAGATGAAGTGAGGCCTATCTTGGAACATGGTGCATCTTTTGCACTGCTGTTGTCTCACAAAAGGCACGCAATGGCAGCGCAAAAGAGGTGCACAATCATCATAAAACTGTTCCTAACATTTTAAATGATTGTTTCAGGATGGCAATAAGGTGTGTCCTATCCAGACGTTTGTTTCAGGTGAGGCCTACTCAGGGTTGCAGATGAAATTTAGGCTTGTTGAAGAGTACAGAGGAGATAATACATGTGCAGGCCTACCAATAAAGTGAGTCATGTCCACTGCACTCTTGAACAAAGTTCAGACCTCCTCTGTTTCCCTGGACAGGCCTAAACTTCATCTGCACAATGTGATTCGTAATGTTAGAAAACACAGGTAATGTATTTGAAAAACGTGCAATTTCTTTTGCTCATTTCACAATCACATCACTTGTGTTTCCTTTGGTTAGGTATCTCATTGTGCAGATGTAGTCCAGCATATGAAAGAGTACGCAGAAGTGCAGCACTGCATGCAACAACTTTGACACTTACTGAAGCCTCAGCTTCTGTATGCCCCCTACACAGTCCTAATTATATACATTTTAAACTGACGGTATCTTGCTGGAAATGAACTGAGGCCTATCTTGCAACATGGTGCATCTTTTACACTGCTGCTGCGTCACAAAAGTGACGGAACAGCGGCGCAAAAGAGGCACACAGCCTTCATAAAACTGCCCTTAACATTTTAAATGATTGTTTCTAGATGCTGATAAGGTGTAGCCTATCCACAGATTTCTTTCAGGTGAGTCCTACTCAGTTTTGCAGATGAAATTTAGGCTTCTTGAAAAGTACAGAGGAGATAATACATGTGCAGGCCTACCAATGAAGTGACTCATGTGCACTGCACTCTTCAACAAATGTCAGACCTCCTCTATCTCCTGGAACAGGCCTAAACCTTATCTACACAATGTGATGTGTAATGTTAGGAAACACAGGTAATGTAATTGAAAAACGTGCAATTTTTTTTGCTCATTCCACAATCACATCACCTGTGTTTCCTTTGCTTAGGTATCTCATTGTGGAAATGTAGTCTATCATATGAAAGACGTAGAATGTGAGCACTGTATGCAACAACTTTGACACTTACAGAAGCCTCATCTTCTCCATGCCTACTACACAGTTCTAAATGTATATCATAAATACAAAAAGTACAGAATTAATTATACATGTTAAATGGTTTATTTTTGCTGTTCTCAGAATTTATCAAATTTCACTAAAAACAGTGACTTGAAGGTATTCATCATATAACAGCGGGGAAAAAAAACACAATCAAAATGATTGTGTTTAAAAAACCCATATAACATGACAAATCAGAAATCAGAACTCCTTAAAATTAACTTACTTTCCATGACGTCGAATGATGTCCTATGAACAGCTTACACTCTGTTGTGCTGTTATTATTTTCAGCCCGCCACTTTCTGAAAGAAAACCTCCATCATTTTGAAAAATATGTTACATACAATAAATGACTTCTCGCTCTCTACCACACGTTTCCACAAGGCCAAATCGTGTAAGAGCCATTTATAACTCTTGGAATTCTTCTAAGCAAATCCCGTCATTTTGTATTTCCGCAACTTTGAGAAAGAAAACGTTCAAGATCACTTTCACAATCCTGGACTAGTAATATCTTACCCTTCTTGCTCACTCATGTTCCAAATTTCCTATGACACTGATACTGCTTACTATGAAGCAGACTTACACTACCTCTATGACTACTACAATTATTTAATTCTCTACATCACTTTTAATCACAAAGCAATTTAAAACTGTAGATAAAATTATATCAACCCCTAGAATCATTATAGGCCAGTTACCTACCCTAAATTCTCTTTTCTGAAAACAGAAAGTAAGAATATTTTTAAGTAAAAAGGCAACATTGTATCGTAGTCAAATAGGAATCATTTACGAAACAGCAGCTTTTTTTACATTTTCAATAAGCTGTGTAATAAGCGGATCTTGTCAAAGGACCATCATGTCATATAATAGCTGCAGTTAAAAATGTTCTTCCTAAAATAAACGACTGTGTAGCCACAACATTTGTAATTAAAGTTGAAGACTTACTTTCATCAGGTTTATATAGTTGGAATTTTAAAATGACATTATAACCAAAAGTTTGGTCAAATAATCTAGACAGCATTGCAGACTTACATTACCTCTACTCCATGTTTTTATTGGCTGCTTGAATTAGCTTATAAAAAGAAACAGTTTTTCTGAACTCATTCAAAGTGCAGTTATTTTTCCATGACGTCAAGTGTTATGGTAAGAACACCGTTTGCTTTGGGAAATACTCTGTTGTCCTTTAACTAATCCGTGCCCACCACTTTCTGTAAGAAAACCTTCTTTTTTTCCAGGAACTATTTAAAACTCAAAAATAACTTTTGACTCTGTACTACACTTATCCTCAAGGCCAAATTGTGTAGGAGCCATTAGAACCTCTTGAAATTCCTCAGAGCAAATCCTGAGATTCCTTCCCTAAAATTTTGGTTTTAAAAACACTAGGTAAGAATTTTAAAGGTCAAAAGGCAATTTTTTTTTTTAAGTTAAAACAGAATCATTGCAGAATGACCAGCCATTTCTAGACTTTAAATAAGCTGTGTAATGTCCTGATGTTATTGAAGGACCGTCATGATATATAATTGCTGCAGTTACAAAAGTGCTTCCTGATATTGACAACTGTGAAGCCACAAAATTTTTAATCAAAGTTGTCAATTTTGTTCCATCAGGCCTACATCGTTGGAACATTAAAATAACATACTGGCCATATGTTCGTATAAATAATGTTGACAACATTTCAGACTTACATTGGCTACACTCCATGTTGTGATCAGCTGCTTTTACTAGCTTATTAAAAGACACTGATTTACTGTCTGGCAAAGTTAAATATATAAATTTTTCTGAGTCTACACTAGTAGTACTTGATACCCTACAGTTCTCGCAGTCATGCTGCCATTGATAAGAAAGCCCAAACAGGTGATCTACATCTACACCTTCATCATGCAATACATCAAGCATATACATTAAAAACTCCTGACAATCTTGCTGAATATTTTGAGAGAATTGTGTTTGACCTGAACATCTGTCTAACAGATTTCGAATTTCAGACACACTTTCTATTTTTGTTCTATCAGTGCTACATTTCTCTAACACAGAATTCAACAAACTGCAAAATCTCTGATCCGAATTGACCACAATCTCTTGTTTTAAAGTTTCTAGAGAAAACAAAACATTAACCACTACATTAGCATAGCAGTTGACACCAGAACTGTTTTCAAATTGAAAACCAACAACATCTTCAACAGAATCCATTTTCTTTCTGCTTATAATTTTTGGTTCATCGACTTTTCATCTTTTTGCTACAACCTCCCTACTATTGGTCACATTTCTTCGTTTCCGGCCTACCACACGTTTCTCAAACAAAGGATATTGAGGCAAATGTGGCGCATACTCTCTTCTTAACCTATTGTATTCCTTAACACAGTCTAGATCCGCACAAATGTTTGTGACATCACACTCAATCAAGTACAATCCTGATAAAGTTCTGACTCGTGACAATGCCACATATGCCATACCCTCCTTGAACACAGAACTGCCAATATTCACCAATGCACTGTCTACACTTAAACCTTGCGATTTATGGATTGTCACCGCATATGCCAAGCAAACAGGAAACTGCTTACGGCGAACATATAAGTCTTTCACAAGCAAAAACCTAGCAGAGCAATGACCAATTAGCTGTACTTCCTCAATGCCATCAAATTTAATTTTTAAAAATTCAATTTCATCCCTATTTCTGTATTTCACAAAATCAACAACATTACCCATTGATCCATTTACCAGACCTCTTTCAACATGTAAATTCCTTCTTAAAATTATACGGCAATTTAAGCACACATTCAGAGTCTTTTCAAAACCCGCAGTTTTAGATATACTCTTTTCTAATGAATCCAATTTTGATTTCAAATTCTCAGACAAAATAATTGTTGATCCCATATGCTCTACTCTGTCAATACCTTCCAGTTTCACAATCTCTTGGTTTTCTAAATACAACATTTTGTTGTTGAAGATGGCACATTCTGCAAGAGTTGGCATCAAACATATTCCAGATTTCTTCTCAGTAATTTTCTGAAAAATATTCTCAGGCACAACGTCTTGTTCTGGATAAAATTTGACAGTAATCGTGCATGTAAAGCTTCTTTCCCATGCTCGGTCACTTTTCCGATTCTAACATCTTGTAGAATATTCTTGTAATCTTCATCCTTCGCCTGACGCATATTTTCATGTAGTTCAGCATAATTGAAGTTTAACCATATATTAACGTTGCCAATGCTCCCTAGGCACTTCCTGGTATCTTCATGCGTGAGCATTTTGAACACAGGTTGTCCTTTCACTGGTGTCAGCTGCAGAAGATCACCGAAAACAATGATGTGTTTGCCACCAAATAACACATCATACTCTGTTTTGAGAACTTCTTGCATTCTCAAATGCACAAAGGCAAGCATGACATTGGAAACCATGCTTACTTCGTCAATGATAAGAAGTTTCATTTTCTTCAAGACTCTTGAAACTTCACAACAAGCATCTCCAGATAACTTGTGGTATTGTAATTTGTTATCATGCTCCACTGGCAGCATCAGTAGACGATGCAAAGTAATACCTTTAATGTTATGTGCTGCCAGTCCAGTTGGAGCAGTGACAACACAAGACAGTGATGACTCAGTCCTTTTCTGCAAATAACATGAAATTGCTTTAATGAGGAAACTTTTTCCAGTTCTCGCTTCTCCACTCACGTACAGTCAGACAGGTTTCAACGACGTACATGAGCACTCTTTCTTCTCATGACTTAATCCATGATCAATTTGGTTGATAACTTCGTCATATATTTTCCTCTGCTCAACGTTGAGTTTTCTTTCCAAGTCTTCTAAGTTAACCGCATCCTCCTGAGCATGTGCCATGGCTCTTTCCACTTCAATCATGGCAGTGGCAGCTTCATTTTCGATAACTGGTCCTCCTAGTGGATCCTGACTCAATGAAACAGAACTCTGACTGTCCTGAGAACTGTCTCTAGCAATCTCGGCTGCAATCGTTGCTTCCTGCTCGATTTCCGCATTCAACATTTCTACATATTTAAGAAAAACAAGACATTCTATGGTCTCCTTGGCGGCATTGAAAGAGTCTTCGTAACAGAGGAAATCTCCAAGCAGTTCCTCTTCTGCACGCCAAGGCTTGAAAAGTTGCAAAAGTGCTAAATAGAAAAACTCTTTTTTTTCAGGAGATTCGCCACTCAATTTTCGATGGTTTACCAAGTGGCATTTTCTTTGCTTGATGAGACATCCCTCACTTCCAATTACAGCATACACTCCTTTATCAATATCTTCTTTGATGTTCCTCTTGAATATATAATTTTGTAGAACCTCATACAGACAAACATTCTCGAGGTGTCTGCTTCTATTTGGATAATATGTATCCAACATGTTGGTCTTCAAAATATCAGTACTGTTTGGCTCCTTTTCCGCCAAATACTCAATTTCCCGCACAGGTTTCAGAACTCGATTACGCGTTGCAGCAAGACCAAGACTCGCCCAAACGATACTCCTGGATTTGGCATAGAGACTTGCTGAAGACAACCGGTCAGAACATTCGTAAGCTCCGATTTCTCGATGTGACAACATCTTCAGACTGAAACTGTACAACTTCTTACTGAGGCTCTTTTCATGGGAAATGTCCTCCCACATATCCTTCAATTCTGTCTTTTCTTTTTTGGTGATGTAAGATGTCACATACCGAGCCACAGCCATACAGTTATCAGCCACGAACTGTATATCCATGTTAGCATTCCACATGGACAAAATCACTGGGTTGTAGTCGTTGATCTACTTGGACTCTTCGTTCTTTTTCAAATTGTATGTGTTTTTAGGTGATTTCTTCATCACATTATGTCGCAGCGAAGACATCAAACTGTTCACTCTTCCTTTAGAAATCACCGGTCGTGGAAAGGCGAAACGACATTTGGTGTAGAACTTGTCCTTATATCTGAATTTACGACGACAGTACTTTCCGCAACGATGGCTTTGGAAGCGTAGAACTTGTTCTCTTAGGCTTTTGTCCTCCTTTGCGTTTGGAACAGCACATGTAGAATACTGTTCTATGAAACTCATCACTAAGTCTTCTGGATCTGTTCCAAATGTAGGTGCATCCTTGATCCACAGCAGCATATGTATATGAGGAGCACCTCTTGCTTGGTACTCCTTTCTCCAGAAGAAATCCAACACCTCTCCAAGAGGAGGATTTCTCTTGTTCATGATGAAAGACATCATAGCTTCAAATCTATGATTGAAGTACCTGCATATATTCACTGGATCCAAAGAGCACAGTTCTCCGGGTGTCTTGAATTCGATATTTTCAATGTTTCCATTTGCCTCTCGTAGAAATTCAAGTAAGTCTTCCCAGCCATACTCGGCACAGCTGAGAGTGAGGAACCATGTGGGAGTTCCTAAGTTCCTCAGCATACATTTTAAATCACCATGACGACGGTACCAGTACTCATTAGTACCACGCTGACACGCCATGAGATTAATCAGGTGAGAATCCAAAATACTGTCTTGCACATTGACTTTATCCATAAAGTCACTTGCCGAGATGTTTTGCAGCTGTATACCACTTTTCAAGATGTGGTTCACTGCATATGACAGTCCAGACAGATCGCTTTCAAACAGGAGATGAAACAAATAGGGAATGCATTGTCGAAACCTAGGATCTTCTGCATACAATCGTAAAGTCCGGTATTCAGAAGCAGGAATTTGATGAGTTCGCTTATCATATCTTCCTCCTTGACCTGTTGGAAATAGCTGTGGGAAACACCGACCTTCCAAACTTTCCTCCCAAACACTAATGGGACTCCCTTTGGCTTGTTTCATTTGAAACAACTCAATAGCATTCCCCATGACTTCCTTGGAATGCAAAGGATGAACACTATAATGTTCATATATTTCTTCACTTTTAGAGGGTTCTACTTTCTCAATTTGACCAGCACACAAATCGCTATCCTCTTCTTCACTTACTTCCTCTTCTGCAACATATACATTCTTATAGTACTTATTGTTTTTTTTCAAATACAATGTTGCCTTTTTGACTTTCCTAACATCCACTAAATCTTGCCATATTTTCTTACTCTTTGTCGGAACCCCATTAACTAAGATAACCAGAGGTTCCTCTTCCACTTTTTCTACTCCAATTGTATTAATGTTTTTCTTCAAATCTAGAGGCAAATAAACAACTCTTCCCTTTAATCCTCTCTGTAAATCTGATGGAGGCAATTTCCCTGTCTTTGGCTCCATTCGTACAATAGCCTGAAAGGGGTGGATACTTTGAATCAAAATAGATTCATAAGTATTTAAATCCTTCAATTCAGAAGGAATCTCAACCAATTCCAGATTATTATGAACCGCTCTAGCAGGCATCCGGTTTTGATTTAATTTGTTACAACAATAAGTACACACACGTTGATCCAATCCCAAATCAAAACAATTTTCTACCATCAAGTATGTTGTGAAATCCTTCCATTCACTATTATTTTCCCTTTCACTTTTTGCATATAAATCCACTAACTTAGTCTGATTCTTATAATAAGTGCGTCGACAACACACACAAGTGAAATTAGGCCTCTCACTTGATTTCACCTGAAATGTAGCAATTTCCTTCTGAAAATTATCTGTACTGGAAATCTGTACACTATCTTCCACATTACCCTCTTCTTCTGGGTCAATTTCAACATTCTCCTCTTTACTTCCAAAGTAACAAAACTCAATTTCTTCACAAATATTCTTCACATCTATTTCAGAACCATGCAAAAGAGCAGTGCATAATTGTTTAAGCATAACTGCTGGACTCTTAGCATAATACAACATTCTAACTAATTTTCTCACTTTATTATGATGCACTGCTAGCATCCTGAAATGATGAAAAACACTCTGGCATACTCTCCTGGAAAGACAAGCCAGTGAATGACCATGCAAACCTGTCACTTCTCTCACTCTGCAAGGATCTAATTCTTGCAACAACTTCATTTTCTGCTTCAAACTTTTCTTATTAAATGTCCGTACAAAATCACAAAGCAAATTGATGGAATCCTGTTGCACACTGCAAATACTATTACACTTCCAGGTGTACACAGGTCCCTTAGGACGTCTTCCTAAAACCTCATTACCTAACACCTCTTCTGCCTCTGTTGTCACAAGTTTTTCTTTTTCAACTGGACAACCATCTTTCACCTCATAAGCTCGACCACTGGTGTCACCTGCATGCACCAAATCATTATCCTGGAAATAACTCTCCTCATTAAAAAATGCCTCACAACTTGAACTATGCATCCATTCTCCTGAAAAAACTTCACAAAAATTACTACGATTAACTGTTCTCTTCCATCTACTATTTGTTTTGAAATCATAAATTGCCTTGTTTAGATTCCTAATTCTATTGATTATCAAAATAAATAACTTTTGCTTAATTTCAAGTGCCTGATCAATAACTTTCTCAATTTTTTTTTCTCTTATAAAAAAACACTTTCTGCTAACCTTTCTTAATATTTTTTAACAAATTGCCAATTATCCTGTTGCGGAACATTCGTCTACGAATGTCCCTAAACTGATTTTTCCTTCTACTACCATGCACAGAGTTATGTCCTGCTCTAGCAGTAACATTTTTGATTGGCCTTCCCTTTCCATTTAAATTGCTTCTCTTTTTCTGGACTAAAACATTTTCTGTAGTACTACTTTTTTTTCTACAAATGTTTCTTATGAATGATTTCTTTATCTTACCCGGACCTTTCTTGGTGACTTGACAAGTTTTTATTGTAGAGGTCTGCTGCAATAATTTTTTAACCTGCTGTCTTTGATGTTTGGTAGCCTTTCGCCTTCTGTCCTTCGAAGGCATTCTTTAATTTTGAAATGATCTGCAGTTGAATCTGTGGTAAAATATAATAAAAATTTTTATTAACCACGATTAGCAAACAGTAAATCAATAACAGTCATAAAAAATTTAACACACTACTTGTTATTTTTACATAGAATAAATTTTAGTGCATTGGCAAATTTAGAAATCACAAATAGTAGCAAAGAAATGGAATGCTTCTACATTTTACCTGTGCTGTTTTATATGTGAATCTGATCTAATTTTATGAGCATATTTTACTATTTCATTAAAGACACTACACATAACCTGTTTTTGAAGTTGTGTTTAATTTTAAATGAAACGGTTTACATTTTTACTTTTCACTTCAAGTAAATTTTAAAAATAAATGTTTATAGTTCCATAGGCTCAAGCAGGTCAGCTTCCCACCCTATGTCATACAATTCTGACAAATCGGCATCCTCATCATGTTCTTCATCATCCTCAGGATTTAAATCATCCAAGGGATCTACTTCCACTGACGTTTCAATTACAAGTTCAATGATAAGGTCGAGATCAACTGATTGCTCATTATCACTCATGGTTGATGTTGTCGTTATCTTTAAAGAAAGAGAACAACAATGAGATGTTGCAGAGTAAGAGACAAATCTCAGGGATTATAATAGTAAAATTGTTTAACAAGAGTAACATTTTGCAGCTATTATTTAGCCATGTCCAGCGATGCTGAGGAGGTGAGGCCTATGTCCAAGTTTTCAGTGAACAGGACTCATCTCTTCTTAACCTTGGATAAGCCTCACCGACTCTGTGTCCCCTGCTCATACTTAAATGTAAAGGGGAAGATTTATGTTAACTGGCGCATCCCCACGGATGCACCAGTTAATGTGCACCGCTGCTCTGCCACCCATGGTGTGCCGCATTTACAATGTGGAGCACCATTGAGCAAAAACAGCACAGATGCGTCACGCATCAGTGCTCCAAAAGCAGCACATTGCAGGAATCACGTCGTAAGCGCGACATGTCTACTGCAATGCACAGGAGGAAGCCTCACATTGCATGGTGCATCACTCCTTATGCCTGTTTCAAACAGGCGTAAGGATTTGATTCAGCAATGCTATAAAGCTGACTCAGTGAAATCTTCTAAATTTCACTGTGTTAGTTTTACAGGGCTTTCAAGCAAATAAATGCATACCCTGCAACAAAACACCTATATGAAAACTGACGCAGGTTTCATGTGGCACAGGACTTTACAGCATGACACATCTGCCTAGATGCATCAAGTTGTAAATATGTCGCCACATAGCAAATCTTTTGCACAGCCGCTGCGTCACAAAAGTGACGCACAGTGACGCAAAAGAGGCATACACCTATCATAAATCTGTCCCTAACATTTTAAATGATTGATTCAGGATGACGATAAGGTGTGGCCTATCCAGAGGTTTGTTTAAGGTGAGGCCTACTCAGGGTTGCAGATGAAATTTACGCTTGTTGAAGAGTACAGAGGAGATAATACATGTGAAGGCCTACCAATGAGGTAAGTCATGTCCACTTCACTCTTGAACAAAGGCCAGACCTCTTCTGTGTCCGTGGACAGGCCTAAACCTCATCTGCACAATGTCATTCGTAAACTTAGGAAACACAGGTGATGTCATTGAAAAATGTGGAGTTTCTTTTCCTCATTTCACAATCACATCACCTGTGTTTCCTTTGCTTAGGTATCTCATAGTGCAGATGGAGTGTAGCATATCAAAGAGTACACAGAAGTTCAGCAGTGTATACAACAATTTTGACATTTACAGAAGATTCAGCTTCTTATCTTGTTGGAGATGAAGTGAGGCCTGTCTTGCAACATGGTGCATCTTTTGCATCACTGCTGCATCGGTTTCATGTGGCACGGGACTTTACAGCATGACACATCTGCCTAGATGCATCAAGTTGTAAATATGTCGCCACATAGCAAATCTTTTGCACCGCCGCTGCGTCACAAAAGTGACGCACAGTGACGCAAAAGAGGCATACACCTATCATAAATCTGTCCCTAACATTTTAAATGATTGATTCAGGATGACGATAAGGTGTAGCCTATCCAGAGGTTTGTTTAAGGTGAGGCCTACTCAGGGTTGCAGATGAAATGTACGCTTGTTGAAGAGTACAGAGGAGATAATACATTTCAAAGGCCTACCAATGAAGTAAGTAATGTCCACTTCACTCTTGAACAAAGGCCAGAACTCTTCTGTGTCCGTGGACAGGCCTAAACCTCATCTGCACAATGTCATTCGTAAACTTAGGAAACACAGGTGATGTAATTGAAAAATGTGGAGTTTCTTTTCCTCATTTCACAATCACATCACCTGTGTTTCCTTTGCTTAGGTATCTCATAGTGCAGATGGAGTCTAGCATATCAAAGAGTACACAGAAGTTCAGCAGTGTATACAACAATTTTGACATTTACAGAAGATTCAGCTTCTTATCTTGTTGGAGATGAAGTGAGGCCTGTCTTGCAAAATGGTGCATCTTTTGCATCACTGCTGCATCGGTTTCATGTGGCACGGGACTTTACAGCATGACACATCTGCCTAGATGCATCAAGTTGTAAATATGTCGCCACATAGCAAATCTTTTGCACCGCCGCTGCGTCACAAAAGTGACGCACAGTGACGCAAAAGAGGCATACACCTATCATAAATCTGTCCCTAACATTTTAAATGATTGATTCAGGATGACGATAAGGTGTGGCCTATCCAGAGGTTTGTTTAAGGTGAGGCCTACTCAGGGTTGCAGATGAAATTTACGCTTGTTGAAGAGTACAGAGGAGATAATACATGTGAAGGCCTACCAATGAAGTAAGTCATGTCCACTTCACTCTTGAACAAAGGCCAGACCTCTTCTGTGTCCGTGGACAGGCCTAAACCTCATCTGCACAATGTCATTCGTAAACTTAGGAAACACAGGTGATGTACTTGAAAAATGTGGAGTTTCTTTTCCTCATTTCACAATCACATCACCTGTGTTTCCTTTGCTTAGGTATCTCATAGTGCAGATGGAGTCTAGCATATCAACGACTACGCAGAAGGTGAGAACTGTATGGAACATGGCTATGTAAGTCAAATAATCAAAATCTAAATTTTCCAAGCACACATGGGGGTGTATTTACAAGGACCTTCCACCACGGGGAAATGTCTTTAATTAAAATGGCAAAAATAACATCAACGGGACTCAAATGCCTTTTAAATATACCCCAAGCAACCTATGAAACTCTAGCACTACATATCAAGAAACCTAATTGATTTCAAAAATCGTTTTTAAACACATCATCTAAATCAATTATATACCTACATTCAAGGGGAAATGACTTAAAATACCCTAAGACACATGAAAGCGTTTTTTAAGGCCCTTGCACCATTTTTGGGTCGCTTTTAACATGGCTATGTTAGTCAAAGAATTAAAATCTAAATTTGCCAAGCACAGATGGGGGCATATTTACAAGGAACTAGCACCACGGGGAAAGGTCTTAAATTAAAATGGGAAAAATAACATCAGAGAGACTCAAATGCCTTATAAATATGCCCCAAGCAACCTATGAAACTCTAGCACTACATATCCAGAAACCTAATTGATGTCAAAAAACGTTTTAAAACACATCATCTAAATCAATTATATACCTACATTCATCGGGAAGTGACTTAAAATACCCTAAGACACATGAAAGCGTTTTTTTAAGCCCTTGCTCCATTTTTGGATCACTTTTAACATGGCTATGTAAGTCAAATAATCAAGATCTAAATTTGCCAAGCACAGATGGGGGCGTATTTACAAGGACCTTGCACCACAGGGAAAGGTCTTAAATTAAAATGGGAAAAATAACATCAGAGAGACTCAAAGGCCTTATAAATATGCCCCAAGCAACCTATGAAGCTCTAGCAGTACATATCAAGAAACCTAATTGTTTTCAAAAATCGTTTTTAAACACATCATCTAAATCAATTATATACCTACATTCAAGGGGAAATGACTTAAAATGGCCTAAGACACATGAAAGCGTTTTTTTTAAGGCCCTTGCAACATTTTTGGGTCACTTTTAACATGGCTATGTTAGTCAAAGAATTAAAATCTAAATTTGCCAAGCACAGATGGGGGCATATTTACAAGGACCTTGCACCACGGGGAAAGGTCTTAAATTAAAATGGGAAAAATTACATCAAAGGAACTCAAAAGCCTTAAAAATATGCCCCAAGCAACCTATGAAACTCTAGCAGTACATATCAAGAAACCTAATTGATTTCAAAAAACGTTTTTAAACACATCTTGTAAAGCAATTATATTCATACATTCATGGGGAAGTGAGTTAAAATACCCTAAGACACATGAAAGCATTTTTGTAAGACCCTTGCACTATTTTTGCGTCACTTTTAACATGGCTATGTAACACAAAGAAACAAAATCTATTTGTAAAACACTTGACACAAAGCAACATTTTAAATACACAACTTTCTTCATAATTTTCTCCCTAAACCATACTATTCTCTATCTAAATTAAATGAATCTTTTCTCACCTTAGCAAATACTTTATGAGTTTCAAAACAGTCTCAGAAACACACCAATTTGTCTTTAGCAGAGCAAAAGGTATGCACTCCAGAGTCTGCAGCCATAAAAAGCACAGAAAAGCTGTAATTCATCACACATATCTCTCATGTCACCCAATCAAAACTCTTCCCTCACTTTTTTCAAATCAACACCCTTCCCCCCTCTGCCCTTTCTGCCTTTTTTGCATAGCAACCACCTCCTGAAAGACCTCTGATGTTTGCAAGTTCACACAACAATGTTTCAATTGAACTCTAAACTCTCAGTACACCTGCATATCCAGTGCAATCTTTCATAAAATGATTTTTTTTTTACCATTCAAATTACATCTTTCAAAGAACTCATCCATGCACCCTAACTTTCTGTTTTCAGCAATCAAAATCCACCAATCACTGCTACTGCTTCATTAACACAGAAACTCCACAGTTTTTTTCATTTTAAACTCTTATTTTTTCAACTGCCATTTCATTGCCACACTTCATCTGACTGCAGCAGAACCTCCTCTCACCATGTTTTCTGTCTGGATTGTTGGACATAGTTATATCCACTGGGCTCAAAGGTTTGCTGATAACAGAAATTTACCTAACCTCAATTTACAAAATGTGGAAATCAAGTGGATTGCCCACAGAGGATTAAAATGTCACCAATTGATACCATTGGTGAAAACCTTTTTGCATTTTCCAAAACCTGACCTGTTAATTGTGCACTGTGGAGGTAATGACTTGGGCACTTTGACTGGGGTAGGTCTGGAAATGCTTTTAAAGGACACCTTTGAGCAATTGATGGCACTTTTTCCTCAAACTGCCTTGGTATATTCAAATATATGCCAAAGACAGAAATGGAGGTGGTCGAACCAATTTTGTCCACAAATTGAGAAATCGAGGAAGCATGTAAATAAGTCTGTTTCAGCTTACATGAGAGACCATGGAATGGGCTCCATCTACAACAATAACTTGCGTTACTACATGCAAGATATCTACAGAGGAGATGCAGTTCACTTCTCAAATGAGGGGAACAGAATTTTCATCCTCAATTTAAGACTGTGCATTGCTACCTACTTGTAGGTACCTACATCAGCCACAGGACCCAAAAGCTCTTTTCAGAGCTACTCTACATCTGATCACTCACAATTATTATTTTACTCTAATTTTTTTCACTAATTTTCAAAAAAGTACGCTCCCCGGAGCGCTACCCGGTACGCGCACCGAACGCTAACCGTGCGAAATTTTTTTAAAATTTTTTTTTTTTCGCACATATGGGCCTCCTCAGCCACCCTCAGAAAACCTAGGGGGTCAAGATACGTCTACCGTGCCCCCTTCTAACCATTCTGAACATTATTTGCCCTCCATCTTGTATCTCAATTCTACCGAAACACAAAATGGTGGACTCCCGTAACGCTGCCGGTTCGCGTACCGGGGCGCGCACCGGGAAGCGCTCCATTAAAAAAGGTGGGAAAGTAATTTACAGAAAAAACCCTGGAGACAATGTCACCAAATATAGATTAACTCATACTACATACCAATCCCTACCATTTTCACAAATTTGGTTGGAATACCATTTAGCCATTTAGCCTGTAGACCTCTCTAAATACCCTGAGGTAAATTACTTCACAAAACACATCTGAAGTGTTGGAATTGACAACCAATTAAAATGTTACTTTCATTTTCTACTTTTTTTACCTGACATTTGATTGGTTATATACCTGAATATATATAAAAAAAAGAGAGAAAAACACAGCCATTTTGACTACTACTTCCTGAACTACATTGCAAGATCATTTTCACTCACAACTTAAACTTGTGTTTAAAAGGTAAGATATTATTTTATAAATGTGAAAACATTTTCAGATAGTTATATACTATCCCTCTGTAAGAGTTAGACATTGAGAAAGGCTTGTTTATTATAATTATGGATTGATTTAGGTTTCTGTGGTATAATTATGAATTTACATAGGCTTTTTCACAGGCACTTTTTAATAGTACTACTTCATGCCTCAAAAGTACCTGTCTGAACTTAAACCCAACAGTGCCCTATCTCTACTGATATATTTTATTTTTTTTCAAATTTCAGCACAAAAATGCAAGGAGAACAGAACGTTTCCTTTGAAATTGTCCTAGACATGAACAATGAGGAAATAATTGAACCCATTGACTTGGAATTCATGGATGAATCACGAGACCATGAACTTCTACAATGTGTAGAATCTGTGGATCATTTACTTCATTATGATGACGGTCAAATGTGGGAAGTTATGTTCACTCAACAAGAGGACATATCGGACAGTCAAATGTTAGACGTTCTATTAAATTTTGAAAAACAATCCGAAAAATAAAATTATATGTAATATTAAAAAATTGTTTGAGTCTTTAATCATTTTTATATGTAATTCATAAACTAGTACCAAATTGATTATAATGTAAAGTCAGACTTATAGTATACTGTGCACAATTCCAAAAATACATTTATATTTAATAATCATTAATACTGCTACTTAAATAAAAAAAATTAAAAAACCAACAAAAAGAACAATCAATAAACATACAATATTTCAAAATATCATAGTCTATCATTCTTTTTTCCTTATAGTACGCTCCACGGACTGCTTCCCGGTGCGCGTACCGGGCGCTCCCCACGCAAAAAAGAACAAATATTTTTTTTTTTTTTTTTTTTGCCCCGCGGAGCCCTTTTAAAGCCTCCACATCAAACCTAGGGGGTCAGGGAGGATCTACTATGCCCCCTTACGGTCATTTCCCCCTTTGTTTTGGCCTCCTCTTGTCTCTCGATCCTACCGAGAGACAAGATGGCGGCCGCTCCGGACTGTTTAGAATGTTGACAGACACCGGAGAGCCAATCAGCTTCGCTTCGCGAAGTTCCGTTACGCGTCAGGTACACAAACCGGGGCGTTGCCCGGAGCGCGCTTACAGATATATATATTTTTTTTTTAACGTTAATTTCTCCAAATCCACTGGAGCACATATATTGAGACCTAGCAAAGGCACATCGGGCTACCAGTCCCTACAATTTTGCCAAGTTTCGTGCAAATCCATTCAGCCGTTCGGGCTAAAAGTGAGGCCAACCGCCCTATGGAAATTAACATGGGAAAAACGCGTTTTGGGACCCCCCTTTTTTCTCGGCCCCCCCTTGACGACCCCCCCCAAATTTTCAGTGGCTGCTCAGAAACAAAATGTTCCATTTTCCTGAAAATTTCAGCCAATTCCGTCCACAAACGCCAAAGTTATTAGACATAGAATTTTCAAAAATCCCATAGAGAAAAAATCCTAACTATATATACCTACTGGCGACCGCCAGTAGGTAATATATATATATATATATATATATATATATATATATTCTTCCAAAGGTGCCCTGCATTTAAGAAACGCACTCCTCCAGCTGAAGGTTAACAAACCCTTTATTTTCATGAAACAGGAGTGCAACTCCGACGAGTTTCTGTCCATTTGCCTAATGCATTTCGGAGCATTCGTGCTCCTTCCTCAGAGGCAGATTGTCAGCACACCCTCTCCAGGACCCCACAGTTCCTTGCGTTACTGCATCGTTTTATAGGCCTCCGGTGTGCCATGTTCATTAAGATGCACGCTGGGACTCGTGGTTTCATGCAATCCGCTTTTTACCTCCAGTGGCTGTGTGCTTCACAATTTGTTGTATGGACCAATCTAGCCCTCCAGTGGGCCTCGGGGTTGAATTCCTGCTTCGCAATGAAGGAAACAGCTGCGCCATCCATTCCTGAAAATTGCAGGTAAGACGATCCCCCAAGCCAGTTATGGGGCTGTGCAATCTCTCCACGGCTGGACCTGCCGTGTGAAATATTCTTCCAAAGGTGCCCTGCATTTAAGAAACGCACTCCTCCAGCTGAAGGTTAACAAACCCTTTATTTTCATGAAACAGGAGTGCAACTCCGACGAGTTTCTGTCCATTTGCCTAATGCATTTCGGAGCATTCGTGCTCCTTCTCAGAGGCAGATTGTCAGCACACCCTCTCCAGGACCCCACAGTTCCTTGCGTTACTGCATCGTTTTATAGGCCTCCGGTGTGCCATGTTCATTAAGATGCACGCTGGGACTCGTGGTTTCATGCAATCCGCTTTTTACCACCAGTGGCTGTGTGCTTCACAATTTGTTGTATGGACCAATCTAGCCCTCCAGTGGGCCTCGGGGTTGAATTCCTGCTTCGCAATGAAGGAAACAGCTGCGCCATCCATTCCTGAAAATTGCAGGTAAGACGATCCCCCAAGCCAGTTATGGGGCGGTGCAATCTCTCCACGGCTGGACCTGCCGTGTGAAATATTCTTCCAAAGGTGCCCTGCATTTAAGAAACGCACTCCTCCAGCTGAAGGTTAACAAACCCTTTATTTTCATGAAACAGGGCACCTTTGGAAGAATATTTCACACGGCAGGTCCACCGGAGGCCTATAAAACGATGCAGTAACGCAAGGAACTGTGGGGTCCTGGAGAGGGTGTGCTGACAATCTGCCTCTGAGGAAGGAGCACGAATGCTCCGAAATGCATTAGGCAAATGGACAGAAACTCGTCGGATTTGCACTCCTGTTTCATGAAAATAAAGGGTTTGTTAACCTTCAGCTGGAGGAGTGCGTTTCTTAAATGCAGGGCACCTTTGGAAGAATATATATATATATATATATATTACCTACTGGCGGTCGCCAGTAGGTATATATAGTTAGGATTTTTTCTCTATGGGTTTTTTGAAAATTCTATGTCTAATAACTTTGCCGTTTGTGGACGGAATTGGCTGAAATTTTCAGGAAAATGGCACATTTTGTTTCTGAGCAGCCTTTGAAAATTTGGGGGGGGTTCGTCAAGGGGGGGCCGAGAAAAAAGGGGGGTCCCAAAACGTGTTTTTAACATTGAGTTTTCCATAGGGCGGTTGGCCTCACTTTTAGCCCGAACGGCTGAATGGATTTGCACGAAACTTGGCAAAATTGTAGGGACTGGTAGCCCGATGTGCCTTTTGTAGGTTTCAATATATGTGCTCCAGTGGATTTTGAGAAATTAACGTTTAAAAAAAGATATATATCTGTAACAGCGGACCGGGCAGCGGCCCAGGACGCGTACTTTTCGCGCAACGGAGCTTTGTGAAGCGAAGCTGATTGGTTCTCTGGCGTCTGTCAACATTCCAAACAGTCCGTAGCGGCCGCCATCTTGTCTCTCGGTAGGATCGAGAGACAAGAGGAGGCCAAAGCGAAGGGGCAAATGACCATAAGGGGGCATAGTAGATCCTCGCTGACCCCCTAGGTTTGATGTGGAGGTTTTAAAAGGGCCCCGCCGGGCAAAAAAAATAAATAATAATAATAATCGAACGGCTGAATGGATTTGCACGAAACTTGGCAAAATTGTAGGGACTGGTAGCCCGATGTGCCTTTGCTAGGTCTCAATATATGTGCTTCAGTGGATTTTGAGAAATTAACGTTCAAAAAAAGATATATATCTGTAACAGCGCACCGCTTCGCGTACTTTTCGCGTTACGGAGCTTTGCGAAGCGAAGCTGATTGGCTCTCCGGTGTCTGTAAACATTCCAAACAGTACGTAGCGGCCGCCATCTTGTCTCTCGGTAGGATCGAGAGACAAGAGGAGGCCAAAGCGAAGGGGCAAATGACCATAAGGGGGCATAGTAGATCCTCGCTGACCCCCTAGGTTTGATGTGGAGGTTTTAAAAGGGCCCCGCGGGGCAAAAAAAAAAAATAATAATAATAATCGAACGGCTGAATGGATTTGCACGAAACTTGGTAAAATATTAGGGACTGGTAGCCCGATGTGCCTTTGCTATGTCTCAATATATGTGCTTCAGTGCATTTTGAGAAATTAACGTTCAAAAACAAGATATATATCTGTAACAGCGCTCCGCTTCGCGGAGATAAAATTATATCTGTATTACCTAGGTGTTGCTAACACCAGTTAGCGACGGCTAGTAGGAGATAGCGACCATCTTGGGTCCCACTTTGCATGTGAGTGATATTTATCACTAATGACATGCAAAGTGGGCATGCCAAGATGTTAGCGACTGGAAACAGTCGCTAACATCGCTATCTCCTATTATCAACTTTTGGAAATATTCGAGATAAGCGCGAATATCTCCAAAAAGTAACAGCTGCCCTGAGCAGTTCTTAGCCATGTTATCCAATGGGAGGTGGATAACATGGCTAAGAGCATTAGCTCGGTAATGCATGAATATCGCGGAGTTTTCAGCGATATTAATGCATTGCGCTCGTTTTTTATCGTATTTGCGATAAACCTTGATAATAGCAAGGTTTATCTGCGATAATTTCTGACGGTAAAAAAATCTTTGCAATGCATCGTTAGGGATAAATATCGCTTAACTTTGGTAATATGCCCCAACGTCTGTTAACGTTCGATTCGAAGGAAATCAGGAATTGTTGAAAAACATTGTGTGCGCCATCTTGTCTTTTTTCAAATGCCACACTTTTGTCGTGCACGGCAGCCATTTTAGATGCCTTGACCAGACCCACTCTGTGCACGCTGTCGATCCTTAGCATGGCTCCCCACCCTCGCAAGCATCTCACCCAGGCAGTGGTCACCCCCGCTCTCTGTCTTATGCATGGGTAATAAACCTCCCCCCATCTGCGCTGCTCTTCCCTGAGAATCACACCCTGTGCCCGCCCGACACCTCCCTTTCGCCCTATTCACTACCGCACCCTCTGACACTCCTTTTCCTCTGTGTCCGATTGTCCAGGCCGGTCCTAGGCTATCAGCTAGCCCTGCAGATGTAGTTTATGGCCACAGCTGTAAAGAATCACCCCTCTTCAAAGGAGTTATAGTAGATCAAGGCCCACACTCGATGAGATCCGTCACAGCAGAAGCGTTGCTATTATCTGAAAACCATCCTGTATTGTGATTGGGGAGGGGACCGAGCGTGAAGCGGAAGATTCCAGGGATGACTCTTTGTACATCAAAGTTTTTACAATTATGTGTCACATTAAAAATATATAGCACTCCGACAAAGTAGTAAGATTATAAAACTTTCATAATTTATAAATATATACAAGAAAACAAAAATAGTAATAACATATAAACATTTTTAGAGAAAAACAACGAAGTAGCGGTCGGCTGTGCGAATAGTCCCAACGCAGCACAACGTCCAGATTTCCGGCGTGGGGCGTCGCGGGGGGTGGGTGATCAGTAGCAAACTGTTGTGCGAATAGTTCCAAGGCAGCAGAACGCGCCGAAATCTAGATGACACGAAAGTGATGTCTAGTAAGTTGCCACCCAGCAAATAACGGCGTGGGGCGTCGCGGGGGGTGGGTCATCAGTAGCAAACTGTTGTGCGAATAGTTCCAAGGCAGCAGAACGATGGCACCAAGGTGATGTCCAGTAAGTTGCCGCACTGGTTTTGGTATCCTACAATGCTGCTCCGAATAACGGCGTGGAGCGCCCCGGGGGAGGCGGCGTGAACGGGCCTCTCCAGGTGGAGTCTCATCTGTTTTAGTGGGGCGCCCCTTTACCGTTTCAGTTGCCATTCCGTCCGCTTTTGGTCCACTGTGTCAAAATCCGCCATTCAGCTGAGTTGCGCCCACTCTTGCGGTGCAGCGATAGGCGGCTGCCACAGGACTCTCAAAATGGCGGCAGGCTCTTTCCTTTTTGGGCGTGGTCCACTGAAATGGCCCTGGGACACCTTGGAAATCGGACGCTTGTCTGCTAGGTCTTGGACCCCATTCTCGAAAGCGTCCCCTTCGCCTTGAGAATTCATCAAAAGTTTTGGGGGCCCGACTCCTGCAGGCTTCTGGTGGGGAGCGGCTGCCATGATTGCTCGCGGAATGACCACGACGGAGCTACGAGATGGTGGTGCTCTCATGGTGACGCCAGTTTAGTCTGAAACATCCAGAAACAAGGTGGGGCTTTCATCGTTTGGGGGAAAAAAAAAGTTTTCATCCAATGAAAAGTGTTGTTTTTAGGTCATATGATCAAGCCTTCCATCATTAGGAAACCAAAAGTAAAATGAACCAATGAAAAGTTTTATAAACAAGTCACATGACCTGTTATGCGGCATAGGGTATAAAATGCGGAGAAAATACGTTGGCACGTGAGGCGGCGTCAGTAGCGGACCGATGTGCGAATAGGCCGAAGGCAATACAACGCGCCAAGATCCGGATGGCACCGAGGTGGTGTCATAGTTGAGAGTTCTGAGCAGCGGTTGTAACACTGTCTGAAGCTTATTTGCAGCTGCTGCAGCTTCACTACGCGCCAAGATCCGGATGGCACCGAGGTGGTGTCCAGCAAGTTGCAGCACTGGTGTGGCCATCCTACAATGCTGAAAGTCGGCGTTGGGCGCCCCGTTGGCCTGTGAGTTTGCGTCAGTAGCGGACCGATGTGCGAATAGGCCGAAGGCAGCACAACGCGCCAAGATCCGGATGGCACCGAGGTGGTGTCTAGTAAGTTGTCGCACTTCTGTGGCCATCCTACAATGTTGAAAGTCGGCGTGGGGCGCCCCGTTGGCCTGTGAGATGGTGTCAGTAGCGGACTGATGTGTGAATGGGGCCAAAGGCAGCGCAACAATATTTTCTACTATATTTCCGGAGTAGAAGACACCACAAGGCGCTGAGATGCCAAGATCCGGATGGCACCGAGGTGGTGTGTAGCAAGTTGCCGCACTGGTGTGGCCATCCTACAATGCTGAAAGTCGGCGTGGGGCGCCCCGTTGGCCTGTGAGATGGCGTCAGTAGCGGACCGATGTGCGAATAGGCCGAAGGCAGCACAACAATATTTTCTGACTGACACCACAAGGCGCTGAGATGCCAAGATCCGGATGGCACCGAGGTGATGTCTAAGTTGCGGACTGATGTGCGAATGGGGCCAAAGGCAGCGTAACAATATTTTTTGTATGGAAGATACCACTAGGCGTTGAGATGCCAAGATTCGGATGGCACTGAGGTGATGTCTAGCAAGTTGGTGTGGTCATCCTACAATGCTGAAACTCGGCGTGGGTCGCCCCATTAGCCTGTGAGATGGCGTCAGTAGCGGACCGATGTGCGAATAGGCCGAAGGCAGCACAACGCGCCAAGATCCGGATGTCACCGTGGTGGTTTCATAGTTGAGAGGCACTTCATCTGCAGTGGGGCGCCGAGATCCGGATGGCACCGAGGTGATGTCTAGCAAGTTGCTGTACTGGTGTGGTTATTCTACAATGCTGAAAGTCGGCGTGGGGCGCCCCATTAGCCTGTGAGATGGCGTCAGTAGCGGACTGATGTGCGAATGGGGCCAAAGGCAGCGCAACAATATTTTCTGACGAGAAGACACCAAAAGGTGCTGACATTCCAAGATCCGGATGGCACCGAGGTGGTGTCTAAGTTGCGGACTGATGTGCGAATGGGGCCAAAGGCAGCGTAACAATATTTTTTGTATGGAAGATACCACTAGGCGTTGAGATGCCAAGATTCGGATGGCACTGAGGTGATGTCTAGCAAGTTGCTGTACTGGTGTGGTCATCCTACAATGCTGAAACTCGGCGTGGGTCGCCCCATTAGCCTGTGAGATGGCGTCAGTAGCGGACCGATGTGCGAATAGGCCGAAGGCAGCACAACGCGCCAAGATCCGGATGTCACCGTGGTGGTTTCATAGTTGAGAGGCACTTCATCTGCAGTGGGGCGCCGAGATCCGGATGGCACCGAGGTGATGTCTAGCAAGTTGCTGTACTGGTGTGGTCATCCTACAATGCTGAAACTCGGCGTGGGTCGCCCCATTAGCCTGTGAGATGGCGTCAGTAG
Source organism: Lissotriton helveticus (assembly GCF_964261635.1). Lineage (NCBI taxonomy): Eukaryota > Metazoa > Chordata > Amphibia > Caudata > Salamandridae > Lissotriton > Lissotriton helveticus. Next base: position 1,942,431,028 of record NC_136063.1, on the reverse strand, counting down.
CGGACCGATGTGCGAATAGGCCGAAGGCAGCACAACGCGCCAAGATCCGGATGTCACCGTGGTGGTTTCATAGTTGAGAGGCACTTCATCTGCAGTGGGGCGCCGAGATCCGGATGGCACCGAGGTGATGTCTAGCAAGTTGCTGTACTTGTGTGGTCATACTACAATGCTGAAACTCGGCGTGGGTCGCCCCATTAGCCTGTGAGATGGCTGTTCTTTGGATTTGGGCCTGGTCCACCAAAATGGCCCTGGGACACCTTAGAACTCGGACGCTCGATTTTTTTTTCCTTTCCTGTACATGCAAAAAAAGGTAAATGCCCGGTACGTTACACGCTTCATCTGCCACGATGAACTCTCCAGAGGAACCGAAAAAAAATATAGTTGTGGTAACTATACCATGCATCGTCATATGGAGAGGTGGCACCAATTAATTATAGTGCTGCATAAAAGAGAGATTTGGAGGAGAACCCCTGACCTGCTAGTACATTCATCAAAGAAGTGGCACTGAGAGCTTCAGAGGCAAGGGAAACGGTCCCAAATATTTAGAAGAACTTTGGAAAGATTAAAATGACATGTTTAGATTGTGGCAAATTAATTTCATGTGGACAGATGAGTGTTACTCTAATAAATACAGCATATGAAGATCATCATAGTCGATGGTTGGTAGAGACATTTTGACTATATCCTGGACCTGCCCGTCCTCGCCCAAAATGGCGCCAGAATAAATGGGACTCGTAACTCCTTGTTGTGTACTGGTTGCAGAACCTTGAAATCACGAGATACGTATGCAGTTTTGAAGCACATGGCGGGCGGGGACGAGAATTGATTGAATATTTCGACATCCCTATTGATATTAAGTTCTGATGTGTTATTGATTACTGTACTGTTGAAAGTTCGAATTAACGTCACCCATGGTACTTGCCCGCAAATGTATATCTAGATAATTTTATTGTAACTGGCCCTGTCGTATTTTAATTATAAAATGTACGTCCACCGATTCCGTAACTGTTAGACACCTTAGTTCTTGCAACCTAATGGCCCGCCCGTTACGTTCCTCTACAGTGTAAATGTCTATTCATCATATACGATTACAGTTTGCTCTGTGGCAGGCCCACGTGGTTATAGGCTCGTATTTGCATAATGACATTTTCTCAATAAAGGTTTTTAAAAGAAAACATGGTAGTAGTATATACATTGGTAAAGTTTTTAATAATAGTGACTGTTTTAGAATCATTAAAAGGCAAGTGAAATAAAGCAGACCAATTACATGAAGGGTAAAAGGTATAATACGAAGGAACGCAGTAAAGATAAATGGTCAAGGGCTGTTGTGTTTTCTATTCCTGCAACATAAAGTGATCGATAAGAATCTCATATTCAGGCGTATCGGCGACTAAGACAGCAGGTCGACCCTCTTTTGCTCAACGGCTCCGTCATGGGACAAAGAAACGCTCTTTTTCTCGAAAAAAGAATATATTTTACTTGCAGGACAGTTGTAAAATTTCCGGGAAAGTACATTAGCCTGGAACATTATAACATATATTTAAGAAAAAATAATGTTCGGAAGTAATGAAAAGCGTAATTTTTAGGTCATATGACCAAGCCTTTCATCATTACAATAAGAAAAGTAAAATGAACCAATGAAAAGTTTTATTAACAAGTCACATGACTTGTTATGCTTACGTTACGCGCTGCGCGCCCCGGATGACTTCCGGATGCGCTAACGTGGCGCGTCATATGACGCATTACGCGACAACGCAGGTACAGAATATAGTCAAAATGTCTCCACCAACCAGCGGTCGGAACACAACCCCTTTCAGCAGGCTAAATAGTTCTGTTAAATGACAACAGAAGGGACAGGCAACAAGAACCATCAGTCAAAGAGGGGAGAGCTAGTTCTTCTCTACCGGGTTACATTGGGGCGCTACCGGAACTGATCGAATTGGTAGTCTACAGTGTTTCTGGATGTTTCAGACTAAAGCTGGGGTTAGCATGAGAGCAGCACCATTTCGTAGCTCCGTCGTGGTCATTCCGCAACCAATCATGGCAGCCGTTCTTTATCGTTATTTTGGGCGGGGTGGGTGGCGGAGCCGAGTTGTTTTGCAGCCATCATTGTGTGGAGTTCAGTTCATCTCACTAGTTTTGTATTTGTCATGAGGGGTTGTTCCTAATGTTTCTATTTTAGCGAGGTCAAAAAGAGATCCCATTAGTGGCCTACTGATTTTGCTCGATTCCTTTTCTTTTTTTTTTACACGATTTTTCGTTATCTGCAAAGACTGAACAGAGTATTGCGACTCTGTGTTTGTTTGTAAATAGAGAATGAACCAAAGAGAACTAATTCTAAAACAGTAAATACTTGGATAACAATCAATCAAATGGAGAGAGAAGCAGGCACGACGGATTACAATGGGGGCAAAGACCTGCGTTAACTACCTTTCACTATCTGCAAAGAGAGAGTACTCCTAATAGAAATGAGGGGGGGGGGCACCATTCAAAGCAGATCAGTGTGCATAAACACGAAAATGTTTTCACTTACCACGTACTTGACATTCGACAGCTTATGATATTTGCTATTAAAAAACCATTGAAATTCACTGAAAAAACCATAGGTTATAGACCATATATAGTTAGGAATTAGCATTTACAAAACCTTGAAAATTCACTGAAAAAACCATAGGTTATAGACCATATATAGTTAGGAATTAGCATTTAAAAAACCTTATTTTACTCACACAAAACCATTGAAATTCCATATATAGTTAGTTGCACTAACTATATATCGCGCACCCGCAATCCACTGCTGATCATGTCACATATTACATCATTCATGACATGGTCAGTGACATCACTGATGACAACATCCAGTGATTATGTGTTTCTATAAAGTTTAAATATGTTTTACATATTGAAGAATGAGTGGATGTATAAGTGTCTGAATGAAGGTTTTAGTAGGTGCGTGATTGACTGTATGAGTGAGTGATTAAATGCGTCTTACTGAATGCACGGGTTAGTGACTAAACTGTCTAAAAGTGTGCTTCAGTATGTCTGTTGTTGTGCAAGCTGCTGCACGTGTTGATCAGTAGCTATATAAGTAGCTATATGGGTTATTGATTGGTTGCACAAGTATTTGTATGGGAGACTGAGTGTGTGTATGGCTGGCTGGGAGGTGTGTGACTCTGTGCAGATCAATGTGTACTTGTATCAGTGATTCTATAAGAGAGTAACTATGTGTTAGTATATGTTTCAAAAATGTAAGGTGTTCTGTGTTTAACTGTATAGATGAGAAAATAGAAGTGTGATTGATTCTTTTCAGGACTGACTAGGTGTGTGAGTAACTCCATGGATGAGTGGCAGAGTGTGAGTGTCTGTATAGGTGTATGAGTGCATATGATAGTGTTGTAAAGATGAGTGATTGTATGTATGAATGATTGTATGAGTGAATGTGTGTGTAGACATAGGAATCAGTGAGTGCGTATGTAGTAACTAGTATTGGTGTGTCAATGGTTTCAAAAATGATACACTCTATTTAACACTGGGTGTAACGGAGGTTATATTAGAGTGTGAGGAGATGCATTGTATTATCACATGAATGATATCATCAGTGATGTGATCATTGATGTCAAGTGAGATGTCATCAGTGATGTCATTTGAGATGTCATCAGTGATGTCATCAGTGATGTCACTGACCATGTCATGAATGATGTAATATGTGACATGATCAGCAGTGGATTGCGGGTGCGCGATATATAGTTAGTGCAACTAACTATATATGGAATTTCAATGGTTTTGTGTGAGTAAAATAAGGTTTTTTAAATGCTAATTCCTAACTATATATGGTCTATAACCTATGGTTTTTTCAGTGAATTTTCAAGGTTTTGTAAATGCTAATTCCTAACTATATATGGTCTATAACCTATGGTTTTTTCAGTGAATATATATATATATACACACACACACACACTTATAGGGACCTTCAGACTGTCCTTTCCTTAAATTGGTCTGAAGTTGTGTAATTTACCTTTTCCTTTCACATATTACAAGATAGGGCTTAGGGCAGGAGTCAGCCCCCTGTAGTCCTTAGCACTCCGAGTGACAGCAATCTGGCCGTTCACACCTAACACATGTACATGCAAAGTAGTTCCCTCAGTGCCAGTTACTGCTATGGCTTCATCAGCTTTTTGAGACAAAAAATAGTGTTGCTTGTTCTTCAGATTGATGACTGCCCAGCATCTTCCCCATCAATAAAACTTCGCACAACCAGTGCTTTAAATGGGACGATACTCACCGGTACTGAGTACCGGCAATTCCAAATGTTCTACCCGTCAGTACCGGCACTTTTCTCTAATCAGGGAGAGTACAGGTACCCTGATTGATGGAACGGCAGGCACTGGTTCAGTATCTCCTCCAGATGCCGCTCTGCCTCGGGATCACACAGGCTCACACTGAAGTCGACTTTTGCAGAGAGCCTGCTAAAGTCCAGAGGCGCCCCTTCGAATGTCCCCACACTGGAGGGGTTTGAGAGGGCTTGCATCATGCTATGATTAACAGGACAGGGTCTAGGCAGACCCTGCACTGTTAATTAGGCGTGCAATGAGCATTCAGGTGAAAATGCTAACTGCCAGCTTGAGGTCTGCACCTTCCTTGTCTAGAAACGCCTGGCTCAGCAAACTGGCGTCTCGCTGGTTAACAAAGATAAGCTCTCGCAACTACATGTGTGTTCATCAAAACAAGGTAAATTGTCCAAAAGTTAAAAAGAAGTGCAGAAGCAGGTTCTTTGGTGTAAGTCTTCTTGTCACAGCAAGATGTTTAATTTTCTCCAGACTTGAGAATAATATCAATCGCCGACACGTGTTTCGTCGTGTGCGGTTGAGTCACACGACTCTTCAGGGCTTCCACTCCAATTCCAATGTGTGGTTGGAGTAAGTCTGGGTCTTTAAAAGCTCAGTTTCAAGCAATGGGTATTCTGTATTATCGTATCCCACTGGTAATTTCCATTTATGTGCACGAGAGACGACCGCCGGGAACTAACAGAGGAGGGATTGCCTGCAGCGGCACACCACCGCAGAGGTCACGTACTCGTTTCCTCAATTTGGCGCTATAAAGAATCCCCTCCCGGCTCCCCGCCTTACAGCATAGCGAGACACAGCGCTATACTTTCAAATGGAAATTACCAGTGGGATACGATAATTCTATCCATATACTGCAACTGATTACTTTGTCAAACAGCATCGACTGTTTCATATACATACAGAATACCCATTGCTTGAAACTGAGCTTTTAAAGACCCAGACTTACTCCAACCACACATTGGAATTGGAGTGGAAGCCCTGAAGAGTCGTGTGACTCAACCGCACACGACGAAACACGTGTCGGCGATTGATATTATTCTCAAGTCTGGAGAAAATTAAACATCTTGCTGTGACAAGAAGACTTACACCAAAGAACCTGCTTCTGCACTTCTTTTTAACTTTTGGACAATTTACCTTGTTTTGATGAACACACATGTAGTTGCGAGAGCTTATCTTTGTTAATTTGCTTTGTCTCTTGACTTGTTTGGACGGTTAAGGGTGTTTTGCCGTCTGCTCTTCACGCACTACACAACGACACTCTTGCTCCATACACACTTTGTAACGTTTTAACCCAGGCAGCGCGCCCCTCTAGTCCTAATTTTCTAAAAACCCCTTTGCACAGTATTCCTGATTTGGCGTCTCGCTGGTGACTGGGCACTCTGGAAGCGTTTTATTTTTTCAATGGCATGTTCATTTGTTTGTTTACTGGCCTCCCTCTTTCGACCCCGTACTTGTGTCTTTCACAAATGCTATTTTGTATGCTGCTTTTTGGAGTGGGACATTGAGACATTTTGGCATTTCCACTGAAAACGTTGGAGTTGTGAGTTGCCGTTTTTCCAGCTATGAATGCTTGCCAATTACTGACATAAGGAACTTAATGAGGCAATCATGTTTCCTGAGGAAATGCGGTTTAACATTCGGCTTCTACTGAGTTATTTCTATGATAAAATTGCCCAGTACAAAAGGATTATGTTAATTTCTGTAGGTGATGCCTCATATTTGACTTTTTTTCTGGTCGAGACTTACATAACTTACATAACTTAACCTGAAGCACTATGGGACTAGTAGTCCCGCTCGTATTATGAATGTCAACATGCAGGCCGACCATTTTGCCTGTAAGATTACACAATTTGTGTTTTTCAGCCTCTTGCATGTTGTTCATTAAGCTTAATATTAGACTGCGACTACCTGTTGAGTGAGTATGTGTAGTATCTTATGGCACGCTGTTTATTGGGCGCTTCAGAATATCGCTCCCCTCTGCAATGCATTAATAAGACAGTAAGCCTTATTGGTATGTCATTTTCAGATTTTATCCCAAATTAAATACTGTCTCCTCTTAATTGGTCTAAATATATGTCAGCAGCATGTTTTACTATAGAGGAGAGAGAGGGAGGTTCAACTGATCCAGGAAAAATTCGAAAGGATCACAAGTCAATGAAATGGATCAAAAACAAACACAAAACGGAAAACTAAACACAAAAAGATTTATCTCTGTTTCTATATCTATATGGCATGGCCATACTAGCATAGGTACAGATTTCCAATTCAAAAACAACTTCACTTTTCCAAAACAAATATGGCAGTCTAAAAGGGACGCTGCTCTCCTCCCATCAAACATCACAGAGAGCAGCGGCAGTGCCATGACATTATATTGGTGCAGAATCTTAGCACATCCCGAAACGATGGGCGCAGTGAACAATTTGGTTTGTAAGGCCTGGGTGCCCAGGAAAAGAGTTAAGGTCAAGGACCAACATAAAATTCTGAAAGACCAATAAATATAATGTGTGTTTGTGTTTTAAAACTATTTAGGGCTTCATTGCCTCTTTGGTGTATGCTAAATATGTTGTGCTCACCCCAACTGCTTTAGTTCACCAAAACCAGGCGCTTCCTTAAAAGCAGGTAGTGCACTTGAAAGGTTGGCTTCTATGCGCAGTAATTGTCATGTCAAAGGATGGAATAGGGGCTTGGAACGCCAGGCACGAGGGCCTTGCCTTGCCTGTCTTCCGTGGCCATTAACCAGTGTGTATGTCTCTCTCATGTCCGGCCCTGTTTGTCCTTGCTGAACATACATATTGTTGGACTCCAAGGATTATCCTCCCCTCCGAACACCCCCAAATGGGACGCGTTATAGGGGGATTTCTATTGTGGGGGAAAGAAGAAAAGAGTCAAAGCTGCTTTGTCTCTGCAGGGTTTGAAAGTCAATGCTAATGCAGCGAGGATTAAAGGTGCCGGAAGGGTCTCAGAAGCATGCTCATAGCTGCATTTGAAACAAAAAAGGAACAATCCATCATAAAAGAGGGAAAGGGAAATGTGAAATCCATGCTGCCTGTGATTTCCAGTGGAAGAGCTTTTATAAATGGCTGTGGGATCCCCGACATATGTACTCCTGTACACTCGTCTCGTTTTATTTTTAGTGAGCAGTTTTTGCAGTAGCGCCATAAAACCCCATGAGGGTAAGAGCGCGCTGCACAACAGAGGTTCACTTGATGTTATAGAATAAAGCAGTGGCGAATGGAAAATGGATGCACACAAAAATAGACATCAGTCGTGTACCAATAAGCACATCAATGGATAACAAAATGGTTAAAGGGATGAATGGATGCAGGAGATTTACAGCTTATTAACTATATACAGGAGTCGGGCAAAGACTCAGGGGCGAGTGAATAAACAAGAAACAAGACAGGTGCAATGGTAGTGCGAGTTTGCACGATGCACGAGGCAGCTGTATACAGTGGGCCTGAAACTCAGAGGAAGCCAGGACATGAGTGTTCAATGTAGTGAGAGCAGTGAGTAGGCATAGTTTCATACATTATCTCTTTGTCTGGCTTAAACGATTTAAAGCGAGGGGCAGACATTGCATAAGTGGGGTGGATTCTCTATGTACTGGGGAACGTCCTGAGAAAATGTGTTGGGGGAGGAGGTGACTTTGAGATGCAGGTTGTTGAGGAGCAGTCCACCGCTGCTTCTTGTGGTCCTCCTCTGGCCGACCGTCCATAGTTTTCGAGTGAGAATTGGGTGGGGAAGGGGTGAGGCGATAGCTACATCACCCTACAGGAGAGACAAAAGGGTATTTAAAGTAGGAACATAACTACTTGGGTAGTTTACACGTTAATGAACATATCGACAAATCCTGCAAACATTGTGCTGACAGCATAAACAATATACATCAGGTATCCTCCATATTTGGTACTTGTTTTAGGGGTGGAGCAAACCGATGTTGTCCTTGTTGTAGTACCAAATTATACAGCTGAAGAGTAAAGAAAAATACATTTGTTTCATGTGTTATTTGACACACAACTAAAATGGCGTGTAATGATTTCGCCCTGTTTCTGCCTTGGAGGGAAACGGTGAAAAGCGTTATCCAATATGGAATTTTTGGGTTGTTTGTGCCAATCCTATCACTGATGACAATAATGATAGGCTTAGATCTGAAGTGCAGATGTCTTACTTCTGTAATTGCGTTGTTTTTGCGGCAAGCATGCGTTTTCTTTTCCAATCCCTGGAAGTTTCGCACAGTTCATCTCTGTAAAGGGGTTTCCTTTCCCACTGCACCACCTGTCACTCAGCATTTAGACAAAGGTGTCTGCGCAGTCCCCTCATCAGGTCCTGTGTATACTCAATACATGCCCCAATAGCCTATTCCTGAAGTTATTGCCCCTGGTGGCTACTTGGAAAAACTGGGAACAAGGCCATTTTTTCATACATTGTAGTCAGCTATTGCTTGCTACCACTTGCAGCCAACAGTTCTCATATATTTTATAGACCTGAAAGACGACTTCGAAAAGATACAGTCATGCAATTTCGACATAGCAAACCGGTTATTAATTTTGACCAAATAAACAACCATTCAATTCTATGCTCAGTTAAGCCCCGCATACATGTAAGAAAAGATTACACAACCCCCAGCATCCCCCAGTCTCTATCTTGTCAGAATCCCACCTCCTGAGGCCGCCTAGCCATCTAATTGTAAAGGTAGAAATTATCCAGTCCTGCAAAGTCGAATTGCTACTATTGGCCGAAAATATATCAACAAACACACATAGACCACTGTCAACAACACGCGAACACGAGTACACACATTGTTTGTAAACAAACCGACATTTGTGGTCCAAAAAACAAACACACCAGCACACTAGCGCAAATACATCAGCACACAGGTGCTGACACACATATGTTCGAACAACTGTTCGTGGTCGCGTCAGTCAACAATAATCATATTGGCAAACACAAATAGGCTCTACCACCTCTTCGCCCACACTTCGAATACCGGAGGCACCATTATCGTTCGAAAGGACGACCACAGACACACATACACCTCACCTATTTGCCAAATACATAAATACCGACTTTTAATATGCATAGTCCTATGGTTTTGATACAGTGAGTGGTATTGAAATGTGATACCACATAAGATTGTCAACAATTCACTGTGCTCAGCTAAGTGCAAGTGCGTGCCCCACCACACAGATCGTATCACACCCACTGTTTCCCAAGCCTCTCTACTGCCCACAATGCGAGGCATTGTGCCCGGGCAACCATCTTTGGACCTTTGGGATATGAGTACCACCTTTCCTAAAACACTGGTGGGAAACACTTCCGGGTCTATAATTAACTGTATAGCAGGCAGAGAATCAACCTGTCCTAAAGTGCGTACCACGAATATCAGATCAAACCCTACAGGATACGTCTGTCTCCTATATCAAAGTAATAAAAGCTGACAACCTTTGGAACAATGGATAGTTAACAAAAGCACAGGTAATGGGCAGAAACAGCAGTCCTCAGCCCTCCAAGGCCACTGTCCTTCAAAACAACCTAAAAGTAACTTTTTGTGGGATTGCGCCTTCGTGGGACTGCTTCGTAATGTGTTCGTTGTCACCCTCTTTTTCTTTTTATTTCTTAAACGTGGTCGAACTCTGTCCTGTAAAGGTTTGCTATGAGACAAGGAGACTTTAATCATCGTATTTACATTTCAGTCGCCCGCAGGAAGCGGAGCTCTTTGAAGAAGTGCCTGTCGTGCGGTGGGCAGTGGTGAAATGAAGTTCAATAGGCGTGCAGTTTCCCCCACCGCGGGTGGAACAGTTTCTGGCTCCGCACCATCTGGCTCATCGCGCCCTGGAAATCACCGACAGGCTTTGATGTGGAAGCCGAAGATGTGTGAGGGTTGCAAATCCTTGGACTGGCCTCACGCGCCCACGGAGACCCGTGCACACAACCACGTCTTGCAAAAGGCACAGTGGCTCGGAGAGAGTCAGAAAACTATCCCCTTGCAAAGCCACTGACTGAGCCTACGATCCTGTCACGACGCGGGGCTTTCGCTCACTTACCCGGCCAGGCCTTTACTTATTTCCTTCAGTATTTATAAAATGTTGTCATTCAAAAACACCGACTCACTTGGTGAGAGGGAAATGTGCAAAGCAAATCAGCTGAGGCCTGAAAAAACAACAGGTTAATATGAAAGAATGGCATGCGAAAGAGAATGGCTAATAATTACAAACAAAACAATGTATGGCTTAACATCGAACTGATATAATGCACTGCACACAGGCACCCTCGTCATTGTCTCACGAGCCCAGAGACATGTGTGGCCTAGGGTGCAATAGCTGAAAACTCCAGCCGTACCCGACCACCTTTATACAACAGCCTTGTGCAGCTGCATCCAAAGCCGTCCATAGTTGCCACGAACAACAAATATGTATAACGCCCATGTCTAACGTGCAAGCCCATCTACACACCGAGACACGGTGTTTAAAAAAATGACGAGGCCTAAACAAAGAATGCACACGCACCGACGCCCACACACCCAAGCACACATGTGTGACCACTTGTTCGCCGCCGACCTAAACACCACAGCTCAGTTAAAGACGCCCCTCGGCGCGCACATATACCCACACTTGTGCACAGGCCTACCCACTGTCGGCCAAGCTACAACCCTTCAAGAACACAGGAACTACCAACACACCCTACTGACAGCCAACAATGACAGTTACCAGCAACACATGAAAGCCACGACGCCATCCTCTGCCAGCAGCGTCACACCCTGGGACCCCCTCCCCCTCTGAACCCCTCACCCACCCCCGACAGACCAGAGGGGGCAGAGGGAGGCGAGGTGCCGTACCTAGGCGGCACCTTCGCTCCTTCCTCCCCAGTCTTCCTCCGCCGCCGCTAGGGTGTCGAATCCACAGAGCGCAGGCTGCTCGGCCTGCATTGTGCACCCGGCAATGGCCGGCGCAGCGGCGGGGAGAGCTGCCGGGACATGAATCACACTGAATGTTTCTCTCCCTTCCTTCTCGGGAAGCATTTTCTTCAATCCACAGGGGTCTAATCCCCGAAATCAGCCACTGCGCTCAGAAAGGAGCAGGCTTCATTAATTAGAAGGCGCGCCAGTTGTAGTCAAAGTGTCATTCCATTAATATGCAAAGCTGCCAGCCAGCTAATCTCGACAAATCGTTTGTTTCCTTAATTGCCCTCTCAGGGCAAAAGTGAAGAAAAAAACGGGAGAATAACAATTTTACTGAACAGGGGAGGCAACTTTTAAAACAACCAGGAACCTTCGGCTCTTACAAGGGCAGCATGCAAATGAGCAATGACGCGACACGCCAGCGCTCCAGACCTCGCGCCCCCAAAACAATCTCCTCCGACTTTGTGAGATAGCTCGCTTTCAAAGTGGCATCTCATATGGACTGGTATTTCAAAACTGAATTAGACAATTCACCGCCCTTAAAAGTCACCATGTATCGTCCACATCGACCAATGTCAATTTGGGGGCACACACGCTTGTACAACATCGTGACATTTTTTCATTGCATTTTGTTTTTGAAGGTCACCATGATTCCCCGACTTCTCCCTTCTGTCTTCTTTTTTAATCACTTATGATAGTATCTGCACTTTATACTTTGGTATTTTATCTAATGATTCACATGGAACCGCGGTCTCAACAGAATCGTCTGTACATACTTTGCATACATATGTTAACCCTTGCATGAATCGAAATGGCCTGGCTCTTTCCGACATACAACGCAACAAATATTCAATGCCAGCCCTGCAAGAGCATCCTTCTGGTACAGCCGCAGTAATTCCTCGCAGAGGGGCACCGCTGCCTGGCAGCGGAAGCCATCCTTCAGAGCGCCACAAACAGCAACCTCCGAGCGCCGCGTATCCAAAATGTTATCATTTCTTCTTCATCTGCAGTCTGCCTTTCAAACCGATTGCTCTTGCTGAAGACTTCATTAAAGCATCATTACTGGTGCCGCGGGAATCCATTTAATTACAATTTGTAATGATGCACATGTTCCTAAGTGCCGCGCTGCCAGCCCTGGACTTGATTGGCCTTTGGTTCAGAATAAACACGGCCTCCCCCGTTTCTCCCCGGTGGAGTCGGCTCCAAACCATTTATAATAGGCTTCGACACACAGCGGCCCTTTCAGAGCCGCCGAAAAGGGGAGTTCCGGGACGAAAATTACGTCGTCACCAGAAACAAGGCAAGATAAACAACATTGGTGCATTTCTGAAATGCAACCGAACGAAAATCTCGCTCCCTATAAGACAAAGGGAAACGTATGCTCAGCTGCCACCCCTTTCATTGTTTCAAAAAGTAAAGATTAATACATGCGAACTACAGATATGGATGTATTTGTGAACTTGCTGATTCAAACCCACCGGGACTGCCGGAGTTGTTCGTCATCATTTCGCGACTGATAACGTTGGTATATTTTTGGTCTGCTGTTACACATCACATGTCTAGCCCAAGAAACAATCCAGTCTCTGCTGAGCGCCACGTGATTGGCCGATACGATTTTGTTAGACGGACTGCTGTGGATTCCAAGGGTTAGCCTGCCTGCCATAGTACTATTTACAACAGTAATTCGGTTATATGCAGAATTCAGAAAGTATCTATTTCTAAGGAAACATAAACGGGGCACTTGAAGCGTCTAACTGGTCTGTCTATGCCATAGCGCCTAGTGAATACAGGGGTGAGGTCAACTGTGCGCTGCAGGGCTTTCAGGGGCTGTGGAGACGCGGAAGGGAAACAGGGCAATTTAAATTATGAGAACTATGATGCAATACAAATATGTGAAATAGAATGCAGTAGGAATGTGTAGTTCCTCAAGTGATTTACACGATCTTGACTCTGTTTCTGCACCGCCCTCCTCGCCTCCACCTCAGCCCTTTAAGTGCTGCGCTGGGTTCCTGCCTTGCCAGTTTCACGCATACACGGACAGGCGTCTTTATAAATGGAGTACGCATTGGTGTATTAAAAGAAACAGGCTGGCGTCCATCACTCGTACGTAAAATGTACACGGCCCTCTTAATATTTTAGAAATGGCTCTCCTTTTCACTGGAGGGGCAGGGCATGCCCAAACTCACCGCACCCTTCAGACTTCGCCCCGGCACACGCTTTCTTTTAGAACATCAACAGTCCCCCAATTGGCTAATGATAGATAGCTCTTGATAGCGGAAAACAAAAATCCGAATCGTTGGTTTAAATCATGAAAACCGATGATGCCCATCATACCATATTTTAATGGTATAGCCTTTGTTTCCTGTTGGTAGGCAGTTTCTACTCGCTCCCTACACTAAATTAGATTAAGGGATCTATATTATAAAAATCGTAAAATCAACTTTATTGGCACTCCGATGATAACAATGTAGGTCAGCTTTCTAGGTGTGTTGTGTTTGAGGCACATTTGATACCACATATGTGCGTTTGGGTGTATGTGTGTGTGTGTACTGAACGCGCGGGGCTGTATACTTATGAATTTACCCATTAATGAATTTGTGTATACGCGGGTATATTTATTTTTTCATATGCCACCATATGTATGTATTTGTGTGACTATACATTTTTCAATACATGGCTATGTAGTGCAAATAACGTTAGTTCGGTTACATAAATATAACTAGAAAAGTGCATTTAAAAACACAAACAAAATATAATTATAATTAAACCACAATAATATTACAGCACCGTCATAATTACATACGAAACAAGCAGCTTTCATTAGGCATTAAGTACACTAAACATAACATTATTGAAAAGATCGGATGTTTCCCTGAACAGGATGAACATTTAATAATTTAAAAACCACAAAAATAATCCAATATTGAGTAGAAAAGAACACGTTCGTGACGATAAAAAAGATATATATATATTAAAGTGGCTCGTGCTTTTTCCTAAAATGAAACGTTCATCAATGTGTGTGTCTCGGAAACCCTCTTAAATGAGAGTGTCTATATGAAAGTGACGTGTCACCAACCTATAAATATCTAGACAATAGGATGTCAATTCAACCAAAATCAGGGGCATCACATTGAAAAAACCTCAGACCCCAATGGTATGTTTGAGCAGATAATCAGTTTTCTAATTGAGGGTTCCGCCCTTATATGCAATGACCAATTTCAGAATCTTGATAGCACGAATACTTGCAGTTTGTCTGTCATATCTGAGACTATACAATACCTCAGCGTATGGTCATAATCTAGAAATAGAAAACAAAGGAACAACAGTGCATCTACATAGTGTCCTGTAGGCGATTGTATGTGCGTATAAGAGAGAGCTGTCAGGGGAGGCTTCCTTCCATGACAAGAACCCCCACTTTCCCGAAGGTGAAATACTTTATTAATGTATTCCCTCCTCACATCTGGACTGTAACGTCCTAGGTGTGGGCAACAACTCCCCTGCAGGTAGGAGCTGAGGTGTTTTCAAGATGAGCGATGTTAGAGGGTGAGTGAGGGGCAGAGTGCAAAAGGAGTGTTAGGTAAAACTATCTCCAGGGGACCAAATCAATTCTATTCAGTGCTCCACTGGGGCAGGATTAAAAAGAAGAGTACTATGGTTTTTAATCAAATAGACCCATGTAGATGATCAACATGTTTCTGCCCATGATTGGCCCCAGTGGGTTTCAAGGGCATTTACCAGGACCTGGTAAATGAGTCACTCTGCTCGAAGTTGTGCTAGTAAATGAAAAGTATACTGGTAACCAAGATACCATAATGGCCAGACTGGCGATGCCTCAAGTATATTAAGGGTCCACCATCTTTCTAATTTCGGGGAGAAAAAAAAGTTTCCACTCTCAAACCACTGGGTACGTCGTTACTGCCAACTCTATCGTCTATGCAACATCTTCCGGATGTCCCGGCGAGAGTCAAGAGTATTTAGTACAAATGACTTTACTTCGGTTGCATAAATATAACCAGAAAAGTGCATTTCAAAACACAAATAAAACATAATCACAAATAAACCACAATAATATCACGGTGCCTTGATAATTCTATACCAAGACAAGCAGCTTTCAGTAGGTATTAAGTACACTGGACATAACCTGATTGAAAAGATCAGACATTGTCATGGACAGGACGAACATTTATTAATTTAAATACCACAATAACTTTCCAATATTGAGGAAAAAACTCGTACGTGACAAGAACCATGAGATATATATGAAAGTGTCTCGTATTAATGCGTGTGTCTAGGAAACCCTCTTAATTGAGACTGTCAATGTGAAACTGACGAGTGACCAACCTATAAATATCTAGACTCTAGGATGTCAATTCAGTCAAAATCAGGGGCATCACACTGAACACACCTCAGACCCCAAGGGTACCTTTGAGCAGATCATAAGCATTCTAATTGAGGCTTCCAATTTAAGAATCTTGATAGCATGAAGACTTTCCGTTTGTCGGTATCATATCTCGGAATATGCAACACCTCCATGCAATGGCCAACACCCAAGTGGTAACAGATAAAAAAAATCCACTTGGTATGCAGTAATGTTCACATTCGGCAGAAAAATAAAAAATGTGCTTCAATTTCCCCAGGTGCTGGGGAAAATGAATATTCCCCTGTGTCACCTTCTCTCTCCTTCCATTTAGCAGTCAGCGTGTTTAGTGAAAGGGGACCAATTCTTAAAGGGATGTACAAAGTTTTATCTGTATGAGGAGTAATTCTATCCAAGAATGTTTCCTATTTTGTCATACACTTGTAAGCTAAAAACGTATCGATCACACACTGCGGACGGGGTTCACGCCAGACATCTGAAGAGATAGGTCTCAATATAAACACTTAATCTGAGTGCCCACATTTCTTTTTAGGTTTTTCGTGCCTTAACACACATTGGGCAAATGTAATCTAAGGCAGAGCTCTTTAACCGCCTTGAGTCAGGGCATAGAACAGTTATCATCGAGAGCAATAAGCTCCTTAGTGGCCATTCCATATGAGACCAAATCAGGAGTTGTCCATAATCTGATCCAATACTTTAAGATGCTTACTAGGGTGATATGGTCAACCCTCTGGGTTTTCAGATCCCACCTGAGTAGTTGATAGATTAAGTAGTGATCCTAGAAATCAATTTTCCTTTTGAGTTAGCAGTCTAGTGTCACTGTGTCCCCAGAGTTCCACCCACATATAACCCACCTAAAGCAACTGCTCTGTAAACCTCAAGAACAGGTGATAGCACCCTACTAGAAGTATGTTTTTTGAGATAGCTGTAGATCTATGTTGCAGCAATGATTTACTTTTTTAAGTAGGGGCTTCCAAGAAATTTTGTTTGAGAGAATAACACCTAAATAGTTGAAATTCCCAACCCGCTCAATCAATGTCCCATTCACCTCCACTTTCTATTTGAAAGAGTGATGGGGATTTAGGGCCATACACGTTAATTTTCCAGCATTAATTTTGAGTTTATTACTTTTCGCGCAAGGATACTCAAGAGTAGTTGTGCGCGCTACAAATACCAATATAACATAACATAACATAACACCAGCAAATATCAGCACAGGAGTGTTGATGTTTGCTAATTATGGAGCATCGTTTTGGCAACTATTCATCCACCCCACTAGATCACTGATTTGCAAACAAAATAGGGTGGGGGCTAGTACACACCCCTGTCTAACCCCACAGTTAATAGGAATCCTATTGGTAAAATTCCAGTGACTATTTCACCTGACTTAAGCTTAAATATCAGTACGCAATTTAATTAGAATGTTATGCTATGTTATGTATAAAATTGTTGTAAAGCGCTCATGCACCATACGGTTTCATGGCGCTGGGGTCCAAGGAGTGCTGCAGTTGAATGTTTCATTTGAACGCCTGGCGAAATAGCTAGGTCTTTAGGAGTTTCCTAAATTGTAGATATGATGTCATTGATCAAATATCCAGTGGAAGAGAGTTCCAAAATTGAGGGGCCAGGACCATGAATCTTTGCCCCCTCAGGTGTTTGCGTTTAAAAGGCGGGGTATCTAAAAGATTGAGATGGGAAGACCTAAGAGCCCGTGTAGGCGAGTATCTCTGTACCGGAGTATATACAAACACTGGGCATTTGCCATGACGCGCTTTAAAAATAGTGCATCCAAACTTAAATGCACTGCGTTCAATTACTGGACGCCAATGTAACTTTTTCATGAGAGGGGTGACATGATGCTATCTAAGCTGGTGATAAATTAATCCAGCAGCCTGATTTTGCAGCAATTAAAGTCTTTTAAATTGATATGCTGGTATGCCAAAGTATAGGGAATTAGTGTAGTCAATATGAGAGATGACAAAGGCTAATACTACTTGGATGAGAGCTTCAGTTTTAAGGAGTCTGCTGATCTCCCTGATCCTACAAAGCTGAAAGAAACAGGCAGAGGCCACTGCCCCAGTCTGGGGTTTCATAGACAGCTCACCATCAATTATGATGTCAAGGCTTTTAATAGCACTTGACAGAAGGGGAGGGTTTCCCAGCTCAATAGGCCAGAAGTTTGAATTCCAGGAGTTTAAAGGCCATTCAGTTAAAATCAATTCTGTTTTTCGTGGATTTAATTTCAGGTGGTTACTCTTCATCCAGCTGCTTATATGACGCATGGTAGATTGAAAGTCAGAGACAGAGGGGACTGATTCGTTAATGTCAAAGATCAATTGAAGATCGTCAGCATAGTTGAAGGTACATACATTCCTTTAGCCTAAAGATTGAATAAGGGGATACAAATACAAATGAAAGAGGTGTGATGAAAGGGAAGAGCACTGCAGCATCCCACATGTCAATTTGACGTTGGAGGTAGAGAATTGAGCGAGACGAGCAGCTTGCGAGCGATCCTCTAGGAAAGGTATGAGCTACTTAAGGGCCATGCCCTGTTTCTCTGCCCTGTGGACACGGTCGATCGAAAGTGCATGGTCGACTGTGTCAAATGCAGCAGAGAGATCTACGACCGTTAAAATAATATAAAAAAGAGCTTTACGGATAGAATATTGTTTGAGAACTTCCCACAGGCATTGTCTAGGGACTAAACCAAATGCAGCTTTCAAATCAATGAAGGTCACATAGAGATGGTCTTTTCTTTATGTAATATATTTCCAGTAAATAGCTGGAAATTAAAACAGTTCACTGACACAACATCCACCCCATAACATCGACCTACACAATTATCAAGTCACTAATATCACATACAAAAATATCGACTACCAATCCCCAAAGTTAAAATTTCACCAATCTCAATTTCAAAAATCATCCTAAAAAATATAAACTACAAAAATATTAGCTACAAAATTATCGTACAAAAAGTATCAGAGAATTCAACATAACATATAATCCTACCAAAACAGAAACATACCTAAAATACATTGTAACTCAACATAATAATATTTAAACATTATAAATAAATATACTTAACCCTTAAACAAATAAAAAAAGAAATATGTCAAATATCAAAATATATATAAATAAATTGACAACTGCAAAAACCAAACTACTTACTAATAAACTAAAAAAGAGCATATTTAAATAAATACAAAAAATCTAATACATAAAATAATAAGTACCACCATCAAATTTAAGGAAACATATATACAATGTATTAAAAAAATATATAATATACATAGAAAACACATATTCTAAATATATAATATTATAAAATACACTTTTAAATAAATACATATAACATTAAAGAAATACAATTATCACTGCCAAAATAATCACACAGAAGCTATTTCAACCAATAAAAGTAAATTACAACAACAAAGAGCAATAGAAAGCTGCAACTAATCAAACTAACACTATAAAACTAACCAATTAATTAACCTAAATTTACCTCAAAATTGACAGGCATTGGAGAAGGACAAAACTCTGCCAGATCAACAAACGAACAAAAAAAGAATCTACAAATACTACCACACCTGAAGGCTCTCATTCAAAGTAAGTACAACACTTTAAAAATAACTAAATCACCCTAACTTAACTTAAAAATAATTAAACATATAAACCTACTAAGCAAATACATTTTATATTTCATAGACTAAACGCACAGATTTACAAACTTTACCAAAAGTCCGTCCATCATTGGTTCCCAAAAAGAATACGAAAATCAACCTTAACAAAAGACAGAAAATCAAGCAAGTATATCTCTTATTTATTTGTAAAACTTAACTGAATACACTTAAAAACAATCCTAACAAACAAAATATAACTAATAAACACTTTTATTTTTATTTCCCTTCTTCAGCCTACAAATTACACAATCCAAAAACATCATAGAAATCAACTAAATCAACCAAGGGGCACCCCGAACAAACCTCTTCAATATGACATTGGTCGCAGATCTATTAAAGATCCTATCATCTTGCGACCGCTTCTCTATTGGGCTCGCCTGTGGCGTACACCTGAGCTAGCTAGTTACGCAGACGGCCTTAGAGAAGTTATGAATATGCAGGGGTCGCACAAAATTGTATGGTTAACAAAGGTTAAGAAGTTGTTAATGGCTATTGGTTTTAATGTTGCATTGGAGACCGGTGTATCGGTTTCTAAACTGGAGGTAAAGCGAGCCTATTGGTCGTGGGTTGATGCCCAAGAATCCAGAGCTGCTAACTTGGGTAGACTCGCAGACGAGTTTCGTCTGCACAAGACAGTACACTCTCTTGAACCGTATATGGATTTCATTAGAAAACACAAAGACAGGGCTTTATACATCCAGTTTAGATTGGGAACCTTACCGATACGGGAACGTACTTCCAAGTGGAAACCCCCCAATCAAACACCTGCCACCTGCCCGTTTTGTAATGATGCACTTGAAACCATTCCGCACCTCTTTTTTTGTGTGTAGCGCCTACAATAAACCAAGATCAAAATGGCTAGAACCTGTCTGTCGGCAGCTTGAGACTAGGAGCCATGTCTCTACCCTAAGAATCCTTCAGACAGATCCTAGTACTACACTGGTTTGTGGGGTAGCTAAATTTCTTAGCTGGGTATGGGTGATCAGACTTAAAGATCTAAGATAAAATTTTCATAAGGCTACTGTCTTTTTAAAATTACGATCAAAGCTGTAAAATGGTTTAATGATTTTTTATTTCTGTCTTTTTAATTATTTATGAAGTATTCTTAAAAAACATGTACTGTATTTTAACTGTTTTGTGCTTTTTAAGATATTTTTATATCAAAATAAAGCTTTGTTGTTAAAAAAAAAACAAAAAAAAACAAATAGACACTAACTGAACTAAACTAACAAATATATGTAACACTTCAATAAAACGAACAACTTATTTTTGTACCCAACCGAAACAAAAACATAAAAGCAGGAAAACCACCAACAAACTTCGAAATAGCATCAAATAAAAAAAGCAACATATATGTAAGTATTATTAAAAATGTATTGCATATACTAAAATGTTTACTTTTTACTTAAAAACAATTAACACACACACACACACACATATATATATATATTTATATTCACTGAAAAAACCATAGGTTTCAGGGGCTTTTGAATTAGTTGGACATTTCACTCATACAAAATCATAGAAATTCCCCCGTTATAGTTAGTTAATCTAACTATAACTCGCGCGCCCGCAATGCACTGTTGATGACGTCACATATTACAGCACTCATGACATGGTCAGTGACATCACTCATGACATCACTGATGACACCTCAAATGACAAAATCGTACAAAGTACAAGTATAGGAATAATACTGCAATAAATGGCAGACACTCGAAACAAAAGAACAAACGTTACGAAACATGAGGCAATGGTGGCAATTGTGCATAGCAAACAAAATACAAGAGGTAGCAACCGATACGTTACAAGAGAAAAAGTGACATGTGCATGTTACAAAAGAGTACAAAATACAGGTAGAAGTATAATACTGCAATAAATGGCAGGCACTCAAACCATAAGAACACACTGGGAAGGCACTTCTATAGTATTGGAGAATAGAATTTCCTATAATGGAAGGACTTCCTTCAGATAATAGAGAGGGTGTAGGAAGGTGGATATCTGACTATGGTTACCCCCAAAATTTTTGCCTGGTGTTTAGCTGGTTTTTGACTTTAGTTGACCTGGGATCCTGCTATCCAGGGCCCCAGGCTAATTGCTCTCTCCTTAAAATGGACTCCATGTACCTTAGGTACACACACAATTGGAATTGGCACACCTTATTGGCCCCTGTAACAGTGTACCCAGGTACCCAGGGCATAGGTGCTTCCAAGGCCTACCAGGGGCTGCAGCATGTATTGTGCCACCCCTGGCCTCCATATTTGACACAACTGGCTGATCACTCAGCTGGGGTAAGTCGGTGTAATCACCCCTTACTTAGGTGTAGTATGCCTATACCTAACCTAAAATGGACACATATGTTCCTATCAGTGACTCCTATGGAAGGCCTCATCAATCCTGGAGGCAGGGTGCTTGGAAATATGTGAGATGGTGCTCTGGCATGAGCTGAGCCTGTCTGCAGCTTTCGGAACCATGTCCTTTAGCTGGTCCATGATATTGCCATACCATATACTCTTAAGTGCATTATAATCCTCGCGGTTAAATGCTATCTTGTGTTTGGCTTTATCAAAACATGTCGAGTAAGGTGTCATACGAATTGGAATACTACCCCCTCGCCAGTTCTGGCGACGGGGGTAGCATTCCACCCTTCTAGAGGGACAGGACATGTACCTAACCTGAACCCCGGTTAAAGTTAAACAGAGCCTCAGCATCACAAAATGGATGCTGCCACCACAGACACAAGTCTGACCTCCTGCTGCTGGGAGTCCTTCCAGCGAGGGCAGCTTGGACAAAGGGTTTCCTGCCTTGGGAGGTGCTAGCACCACCCCAGACAGTATTTTGTGTATTGGGTAGGACAGGGCTGAATAGAATCAGACATGCCTGGGGCACACAAGGTGTCCCTGTGCATAGGCCAGTTCAAACCGGTGCTGGGGCTTTCCAGCCCCAGTCCTGGCGCGAAACTGGACAAAGGAAAGGGGGTGTAACCACCCCCCTACCAGGTTCCACCCAGAGGAGGGACCTAGTAGGTGATCCGGCCCCCCAGATTCGAATAAGAGTGGGAGCTGTGTCCTGAGACTTCAGATCATCCTGAATCAACTTGAAATAGAGAAGAAGACTGGACTTCGACATTCTGCTGCACAGAAAACGGAAGAGAATCTCCCTTGTGGCCAAGGAGTGACCACACTGTGAACACAGGCACCAACCAGCAACTCAAAGTCTGCTTTGCTGCCGCCTCCCGCCAGAGCCCGAGCCCAGAGCCTGACAAGATCCAGACTCCCAGACTTCTCACAGCCCGATCCACAGTCCCTGCAAAGAAGGGACCCATGGAGGCACCGAGAGACGTGGGACCGGACCTCTTGGAAGACCCCTGAAACGCTGACTGCGCAGCATCAGAGGTACCCTCGACGCTGTGCTTTGGGGTTTAAGAAGCCCCAACCTCGAGCAGCCCTTGCACCGAAGATCAGCCCCCCAGCATCTCCACGATCTGCGTGGGGCCCTTTTGCATTGTGCCACTTGACGCGCCTTCCCATCCACTTGCCACGCGGCTAGTGGCCATCTTGACGACGAAACCTTCAACTTTCACTGCAGGTCTGGTTGCTCCAGACTTGCCCTCGCTCCTGTAAAAAGGAGCACCTACTCTGACCTTGCTGGTCCGAGTAACCAGCCTTTTTTGATCCCTGCGTGGCTTGCATTAGCCAAGGCCTGTTTGCTTCAATCAAGTTGCCGACACCGCCAACAGCGAGAAGCCTGCGTGGGACAGCTCGTGACCGACTCCTGGATGTCTTCGACCCCTCGTGTCCACGTGGCTGCAGAGAGAAGCTACACCTCGACGCCTGTTTGCACCCAACATCGCCTGGTTCCAATCTGGTTCCACGGTAGTCACTGGCTAGTGACTTTGAACACTGTCCCCTCTGCTTTCAGGTCTTCACCTCTTCAGATCCACCCTTGGATCCACCGGAACTCTTCACATCGAGCCGCCTGCAGCATCTTCAGCTCCAAGCACCATCGACCTGCGTGACGAAACCCGACACTACTTCGACCCTATGCACCCGCTTCCTGTGGGTGTGGTAACTCAGCTCCGCCGGTGTTCCCACACTGGTACACACCTCTAGTGTCTGTGTCTGAAGTTTCATACTTCTAGGTCACTCGGAAGGTTCCTTTCTAACTAACTTTGTACTTTTTACGCACCATAGACTTTGCATTGGTGAGTGCGTGCACTTTAAACACTGCACCCGAGTCCCGCGGGCCTTTCCCGACTTCTTCACTGTTAGTCCCGAACAGCTCCAGTGATTCCCCAGGCCTTAGGCCTATTTCCTGTCCAAGTGGCATCTCTTATACCACTTTCTTAGTATATGGTTTAGGTGGCCCCTAGGGCTCATCCATAATTGTGCAACTTTTGTGTATTTTAACTGTGTTTTGTTTTAACGCATTTGCTTCTGTGCTCATAAAGAGTATCAGGGATATTTGTAGTAATAAATCTATATATATTTTCAATATATATCTGTGTGGTGTCCTTTCATTTGGTATTCATGGGATTGTGTATGGTAAAACAGCTTGCTTCACATGCCTTTACAGAGTTTAGCCTAAGACTGCTTAGTCCATGCTACCCCTAGGATAGCTTGTCTATAAGGTTGACTTTACAACCTGCACCATAAGGGTTGCTTGGCATGGTACAAGGTGATCACTAGAACTAGTGAGCATCATATACCAGGCCAACTTCTCACAGAGGGCATGAATTAAATTTGGAAGAGTCTTTGAAGGAGGAGAACTTTGAGGTCAGTTTTGAAGGCCTGGGAAGGTGGTGGTCCGGAGATGAGGCGGAAGTAAGTTCCAGATTCTCACCGCGTTGCCTGAAAAGGATTGGGCCATCAATCTTTCCTTCTTGAAAGTGGGAGGTTCAAGCAATACATTTTCCGCATTATGTGATGGTCTAGAGCCTCCAGAGAGTTTCAGTTTATTCGCCAGGTAGCGAAGAGAGGAGGAGTGCAAGACTTTGTGGGTGATGCAGGCAGTCTTGTAGATAGATCTTGCCTCGATGGGAAGCCAACGGAGGGTGGATACAATGGGTGTGATGTGGTCGCTTCTTTTGGCCCCATATATGAAATGAGCTGCTGAATGGAGAAAAGAATTAAGGGGGGACAGGTGGGATTTGGGGAGGCCAGTAAGAAGAGAATTGCTGTAGTCCAGTATGGAGAGAACCAGCGATTGGACCAGGGTTTTAAGGTCTTGCTTCGGGAAGAAGCGACAAATCCCCCAATCAAGCAGACTTTGCAATCGAATTGATGGGGGAGAGTAGATTGAGTTTTTTGTCGAGTAGGACACCAAGGGATTTTGCGCTGTCGACAATGATGGGTTTATTATTAAGTAGATTCATCTGATCCATCCATGATTGAACCGGGGCAGGAGAAAGTGAGGAGGAGAGGAGGAGGAGGAATTCAGTTTTGGAGGGATTCAAAATCAGTTGATGAGTTAACATCCACTTTTGAATGGAGTCGAGAGTGGAGCTTAGGATGGAGAGTGTAGAGGGTCATGTTGGGGGTAGTGTTTTAGGGTTTAGGGTAGTGCAGTGGTGTTTGTGTGGTGTGGGAGGTCATGCTGGGGGTAGATTTAGGGGTTAGTGTAGTGCAGTGGTGTTTGGGTAGTGTAGGGAGTCGTGCTGGGGTAGTGTTTTAGGGTTAACTGTAGTCCAGTGGCGTTTGGGTAGTTTAGGGAGTCGTGCTGGGGCTAGTGTTTTAGGGGTTAGGGTGGTGCAGTGGTGTTTCTGTAGTGTAGGGGGTCATGCTGGAGGTAGTGTCTTAGGGTTTAGGGTTGTGATGTGGTGTTTGGGTAGGGTAGGGGGTAGTGCCGGGGTAGTGTTTTGGGTTTACGGTAGTGCAGTGGTGTTTGTGTAGTGTTGGGGGTGATGCTGGGGGTAGTGTTTTAGGGTTTAGGGTAGTGCAGTGGTATTTGTGTAATGTAGGGAGTAGTGTTTAGGGTTTAGGGTAGTGCAGTGGTGTTTTTGTACAGTAGGGGGTCGTGCTGGGTTCTAGTGTTTTAAGGTTTAGGGTAATGTAGTGGTGTTCGTGTAGTGCAGGGGGTCATGTTTTAGGGTTTAGGGTCACGCAGTGGTGTTTGGGTAGTGTAGGGGATCGTGCTGGGGTAGTGTTTTTGGGTTTAGAAACTTTAGGGTAGTTCAGTTGTGTTTGGGTAGTGAAGGGGGTCATGTTGGGGGCAGTGTTTTAGTGTTTGGGGTAGTGCAGTTGTGTTTAGGTAGTGAAGGCGGTCGGGCTGGGGGTAGGGATTTAGGGTTTAGGGTAGTGCAGTGGTGTTTGTGTAGTGTAGGGGGTCGTGCTGGGGGTAATATTTTAGGGTTTAGTGCAGTGCAGTGGTGTTTGTGTAGTATAGGGGTTGTGCTGGGGTAGATGTAGAGTTTAGGGTAGTGCAGTGGTGTTTGGGTAGTGTAGGGAGTCGTGCTGGTGGTAGTGTTTTAGGGTTTAGGTTAGTGCAGTTATGTTTGGGTAGTGTAGGGTGTCTTGCTGGGGTTAGTGTTTTAGGGTTTAGGGTAGTGCAGTGGTGTTTGGGTACTGGGGGGAGTAGTGTTTTAGAGTTTAGGGTAGTGCGCCCAACCAGCCACAATATCCGTGGACAAAGGGGATCCTGACTCTTATGAATGCTCCGCCAATTGAATAATGTGGGTCAAGGGCCCTACCACGTTCAAGACCTTTCAATTCCTTTCTTGGGATCCCTCATATACTTGGAGAAAAAGACTGTGATATGATTGGACTATAGTTGCCTTGGAGACTACCCCCTAATGGCTCATGGGTTGTGTAGTCTTTTGTTTAATGATTGTTGTGTTACGTTTTCTTTGAACTGCTATGCAAATAAAGTGAGGAAAGATATGCATAGTCCTCACTTCCGTCCTGCCATAGAGTTCATTAAACTTTATTCGATCTGATTTAGAAACATAGATCATAAAAGTGTACATAAAAACAGTAAATCCTCTTTCCTAATACAATACAAAAACCAGTAGGTAAAAACGGGTGTTACAAAGCCCGGTTCAGAGCAACTTCAGGTTAACAGAATTGTAAAGTTCAATGTTTCGCAAGATCAATCTCATGTACTTCGTGCAAAATAAGCCATAGGGGGTCCAAGTAAGATGTAACACTCCAATACCTCACCAGTCTGCACTATAAAAACTGCAGAAAAACTAAAAATAAAAAGTGTTTTGCACACTTCTGTCATTGGGCTATATGTGGTCTACATCTGGGTGATATTTGTGCTACTTTTGGGCTCTTTTTTGTCTGGTGGCCATCTTGGGAGACCTATTTGTTATGAAGTTCTCTAATTTCCTCATTTACTGCAGTCTCCTCAGTAGGAAATGCTTTCAGTTTTTTACTTTGATTCCATCAAGAAGGCATTCAGATGTGTGACCCATTTGCCATACATTCAGAATGTTAGCACTCTAGTTGTAAATTAGGTCACTGTAGTAAAGCTATGCTCACCAGGGAGTTAACTGGAAGTCTACTGCTGGTATTGAAAGTGATTGTTTCAGTCTGCATGTCAGAATTTTCTAATGAAATAGAAGAGTATTTGAGATCTCACTTAAAACATGCCCTACTTTTTCTTTCTGCAGCACTAACCATAATTTATATGGCAAAATGAAACCCCTCATTGTGTTCCTTTTTAAATTAAATGTTTTAAGTGTTACCAGTTTGGCTTCAAGTGTGCCATCATTTTGTAGTAAGTAAGACTGTTAGCTCTCTAGTTGTTCTTTAGAATACTCTGGGAAGCTGCAGTTGGACACAATGGCATCAACTGACAGGCTGCTCCTATTGAAATATAACAGGAAGATATTTGATACCTCACTTAAAACGTGCTAATTTTTCTTTCTACAGCACTAACCATAATTTCTATGACAAAATGAACCCCCTCATTTTGTTCCTATTTAAATTAAATGTTTTAAGAGTTACCAGTTTATTCCAATCAAGATGGCTTCAGGTGTGCCATAATTTTGTCATAAGTAAGACTGTTAGCGCTCTAGTTGTTCTTTAGAACACTCTGGGAAGCTGCAGTAGAACACAAAGGCATCAACTGACAGGCTGCTCCTGTTTTAAATACAACAGGAAGATATTTGAGATCACACTTGAAACATGTCATAATTTTTCTTTCTACAGCACTAATCATAATTTCTATGACAAAATGAACCCCATTATTTTATTCCTTTTTAAATTAAATGTTTTAAGTGTTACCAGTTTATTCCAATCAAGATGGCTTCAGGTGTGCCATCCTTTTGGCATAAGTAAGGCTGTTAGCGCTCTAGTTGTTTAATAGAGCACTCTGGGAGCTGCAGTAGAACACAAAGGAATCAACTGACAGTCTCTGCCCTTGTTGGATGTACATGTTTTACTGAGAATGTCAGATTTTATTCTCACATGACTGAGAAAGATAATTTGAATTTACAGAAAATATGCTCTCATTTTAGCTTCTGGAGCACCTTCCAAAACTCCATGGGACAAGCATGTGAAAATAGTTTTCTCTCAAACAGGATTCATAATATCCCAGCACAAGGTTTTTCACACGGTGAAATCACCTTAGAACACACCACGATTCCTTAAATTAGTATGGTACCATCAACACATGAATTCTAATGTAACTAAAGAATGTTATCACCCTTTATAGTTCTCCTTTTGGTAACCCTCAAAATCTTCGATTCACTACAATGCATTTCAATTGGGTACTATCATGTATATTGGTTTCAAGATGGCTGCCAGCAATTCCAGGATGAAGTGCTGACAGCCAATGAGATCTCATGATGACATGTGTGGTTAGTCTCCGCCCAGATATCAATATTTTTTCTTTTTCAAATTTCTCAGGAGCTACTGAACGGATTCACAACATTTAACAAAAAGAGGGGCATATTAGCAAGGACCGGTGTTAAAATTATCGCCGTTTTATCGGCAGGAAACTGCCGATAAAACGGCGATAATGGGCTTTATAATACGCCCTTGTTAATTCCCATAGAAGCCCATGATAACATTAGAACATGGGCTTCTATGGGAATTAACAAAGGCGTAATATCAAGGCCATTATCGCCGTTTTATAGGCAGTTTCCTGCCAATAAAACAGTGATAATTTTAACACCTGTCCTTGATAATATGCCCCAGAGTTCTTTCTGAACCAAGGGCTACCTTTTTGCCAAATTTGGTGTAATCCTGTTCAGCAGTTCGTGTCTTAGCCGTGGCTAAAGTTTCCTCTGGGAAATTGCATGGAGAAAACACATTTTGGGACCACCCCTTTTTTCTCGGCACCCCTTGACGAATCACCCCAAAACTTTCAGGATAGGAGATGACCAGAGCGGACCATACATTTTGAAAACTTCCCGAAGATTCGTCAATTGGTGTCAAGTTATTGGGAATAGAATGTTGCGATTTTCCTATGGTAACTAGGTCCTAACTATAACTACCTACTGGCGACCGCCAGTAGGTAATATATGTGTATATATATATATATATTCCTTAACTCTCTTCCACCAACCGCCGCTCCACTTTATCACGGGTGCCTCTTGCCGCACGGTGGGGAGCGTTTTAATATTCCCCAACACTTGATCCCAATCCTCGGATCATTTCTCAAAAAAGAGCACTCAAGCTGTATTGCGCAGTTTGCATGCCATATTTATTCATAGCATTTTGCAGTTTTTCAAAAGGAGGGTTTAACAAACGCGTTTCGGCGTCTCCGCCTTCGTCAGTGTAAACCTGCTCGACATTTTGTAAGCATTAAATAAAGTTTCATTACGACATTCAGTCACATGGTAAAAAGAAATAAAAAATGGCACAACATATACAATTCAGTCATTGTGGTGGCCATCTTTGAGTGATCAACATAACACTAATGTGAGAACTATATTGAAATTCATCAACAGTTCTTTTTTCATCTATATCATTTTTATAAAGAATTTAACTGTTATATGTAATCACAGTTTGATTATTCCAAAATTATTCCCCACATTTTTTTTTCTCATTTTTTTCATTTTGTTAGCTTATTGGCCTAGATTTTTTGTGCCATTGGTTAACATTGTACCCATGGTTATATAGCCCTGAATGGGCGATGTCCATTGCTATTCTGAGGTACAATATAGCTTGATTAAAAATCAGACAACAGTAGGGAAGTTCAGCTGGAGGTAACCGGAATACATTGCGAGATGATGACAGCAGTGGTATACGGACCTACCCTATGTGAGCCCACATCTACTCTTCGTTGTTCAGGCCCCCTGGGGACTTAGTCTGGAGCATTATGATGAACCTAGATTCTAGGGTTCTGAGTTTTTTGACCCAGTCTCCCCCTCGTCTGTTCTTATTAGCTGATCTAAGACAAAAAAGTTAGTAAATTACTGTTGCTTTTGTGTAATGATTCAAAATGACGTGCAACAGGATAACTATGGTCCCTTGTAGTGATCGCTCTCATATGCTCCAAGACTCTTAATTTTGTTTGTTTTGTGGTGCTCCCTATATATTTTTCCACATGGGCACATAAGACAATATACAGTGAACTCCGAATTGCAATTCAGCAATTTAGAGATCACTGCTCTGCCTGTTTTACCAGGTATTTGGTAATCTTTGACTTTATGTGAATTCTTGCATGCTTTGCATTTCATGCAAGGATAAAATCCTGTCACTGATGTTTTTTTCTTTCGTTTGCAGTCATAATGGCTATTGACTAGATGATCCTTGAGGGAGTTTCCTTTTCTGTATGTCACCAGTGGGTAGTCGGACAATGCTTTCCCCACAACATTGTCCGATTTGAGAATGTTCCAGTTTTTCTTAAGAACTTGAAACATCTCTGAAGATTTCTCTGAGAAGTTGGTAATTAATCTCAGTTTTGAATCTCCACTCTTTGGTTTGTCAATTAATAACTCATTTCTTTTTGTTGCATTACTTCTAGCTTCAGCTTGATCCAAAACCCCATCACAGTATCCCCTTTGTTTAAATCTTTCTCTTGACTCATTCCTGGATCTTTCATATTCCAAATCAGTCGAGCAGTTCCTCTTTATTCGTAGGAACTCCCCAAATGGGATATTGTTTATCGCGCTTCTTGGATGGCAGCTCCCCGCATGCAGGATGGTATTTCCTGCCGAGGGTTTTCGATAAAGGGCTGTTTGGAGTGTACTGTCTTCCACATAGACCCTTAGATCCAGATAGAAGACTTCTTTTTTACTGATGGTACTCGTGAAGCTAAGGTTCAATTGGTTTACATTAAGACCGCTGATGTACTCTTCAGCCTCACTTTGTGGACCTCGCCACAGGATGAATAAGTCATCTATGTAGCGTGTCCACAACGTTATTCTATTGAGCCATTTCTCATTGGTTCCCGCCCAGGCCACGTGCTTCTCCCACCAGCCTACGAATAGATTTGCGTAGCTGGGGGCGAAGCACGTGCCCATCGCGGTACCCTGGAGCTGTAGATAAAGTTGGCCTGCAAACAAAAAGATATTATGTTGCAAACAAAATCTCGTCAATTCAACCAACATACGATTGTGGGTCCTGTATTTTAAAGCTCTTTTTTCCAAAAAGAATGTCATAGCTTTAAGTCCATCCTCGTGTTTTATCGAGGTATATAAGCTTGAAATGTCCAATGTTATCAGGATCATGTCGTCATCCCATTGTACTCCTTGAATGATTCGTAAGAAGTCTTTAGTGTCTCTTAAGTAGGAACTCAGATCTTTTACTAGTGGTGAGATAAAATTGTCAATGTAGATCTAAGTGTTCTCTAGCAAACTGTTCTTCGCCGACACAATTGGCCGTCCTGGAGACCAGATTTTACTTTTGTGTACTTTGGGTAGGTGATAGAACGTTGCTAATTGGGGATGGTCGCATTTCAGATTTTGCCAATCAGTATGGTCCAAAATGCCCTCATCTCTCCATTTCGTGATGAGGATATTGAAACTCATAATGCTTTCCATGTATGTCTCTCTCTTGATGACAACATAGTGATCCTTTCTCCCCAATTGTGTGACTGCCTCATTCTCATACTGTTGTCGATTCAAAATCACCACGTTTCCCCCTTTATCACTCAGCTTGATTATTATATTTTCATCTTCCTTGAGGTTTTTGATTATGTCCCATTCATCCTTTTTTAAATTCCTTTTTCCACCATTAAATTTCTTTTTTTGTAGGCTTTTCATTTCCTCAATCATCACCTCTTGGAAGGTATTAATAGCATTGTGTGGGGTTCTTGGAATAAATTTCGACTTTATAGTCATTTGGCTTTTGCAACCTTGCTGTCAAATTCCTGTGTCTTCCAACATTTGTGTTGGATGTTCTTCCCAATCATTTGTGGTGTTTAGTTCATCGGTCATGGTGTTGGCTGTAATGATGGCACCCAGATCCATCCCTGTCATAGAGTCAAACAAGTTTCCCTCCTCAGGTAATTCTAATGCACTTTTTTTCGGATGTAGGGTGTGAATTTTCAACAATTTAACCTTTCTTATAAATTTATACAGATCGATGCGTGTCTGTGTGTAATTGAAGGCTGGTGTTGGACAGAAAGTTAATCCCAATTGTAGTATTCGACGTTCCTTGTCAGATAGCTCCCTGTCGGACAGATTTACTATCGTTTTGTGGATCGATGTTATTTCAATTAGTGACCCCGACTCCCCCGTTTGCTCCTGGTCACCATTGGGGTTGAACGTCCTATTCCGGCTTTTCCTACCCCTCCTTGTTTTCCTCTTGCCACTTCTGGAGGGTGTGTTATTGCAGCCGGTCTTTGTCTCAATCCTCGCATCAGTTCGTACTCCTGAAAAAATGAAGATGTGGGGGAGGATGTAGATGGTTCTGCACTTGCACCGTTGTCATGTAGTTCCTGCCCTATATTTCTTGTACCACCGTTCTTGTTCCCACGGATTGATTCGTCTTCCGACACTTCGGATTCTGAGGTGCTTAGCTGCACTTCACTTGGCGACTTTCCCAATAGTAGATTTTTTCGTGGTGCATCGTACTTTCTTGCAAAAGTTAGGATTTGCCCATTCGCATAATCCTTCTCGTCTCTGATGAATTTCGTCTGCTTCCTTAATTTAATTACGTTTTTGTAATTAATTAGACGCTGTTTCATTGCTTGACGTAGTTCGTCAGCTTTTTTTGTGTCTTTCTCACCACTGATTTTTATTTCAATTTCTTTAATCTACTCTTGGAACTTAGCTCTATCATTCCATGCATGTTTCACCAATATTTTTAACATTCCTTCAGTTACCCCATTCATGTACTCCGACCATTCCTGTAACAGTTCTCTATTTGGGGTTTCATAGGATGGTACTACAAAGATTCTCAGTCCCCTCGGGACGCGTCCGACTTCAAGATATTTTTGCAAACTGGTGGCTTCCCACCACTTACGAATTTCTTTTTCGTAAGTCTTTTCTAGCGTTGAGAAAAGACTCACTAATGTACTCGAAATTGTCTTTTTTTCCAATGAGGTTTGTTTATTTTTAGCTCCCGTTTTCACTATAAACAAACTCCCAGCAGCTTCTTCCCGTTCTGTGTCCGAAAACATTTCTTAATGCAACGCACAATTTTCAGAACATAGGCTGTTACTATTGCTTTAGCACTACGTGATATGCCGGTGATTAATGGATTGCAGCGTCGTCCACTCACCCGTTCGCCGTCTTCCAATTCCCCGGACTGCTCCAAGATCTTGGTCGTCGTCTCTCGGTGAGTGAACGGCTGTTTATTTCTTTCACCAATGCGCGCTGTGCTTTTTCTTGATGCACGTTATCACGGGTGCCTCTTACCGCACGGTGGGGTGCGCTTTAATATTCCACAACACTTGATCCCAATCCTCGGGATCATTTCTCAAAAAAGAGCACTCAAGCTGTATTGCACAGTTTACATGCCATATTTATTCATAGCATTTTGCAGTTTTTCAAAAGGAGGGTTTCACAAACGCGTTTCGGCGTCTCCGCCTTCGTCAGTGTAAACCTGCTCGACATTTTGTAAGCATTAAATAAAGTTTCATTACGACATTCAGTCACATGGTAAAAAGAAATAAAAAACGGCACAACATATACAATTCAGTCATTGTGGCGGCCATCTTTGAGTGATCAACATAACACTAAGACAGCAGAGACAGCAGCGGAACCGCATCATGAGCGGCGGTCGGGCAAACTGTGACTTTGAATTTTTCTGGCCGGGAGGTGCACCGCCGCTCATGATGCGGTTCCGCTGCTGTCTCCGTGATAGCGCTATGGGCTAAACAGCGAAAGGCTGCATGGAGGAAGGAAGTGTGGGCACATCGTAGAGATGTAAAATGGATATTTGCCTCAAAGTCACCAGCAGCCCACTTAGGTGTTATTACGAACGGACCTTCCAGTCCCATAATTCTTTGTGACATTTACTCACATGAGTCCTATTTTGGATTTAAATAAGGGGGGTTCACTGGTTGCTCTGATTGTTGGTAGTCTTTGGGGAGCAGCACAAACCTTGGAAGAAGGGCGGATGCCCGAAACGCGTCGGTTGCTGCATGACGCTGATGTTACCTGCCACCTTCCTTGACCTGACAACGCCGAGGGGGAGTGCGCCTCGCTTTTGGGCAAACTGTGACTTTGAATATATATCTATATATATATATATATATATATATATAGATATATATACATCAACTCTCTCTCTTCACCCAGGCTGTTGAACGTGCGGCGGGTGACTCCGTGGATGGGGGTAGACCACCTTTGTTACACAACAATTATGAAATGAAGAACACTCTCGGGAGTATAAAGATGATTTTTTTTTGCAAATGCATTTCAGCATGGCTTCTTCAGTGCATAACTATCATCCTAATTATTAAGCACAGCTCGCGATCTTTTAAATGTTTGCTATATTACTTGTTGGTGGAGCTCAGACCAATCATTGGGTGGCATACCCTTATATGGAAAATATATATAGCGACCAGGAAAGGCATCAATGTCCCATAATGCAATTTTATATCCTCTTGAATCATGTCCCAAAATTGGTATGTTATTATCATTGCCATCTCCCATTGAAACAGTATTTTTCCGCCTCTGCAGTCACTCCCTTCCATCCTTATCACATCCGCTCCCTGTGTCCATCTCCCTTGCCTGCTGCTCATTCACAATCACGGTATCCCGTAGGTGTCCCTCTTATGGTAGGTCACCTCAGACTTACATAGCCTACGTACTCCTTGGTCAACGGGTTCCGCTAGCAGTGGTTCTGACATGCCGACATAAAACAACTCTCTCGCTTCACCCAGGCTGTCGAAGACGCGGCGGGTGCCTCCGTGGACAAGGGGTGGACCGCCTTTGTTATACAACAACTACGAAATCCAGGGCACTCCTGGGAGTATAAAGATGATTTAATTTTGCAAATGCATTTTGGCATGGGCCTTCTTCAGTGCATACAAATAATTTCAAATGTTTAAGCACAGCTCACGATCTTTTAAATGTTTGCTATATTCCTTATTGGTGGAGCTTAGACCAATCACAGGGCGGCATTCCCGTATATTGGAAATATATATAGCAACCAGGAAAGGCATCAATGTCCCATAATACAATGTTTTTATCCAATTCAATCATTTCCCAAAATTGGTACGTTATAATCATTGCCATCTCCAATTGCAAAAATATTTCTGCCGTCACTCCCTTTGAACTTTATCTCATCCGCTGGATGTGCCTGTCTCCCTCGCCTGCTGCTCATTCACAATCCCGGTATCCCGTAGGTGTCCCTCATATATTAGGTCACTTTGGACTTGCATAGCCCATGTCCTCCTCAGTCGACGGGTTCCGCTAGCAGTGGTTCTGACACAAAAACATAAAACAACTCTATATATATATATATATATATATATATATATATATTATAGTTAAAACCTAGTTTCCATAGGAAAAGCATTTTTTGATTTGCCAATAACTTTTGATGAATCTTCACGAGATTTTCAAAACTAATTGTTTACTCAGGTCAGCTCTTATCTTGAACGGTTCAGGATGATTCTTCAAGGGGTGGCCGAGAAAAAAGGTGGGGTCCCAAAACATGCTTCCTCCATGTTAATTTCCATAGGAAACTTTTCACACGACTACAGTCTGCACTGCTGAACGGAATTATACCAAATTTTGCAGTGAGATAGCTCTTGGTCTAGAAAGTACGCATTTTTAAAAAATGGTGGTATTCTGTTCAGTAGTTGAAAGTACGCTTTTTTTAAAATGGTGGTATTCTGTTCAGTAGTTTTTGATATATTAAAACATTTACAGATATCGATATTTGAGAATTGTGAGATCTGATTGGCTGAGCCCTCCAGAGCACGAGCTTGCCTCTGATTAGCTGCCAACACTTCAAACCAGGAAGTGTTGTCAGCCATCTTGCGCTACAGACTGAGGGAGAGAGAAAAAGGTGATTGAAACATAAAAAAAACAAAAAAAGGGGGCAGGGTAGGAACACCCTGACCCCAGGCCTGCCAAGGGGGTCCTACAGGGATCCCCAGGACCAAAAAGAGCTTTTTTAAAAAACATTTTCGTCCGGGTTGCACTTGTGCGCAAATCACATCAAAAATGAAAAAAAATAAAGCACAGACTCTCGTTCTTCATTTTTTAAAACCCTGGGTGGGCCAGGTCCTGGGGGCAATCCTTAACTCTGTAGCGGGTGTTCATGAGGGTCCGCAACCCCGGGGAAGGACACCACCCTGGGGCTTTATAATGTATGCACGGGGGCACACTCCCCCCTGCAGCCACCTCCCGGGGCTTCATTAAAATATGATTGGGGGCCTCATGGGTCCCCTAAGCCCCGGGGCTCAAAAAATAATAACAAATGTGTGTGGGGGCCACCTCCCCGGGGCACTGTTTATTCAATTGCGGGGGGTTGTTACAGACCACCGGGTCCTGGGACCACCAGCTCCCCTGGGCTTTAAACAATTGGAAGGGGGGGTGCATGGCCCCCTCCTGACGCCCTTGATGGCCCTGGGGACTGCCACCCCCTAGGTCCGGCTCATACCGCCGGGACATTGCTGTTTGCTATGTTAGGGAGGGAGCATGGCTCCCACCCTTCATAGCAATTTCTGCTTTGGTTATTAGACGCGAGAGCAGGAAACCTGCTTTTGATTTAATAAACCAAAGCAGAATTGCTTTTTCACAAGGGGAACTGCATGTCAGCAGCTCCCCTTGTGCAAAAGCAATGCTGGCTCCTGCAGGAGGCAGGGAGCCGGTGGCCCAGGGAAGGGAGCTGTGGCCACCTTCCCTATAACAAAAGAAAAACAGAAGGCCGGCCCGGGGGTAAGGGTCCCCGGGGCAATAATTGGTCTAAGGAGTGGGGCCAAGTGGCCCTCCTCCAAATTTATTTTAAAAAAAGTCTTTCCATGACCCGGAGAATGGGGTCCCCGGGGCCTAACTTGGCCTCAGGAGGAAGGCAGCACGGCCCCCTTCCTATTGTTTAATTTTTATTTTTCAAATAAAAAAGGGTCAGCGCCTGGGGGATGGGGTCCTGAATTCTGTAGCGTGGGCCGTGGGTGCCCCTGCAGCCCCGGGGACCGCCACCTCCCCGGGACTTTATTAAAACACGATTAGGGGGCCTCACGGGCACCCAACCACTACCTTCCTGGGGCTAAAATACATAATAAATAATGTGTGGGGGGGCTCGAGCCCTGCCACAGCTTCGAGGATCACCACCTCTCTGGGGCACAGTTTATTCAAATGTGGGGGTCTGTTATGGACCCCCGAGGCCCAGGCACCACCACTTCCCCAGGGCTTTAAACACTTGGGAAAGGGCGGCGTGGCCCCGTCCTGGAGTCCTTGATGGCCCTGGGGAACGCCACACCCCAGGGCTGGCTCCTGCAATGTCCCAGGGTGCCCCCCCCTGGGACATGCTGTTTTCTA
Source organism: Lissotriton helveticus (assembly GCF_964261635.1). Classification (NCBI taxonomy): domain Eukaryota; kingdom Metazoa; phylum Chordata; class Amphibia; order Caudata; family Salamandridae; genus Lissotriton; species Lissotriton helveticus. Next base: position 1,942,393,887 of record NC_136063.1, on the reverse strand, counting down.
TGGCAGGGCGGGAGCATGGCTCTCACCCTGCAATAGCAAACTTTGCTTTGGATTTTGGATGCAAGAGCAGGAAACCTGCTTGCGCTTTCAAAAACCAAAGCAGAATTGCAGAATTGCTATTCCACAAGGGGAGCTGCATTTCAGTAGCTCCCCATGTTCAAAGGCAATGCCGGCTCCCGCAGGATGCGGGAAGCTGGTGCGACAATGGCGGCATTGTGGCACCCCTCACAGTCCCCAGCGGTCAGACTAGACCCCGGGGTTGGGGTCCCAAGTGCCAATAGTGGCCCAGGGAAGGGGGGCTGTGGGCCCCCTTCCCTATAATGAAACAGAAAAAAAGCATAAGGCCGGCCCCGGGGGTTGGGGTCCCAGGGCCCTATATTGGCCTGAGGAGGAGGGCCACGCGGCCCCCCTCCAAATGTATTTGTCCACAGGGCCTAAATTGGCCCAGGAGGGGGCCGCAAGAGCCCCTTCCCTTCCCTTTTTTATTTTTATTTTTTAAATAAAAAGGGGTCAGGCCCTGGGGGATGGGGTCCCCAGGGCACACAAAATGCTAAAGGAAGGGGGGGGAAGGTCACACAGCCCCCTATCTAAAAAAATATTTTTTAAAAAGCCGGCCCGCCCCCTCCCTGCACTACTCTGCAAACGAGCCCCCTGGCGCGTTGGAAGTTGGGTAATTATTTCCCCCTGAATACTGAGGGTCCCTGGGGGCCAACAAGCCTACCAAATACCTCCAGTAAGCACCACAGAGCTGGATTTCAGAGAGGTGGTCGAGGCCACGCCCCTTTTTACACCACTCAGCAAATGCGCCTCTTGGTGCACTGCTCTTGGGACGATGAGGTCCTCTTGTGTCCTGCAGACTTCAGGACACAAGTGGACTTCATCCTCCGAGCAGAAATACAAAGGAAATTACAGAAGGGGCTAAATTCATTCCCTCACAAAAAGGAGAGTTACTACTGTGTTACATGGACTACAGTTATACACAAGAAAAATTGTCAGACAATAAAATACCTTGTAAATGTACTAAATACTACTCCAATTCTTGCTTCCGGAGGGCAACCACCAGGGAAAAAACCGTAATTAACGTTAAAAAATACCACCCAATGTTGCAGTAATAGAGGTTAGAGATGGATGTTCTAGAAAACACCCTAAGGGGCAAGCACAAGCTAACAACAAACTAGCAAAGAAATCTTAAAAAATGTCCCAGAGCACGTCACTGGACAGTTACCTGCCATCCCAACCCTAAAATGCCTCATTGCCAGAACCAAAAAATCAAGCAGTCAAACGCCAAACACGCAAATCTTTCTCTGATCTGATATAGAAATTCTACCAGAATATACAGTCACATACAAAGATGGAAAATGTATTCTTTATTACAACAATAGTCATGAAAGAATTTTCATATTTGCCACCAATACCAACATCCAAAAATGTAAACAATGTGAAATGTGGATGATGGATGGCACATTTAAAATCTGTCCCAAGCCATTCTATAAACTTTACACTATCCATGGCAAAATCCCAAAAAACTGGTAGGGAAAAGTCTATAGCTTAGTCGGAGGCTGTGACAATCTAATAGAGCACCAAAAATGTATGTTAGAAAAGAGATCATAATTTATACAATATAATATCAAACATGTATTAACAGTCAATCGTAGTGAGCCAATTTTCTCATTCTATGATACAAGTACACAGTACAAACTAAAACATAAGACACAAATGATGATGGCAAGGCAGTAGTGGAGACTACCCGCGTTTCGGCGAGGTCGCCTTCATCAGGTCACCGTCTTAACGTACTGTAACACCAAAGAAAAAGGATATAATTTGAGGCTGTATATTATGTTGGTTTGATATTATCTCTTTTCTATATATACAAAAAACAATAATACATTTTAAAAAAATGCTTAAAAAATTATTGAAATCATGACCTTTTGTAATAAGGTATGTTTTAGGCCATAGCCTCCTTGTGAAACATACATTTTTGGTGCTCTATTAGATTGTCACAGCCTCCGACTAAGCTATAGACTTTTCCCTACCAGTTTCCTTCCCTATGTATAGCTAGTCCCCTCACTATATAGGGGTCCACTGTTTTCTAATAAAAAAAATCCCAAAAAACAACATACTTCACATATGCGCCCTACTTCTCAACAAGAAATGGTCCAAGAAATTAAAATAATATATCCACAGTCACCAATACAAGGATGCTAATACCATTTTAACCAAAATATATGGAAGCAGCTCTAAAAATCTACACTAAGGGGCCAATTACAATGCAGCCCGTAAAGGCTAAAACCTGTGGCCGGAGCCTTTAGCGCCGCATTGCATTGGGCCTTTCGGTTTACTTTCGTATCGCATCATTATGATGGAGGCGTCGGAAAGTCAACCAGTGGGTCATTCCAGCTGGCTTCCGACAGGCTCTTAGAGCGCATCTGCCAGTTGGAAGCTGGCTAGCAATCATCAGTGATGGAGTCATGCCTGGCCGTCACTGAGTAGCATCGAATGCCAGTAGGCTAGGACTCACTGTGGACAGCCGCCAGCAGCTGGACCGACGGGATTGCCCAGCGAGGTGGGTTGCTCGTGGCATGAGGTGAGCCAGCTGCCATGCAGAGAGTTGCTGACTGATGTGCCAGGAGAGCAGGCTGGCTGAGATCATTCAGAATTGAATAACAGTAAGTAGTTGTAGCTTATCAGCCAATTGTTGCCACCCACCCCGAGCATGTGAAAGTAAGTCTGTTATAATAGCACAAATTAAGGGAGTGCACGATCAGGTGCGGCCTCTGCAGCCTGCCTGCAGTCAATCTGTGTTGTTGTTCACTAAGAGACAGGTGGATCGGGATCCTCATTTGTGATTAATGATGTTTTGGTAATATCCGACGTGTCCTGGAAATGGAATATTCTAGAAATACAGCGCGGGTGCCAGTGAAGTCAGAAAGGGTTGACAGGAGGCCATGAGGGACGGAGGGAAGCGGTCCTTGGTGGGAAGGGTAGTAGAAATGTCTCTCTCGCCCAAAATGGTATAAACAGAAATTACGTACCTCAGGAATATCTGAGCAAAATCGCATCAGAGATTAGGTAATCCTGCAAGCTATGGTTTTAGACAGCAGAGCTACCCCTGTGAAATAGCCCTTGCAGGGTTCGGCAGATGGTTTAGTGTTCGAATTCACCGTAAAGAAATGCACCTCAGTTTAAACAAGTCTTAACAGGAGTTAGATTACAGAAAGCATTAGGAAGATGCACACTTCTTCAAAGCACACACAAAGTTATCCTTTAAATGGCCTTAGAAGCAGCACTATCTCTCAAGTTTACATCGATTGTAAGAGTTCTTGATTTAGGTGGCATAGCTGTCAGTGGAACAGTAGATAACACAATACAAAAGGCCAAAGTCCAGGAACAAACTTCTTGACCATAATCCAACCAGGACAGTCAAACAGCAGGAATCACAGCGGAGGAAGCTGAACAGGAAAAAGAGGCGTCATGAAGAGATGAAGAACACTCCTGCAGATTATTAATCCCATCACAAAGATGTAGGAGGCAATGCTGGAGCCTCTGTAGGGAGGGAGAAAACACAAAATAGAAGTGTTGAGGTGGGATAATACTCACCTCCATGTCTTTAATAAAATTAAGACCTTCCATCATGATCTATTAGGCAAATCTACATTTTATGGCGAGACTGGAGGCTCCAGTTATGCTTGTTCAAAGCATATAAACAACCAAAGAAACAGCAGAGACAATTGGTTTGCAATAAAACATATGGAAAACATTGTCATTAGACCAATCCGTGTATCTCAGAATGCCCTCCAAATGAGAGCCTGCCCAAAAAGCTTTGGAGGCCCTGGCTTCCCTGGTGGAATGGGCCCCAGACACAGAGACGTCATTGCCCGTAAGGGACATGACCCAACGGACCCAATGGGCCAGAGTAGCAGAGGAAAAAGTAGATGGGGTTTGCGAAAAGAAATGAGAAGTTGGGAATGAGAGGACGTTCTGAGATCAGAGGTTCTTTGTTCATATACCTTGAGGCCTTGACCTACACATAGCTTAGTATGGGAAGGGAAATAAGAATAAAAACAGAGTTTAAATTCATCTTAGTACGTTAATTAACTTGAAACAATACGCCAGTAGTAGAAAACTGGTTAGAGGAAACACCCAGAGCCTTAACATCTGAAACACGTTTAATGGAAAAGAGACAAAGTAACATTGTGAGTTTAGCAGAGAGCATTTTCAGAGAAAGAGCGGAGTTGTTTGGCCAATCAGAAAATAACTTGAGGACTAAATTAGCATCCCATAAATTAGAATACTTAGCCAACGGAGATTTGGAAAATCATACTCCTCGTAGAAGACGACAAATGAGAGGATGAACTCCGACATGCTTGCCATCAATAGGACAATGATTATACAAATTGACTGTTCTGTAGACTTACCTGTATGGCCTCAGAAGCAAAGAAATTAACCACAACATTTAGATGGGCTAAAAAGGGATTGATATGTCTTTCCAGACACCAGCTTGACCATAAAGACCAAGCAGACCTGTAGGCTTTGGAGGTACCTGGGGCCTAGACTTTACTGATAAAGAGAGAAGCTTCTTGCAAAATGAAGAGGTCATGAGGGACAGACTGGAGACCTTCCAAGTGGACAGAATCAAGGAGTTGTCCAGTATGAGGCTTTGAGGAAAACCCAAGGGGCTCAGAAGCAGATCGCTGCAAACAGGGAGTAGAACCGGAAAGTCCACCATCATCTCCAGAAGAGACAGAAACCAAATCTGTGATTGCCAAAAAGGAACTACTATGACCATGGAGGTCGATTGGCGACAAATCTGAGAAAGTACCCTGTTGATCATGAGGAAAAGCATAATTGAGATGAAGGGACAAATCCTGGAGAAAAGCATCAGTCGCTAAAGCCAGAGGGTTCGGCCACCAACTGAAGAAACAAGGCAATTAGGCATTTAGGCGAGAAGCAAAAAGAGTGACATGAAAAGGGCCCCATTTCTGAGAAAGAGATCAGAAGACGGATGGAAGAAGCTTCCAATCGCTGGAATCTCGAAGGTATGAAGATTGCCAATCTGTTATGGAGTTGAGATCTTCAGGAAGATACTCTGCTTTGCGCGATAGTTTGTTTGGCAGAGAATACTCCCAAAGACTCTTTGCTAGTTCAGCGAGAGGTTTGGACTTGGTGCCACCTACATGGTTTATGTAGCAGACCGCAGAAACATTGTCCATACAAAGAAGAATAGAACAGCGCACTCTGTTTTTCGTGAGGCTTTTGATTGCAAAGGAGCCTGCCAGCATCTCTAAACAACTCATGTGCAATTTCGACTCCTCGCTAGACCATGTACTTCCCGTCGATATTGGACCACAACGTGCGCCCCAACGCGATAGGCTTGCATCGGATTCTAATACAAGATCTGGGGCCGAAGCGAAGATAGTTCGCCCGTTCCAGGCATCTAAATGGTCGATCCACGCTTGGAGCTCGCCGCAAGACTCTTGACCCAAAGAGATGAGTCCGGAATGGGCCAACCTTGGCGGAGGCGCTGAATCTTTAGACGCTGAAGGCCACAATAATGAAGAGGCCCTGGAAAGATAGCCTGGATGGAAGCAGAGAGTAGACCGACGAGCCGACCAAGAGATCTGAGGGAGATCAGAGAGGTCTGAAGGACGTGAGATATTTCTGCCTTTGTGGTAGAGGCCTTCGACTGTGGAAGAAGAAGAGACGCCGTGGAAGAATACACGAGAAAGCCCAGAAATTTGATGTCCTGGAAAGGAATGAGCATAGACTTTTCGATATTGAGAAGGAAACCCAGATCTAGAAGTAGAGATCGAGTGGTGTTCTAATCTGACAAGAGATTCTGTTTGTCCGTGTTCATGAACAGAACGTCGTCTAGGTAAATGATTAGTCTGATCCAGAGGGATCGTAGGTAAGACACCACTGGTTTCATGATTTCTGTAAAGCACCATGGTGCTGACGAAAGGCCGAATGGAAGGGAGCAAAAACGGTAGGTGACGCCTAACCATTGGAATTGAAGGAACTTGGTGTGAGAAGTGTGAATAGGAATGGTAAGATGTGCATCTTGCAAGTCTAACCTGACCATCCAGTCATTTGGGCAAAGATTATCTCCCAAATAAATAATAGTTTCCATTTTGAAGTGGCAATACACCACAAATTGATTGAACCATTTTAGATTTATAACAGGGCGCATTTTCTTGTTTTTCTTTCGGACAAGGAAAATGGAACTGAGAAACCCTGATGGGTCTAGAGGGGCGATTAAAATGGCCTGTTTTTGTAGAAGGTTTTGGATCTCCACAGAAATGATGTGAGACATGACTGCCGAAAAGAATAGGGGAGGAGGGAAAACTGTTCGGAAAGGTGGCGCGTAAAACTCTATAAGATAACCTTGGACGGAATTTAGAACCCAGGGATGAAGAGTTTCAAATGACCCACCACTTGGGGAAGACCTGCCTTGTTGGTTGCCACGACCTTGTTGTGGGTAGAATTGAGGTTTGTACTTCTGGTAGCCTGTGTTGAAGGAGCCTCTGGAGCCTTGGTTTGGATAGGAGTGGTCGGAAGAGCGACTCCTGCCTCTGCGGGCCCGCCCAAAAACCCGAGGGGAAAAACTTTTTTAATAGTTTGTTCAGCTTTATCCAGAGAGGCAGAGGTAGTGACGAATTTGCTGAGGTCCTTAACCAGGGAATCCCCAAACAAAAGACCATCTGCTTTGAGGCCGGGATCTAGAGGAGCCAGATTAGCCCGCTTCGCATCAAGCTTGATAAGAAGCCTTTTAAGGTGCTCATGAGTGAAAGCTGCGTTGGCGTTACCTAAAAGACAGAAGGCTTGTTGGACACACAAAGAAATATCTTCAGCATTCAAATCATGACCTTCCAAGCGAGCAGCTTCTGCCAGGTCACAAATGCAAGCCAAAGGGCCCACGATATCCAAAAGCTTGTCCTGGCAGGTGGACCAAGCTTATTCCACCCCTTTGTGGGGGTCTTTGCCAAATTTTGATAAAACCATAGGAAGAGGTTGCTCAATGGAAGGAGCAACAGTAATGTTGGAAGGTAAAGAAGGTTTAGGACATTCAGACTTTAATTTTTAGAACGGGCTGATTTGTCGAGGGGAAGCCGAAGTCTGGCCAAAATATAATCACCAACATGCAAAGCTGTGAACCACTCCATGGAGTTAGGGTGATTGATGGTATAAGGATCAAACAATGGGGCACCTTCAGAGTCTAATACCGGAGTAAAATCAAAGGAGTCAGATTTGAATTTCTTAGAGGGGGGAAGGAGGGTCTGAAACATCAAAGATATCAAACAAATCATCATCTGCGTCAGCCATATCATTGTCTGTTTCCATAATAGTGGATATCAACAACTTTTTAGGTACCTCTACGTGTTTGGATATTCTTTTTCTTTTCCCATCAGAAGATGACAACCCCTCCTTGGAAGGAGTGCTGGGAGGTACAGAGTCCTCAGTCTGGTGCGAGGAAGTTTCACCAATCAAGCGTGACACATTTTTGGGAACATTAAAAGACACAGATGGTACCAACTTTCTTTTTCTGCTTACCCCCGCAGAATGTGCCAAAGTGTTGGACAACAGACTGAGCATAGAATTTTCCATATCCTTAGAAAAACGTTTCATAGATACTTCAATAGCATTCTCCACAGAATTGTTGATAAAAGCATTGAAATCACTTTTGAAGGCTTTACCTTGCTCATTATGCAGGTCTGAAGCAGGGGAGATATCAAGTTCCATTATAGAGAAATAAAGGCTGTTCTACAAGGAGAGAAAGTGTTAAGAGGGTTGGAACAGGGCAGAAACCAACTAGAAGAAACTCCCACAGAGGTGGCGCTGAAAAGGAGTGAAGAATGCGGCTCCGAAAGGTCATCAGAAGCGCCGTTGGAATGCAGATGCGCTCTAGAGGGGAAAGAAAAATGGTAAAACAGACACCGTGTGACGCGTTAGACTTAACTGTCAATGCGCGTGAGTAGGGAAAACAGTTGAGCGCTGAACGGCGTGTAGCTAATAGAAAACTAAGCAATTCGGTAAGCGCAAAGGCAACAAAAGTAATACTAAAACAATACAATGTGCAGCATATGTCACATTTAAAAGATAACCATATAATAAAGCATGTAAAATGGAGCAACGAAGAGAAGGTACTTATCTGACTGGGAGCAGCAAGAAAAGAGGACTGTTCGCAATCAGTTATGACATTATACATGTTACTATGACCTGATTGGTGTTGATGTTCTGATCTAGTGTGTTCCCATTGGCCAGTTGTTTGCTTGGCCCTCTGAGAACTGCAGTTTTAGTACTTATCTTTGCTGCTATTTGAATAAAGGCAAGATAAGAAAGCATATTTGGAGCCTCCGGTTCAAAAACAACTACTGGTTATAATATTTAGAAAATATTTTATTTAAACAATTAAAAAAAAAAATTACAAAAATAAATACAAATTAGAATGTTATAAACATTATTTATTTCAAACAAATATATTTTAAAATACTCCCTACCCTTATCCCCTATAAACCCAACATCCCACTCCTAAAAAATATAAATCAAAAATTATAAAATGTATATTATTTCCCAAAAATAAATACATAAAAACATCAAATAACTACAAATAACATCAACAAAATAAACTTATATATTATACTTCAAAATAAAATTACTACAAAATCGATATTATGAACAACTATATTCGTAACATCGATATCTTCAATTTCGATATTTCATACTTCCACAAATGTCAATATTTTCAACATCGATATTACTTCCCTCAATATTCTTCTTCCACGATTTTCTTGACTTGATATCCATGTCCCTCGATATTTCTGGTTCAATATTCTGTCTCTGCACCAAATTGAAACACCTGATCCATTGAGCTTGTTTTCTCACAGAATCCTGCCTGAAAATCAGACAGGATCTGATGATCTTTCATCCAAATCTGGAGTTGGGAGAACACATGACTGGCAAATATCCTTTCTGTAACATCCATAAGACTAAAACAGCTTTAATTTCCAAGGTTATCTCTCACACCCTCCTTATGGGTATGTATTTGTATGGATGGATGTAATAATCTGCTTGTGTATGTGTTTATATGTCTATATTCACATGGCTATGCATACGTATATTCATAAATTATTGTTTGATCCATCCATCCCCCCACTTTAGCTGCAACTGTAAGGATGGGGTTATTTATGAGCCCCTTGTCTTCATATTGGCAGATAATAGATCATAAAAGGAAGAAAGAATGGTGGTTAATAGAAAAGGGAGAGAAAAATGGACGAGTGGATATCTTAGAGGGTGAAAGGATGGATGGATGAGTGAGTGAAAGTATGGGTGGATGAACCCCATGTCCACCACGCTCAACCCCAATGACCTCAAAAACCAGTGAACATCGGCCAAACCATTAACACCTAGTCTCCACTTACCACCCTGACCACCTCAGATATCATGTCTTCTATTCACTCCGGGACGCCCACCAACCCCTGCCCCCAGCAACTCCACAATCTTGCAACAAACCCTATCAGCATGCATCTCACCAGCATCCTTAACTCATCCATCTCCACTGCAACCTTTCCAGACAGATGGAAACACGCAGAGGTCAAACCCCAGCGATCTCAAAAATGATCATCCGATATCCCTGCTCCCCTAACCAGACATAGTATTTGAGAAAGCCATCAACCAGCAGCTCACGAAATTCCTGCCACAAAACCACCCACTGGACGCCTCACAATCTAGATCCCTTGCCAACCACAACATTGAGACCGTAGTGATTGCTGCAACAGACAGCATCAGAACACACCTTGAAAGTGAACAAACTGTGGCCCTGATCCTCCTCTTCCTCTCCTGGATATTCAACACTATCTCCCACACCACCCTCATCAACAGACATTACAACATAGGCATACAGCAAGAAGCCCTCAAGTGGATCACCTCCTTCCTGAGAGGATGCACATAGAGCATCCGATTAACTCCCTTACCTACTCAAAGACATTCATATGCTTTGTACCTCAAGCATCATCCCTCAGCCCCACCGTGTTCAGCATCTACATGACCGCCCTCATAGATGTCGTCAGATCCCAAAAACCCATTATAGTCTTTGTAGGACTTGTCCTTTTTTGCTAAAGTTCCCTACACTTTTTGCTTTCCCCCTAGGCTGTTTTCCTGATATAGAATTGCCAATTTAGATGCTTTGGGTATTTTGCCACTGCTGATCAGTGTCAAAGTACAAGTGTTCCCTATGTAATGTGCAATGGTAATGGGTTGCCCATGATTGGTATGTTTGCTTTACTAGTAAAGTCCCTAGTGACTGTGTGTGCCAGGGCTAGTAATTCAAAGGCACGCGGAGAAGGGAACTCAGGCGTTCAGTGTAGGGCGTGCACGCAGTTTGCTAAGTTAGCATGTTGTCCTGACAAGTGCAGCCACTTGTCAGGCCTGACTTTCCCTTTTACATGCACATTGGGCACTCCTGTGGTAGGTACCGGGTAATCCCTCGGCAGGGTGCAGTGTAGGTAAAAGGCACGATATATACTAAGGTGTGTGTTATGTCCTGACAGTGAAAAACACTCCATTTCATTTTTCACTGCTGAAAGGCCATCCTGCCTATACGACAGAATGGGGAGGCTGGGTGTTGTGTTTGTTAGCCTAGTTTCTCGTAAGTTTATAATGAAAAGGTGAAGTTTAGTATGTATGAACTCACAGTGTCATCACACATCTTTCTGTGAAGTTGGCTTTGTCACTGTGTGTTCAGAAATCACTCTTTTAGAAAGTGGCTGAGTTTATGCAATAGGTATTTCTGTGTGTCTCTGCTGAAATATGGAATGTCACTGGATCTGAAAGGTGAGAGGGGCTGGGAGAGGTCTTGACCAAGGGAGGGGTTGAGATGGCACCAGGCTGCCCTGCATCTGGAGAGTCGGGGGAGGAGAAGCCTGGGAGGTGAAAAGGTCTGGGCTTGTGCTCTACACCAATTAACCCATCTCGTGCTGAGTGATTAAGGATCCAGACCCCCAGTATCAAAGGAAGAGACATGACACTGGGAGGGAAACACCCAGAACTGATTTAGGGAGGGATCAGGGACCCTTGTGCACAAACAAAACCTGGATGTTGGAATGAAACAAAAATGGATTGAGACTGAATAGGCTTGGACCCATTCTGTGGTCAAGAGGAACCTCTTCTAAAGAAGGAGCAACTAAAGAGACTGCTGTGGAAAGACCAATCCTTGATTTGTGATCTGGGGCTGGTCTGCAGTTTGCTGTTCTAACCAAGGAAGAGGCTGTTGGGACTGTGCTTGGAGGCGCTGGGTCCCCCTGCTTGAAGAAGACTGTGCTTTGTGCTGTGTCTTGTAACCCCAAGGGCCCGACGGGAGCTGGCTCCCTGTTTGGAAATATTGGATCATAAACATTCCTGGAGAAGTCCCAAGCAATGCCGTGTGCTCGTGCTTTTGTAGCTTGAGACCCTCAGAAGTTGTGCCTTGTGATAGTGGGCACGCAGGAGTAAGCTGAGTCTCGGACGCGCAGAGTGGATGTCATGGTTCAAGCCAAGGCATTGGTGAGGAGTGCCTGGTCGTTGTGTGCACGGGAAGATGAAGTGAAACTCGGACACGCAAGGTGTGTGTCGTGGTGCAGGCCAGGGTGTTGGTGAGGAGCGCCTGGTGGTTGTGTGCACCAAAAGAAGCAGTGAGTCTCAGACGTGCAATGTGTGTGTTATGGTGCAGCCAGGGAATTGGTGAGGAGCGCCTGGTCATCGTGTGCACAGGAGAAGAGGTGAGACTCAGACGCGCAGAGTGTGTATCAAGGTGCAGCCAGGGGATTGGTGAATAGCGCCTGGACATCGTGTGCACCGGTAGAAGATGAGAGACTCGGATGCGCAGGGTGCGTGTCGAGGTGCAAGCAGAGGCGCTGTTGAAGAGCACCGGTTCATCGTGAACACCTGAGAAGAGGTGAGTCTCGGACACGCAGTGTGCGTGTTGAGGTGTACCCTGAAGCGCTGGTGAGGAGTGACTGGGTAGGGTGTGCACCGAATTTGAAGTAAAGTCTCTACAGTTCTGAGGGCATGTCTTGGTGTTCACTGAGACCACCAGAAGGAGGGCCAAGTCAATGGGCCCTCTGAGTAAAACAGCAGCGGCCAAGACCAGCAGCCCCGGCGGAGCTGAGCCGCCGGCCCGAGCTCGCCGCACCCCATGACGGAGTTGTGGATCAAGGCCGAAGTCGCTGACGTAGGACAGGAGAGTGGATCGCGCACCCCCAGGTAATGGTGGGGTGCGGACCCGGAGGGACACTCTCTCAGCCTCTCACTTCTGGCAGCTGCACAAGCATGTTGCTTCGGCTCAGATCCCAGCCTGTGCTGACCCAAGGAGGTGCAGTACTGGGGCCAGAGAGAGAACCAGTATTTTTGTGTCATCATTGATGCGTATTGGGGGCACTGTTAACGGAGCACCTAAACTGTCGTATTACACTTTGCATCATTGCTGCTAACGAACTATGGAACTGTTGTATGATACCTGACCTCATTTGTGCCTGACGAACTACATGCATGGTGCGCTACGCACTGCATTTTCTTTCCCATGCAGATTACCTGATTGTAACATGGCGCATTGCATTATTTCTCCTTTGCACAGCATCTGATTAGAACGTGGCACCATGCATTATTTTTTCATTGCACCGTACAGGATTGTAGCGTGATGCATTGCTTTGTTTCTTCCTGGTACAGGGCGTGCTGATAGTGATACGCATTGCATTGCAAAATTTCTTTAAGTTGGACTAAGAGTTTGGACCAAAAGGGGAGAATATTCAGACGGTCCCACCAGAAATGTCCGGAATCACCTAACATTCCACAACCTCTCCAGCAAAGGTCAGATGTGTTGGGGGAGATTTTATAAGGTTGGTTGGATAAAACCGGGGAATATCTCGTCATAATATGGACCAGCTTGCCTCTGGAATAAGGTTACCCATGGTTCGTTACCAGAACTCCATATGTCAATGGTGGTGGGTTAGCAAAGTGTTGAGTAAGAGTGCATAGACAAATGAGATACATCCCTTGGACCCACATTCCCTCCAGGCAAATGTATCAACAGGGGTGAGATATCTAGTATGATCAATCCAACTAGTGGTTAGACACACGCACTAACTTGTAAGCTGGTGAGATATAGTAGCCACCACCCACACCCTGGTTGAAGCACCCAGTGTTTTCATCGATTATAACAATAGTGTTCCGTGAGCAGGAGTTGAAAATCCCATTGACAATGCTCAAAAGTTAAAATACCCCAGTTAGAGAATAAGTTGGATATAGTAATACAGCCCCCGCCCTCCAAGCTTTGAAGAGGCCCGGGTGTAGGGCTGGGGTAAATGCCGGGTTATAATGAATAGGAGTAACTGGAGAGGGGAAAGTAGTCCATGCAGACATCCTATTCAGTTCATCCCAAACTTTAAGAGTGGTCCGGGTGGGTGGGCTCAGGTGGTATTCAGGGGGCGCTCTGCTCATGGCTTCCACAATAGATCCATAGTATACCTCCCCACCATTGCTCTCTCCATATGGAGCAAATGTTTATAAGATTCTGGTGCATCAACGTGGCTGCATTGTCATAAAGATGAAAGTCTGACAGGGCTAGATCCCCTGAGGATATGGGTAATCACAACAATTTGCATGAAAGACATGCCCTACGATTTTGACAAATAAAGCAGATCACAAAGGATCGCAGAGCAGAGAGGGACCTGTGATCCAATTTCACAGGGAGTACTGGAAATAAATAAAGCAACTTGGGTAAGACAGTCATTTTAAGGGTGTGGATTCTCCCAACGCGAGAAATTTACATGAGAGCCCTTCTTTTAAAATCATCTTTCAGTTGTTGCAATAGTGGTGGATAATTGTCAGAGTAAAGATCAGAGAGCTTGGGGCCTATATTAATGCCTAGGTATGTGCATGTGTAATATCTTTCCTAGCCCATTGGAAGGGCGTAGATGCCCCAATTGTTTCTATTTCTGATGTTGGCTAGGTTAGGTTGAGCAAGAAGGATTTGGTTAAGTTGGTACGGAACCCTGCCACCTGCTCTAATTGACCCAATTCAACTAAGAAGGCCTCTAGGGAGGAATTAGGTGAGTTCAAGGATAATAGCATGTCAGTCTCATGTAGTGATATATTTTGCTCTGTAGCACCAAAAGTAAAATTTTGAATGTTAGGAGTCAGGTTTATCTTAGCTGCCAATATTACAATGCTGAAAGCAAATATCAAGGGTGATGGGACACCCTTGTCTTGTCCCTCTACTTTTTAGTAGCTTTCTTGGCCAGGTGAATTACTCTCTGTATACTATCATGTATCTGTCTACCCTTGATCAATCTGAACTGATCTGAGTGAATCAAGTTGGAGAGTAAGTCGTCCAGTCTAGCAAACAATATTTGTTTGTACAATTTAGCATCAAGGTTCAAAAGTGCTACAGGGTAATATGAGCCACAAGGCTTTGGATCTTTGCTTTGATTTGAAAGGATTGAAAAAATCACCTATAGATGAAGCGGCTGCTCCAACTCCTCCATATAATCAAAAAGAACCACCAAGTGAGGGATGAGATCGGAACCAAATGTCTTATAAAACGACTCAAGAAAACTCAGAAAACTACTCAAGAATTGGCTCAATACACCGTACTCAAACACAAATATACCGAATATCTTTTCGTATATAAGCATTTATTTGTACTATAGATATGTATCTATATATCTGTATTGCTTTGTATTTACATGGAAAATAATTATGTTTGATAAATAAATAATATATATATATTATTATATGCACGATCCAATTTCTCACTCTATACCTCTATTAATATCTTTAATCTACATACACTTCCTTCCTTTATGCATCTATGAACTTTCCATGTACTTATGGTGCTATATTTATTACTTTATTCTAATTCAGCAAATCCAATGCACTACCCTATTTCTCACCATATACCTCTCTCAATATATCTTCTACCTCAACTCTCTGCCTCATCTCAAACTTCTTTCTACTACTCTTTACAATGCACTAGCCTATTTCTCAACCTACACCTCTATCAATATATCCACTACCTCCACTCTCCCATTCATCCCAAACCCCATACCACTACAATGATCCCCAAAATAGCCCATTCTAGACTCTCCCCTACTCTACCCCTCCTTGCACCACCTAACACCTCTTTTACTATACTGATCCCCCCAAAAAAGCCTTTCTAAACTCTTCCCTCTGGCTCTTCCCTTCCACATCCCTTTTTGCTCATCTCAAGCCTCCCACTACTGCTATGACTTCCCAAAAAATCTAAATCCTTCACTCTTCCATATCTCCACTATCCTTTTTAATTGAAATAACAGACTAACATGTTCACTTCTCCAATTTCATATTTCACTATACTAATTCACCACTAATCCTTTATGGGTTCAGGAATGTCCGCTACTTACCGCAAAAAGCGCTTCAACACCCCATTAGGGGTAACAAGCGCTACATATAAATGTAAACCTTTGTCCCTCTTCTATCCCTCCTCTGCTGCCCATCTCAATCCAAAAACTGACTAACATCCACCACTCAAATTACATTCATATTTCACTATACCAATTCAATGCTAATCCTTTAATGTGTTCTGGAGTAGTGTGCTACTCACCAAAAAAAAGTGCTTCAACGCCCCATCAGGGGTAACAAGCGCCATATAAATGGAAAATTCTTCCCTCTTCTATCCCTCCACTTTCCTTCTCAATCCAAATAACTGATTAATATCCACCACTCAAATTACTTTCATTTTTCACTATACTAAATCAACACTAATCCTTAAAGGGTTCCGAAATAACGTGCTACTCGCCAAAAAAGCACTTTGACGCCTCGTCAGGGGCAGTAACCATTATATAAATGCAATTACAATACAATACAATTCAACAATAAAATTAGGCTGTGAGTCCACCGGGCCCAGGTGATCTGTGAAGTTTCAGGCCCGCTGTTGCCACACGAATTTCCTCCTTCATAATCGGACTCGCTAGCAATTATTTTTGTGCTTCTGTCACCTGAGGTAGGTCCACTTTGCCTAAATCGTTCAGTTGAGTCTGCTCATCTGTCCCCTCTGCCATATATAGGTTGTTATAAAAACAACCGAAAATATGTTCCTTCTCTGTTGCATTGCCTTCTGCTTCTCGTTTAATGTCTCCTATAAATTCCTTCTCCGTCTTAAGCCTCAATTGCTAGGTAAATGGATGTCTACTTTGTTTCCCTGTTTGTAGGTCATGAATTGAAGTCTTAGGGGAGTAAGTTCCACATGATTGTTATAGATGGCGTTAAGTTTCCCCCTGAGGGCGGTCACCTTTCTTTGGCGGGGAAGGGTCAAACTCTCTTTGTGTAATTGCTCTGCAGTATGAAGCTCTGCTTCTAAAGTCAACCTCTCCTTGACCCATTGTTTATTTAGTGACAGATTTAGTGCTATGCAATGCCCCCTTACTTTTGCCTTAAAGGTGTCCAAGTTATTGGAGGAATTAGTATTGTGTGGGCTATTTAAATGGAAATATTCCCTAATACTTTTCCGTAGATCGTCCCACAGGAGCCTGTCTCACACAAGTGACCCAGGAAAGAACCAGCGGTGGTATTTAGGGAAGAGCCTCTGATTCTAAAGTGAAATCCACCAGGGCATGATCCGATAATACAATAGGGTGGAAAATGACTGAGTGTAGTGTAGGGCCTGGGTCAAGGCTTGAATAAAAAACACATAGTCCAGCCAAGAGTAGCTTCGGTGGGAGTGAGAGAAAAGGTGCAATCACATCCCTTCGAGTATAGGGCATGCCAAGCGTCCAGAAGTCCCAGCTCACTGAACGCCTGCTTTAAAGCCTTAGGGAAGCTTCCTCCTCAGACTTTCATGCTGCTTGAAAGATTGCATCTTTCACCATGAAGGATTGAAGGCAGGCCAGAACATCTCTCTGGAGACTTTCTGCAGCAGCCGCCAGCAGGCTTTCTCTATGTACCCTGCCAACATTTACTTTTAGACTTTTGACCCCCAGCAACTTGGGAAAAAACCACAACATAGTCCTCTAAGTCTAGCCCCTCTGCTCTTTCAGGCAGATTTTTAATTCTCACAAATTCCCTTTGGGACTTGTATACAAGGTATTTGGATTTCAGTATGGAGGCCTGGTGTTGTGTATTAAGGAGGTATTGTGGAGTCTTCCGTCTGACCCATGTGACACTCCATTTGCTGCACTTTGGATTTGAGCTGTAAGGTCCATGTCCCCACAAAGTCAATAGTCACTTGAAGCGCCGTTAAGTCACTATTGATGTCCAATTGAAGGTCTCTAGGGAGGAGGTCATATCTGCCTTTAGCTCCTCGCGTAACTCGCGTTTGAAGTCCCTCAAAGAGGCAAAAAGGTCCTCCTTCGTAAGTGTCATGGTGTTGTCTATGTGTGGCTCAGAGTGGGTATCATCTAATTCTGCTGGAGTAAAGTAGCGGCAAACCCTGTTGTTTTGGGGATTGTTAGGTGGCATATAGACAAAGGATGCAAGGTAGAGTATCAGCTGAAATTTGCTAATGCCCACGGTCTCCGGGGCCAAGAGGCTCACCAATATCATTCTTTGTTCAACTGCAGGTATAACGTTCCATGGCTTCGGCAATTGCCCCTGCGTCCCACCACTAGTTCCTGCCTATAGGTCTAACTCTCAGGGTTCCTCACCACATGAAAACAGTGCAAGGTGTGCTGGACCCCTTCACTCTGGGGGTAGTGCAGATGGCTCTTCCATAGAATTGGACAGCGCGGCAGGTCCACTTTCATACTTCATACTGCACTAGTCACCCGTGAGGGTCTCAAGGTGCTGGAGGGGGGTTGCGGGCAGCTTAGTGGTCATCCAAAGAGCCAGGTCTTGAGATCTTTTCTGAAGAGGGACAGTGTCGGGCTTTGTCTGATGCGGAGGGGGAGTTTGTTCCAGGTCTTGGCTGCGATATAGGACAAGGATCTGCCACTCATTTTGGCCCTGTGAATACGGGTGACCGTGGCTAGAGCTAGGTCGACGGAGAGGAGGTTTCTCTTGGCTGCGTGGAAAGAGATTCTTTTGTTGAGGTATTGGGGTCCTGTGTTTTAGAGGGCCTTGTAGGCGTTTGTAAGTAGTTTGAAGGTTATTCTTTTTTTCGATGGGGAGCCAGTGGAGGTCGCAGAGGTGCTGGGTGATGTGGTCATGTTGTGGAATGCCGAGGACGAGTCTGGCCGCGGCGTTATAGATGGTCTGTAGTTTGCGAAGGCATGTGTTGATGATTCTGGCGTAGAGCGTGTTTCCATAGTCCAGTCTGATGGTGATGAGTGCATGGGTGACTGTCTCCCTGAAGTCAGGGGGATCCATTTGAAGGACTTGCAGAGTATGCATAGGGTGTTGAAGCATGTGAAGGACACAGCATTGATCTGGTATTTCATGGTGAGTGAGGAGTTGAGTATGATGGCGAGGTTGCGGGCGTGGTCCATAGGGGTGGGAGGGTTTCCAAGGGAAGAGGTCCACCAGGTGTTGTCCCATGCAGAGGGGGAGGAGCCGAGAAAGGGCTTCTGTTTTCTCCGAGTTGAGCTTCAGGCAGCTGCTGCTCATCCAGGATGCAACATCCTTCATCCCTTCTTGGAAACTGTGCCTTGTGATGTTGGGTTCCTTGGTGAAGGAGAGGTTGAGCTAGGTGTTGTTGGCGAATGAGACTATGTTGAGTCCATGTTTTCTGACGATGATTGTGAGGGGGCTATTTAGATGTTGAAGAGCGTGGGGCTGAGGGAGGATCCTTGGGGTACTCCGCATCTGATCTTTGTGAGGTTGGAGAGAAAGGGCAGAAGTCTTATTCTTTGTGTTCTGCCTGAGAGAAAAGATCAAATCAGTCTAAGGCAGTTCCCTTGATGCCAGCGTCGTGGAGTCGGCGACTAGTGTGCAGTGGGAGACAGTGTTGAAGCCTGCTGAGAGGTCTGGATGGATGAGGGCTGCAGTGTGGCCTTGATGGAGGAGGGTGCGAATGTCATCAGTGGCGGCTATGAGGGCGGTCTCACTGCTGTGGTTGATGCGGAATCTGGATTGAGAAGAGTTGAGGATGTTGTTTCTATGAAGTGTGTTAGGTGGGCGTTGATGACTTTCTGGATGACTTTGATGGCAAAGGGGAGAAGAAAGATGGGTCTGTAGTTCTTGAGGTCTGTCGGGTCTGCACAGGGCTTCCTGAGAAGGGGTTTGACTTCAGCGCATTTCCAGTCATCGGGAAATGTGGCTGTTTTGAGGGCGCAGTTGATTGTTTGTCGTAGTTCAGGTGCAATAGTGGTGATGGCCCTGTGGAAGATGTGCAGGAGGAGGGGTCAGTGGGTGCTCCGGAGTGAATGCTTTTCAGAGACTTTGCGGTGTCTTCTGTAGTGACAGAGGTCCAGGTGAGGAAGATAGGCTGGGTGGTGTCACTGGTGAGGGATGTTGGGTCGGTGCTGTGGTCTAGGTTGCCGAAGTTGTCATAGAGTTTCCTGATCTTGTGGTGGAAGAAGGAGCTGAGTTTGTTACAGAGGTCTTGGGAGGGAGAGATGTTGGTAGTTTCGCTGCTGGGTCGGGTGAAATCTTGTATGATGGCAAACAGTTCCTTAGAGTTTAAGGAGTTGGAGAGGATTCTGCCTTGAATGAAGTTTCTCTTAGTTGATTTGATGAGTTGGTGGTGTGCAGTGGTAGCAGCCTTGTAGGCGGAGCATGCTTCTGGGATTTAGCTGTTCCTACATGTTTTCTCCAATCGCCGGCAAGAGCACTTGGATTCTCAGAGGTCCATGGTGAACCAAGAGGCTTTTGCATTGTCGTCTAGTGGAGTTCTGGAGGGGGTAAGAGTGTTGGCATAGTTGGTCATCCATTGGTGAAGGTTGATTGCTGCTGTGTTGTCATCTGTCGTAGTACTGGGAGGAGTGCGGCTGAGGCAGAGGTGGGGTGTTCTTTGGTGATTTTGCTCAAGTTTTTGTGTGGGAGGCATTGCATGAGCTTGTGTGCAGTGGGTTTCGAGAAGGAGAAATTCAACCAGTGGTGGTCTGTACAGAGTGGTTCCATGGTAGGATGAAGCAATTTTTGTTTCCTCCGGCGAAGATGGGGTCAAGAGTGTGTTCTGCCGTGTGGGTGTGGGTGGAGATGAGTTTCTTCAGTCCAATGTAGGTGAGGTTCTCTAGGAGGGCGGCTGCTGGGGTCGCTAAGGTTGTTTAGGAAGAAGTTCAGGTCTCTGAGCAGTGTCTAGTCCGAGGAGGTGAGGGTGTCGGGAGCGATGTAGTCTACGATGGCCTTGGTGAACGGAGAGCGGGGTCCAGGCAGACTATAGGTGAGTGTTCCGCAGAGCGTCATTCTGGGATTGGGCTGGATCTGGAAGTGGATGTGTTCCATGGGGGGGGAAAGCGTCGTCCGAGTTGGTGGTTGTCAGTTGGAGGGAGCTTTTGTGAACAATGGCAAGGCCTCCTTCAGGGCGGTTCGACGGTCTTTCCTCAGGATCTTGTATCTGTCTGGGATGGGGGCTGCGATGTTGTTAGGGGTGGCAGAATTTGCATAGTCGTGCTACGCAAACTTCCGTGAAACGGCAAAAAACTTCACGAGCATGCATAATTCTGCAAGCTTGCGGAATGCATTTTTGTGACAGGAGCATCGTGCCAGAATGAACACAAAATATACATAAGAGGGTCCCTGTAATGCGAAAATTCTAGGGGAAAACCAGGGAAAACAACCTATTACGCAACACGTAACCCCTAATGAAATAATTCCATCCTACAGTGATATCCCACAGAGAAAATTTACAAAATGTATTTCAAATATATATTTGTATTATCAAATACTAATAGGTATTTATAATTTTGATTAAAAATGTTTTGACATAAATATATTGTAAATCACATTTATGTCATTTCATCTATACAATATTTTCTGAAAATTCATCCTAGACTAAGGAGCCCCAATAGCCAAAGCGAGAAAAAACACTTATTTATGGCACATGTATCCACATAAAACAATCAGTGAACATCGAAAGAACAAAACATGCATTCAAAAACTCATAAATTCATCAGACACTAACATTGTAGACAATACATAATATTTCACATTACTGACAATTCAAACAATACAAATGCGCCTAAAATTAATCCTGCCCTGCATATTTATCCAAGAAGATGCCACCGGCATTTTGTGCAATATCTCTACTCAACTGGAGTACTACTGGCTAATCAGTAAGTGATACCTCATTGGGTAAATGTATAGTGCCTTTTCTATACTACAGCTGCAGGACAGAAGAGTTGTCTCCAGTGACCATGTGTGTCTGTAACTTTGCCACCATGCCAAAAGGTGTCGTGGTCCCTAGAGTGACCTGTCCATCATAGTGGGGAAAGGGCGGGAAGACGTTGCATACCGCTAGTGTGTGTGACTGTGGGGTGGGGCTTCCATTCAAGTTCACATGCCTCTTGTTTAGAAAGAGTCAGAGACCGATCAGAGCAGCAGATGAGGAGAAAGAACCTCCTGGTCACAGGAACAACACGAGGATTTCACTCGAGAAACTCATGGATGCAAAGACCTCCATCCAGGATTACAGCAAATTCATTAATGGTAGATATGGGGAGAAAGCATACCTGCCTAGCCTCGACCGTGCTCACCAATTATTTGTGCTGGGGATTAATGCTGTACTAAATTTGAGCTTCAACTCGGCCCAGGCACCTGCTTTATTTATACCTGTAAGTGCTGCCTGTTAAAGTTTAATTTTTGTGACAGGAGCATCGTGCCAGAATGAATCCTGCCCTACATATTTGTCCAAGAAGGTGCCACTGGTGTTTTGTGCAATACGGTACCTCACCATGCTCATGAATTCCGATACGCAGCGGATCGTGGAATTTCCGGCAATTCCACGTTCCGCGCAGAACGTGGAATTGCTGTAATTTTGCAAATTCCGCAAGTGGAGCAGAATTTGCCGCTCACCCGTAGATGTAGGGTGCAGAGCTGGCGTTGGTGCAGGGCTCTGCAGGGAGGCGACGTTGGGTGAGCCATTGTTGCTGCGTCCAGGGTTAAGTGCGTGGCGGGTCCTGGGGTCATATTGTATAGAGCTGGCAGTTGTTGTTGTGCCC
Organism: Lissotriton helveticus; assembly: GCF_964261635.1. Taxonomy (NCBI): domain Eukaryota; kingdom Metazoa; phylum Chordata; class Amphibia; order Caudata; family Salamandridae; genus Lissotriton; species Lissotriton helveticus. Next base: position 1,942,371,847 of record NC_136063.1, on the reverse strand, counting down.
ATGGTAGAGTGTGTGTAGGGTGCTGGGTTGTAGTGAGGGACCAGGGTCCATGGCGCTGGTCGTGTCGTGGACAGGTGCCGATGGGCTTGCCCTTGGCACGCCTTCGGAATACCAGAGGCACGGCTGTGCAGTGGCCGCCATTAAGTAGGGGTTGGGGAGGGTGAGCAGCTGGAAGGTGGGAGTGAGAACACGCTTGGGGAGGGGCCACGGGGGCAGCGGTGGCAGGAAAAAAGAGCAACGAAACCAGAGACAACAGAGAAAGGCAGAATAAAAAGGCAAAATAAAGAAAACAGAAAAGAATAGAAAAAACAGCCAAACAAAGAAAAAGACAGAAAAAGGCTGATAGCAACAGAGTGGACCAGCGAAGAGCAGGCTCTTCCACTTGACCACCAGGGATGAGGCACAGACAGGAGCCTGCAGATGTAGGATGGCCTCGAACACCAACCTGGGACACCAGAATGTGCTGGGGGCAGTGCCTTAATGACGGAGCTGCACAAGGGGAGCGCAGTTACCCTGACCAAGAGGTCAGAGGTCTTGCTTGCCTTGCCGCACAGTGGCTGCCATTAAGTAGGTGTCAGGGGAGGGTGAGCAGCTGGTAGGTGGGAGTGAGAGGTCAGCGGTCTTGCTCGCTTTGTTGCGCAGCAGCCACCATTAAGTAGGTGTCGGGGAGGGTGAGCAGCTTGGAGGCAGGAGGAGGGACTAAGAATACGCTGGGGGGATGGGTCATGGAGGCAGCAGCAGTGGGAAAGAAAATCAAGAAAACCAGAGGCAACAGAGAAAGGCAGAATAAAAATGCAAAATACAGAAAGCAGAGGACAGAAAAACAGCCAAACAGAAAAAAAGACTGAAAAAGACTGACACCCACAGATTGGACCAGCAGAAGAGCAGGTTCTTCCACTGGACATCCAGGGATGAGGCGCAGGCAGGAGCCTGTGGTTGAAGGAAGGCCTCGAACACCTACCTGGGGCACCAGAAAGTGCTGGGAAGAGTGCCTTAACGAACGGAGCTGAGAAAGGGGAGAGCAGTCACCCTGACCAAGAGGTCAGAGGTCTTGCTTGCCTTGTCACACATTAAGTAGGGGTTAGGGGGAGCAGCTGGTAGGTGGGAGCGAGAACATGCTAGGAGGGAGGGGCCGAGGGGGCAGCAGCGGCAGGAGAGAAGAGAAAAAAACTGAGGCAAGAGAGAAAGACAGAATAAAAAGGCAAAATACAGAAAACAGAAATGGACAGAAAAAACATCCAAACAAAAAAAGACAGAAAAAGGCTGAACCCCACAGACCAGACCAGCAGAAGAACAGGCTCTTCCAGTGGACCACCTGGGATGAAGCACAGGGAGGAGCCTGCGGGTAGAGAAGGGCCTCGAACACCCACCTGGGGCACCAGAAGGCCCTAGGGGCAGTGCCTTAATGACAGAGCTGCACGACGGGAGAGCAGTTACCCTGACCAAAGGTCATGGGTCTTACATCTTCTTGCATCTAGCCTGCGGTGTGTCCCCAGAATTGTGTGTGGCACCTGGTGTGCCTAGAATCACCATATAGCCCCTTTCAGAATCAGCTGCCGTCTAGTACTCTTTGACTCCCATGGCTCTCGGGCTCTCTCCTCACCAAGCATACTCCAAGAGTGGGGATGCCCTTTCACCTTCTCCCATGATCGGAACTTGCATAAACAAAGGTCAGGGGTGCAGCTCTACATTGCGGAAGCCTTCAACGAGGTATCTCAGTACCTGGGCCTCCAGTTCGTTTTCCTTCAGGCCTTAATTAATTGCTGCACCTGCCGGAAAGTTAGCTGCCACTGAAGCTCTGTAAGCCAGCCAATGAATTCAGCGCTCCATGGTGCCGGCTTCCTAAGTTCAGGCATGACATGGCCGCCAGTTCTTGCAGCACTAATAAGGGAAATGATAGCCTCACTGGTCCCACCACAGGTTGCCCCTTACCGGACCGCCATGTCTGGCCCCTACTGCAGTCTGGGTCCACCGGCTCTCACCAGCGGCAAGATCCCCTGCTGCGAGGGGTTCTGCCGTCTCATCATCCACCTTCTCTTGGGTATGGTTTGGGTGCATGCTAAGGGCAGCATCTCTCCGGCCACCAAAGTTCAAGTTAGCCAAAAGTTGCAGGGTGTGCCGGAGCCTCTGCTTTACTGCAACTTGTTTCCAGGTGGCTCATCCCACCCTGGCTCCCCCTCGTCTCCAACGGTGTGCAAGGCCAGGCCCTCTACAGGCCTGCTCACCATCCCTGCTTGGGCCCCAGGTCATCCGCAATTCTTCAGCTTCTGGGGGCTTAGCTGCCCCCTATGATTCTCAGTCGGGGCTTCGCCCTCATTCAGTGTGCACAGCTTTACATTTATTCTGCTGATCTCGCGGAAAGGCATTTGTTCCTTGGTTATATTCAGACATTGCCACAGAGCCTTGTGGATCACATCCACTCGGCCATCTTGGCTGGCCACACCCTCAATGATGAGATTTTTATGTGAGGTTAAAGGGTTTTATTTAAATCTTTTAGTAAGTATTTCTTTATTAATCATCAATCAATTCTTTTCAATAAAACAATAAAGAACATAAGGCATTAGGTGCATACCACATGAAATAAATCCCTATTCTAAATCTTAAGATGAGAGAAGTATCTTGAACCCATAAAGAGTTCTACAACGAGAGGTGAATGCATAAAGCTTAAAGCAATTCAAATAGCACTTCTCATAAAGAGGAGTTCAGGATATTCAGTGGAGTCTCAGAAATAAACATAGATCCTGCTCAAAGCATAAAGCTTCAGAGTATAGGGAGTATGGGTCTTAGAGGCTTAAAGCATCTAGAGTGTGTGTGGAAAGGATGTTTCTAGCCTAGGAACACTCACCAATATAAAATGTTGATGTCTATGGCTAAAACAAATGTTGCAACAATCCAACTCTTCAACCAATCGGAGCATGATGTCTCCATGGGAATGGATGTCTTTGACCATCTACGCTGTCTTGAAACAAAAACACAGATACTAACTATTACATGCAACATTATTGACAACAATTTGGGGTTTCGTTCTCACTGGCTCTTAATGCACAAAGCCAAATTATTCACGGTTAGGTCTGTCATTCCACAAATGAAATTATTTCTTTCTCACATATTCCAATTTAGAAATCTTATGTATGAAGAAACATTTAAGTAAAATGTAACTACATTATGTAATACTCTATTGTATTCCATGACATTTTTTTGGGGGAAAGTCGAAATCTATATTTTTCCATTCAGTCATGCTGGTTCAGCACATTTCATCATTGAACTCTTTACATCTTCACATTACTAAGAACATTAACCTAAGGCAGTAAGAATGGAAAAAAGAAAAGAAAAACTGCGTTCAGAAGCATTTCTAACTTAACATGGGCAGATATTGAAGCCTGGTGCTCCCATTTGCCTTTTTTATAACAAATGCTCAATCAAGCTCCCCCCTTTGATGGTTCATAACCGTTACAACATTCACAGATTAATTCACAATTCGTTATTTTCCTCTGTTGAGTCTGCCATCTTTTGTTTAAAGTTTTTCCTCTGCTTTAGTTTGTTATATTCTATGTTAATGTGGTCCGTTTAAATCCTTTCTTATTTGCCTCTTTCTTTCTCTATTTGTTCTCTTTTGTAGCAAATATTTATTAGCTCTGAATACTCATAGTGAAGTCAGGAAACAAACAGCTATAATTAATACATGTACTAATATGCCTGTCCCCCTGCCCAAATGATCACCTACTCCTCAGAGGACCTACGAACATTATACCAGGCAAGATCTCCACTCTGTCCTATCATCTCGGATCACCTAAATCAGCTAGACATCCTTTGCGATTCTTCTAATATACTTGAGCCTTTGCCTGCTATCTCCCGCCACAGCCATAGGTCCACATCCACCACGACTTCCAACCAAGAACTTCACATCTTGTATCTTAAAACCCGCTCCTTGGCCAAACACCAATTGGACATCTTTCTGCTTCTCCTTGATGATAAACCTGACATATTTTTCATCACGGAAACTTGGCTCAGCACCGACTCCCCCCCGGACATCCTGGTCGCCCTTCCAGATTCATATTACATCTCACATGTCGATCGGGCTCCAGGAAAGACGGGTGGTGGAGTAGCCGCAATTATGAAAAAAGAGCATGTCTTTACCTCTTTGTCCGCCCTAACCCTTCCGGGAGTAGATAATTTAATAATCAAACTTGAATCTAAACCTGGTCCACTTATCTGTGTCCTAGTTTACAGACCACCTCAATACATGGCCTCCTTCCCCTTGTCCCTGTGTGAACAATTGGCTACCATAGTCACAGACTACACTAAAATACTCCTGCTTGGAGATTTTACCTATTGGTGTAACGATGAGCTAGGTGGCCCGCAGGCCTCCGAACTCATGGAACTTCTATCTGGCCTCAACTTCTCCCATCACATCACATCTGCTACGCTTGTTAAGGGTCATATTCTTGCTCAGGTGTGGAGTAACAATCTTACCATCTCCACTCCCACCATAAGCCCCTGCGTATGGTCAGACCACTTTTTGATAAAATTCACTATTTCCATTGTAACTGACAGTAAACCCTCTGCAATGCCAGGAGGTCTCATCCAGAAATGGAGCACCCTTAATAAACCAGCCTTTTTAGACACATTAGCGAGCACGATCCCAGCCGATAATTTAGATCTCGAGCAGGCTGAAATAAACACCTCTCACTGGCTTTTAGCAGCAAGCAGCTTACATGCCCCATTGAAGAAATTAAAATTAGCCGCCATCCGGACTCTCAGAAATGGTTCTCTGAGGACTTGAGGGCAAAAAAACTCGACACCCGCCAAAAGGAACGTAAATGGAGGAGCAATTATGATCCCCATGCAAGAACCATCTACATAGCTGCCCACACTGCCTACAAGCAAGCTATTATCCAATCCAAGACATCTTATTTCTCCAACATAATAACTCATTCTGGAAATAAGTAAGCCTGGGCGTAGTGGGCGTAGTGGGGCTCCGCGGAGCTACGCGGAGTGGGCGAGAAGCTACGCCCACTCCCGCACTCCGCGTAGCCCCACTACGCACCTCCCTCCCTCTCTCCTCTATTTACATTATTTAAGGAAAATACCCTTAATAAAACAATTTTAAAGCACTTACACTGTCCGGGGCACGTCCGGGGCTCCCTCTTGGAATTGCGTCGCCATAGATACCAATGCGCATGCGCAGGCGGCCGCGCATGCGCATTTCTCCCGAGAAATGCGCATGCGCGGCCGCCCGCGCATGCGCATTGGTATCTATGATGGGACGCTATTCCAAGAGGGAGCCCCGGACGAGCCCCGGACACGGTAAGTGCTTTAAAATTGTTTTATTAATGGTATTTTCCTTAAATAATGTATGTAGGGGAGGGCGGGAAGGAGGTGGGTGGCGGCCGACTCGGCTACGCACACGGAGTGGGCGTAGTGTTGCCGGCTACGCTGTCTACGCAAAATGCGTAGGAGGCAACACTACGCCTACTCCGTGGGCGTAGCCGATTCGGACGCCCAGGGTTAGAAATAAGTCCAAAGACATCTTCTCCATTGTCAACAAATTATCAAATATGGAGAGAGCCCTCCCTAAACCTACTGTGACTCAAGACTTATGCAACTCCCTCAATTTATTCTTTCGGGATAAAATCTCTGCAATAAAGCTACTGGCCCTAAATTGAATGCTATCCCCTTGAGCCCTAGTGCTCACATCTTTGACCACTTCCCACACCTCAATGTCGACTCCCTGCATACCTTAACCACAAGGGTAAAATCTGGCTCCCCTAGGGATTGCTGCCCCCCGTATATTAAAAAAGAAATCCTTTCGGCCATTCCTGCCCCTTTCTTGACCCTTCTCAATGCCTCCCTCTCACAGGGCGTGGTCCCCAAAGCCTTCAAAGAGGCAGTGGTTGTACCCCTTCTAAAAAACAGGTTTAGACTCCTCAGTCCTCTCTAATTACAGGCCAATTTCTCTTCTTCCTTACTTGGCCAAAATTCTTGAAGCTCATGTCACTAGCCACCTCTCCAACTTTATTGAACAATCTAATCATCTGGATCCCCATCAGGCTGGGTTCCGGCCTGCTCATTCCACCGAGACTGTCATAACCGCTGTTATGGACTCTCTCCGTGCTAATGCAGACAAAGCAATACCTCAGGCCCTGGTTTTATTAGACTTGTCTGCCACGTTCGACACGGTCGACCATACCATCCTGCTCGACTGTGTCGCACAAGCTGGCATCCGGGGCTCAGCGTACAGTTGGATCAGCTCTTACCTCAGTGACCGCACTCAAGCGGTCTGCTTGGCCCCTTTCATTGCCCCTAGACTCCCGATAACTTGTGGGGTTCCTCAGGGCTCCTCTATGTCCCCTCTTCTGTTTAATCTTTACCTAGTCCCTCTGATCCAATCCTTGAGGAAATTTAAGGCCGCTACATTCAACTATGCGGACGATCTACAGCTCATCTTCACTGTGGATAGCTCTCCCGATTCTGTCAGGGATTTTCAAGAGACCATGCTACATATCTGTCGCTGGATGGACTTGAATCATTTAAAACTGAATCCGGGCAAGACAGAAATGATCCTTAATGGTAAAAGCCAAATATTCTGGGGCCCACATTATTGGCCCCTTGAATTAGGTCTCCCGCCCACTCCCTCCGCATCGGTTAAGAGCCTGGGAGTAATCATCAACAGCGAGTTGTCATTGAAGGCCCAGGTGAGCTCGGTGGTATCTTCCTGCTTTTACCAACTGCGCAGAATAAGGAAAATCAGCCGGATATTAACCCAGCCGGCCCTGATCCAGGTGGTGATAGCACTCGTACTGTCCCACCTGGACTATGCCAATGCCATCTATCTGGGTCTCCCTCTTTAGCTGGGTAAACATCTCCAACTGGCTCAGAACCAGGCTGCCAGACTGATCCACCGGCAACCCCGCTGACAGTCAGCTAGGCCCCTGCTAAAACAACTCCACTGGCTTACTCTTGCTCAGCAAGTAAAATTCAAAACAGCCTGTATGGTCTTTAAATCCCTCCATGTCCGTAGCCCTCAATTTATTAACATCCTCCTGCCCAGGTATATTCCTTCCCGTAACCTTCGGTCTGCTAATCTTCATCTTCTGGTAGCGCCAACATTCAAACTGCAATGCCAGGGCGGATGCAGGTTCGCTACTCTTGCATCCGACTTTGGAATTCCCTTCCTCTGGGGATGCGTTCCTGCACCGACCTCCTGGCATTCAGGAAACAGCTTAAGACCTGGCTCTTCTCATTGACTTAGGCACTCTTGCTCTTCCATCAGGATGCTCTGTTAGTTAGCGCCATGAAGCTCCTGGGTGTCCGTGCACTTTACAAAAAACTATTAACATACAATCACATAACATAACCATTGGCCGCGCGTCCAAGGGAGCCCTGGCAGGGGCCATCAAAGTCACTTTTTCTAAAGTATTTACATGTCATACAGGCCGACGTGGAAAGACTGTTGGAAAATGACATTGTAATCCCATGGATCGAAATGCTGTCCATAGGGTGTATGATGTGGTTATGACTGACAGGAATACTGCGCAAGTCACTCGAAACCGATTCAGAATGAACGGCCGGTTTACGTTCCGACCGTAATCGGGCAGTCGGAATATATAATCGACCGAGTCGGTTGGAAAAGCTCTGATGCGCTCGAGGAGATTCCGACTGTCGGGAGGAGGCTTTCCACCTGACATCATAATTGCCCCTAAGTGTCCTGACCATGGTTGTAGACCTAAAAGACTTCACTGAGGGCAGAAGCTTCCTTATATTCTGGTGTCCAGTAAGAGGCTGGGAGCGCAGCAGAAGATAAGAGCAACACAAGGACCCACAACAGAAGACTCTGGGATACAGCAGCCATACTGGCCTATGTAGCCCATGGCCGATGCCTACACAGGCCTTACCCCCTCCAAAATAGCCGTGCAGTACTCCTACTGGTATAGGGGTAATCCTGGAGTAAAGACACCTGCCTCCTTACTTGGCACAGGGGCTCTGGGTGCAGAGCACCGAATCAGTGAGTGGGGCCCACTGTGGTGATCGTGCTTAAACCACTGGGCACCCCAATGGTGAAACAGGGCATTTTGCACAGCCGCACAGGCAGTGACAGTGGAGTCCCTGGAATTGCCTATTTGCCTTAAACAGAGCCTCTCCTCTTCCATGCAATAGCGACATGTTCACACTTCTAGTACTCTGCACTGTGCACAGCTTCTGCCCACGTCATATGCTGTGGCCATCCAATCATTCCTATGAATAGAATGGGGGCCTCCCCCGGTAGTTCACTCCTTCCTCCCTGCCAGCTGCAACAGCAGTGGTCCTGCAAGCGGCCTGGACAGCTTGTGCTCTCCTTGGGTAGGACTCAGCTGAGACCTGAATGGGTGAGACGGGTCCTGTCATACTGCTATACTGTGGCAGCTCCCATCGAGAAGTTGGATTGCTGCTGACTAGGGACAAAGCAACCTGAATTGATCCAGCGGCCTATAGAAAATATATCATAAACAACGCTACTCAACTTCATAACCTAAAAACAAAATTCTATACTAAATTATGGACCCATTTATAAACCTGACATAATTTTGGGCCTACTGAATCAGGTGGTCGGATTAAATCTATATACACCTAATTTACAAATTATATACAATATTATACATTAGCGGAAAGAATATTGTCATTATAACAAATCCTAACTATTTAGACGACCACCATTGGCGATGTAATCTAGCTAATAGTAACCTACACTTCTGAATAATCAAGACCAGCTTGTTTGTCAAAAGTAAGAATTTATTTACTAAATTATGGTATTTCAATTGATAGTTTTATAAATGTTATTTATTAGCATTGAAGCAAGCATGATTGTAAAGAAACGTGAGAAAAATACAATTTAAACAAGTGAATCAAAATTAAAGTAAATATTTAAAGTTTAGCATTTCTAAAACCTAAGTCCCTAACTGAGCTAAATAGATAGAAATTAAAGTAAAGTTCTTTGAGGATTCTTACGTGCTCCACGCAATGTCCGACAGCACTTCACCCTCATCGGAAAGTCAGAAAGCAGCAGCCAGCCCATCCATAGGGGCATGACTTTTTATACCTTTCTACTCTAACTAAACTACGCAAAGGAAAGTTTTCAGAAATCTTCGACGTCCCATTGGCTGAGAGTGACAAGTGACATGTCACCCACATTTCAAATCTTCCATTAGGTCACTTTTCTTAAGGACCATTGTCCTTTCCGAATGCAACCAGGAGCTTCCTAGGTTTGCAACAAATGTACAATAATGTTCTCATTGCTTCCAATTGACTTCCGCGGATGCCAAGTTAAGGGCTGACAAAATGTTCTTTTTCGACCTTGGCCATGTCCGACAGAATGATGATAGCACGTCAGTTTTTGCTTTGTGAATGCAGCTTTTGACGAACACTTTATTTCAGAATGGGCGTCCCGTGACTTTTGCAGAAGTAAAATTCAGCTCTTAGCAACTTGAGCAAACTAGGCCCAAAAGCAGGCAACTTATGCTTTCTAGTATAAAACAAACACAAGAAAAGTATTAATGTAAGAAATAATGTAGATTCTGTATCCACCCCAGGATTTACTAATTAATTAACCCACCCGATTAATCAAATGTTACCTAGCAAATGCAAACAAATAAAGCAGCGTTTATATCTACCAGTCTTCATTAATCCATGAGACTTATGTGCACCTAGAATAGTAGAAATGACATCACACAGACAAGGAAAAGCAAAACAAGCACATGCTTCTTTTAAGTTTGCAGCAGTTAATAGTGACAAAAATGAAAACAATAAATTATTTTATTATTTTGCACGAACAAAAAGATGCAACAATTATGCACGTTTATGAGCACACATGTTAGTCCCCCCATGTGTAAAATTTAATCTAAGTTGTATTAGCACGACATATCACAAATCATTAATATTATTATTCATGTTATGGAAATGTGACTTCACGAGTTTAAACAAAATTTTGTTTTCTATCTCGCTCCATCAACTCCCTCATCTGGTGATTAACAAATCACCACACCAGCACCCAAAAATTTTGGTAATTTAAACTTCCGAGAAATCGATTCAAATTCATTTGTATCAGTAATCCTAAAAGTCTGTTTCTGCATAATCTTTGGAATTAGCATAACGCTCTCTATGTAACTCCTGTAATTCGATCTCCCTTTCTTCTTCTTTTCTAAGTTTATAGATTCTTTTCTTCTCTTTCAACTGTTTCTTTCTTTTATGTAACAAACAACCTATTTTGGTTAAAATAAAAATGAATACTATTATAATCAAAGGTGCCAAAATCTTGCCAAGAATTGAACTTCCGATATCATGAAGCCAGTTTTTAATTGCTTGAAACCTTTTTGAAAGTTTCCCTGTAAAATCTTCTTCTTCTAAAGGAATTATCTCTGAATGCATTTGTGTAATATTCTTGATATACATTTCAATATTCTTACTTTCGTCGGGTATATATGTGCAACAATGTTGTACATGTAAAATGCCACAGACTCCTCCCTCTTTTGCTAGGAGTATGTCTAAAGCAAGGCGATCTTGAATTACCATGGATCTAATTGCAATAACTTCAACATTCACTAATTGGAACCCATCAGCTGTGTCAGTTGATAATCTATCAACTATAGTGGACAATTTTCTGATTCTCCCTGCATTTAAGGTTATACCAACAAAAGGTATTACTGCTTGAAAAATATCTCCCAGAACTTCAGTAAAAGTTTCTCTTTTAACTCTATTTACATAATTATGAATTTTAAACAATCCTTCTGAATCTCTGTCAACATGAAACACTTTAGGAAAAACAATTCCCACATAACAAGTTCCATACCAGTGGTCTGGAAGGTTGTAGTAGGCTTTGTCACCACAAACAAAATAAATCCCAGGAAAGATTGGATCCTTTCCACCTTTGAATCCCCAACCTCCCAAAATCTGATAAGTATCTTCACAGTTACTTGCACCTACAAAGTAATTATCAAAAAGTGTGTTATCTCTCCTAATGCAAAGCTTTCCACTAACTGGTTTGTCTATGTGAATTGCAATATTTTCAAGCATTTTGCCATTTAACTTTTCATCCTCTTTTTGCCAGAATCTAGACTTAGTCTGCTTGACTAATTCATTCCTCTTATAAATTGCTCTTCTCTCCTCAACCATATTCAAAAATTTCTTTCCTTCAGCACTTAATTTGCAAGTTAGATTATTTTTATAAGCATATTCATAAGTAAGTTCGTTAGTAACAAGGAAAAATTCTCTCATTTGCTTTGCTTTCTTATGCTTATTTAAAGCATTTTCAATCTTAATATTTGCAAAAATCTCGTCATAATCTGAATAGTAATATTCTAAACGTCCAGTTTGATAAAATAAGCTAGTTAACACACTACATGTTACACCATAAGTGAGCGGAAGCATATTATATGTTACTCCCTCAGAAACAGAAGCAGGTAACTTAACGCAGACGTAGCAGTCTTTTGCATCCATTACCTTAACATATTCACTCAATAGCTTTGTGAATGTATTACTTGAAAAATCACTAATTGATTTATCTTGATGAATGTTAGGCTGATGATCAATAACTTTTGCAGACGCACTATGTTTAGTTTGGCTAACCAGAGCTTTGCTTGTTATGTTAACTTTGTGTAATTCTCTATTCATCTCCAAAGGGATAATCACAGCTAAAACTAACCAGAGCAGAACTAAAATGAGCAGACACACCAGAGTCATCTTACAGCATCTCTTAAAAACAGAATACTTTGAAGTGCTCTCCTTAACATAAGGCATTTTTGGTTAGTTTAGCTTCAAAATAAAATAAAATAAAACAAAATTTTTAAAATCTAAATGTATATTTACACCCCCCTTTTAAAATATTTTTTTTTTTTTTTTTTTTTAAACCCTAAACAAGATTTCTTCGACCTTATGTCATACATAAGTTTTCTTCAACTAAACAGTTTTTCTTCGACCTTGTGTCAACTAACAAATTTTCTTCAGCCTTTTGCCAATTTAATATTTCTGTACTTCAATCATTGTCACTAATTTCTTGGACTTCGTCTTCTTCTTCACTACTACCATATATGTCAATAACGGGTGGAATTACTAAATAAGTCCACTCAGGTGACTTGTATTTTTGGTTTGGTCTTACTATTCTTTTTCCTTTTCTCGACACTACTTCAATTTTCCTTCCAACTCCAACTTCTTTTCCAGGACTCTTTTGACTACTGATTTCTTCAACTTGTTCTTTTGGTTTCTTGATCAATCTAACTCTCAATCTTCCACCAGGCCAGTAGTCTGCTTTTCTCACGTACTTCTTCTTTGGTTCAGAATTATTTGATTCTGACTTCCAAGTCCTTTTCTTTCTGTTTTCACTTTCACCATCCACGTCACTTTCTTCAGTTTCGTAGTCTGAAATTTCAATTGACTCAGGAACTTCTCTATTCGGCAATTTCACTCCTTCAGGAACTTCACTTTGTTTTCCATCACTGGTACTCGGTAATTCGTCTTCTTCCTCTTCTTCAATTACCCCCAACTTCCCAGATTTTGGATTTCCGTTCCTTACTCCAGAGCTTGTTCTCTGCCTTTCGATACTCTCCTGGTCTAAAACTTCTTTTTGTTCTGCTTCTTTGTCTTCGATAGAGACAACCGAATCCTCAGTTATCTTTCCCTTTAACAGATTCTCTTCACCTTCAGAATCTATTTCAATGATTTCCAAGTCTTTTCTTGTCAATTTTCCATTTACTGGTACAGTTTCCAGATGTCGACTTTCTTGTCGATCTTCAAATTCTGGATTTATTTCACCTTCTGTTTTGCCTTCTGCTTCAGAATCGGAATCATCTGTGGTATCACTTTCAACATCAGAACTTTCAGGAGTTGGTACTGGAATAGTATGACTAGGATGAATCCAACGTTTCAATCCTCTGCACTTTACAGCATTAGTAGTGATCAAAATTATCTGCCTAGGCTTCTGCCATCTAGGAGCTAGACAATTCCTTCTCCGATGTACTTTCGTTCTGACCCAATCGCCAGGTCTCAGATCATGTGTCAAAACCTTTTCATTTGATTTTGCTTCAGTTCCCACCTGATTAGACACAGAAGTTACCATATCAGATAACCTTTTACAGTAATCCAAAATAGCACTGTCATTTATGCTCAACAGTTTACCTACAGGTACAAAAGCTTGCCTCATAACTCTTCCCATTAAAATTTCATGAGGACTCAAACCTGTCTTTTTATCTGGTGTACTTCTTAATGACATTAAAACAAGTGGAAGAGCATCAGTCCACTTTACACCTGTTTCAAGACACATTTTTCCAATTCTGTTTTTAATTGTTCCATTAATTTGTTCAACCACTCCTGATGCCTCTGGTCTGTATGCACAGTGTATTTTCTGCTCAATGCTCAAAGCTTCGCAAATTAACTTCATCAGTTTGTTATCAAAATGGCTTCCTCCATCACTCTCAATAGTGACTGGAAAACCGTACCTTGGGATGATTTCTCTGAGCATTAGTTTTGCTACTGTAATTGAATCACAATGTCGTGTAGGGAAAGCCTCTACCCATCTTGAAAACAAGCAAACAATTACAAGCACATATTTCAAACAATTGTGTAAGGGCATTTCGATGAAATCCATTTGTAACCTGGTAAAGGGACCACCCTCTCGACCAATTATTCCTGTCCCCACCACTGATTTTCTGTTTGGATTCATTTGTTGGCATGACAAACACCTTTGACAAAAAGATTCTGCAATAGTTCTGAACTTAGTATTGAACCATGTTTCTCTGAAAAGTCTAACCATAGAATCTCTTCCCAGATGTGCTGGACCATGATAAATCTGGCCATGTCAGCAATCAAGCAATTTGGTAAGACTACTCTGCCATCTTTGTAAACCCACACTCCATCTTCTTCACGTGGTCTACAATCTGATCTTAACCACAAGTCTTTTTCTTCATCATCTGCTTCATTTTGTAAATCTCTAATCTCATGCCATGTTTCTACAACTGTTGTTAGCATTAATGAATTTGAATCAGTTTCTTTACTCCTCTCCCGATTGTAAGAATAATTTTTTCTTGCGCAGTATTTAGCTGTTTCATCTGCGAAGGCATTGCCCTTGGAAATATAATCAATTCCTCTAGTGTGCGCTGCACACTTAACAATGGCGATTTCTTTCGGCAATTGTATTGCTTCAATTAATCTCCTAATGAAAACTGCATTTTTAATTGGTGATCCTGTTGATGTCATGTACCCTCTCTGTGACCAGAGTTGTCCATAATCATGCACAACTCCATACCCATAGTGACTATCAGTAATGATGGTAACTCTTATATCTTTTGATATTTCACATGCACGTATCAAAGCAATTAATTCAGCCACTTGTGCTGAACGAACTCCTTCAAGACATGATGCTTCTTCGACATCCTTAACTGTACAAACTGAATATGAAGCTTTTAAGACACCTCCTTCGGATCTTAAGCATGAGCCATCTACAAAGTAGACAAAATCCGATTCAGATAAAGGTCTGTCTTTGATGTCTTTTCTTGGTTTAGTGCAGAATTCCATGACATCTAAACATTCATGTTCTGTTTCAATGTCATCAACAATTTCAGAATCAGGCAGTAATGTAGAAGGATTCAGATTCAAACATCTTGAAATCGAAACATTATCTGCTCCTAGTATGATTTTCTCATACTTTGTCAATCTGCTACTTGTTAAATGCTGAGTCTTACCTCTTGTCAGTAATATTTCTACTGAATGAGGCACAAAAACTTTCACAGGAAATCCCATAATGATCCCCTCACTTTGTTCGAGACTAATACTTGTAGCTGCAACTGCTTTTAAGCAACCTGGTAATGCTTTTGCAATTGGATCAAGAACTGCAGAGAAGTATGCAATAGGTTTCTTTAAATTTCCGTGTCTCTGAATCAACACAGATAATGCACATCCTTCTCTCTCACTGCAATACAGTTCAAAATCTTTCTCATAATTTGGCATACCTAAAGCAGGAGCTTGACATAAACTCTTTTTCAGGTTTTCAAAAGAATCCATCTCAGCATCATTGAGAATAATTGGATCTTTTACATCTGACTTTGTCAGTCTTTGTAGTGGTTTTGCAATTACTGAAAATCCACTTATCCATTGTCGACAGTAACCAACCATTCCCAAGAACATTCTAACCTGTCTTTGTGTTCTTGGTGGTAACATTGCTTGAATCATTTTTATTCTCTCTATTGTTACTTGTCTTTTTCCCTTTGCAATTCTGTGACCAAGATATTTTATTTCTTGTTTGCAAAACTGTAGTTTTGCTGGGGACACTTTATGTCCTTCTTCTGCAAGGCGATTTAACAGAATTATTGTGTCTGTCACACAATTTTCTCTTGTCTTTGCAGCTATTAACAGATCATCAATATACTGCACTAACGTTGACCTACCAGGTAAGTCTAGGTCTTCTAATGATCTTTTTAACAGTTCATTAAAGATTGAAGGACTTTCTGTATAGCCCTGTGGGATTCTTGACCATCCGAGGGTCTTACCTTGGAATCTGAAAGCAAAGATTTCATAACTGTCTGGATGTATGGGAACAGTAAAGAATGCATTGCAAAGATCAATGACTGTATACCATTCAGCATCATGTGGAATCTGATATAGAATTACTGCTGGATTTGGAACCACAGGACAACATGGAACGACAATTTGATTAACCTTTCTCAAATCTTGTACGATTCTAAATGTTCCATTAGACTTTTTAACTCCCATAATTGGTGAATTACAAGGACTACTCTCCATTTCTTTTAATACACCTTGTTTGATTAATTTTTCAATTATAGGTGTAATACCTTCAATTGTTTCTGCTTTCATTTTATACTGTGGAATGTTTGGAAATTCTATTCCCTGTTTCAATGTAATTTTTACTGGATCTACATTTTTCATTAGACCCATCTCGTTCCCAGTAAAATCCCATATATCAGATTTCACTGTTTCTTTGAGCTCTTCAGGTAAATCCTTTTCTTCAAATGCAGGAAACAATTTTGTTTCTTCTGCTTCCATCATCATCATTGTCATTCTGTATAAACCATCTTCCTCCATTGTTTGTAACTCAACTCCATCAGGAGAACAATATATTCTGCAATTCATTTTACATAGGATGTCTCTGCCCAATAGATTCACTGGACTACTATTACAAACCACAAATCTGTGTTTGTCTCTGTAATTTCCAATTTCAACTGGTACTGGATCAGTTAAGTCAGTTTTAATTTGCTGATTACTTACTCCAACAACTTGGATGGTATCCCGAGAGAGAGGTAGGTTTTCAATTTCCACTGATCTAACAGTAGAACGGGTAGCACCAGTGTCCACTAGAAAAGTGATGTCTACATCATTAACTTTCCCGTTTACAAAAGGACCAGACTGGTCAACCTCAAGAGTGGCTCCAACAACACACTCTTCCTCCTCTCTCGGGCACCGTCAGCAATAATCATCAGAATCGCTGTCTTGACTTTCTGCTAATAAAAACTGTTGTGAAGCATTTTGCATTTGTACTCTTTGCTGCTTTTGCTGTTTTTGCTGTTTTATTACCTGTTCACTTCCCTGAAATCCCACGTTTGGATTATATTTTTGGACTCCCCCACAATTCGGAAAAGGTGGTTGTGGCAATTGATCTTGATGATTATTCACCTGTTGCTGTTGCTGTTGCTGCAACTGTCGCTGAATGTTTAATTCGTTTAACCCCTGTTGCATCTGTAGCTGTCGCTGCAGGTCAACACCATTCTGCATCTGTGGATTCAATAAGGGATTCTTTAAGTTTTTAGGAGGATGAGGACACTCGTCTCTCCAATGTCCAATTTCGCCACAATTAAAACAAGGTAATCTTTGTTTCAACTCCTCAATCTTTGGGCTAAATTTCTTTGGGAAATTATTACTTTTAAACTTTCCTTGTATCTGGTTTGTATTTCCAGTTTGAACAAAATTAGTGTTCTTATTACCCATGCTGGCAATCTGTTGCTCAGCCACTTTTACCTGAGCCCACATGGCTTTTTCCTTGAGCTTCTTCTGTTTTACTTCTATTTCATCACTACAGTACTTAGCCTTTCTTAGAATATCATCTACAGAAAGTGATTGCCATCCTACAATGCTATTTCTGATCATTTCTCCGATTTCAGGTTTTAGTCCATAAACAAATCTATAGACAAAATGACTCATATCCTTTTCATCTAGTTTTTCATAACCACTGTATTGTTTAAAGATTAACAGTAGTCTTTCATAAAAAGAATGAACTGATTCTTTTGTTTCCTGTTCTGTCCTTTCTATTTTAACCCAATTGACTTCTTTGGGTGGAATTTTGTTTTTCATCCAAACAATCACCTTTTCATAAAAATCCATTACAAGAGGATTTGGAGCACCTGTTTCTTTGATTCGCTCAGGTTCTGTTTTTGGCCAACTAATCGATATTTTGCATTCTGTCCAAAGATCTGATGGAACGACAATGTCAAAAAATCCATCTAAATCAATCCACAGAACTTTTGACACTTTGATAAATCTATCTACTTGTCTGTACCATTCCACAGGTTTTTCCCTCAATTTTGGAAAGTCATTCGTAAACAACAGAATGTCCTGTCTCGACCAAGGGACATGAACATATCCTCCACCTGCAATTTCTCTCATTGGAAATTGTTTTGACAATTTTTCCAATCTTTCATCTTCCTTCTTTTTCGTCCATTTTACTCTCCACTTATTCAGTTCTCCTAGCTTTTTGATATAAACAATCAAATCTTTTATATGTACTATTCTTCCCATAGAGTTCAAACTCTCAATGTCACTTTCTGAAAAGTCTAATCTGTAATGTTTCGCAAAATTCTTTTGTTTGCTCACATCGATTTCAAGTTCCGCTGCTAGATCCTCTAGTTGATCATATTTATTTTTTGTTTTCCACTGAATGCTTTTGCAAATGAACAGTAGTTCATCATCTCGATAGTAATTTAAACTATCTGGACCGATTGTTCCGATTATTAATTCTTCGATATTCGCTTTTAATTTGGCCACATCAAGTTTTGGTGTGGTTACCCTGACTTCAGGACTCCCTATATCTGATATAGCACCCATTGGTGTTTTCGGAGATAAATCCTCATTAAAGGTTAAATCAGGCATTCTTGATTTAGAAGAGTTTATTTCAGATAAGTCTGAATACAATTTTTCAGCAACCTTTTGAATTTCTGCATTTAAAGGAATAGTTAATCCTGTCTTGTTTGTTTCTTTTTGGTCAAATACAGGCTGAACAGGACCAATTGTTACTGGAACTGTCACAGCTTCCATGCCTTTTGTCATTCTTTTTATTAATTCTTCTTTAGATCTTAAATATTCATTATAATCGACATCTTCAACATTTCTTGCCTCTCTTGTATAATCTTTTGGAGCTTCTCTTGCCCTTGGAGCCATTGTAAAATGTCTACCTTCATTTCGAGCATTATCAAATTCTGGTCTTCTAGGAGTTTCAATGATTTCACAATTATTTGGATAAAGTTTAGGAGCTTCATTAATTGGAGGTGCACTCGGTGAAGTTTCAGTAGAAACCACCGGAGTAGACCATGATCTAGGAGGTCTCAGAGGTTGATTCTTTCTAGCTGTAGTGTATATTTCTTCCATAACTGCATCTTCAGATTCACTTTCTAAAGATTTCCCAGCAGGAGTACCCATAACCATTTCCTGAATTAAATACAATCCTTCACTCATATTTCCCTGTCTCCACATTCGCAATCTATCTTCATGAGTTTCTCTTCTCCAAGGTGGATTTTTAGAAGGTCTTTTAATTCCACTAGCTTCTCTTTGTAACTGATACATCTCATCTTCCCACTCAACTAAAGCTTCAAATTGAGTTGGTCTCGGTTTTGGAATAAGACCATTCATTTTCTCTCGTAAATTTCTCAAAACTTTTACGTTAAATGAACCATCATCAGGCCAAGTTAAAACACCGTCGTTCTTAGTATAGCGTTTCCAACTATCAAACCATAAGACAGTATGATATCCATATTCACCTTCCATGTACGCTGCAGGTGTTTTATACTTATGAAGTAGTTTACCACCTCGCGTTTCAATTTTCTTGTCAGGTGAAAATAAATTTTTAAATTTCTGAAATAATGTTGGTTTTTTCTCAACATGTTTAAAATGATAACTCATTTTTAAGAGTTAATTCTAATTCACAAATTCGTTCGTAAAATATTTCCGGGATGCTCCGCAAAACAACCAATCCGTACGCGAAACACACCGACAAGCCAATGACAGTTGAGCTACGTCACTTTTCTGCTCAACCAATAAAATTGGAGTTTTCCTAAAGAACCAATTAGCTTACTGATCGTCAGAGACTCAAGAGCCAATCAGAGTATAGTTCGTGACGTAGGTCACCCAATCCCAGCGCGGCTCTGTGACGTACACAGCAGCTGCGGTTTCTCGTTTCTCACTCCTGGCGCTTACCCCTCCTTCACAAAATCTTTTCACAGCGCCATTTTAAGAACACTTTTCAGTGTAAATTAATTCTTAACAATGACTATAAGGACATCATCTGTTCGTTTCACTATTTAGGATAGTTTACATACATTCAAGTATCCACACTTCGGAATAGACGGCGCTATTCACACTAAGGATAATATTCAATTGTCAGTAGAGTAACCCTTACCCCACCCTTCTAACACGTATAATTATGAACTCGCTTTCCTCTGAACGCACTGCGAAGTGACAGTTCTAAGAGTTCCACTTGAACATAAAATACAAATCAAACTCACACTTTCACACTGAAAATTCCCTAATTTCAAACACACATGAAATCCGTACAGGACTCTCACCTGTTTATAGAATTCATGCACCGTTAGCAAAATAACGACGTTATCCGTACAGGGCTCTCACCTGTTTATAGATATGAAACATGTACCCGTACAGGACTCTAACCTGTTTATAGATAATCATGCACCGACGCTACTTTACCCTTCACTCAAGCTCGGATATAACTAATACTCTTATCACAGTGAGTTTTATGGAAGGCGCTTTGTCCCTATTCTCATGCTGCTTTAATTTCTTAAAAAACCCTCACTATACAAGATTCACACCTAGCCCTAAAACTGTGCTGCTCGGCGACAACACTATGGTACACGGCGATACCTCTTGTGATACTCGGCGATATCACTACAAACAGAACAGATGGCTTGCGTGACTAATTTCTCGCCACACAATCTATACCGGTATAGCTTACAGATAGCACGAAAAACGAACTCAACATGTGTTAAAACATCGATCCTATTTCCATACCATAACACTTTAGTAACCCTTAGCAACCAACATATTACCTTGGTTACCCTTAGCAACCATCAATTTCTGCTACCAGAGAATTGATCCAGCGGCCTATAGAAAATATATCATAAACAACGCTACTCAACTTCATAACCTAAAAACAAAATTCTATACTAAATTATGGACCCATTTATAAACCTGACATAATTTTGGGCCTACTGAATCAGGTGGTCGGATTAAATCTATATACACCTAATTTACAAATTATATACAATATTATACATTAGCGGAAAGAATATTGTCATTATAACAAATCCTAACTATTTAGACGATCACCATTGGCGATGTAATCTAGCTAATAGTAACCTACACTTCTGAATAATCAAGACCAGCTTGTTTGTCAAAAGTAAGAATTTATTTACTAAATTATGGTATTTCAATTGATAGTTTTATAAATGTTATTTATTAGCATTGAAGCAAGCATGATTGTAAAGAAACGTGAGAAAAATACAATTTAAACAAGTGAATCAAAATTAAAGTAAATATTTAAAGTTTAGCATTTCTAAAACCTAAGTCCCTAACTGAGCTAAATAGATAGAAATTAAAGTAAAGTTCTTTGAGGATTCTTACGTGCTCCACGCAATGTCCGACAGCACTTCACCCTCATCGGAAAGTCAGAAAGCAGCAGCCAGCCCATCCATAGGGGCATGACTTTTTATACCTTTCTACTCTAACTAAACTACGCAAAGGAAAGTTTTCAGAAATCTTCGACGTCCCATTGGCTGAGAGTGACAAGTGACATGTCACCCACATTTCAAATCTTCCATTAGGTCACTTTTCTTAAGGACCATTGTCCTTTCCGAATGCAACCAGGAGCTTCCTGGGTTTGCAACAAATGTACAATAATGTTCTCATTGCTTCCAATTGACTTCCGCGGATGCCAAGTTAAGGGCTGACAAAATGTTCTTTTTCGACCTTGGCCATGTCCGACAGAATGATGATAGCACGTCAGTTTTTGCTTTGTGAATGCAGCTTTTGACAAACACTTTATTTCAGAATGGGCGTCCCGTGACTTTTGCAGAAGTAAAATTCAGCTCTTAGCAACTTGAGCAAACTAGGCCCAAAAGCAGGCAACTTATGCTTTCTAGTATAAAACAAACACAAGAAAAGTATTAATGTAAGAAATAATGTAGATTCTGTATCCACCCCAGGATTTACTAATTAATTAACCCACCCGATTAATCAAATGTTACCTAGCAAATGCAAACAAATAAAGCAGCGTTTATATCTACCAGTCTTCATTAATCCATGAGACTTATGTGCACCTAGAATAGTAGAAATGACATCACACAGACAAGGAAAAGCAAAACAAGCACATGCTTCTTTTAAGTTTGCAGCAGTTAATAGTGACAAAAATGAAAACAATAAATTATTTTATTATTTTGCACGAACAAAAAGATGCAACAATTATGCACGTTTATGAGCACACATGTTAGTCCCCCCATGTGTAAAATTTAATCTAAGTTGTATTAGCACGACATATCACAAATCATTAATATTATTATTCATGTTATGGAAATGTGACTTCACGAGTTTAAACAAAATTTTGTTTTCTATCTCGCTCCATCACTATCGCTCAAGGTCCCCTGCATCGGAGTCTCTAGGACATACAAGACGCCCACAGAAAATCATTCTGTCACCTGGGCCTCCCTTTGCTGGGACTGCACATACCACCCCTCCTAGTGCTCTATCAGGGAAAACCCGGGGGACTGGTGGGTCCATGAGGCGATGCAGAATAACATTATATTCTGCTCTCTTTGGGTGGGCCCACTGCCTGGCACTGCCACTGCATCCTGGATACCAGCTGGCTGAGTGCGCCCAACTATGGGATGGAGGGGTGCCAGTTGGGCGCCAGACCGATGAGACTATCGATCTTGCTGGCCCGGAGCCACTGTCAGATGCTCTTCCCTGATTACACTCTATTGGTTCAACGCCGCAGAGCGTCCTTCCTGGGGATGAAGAGAATACTGTGACAAGCTCGTCTGAGCTACTAACTACTATTCCCGGCCAACCTAAAAGTATAGGTTAATAACTCCAGTTAACATTTTCACTGAGCCAGCAGATGCAAGGGACTGGGCCGAACAATGCTTGTTGAATCCGCAACTCTGCCCTCACTGTCGCCTCGTCCCCAAACAGACAGATTTTAGCGGAGCGGCAAAAACAAGAATTAGGACAATGGAGTCAAAAAAGTTCACGGTGCCGACCCCCTCACCAAAGCAGGCTAAGGAGGAACAGATTAAAGCACTGTCAACAGTGACCACATTATGTGCAGAACAACATTCTCCACTCCCTAAGGCCCTCGATGACATACCTCAGAGATAGGCTCGAGCACATGACAAGCAGTATAATACCAGAAGTCCTACCAGATGTAACCCCCCCAAATGGGTGATGCTATGATCTCAAAGACCCTCAAGATGAGTACCTGACACCAAAAAGCCCAACACCACATTCTTAGCATGCCTGAATCATGCCTTGATGCAACGGGTCAACAAGCCCACTCTAGACACGCCATAGACAGTTGGGCCATGTTTGGCTGTGACACCATTGCTACCCCCGCACCACTCTCCTGGGCAGCAGCCCTACCTACTGATGCACAATCAGGGGAACCCTATCTATGGGACTGTTTGATAGCTGTTTGGGCGGCCATGGGTTTTGCGACTGCACTACATTGGGATTTGAGGGTACTGTTTAGATTGCTAGTAAAGGTACATACCCACACACTAATTCATGCAGAGCTCATAATGGGAGACACCTTCCACTCCATACCCCTTCCCTCTATGCAGACAAAAAAGCTAGGCTATGCATACTAACGTGGTTTGTCCATGGCATGGGCAGTGGCGTAACGAAACTTGAGGGGGCCCCCCTGCAAAGCTCATGGAATGGCCCCCCCCGCAGCCTGGCCCACCACCTACAGTATATCATCTCGACAACTCAGTCCAACAATTCCTCAGATTAAACTCACAAGTGGTAGAAGTACCGCGTTTATAACAGATAGGTATATATTCACATTGCTCCTCGTAGAATGCTCGGAGGCATGTGATAAAGGAAGCTCTAAGTTTTGGAGGGTGAATGGCCAAACTGCCGGAATTTCTTCCAGGAATAACTAATACATGACTGAGACATACGTGAGAAATGAGAGCACAGCAAACATTATATCAGCCAAATTTAATGCCACATTAAAGACTTTAAAATGTCATTGATGACGTAAAATAGGATTTAGTACGACAATGATCAACTAAAGTGGATAAATAAATTAAATCGGTAAGTGAATTAAGGAAACATTGCCTATTACAGGGATCATGATGTTCATCAATATATACTGACTCCGTTAGAGCCCGGATGTGAGATTAGATAATCACCAGTAGAAATACTAAAATCTATATATAGTTTGGAAAGGCTTTCATTTTGCTTATAGATTGATCTATTGATTTTATAGTATATGCGGGCAAATTTCCTTCAGGTGTAAGACCGGCATGAGATGAAGAGTGGGTGAAGTATGTACCGCCCTACAATATGTTTTACTTTTATTGCCGGCCGGGCCCCAGCCGCCCCACCATGATGCCCTCCCTGTTTCCAAATTATCTGATTACCACCCACTGAAACTCTGATGGTCCTTAGGGGTGGGACAAGGTGAATGATCATTCATAGTCAAGGGCCCTTGCTGATCAAGAGCTTACCAGAGCAAATCAAGGACTGGATTCAAAAGCGGAACCCACTGAGGAAACGTGTAGGACCGAGGTGACAGTACACATTTTTTATATAGCTCGCACATGCCATGGAAGATGTCGCAAGACATTTAACATCTGCTTCCCTTTGTGAGAAGAGGGAAGCGTAATGCAATGAGGGACATTTAAATCCCACTATCCCACATGCTACTCGAATAAGGAGAGCTGGCAATAGAAGCTTAATGGGGAACGACCCAAGACTATTTCTTTGGTAATTCCAAAGAACTGGTGTAAAAACCACACACTTGCAGGCACAATTGCCCTGGCAACAATCAATGAATATGGGTGAGCAACAGCCAGCGAGAGCAATATGGCCGCATTATGAGGATGCTCACACTTATGCAGGCGAGGGCGGGAACATTTTTAATCATGTCATTGCTGTGCCAATATCGGACACTTTTGTGTGACCATTTTGGAGTCAAATGCTACACATTTGTCTTTTGTATTTTTATTCACCCCTAGCCATGCACCAGTCGTAACCCATCCATCCTTACCCATCCAACTAAACCACCCAAATGCCCCATCCACCCACCCACTTATCCAACCCCATCTATTCATCCATCCAAACCCTTTACCCATCAAACTAGCAAAACCCATCCATCTATTCACCCACCCAGCCATTCAGCCAACCTAACACATCAACCCAACCATTCAATCATCCCCACCCATCCATCCTCTTGCATCGAAACACATATCAAACAAAGACCTCTGTCCATATTACCATCTATTTATTCACTCGTCTACCCACCCATCTCTCTAGATACAAGCTGTGAGCAAAGTATAAGCCTTTCGCAGGCACAATAGAAAACTGGGAGCCTAGTTTTTATTCCACCCCAGGCCTGATTCTTCTACTACACACACACACCCTGCCTCTTAGCTCTCAGCTGGGATTATTTTCATCAAGATTCCTGCTTTTATCACTGCTGCAGTGATATCCTTCTTTTCCTGCTTCTTTCTCCGTTGTCTGCCTTAATCTCTATTACACTAGGTCAATCTTTGGAAATGAAAAATAATTCTGGATGCCCAAATATTGAATGCCCGAGTCTACAACATGCATCCACCAGCACAAATTAAGCATGTTTGCCTGAGAAACGACGGACTCTGTCCCGACCCTCACAAGCTTTCAGAGACGCTGATCTTTTCAGAAAATGTCCCAGTTTTGAGACAGGCCAGCCAGCTGCTGATCTCTGCTTATTCTTAGGATTAGTATTACTTCCTTGGACTCTAGATCCCCCCTCCTCTACTATGTATGGGCCACAATCACAAATTCCTGAAAACAGGACCTGGTTTTGATGATTTTGTAACCCAAATTACACTTATCAATTGGGAAAATTGGACTATACCACCTGTGTAACTAGGGAAGTGTTTCTGCTTTCAAGGGGGGAGGCAAAGGCTTGAATAGTGTCCCACCATCGACAATCGAAGTGACATTACTCTACCCATTAGCTGCTATGTTGATGCAAAACCCCCCAAAATGAAAACTAGAAAAATATATTTGATCTGTTAAATGAGCATCTGTCCTTTCATGGCTAGTGTTCTGCAAACCTTCAAGAAGGTGTGACCCATGAAGTTTTCTTGCTGACATGCCCCGGACTGGCCCATCACGTCTTTGTGCCCACCACTACAGCTGTAGGCCCCTGTGGAGTATGTAGGGATGACCCGCTCTTTCTATAGGTCACAATGCCACAGGAATTGTCCATTAGCTGATGGATTTTATAGATCGCCAAAGGAAGAACCCCATAGCGGTCAACACTACTTTGGCCACCATACATCCCTGTTCGTGGCCAAGGCTGTCATACTCATCTGCAGCGAAACTGTTATGCGCTCTGAAGTGACACTGATAATCATCCAATGGGGTCTGGCAGTACACAGGACCATGTCTACGTCATATACACGTCATAGGAAGACCTGACAAACTGACCTACTGAAAAACTCTAAAAAATAATTAAAATTCTTCATTGTTGGATATAGACACAAAGATTTGACCAATACATCAAAGTCACTCACACAACACTCTGCAAGAACACCATTGATGTTAAAGAAAAGGACATGAAGGCCAACATAAACAATAAATAAAAAAACAATCCTTACACTACTGCCTAGGTGGGCGAAAGGCACTTTTAATTTTTTCACAACGAGGAACACAGCACATTACATGGGGCGATCCGACCACTTTCCAACATCACGGCATTCATTTAGTCAGTAGCACCACTTTACAGATAGAGCTGGCACTTTCATGTAACTACATTGGCTCTTCCCTGCTTGTATGGCCTGCAAAATCCCCACTGTCCTCAATGAATTAACGGTGACATGATAACAGCAGCTACAAACGCAGTAACTCATCCAATATACTACGAAGAATAAAGCAGCCAAATTACCGGCAATTCACAACCAAAACCCGTAACCGCACCAATGGGACAGTGATAGCAGTTCGAATCCACAGCTACATTACATTTAAAGGGACACCGCCTGCTTCACCCCTTCAAGCACTTACATTGGCAATTAGCCGGGTTTGGTGGCTCAGTGGACTTACGCTTCCACTGCAGGGTGCTGTGTTCGACCTCATGGTCAGAGGTTCAAATCCCAGTGGGTCCACTTAGCCTTTCATTCATCTGAGATCGATCGAATGAGTACCATTGAGTTGGGTAATAAAAATCATCTGTTATTCAGCACCAAGATACCTCTGGGTGAACGTTCGCTTTACAAATACACGTTGTGTTGTAGTAGCAGCACTTAGCATCTAGAACGGTGCATCATGTTTAAAGGGACAGTGTGCGCTTGACGCTTAGCACACTTTTAACGGAACACCCCGGGCACGTCTCTACATACCTGCAATGCTTTCTACGGACCGGCAGAAGCACTTTTCCGAAGAATTTGATTACATTTAGTTGGGCAGAGGCAGAGCCAGCAGTCTCAGCAGACATCCGTCACTGCAGATGGGCAGTACATATGATGCACATCTCTGCGAGTCTGCTGCACGTGTGGTGGAATAGTGAAAACACAAACAGATCTAAGAGCATCTTCTAGGACATGAAGTGGCACTTCTCAACGTAACTTTATGGGACAGTATCAATACATCCAACCGACTTCACAGCATTTCGTGGGACAGCATAGACCGATCCAATAGCATTTCACGGGACAGTACACAAACGTATCCCAGAACATTCCATAGGCACTACAAAGAGAACCTTGCACCACCAGACCTAAGATCATTCCACGGGGCAGTACAAACAGATCCCTAAGCATTCCACGGAGCAGTAGCACCAACAGAACTAACACCATTCCATGGGGCAGTAAAAGCAGATGCCTGAGCATTCCTCGTGGCATTTGCACCAACAGACCTAAGAGCATTCCACGAGGCAGTACAAACAGCTCCCTGAGCATTGCACTGGGCAGTGGCACTAACAGATCTAAAAGCATTCCATGGGGCAGAGCAAACAGATCCGTGAGCATTCCACAGGGCAGTAGCACTAACAGAACTAACACATTCCATCGGGCAGTACAAACATATCCCTTAGCATTCCAATAGGCAGTAGCACTAACAGATCTAAAAGCATTCCATGGGGCAGAACAAACACATCCCTGAGCATTCCATGGGGCAGAACAAACATATACCTGAGCATTCCATTGGGCAGTACAAACAAATCCCTGAGCATTCCATGGGGGTACAAACATATCCCTGAGCATTTTATGGGGCAGCACAACCAGTTCCCAGAACATTTCTTTGGACAGTATCAACAGATTCCAAAGAATTTCATGTGGTAGTACAAACCGATCCAAACAAATTAGAAAGTCCCAAACGTTTCAAGGGATAATATAGGCACACCCAAACAGATCTGAGACAATTTCATAGGACACAACCGCATTTCTAAAAAGACACACAGCATTCCAATGCGAAGTGCATACACAAATCAGACAGTACATACATAAATCCGTGCAGACATCGTAACATTTCATAGGCAATACATACAGGTCCTAAAGCATTTCATGGACAGTGGCGACACTTCTGAACAGTACCCCATAGTGCCTAAAAGGAGAGCGCAGCACTTCTCAAGGGACACCAGAGCGTTAAATGGACCGTACCAGCACTTCTGGCCAGATCACCACAAGGGACAGTGCCAGCCACGCAGAGATGTTTTAAGACATTGGCAAAGTGGGCTCTGGCCCAGGGCCCCAGCCTTTTTAGGGGGCTCCTTTTAGAGCCAGCTCTGTTATGTTTTACCCTGATGATCTTAAGTAATTCTTAAACACATTTTTTAAATAACGTTTTCCTTTCATTTATTTGGAATGTGGTTGATTGTTACGCCCCTGTCATGTTGAAATTGAAATGTCACTCATAATTACACTGAAATTATTAAAATGTCACACATCGCAATGTGAAACCTTGGCAGCTATGCTAAGTCTACCACGCACAGCACATTTGAACATCTCAAAATTCCATGCCACAGAACTCTACTATAAATAATTTAACCCTACAACATTCCATATCACATAATTGCAATCCTAAAAATTAAAAAAACATATTTCCACTTCACGCAATACCACATAATTCCACATCATATAATAACATTCCACACAACTTAATACCACTCCACACCACATAATTATACTCCACAACACAATTCAACTACACATAATTCCACTTCAACCTATATAATTATACTTCACACAACATATTTACATTCCACTCCGAAACACATAATTACCCTCCACAAACTACAACTCGGCAACATGCTGCATAATTCCACTCCGCAAAAATATACACCACATCATGCCACATAATTCCACACGTCACACAATTCATCCCCACACAATTCATCACACAACATAATTACACTACACATATTACCACTCAGTACCACGTAGCAACTTTCCTAATACCACTCAACATAATTTTCATTCAACAGCGCACACTTCCACGTCACACAATTCAACTCTACACATTTCCATTCCACACCACATAATTCAACAAACTACATAATTCAAACCAACAACACAATTACACAACACACCACATACATCTAATCTACACCACAAAATTCCACATCATGCTACAATATTTAACAGCACACCACATAAGTAAACACCACTACACTCCACAGCACACAATACCATTGCAGATAATCTCTCTCCAAGACACACAATCCCACTCCTTGATATACAATCCCACTCCACATAATTTCAGTACACTTAATACCACACAATTACTTTCCACATAATTATACTACACACCATGCCACATTATTTCCCTACACAGATCCAATCCGCACAACACAATTCCATAGCTAACTATTCCAATCCAAACCATATATGACTTGCATATATGCAAATGCATATATTGCAAAACCATATATTGCTTGTTTACGTTCCAATGCCTCCCAGCAGATCCTGTTCCTGGAGGAAGCTGCAATCCTTCTCCGGACCCTGTCAGCTCTCCTCTGTGCCGCCCCATCCAATGCTTCTCATAGGCTGTGCCATGTGGAGAATTCTCTTTCTGAGGGCCCCCACCCCTATCCTTGTCAGGGTCCTGAGCAGTGCCGCGCCCTGTGGTGAATGCTGTCTCTGGGACCCCCACCCCCTTCCTTCTCAGGGTCTGACTCCTGAGCAGTTCCCTGCCTTGTGGTGAATGATGTCTCTGGGACCCCCACCCTTCTCAGGGTCCTGAGCAGTACCCTGCCCTGTGGTGACTGCTGTCACTGGGGCCCCCACCTTTCACAGGGTCTGATTCCTGAGCAGTTCCCTGCCCTGTGGGGAATACTGTCTCTGGGCCCCCACCCTTCTCAGGGTCCTGAGCAGTGCCCTGCCTTGTGGGGAATGCTGTCTCTGGGGCCCCCACCCTTCTCAGGGTCCTGAGCAGTTCCCTGCCCTGTGGTGAATGCTGTCTCTGGGGCCCCCACCCCCTTCCTTCTCAGGGTCTGACTCCTGAGCAGTTCCCTGTCCTGTGGTGAATGCTGTCTCTGGGGCCCACACCCTACTCAGGGTCCAGAGCAGTGCCCTGCCCTGTGGGGAATGCTGTCTCTGGGCCCCCACCCTTCTCAGGGTCCTGAGCAGTTGTCTGCCCTGTGGTGAATGCTGTCTCTGGGGCCCGCACCCTTCTCAGGGTCCAGAGCAGTGCCCTGCCCTGTGGGGAATGCTGTCTCTGGGCCCCCACCCTTCTCAGGATCCTGAGCAGTGCCCTGCCTTGTGGGGAATGCTGTCTCTGGGTCCCCACCCTTCTCAGGGTCCTGAGCAGTTGTCTGCCCTGTGGTGAATGCTGTCTCTGGGGCCCGCACCCTTCTCAGGGTCCAGAGCAGTGCCCTGCCCTGTGGGGAATGCTGTCTCTGGGCCCCCACCCTTCTCAGGATCCTGAGAAGTGCCCTGCCTTGTGGGGAATGCTGTCTCTGGGTCCCCACCCTTCTCAGGGTCCTGAGCAGTGCCCCGCCCTGTGGGGAATGCTGTCTCTGGGGCCCGCACCCTTCTCAGGGTCCTGAGCAGTGCCCTGCCCTGCGGGGAATGCTGTCTCTGGGCCCCCACCCTTCTCAGGGTCCTGAGCAGTGCCCTGCCCTGTGGGGAATGCTGTCTCTGGGCCCCCACCCTTCTCAGGGTCCTGAGCAGTTCCATGTCCTGTGGTGAATGCTGTCACTGGGGCCCCCACCCTTCCCAGGGTCCCCTAGCAGTGCCCTGCCCTGTGATGAATGCTGTCTATGGGGCCCCCACCCTTCTCAGGGTCCTGACTAGTGCCCTGCCTTGTGGGGAATGTTGTCTCTGGGGCCCCCACCCTTCTCAGGTTCGCCTAGCAGTGCCCCGCCCTGTGGGGAATGCTGTCTCTGGGGCCCCCACCCTTCTCAGGGTCCTGAGCAGTGCCCTGCCCTGTGGGGAATGCTCTCTCTGGGCCCCAACCCATCCTCTTTCCGGCCTGGCCTTTCTGACTGAAGAGAAACAATTTAACTTGTTACTTTTTTCTCTTCAGTCCTGGGCAAGGGTGCAGGCTGCTTGAAAGAGAGGAGCAAGCTTCTCTCTCACTGAAGAGCTTAGGTGCCCCCTTCCTTTACTGCAGAGCGGGCCACATCCCCCATCCTCCCCCCCCCCCAGGGCTGAAGGGTTCCAAGGCCTCCTGCACCAAGTCCCTCTGTGTGCCCCCCCATGCACACATTTCTACTATCTCTCTGTCCCCTCTGCATTGCTTCTTCCATTGAACTGCCCTTTGACCTCTCCTGTTTGCCGCTCTCTTGAATGTTTCTTTCTGCACTCCAGTGCTGGGGTGTCCTTCTTTCCAGGCCTCTCTAGCTGTCAAGAAACTAAAGCTATTAAATTAAAACTGTTTCTTTTTTGTGTGTGCGATCCTACCTACAGGAAGAAAGGCTGAAGCTAAACAGCCCTGATGCACAATGCTCAGGCCTGTGCTTCAGCACTCACTTCAGTGTGGGGCCGAGGGGCCCCTTCAAATGTAGGGGAGCCTGCCCCCACCCCCGCACCGCAGGGGCTGCGTGGGCCTTTGTTACGCCCCTGGGCATGGGCACAGCCCGTAAGAGACACGTAGTGCATCAATACATCAGGAGGCGAGTATTTTAGATTGTCTTCCTCCAAGAAACTCACATTGCAGAGGGCGATTATAACCAAATGCAGAAACGCTGGTGAGGCAGTGTTACTGCACAACATTTTCTGGCTTTGCTCAGGGGGACCTCATCTTGGTCAGACCAGGGGTCACATTTAGAAGCATAGCTACAGAAATAGACCCTGAAGGATGATATTTACTGGGTGAGGGGAAATTAGATGGAAGGCCCATCTTACTGGGGAGTGTCTATGCACCACACTCCCATGACATGGGCACGCATCCCTGGGTTCTCGGAGGAGAATTTAACTGTGCTCTTGACACACAGACAGACCATTCACCTCATCTCTTTCTGACATCTCCTGTAATGACTGCTGCCATTTGCCTGTCCCAATGACTTCCACACTGCTCTCTTCTTGATAGTTGGCAAGCTCTTAATCCAGGTGTCAGAGAATAGCCTTACTATTCACCTACACATTACCTACATGTGAGACTAGACCGCACCTGGGGTACCGTATTCAGAGCAAGAACAAGTCCGTCTCCCAAGAGCCAAAGTTGGTTGGGAATTCTCACTGGTCCCCCGCGGAGGCCTTCAAAGGGACCTACCAGATTATATGTACTATTGACCTGTTAAATAAGTGATGAATCAATAAACCACTTTTCACAGTTGTTAAATGAACACTGCTTCACATTTCAATGTCCTGAAGATAGCCCGGAGACCCGGCTGGGCATAGCGGGGCTGAAACATGTCGACCTCACATATGGACTAATCAGTGCATGTGATTAGCAACACGATCTACATATGCACACCACTGCTTTTAACTTTTTTCACAGCTCCATAGAATAAAAGACTTTCCTGGTATGGTGATGTAGGACATTTTAGATTTCACTTCACTTGAGCTCCTCACCTTTTTAAGAGAATATTTTTGGTCTCTGGACACTACTGTAACGCCAGTGGGTCGACCTCCTGGTGGAGGTGAGCATAATAATCACATCACGATCAGGCAGAGAATCAAGATATACCGCCTCCAACCTGTGTGCGTGTATGAGGGTTTTTGATGTAAGGTACCAATAACCAATGACCCCAGTCACACAGGTACACGTGGTCCATCCTCCTTTGATCTTCGCATACTTTGCCATCTAGCCACTCAGTTATGGGCATTAATGCTGAATACGTTAGGAAGACATTCTCAGATCACAACCCACTCCAACTACACCTAGAATGGGGGTGCCAAGTCGACCAATTCCCACATGTTGATCACAGCCGGCCTTGCTAGAGGACCAGGTCTTCAGAGACGAGACTCAAGATACAATTTCTCATTATTTGACAGAAAACTGAAGTATGGCTTCATCCAGATCAGTAGAATGACAAGGGCTGAAAGTTGTGATCAGAGGTCATTGCATTTACACCATGGTAGGCATGAAAGCAGACCTGCAGAAGGACTTAACGCGCATTGAAGCATCACTAGGGGCCTTTGAAGTCGCAGCCCAGGCAGGCCCCACCAAATGGCAGGCTTTAAAGGCAGCCACAGAACGACATGCCCAACTGATCAAACAGTTACGCTGCCTGGATTTTAGGGCCTATCAGGCAAAGATGCATGCTGAAGGGGCTAAGTCGGGCTACCTTTTAGCATGGCTCATGTGTAGCACAGTCTCCTCCAAATCACCATGATTAGAATGACTTTGATGCACTTGGTTACTAACCAAGTAGACATAAATAATGCATATTTCCTGATTACTGTCTGACAAAGCTGAGAAAACAGTGATCCAAGCACTGATAACTAACATTGGATTACCAAAATGCATTACATTTGGATCTCTCTAAGTATTTTCGTGGAAAGCTTCAAGAAGTGCAGAATTCTGCTGCCCCTATACTCCTTCCCAGAGTACCTATATGTCCTTACATTTTAAGGCACTTCACTGACTCCCTATTAAAAAAGATCCTTTTCAAATCCCTGGCATTCATCACAAAACCCTGTACGTTACTGGAGCTGGCTATATGAGAGAAAGGATTTGTAACTATGTCCCCTCCAGAAACCCATAGTCCTCTTCTGATTGAATGGCTTGAGCTCCTAAAATCTGCCAGGCCAGAATTGGCTGCAGGTCCTTTCTTGGGCCGGTCGCCTGGAATAAAATATCTCTGGAGCTGCGCACCAGAAGTAAACTGTCGACCTCAAAGAAAGAATTAAAAACATGGCTCTTTCAACAAGCTTAATTGGATGATCGATGTTGTGTTGGTGGCCTTCATAACACCTCTGGAACACTCTTTTAGGTAGCTGTGTGCTATATAAATATTCTGCCATCATAATCATTATTCACCGCCCACTACCAAACTATGTGTGACACTCCCCACTGACCAACAGACCCACATCCACGACTTCCTCAGTAAGATCATGTTGCCTACCCTTGGGCCCCTAGATAGAGAAGAGCTCAAAATACCCATCACAATACAGGAAATCCGGGGAGCCACGAGGGGAGCAGCCACCAATAAGACCTCATGATGGATGGGCTCCCTGTTGAATTCTACAAATCATATGTGAATAAGCTAGCTCCTAAGCTCCTCAAATTGTACCAGGCAGCACTGACAGAAGGTCTGCTTCCGTCATCACTCCCTGTATCCCTTCCTGAAGATCCCCTAGAAGTAACTTCATATTGCCCATTGTCTATGCTTGGGACAGATTATAAGATTCTAAGCAAGATTGTTGTAGTCTGACTCCTTGAGCGCATGCTAAAACTGATTCATTCAGACCAGAATGGCTTCATCCTAGGAAGATCTACAATACTAAACATGGTTTGGCGCTCTGGAGTAAGCTTCCACTTACAGTCCAAAGGATAATGTCCCTGTCTAAATGCAATGCTCCCCCGCTTATTGTGTTCCTTTCACAGTCTTCCTGTGAACATACCCTGCAACGCTTCACACTTTACATGCCAAACTAAGGAGTTTTATCTGGAAAAAATGCAAATGCCGAGTCGCACTGCGCAAACTGCAGCTACAAGTAACAAAAGGGGCCTTGGAGTCCCTAACTTTGACCAATACTATCTAGCAGTGCCGTTGCTATGGCCTACCCGCTGGTTAACGGTACGCCTGTTGGAGGAGCTAGGACTGTCCTCAACTAGCCAGGTGCACCATGTAGTACAAGAGACTTTCCTGCAACAAGCGAGACCTCCTGTGAGCCCAATAACCTACTGTGCATAGCACACAACAACTTCGGGAGAAGTTTATGTCTCATGCTACCCACCCAACTGTACTTTACCGAAATTCAAATTAGTTCCATCACACCATTTCGCACCTTGATCAGAAGGGAGGACTTGTGGGCGTAGGAGGCTACTGGGGTGGGCAATTTGGTGCCCTGTTTCGTGACAGCATGCTCAAACACTTTGAACAGTTGCCGAAGGGCTCTGGATTGTCAGCAACACATTTCCTAGCATACGGTCGACAGCTAGTGGAGTTAGGGCGACTATGGTGCATCACTGACAAGGAACCAGAGCAACACACTCTAGTGCAGGCACACTATCTTTAGCAGCGGCCGTCGCCTATTCACTTGGTTCACCCGGGTCCCCATAGCACGCACAACCCTTTACTACTAACCCACAGGTGCTGGGAAAGAGACATAGACCATGAACTAAAGCAAAAAGAATGGAATTGAGCACTCTGTCAGTCAGTGAAATCTCTTTAGTTGATACTTACTTAGGAAGATCATAAAAGTACAAGATACGCAACATAAAAACACATAAAAATACAGTTTTCACAGTGCAAATATTAACAGTAATATGAGGCATGGAGGCAGATCAGCGATAAAGAAAATGCCTGCTGGTTAGGGAAGCATACACTGTATGAAATTCAGTCGAAACCTCATTAGAATAAATTGTTGGCGTGGTTAGGCACATAAAATAAATATGGTGCTGCACCTTCATGATCAATAGGGCCCTCTAAGTATAATTTCACAGACACTTTTGAACAGTTCAATTTAAAATGCTCAAGAGCTCTTTGTTTGAGAAATAATGTTTTACTTTATTTTTTTGAGACTCTGGTGCAGTTTGATGGAGATGTGAATAGGTGCTCTAAAGCAAGAGAGGTGAGACTGTTTTTTATGTATGATAAGCACGGGATCCTTTGGGCATGTTCTAAAGTAAGGCAATCTTCTAATAGCCTCTGTGGGAGATTTACTGATGCTCTTCTCCAAATCAAATGTCATAAGAGTATCAGAGCTAACCTAATTATATAATTAATGTCAGTTCAGTGTGGCATATAAAGCTAGAACAGCTTGCTGGGAAGCCAATGAGTTTTTTCCAGAAAGAGCTCTCAATAGACTGGAGGGTCTGGGTATTAGTAAATCCCCGTATCCCTGCCCCATTGGTTGCCACTGATATTGATTTGGCACAATAAACCTTATTGTTCATTTCAAGGGGCTTTCGCCCAGTTGTTTTGTAAAAGAATTAAGTGCAATAATACTCTTTTCCAGCGCTAAGCCCCTATTAGTTATCATGTTAGTCCAGGACAGTTGTCTCTCGAAAGTTATTTAGAGGTAAGAGAAGGTGTGTGCATGAGCAATTTTGCATCCTGCTATATAGAAGTGTCGGACCCTCCTCTCTCGGCACCCAGTAAAAGACTTTGCCTCATTTGTTTTTAGGTCTAAGCTAGTCATATAAATAACATAGATCTCCAGTAATTGCTGTAAAGCTCGGCCAGTGCGGGCAATGAATACAGCGTCATCTGTGTATAGTAGAATTGGGGTGCTCACATTATTAATCGTGGTAACATCTGGTGTGGAGTTCAACATGGGTGGTTACACCCCATTCGTGTAGATGGAAAAAAGGAATGGGGCAAGAACACACCCCTGGCGCACCTTCCTCATGATTGAAAAGGGTCTAGAGTTACTAAATAATAATAAAAAATAAAAAAAATGGTCTAGAGTACTCAACCTGTTTTCCATAGCGAACACTTGCAAGACTGATTAATAGAGCTGCCTAATGAATGTAATTATCGCCTTGTCAATACCCATTCCTGCCATTATTCTCCAGAGATGGTGATGTGCTATGCAGTCGAATGCTGCTGAAAGATCCATGAATGCCAAGGATGTCTTTTTCTGCTTTACTTGGGTATACTTGGCCATTAGTAAGCTTATATTGAGGCATTGGTCCTGAGTATCACTCCCCTTTTCAAACCTATATTGTGCCGGGATGAGGACATTGTTGTGGGTGGCCCATTCCTCTAGCCAGTTTAGTAAAGCACGATCCATCAGTTTAGCAGTGCTGTTCAATAAAGAGATGGGCTCTGATTTGTCTCCTTTCTTATGATTTGGAACTATGATTGACCACTTCCACGAGTCCGGTGGGCCCACTGTGGCAATTACATTAAAAACATTAGTTAGCACTGGTCCCTAAAGAACCGGGTTTTCCATAAAAAGATCGATTGGGGTGCCATCCGGGCCAGGGGCTCTATTAGTGGAGGACAGTAAAAGGACCAATCTTATGTTATGTAAGTTAAAACATAAGGTAGAATTAATAGAAGAAGTACTAGGTGCCTTCTGGGTAGTTGATCCCTCAAAATGTGAGTTAAAAATGGATGTGAAATGTGTGATTCAAGAATTCAAGAATCCTCATCCAAATAGCACGCTATGCTCAGGTCTTCAGCAGGTTTGAGGAATGGCGCACTAATGACCCTCCAGAAGTCCCTGGCATTTTTGGAGAGATATGCTTGGTGCAGTTTCTCCCAAGCTTCTTACTTATTGGTATTGGTTCTCCATTTTTTTGGCTCTAAGTATCGGAGCCGCATAATCTTAACTAGTTCTGGATCCCTAGGTGTGGATCTGAGAGCCTGGTGTAGAGTTGATAAAGACTTAATGCATGACTGGTCAAACCATTTAGGCCCTGAAGTATTAGAGGTTGTTCTAGTTAATGCCTGTTTGACTTCTGATAATATCCTATCAAAGGCCATATTTAAATGCATTGAGTCGGGGTTCGCTACTAGACAGGTCATAATGTTGTTAAGTCTATTACCGTCCATCTCCCATTTTAAAATTATCCTGTTTTTCCTTGCTATCACGGGTTTGACGTGCCTAGTCTGATCCAGAACAGTCCCCCCCATTCCAGGTCACCAATTATGGCATTATGATTACTAAACCCGTATGGCATGATTACTATATTAAAACCAAGCTTTTTAGAAGACAAAGAGAACAATAAATAATCAAGGGTCGGACCCTGCCTGGCCAATCCAAATGTATTTTGTAAGGAGCCGGAACTGGGATCAATGCGATTTATGATTTCCAGATCATTAATAAAAAACAATCTATTCAGGGCATCACCATAGGGATCATGCACAAATTGGGTATTGGGTCACCTAGTCATTAGACATACCATACACTGTTTGGTTAAAAAAGGCACAACAGTGTGCATTAGAGCACTCATATATCCCAGAAAGATGTCACACAATGCTATGTTCCAGTATATACAGCATAACATCTTACATAGACCGTATCTCACACCAGAGAGCCTACACAGAAGCTTTAGGACT
The DNA here is from genome assembly GCF_964261635.1 of Lissotriton helveticus. Taxonomy (NCBI): domain Eukaryota; kingdom Metazoa; phylum Chordata; class Amphibia; order Caudata; family Salamandridae; genus Lissotriton; species Lissotriton helveticus. Next base: position 1,942,333,767 of record NC_136063.1, on the reverse strand, counting down.
GCCTCTGTCTGTCCCCCAATGCCAGATGCCAGATGCTGACATGGCACGCATGTTCTGGGGCTGTCTAGTGGCAGCGGCCTATATAGAGAGGTTATGGGTGCTCTATCAGAAGCAATAGGCTAAATAATGTGTGCACTACGGAGAGCTCACTTATAGCCCTCTTTAGACGGTACACAGTCTAAATATCGAGTTTGTAATATCGACCTACAGAAATATCGAGTCTGAAATATCGAAGGTAAAGAATATCGAAGTCAAGAATATTGTTGGACAGAATATCGACCCTAAGGTAAGTAATATCTAATTTTTTTATATCGATGTAAGTAATATCGAAGTCAGTAATATCGATATCAAATATATCGATGTTACTAATTTCTATGTTACTAATATAGATATTTGTATTACTGTTATGTATTTTATTATGTATTTAATATGTATGTGTTATATGTTTTTTGTTAAGTTTTTACTTGTTTTAAATTATATGTGTACTATTTTTATATATTAATAATGATATTTTTAAGTCAATTTTATATTTTAGTACTGGAGCGGGTTGTGGGTTTATAGGGGAATAGGGTGGGAAGTAATTTAAATACATTAAATTAATTATTATTTTTTTCTAGGATTTACAAATTGATTTTATCCTCTTGCATGCTCATGACAAGGCCAGCTCGTCATGAGGCACACTGGAGCTGTGCTCATGACATGGTGAACTCGTCATGTATAATGGGTTACACTAAATGTCAGCGTAGGAGGGGAAAAGCCTTAGCAGCCAAGTGGTTAATTAATTTTTGCATTTCAGTTTTGTAACGGGTAGTGGGTTTATAGGGGAATTGGGTGGGAAGTATTTTGAGTGTAATTAAGTAATGATTCATTTTAATTAATTGGCATTGATAATTAATTCATTTTTAATTAATTATTAATTGGCAATTAATTCTTTTAACTGTTAATTAATTTTTGTAATTGGTAATTAATGTTTTTAATTGGTAATTCATTTTTTAATTGTTGATTGTTTGTAATTAGTAATTCATATTTATAATTGGCAATTCATTTTTTTAATTGGTAATTCATTTTTTTAATTGATAATTAATGTTTGTAATTGGTAATTAATGTTTGTAATTGGTAATTCATTTTTTTAATTTTGTAATTCATTTTTTAATTGGTAATTCATTTTTTAATTGGTAAGTAATTCTTTTTAATTGGAAATTATTTTTTAGTAATTGGTAATTAATGATTTATAAAAAGTATTTTTTGGTATAAAAAATAATTTTATTTGACGTTGTTTAATTGCTAATCAATTTTTAATAATAAATATGTTTTTGTTTTGAAAAATATTTAATTCAATATTTATTATTTGGTAACTAATATTAATTAAATAATATTTATTGGTATTTATTGTTAATTCATCGTTAATAAATTATTCAATTGTAAATATGTTTTTAATAATTATTAATGGGTGTTTGTAAATGATGTTGAGTTATTTCAAATTTTAAATATTAATTATTTTAAATACAAACATTATTTATAAGTATGTCATATTTAATTCCTATGCTATCAAACACTTTCCCTACTGTTGCACTCTCTGGAGTGGAAATAGTAATTTTTACCCCTATGCTATCCAACGTTTTTCTCACTGTTTCACTCTCTGGAGTTGGAATAGTAATTTTCACCCACTCGCTATCCAACACTTTCGTACTGTTGCACTCACTGGAGTGGGAATAGTAATTTGTACCCCTATGCTATCCAACGCTTTCCCTACTGTTGCACTCTCTGGAGTGGGTATAGTAATTTTTACCTTCCCGCTATCCAACGCTTTCCCTACTGTTGCAATCTTTGGAGTGGGAACAGTAATTTTTAACCCTATGCTATCCAACGCTTTCCCCACTGTTGCACTCTCTGGAGTGGGAATAGTAATTGGTACCCCTACGCTATCCAACGCTTTCCCTACTGTTTCACTTTCTGGAGTGGAATAGTAATTTTTACCCCTACGCTATCCAACGCTTTCCCTACTGTTGCACTCTCTGGAGTGGGAATACTAATTTTTACCTTCCCACTATCCAACGCTTTCCCTACTGTTGCACTCTTTGGGGTGGGAATAGTAATTTTTACCCCTATGCTATCCAACACTTTCCCTACTGTTGCACTCTCTGGAGTTGGAATAGTAATTTTTACCTTCCCGCTATCCAACGCTTTCCCTACTGTTACACTCTTTGGAGTGGGAATAGTAATTTTTACCCCTATGCTATCCAACGCTTTCCTTACTGTTGCACTCACTGGAGAGGGAATAGTAATTTTTACCCACCCTCTATCCAACGCTTTCCCTACTGTTGCACTCTCTGGAGTGGGAATAGTAATTTTTACCCCTACGCTATCCAACGCTTTCCTTACTGTTTCACTCTCTGGAGTTGGAATAGTAATTTTTACCCCTACGCTATTCAACTAATGTTGCATTTTCTGCAGCGGGAATAGTAATTTTACGTTCTACGTTGTCCAATGTTTTCATTACTGTAGTTTTTTTGGGACTTTAAATGGTAGTTTTATTTATCTATTCAATATTTTTTGTATTATTTTAGATAATGTAGTATTTAATTAATTTTACATATTTTGAAAGTACATTTTTAATTTTTTTAATTTATTAAAATAAGTATTTACTTGTTATGTATGTTATTATTTTATGTGTGTAGATATATTTGTAATTTATAGTATTTATAAATAATTTATAAGTAATTAAAATAAATATTAAAAGTAATTATTAAGTAAGTATATATTATATATTTTATGTATATGTTTAATTAATATTTTATTATTATATGTGTATTATTTATTCATTTTAAACATTAGTAAATATTTTTAACTGTTTATTTTATTTATTAGTATTATTTATTTTATTTTACACATTTATTTTTAACAGAAAAAAAACGATATTTTTAATTACGATATTTTTAACATCGATATTTTATTTTCGATATTATTGTACATACCTTGTTGTAGATAGGATGTTGATATACTTGCCTTCGATATTCCAGCGTCGATGTTTCTGTAGGTCGATACTATTTGAGTCGATATTCTGTCAGTGATTCTCTTTAGACATAGGAAAACTACAAGGGCAATACATTGTTTAATTGACCATGTACTGCTGATTGTTCATAGATCCATCGCAATGCATTGGATAGCCAATACACTGCTAGAATTGAAACACTGATGCGCACCAACATTAAAATGGGGTAAAGCAGAGTCTGTGGTGCTCAGGCGCTCAGACGATTGCTGGCTACGCAGGGTCTCTATAGCAATGGTTGGGAGACCCTGCTCCATGACTTGCAGGCATTCAAGGAGGATCTCCATGATTAGTCAATACTCACAACTTAACTCTGGCTAATCACCATGCCTCTCTTACGTGTTGCATGAGGGGATAAACCTGTCTTCCTGTCAGGGGTACTTTAAAGACTCATTAAAATCAAAGGCAGAACATCAGGCCATTTCAGTGAAGTGGATCCACAGACTTTTGCCAATCGAAACTTTATGCTCCAGTCAATTGCTCTATTAGTCCAGAAGCTTGCGGTCAATAGCCACAATACCACTTTTGTCCCACCTGTAACGCTGCACACAACATTTTGAGAATCTCATTAATACAATGAGTTCCCTGATCTGAATCAAAAGAAACTGGCATTTCCTACTGTAGCCACAGTGAGACTGTAATTTTTCCGTGTTAGATAGGCATCCATCTATTGGGAAAAAATGATCACTATGACCAGGATATATCTTAGTCCATTATAAACAGGCATCTCGATAAAATCCTATTGCATTCCATTGAAAGGGCCGCCCAATCTCCCTATGTGACTCAGTGTAACTTAGGTTTGTATTCCTACATTCTGTTGACGTTACACAATAGTGACATAGATCATCAGGAAGCATCCTGAATCTGGGGTTTAACCAATTTTGCCTAAAGGACCGTATCATAGCATCCCTCTCTAAATGGGTGGGTTAATGGAGTTGTCCTGTAATGTGTGGTAATAAACTGTCTGGTAACATTGGTCTTCGCTCCGCTGAAATCCAAATGTCATTTGCATTCTTTCCATTTTTTTTTTATTTACTTATTTTTAAAGTTTTATAGAGCGCGAACCAGACACAAGCTAGGGTATCAGAGCGCTTTACATAAGGCGTAAGGTGAAACATTCAAAGGGGAACATTGCATACAAAGAAACATATTCTGCAAGTAACAAGGGGTAGCAGCATTGAAAAAAACTTGTTTTGAACAATAGAAGACCATTCAAGTTTGTGTGGGTCATCATTTCTCGTGGCAGCATTGAAAAGAAATGTTCTGAGCAGAAAATACAGTTTAAGTTCATGTAGGTCTTAATTACGCGGAACCCGAGAATAGAGGTAGTTTGGGATTTGCCGATCTTGTGTCGTGGTTGTATTGATTTAAGGTAGGAGTTTGCTCATCAGGAATAATTTTGCTTCCTTTTTGAAGAGAGGGATAGAGGAGATTTTTCTGATGTGTGGGGGAAGGGAGTTCCAAATTGTTGGCGCTGCCCCAGAGAATGTTTTAGACTTTTTGAAACATGAGGGTTTCAGAAGTAGATCGTTAGCGCTCCTTGAATGTCTGTTTCCTCCAGATAGGGTAAGTTTTTGAGCTAGGTACTGGGGGGGGTGTTGTGGTGTAGCGCCTTGTGGGTGATGCAGGCCTTTTTTAGATGGATTCGAGCTTAATAGGGAAGCCAGTTGAGTGCTTTCAGGTGCGGCGAAATGTGTTCAAATTTCCTAGAACCTGTTAGAGTATTGCTGCAGCATTGAGACAGGCTTTTAGAGGGGCAGTTGAGAATTTAGGAATCCCCGCGAGGGTGGTACATTCGTATTTAAGCCTAGAAATAACTAAGGACTGGACTGCAGATTTGAGGTTCGAATTCTCGAGATATTGTTTCATTTTTCTGCGATAGCTGAGATGGAAGCGGGCATTTTTAGCCAATAAGTTGACGTGGTTTTGCATGTTAAGGTTCTTATCCAGAGTGATTCCTAGTGATATGTAGGAGTCCACTACAGTTGGCGTGCAATTCAACGCAGTGATAATTTTGATCCATTTCTTTCTCTCAGTGGAGTTCTTAGGGGGGGAGATTAGGAGAAACTCTGTTTTTTGAGAGTTTAGCTTGAGGAAGTTGGTCAATAGCCATTGGACTGTCTTTTCGAGGGCTGTAGTCATTGACCTTATCTCTTCGATAGAGGAGATCTTGATGTACAATTGGGTGTCATCCGCATACATGTGGAAGGATATGTTCTCCAGCTGTAGTATTTCAGTGAGTGGTTCGGCGAATAGGTTGAATAGCATGGGAGATAGTTGGGAGCTGTGAGGAACTCCCAGTAGGTTAGGTAAGGAAACTGAAAGATTGTTGTTGATCAAGTAGTATTGCGTTCTGTTTTCCAGGAAGGATTTGAACCACTGAAGGACTTTACCAGATAAACCCATCCTGTATTCTAGTCTTCTTAGTAATTTGTCGTGGTTGACCGTATCGAAGGCTGAGGAGAGCTCGAGTAAAACTAGCAGGCAGGTTTTGTTGTGGTCAAGGGCTTGTAGGGCCTCATCTACTATATGCAGGATGGCTGTTTCTGTGCTATGCCCAGGTCTGAAACCCGATTGGTGAATGTTCAGTAGATTGAAGTGCGAGATGTATTGGTTCAGTTGTTGCTGAACACATTTTTCCAGGACCTTGGCTAGCATGGGAATGTTGCTTATTGGTCGGATGTTGTTGGGGTCGGAGTTATCTGCTATCGGATTTTTTAAGGGTAGGGGTGGCTTGGCCTGTTTTTAAGCAATCTGGGATGTGATCTTGTGCTAGTGAGGCATTGATGATATTGGTCCAGAGAGGTGAGATGATATGGAAGAGGTGGGGTAAGCAATTTGAGGAGACAGGGTTGTTGAAGTGGTTGTTAAGTTTAGTCGTCACAATAATATTGGTGATTTCATTGGGATCGTAGAGTTTAAAAGTGGTCCAGTGAGAGTTATTTTTGGGTTGCGGTAGCTCATGAAGTGCAGGCATTTTGGCTTGACTGCTCTTTGGGGTGGCTGAGTTAGGTGCTGCTACACTAAGTTCGAGTTGAAGACAGTTAGTTTTAGCTGAGAAAAATGAGGAAAATTCTACACTACTCAACTGTGATTTTGATAATAGGAGTGAGGATTTAGCTCATTTGTTAGATTTTTATTTCAGAATTTCAAAGAGTTTCTTTGATCTATTTTTGGCCTTGTCTAGTTCTGATCAGAAAAAGTCTTTTTTTGATTGTAGGATACTTTTATTGAAGGAGTTTCTCGATTTCTGGAGAAGTTTAAGATGATTGGGGGAGGGATGTTGCCTCCATTTCCGTTCCGCTGATCTAAGTTTGTGTCTCTCTTCATTTAGGGCTTCGCTGAACCATGGGTTTTTGTCTTTATACCGAATTCTTTTGAGTTTTGGTGGAGCAACTTGCTCGAAGGTCATTGCGGAGTTGTAGTGAGCTGTGAGGTCGTTGACGTCTGACACGTTATTGGGGGGAGTGAGAACCTTCTCACAGTGAGAGGCCAAGCTGTTCCAATCGATATTTTTTGTGTCCCTTATCCAATGTTTTTGCTAGCTTTGTTGCAAGAAGGTTTTCTTGAAGGCAGATAGAATTTGGAAGGTGATAATGTGATGCTCTGACCAGTCACAAGGCATAACCGAGAGTGAGTCACAAGTGTTTTGTTTAGATATGATCCAATCAAGAGTGGCTCCTTTGAGTGAGTCGGCATTGAGATAACTTGGGTCAGGGAATGGTCTGCTAGGAAGGTTTTGAGGGAGTTAACCTGCTTGTCCAGGGGGTTATCCCAGTGGAAATTGAAATCACCCAGGTATATGTCTTTGGAGTGAGTGGAAAAGTTTGAGGTAATAATTTCCATAAGTTGTTCAGTGAATTCAAGATTCGAACCTGGAGGAAGGTACAGAATGTGTAGTTTGTGAGAGTGGGTACTTGAAGAATTAACAGAAATCCCCAAGTATTCACAAGAGACAAAGGGTTCCGAATGAAATTTCGAGATGGAGATGTCGGACCGATGTATGCAGGCTAAGCCTCCACCTGTCTCGTGCATTCTGTCTAACCTAATGATGTTGTAGTCAGGGGGGACAAGAAGATCTAGGCAAGGGGAGGATGATTCATTGAGCCAAGTTTCTGTGAGGATGATTGTATCAATTTTCCTGTTGTGGGCAAGGTCGGCGATGTCAGATGCGTGTTTTGGGGCTGACCGGCAGTTCAGTGGAAGACAGGAGAGCACGTTTGAGGAGCTCTTGACAGTTGGCTCAGGTTTCTCAATGTATGTGGTTAATGATTGAAGGTTATTCAGGTTTATTCCTCTAGGTATTGGATGAGAGGTTCTGCTTGGGTTGTTAGGGACTGGGAGTATAGCATATTCATCTTTATTTGTGGTAGGACCAGTCGTGGTTTCATATTGCTGTAGAAGTGATTGGATTTCATATCCTGCTCTGATCCAACTCTGCTGTTCTGCCTCAGTAACATTTTCTTGCATACTCTTCCCTTGTATCAGCTATAGACATTAACATCGAAAAAAGAGAGTCCTCTTGGGATTCACCTGTGAATGTTCGGTTAAATGTGCAGCCCCTACGGTACACTAAGGTGCTACTTTGTCAGGTTCTATTGTTGGCTGTGACATAGCTATTGTCACTTCAGTGAGCTTCAAACTTAACTACATCAAATTCAGTGGTGAGTTGTAATGCATCCAGCAACTGTGACCATACTGCCCAAAGTCATGGACAATACCAAAGCTATACTCACTATCTGTAAATATAGTCAGTCTCTTTTGTGCTGTTAGATGGCATGCTCTGGAAGGGCAATGCATTCTGCAATCTATGTTGAGTTTATACTTTGAAGCAAGGAAGCTTCAACCATTTATTGGATTGTACAGACAGCATATTCTGCTCTAAATAAACCATAATGTGTTCTTAAACATGAGCCATTCACAAACATCACATAATCGGGTCTCATTAAAGGTTCATCTCTGATGTTGGGTCTTGGCTTGGTGCATAACTCCGTCACAACTAGACAGTCATGTTCAAATTTATTAGCATTTTCAGGAAGTGGCATCAAAGTATTGGGATTTAAAATTTGACACCTTTTCAATTGTACATTTTCAGAAGCTAGAATTTATTGTTCAGACCTAGTTAACCTCAAACTTGTCATGTAGTGGGTTTAAGTTTGTGTAAGCAAGATCTCCACTGAGTGAGGAACCATAACAATTAATGAATATCCCATTTTTATGCTTTCACACCTCTCAAAGCTGAGACTCACAACAGCTACTGATTTCAGACTACCAGGCAAGCCTACGGTTGCCGGATCTAGGGTGATTGATAAGTATACTACAGGCCTTCTTGCTTCACCATACATTTGAGAGAGTGCAGCACTCTGTCTCACTGCAAAACAATGCAAACCTTTTGTTATAATCTATTTAGTTTCCATTGCTGGTGCATGACAGAGCCTTTCTCTCAGCTCTCGGAATGCTTTAATGCATTTGTTGTCACATGGGAGCAAATCAGGCACATCTCTGTGTGTCAAAATTAGAAAATTACCAGGGAAAAGTTGTTTGGTATCCCTTATCTACAGTAGCCAACTATTTCCCAAAAACATTCTGAAATCTTTCTGCATTTTAGAAGGACCCATTTTTAAAATTGTCCCAAATCTCTCTTGTGACAATTTTCTTGTTCCCTTTTAAATTATATGTCCCAGATATTGGACTTCTTTTTGACGGTATTTCAACTTACTCGGGGACACTTTACAATTTCATTAATTTTTCCCAAATCCTGCATCATTCTGAATTCTTCATTTGGTTTCTGTAATGCCATAATTGGTGAGTTGCACAGACGCCTTATTACTTCTTTCAGTATTTCTATTTACTCTGGGCATTTGATCAAAATTCATCTTTGTATTGCTAAACGTTCTGTTATAGCCATAGGGACGTGTGGCACTGGCATTCTTAGGATCTGTGTCTGCATGGGTACTTTCATATGCTGTACAGGAATATTTTGCATTTAGACCTGATTGCCTCACTGCATTTGGTTACAGCATTCATTCTATCTGAATTAAGCCTACACTTGGGTCTCTAATGCCCAATTTTGTTACAAAGATGACATGCAGTCATTTTCTGCAGCGTTGCATTATATACACCAATACCTGGATCAGTCGGAACTCCTCGACCTCTTCCCTGAGCACCAACCATACCTCCTTATGCACCTTAGCAACATACACCCAGCATCTCATACTGGAAACTGACATTTTCCTTTGTACCATCATTTCCTGCAAAATACCTATTTTTAATATCTCTTCTGCACAAATGTTGTTTGCGTCATCATGGATTTCGTTTAATATTGTTCTGCTTTATCTCTTCTTCATCACTTCTATACTTTGCATATTTCAAGATCCCATCTAATGACTTAGCCTGCCAACAAACCACATTCTGCTGTATATGCTGACTAAACTCCGGTCTCTAACCAATCACAAACTGCAAAATAAAGAATCCCACATCAGTCGGTTCAAGATGTGTCTGACCTGTAAAATGCTGAAATGCCTTTAACAATCTTTCATAATAATCATGCACTGATTCTTTTACTTCCTGCTGAATTCTACTCAACCTCACATAATCCAAATCCAAATCTGTAAGAGGCACTCTGCTGATCAAGAAAGTAATCACCTCATTGTATATATTCATCACAACAGGGAAATGGTGCATGTGTATGAGATTCTCTCAGCAGCTCTGTATCTGGTCAATGTATAGCAATTTTCCATTGAGTCCATTGAGTCCACAAATCATTCAGGACAACATTCAGGACAACAATGTCAAAGAAGCTGTTCAATCAATTCAGCGCATCTTTGAACTCTTGACAAACCTTTCAACCTTTGTATATCATTGCATTGGACGTTCTCTCAATTTGAGAACATTGTTTGTAAATGATACCCTCAGGAGGTGCCTCTTTACCCTCCTGGACAGCAATGGCCACATCACCTCATATCATACCTTTATTGTGTTGAAAAGTTTCATTTTTTCAAATTTAAATCAGCAAACGGCAGAGCACAAAATATAAACCTTCAATGCTTGATTTTGTTCCCTATACGTCAGACTTCAATAAGCCCTTTCCCCAATCTTAGCATGACTGTAAGTCTACCAACCAATAACAGCACAACTCTTGACACAGTTCAACCAATCTCAATGCGCTATTTCAAGCAACTGACCATTGTCAAAGCGGCATATGTGACGTCACAACCTTTGCCCTGCAGAGACTCACTCTCCTTTACAATTGCTTCGCACTCACACACAGCTTCAATAAAATGTCCATGCACATACAATAACAGACTACCTGCTTCTTTGAAAAAAATCAAACAGAACAATCCAATAACCAGAATTTGTAGGTATTTATATCCTCTGACCTTTCAAACAAAAGTAGAATTTGAGTATTTGATGCATACAATAGAAATCTCAACCAGTGGGAAATCACTTAATCAATGCAGTGCCACCTTTGGGCATCAGGTTCCACTAACACTGGGAATGAGCTCCGGTCAAGGGATCACTTTTGGTGAAAATCCCGACTGGAGCGACCCCACCGAATCCCCCTCGTAAGGAAGGACTGTCAAGCGATGCTCCCGGTGAAATAACCCGAACCGGCGACCGCCCTGTGCCCCTGAGAGCGTCTGCGGGATCGAGATGGAGCGAGACTGCCATCGAGAGGAGGTACGCGCCTGTCACCCCCGCCCTTCCTTGGCCAGTGCCAGTGCTCTCGCCTGCTCCCCCCCTGCGGCTACCCCCTCCGGTAAAAGTGTTTGCACTTACCGGTGTAGAGGGTACGGTGTGGCACCCGGTTGCGGCGCAGCCAGGCTCACGGCCCCGAGGGAGCGGCGAGGAGCTCCAAGATGAGTAAGGTGCCAGGAACTGCAGCGGAGTGACGCTGGTTCTCGCAGCAGAGGCGCGAGAGAGGCCCGTAGCGGAGAGGCCGTTGCCCCCACTCTGGTCCTATGCGACGCCATATTCAACCGGGCTGCCTGCTTCCAAGATGGCGGCCCAGCTTTAAAACTAAAGGCGAAGAAGGCGATTCCCGACGTGAATTGCTCCATTTGGGCCCCCGCTGAGATACAAACTATACAGGCGCCGATCTTCAGGGGCACCATACTTTGCCCCCAATGCTAGCTCAAGCTCTTTCCGCCCTTTCCTAGGGATGCCTGGCCCCAATATGGCCGCCACCTCGGACATCCCATAAACTTGTATAAGGCGAATAAGGAGACTCCCTACTTTAATGACTCCATTTGGGACCCCGCTGCGCTAACCCGATGCCGCGACAAGAGGAGACAAATGCCGATCTACAGGGGCTCCATACTCTGCACCCCACGCAAGCTCCAGTTCTTTCTGCCCCTGCCTTGGGCTGCCTGGCCCCAAGATGGCCGCCACCTTGAAAATCTCTTAAACTTGTAAAAGGCGAATAAGGAGTTTCCCAACTTTAACTACTCCATTTGGGACCCCGCTGCACTAGCCGGATGCCACGACCAGAGGAGACTAACGCCGATCTACAGGGGCACCATACTCTGCCCCCCCATGCAAGATCCAGTTCTTTCCGCCCCTGCCTAGGGCTGCCTGGCCCCATTATGGCCGCCACCTCGGACATCTCATAAACTTGTAAAAGGAGAATAAGGAGATTCCCAACTTTAATTACTCCATTTGGGACCCCGATGAGCTAGCCCGACACCGCAACCAGAGGAGACAAATGCCGATCTACAGGGGCACCATACTCTGCCCCCCACGCAAGCTCCAGTGCTTTCCGCCCCTGCCTAGGGCTGCCTAGCCCCAATATGGCCGCCACCTCGGACATCTCAGAAACTTGGTAAACAAACTTGTTTGACCAATTTCAAGAGTCTCCTTCATCCACAATTACAGTAATCTTGCCTAACGATAGGAGCCACTCCTTGCCGGACTTGACTGCAGAGCTCCCCCCTCTGGGCTTCTCCGGCCTCTTCAGCCCTGGTCTCATCCCACACTGCTAGGGAGGCCTGGCCCTAAAATGGCCGCCACCTCAGACAGGTTCTGCACGACTCCTCAAATCAAGGAGCTTTATCTTAAAAGCGGAACTTCCTCTCCCAAGGAAGGTGCAATGGTGGCCTCAGACTGAGCTCCTCTCCTCTGATTTTACAACAAAGTCCTCCCTCTACTGACAACGCCGATCACTTCAGTCACCTAGCGTCCTCACTCCCCCCTAGTTCTACTACGATGCCTCCGTCCATGCGCATGCCTGCCCGTCACTTAACCACTTGTCCCCTCTGGGATGGAACATCTACGCCATTACTTTCCCACACAGTCTCTCCTTCAAAGCTAAAAAACGCTTTAAACAGAACTTAATTAGGCAACACCTCGAAACACTAATTGTGGACACCTACCACTGCTCATCGAGAGGGCTGAGAAAATGGACTTCATTTTCCACACCATCAGGCCTGACGTATGGGTCACCACCTTTAACTAACTATCTCCCCCCTGAACCAACAGTCCCTAACCGGAGACATCTCCATCACCATTTTCGTGAATGGCACCATTCTAATTCAGGCGAAAGACGAAAACCTAGAGTTCTTCGACTCCCTCTTCCCCACTCTTAAGACGGCTACTGCTCACTACCCTCAACAGCCACGCACCTCCCCCCAGTGGTTCTTTTCAAACTTTTCAAAGCATGCTTCCATCACCTCAACAATCCCTTCCCCCCGCGCTTAATCATGTCTCCAGTCATTCGTCTCCCCAGCCTCACCCCCCTCTAACCTACATCCCCAGGCCTCCTCCCCTTCACCCAAACTTCCAGAACTCTGCCACCCCCACCTTCCCATCTGACTCCCTACCCTCCACCCCACGTCTCCCAAAGCACTCCAGGTTCTCAGTCTCCTGCCCATAGAGATCCCAGACCACCTAACAACCCCGAGTCACAGCCCCCTGTGCTAACCCACACTCCTCTAGCTCACACCGTCCCCCTTAGTGAAGACATCCACCACCTCCAAAGGGACCACAACCTTCTCCCCTCTCTATCCCTCGCCCATCCGAACTCGAAACACGAATCAGATCCTCCCACCCCGGTTATCCCCCCTAATAGTAACTCGCCCCTAAGCCCCTCCCCCTCCCTAGCCCTTGCTCAGCCAAACTCGAAAGTCGATTCTGAGCCTCCCACCCTGTTATCCCACCCAACAGTAACTCGCCCCAAAGCCCCTCTCCCTCCCTAGTCCTCTCACAATCGAACTCTAACTCGGAACCGGACCCCCCAACCACTACTCTCCCCCATCAACGTCTTGCCCCAATGCCCCTCTCACTCTAGACCCAGCTTCACCCACCCTCACCCCTCCCCCGCACTCAAACTGACGCAACGCCTGGACCTTCTAGAAGCCTGAAGGAAACCTTATCCTCCCTAGAGAAACTCCAGCTACCCTCCCCTCACGTTGCACTACCCCACCTCCATCTGCCTCCCATTAGGAATGACTCTCTGCCTCCCATTGGGTCCATGCCCCCACCAGGCTCCTGGCCTCCCCTCACCAAACCCCGGACTGAGTCATGAGTTGACAGTCCTAGAAGAATTGTTCCCTCCCTTTCACCCCAGGAAGTGAGCTCTCTCATCGCTTCTTACGAACCCCCTCCTAATCTGCTAGCCCAAGCACAACCCCTATACCATTCTCCCTTCTCCTCGATTCAAGTCATCACTGGAGTGGGGGAGGGACCCGCCCCTCCGAAAAGCTGCTAGACCACCAACCTATCTCTCCTCCTTACCCAGAGCTAATTCTGTCAACCCAAACTCGAACGCAGACCCCCCTATTAACTGTATGCTCATCAACTGCCAATCCGCCGTCAAACATGCAACGGAAATAGCCGAAACCATTCTCTCCCATGACCTGGATGTAGCCTTCATCACTGAAACATGGCTAAACACTCTATCCCTTCCCATCATGGACACGCTGGTGCCATTTCTCAATTATCCACAAAGACAGGCCCGTACACAAAGGTGGAGGAATAGCTATTATCCACAAAAGTGACCTCTCCATCACTGAATCCCCCTCCGTCCAGTATAACTCCTTTGAATGCCTTTCGGTCAACCTCAATTTGCCTCACCACTGTCCACTTCCATGCCTTCTCCTCTACCATCCTCCGGGCAACTCCACCGAATTTGGCGCTCAGCTGTCGGATCTGATCACTCAAGCCGCTCTCAACAGCGACTTCAGAATAATTCTGGGCGACCCCAACCTAAGATGGAATGTAACAAAAAAAACAGCTCATCCAATCTCTCACCACCCTTCTACAAGACTACGATATGATCCAGCACTGCACAGAGGAAACCCACCATAGAGGAGAATTCCTTGATGCAATCATCGTGGATAAAAGGCAATTTCGATTGACCACATCACCCCGGTGGACTGGTCAAACCATCACGCCATTCTCTTTCATATCAATCATTCGGTTCTATCCCTCCAACCTACTCGAACCTCCCCCAAGTGGGTCAGAAACATATCGAGAGTCCCCCCTGACAAGCTAGAAGAGGGACTTAGCTCACTCCTCCCGAATTTGACGGAGCTCCTCTCAACCACGGAACTCACCTCGCTTTACCATTCCAACCTGGAGCTCGTCCTAGATCAGCTGGCACCTCGGAAACTAAAAAAACCCAGAAGCATCCCCTCCAGGTCTTTGTTTTCCACTGACATTAACAAAGAAAGAAGACACCTAAGATCCATGGAAAGAACCTGGAGGAACAACCCCACCTCCCTCAACCGGGACCAACTCAAGAACTCAAGGTAGCTCGCAAAATCTACTATAACCATATCAAGAGCAAAAAGTCGTCCTTCTTCTGTTCTGCTCTAGACAATGCTAAAAACCACCCCAAAGAACTCTTCAACATCATCAGAAACCAAACCTCCATTCCTGTGATAGACAACATGGCGACGTCCAAATCCCAATGTGACGACTTTGCCAACTTTTTCATCAAAAAAATTGCCAAAATTGATCGATCATTCTGCGCTATGCCCTCCTCCCACCCCTCTGCAACTACCCACATCAGACCAGCAACCTCAGCCACTCGCTGGTCTTTCTTCCGGCCTATCCAGGTTGAAGTGATAAGCAACCTCATAGCCACCGCCAAACTCTCGTCCCACTCCCTTGATCAGCTACCCCCGAGACTGACCAAAGACCTGAAGCTCACTCTAGCTCCAATTTGGGCCGAGATCATCAACAGCTCTTTGAGCGAGGGCTCCATCCCTGACTGCCTTAAACTAGGTCAAGTCACGCCACTCCCAAAAAAAAACGGCCTTGACCACATGGACATGAATAACTTCAGACCAGTTTCAAACCTTCCGCTCTTATCGAAAATTCTGGAAAGATGTGTGCTGTCTCAGCTATCCCAGCACCTATAGAACACGAATCTTCTCGACCCACACCAATCAGGGTTCAGAAAAGGCTGCAGTACAGAAACCACAATCCTAAATGTCCTGGATGATATACACATGTCGCTCGACTCCAACCAATGTAGCCTTCTCATCCTCTTAGACCTCTCGGCTGCGTTTGACACAGTTGATCATGCCCTGCTACTCAATGTCCTCCAGGAGAGAGCGGGTCTGGAAAAGATGGTTCTAAAATGGTTCTCCTACTTTCTCAACAACTGCACACAAAGAATCAAAATTAAAAGCTTGGAATCGGACCCCCTCCCCATTAGTAGAGGAGTCCCACAAGGGTCAGTACTCTCGCCACAACTTTTCAACATTTACATGGAGCCCCACACATCAATTCTAAGGAAATCCAACATCCCCTTCCACCTCTACGCGGATGACACACAACTCTATCTGGAAACCACTTCGATTGCAGACATCCACAGACTGAACGGCACACTCACAGAGGTTCAACATTGGCTCTCATCCAACCACCTCAAACTCAATGAAGAAAAAACAGAAGTGCTCCTCATCTCGAATAAAGATGAAAACCCCCAAATACTAGAATGGCTCAAAGCCTTAAATGCCCTCAATGTTCCTCTTGTTCCTACAAACTCCGTAAAATCCCTAGGGATCACCCTTGATGCCAAACTGGACATGAAAGAACACATTTCAAAAACTGCCAAAAGTGCTTTCCTTAACCTGAAACTTCTCTACAAACTGAAACCCTTCCTCCCCACGAAAGATCTGAAACAGGCCACTCAGGCTCTGGTACTCTCCAGAGTTGACTATGGCATTGCTACTCTGACTGGAACAGCCAAATCGCATCTGGGACCTCTGACCTCTACCCTAAATGCCGCAGCAAGAATGGTCACGGGAACTAAGAAATACGATCACATCTCCCTGTCTCTTAAGGATCTGAAGTGGCTCCCTATTGACCAACGAGCCAGCTTCCGTACAGCCTGCCTCACACACAAAGCCCTGCATACAGGCAAACCAGAATATCTGGCCAACAAGCTCAAAAGGGCCGGTCAGTCTAGGAACCTCAGAAGCTCCAACACGCTCCTACTCATTCCTCTGAAATCCCAGAAACACAAAACATCTAGTAAATCCTTGGCGGGTAATGCTCCCAAGATATGGAACTCCATCCCCCCCATATCAGAATGACCGCCTCCTTCACAAAATTCAAGATGCTACTCAAAGCCCTCTTCCTTGAGCGCTCCGGATCGTAACAAGAACTCAAGTTTGACTTTGAAAGACCTGATCTCTACGATCCCAGAGCCGTATGACTCGCCTTCAATTCTCCGCACTGTTTTGCGCTTATGTTGTTAGTGTACAGACTTTTACTTCGCCCATATGCTCCCTGCCCTGTTTTCCGTCCTCACTGTCTTTCTGATGCCTATCTGTATTTGTTGTGAAGCGCTCTGATACCCTCGGGTCCAGCTAGCGCTATACAAAACTTCAATAAATAAAAATAAATAAATAAATAAATATTAGTAGAGTCACAACAATCTGTTACAATCCTAGTCTCAATTGTGCAGTCGACAAGATCTCACTCCCCGCATTTCAACTCATGCACAATATATATACGTATCAACAATTGTCACAAGAGCGCGCTCTTTTTCCAGCGCCACCTGCCGCAGAGTTCGACACGGACCCAGTTTCGTGCTTTAAAGTGAATTTATTATCTGGCAAATGTCAAGACGCGTTTCGCAGCCTCAGCCGCTTGTTCACTCGACAAATTACACAGACAACGTGAGTAGCATTTAAAGTGACAGACACCGTAGTGCAATGAATCATGTGACTGCCCAATATAATAAAGCTAAAAGACATACTATCGTGTTGATCGCACTTTGGCAATTGAATGTAAAATACACTTTTAACAACGCTAAGGTGAATAACAACATGTTACATATATAAATATTGTATTAACAGAAATACGACCGTTTAAAATATTTATATTGTTTTGAAATAAATGTTGTTCATGCAAAATATTCAGTTTAATACAAATCGCCGAACTGGTTTTATCGGAGGATATAATCATAACACCTTTGGTTACAACCACCTTGTCATTTCCCGTTGTATTGCAGTCACTTTTATTTGAAATTGGGCTTATGTCACGTGTAGAGAGCCCCATTCTCTCCGATTAAATATACTCCTTAAAGTGCAAATGTGCAATAGTATATGTGTCTAAATGAAATTAAAATATAAATACACCTTAATATACATATATGTTTGAGGTGCCAAACCAATTATGGGTCATAGTAGGGTGTGTCAGCATAGCCAATTTATGTTGCCTTTGTATGCGCCCAAGAATTACTCTGAGTGCATGTGTTGATGCCACATCAAATATGTTGTACTGCTCCATGTGTTAGATTGATAAATATATGTAAAATACACATATATCATGAGTATGTACATTATAGATTTTGAGGGGGCCAAAAAAGGTTGTATCGCTAATACTAGGGTTGAGTGCATTTATAAATATCTATATAAATAAATAAATACCCATTCAAATACGATGTAATTTCATATATATACAAATACACGTAAATCCATTATGATATTACACTTATATAAATAAATCTATATACGCTATATATAAATAAATAGCATTGTTCTTTAGGGAATATTTAGATGTTACTCATTTAATTATCATAACTTAAAGATGATTGTGTGTATTGATGGAGCCACATGGAATTATTTCTAAACTAAATTGGGAATGACTGACATGTATCACTAAATGGAAAAAACTCTTGGAGTGCAGATGGAACAAAATGTGGGAAAGGAATATTGGAAACTCAAGATTGTGTTAATGGTAATGGTGCAGCTTTGAGGTTACAGGCATGTATATAAGTCCTCCGTATTGTTTAACCCATTGGGTTGCTTGATATCAAGCTGTATGATGTACCTTGTTTCCAATCTCCTGAGTTTACTTTCTCGGTCACCTCCTCTTCTACTAGGTGGTATTGAGTCATTCAGAAAATAGCTCAGGCTTCTGTTGTTGGAGTTGTGATGATCTTTAACCGCATGCGCGCTGCGGCTTTTTTCGCGGTACGCAGCGTTTTTTAAAAACGCGCGTTACATGACGAGCTCAGCTCGTCATCAGCGTGCGAGTGGCGCAACTGATGACGAGCTGAGCTCATCATCAGCGTCGAAGTAGTTAAAATGCCTGGCTACAGGATAAGTATTATCGGAGTTGGTTATCGCCCGCAGGTGTTGAAGGATTCTTTTGTGTGCCTGCAACTTTGTGCTGCCTACTTAACGTAGGCCGTAAGGACATGAAAGTACATAAACACAAAATTCTGTCTTACATGTTAGGAGTTTGGTTACTTTGTACTGTCGGTCACTAAAATGGTTAAATAAGTAGTGGTATTAACCCCAGGTTTGCAGGTTTTACACCGTATAAACCTTTTGTGTGTTTGTAACCAATCAGTTTTTTCCATTGTTAGACCTGGCCCTTTTGGCAGGTTCACCCCGAAACTTTTTGCTTTTTCCTAGCCTGTTTCTGTGACCTGGTGTGGATGATTTTAGGCCTTTGCGCACTTTTTCACTGTGGTACAGTGTAAAGTGCGTGTGCTCTCTGTGTATGTGTGGTGAGTGACCTGCCCTCCCATAGGAATGAATGGGGAATGTGTAGGCCCATGGTAGTTCCTGATGTGTGGGGAGTGCAGGGTCGAGTTTGATATGTGTGAACTCGTGAGATTGAATGCTGCAAAATGGGGTATGCGGCATGATTGTGTCTAGTCTAGAAGTGCCACTTTGAGAAGTTGGCATATTTGTGTAATTTGTGCCTGCCGTGTGATTGGCTGGTGAGCCTGGCCCAGAGTGCCTGGGGATTGACTGTCTGGTTTGAGTGTGACAGGGGCTGCAGAGCCCCCAGGAGGTTGTCTGAGTCAGCCCGTGGATGAACGGCAGCATCTGCTGCCAGGGAAGTAGGTGGAGATCGCACCTGATAGTGAGTGAGGCTGTGCCTGCCTGCCACAATGCTGGCTCCACCCCCCCGCTGGGCGACTGTCACCTCTGTCCCTGATATTGACAGGACTTCCCTATAACCAGTTCTAGCTGGTTCTCACACTGCCTGTACAAAGACTTCAAACACTTTTCTGTGTATAAGAAGGCGCTGTGTCCCCTTCCAAAATGTCCTTGTTTCTAACTTGAATCTGCCAGGGGCGTGCTGCTGCTTGGGCTCAGGGGAATCCCTGAGCCCTGCCCAGCCCCTGGACTCCTGATGGACTTTCCCTGCTGGGAGCTGTGTTACTCCTTTTTTTTTCTGCCAGGACTGCTAAGGACTTTGCTGGACTTGTTCCTGTAGCGCTGAGAGAGCGCTTTACTGTCCTTCTAGCGCTAGGAGCGCTGTATTTTGCCGTTGTAGCGCTTGGAAGCGCTTGATTTGCTATTTTTAGCGCATGGAGCGCTTTCAATTTCCTTTAGCGCTTGGGGAGCGCTTTATTTGTTGAAGCCGGTGCCCACCTGGCATTTGCCCCGCGGCCATGCCGCTAATCTCGACTTTTTAATTCACCTCGAGGGAGCCCACCCCTCGGTGAAGTGATCCCCCGCCTGCCTGCCTAAGCGGGGCCGCTGCGCTGCCCGCAGCGACCCGGAAGTGGTTGGCCGGCCGGCCAATCCTGGTGCGACCGGCCGGAAGTCCCGCCCCGCAGCCCGGGGGAGAGAAGAAGGCGCCCGAGAGATGGCGGCCGGTACCGCCGGTGCGGGGCTCCCATTGCTGAGGGAGAGCCCCGCAGGCACCAGCCAGCCGTAAGGAGAGAGCGGAGGGGGCGCGGGGCACATTGTTGGTGCCCGCCCCCAGTGAAGCTGCCGAGAAGGAGAGAGAGCGAGGAGGACGATGGCGTCTGCCGCGGTGGGGCTCCCGTGACCAAGAGGGAGCCCCGCACCAGAGAAGAGCGGCTGAGAGAGCAGGCAGGGCTCCGGTGGAAGAGGAGAGCCCCACGCTGCTTGAGAGAGTCCCCGCAGACCAGCGTCCCCCACGGGCAGTCCGGTGAGTGGAGCTGCCAGGTAGGGAGGGGGGCGCGAGAGCGAGGCACAGCGTAGGAGTCCCTGGCTAGAGAGGGACTCCCACGCGCAGAGGGGACACTTGTTTAGTGATGTAAGGAGAGGGGGGGCGTCGGGACACATTGCCGGTGTCCGCGCCCCCCCAATGGCGCGATCTGTGCTCCAACGACGGGGCAAGATTTGTTTTGGAGCCCTGAGAAGGCTCCCTGAGGGGCACGTTGTCTGGAGCCCCGAGAGGCTCCCTGAGGGAAGGTGTGTGTCCCGAGCCCAGATGGCTCCAACGACGGGACCATAATTGTGTAGAGAGCCTGTGTGGCTCAGTGGGACTATGTACGTCCAGAAGGCCCCATTGATCTGGAGCCCCGAGAGGCTCAAGGGGGCACAGTAGTTTTCAGAGCCTGTGTGGCTCTGTGTGGCGCAGTTTTATGTTCAAGGGCTACTGAGAGCCCATGCCACAGTTTTGTTGATCCCAGCTGCCCAGCAATTAGTGGGCAGCTGCACCGTTTAGGTCTTGGGATGTTCCCAGGTGCCCAGCAAGTAGTGGGCACCTGCATCGTTTAGGCCCCTGACATTGAGACTCAGGGCGTCCTAGCCCGAACAAGGCCAGTTGGCCTAGGGACTGCCACAGGTGGTGACTTATGTAGGTTTTGCGCAATTGTGTGGTTTTTCCTTGCACCTCTGAATGTTTTAGGCATCATGTGTCTTTGCGCTATTGAGTTGTGTCTTTCTTTCCCTGCGCTGCACCTCTGAATGTGTTAGGCGTCATGTGTCTCCTAGCGCTGCACCTCTGAATGTATTTTATTGCATCATGGCCTTGTTCTTAACACCGCTGAATGTGTAGGTTTATGCATCATGTGTTTCCCTTTACTACTCCTCTGAATGTATATTTATGCATCATGGGTAATGTGTTCTTTCCTAGACCCCTAAATGCTGTGTGATACTTAGGTGGTTGTTCTTTTTAGTACAGGTGGTCCTAGTGAGGTCCTGGTCCCCTGCGTGACATTCTCCTAAGGTGTTTAGGGTTGCGTAGGTGGTACTTACCTGTCCCCAGTAGTTACTGGATGTGATTTACAACTGTTATTCTTTTTGCTATACTTATTCTAAGTTCTATAAGTGCTATTTCTATATCTACAAAGTGTTGATTCTGACAGTGGCCCATGTGGCCCTGTCCTGTACATAATCCCTTATGAATGTTGCCCATGCCAGTTGGCACAATGTACATGTGTGATTTTTATCTGATGTGTTTTGACAATACAAAAGTTATTTTAATATAACCTTGTGTGGAGTTCCTTTTGTGGTGTGCCTAGTATGTTGTTGCTGTTGTGTGCTGGTGCAAATGCTTTACACATCGCCTCCGAGTTTAGCCTTACTGCTCGTGCCAAGCTACCAAGGGGGTGAGCAGGGGTTAACTTGGCGTGTGACTTCCTTGCCCTGACTAGAATGGTGGTTTCTGCCTGGCTTTGGCGTCAGCCTTAGCCTACCAGAAATAGCCAGTTCTAACATCCATGATCTCAGGGTTGGTGGTTATTAGGCTGTCTCGCATGGATGGAGCACGACTGTGAGTGATGGACACCCTCTGCGCTAGCAGGGGTCCTATTGTGGGGTCACTGAGAACCATCGGCCAACATGATTGAATTATCTTGTTGATTTCTTTATGTTGGCTATTATAGTTCATAATAAGTCAGAACTCAGGTTTATTAGAAACAGAAGGGTTGGATATAGCTTGTTGACTGCTTTCACAGGATTTTTTGTCTGTTAAGAGGAGGCTTCTTTCTAGCAAATTAGTTTTAACAATTGCTTGCTCTACAGTTTTAAGTGAGTAACCTCTCTCCAGAAAGCGCTGCTTACTCTGCTCCTGTGCCATTTTCAAATCGTACTCTGTGCTACAAATGCGTTTCAATCTAAGCATCTCCCCATAGGATGCTCTGGATTAATTGACGCGGATGTGCACTTGAGGCATGTAGTATAGAATTTCCTGCCGTTTCTTTGCGATGGAGACGGGTTTCTAGTTTCTGGTTATGAACATAGACCTGAGTATCCAAAAAATTAACAGTCGTGTCACTGATGGTATATATATATATATCCAAGAAAGAAGTGACTCAAACAGATAGATTCACCAAAGAACAAAAATATATTTCCACTACAACGTTTCAGCTTCTGCCTTCCTCAGGTAGTTTCAAGATGGTAAGCTCAGTGGCTGCATAGATGACACAGCTGAATTTTCAAAAATCATCATGAGTGAAGATTCCATTTGGAATGTGGAATCAATGCAGTCCTGAGAGTTCTTGAGATATGAAGTAATCAGGTTGTATTGTCAGTAATTTTCAGTCCATCTGGATGCAATGATTTTAAATGGTACAAATGTAAAGACCATCTACAAGAGCTTGCTACATTATTTAGAAGGCGAGGCTATCCTCTGCATATCATACAGCAACAAATTGAAATTTGAAAATTCCGCTGTGTCATCTGTGCAGCCACTGAGCTTACCATCTTGAAACTACCTGAGGAAGGCGGAAGCTGAAACATGGAAATGTATTTTTGTTCTTTGGTGAATGTATCTGTTTGAGTCACTTCTTTCTTGGATATTTTATTTCTTTGTGACTCATTGTATCCTTTGGGATCCAGATTTTTGCCCTGGCTAGCTGTTGTTTTCTTGTGATCCTTCATCCTCAAGTATATATATACATATATATATATATATGTATATATATATATATATATATATATATATATATATATATATATATATATATCAAAAGTAAGAGTTGCCTCGGAAGAAGGAGCCACACACGTCGAGTTGTCACCTTTTAATCTGGGGATTGCACAAGCATTACACCAGCACTCCAACAACGGTAATTGTGCCATACGCGTTTCGAGCGGAATGCTCTTGTTCACTGGCGTACCGGAAGCATAGGCAGCATGGAGTAAGCGCATTCGAGTCTCAGCAGGGACGCTCAATAACCTGTGATTCTGGAAAAATCACTTAATCTCCCTGTGACTAACTAAATGAATGTGCCCATCTGTATTGCAACTGACACTCATGAAAAGTGCTCTAATATCCAGTTCAATCAACCAATCAGGGAATTGTAAAGTGCGCTACTCACCCGTGAGGGTCTCAAGGTGCTGGGGGCGGGGGGATGTGCAGATCCAGGTTAGCCAAAGAGCCAGGTCTGAGGCTCTTCCTGAAGCTGTGCAGAGTTGGGGAGAATCTGATGTTAACCGGGAGCTTGTTCGAGGCTTTATCCATCACATAGGAGAAGGCTCTTCCATACGCTCTGGTTCTGCAGATGCTTGGGGTTTCTGCTAGGGTGTGGTCAGCGAAGGAGAGGTTTTTTTTGGATACGTGGAAGGAAACTCTTTCCTTGAGGTATTTGGGGCTGGTGTTGTGGAGAGGCCTGTAGGCGTGGGTGAGAAGCTTGAAGGTTACTCTCTTCTTGACGGGGAGCAAGTGGAGGTCTCGCAGGTGTTGGGTGATGTGCTCATGTAGTGGGACGCCAAGGACGAGTCTGGCCAAGGTGTTCCGGATGGTCTGGAGTTTGCGTAGCAAGGATTTGTTGATTCCAGCGTAGAGGGCATTTCCATAGTCCAGTCTACTTGTCATGAGTGTGTGGGTGATGGTCTTTCTGGCTTCAGGGGGGACCCCCATGAAGGTCTTGCAAAGGATGCAGAGATTGCTGAAGCAGGTGGAGGCGACGGCGTTGATCTGGCAGGTCATGGTGAGAAAGGAGTCCAGTATGATGGCAAGGTTCCGGGCGTGGTCCATGGGGGAGGGGTGGTTGCCAAGGGCAGTGGGCCACCAGGTGTTGTCCCAAGCTGAAGGGGTGGGTCCAAGGACGAGGACTTCTGTCTTCTCTGAGTTGCGCTTCAGACAGCTGCTGCTCATCCAAGGTGTGACGTCTTTCATTCCGTCCTGGAAGCTGAGTCTGGTGGCCTTGAAGTTCTTCGTGAGGGAGAGGATGAGCTGGGTGTCATCGGCAAATAATACTATGCTGAGTCTATGCTGTCTGATGATGGCGGCGAGAGGGGCCATGTGGATGTTGAAGAGCGTGGGACTGACCAATGATCCTTGGGGTACTCCGCAGTTGATCTCTGTGGGTCCATGGAGGAAGGGTGGGAATTTTATCCTCTGGGTTCTGCTGGCGAGGAAGGAGCATAGCCAGTTGAGAGCGGTTCCCTGTATGCCGGCGTCATGGAGTGTGGCTGCGAGAGTGCGCTGGGAGAGGGTGTCGAAGGTTGCAGAGAGGTCTTTTAGGAAGAGGGCTGCAGTGTGGCCTTTGTCGAGGGGCGTGTGGATGTCGTCTGTGGCGGCAAGGAGGGTTGTCTCGTTGCTGTGGTTACTGCAGTATCCAGATTGGGAAGAGTCGAGGATGGTGTTCTCTTCGATGAAGTTTGTCAACTCCATGTTGATGATCCTCTCAGTGACTTCACGCTATATAAATCCCCCTCAAAAATAAAAAAAAGAAAACTGTGTTCATAAGCATTTGTAACTTAACATGGGAAAATATGGAAGCTTAGTGCTTTCATTTGCCTTTTAAAATCTGACATCTCGTTTTAGGCCTACACATTATTTCTACATGTTTATGCCTGGATGAGGGTTTATAAAAAAGGTCTATCACATTACAATAGACCTGATTCAGGGAGGAAGCCCCCCCGATTTTCGAAGACAAAAATGGCTTTATTTTAGATGTCTCAGTCATAAATTTCCCCTGCTTCGATAGAAGTAGATTGGGGGAAATATATTCTCCCGATTATACATTTTCCTTTTCTAAAATGTTGGCATGTATGGACTAATATTTTAGTGTACTAGTTTTGGTATCGATACAAAAACTAGAAAAATCACCCAGAAACAGTATTTATTCCTATAATCAGTACCTACTTAAAATAGCAAATAGAAGCTGACAGCAATTTAACATGGTCAAATGTGTTCTATAGCTGCCTCGATCCATAAACAAAATCTAAAGTAAGCAAAGACAGCAAAGCCCTTTCATAGAAAACTAAATAAATATGGACAATTATATACTATCCTGTTCTAAAATCGTAAAACAAACAAATGGGCAGTATTTTTATCTTGAAAAGATGGCAACCGGTGGCCTGGTGAAGAAGCAGGGCTATCAAGCTATTGGTCTATGTCAGGCCATTTGATTCCCTGAAGACGTATCCGCTCTCCAGGAATTAGCCTCGGTAGTTCCCAGGTAAAAACCAGGTTAGAGGTGAGGGGGTCGTAGGAAGTGGAAAGAAGACATGGTGAAGGTAGTCCAAGGCTGGCTGGTAGCAACCAGATACCGGGGTCAGAAACTAGCAGGAAGGAGGAGAGGGGAGGCCCTCTTTCCATTTAGGACTCTTTTTAGTGATATCACAGAGTAGAGCACAGTCATAGTTGTGACTACACAAGCACACAGTCCAGAGTGGCACTAGCGGGTAGGTGAGCCTTGAGCTCACGGTGGTGAAGTGGCAGAGCAAGAGGTCCCTGGTGGCACTGGGAGAAGCTGTGACAGGCAACAAACGATCATGAAGGGTTCTAGGTTATCGCCAGGCAAGGCAAAATGATGTATGCCAAATGAGACCATAAAAAAGTATAGGGCAGCACACATTTGTTATCTGTCAGCGCCTTGTTAGCACTCTGGATTCCCCTTCTCTTTTTGCAGTTAGTAACAGCCATGGACAAAGCCAATAGTCCTGATTTGTAGGTATGATGTTACGTGATGCATCATATATCTGGATGCAATGACAGAGACAGCAAAATACAAGTCAGGTGGCACGCTATGCTAATACAGATTTTTGGCTTCGGTGGTTTTAAGCCACGCCCTTAATTACATAGGCCACGTCCCTTCGAGAGAGCCCCCCCAGTTTTTTTATCCCACTTAAAGCCCTGCCCTAACCCATATCCCGCTCCAGTCAATTAAGGAGTCAGGAAAGCTCCCACAAACAAGCAGGTCCCCCAGGCTGTGGGGCCAAAGAAAGTAAAAAGACCAACTCAGGGAATTATTTACAAGCCCCTTGCGCTACCGGTTAGTCACTTTTATTATGGGAAAAATTGAGGTACCATGGGCGCAAGGGGCTTGTAAATAAGCCCCACAGTGTATCAGTACCCTATATATATTCATGCAGGTTGTTAAAGGGCCCTCTAATGTGCCTTTCCTAAGATTGCTTGAACACTCGGAACAGGACACAAGTCCTAAAAAAAGAAGTGGGGGGACTAACCTAGTTAATGAGTAAGCAAGTGGCATCACAGCGCTTGACATCATAACGAGTGACATCACGGCGCGTGACATCACAGGAAGTGGCATCACAAGAAGTGACATCAGATCTTAAGCCTTCACATACATATTTAGCAGGTGTAGGAGTACATTGGAGCACATTTCAAGTATACTTGTAAATTCTCCTGAATTAGGCAAAAGGTTCACATTTTTGTACGCTCCGCATAAAACAATGTTGCCTTTTGTAAGCGTAAAGCTTCCTCTAGCCATAGTGCTTTAAAAGAAAAAGTAGTGATATTTAAATTATTACAACGCCTCCTCAGGGGAGCAAGCACTATATAAGTACTATTTATTTTGTTCAAATATTGGGAATGACCAACACATCTGCCATTCTTACAGTGCATGCATATCTCCTAAACAGGGCCTGAACAAAGTAAAAAGCTGCCTCTCTTAAGTATTAGTGAACTACTAACAAGGTGTGAGCAGATAACGTGCAAGCGCTGCTGAAAGTCTCCCGGTGTTTGGAAATTACACCGGGACGAATTCAGCATCTTTATCAGTGGGGCCCAACTTCTTGGCAGGGTGGACAGAGACCCCGTTTGTACCCCGATTCGTGCCCTGACTCGGAAGCTCCAACCGATGTCATCAAAAGGGAAAGAAAATGCTGTAAAAATCAAATGAAGGTGACAAAGGACGAACCAACCCTAAATATACAGAAAACAGCCTTAGAAAATTACCACGGTACATTTTGGAGAAAAAGCTTAGGCGGCACAATATCCTAGAGAAAACATTACTGAAAAGGTTTGCCTACACAACTTCAAAGTGGTATTTATTTATTTAGATCACCTCTTCTAGAAATCGAGCCATCATCACCTTCATCCCCAAGCAGCACATTAGCAGAGGGAAGATGGATTAGGAAAGCCAAACGCAACATCATCTTCGATAAGGAGAAAGTAAAGCCTGCAATAAATAAACTTGCAAAGGGGAAGGCAGCAGGTCCAAATATGATTCCAGCTGAAGGTTTCAAACAGTTATCTGCATAGTGCGCTGAAATTCTGGCAGCAATCTTTGTAGAGATCTCCACCACTGAAGCATGCCCCTTTCTAGGTGGAGCAGCATAATTGTTCCATAGTTACTCCACTCTATAAAAAGGACCCAAAAGAGAATCCAAAATGAAAGAGGCCTACTTAGCCTCATCAATATTGATTTCAATATATACCCAAAAGTGCCGCTTATTTATTATTTATTTATTTGATGAGTTTTATATAGCGCTGGCTAGACCCGGAGGTATCAGAGTGCTTTACATAACAGTTTACATATTGTTACACAGAATACATCTTTTACAAGTTAACATCAGTTACAAGGTCGTTACATAGCATAGAAAAAAACGATAAAAAGGGGGCTTAGAGGGTGAAGAGAGAAAAAGGGTAGCAAATACAGATCAGATAACAGCCGATAGTAAAGTGGAACAAGGAGCTGATCAAATGAATGAGTTAGTCAGGGGAATGACGAGACCATAAGATGGCGGTTTGAGACTCCCGGACCCCAGGTAGCTTACAAATGAAAATGGCGGAATTGTGAGCAAACAAAAATCAGGTAAACAACAATTCCAAAAAGGAAAACCTACCCCACGAGCAGGGCTGAGTGGGGGCAGATACCAGATCAGGTATGGAGGAAGTCAAGGTCTTCAATCAACTATGGCACATCGGAATTAAGGAATTTTAGGAAAGCAGGGAAGACACAGGAGCTCAGGCAGCAGCCTCCGAGGGGAAGGCAGCCACGGGGTCAGGGGGGGCGTCGGTGCCGGCGAGGGAGACCAATTTGGTGATCAGGGCAGCCGCATCGCGGTACTCTTGAGGCCGGCCCCGTCTGGGGAAAAAGACCCATGCGTCTCTGACAAAGCCTCGGAATGCGGCCCCTAGGGGAAGTGAGGTCGGCAGACCAGTCTTCCCCGGGGGAGTTCGCACGAGACAGGACAAGGTGGGTTAGGTAGTGTAGGGGGGGCTAGAGGGTGGGGTTTAGGCTAACGTTATATAAGGGGGCAGGAGAGGAAGTTCTTCCTCTTCCTGTCCCCAGCGTTTCAGGGTGCAGGTTAAGGAAAGTTTGAGGTGAAAGTAGTTAGCGTTGGCGTTTTTGAGTAGCGAGGTTAGTTGAGGGTTCATTGCATAACTGGTCGGTCGGCCGGGTTGAAGGAGTGACGCCGCTGGTGCCCCGGTGTGCGTTGTGTTCACGGCGGTGTCAGCTGTCGAAAGGGCTTTGCCGACGTTTCCCCGGGCTGTGCAGGGCGTCAGGAGACGGGGTCATGGAGGCGCCCGATGCGGCGGCGGTCCGCACCGCGCTATTGGTGCTGGGCTGGGAGGTCTGACCTCCTGTAGCCCAGCGTCTTCGATCATGCGTGGGTCAGGATGACCCGCACACCGAGGTCCGCGTCCGCGGGGGTTGCCGCGGCGGTGGTGGCGTGCCAAGAGGAGCTGCCAGCGTCAAAGTCAGGTATGTCTGGGCGGGGGCATGGCAATAAGCAGGCAGAGGCTCTCAAGTGCGGCGGGCGGCGTCAGAGCCTTCCTGCGCAACCCCCGAGTTTGCCGGTGTCCCTGGAGAGCCCTGACAGTTTGAGCAGGGGGGGGGGGGGGGCGGGGCAGCTCAAGTGATGAAGGCAGCATCGGGAGGCTTGGTAGACGGCATGGCACACAAGGGTTTACAGGCCGGTGTGCTGGGCCTTTGGGGCTCCGGGGGCACATCTGGTGAGTCCAGTGAGGCCAGTGGAGGGGGGGTGAGAGTGCAACAGAGGAGCCTGCCGGGGAGGAATTTACTTTGCTCCTGTCGGAGGGGGATTCAGGGGAAAAGGAGGGGGGCCCCTGGGGGAGCAGCCAGTGGACTTGTCCTGTGGGAGGAAGGGAGTAGTCAAGCCCCATAGTTCCAAAGGGAAGGTGTTATGAAGGAGTCAGAGGATGATTCTTCGAGTAGTTTATTTAAGCATAAATATAGAAGCACAGGCGGAGCCAGCAACACATCTAGTAGTCAAGCAGCCAGAGCGTAACTGACTTACAGGAGAGAATACAGTCGATGCAAGGGTAAACATTCTAGAGGTTTGCAACAGCACGAGCCTTCAAGCAATACTATTAATTAAATCACAACATAACACATCCCCCCCCCTTATACGGAACAAAAGGAAAGGCTAGGGATAAAAAGGTAAACGGAAAAGGGGAGATAATACAAGGACAATAAGAAAAGGAAATCTATCAAACAAGGTCTACCTAACATAATCCTTAAACCAACCAGGTGAAACTCTCAACCTCTTAGAGTTGTCTGTGACTGGTAAAGCTGGAACAGAATTAGCGTGAGTAAGAGCAGGGTAAGAAGTTACATTAGTATCAATCACAATAGGATCACTAACATCAGTATCATACATATTAGGATCACTAATCACCTCTTCCCCCTCCCCTAATTGAGGAAGTGACAATTTTGGTGCTAACTGAGATTGTAGATCAGTATTCTCAAAATAATCCTCAATCCAACCAAATTCTCCAGAAGATCTCTTCTCCGGCACTATGTTCTCCACACCATGGTCTTGGCAACGGTCAAAGGCAACATCCTTTAAATTCCAAACTTTGCCATCGTTCAATCTGACAGAATTCCTGAGAACTTCAACAACCATTTTAGGTGAATCAAATTTGTTCTCTCCCTTGGCTACTCTGTAAGGTTTCCTAACTCTTACCCAATCACCAGCATTTATAACAGCATCTCTAGCACCATGGCGTCTGTCGTAGTTAACCTTGCTTTTATCGTGAGCCAAAACGAGACTATTTTTAACTTCCTCCGGGGACCACTCCTGAACACTGTCTTTGAAAACCCAACTTGGATTAAACTTGCATCTGGGTAATCTACCTCTCATCATAACAAAAGGGGAGATACCAGTGCAATTATTCAAAGTGATTTTGTAAGACCACACCGCCTTCTGTACCTCCAATTTCCAATCTAAGTTTTTGTTGTTGGCAGCTTGCAAAATACCTTTAATAACTCTATTAAAGCGCTCAACTGTCCCGTTCCCACTGGGATTGTACAAAGATGTGGTTTTATGTGTGATGCCACATTTTTCAAAGTATTCTCTAGCATCTTTTGATAAAAATTGAACTCCATTATCCGTTAGGATATTAACTGGTAGTCCTTCCACTACAAAAATTTTGTCCAAAAACTTTAAAACAGTTTTTGTATCTACATTCCCTACGAACTTAACTATAGGCCATTTTGTAAAAAGATCAATGGCAACCAATCCGTATTCTTTCTCAACCCCAATTGGACCAAAAATGTCCACAGCAATAGTCTGCCACGGGAGACTAGGAATAAGTCCTTCACTCATGGTTGGCCTCAAAGTTTTCAAGGACTTGTCGGCTGAGCTACACACAGAACACGCTTTAACAAAATTCTCAACTTCTTTGTCAACTTTCGGCCACCAAAACAAATTTTTGACTGCTAATTTAGTTCTTACTATGCCGAAATGTCCCTCATGGCACATTTGTAAAACCCTTTTCCTCAAACTTACAGGTAGGACGATTCTATCACCCCTCATCAACATGTCTCCTTCTAATGATAATTCATAACGGATTTCCCAAAATGGTTTCAAATTGCTTGACATATGTTTTGCTTTAGGCCATCCTTGACAGATAAACTTAGAAACTTGTACCAAATCCTTGTCTAAACCATGTTCCCTTGACCAATCCTCCCTGCTTATAGCTGGAGCTCCAGAATCGTGTACAAACGCCACTGTGAATTTCCCCCATGGGTCGTCCACGCACTCCTCTAGAGGGGAAGGTAACCTTGATAAACAATCGGCTACTACATTGTCTCTCCCAGGTACGTAAGTGATGTTATATATGTATTCTTTCATGCGCATGGAGATCCTGGCTAATCTAGCTGAAGCGGTAGCAGTGCCCTCCGTGGACAAAATATGGACTAACGGTCTATGGTCTGTCCTAATGTTGATCATCTTACCCCACACAAAAGCACGAAAGTGTTCTAAAGCCCATGCACAGGCTAAGGCCTCCCTCTCTATGATAGGATATCTGCTTTCTGCCGGGGATAAGGCTCTGGACTCAAACAAAATAATCCTCTCCTTACCATTTTCTCCAATTTGTGATAACACTGCGCCTAAACCTTTGTCGCTAGCATCGGTTGTCAAACAGCAATCTAAATTGGGATCAAAGCTAGATAAGGCATTTACTTTCTGAAGTTCCCACTTAATCTCAGCAAACTCACGTTCACATTCCTTGGTCCATTCAAATTTCACATTTTTCTTAAGCAAGGACCTGATATGATATACCTTAGAAGCGAAGTTTCTAACAAATTTAGCGCAGTATTCTGCCATTCCCAAAAAGGATTTGATTTCCTCCTTGGATTCAGGTGCAGGTGAATCGACAATGTTTTCAATGAGAGATGTTTTTGGCCTGACACCTTCCTCGCTGATTATATGGCCAAGGTAAGAAACACTTCTCTCACCAAATTTACATTTGGACAATTCAACAGTTAACCCTGCAGAGCTGAGTGTCTCGAAAACTTTCCAGAGTTTAGTGTCATGGTCCTCCTTGTCATTACCTGCAATCAAAACATCATCTTGAAAGAAACAAATGCCATCCATATTGCCAAACAATTTGTGCATTAAACGCTGAAAAACAGCTGCGGCTGAAGCCAGGCCGAATGGCATCCTTATGAATTGGAAGCAGCCAAACGGCGTGATAAAAGCCGTTAAGTGTCTAGATTTAGGATTCAAAACTACTTGGTGGTAAGCAGCTGAAAGGTCTACTGTGGAGAACCACGTTGCCCCTCTTAAAGAAGAAACCATCTCGTTAATTTTTGGTAAAGGGAAACGTTCAATTACTATATTCTTGTTAAGGTGGCGTAAATCGATACACAAACGAATCTTGCCATTGGATTTTCTCGCTACGACTACTGGACTAATCCATTCTGAGGAGTCCACCTCTTCGATCACTCCCTTGGCAAGAAGACCTTGTATTTCTTTTTTTACTTCATCCCTAATCAATAAGGGAATGGGTCTGACCTTATGCACTTTAGGTAGTGCGTCACTCTTGAGCATGATCCTGTGCTCAAAACCTTTTAACTGGCCTAATTGACCACTCACCACTTTAGTAAATTTACGTTTCAAGGTGTCTTCAATTTTACTACACTCATCTACAACTAAGACTTTCTCCTTACTGTTGGGGTCTAGGATGATGTGGAGGTTTTTCTGGTCGAACCAACCAAGGACAGATGGTCCCGTTTTGGCTATGTACACTTTGCCTCTGGTGAGTCTACCTTTAAATAGGAATGTGAGCCACCTAAAACCCAATAACCCAATTCTATCGCCTGTGTAACTCACAGGATTTACATCTGAGGGATTCAACTTATCCCCTAATTTGCTAGTAATTTTCTTCTTCCATACCTCCTCGTTTATAATAGTGTATGGAGACCCCGAGTCAGCATATACTTGTATCTTAATGCCACCCAAAGACACTTCGCAAATTGGTTTACCTTCCATTGCTTCATCTGTGATATTTAGCATGTAATTACCACTTACATTTTTGACACAAACATCCTCATCCTCACCACTCTCACTAGCACTGCCATCATCATTCCAAATACACTTGACATTGCTGCGTTTGCGGCACATTTTGCTAAAATGTCCTATTAGACCGCAGACACTACACTTCTTCCGTAAAGCAGGGCACGACTTGAAATAAGCCATATGATCCTTGCTACCACAACGGTAACATTTCCTGTCTTCTGGCTTGTTGTCTCTCGCTTGGTTCTTGAATGGTTGATTAAAGTTCTTGTTCTGGAACTGTTTGGTCTGATACTTTGTTGATCCTTGAATCTTGAACACTGCAGATGGCGTATTGTTTAATTCTTTCACTGTGTCTTTGACAATGACAGCACATCTCCCTGACATTTCCGACTTCCTCATGATAGCAAGTACATCATGAAGAGGTGCATCACCATTGACCCAAAGTCGATCTTGAATAGGTGAATTGTCATTATGCATAACCAATTGGTCTCTAATAAGGTCATCATGTAGGTTGTCGAATTTACAGTCAATAGCCAGTTTTTTTAGATCATCCAGCCACTCATCAACCAATTCTTCCTTCTTCTGTTTTCTTTGGAAAAATTTGTGCCTCACAACACCTATGCATACTTTGGGAGCAAAATACCTGTCCATATCAGCAATTGCGTTATCAAATTCACTTAAGTCAGTATCCACCATTTTTTGCATTCGTGAAAAAGTTTTTAAACCTTTAGGCCCCAAAGAGTGTAATAGTATTCTTTTCTTTTGCTCAACTGTTGAATTGTCCAAATGTAAATTTGGTGAGAGAAGTGTTTCTTACCTTGGCCATATAATCAGCGAGGAAGGTGTCAGGCCAAAAACATCTCTCATTGAAAACATTGTCGATTCACCTGCACCTGAATCCAAGGAGGAAATCAAATCCTTTTTGGGAATGGCAGAATACTGCGCTAAATTTGTTAGAAACTTCGCTTCTAAGGTATATCATATCAGGTCCTTGCTTAAGAAAAATGTGAAATTTGAATGGACCAAGGAATGTGAACGTGAGTTTGCTGAGATTAAGTGGGAACTTCAGAAAGTAAATGCCTTATCTAGCTTTGATCCCAATTTAGATTGCTGTTTGACAACCGAATGCTAGCGACAAAGGTTTAGGCGCAGTGTTATCACAAATTGGAGAAAATGGTAAGGAGAGGATTATTTTGTTTGCGTCCAG
Organism: Lissotriton helveticus; assembly: GCF_964261635.1. Taxonomy (NCBI): domain Eukaryota; kingdom Metazoa; phylum Chordata; class Amphibia; order Caudata; family Salamandridae; genus Lissotriton; species Lissotriton helveticus. The sequence continues at coordinate 1,942,299,371 of NC_136063.1, read as the reverse complement.
AGCCTTATCCCCGGCAGAAAGCAGATATCCTATCATAGAGAGGGAGGCCTTAGCCTGTGCATGGGCTTTAGAACACTTTCGTGCTTTTGTGTGGGGTAAGATGATCAACATTAGGACAGACCATAGACCGTTAGTCCATATTTTGTCCACGGAGGGCACTGCTACCGCTTCAGCTAGATTAACCAGGATCTCCATGCGCATGAAAGAATACATATATAACATCACTTACGTACCTGGGAGAGACAATGTAGTAGCCGATTGTTTATCAAGGTTACCTTCCCCTCTAGAGGAGTGCGTGGACGACCCATGGGGGAAATTCACAGTGGCGTTTGTACACGATTCTGGAGCTCCAGCTATAAGCAGGGAGGATTGGTCAAGGGAACATGGTTTAAACAAGGATTTGGTACAAGTTTCTAAGTTTATCTGTCAAGGATGGCCTAAAGCAAAACATATGTCAAGCAATTTGAAACCATTTTGGGAAATCCGTTATGAATTATCATTAGAAGGAGACATGTTGATGAGGGGTGATAGAATCGTCCCACCTGTAAGTTTGAGGAAAAGGGTTTTACAAATGTGCCATGAGGGACATTTCGGCATAGTAAGAACTAAATTAGCAGTCAAAAATTTGTTTTGGTGGCCGAAAGTTGACAAAGAAGTTGAGAATTTTGTTAAAGCGTGTTCTGTGTGTAGCTCAGCCGACAAGTCCTTGAAAACTTTGAGGCCAACCATGAGTGAAAGACTTATTCCTAGTCTCCCGTGGCAGACTATTGCTGTGGACATTTTTGGTCCAATTGGGGTTAAGAAAGAATACGGATTGGTTGCCATTGATCTTTTTACAAAATGGCCTATAGTTAAGTTCGTAGGGAATGTAGATACAAAAACTGTTTTAAAGTTTTTGGACAAAAATTTTGTAGTGGAAGGACTACCAGTTAATATCCTAACGGATAATGGAGTTCAATTTTTATCAAAAGATGCTAGAGAATACTTTGAAAAATGTGGCATCACACATAAAACCACATCTTTGTACAATCCCAGTGGGAACGGGACAGTTGAGCGCTTTAATAGAGTTATTAAAGGTATTTTGCAAGCTGCCAACAACAAAAACTTAGATTGGAAATTGGAGGTACAGAAGGCGGTGTGGTCTTACAAAATCACTTTGAATAATTGCACTGGTATCTCCCCTTTTGTTATGATGAGAGGTAGATTACCCAGATGCAAGTTTAATCCAAGTTGGGTTTTCAAAGACAGTGTTCAGGAGTGGTCCCCGGAGGAAGTTAAAAATAGTCTAGTTTTGGCTCACGATAAAAGCAAGGTTAACTACGACAGACGCCATGGTGCTAGAGATGCTGTTATAAATGCTGGTGATTGGGTAAGAGTTAGGAAACCTTACAGAGTAGCCAAGGGAGAGAACAAATTTGATTCACCTAAAATGGTTGTTGAAGTTCTCAGGAATTCTGTCAGATTGAACGATGGCAAAGTTTGGAATTTAAAGGATGTTGCCTTTGACCGTTGCCAAGACCATGGTGTGGAGAACATAGTGCCGGAGAAGAGATCTTCTGGAGAATTTGGTTGGATTGAGGATTATTTTGAGAATACTGATCTACAATCTCAGTTAGCACCAAAATTGTCACTTCCTCAATTAGGGGAGGGGGAAGAGGTGATTAGTGATCCTAATATGTGTGATACTGATGTTAGTGATCCTATTGTGATTGATACTAATGTAACTTCTTACCCTGCTCTTACTCACGCTAATTCTGTTCCAGCTTTACCAAAGTGTCCAAGCTGTTCTCCTTTTTTTTTTTTTTTTTTTTTTAAATTGCGAGAGAAAAAAAAATGAAACGATAAAGATTCAGATCCCTCGTCGTCGCCAGTTGTTATGAAGGAGTCAGAGGATGATTCTTCGAGTAGTTTATTTAAGCATAAATATAGAAGCACAGGCGGAGCCAGCAACACATCTAGTAGTCAAGCAGCCAGAGCGTAACTGACTTACAGGAGAGAATACAGTCGATGCAAGGGTAAACATTCTAGAGGCTTGCAACAGCACGAGCCTTAAAGCAATACTATTAATTAAATCACAACATAACAGAAGGGCCCTTTGAAGGCTCACCCTACACAGCCTGCGTGGAAGCCCCCGGAGGGGGGCCCCCCGTCCCCTCCTTAGGGGAAGGGATGGTTTTCTGACCCAGCTAGCCAGGGATCCTGGTATGATAGGTGGGAGCTCATGTCATTGAAGGAACAGGTTCGAGACCAGCGTCGTATCATAGCGGAGTCAGAGCGGAGATGGCAGCTTTTGTGTGCTGCTAGGGAAGCAGGATTTTGGGGTGCCCGGGGGCATGGTGCCCCCGGCGTCCGGCCCAAGATTGGAGTAGGTAGGGGTTAGGCCAAGGGGACCTCGGGGTCCCGTGGTGAGTGGATCTGGATAGAGGGGGCAGGGACTGCTTTGGCAGCACAGAGAACTGTAGGCGCTGGGGCCTCCTCAGGCGCAGACTTCCTGGGGGGGAGGGAGCAGGCCAGCATGGGAAGCTGACAGAGGCAAGGGTGGGCCGGCGGGTCGCAAAACGGCCTCCAAGCACCGGGGCAAAGCAGCAGGGGTGTCCGCGGCAGCCTGCCCTCCACCGAGGGAGCAGGCAGCAGCTGTTCTGGAGTGCGAATTTGTGCCTGGGGTGATAGGGAAAGGTGCGAAGAGAGTGGTGCGCGAGGTGCAGAGTGCAGTTGTGGAGGTTGTGGATGAGGAGCAGCTGGACTATGATGAGGATGGTGAGGACTTGGAAGAGGGTGAAGTGCGTGAGGAAGGATGTTTGGGGAAGAACAAGGCGGCGACAGAGAAGCTTGGTGTTTTGCAGGGGGCGCAGGCCAGCACCGGTCGGGCCACCAAGGCAGATCAGAAGCCGGCGGATGCCAGGATGAAGGACCGGGAGGTGCCCACAACGGTTTCAGGTGAGGGTGCCTGGTGGGATGCGTGGGACGAGGGTCCTAAGGGGGGGGCAGAAAAAGGCCTGCTGGTCAGTGGGTGTGGGGGATGGGTCTGAAGGGATGTGGGGGCGCAAGGCGATGCGGGGGAATTGCAGGGGATGGTAAGACACAGGCTGTGGCGGCCAGTGCGCAGACTGACAAGACTGAGGACAAGGGCTGGAAGAAGGACGGTGGGGACAAACATCGGAAGAAATTGCCATATATGGGTTTGGCGATGCCACTCGGGTCTACTTGTCAGAGAAGATGAAGGCTAGGATTTGGAAGCATGAGTATGTAGATGTTTTCAAACTGTTGCATAGGGAGATTTAGACCAAGGAAGGTTCCAAGGAGGAAGAATGGGAGTTGACAAGGCGGCCGAGGGTGCCTGTAACTATGGAAAATTGGACGTCGGCGTTTTTGATCTACGCCAGTATTAATTGTGAGAAGCATCTGGACAGGGAAATAGCTCTTTTTAAGTGTATGGATGTGATCAGGAAGGCGCAGATGCATTTCGGGGGGTTTGCCTGGCTCAGTTACGATGAGGAATTTAGGGCCAGGATTAGTGTTAACCCGGATAAGGCGTGGGGGGATCTCGATCAGGAACTTTGGGTACAGTGGATGTCCTCTACGCAGGCGGCGGCGTCTACACACACGGCTAGTGGCCTCCCAGTCGCCTATCGGTCTTTTCAGTTGTGTGCCGCCCAGTCAGGGGCAGGTGGGCAGGGATCTTCTGCCCTATCAGGGAGTCAGGGTACTTACACAGGAACCGCTGGTCAGCAACCCAAGCCTGGTGGTGCTACCATTGGGGTATGCTGGAACTTTATTAAAGGTTTCTGCATGTGACACCCTTGCAAGTTTAAGCACGAGTGTTCCAAATGCGGTGGACGCCACCCGGTCCCACAATGTTTTATGCTGGCCACACCCTGTGAGCAGTGGAGGATTACGAAAGGATAGGGAGAAGCTGGGCCAAAGGGCCCCTACACCGGTTGATGTGGAGGCCATGAGTCCATGGCTCTCTCGGTACCCTGATAGAGAGGCAGCATTGAAGTTACATCGGGGGTTCACGGAGGGGTTTCGGGTAGGTTATCAGGGTCCTCGGGAGAGGTGATGGGCAGAGAATTTGCGATCTGCAAAAGAATTACCAGGGGTGGTGGCAAAAAGTTGCAGAAGGAAGTGTTGGAAGACAGGATCGTGGGCCTGTTTGACACGTGGCCTGTGCCGGACCTCATTATTTTACCATTGGGTGTGGTCCCAAAGAAGGAACAGGGGGAGTACAGGCTGATTCACCATCTGACCTGGCCGGAGGGGAGTTCAGTAAATGATTTCATTGTGGAAGAGGACTCCAGGGTGTTGTATGCTTCGGTCGACGATGCCATAGGTCTGGTGCGGATTTGTGGAAAGGGGGCAGAATTGGAAAAATGTGACATAAAGTCGGCCTTTCGCCTCCTTCCCATTCACCCCGCTGATTTTGCCTTGTTGGAGATGCAGTTTGAAGGGGCCATTTTTGTAGACAGAGTCTTGCCGATGGGTTGTGCGATTTCCTGCGCGCTTTTTGAGACCTTTAGTTCTTTTCTGCAGTGGGCCTTCTAGGAGAGGAGTGGGCATCGGCTGGTGTCCCACTATCCTGATGATTTTTTGTTTGTGGGGAAGGGACAATGTGGGGTGGCTCTGGGACAGTTTCAGAGTTTGGCTCGTGACTTTGGAGTTCCTTTGGCTCCGGAGAAGACGGCAGGGCCCAGCTGCTGCTTGACCTTTTTGGATATTGAGATTGATTCAGTGGCATGGCTGGCGCGTTTGCCGGAGCAGAAAGTGGCGGAGATGCAGGTTGTTCTGTTCCATGTGATTGGGGTTCGCAAGATTGACTTGAGGTCCGTGCATCATCTCTTGGGCTCCTGAATTTTGCTTGGCGGGTGGTGAGGGCCGGGAGGATGTTTTGCAGGTACCTCGGCATGGCCTTGTCAGGGGCGGTACTCCCTCACCACAGAGTCAGAGTCACGCTGGAGGTCCGGGCGGATTTGCGAGTGTGACTCAGTTTCCTGGAGGATTTCAAAAGTGTGTCCTTGGATTTTGCACACTACAAGATGGTCTGGCAGGTGCAACTCTATTCGGACGCTGCAGGTGCGGCTGGTTTTGGAATCTTTTGGGACGGTCGATGGTGTGCTGAACAGTGGCTGGCTCATTGGTTGCAACAGGGCAGGAGCATTGCTTTTCGTGAATTCTTTCCCTTATTGGTGGCATTCAGAGTTTCAGAACAGGTCTGTTTTGTTTCATGTTGACAACAGGACAGTGGGGGACCTAGTGAATAACCAGAAGGCAAGGTACCTGTGCGTGCTGCGCCTGTTGCGAAGTTTCATGCTGCTTTGTTTGCGATTTAATGTTCTGTTTCGTGCGCAACATGTACCAGGGGCGAGTAATGACATTGCGGATGCGTTATCTCATTCGCAGGGGCAGCGTTTAAGGAGGCTGGCGCTGGGAGTGGAGGCTTGCAAGACCAAGGTGCCGGGTATTTTTGATGGCCTTGGCGTTGTGTTATAGAAACTGCTTACTGTGAGGGCGTGTATTTGTGGCCCCAGTCCCCGCTCCATATGGGAAAGTCCTTATATTTTTGCATTCCCTGGACTCCCTGGATTTTGGAAATTGTTGTTTGATACCACTTTCTCTAACGTTTTGTAGTATATTTGAATTTCTCTACAGTGAAGCTATCGTCCATAGTATTTAGCGGGTTCCTGGGACTTATCCCTTCAGGGCTCTTGAGCCCCGGGAAGTGTGGCGGGCCACCTTCTTAAAGGAATTGTGAGCCTTTTTTGGACTTAGTGCCTGCTTTGAACTTCCGCGATTATTCAAAATATATACATTGATTTCAAGACTAAGCCCCCTTGTTTGGTTACGTCCTTATCAACCGTACTAAAAGTGAAGAAATCTACACTTCAAGAAGAATTTGTATATATATTGTTTTGCGCCCTGACGAAGGAACTGTGGATAGTTGTCCCTTCCAAAACACGCGTCGGCGCTTTTTGCTTGTTTGTTTGTGTTTATCGATTAATTGTTCTGTTTTTTTGCTTCTTTTGTATTGGTTTTTGCTATATTGTATATTTTTGTGTATATTGTTGTGTAATTGTGTATGGTTGCTTGGTTGATTGTGAGGATGTTTGGTTGTTTCAGGATGATTGGGGGTTTTGTTTGATATTTATATTAGTAACTTATTTTTGAATATCTTTATGAAATTGATTTTGTGTATGTTCATAAGAAATAAATAAGAAATATGTTTTTCAAATAAATATTCCTGTGTGGGACAATGTTGATATATATTAATTTGTGGATATATTACCTTTAGATTTAATGTGCTACTTAGGAGAGGTTTTGTGTCTTTGTTTGATTTTGCTCCCTGCCTCCTTCTCCTAGTATTGCTGTATTCAGGGACCCTTGCTTGTTGTTGATATTTGCCGGAGGGTATCTGGGCCTGGGGGGAGTGAGAGTAGTGGGTTTGTTGGAAAAATCTATAGCGAAAGCCACAAAGCGTTCCTACAGGTTTGTGTGGTCTGAATTTGGTTGGAGCAAGGATGCATGGCTTATGCCCAAGAGTGACTGTGAGCTAGGGGTGGTTCGTTTTGTGTTGGATTGCATGGACAGGAGTTTGTCGCAGACCACGATCTCTGGCAAACTGGCAGGGAGTTCTTTTTACAGCATGTTGTATTTGGGTTTTGATCCGGCTAGAATTGATTTGCTGAGCAGGATGTTGATGGGTTGGGGACAGGTAAGGGCGGAGGGGGGGAGGTGCCTCGGGAGTGAATTTCGTTTGAGTTGTTGAGGGATTTGTTGGCTGAGTTGCCGTATTGTTGTTATGATGGCGACGAAGTGGCTTTGTTTCGTTTGTGCATGGTTTGGATGTTTTTTGGGGGTTTTAGGGTGTCCGAGTTGATGGGGACAAGGGGGGCACCTGGCAGGATGTTTGGGGATGTGCGTTTGGATGGGTCCCAGCTGAGTATTTGGTTGGGGCATTCCAAAACGGATCAGGTCGGACGGGGCAAGTGGATTTGGCTGAGGGAGAGTGGTTGCAAGGACGTGTGCCCGGTGCGTGAATGGAGGGGGTTTTGTGGCAAGGTACGGAGGTCTGAGTGGGAGATATTTTGCCATGCCTCTCAGAAGCGTTTGGCATCCTTTCAGTTGTTGGCAGTATTGAGGATGGCACTGCAGCGAGTTGGCAGGCATCCAGCTAGGTATGGGACGTACTCGTTCCGGATAGGTGCGGCCACGGAGGCAGCGGGGTTGGGTTGGTCGTGGGATAAGATTAGGAGCATTGGGTGTTGGAGGTCTAGCTGCTGCAAACGCTATGTGTGCAAATGATGATGGAGAGGTGTTTGGATAGGTAGGGTTGCTGCTGGTGAGTTGTGCTGTCGTAGCTGTGGTGTTAATCTCTTTTTTTTCTTCATAGGTTGCGTTCGGGGGCCGGAGCCAAGACGGTTACCTGGATTGTTGGGCACTCCTTTGTTCACTGGGCCTCAAAGTATGCGGACAGACAGGTGTACGGTCGTAGCCTGGGCCTGTGGACCAGCCATCATGAGGTACGTTGGTGGGATAAGAGCGGGATGCGATGGGGTCATTTGCTGCCCTGGTTGACGAAGAAGGTGGCTCAGCTGGGCTGCCCGGACATGATTGTTATCCACTTGGGAGAAAATGACTTGGTCAAACAGTCAGGAGTGTCCTTACTACATTTGATGCAACGGGACTTGGAGGCAATAAGGAGCAATCTGGCTGGCGCTTGCATTGTTGGACTGAGTTTGTGCCACGACGGATATGGAGGGGGGCGTTGAAGCCTGCAGCTATTGAAAGGGCGTGGCAAAAGTTGAATAGGGCTATGGGACTTTTTTGTGGTGACCATGGGATCAAAGTGATTGCTCATGTGGGGCTGCGGCTCGAGGAGCCCCTTCTATTTTTGTGACGATGGAGTGCACATTTCGTACATGGGGAATGCATACTATTTGATGGAAACGAGTCGATCTGGTGCAGACGAGAGTGAGCACGAAAGGTGCACTGGTGGTGGGGCAGGTAACCGCCCTCCGGGTGTTCCCTGGGTGGCAGGACTTGGGAGGGGTGGGGAGTCCATGACGGGCATAATCACCCTTCCGGGGAGGGAGTTGCAGGTGCAGGATGGGGGGTGTGGCAGATGGGAGTGCGATGGCTGGAGATGCTGGAGGAGGTTGAAAGAGAAAGGTGGAAGTGAATGATATATGTGAAGAGGTCTTGGTGTGAATTGGGAGTGAGCAATTGGAGTACAAGAGTGGATGATGGTTGGAAGACATGAGATTGGGGATTGTTAACTGTTTATTGGTGTTATGTTGAAATTGGTTGTCATACCCTGTCCTAATAATTGGCCTTTTATGCTAAACCAACAGCATGGAACGGTTATTGCGCGATGTGACCCCCTGGGGAAGTGAGGTCGGCAGACCATTCTTCCCCCTGGGAGTTCGCGTGAGACAGGACAAGGTGGGTTAGGTAGTGTAGGGATTGGGCTAGAGGGTGGGGTTTAGGCTAACATTATATAAGGGGCCAGGGGAGGAAGTTCCTCCTCTTCTTGTCCCCAGCGCTTCAGGGTGCAGGTTAAGGAAAGTTTGACCACCCTCCCACCCTTCAGTTTTTTAGGAGTGGGGTGAGGGTCTCTTTGTGTTTATTCAGCGTGCCACTTTAGGACGGGTTGACAGGGGGGGCGGCTTTGCAGGACTTGGGTGGGGTGGGGAGTCCATGACGGGCATAATCACCCTTCCCCGGAGAGGGTTACAGGTGCAGGATGGGGGGTGTGGCAGACCTGAGTGCGATGGCTGGAGATGCTGGAGGAGGTTGAAAGAGAAAGGTGGAAGTGAATGATATATGTGAAGAGGTTGTGGTGTGAATTGGAAGTGAGTAATTGGAGTACAAGAGTGGATGATGGTTGGAAGACATGAGGTTGGGGATTGTTAACTGTTTATTGGTGTTATGTTGAAATTGGTTGTCATACCCTGTCCTAATAAATGGCCTTTTACGCTAAACCAACAGCGTGGAGTGGTAATTGCGCGAAGGTGCCAGCAGAACTACAGGCAGCAACAACCCAGGGCCCAGCACGCTGGCGAAGGCAGGATCTCCCCGCCGCAGTCTCGCAGTTCTTTTCTGCTGAGCTGCATGGATGGCAGGCAACGTCGTCTCGGGTCCGGAGAGGAAGGCGGGCTGCTACACGTCCCAGAGAGGTGCCACAGGCAGACAGGAAATAGCAGCGAAGATCAGTGAAGGAAGCGCAGATCGTCGGGGCCACCAGGGCAGCAAAGCCAGGCATCAGCAGCGACGCGGCGGGCAGCCAACCGACAGACCCAAGGGAGCTCATCTAAATGCGAGGGAACAGAAAAATAAACCGGTGGGTTGAAGACTAGCACCGTTTCCGGTGTCCAGCTGGGTAGGTGATGGCCAAGGCAGTGAACCGGAGCCAATCTCCTCAACAGCTGAACCAAGGAGCTCCACCGGACATCAGCCATGGTGTATAGTATCCGCGGCCAGGAACCTCTGCTACGGTTCCATGGGAGGTCTCGGGTCCAAATGAGGGAAACCAGAGAGGCAAGAACCACCGAACAACGACAAGACCCCAGGTATGAAGAAAGGGTCAGTGGAGGGAAGATTTCAGGGGATTTACGCCAAAAATGAGGTTTCAAGCTCCAGTGACGACCGAGTATTTGTTTTCTTACACATCATCTATAAATATAGATCACTGGAGAAAATACAACTCTATGTTGCCCTCCTGGACTTTACATCTGCCTTCGCCCCCGACCAAGATTAACTATGAGGGAAGCTTGCAAACATGGGCCTGGACCTGGCCCTACTTTAGCATATAAAAATGTGATACACTGATAACAGAATCATTAATCAGGCTAAACCACAACAGTCTTTTTGAGCAGACAGTTCACAATTACAGGTGAGGTTAGGCAGGGGTGCCCCCAAGCCGAACTGCTGTTCTCTGTCAATACCAACAATATGGACCAGCAAGTCATGAAAGTATCTTAAGCTATGTCTTCAGTCAATGCTTTTCATCGACTGCCCTTCTGCATGCTGATGACCTTCAGCATGATGATGACTCCAAAAGGGTTGAAGGCCAAACTCACGGCCATTGATCATATTGAAAATGGCCTGAAGATCATCAGACAGAAAACAAAGTCAATGGGCTTCATTTACAAACATGCTCCAACACATACATACACTATTTTCTTTTTGATCCACCATCCACATTCTCATCTAACATCTGGTTTTAGATTTTTTTTGTCTTTTTCTATATTTAATTATGTGTACATTATGGCTTTTTACAGATAGACTGTAATGAGTGAATGCCACATGTAGACTCAGTAGAGAATGATTTGAAACGTATAACAGAGAACATACGCATACTTTCTTTACTTAGTCTCAGGAGCAACGGACCATATTGATTCTCATAATGTGAGTTGCGGGATAAAGTGGCGGTAATCTTATATTACAGAGAGTGTACTGATGTTAATGATATGGCAACTTATGTGTATATGGAAAAAAGTCTATACATTTTTTTTTTTTTAAATCAAACAGAGGTGCTGATACTATATATATATGTGTGTGTGTGTGAGTATATATGTATATATACTATCCAGGGGCGGTCCCCACTGGCTAGATATAGTTCCATAAAAAAATGCCTTTTCTGTGTTGCTAATAACTTTGGTGATATTTGAGGAGGTTCCACAAAACCTTCCTAAAAGTGATACATTTTAACTAGTTTGCGCATGGGAAGTTTTGGGGTGATTCATCAAGCAAGGGTCATGAAAAATGGGGCTCTGAAAATGTGTTTTTACCCATTTGTTTTCTCATAGGAACTTAAGACACAGCTACAACCCAAATGCTAAAAGGATTTACATCAAAGGACTTACATCAACTTTGGCAGAAAGCTTGATCTTGGTACAGAAAGAGTGTTTTTTGTGATTTGTTCTAAATCCATTCAGTAGTTTATGAGCAATTATTGCAACAAAAAAAATTGTATATTTCATACGGCTGAGGATCCGTGAACCTGACAGATCTATTGGAGAGATCAAATTGGCTGTCACCACACTGTTCGAAACTCAGTCCCATGTCCTAAAGAAATGGTGATAAATGGCACAGGAGATACAGTGACCACCTTTGCCTAGTGGTAGGGGCCAGAGGGACCCTGCATGGGGCAAAAACGATTTTGAAAAAATCCACAAATTTGCAAAGGACCCACAAATCCGCAACACAATTCTGACAAAAAGCAGTCAGTTAAAAAAAAAACCTTGGGTGGGCCTAGGGCAGAAGGGTGCATAGATTGTTTTTGGGAGAGGGGGGCACATGGCCCTCATCCCAGAGCCTCATTAGGCCCCAGGGACCCCATTATTGGGGTTGAAACGCATAAAAAGGTGGAGGTGGGCCACATGGTCCTTCTCTCCAAACCTCTATTGGCTCGGGGACCCCATCTCTGGTGCAATTAAATGGGAAGGGTGGCCGTGTGGTCTCATCCTAAGCCTAAAAGCCTCAGTGACCCCATCCCCAGGGGACAAATAAAAAAAGAGGAGGGGCTGTATTTCCCCCCATGCCTTAAAAGTGCTATGGGACCCCGTCTCTGGTGCCGGCTCAAGTATTCAGTCCCCTGAACCCACCCCGGGACACAGTAGTTTCCCTACCTGCATAAGTGCGGGTAGGGAAACATATATTTGCTCTCACCTAGTGGGAACATTTTAAATCTCCTTAAGGTGGGAGCAGACATACCTTCCTTGCCTGCAGCAGCGTGGACAGGGAAGGCATGTCTGCTCCCACCCATCGGGTGGGAGCAGGTGGGAGCAGACCTTTGTTTTTCAGCCCACACTCCTGCAGGCAGGTAAACAGACATTGCTCCGGCCCGGAGGGAGCACGCAAAAGAAGCTATTCTCTTGGACGGGGCCAATGCTGGCTCCTGCACTATGTGGAGAGCTGGTTGGGGCCACAGGGGCCTGTAGCTTTTTAGTTAGGACCTAGTTTCCATAGGAAAAGCATTTTTTGGCTTGCCTATAATTTATTTATTTTTTAAATTTGTATGGCGCTACAGCTACCCAAAAAGGGTTTCCCGGCGCCTGTGACATTTGATTAGATAGAAGGAAAGTTGCCAAATTGTAATATTACTGCAGTTGTTTCTGGAACAGCCAGGTTTTTACGTTTTACGTATTTCCGGAATTTCGTATAGCTTTCTTCTTTCCGGATCTGAGGGGGACGTGAGTTCCATAGAGTGGGCCCTCGCCCTCCCGTTCTTTGTAGTTTAAATCTCGGAACAGCGAAATTTGCTGCTGTTTGAGATCGGAGATTTCTTGTTGGGAGGTAGGGAGAGGCCAAGGCTTGTAGGTAGCCGGGTGCAGTTCTGGTTTTAATTTTAAACATATATATCAGGGTTTTAAAGCTGATCCGATGTTCTATTCTGAGCCAGTGTAAATCATTCAGATGTTTTGATATTCTCTCAAACTTTGGGATCCTACACAGGATATAACCTTTGGGGGTGATCCTTGTGGTGGGGCCTGAGAAATAAGGGCACAAAATAAGGTGTGCTTGTAATGTTTAATCCCATAGGAATGCGTTGCCAAACCCACAGCCTGGTGCAAATCCATTGGGTAGTTTTTGTGAAATTAAATCCGAACAATTTAGTGATATCGCTGAACGCAGATGTTTCGTGTTGGTTTTACAGTGGTCGTGGTTAAATCACAATGATTTTGCGGTAAATCACGAATGCATGTGCCAATGGGATGCTCTGATGGCTGGACGCAACCTGAACAGAAAGTTGTAGCTGCCATTTTAGCAATCGGAACGGTTCTTGGACCTAAAAATTTGTGTCAAAGCTAACAAAAGGGGTCAGGGTAGAAATACTCTGACTCCATGTTTCAGAAATGAGGGTATTAATGACACAAGTTATGTGTCCAAAATTGTTTTTTTTAATCACATGCGATATTCAAAATGACGACATGACCACCAGCACGGCCCCCATGTACCATTGCGGGGCATTGCAACTGCCATGACGACATCACAAATGTTGGTGAAAATATAAAATATATATATTTATACACACTCGCTGGTCACTGTCAGAGCCTCATGTGTGCACTCACAAACTCACTTAGACATTTATACACCCATTCACATACCTACTCAATCAGTCAAAACATTTGTAAAGCGCACTACTTAGCCTTGAGGGTCTCACGGCACTGGGGGGGGGGGAGAATGCTGCTACTGCTAGAACAGCCAGGTTTTGAGGAGTCTTCTGTATGTTAGCAGTTCTTGGATCTGTCGTAGGGGGATGGGGAGGGTGTTCAAGGTCTTGGCGGGAGGTGGGAAAACGATCTGCTGCCGGAGGTTGCGATTCGGATGCGGGGGAATGTGACAAGTGCGGCGGAGTGGAGCTGGTGGGTGGGGGTCTAGAAGCTGAGTCGTCTGTTGAGGTATGCTGGCCGGTGTTGTGGTGTGCCTTGTGCCCGTCGGTGAGGGGCTTGAAGGTTATCCTCTTGTTGATGGGGAGCCAGTGCAGGTCTCTCAGGTGGGATGTGATGTGGCTGCGGTGAGGGATGTCGAGGATTAGGCGGACAGAGGCGTTTTGAATGCGCTGGAGCCATTTCAGGAGTTTGGCCAAGGCTCCTGCATAGAGTGTGTTTCCGTAGACCAGCCTGCTGCTGACGAGGGCCTGGGTGACCGTTCTTCTTGTTTCGGTGGGGATCCATTTGTAGATCTTGCGGAGCATGCAGAGGGTGTTGAAGCAGGAGGATGAGACGGCGTTGAACTGCTTTGTCATGGAGAGGGTGGAGTCCAGGATGAACCCCAGGTTGCGTGCATGGTCGGTGGGCATTGGAGCTGTTCCCAGTGCGGTCGGCCATCAGGAGTCATCCCAGGCCGAGGGGGTGGATCCGAGGATGAGGACTTCCTTCTTGTCTGAGTTTAGCTTCAGTCGGCTGTTCATCATCCACTCAGCGACGAAATTCATTCCTTCATGGAGGTTGGTTATGGCGGTGTGAGGGTCCTTGGTGAGGGAGAAAATCAGCTGGGTGTAGTCGGCGTAGGAGATGATGTTGAGGTCTGTTAGAATTGGGGGTCTCTGGTTGGCATAGGTAGGTACTTGTGACAAGCAGGGACCCTCTCCTCTAGTCAGAGCAAGGGAATTACTCTCCCAAAATAACCCCTGCTCACCCTCTAGGCTGCGTGGCACGAGCAGTCAAGGCTTATTTCAGAGACGATGTAAGTTAAGCAGTTGTGAACACATACAGTAACCCAGTGACAACACTACAAATGGACACCACACAGGTTTTATATCAAAAATAAGTTATACTTTATATAGAGTTACCACAAGACCAATAAACAACAAAAAGAATCCACAGTACTAACAAATTTCAAGAGTTCAGGTTTAAAAAGCTTAGTGCAAGGTATTGGGTGAGTCGGTAGCCTTGTCTGGCTACAGCGTTGCTGAAAAGAACTCGGAGTCTAACAAATCCAGCGGACCGCGGCAGTCCGGGCCCACTCAAATGTCGACAGACTCAGTCACAGTACCTTTTCCTTGAGGCGGCCGGCACGGATGTGTGAGCCGGTTCTGGGGTTTGTCGCAGTGTAGAAAAAGAAAGCGTTGCAGGTAACGTTGTCCTTCCAGTCGCGGTGCTGGCTACGGCTCGTTGGCGGAGTCGGTGAGCTCAGAGCTTGCGTTATTCGAGGCGGACGTTGCTCGTTGCGGTGCTTCCAGCTTTACGGTGCAGCAACAGAGCCGGAGTTTGGGAGCTGGCGTTGATCAGTCCGGACAGCGGTGCGTGTCTGGCGGTGCAGCGCAAAGCCTGCGAGGAGGTGCCCAACTCCGGTGCGGTCACAGGACTCGAAATCAGCAGCAGTGACCGCGTCGGTCAGACCGGTTTGATTCTGTGGAGCGAGGCGTTGCGCGTTGCGGTGCCCTTCAAGTTGCTGTGCAGGCTATGGCTCGTTGACGGCATTGAGACAGAGTCGGTGAGCGCAGAGCTTGCGTTGTTCGATGCGGATGTTATGTGTTATGTTATGTTAACATTACTTGTAAAGCGCAAAACAGCTGCCCCAGCGAAGGGGCGTCCCGCGCTAACAGCAACGCAACTGACAAGACGGATGGGTCAGAGGGAGAGACTATGATGCAGGAAACAGGTAGGTTTTAATGGCCTTCCTAAACTCCAGGTAGCTGTTGAGGCCCCGGATCTGAGCTGGTAGTGAATTCCAAAGAAGGGCGGCTCTGCAGCGGAATGAACGGCCACCAGCACGGGCTCTCTGTGTTCGGGGGACAACTACCAGATATTGGCCCTGGGAATGAAGATGGCGTGAGGGAACATAGGGCAGAATAAGTTGTGCCAGGATTTCAGGAGAAGACAATTTCAGGGCTATGTTGCTCAATGCGGTGCCTACAGGACACCAGGCCAGTCTTGAGAGTCGGTCACAGTTCCCTGCCTCTGTAGCCACTGGAACAGCAGCAATTCACAAAGGCTGGTGAAGTCCACTGGGCCTGGGACTTCGGTCAGGGGGCAAGCTCTCTTCCAAGCCCTTGGAGATCTTTGCACAAGTTGAAAATTAAAGGTAAAGTCCACAAAGTCCTTTCCCCTCTCTTTGGCAGTCAGGCAACCACAGTAGGCCAATCCCCCAAGCAGCACTTCAGCTTGGGAAGAGTCTCTCCTCAGTTTCTTCAGGTTCCTTCTCCTCAGCAGAGGTTTTGTCTTGTCAGTTCCAGGAGTGATCTAATTTCATTGGATCAGGGTCCCAATACTTATACCCCAAAATCCTTTGTTCTCTGAGGGGAGAGGGGCCTGTGCCCAGTTCAAGCCAGTTCTGAAGCACTCTGTTAACCAGACTTTTCCTTCCCTTTCACAGCACAGGGCAGGAACATCAGACGCCCCTCAGGAGGTGGAGCCAGCATTGTGGAAGCCAAGTACAGTCCTGGAGCACTTTGTTGCCAGTCTTCCTCCTCTTCTTTCAGTGTGTAGAGCAGAGACATCAGACACATCACAGAGGGTAGAGCCAGCATTGTAGAGAGAAGGCCTAGCCCTATTCAGGTCCCAGGTGCAACTCCTCCCTCCCATCTGGATGCAGATCTCCCTATTCACCACCGGGTTGCCCCAGCCTGTCTCCTGGAATTCCCCAGTCCTGTCACACACAAACCCAGACAAGGAATACACAACCTAGCAGAAGCGGGCTCAAATGGTTAGGCAAGCAAATACCTACTGTCTAAAAGTGGTATTTGCAAACACAGAATATTAAAATAAACTTTACTAAAAGATGTATTTTATTATTCTGAGTCCAGGCATACTAAACTCGAATTTCTACCATGTTCTCTGAGTCTGCTAGGATTATAAACATGTAACAATCCAGCAGTCCATTCTAGCCTAAGGAGAACAGATAGCCTTGCAATAGTGAAAAACGAAAATGGCTGTAATTCACTGTTAGGACATGCCACACACATCAGGGCTTGTACTACCTTATACTTACAATGCACCCTGCCCTTGGGCCTACCATAGGGGTGACTAATATGAAGAAAAGGGAAGGTTTAGGGACTGGCAAGTGGGTGCACTTGCCCAGTCAGCATGACAGTACCAGACTGCACGCAGGCTCTGCAATGGCAGACCTTAGACACATTTTACAAGGCCGCTTCTGTGGGTGGCACAACCAGTGCTGAAAGCCCACTAGAAGTATTTGGATTTACTCGCCCTGGGCACACTCAGTGCACTGTACTAGGGTCTGAGAAGTAATCCAACTATCCAATCAGGGAACCACTAGTCAATACATCAATTTACAGTAGGGAGCACTCGCGCTGTGGCACTGGACAGCAGTGGCGCAGTGCCCAAAGCATCTATTACCAGAAAAACACATGACGCAACAGCGAAAAATGGAAGGGAGACTCACGCAAATGGTCCCAGGTCTAACACGTGTCCCCTCCAGCTGAAATGTGGGGAGAACTACCCTACCTCCTGGGAGTTCTCATCACTAAGGCAGAAAAATCTGGACAGACCACCAGTGTTGCATTGTTCTGTACCATGGCGGTGTCCACCCTAAAGTCCGTACCCTGTAGGGTCATGGACCACCTCAACAGCTTTGGATTTACATCCCTCATTTGCATCAACCATCTGAGGGGCCTGTGGTCTGGCTGAACCCGGAAGTGAGTCCCAAACAGGTATGGTCTCAGCTTTTTCAGTGCCCAGATCACAGCAAATGTCTCACGCTCAATAGCACTCCACCTCTGTTCCCGTGTAAGTAACCTCCTACTGATGAAGGCTACAGGTTGATCTAGGCCCTCCTCAGTCATCTGTGACAGAACAGCCCCCACACCATGCTCTGAAGTGTCTGTCTGAACGATAAACTCTTTGGAGAAGTTGGGTGCCAGGAGCACGGGCGCCGTGCACATGGCAGCTTTCAGGGCCTCAAAAGCTTTCTGACAGGTGTCAGTCCAAATCAATTTCTTGGGCTGCTTCTTGGAAGTCAGCTCTGTCAAGGGTGCAACCATGTTGCCATATCCCTTGATAAACCTCCTGTAGTACCCTGTGAGTCCTAAAAAGGTGCTCACCTCTGTCTGGGTTTTGGGGGGTTCCCAAGCCAGGATGGTTTCAATCTTGGGTTGTAGGGGTGCCGCCTGGCCGCTCCAAACTTGGAGTCCCAAGTACACCACCGAACGCTGCCCGATCTGGCACTTACTCGCCTTGATCGTGAGGCCTGCTCTCCGCAGTGCCAACAACAATTCCAAGAGGTGGAGCAGATGTTCTTCCCAAGTGACACTGAACACTGCAATGTCATCCAGGTAGGCGGCACTGAACTCATCCAGTCCAACCAACACCTGGTTGACCAACCTCTGAAAGGTGGCAGGGGCATTCTTCATCCCAAAGGGCATAACCCGGAACTGGAAATGCCCAGGGGTTGGTGGGTACTGACCTCTCCTTTGCCACATCAGTCAAGGCGATCTGCCAGTACCCAGACGTCAAGTTAAATATGCTGAGGTGCCGTGCAGCCCCTAGCCGATCAATGAGCTCATCAGCTCTGGGGATGGGGTACGCATCGGTCTTCATGACCGAATTGAGCCCTCGGTAGTCCACACAGAACCGGAGTTCAGGTGTGGCACCCAGAGCTGCAGCCTTCGGGTCCAAGACTACTGGGCTGGCCCAAGGACTGCTCGAGGACTCAATCACCCCTAGGGCAAGCATCTTTGAGACCTCCTCTTTGATGCAAGCCCTCACCCTGTCAGTTACCCTGTAAGACTTGTGCTTCACAGGCAAGCTGTCTCCTCTATCCACATCATAGACACACCAATCTGTGATACTAGGAACCAGGGAGAACAGATCAGAAAACTGTCCCAGCAACTGGGGCAGTCATTCTGTTGCTCAGGGGTCAGGATGGAAGAGAGGTTAACACCATCCACTGACCCATCTCGCTCTGTGACCGCCAGGAGGTCAGGAAGAGGCTCAGTCTCCTCCTCCATTCCAGCATCTGTCGCCAAGAGCATGCCCACTTCAGACCTCTCTAAGTGGGGCTTAAGGCGGTTGACATGCAGGACCCTCAAGAGGTTCCTGGGAGACCGCAAGTCCACCAAGTAGGTAACTGGACTCTTGCACTCCACAACCTCAAAGGGTCTGGTCCACTTATCCTGGATCGCACTGGGCTCCACTGGGGCCATGACCCACACTCTCTGTCCAGGTTGAAGCTGTACCAGAGTGGCATTCTGGTCATATCAGCACTTCATCTCCTCCTGGCTGGCTTCCAGATTCGCCTCAGCGAGTTGTCTGAAACGCCTAGTCTGGTTCCTGAAGGCCAGCATGTAGCTATATACATCCTGGGGAGGTTTCCTGGGAGATTGCTCCCAGCCTTCCTTGACCAGACTCAGAGGTCCTCTGACCAGGGGTCCATAGAGAAGCTGAAAGAGACTGAACCCGAGAGATTGCTGTGGCACCTCCCGGTATGCAAACATCAGGCATGGTAAGAGGACGTTCCACTTACGCCTCATTGGTTCCTCAAGACCCATAATCATGCCCTTCAGGGTTCGGTTGAACCTTTCAACCAACCTGTTAGACCTGACACCCATGGCGTGGTTTTCCCCTATCTTTTTCACGCCCACTCTGGACATGGTGGGACCTGAGGCCTGGTTTTTTTAACAAAGTGTCCTTCGGGACATTGCCAGGATCATAAAAAAACCCTATAAACCTCAATTTAATCTGTCTAAATTAGAAAATGCAGCATTGGAGAAAATAAAGAAGGATTCCACTTTAGTTATCAAACCTTGTGATAAAGGTGGCGGGGTCGCCATCCTGGATAAAAGCAAGTACGATCAAAAAATGCTTGAGATGCTGGCGGTGACGGACCACTACAGACCAGCACAGCGGAGATAACTTGATAGATTGAATATCCATATTCAAGAAATGACCCAAACTGCACTTGCAGACGGATACATCTGTGATGATGAATATGTTTTTTTGAATAAGTCCTGTCCAGTGACGTCTGCTCTTTATGGTCTCCCAAAGACTCATAAATCGGAAACCAATCCCCCTATGCGACCCATAATATCAACTATTGGGTCATGTACTGAACCTATATCCAAGTACGTCGATACATTTTTGTGTCCTCTTACACACAGATATGCCTCTTACATTCGCGATACTGGCGACATCATTAAAAAAAGTAGAGGGGATCCCATTCAACCCAGTGACTGACATCCTGGTAACGCTCGACATTGAGGCTTTATACACCAATATTCCTCAGTGTCGGGCGTTACTTGTGGTGTCAGCCCTCTTACAAAGATTTCAAGACAATCGACCAGATATGTTTATTTTACAATGTCTTGAGGTGGTCTTATTAATAACTTTTTTTAATACAATGGTTCCTTGTACAAACAAATTAAGGGCACATCAATGGGGGCATCTTGTGGCCCTAGTGTGGCAAATACCTTTATGGGGGAATGGGAATTGTGTAACATCTACAATGAGGTAGCCCCCTTTTTTGAAAATATATCTATGTGGAAACGCTTCATAGATGATATTTTTTTTATTTGGAGCGGATCTGCAGACACGTTACAGGCATTCATTTTGTGGCTTAACGCCAGTGACCCTAATCTTAAATTCACAATGAACTACAGCCATTCACAGGTTGACTTCTTGGATATTAAGATTGATGGTACCAGCGGGAAATTAAAGGTGAGCCTATTAAGGAAAGTAACTGCAAAGAACACCATTTTACAATTCGACAGCTACCATCCGAACTGCCAAAGGGAATCAATCCCCTTTGGTGAGTTCCTACGTATTCGCCGCAATTGTACGGACATGGCATCCTTTCATGAACATGGTGATGCCTTGAAGGATAGACTTCTAGAGAGAGGTTATCCTCATCGTCTTGTACGACACTCATACAAATGAGCCAAATACTACGATAGAGAGGCACTTCTACAGGGGTCGAAGCGCTTGAGCCAGAATCGTATCACGTGTGTTATTAATCATTCGACCTTGAACTTTAAGATCAGGAACGTGATAAACAAAAATTGGAAAATTTTGAACTCTGATGAAAATGTCCCCTCTATGCCTTTACCCATGTTAACCTATAGAAGAAATACAAATCTTAAGGATATGTTGGTCCATACACGTCAAGCCAAAAGACCACCCCTGGATGGCCAACTGTCAATTACAGGCCTTCCGGCTATCCATGGGAATCACAGATGTGGTTCTTGCCACGCCAGTGATTCAGCAATAACATCAGATGTGGTGAGCTATAACGACAAGGAAATTAAGTTACGCTGTCTAACCAACTGTCGTAGTAGTAACATCATATACATCCTCTTCTGCCCATGTGGATTGGCATATGTGGGGGAAACTGGGCGTGAATTTCGCATTCAATTTAGCGAGCATAAGTCCTCAATTAGCTGTAAAAGACTGATGGCACCCTTGGTCCAACATTGTTTGGACATAAACCACAGTGAACTGGAACTAAAGTGGTCGATTCTGGAGAAAGTGCAATCCAAATTGGGCTCACCGATAGAAACGACTCGAAGAGAAGTGGGAGACCTTTTGGATATATCATTTAGAATGTGTCAAATGTGGTCTGAATGAAGAGATTGCGTGGTATGTCACCAAATAATTGCCGAATAAATGTATATATATGTTGTACATTGATTGGTATACTAACATATATGAGATGCATATCCCTGGCAAGATATTCCATATGCTCTTAATGAGCGGGGCATACCCCTACAATCCTCAGTCTTATTATCTGATTCAGTGTTAGTATTTGATCTAACCCGGTTTTTTTGGTATAACTTTGCATACTCTGGATAGCGTTCATGCACGTTCCACTTTAGTTTTTTTGCTCACAACATGAGAAATTACAAGTAGTTAGGGTGTTAAGCATCTGTTGGTTTTTTGGCGTACCCAGTCCGCATGCATCCAGTTAAATGATCATCCCTGGCCGGACATTTACCATATATCCCCCTATGAGATAGTTCATGTTGATCCATGACTCATTTGTAAAATATGATTTTGTGTGTATTTCTCGGTATCATATCCGATCATCGCATGTACACATGCACACATGCACACATGCAGCACAGAGGCTGATTGACAATGTTTCTTTAGCTTATTGTTATACTGATGTATTCATGCTCCGCGCTGATGGAGTATTTCGACTGTGTGCTGTGATATCACGTTAACGAATGGGTCTTTCATACTGACATTTTACTTTTGGAATTGGCCCTTTGAATTCTAGAATACACGCGTAGTCTCAGGGTACTTCTCTCCCCCTTTATGAATAGACAGTCGATGTATGTAACGTTGTTTACTTTTCTTAACCTTGATGGCGGCTACTGAGTCAGTTTTCTATCGTTTCTGCTTTTACTCACACTGCCGTTCTGTGATGTAATACTATCGCGAGAACCTCGGTTACCATCTCGAGGGTTTAAAAATACAGTGGTGTTTGGGGCTCGCCACTTCTAATCGTGTCACGAAGTTGGAAGACTCGCCGGCCCACAGTTACTTTGGAACCAGGTAAGCATGCATACGCGACCTGAGACGTTTACCGTTATCGGTTATTGGGGGTTCTATTCTTCACTTTTTTATCGTATCTGAATGACATGTGTATCTTGATACACTTAGTACATAAATGTAAGTTGGTCTGCATTTTGTTGAAAAAAATCGGCTTATCGAAATACGACGAATAGTCGGATTGGCAACGGCTAGCACGTAACGATAATTTATGATAATGTGAAACTCACGAATATAGAGATTGATGTAGACTTAGCAAAACTGTTGCGGTAACATTGAGTCAAATCAACAAACGCACATAGAGAGGGATATATCTTCAACGAGGTACGTGTACACCGAGATTAAGGTTATTCCTATTTTGCTTGCATAGAGGCATATGACTCCCAACGAATGGTGCAATATCCTCCTTGTATCTTGATTGGATAGGGAACACCTATGGATGTAGTAGTAGGCTTTGAGTTTTTAAACCACAACCATTGCCCTTCTTTTGATGTAGGTGCAGATGAAGAAATTGAAGATACAACTCCGAACTCCTCAAAAAGCCAAAAATAACTTTGGGAAAGGGCAAATCGATTTCTTTTTGGTATTACTTTACACAAGAAGGTAGGTTTAATTATTTTTGTAAACTTAGAGTCGCCTTACATCTGTATGGAAATAGGAACAGTGTTCATTCGATTCATTATTGTTCCTTTTTATTATTGTCTCTCTGCAGTTTCTGCGTAATTCATAATCTCTTCCCGTGATGGTATCCATAGTGACCCCCCATAAATAAATGATATCAGAAAATTGGGGGTAAGATATATTTTGCCTTTTTTGTACCCCTGACCGATTATGCAATTCATAGAGTACAATCTTTACCGTAGATTTTTTAAACCTATAGGGAGCCAAAACTTCGTCTCATCTGACTTGGGATATACCATTCAACAGGATCTATTTGTTTGACTCCTTTCTGCTGTGGGAAGGATTAGTCTCTCTCAGTCTCTGTGTGAGTACCTGGACGTATCTTAACAAAATAAGGGAGGTCACCTATTCGAGACTTTTACTGACAAAAAGATGAGTTAATAAAATGAGCCTTGGGTCACTTTTAAATGCTATTGTGATGTTTTCTTACTTGTTCCCTCTTTGTTTATTCTCAAATGTTTGCCTTATGAGATAACTTGTATGTTGGGTGGTCACATGTGGTAAATCATGTTAGTTCTAGTAATTATAAGGTTTGGTGGGTTTTTTTCTGTCCTATTTGGGAATATATGTGGTGACTATATTTTATTGTATATTTTCAGGCCCCCTGGGTATATATGTGTGTGTCTATCTGGAAAAGGTCCAGAAGAAGGTTGCCTTGTGCTGCCGAAACGCGCGTCAACCTAGTGCGAAGTCTCACACTGTGTTTTGAGATTCACCGATTGGCAGGGTGCTTCTGCCAATTGGATCCAGTTCCTACCTTCTCAGATATTGTTGGCATGAATGTGGTGAGGGTATGACTGTGTGAGGATGTGTGTGATGGATTGCTGGTTACCAGGTGGATAACTATTTTGGTATATTGTGCTTTATTTATAGACCTGGATTTGATATTGTGTATATATTGATGTGTTTTCCTTCTTGTATTTAGATATGAGATTTATAAATTTATGATGAAAGCGGTTATAAATCAGAAAATGAAAAACTCTTTTTTAAAAAAATGAACTTTTTCTTCTTGAATCAATATGAAAAAATAAGAAATAATAATATGGAAATAATGAATAAAACTTTATACTTTTCTAAAGAAAAAGGAACAAAATTGTTGTGTATTTGTCACCCATATTGATCCGACTGTTAAAGCAAAAAAGTATATCTTTGCACTAAAATATTGTGGCCATTGAGGGAAATTTGTTCTCTTTATTGGGTGTTTTTTCATTCCCCTCCTTTTCCCTGGCCTAATTCAACTGAGGGGGTCCCATTGATATTGCTAATTCCCCTATCTTTTTGCCTCTGCCTCCTGTATTTTTGATGCTGTGCTGGATTTTGTTTTAGCTGGTTTAGATGCTTTGGACACTCTGCCACTGCTGTCCAGTGCCAGAGTGTAAGTGCTCCCTATGGAAATTGTCATATTGATTGAATGTACCTGATTGGCATATTTGTATCACCTCGAAGTCCCTAGTAAAGTGTACTGGATGTACCAGGGCTGGTGATGACAGATGCTACTAGTGGACCTGCAGCACTGATTGTGCCACCCACCTGAGTAGCCCTAAAATGGTGTCTCAGGCCTGCCACCGCAGTGCCTGTGTGCAGTCAAAACGGCCATGTCCTCCTGGCCAGTGTCCCCACTGGCTGGGCCTAACCCTTCCCTTTATGTACACATTGGTCACCCCTATGGAAGGCTCAAGGTACCCCCCTGGGCAGGGTGCAGTGTATAGGAAAGGTAGAGTATGTACTAGTGCAGGTAACATGCTCTGGTAGTGAACAACAGCCATTTTGTGTGCTCATTGCTGCAAGGTTATCTTGCTCCATAGACTAACATGGGGGAGGCTGGTCCCAATGGATACCAGCCTATCTTCTCATAGGAACAAGAAGGGACATAAGTGATTGATATCCCTGAACTCAGAATTTAATAACACATCTTTTAGGAAAGGTTGTTTTTAAATTCTGTGTTTGATAACAGTACTTTTAGAACGTGGCTCTTCTCTTGTTTAACCTTTCTGTGTGCCTCGGCCTGCTTGTGGATTGACTGTCTGGTTAGAGGGTGACAGGGGCTGGGGAGCCCCCAGAAGGTTGTCTGAGTCAGCCCGTGGTTGAATGACTGCATCTAGAGTGGTGGGAGGAGATAGCACCTGGGAGTGAATAGGGCTGTGCCTGCCTGCCACAATGCTGGCTCCGCCTCCTGCTGGGCGGCTGTCACCTCTGCCCCTCACACTGAAAGGAAGGAAGAAGCCAGGAAGCCCAAGTGCTCCAGCAACACCCAGAACTTGTTTAGACCGGGCTCAGGGCCGACTTGCACAAAGACTTCAAAGACTTTTAGGGGTATAAGAGAAGGATCCCTGACAACAGATTTTCAAATTCTACAATCAAGAGGAACCTCTGCCAGAAGAAGGACCGCTGAAAGAACTGAAGGAATACTGCCTTGATGTGTGCTCTAAGGGCTGACCTGTTCTGCTGTTCAACTGAAGCTGAGGAGAAGAGGGACTTTGCTGTGTGCTATGACCCTGCCTGCTTGACCTACAAAGACTTTGCTGTGTGCTGTGTCTCTGAATCTCTAAGGGCCTGAGAAGAGCTGGCCCCCTGTTTTGCAACGCAGGGACAGAAAGGTTGCCACGGACTGAAAGACTCTGCTGTGTCTCCTGAGGCTGCTGTGTGCTGCAGAGATCGTGGGCTGCTTGACAGAGTTGCTGCCGTTTGCCCCATGTAGCACGCTGGCTGCTCTCTAACCCGATTGAGAGTGCCGTGCTTATAACTGCCTGCCGTGTTAAAAGATCGACGTGCTCATCGGCACATGTTTGGTGGTGGCCGAGAGATTGTGAGCATCCCCAGTGAGGAATAATCCCCTGAAAGGATTAGAGGCTGCAGGAAAGATCTGCTCACACTGGGCGCGTTGATTTAGCCTGGTCGCATACCACCGCTGCGGGCCGGGGCCCTGAAATCGGTCTCGAGGTGCCGTTCTCCGCTCCCAGACCGCGGAGAGAACATAGAAGGGGCCGTGCTCCAATTGGCTGCTGTAGAAGGCTGGTCGTGAGGCGCTGCGCTCGGATTGGCTAAACTCCCCGCAGAAGTTCCTGCGTCACCGAGGACTTGCCCGAGTGCCGCGCTGTCATTGGAGGGCTGTGGAAGGCTCGGCTTGCAAGCTGCACGTTGGTTGCTCCGCACCCAGGAGATCGCCGCATCATCAAGGGGGCTCGCCGGAGGAGCCGCGACCGGATTGGTCTACGCAGGGCACCATAGCCAGGAGACGCCGGGAGCCTCGCCGAAGTAGAAGAGCAACGAGGGAGCCGCATCGATCATCCCCGGCCTGCCGCCTCCATGCCAGAAAGGTATTTGAGCCTTCCGCCGCTCGCTGAAGTATCAGGAGCGGGCGGGGAGCTTGCGGGTTCGGCAGAGGCCAGGGGGAGTCCGTGTGATCGGATAGTGCAGAGGGAGAGGAGCACTTCAGTAGAATAGCGCTAGGTACGGCCATATGATCGTTTTATAAGCGACAACAGCCTCCAACCATATTTGCTGATTACTGACACTGAGACTGATTTTCATAGAGTGAAACCTTCCTAGAAACAAGATAAATACCAAGAGGAACTGAAGATATCATGCAATCATCCTGTAACTGTTTTTTACTGCTGAAACTAGATAAAGTTATATTTTTACATATACCTACCTGTGTGGTCTCAGTTTGTGGTGTGTTGCAGAATTACTGTATGTGTTAAGTGCAAATATTGTACACATTACCTTGGGGATAAGCATGTCTGCTCATGCCAAGCTACCTAGGGGGTGAGCAGGGGTTATCTACAGTGTGTATCCCTTCACCCTGACTAGAAGTAAGGGTCCCAACTTGGTCAAAGGTACTTACCTCTGCCAATTAGAGACCCCCAGTTCTAACATTGTTGGACAGCGGTGAGGATTTTGAACTAGTATTTGCACTTGACCTGCATTGATTTTGCGTACACCACTAGTCTAGTTTAGCAGCCACAGATTGCACATAATTTTTTTTTCTTTTTTGGTGAAACCTATTTTTGGAAAGCCTAGGAAGCATCATGTCTCAGAATGGAGGAGGCGAAGAGTTGCTCACATACAAAAAGGAGCAACTGAAGCAGGTCTGCAAGCAGCTTAGATGCCCAGTGAAGGGCAGCGCAAATAAGGAAGAGCTACAGAAAGCTCTAAGGGCCTGGTGGGAGGCCAAACATGTTGAGTCAGAGGATGTTACTGGAGAGAGGGATGCACAGGAAATTGGTTTTGGATCCCAGGATTTACCAGTGAATAGGCCAGCTTCTAGGGCTGGCAGCAACCATTCCTGTAGGGGCCTTTCTCCAGAGGAGCTGGAGGAAAATCAGAGGGCTAGGGCCCATGAGATTGAGCTTTTTAAACTCAAGGCTCAAGCAGAAGAGAGAAAGTTACGCCTTGACAGTGAGAAGAAGGCGGAGGAGAGAAGAAATGCTCTGGCTTTGGAGGAGAAGAAACTCCAGTTGGCTCATGAGTTGAGTCTGAGGGAGCTGGACCTTAAAGCTAAACAAGTGCAGTACAGTTCTAATGGTGGCAGCGCACAGCCAGTGCAGGCGTGTAAGGTATACATACCCAAAGATTTGGTGCAGAATTATCAGAGGGGTGAGGATATCTATGCATGGTTTAGATCCTATGAGCTTGCCTTGAAGATGAATGAAGTGCCTGAAAAAAGTTGGGGGCAGGTTTATGGAAGCATTTTGAGGCCTCTGGGAGGGATGTCTTGGCACCCTTAGAAGCAGCAGGTACCTTAACCTACCCCGCTATGAAGGAGGCTTTATGCCTCAGGCCTGGGCTTCCTCCAGAACAGTACCGCCAGAAGTTTAGGAACTTCAAGAAACTTGATTCTAGTACCTCGGTGGAGTGTGTGAGTATGTACACGCGTGCACTGGAAGGTTGGATAAAGGGCAGCAAAGTAACTGATTATGTGGGGTTGTGTCCCTTGATTAGTTGGGAGCACTTGAGTAACCTATGTGTTCCAGAGCTGCGCCAGCATCTTTTAGACAGCAAGTTAACTGATCCCAGTGAGCTTGCTAAGGAGGCGGACCGCTGGACTAGCACCAGGGTCCACAAGGGGGTGGTAAGTACCCCAGCCAAGGGTGGACAGGGTCCCTAGCAGAAGAGTGGGGGGGACAAGGGCAATCAAAAGGAGTCCTCTAAAGGGCCCCAAAATAGTTCCCAGGAAAAAGATTCCCAACCCCCCAAGCCTAAGAAGTCCTGGCCCCATAAGGGCAGACAGGACAACAGATCTCAGCCTACTTGCTATGCATGTAGAGAAGTGGGGCACATCGCCCCTAAATGTCCCAACAAACCTCCAGCACCCACTGGTGCTCCAGCCCCAGGGTTAGCCAGTGTAGCTTTGGGAGGGGATTTGATTTCCAGTGGGGAGGAGGGGTTAGCATTGATGACCCTTGTCTCTTTAGGAGACCAAGAGATGGCCCAGGAAACCTTGCTGCCCCTTAACACTAAAAAATACGGGTAGAAGGTGACCATCAATGTAAAAGAGATAGAGGCTCTGAGGGCCAGCGTGACATCTGTAAGGTGTCAGTGGGTGTCTGAAGAGCAGATCATTCCCAATGTACTCCGTCCAGTGGTGACAGCTGACAGTTCAGTGCGCCACTGCAAGTTGGCACGTGTTCTCTTTGAATGGGGGGGAGTCTCTGGTATTTTGGAAGTTGTTGTCAGTGATGCCTTGCCTGTAGACTGTCTATTAGGTAACGACCTGGAGAGCTCTCCATGGAAGGATGTAGAGCACAGAACTCATTTGGAGATGTTGGGCTTGCCTGCGTGGATCTGTGTGATCACACGTGCTATGGCAGCCAGTAGGGGTGAATCAGCAGAACTGGAGCCTGGAACAATGGCCCAGGGACCTGCCAGGAGAGGAAGGGGCAGAGGGCATGGGAAACCAGCCCCCGCCGTTCCCACGGTCCAGGAGGAAGCAGAGCCCGAGGGGGATGCCCTGGAACCTACAGGGGAGCAGGTGGCCGAACTGGGGGAATTACCTGAGCTGACCCATTGGCAGCAAGAGGGTGGTCCCTCCAGGGAGGAGTTCTGCCAAGCACAGAAGGAATGCCCTTCCCTCATTGGTGTGCGGCAGCAGGCTGCAGATCAGGCAGCAGGCCTAGGGTCCAAGGAGCATTTTGTTTACTGGGAAGATGACTTACTTTATAGTGAGCCTAAGTTCGCTGAGCCCGGTGCAGCCCGTGTGCTGGTGGTACCCGAGCGCTTCAGGAACTTCCTAATGGGTCTGGCTCATGACGTGCCTCTCGCAGGACATCTGGGGCAAGACAAGACCTATCACAGGCTTGTCACCCACTTTTACTGGCCCCAGATGAAGAAGCACGTTGGTGCCTTTTGTAAGTCTTGCCAAACCTGTCAGGCCAGTGGCAAAAGCGGAGGGAAGTGCCTGGCACCCCTCCAACCCTTTCCTGTGGTGAGCACCCCTTTTGAGCGGGTGGGCATCAACATCGTGGGGCCCCTGGACCCCAAGACCGCCTTAGGCAACAGGTTGATCCTGGTGTTGGTGGACCATGCCACCCGGTACCCGGAAGCAGTCCCTCTCCGGACAGTCACAGCCCCCGTGGTGGGCCATGCCTTAATGGGGATCTTTTCCAGAGTGGGGTTTCCCAGAGAGGTGGTCTCCGACCGGGGTATAACCTTCATCTCTAGGTACATGAAGTCTCTGTGGGAGGAGTGTGGGGTAACATACAAGTTCACCACTCCTTACCACCCTCAAGGAAATGGGTTGGTTGAAAGGTTCAACCGCACCCTAAAAGGCATGATTATGGGCCTAGAAGAACCCATGAGACGGAAGTGGGACGTCTTGTTACCATGCCTGTTGTTTGCCTACAGGGAGGTGCCTCAGAAATCCATATGGTTCAGTCCCTTTGAATTACTGTATGGCCACCCTGTCAGAGGACCTTTCACTCTGGTGAAGGAGGGGTGGGAGAAATCCCTTGGGAAAACACCCCCAGGATGTGTTCAGCTATGTGCTGGCCATCCGCAACCAGACAAAGCGCTTCAGGAAGCTCGCTCAAGAGAACCTGGAGGCTAGCCAGGAGGAAATGAAAAGATGGTACGACCAGAATACCACTCTGGTTGAGTTCCACCCTGGTCAGAAAGTGTGGGTGATGGCGCCGGTGGAGCCTGGTGCGCTCCGTGACAAGTGGACCGGGCCATATGAGGTGTAGAGCGCAAGAGCAAAGTTACCTACCTGGTTAACATGAAGACTCCCAGGCAGCCCCTGAGAGTGTTGCACGTGAACCGTCTCAAACCCCACTTTGAGAGGTCTGAAGTGACTGCTCATGGCTACAGATGCTGGAGGGGAAGAGGATAGTGATCCTCTCCCTGACCTCCTGGCAGCCAAGGAGCAAGACGGGTCAGTGGATGGTGTGGTCCTCTCGTCTACCCTGACTCCAGAGCAGCAGAGGGACTGTCGCCAGGTCTTGGGTCTGTTCCCCTCCTTGTTCTCCCTGACCCCAGGTGTCACCAACTGGTGCGTCCACGATGTGGACACTGAAGATAGTCTGCCTGTGAAGCAACAGTTTTACAGGGTAGCTGACAAGGTCAGAGCCAGCATCAAGGAAGAAGTTTCCAAGATGTTGGCGCTAGGGGTAATTGAGCCCTCCAGCATCCCCTGGGCTAGCCCAGTGGTCTTAGTGCCTAAGAAAGCTGCTACGCCCGGTGGCCCTCCAGAACTCCGTTTCTGCGTGGACTACCGTGGGCTCAATGCGGTCACCAAGACTGACGCACACCCCATCCCCAGAGCTGATGAGCTTGTGGATCGGTTGGGAGCTGCCCAGTACCTCAGCACCTTTGATTTGACTTCAGGGTACTGGCAGATTGCCTTAACTGAGGGGGCCAAGGAGAGGTCAGCATTTTCAACGCCAGAGGGGCACTTCCAGTTCCGCGTCATGCCCTTTGGGTTGAAAAATGCCCCTGCCACATTCCAGAGACTGGTCAACCAGGTACTAGCCGGGCTGGAGCAATTCAGCGCTGCATACCTGGATGACATTGCTGTGTTCAACTCCACTTGGGAGGAACACCTGCAACACCTCTGTGAAGTGTTGAAGGCCCAGCAGAAGGCAGGCCTCACTATCAAGGCCAGTAAGTGCCAGATAGGGCAGGGATCAGTAGTGTACTTGGGACACCAGGTGGGGAGGGGCCAGGTGGCGCCCCTACTGGCAAAGATTGATACCATTCTGGCTTGGGTAACCCCCAAGACCCAGACAGAGGTGAGAGCCTTTCTAGTCCTCACCGGGTATTACAGACGGTTCGTCAAAGGATATGGCACCATTGCTGCCCCTTTGACAGAACTAATCTCTAGAAATCAGCCCAGGAAGGTGAATTGGACAGAGGCCTGTCAAACTGCTTTTGATGCCCTAAAAACTGCCATGTGCACAGCACCGGTGCTTAAGGCACCTGACTTTTTCAGTGAGTTCATAGTGCAGACAGACGCTTCAGAGCAAGGCGTGGGAGCAGTACTCTCACAGATAAACGACGAGGGTGGAGACCAACCTGTAGCTTTCATTAGTAGGAGGCTACTCCCCAGGGAACAGAGATGGAGTGCAATTGAAAGGGAAGCTTTTGCTGTGGTCTGGGCTCTGAAGAAGCTGAGGGCCTACCTGTTTGGAACTCACTTCCGTGTTCAGACCGACCACAGACCCCTCAGATGGTTAATGCAGATGAGGGGTGAGAACCCAAAACTGTTGAGGTGGTCCATCTCCCTACAGGGAATGGACTTTACGGTGGAACACCGCCCTGGCACAGAACACGCCAATGCTGATGGTCTGTCCAGATTCTTCCGCCTTAGTGAAGAGGACTCCCAAGAGGTTGGGTAATTCTTCCCACTTTCAGCTGGAGGAGACACGTGTTAGACCTGACAACCTTGGCGTGGTTTTCCCCTAATTTTTTTGCCTCTGCCTCCTGTATTTTTGATGCTGTGCTGGATTTCGTTTTTGCTGGTTTAGATGCTTTGGACACTCTGCCACTGCTGTCCAGTGCCAGAGTGTAAGTGCTCCCTATGGAAATTGTCATATTGATTGAATGTACCTGATTGGCATATTTGTATCACCTCGAAGTCCCTAGTAAAGTGTACTGGATGTACCAGGGCTTGTGATGACAGATGCTACTAGTGGACCTGCAGCACTGATTGTGCCACCCACCTGAGTAGCCCTAAAATGGTGACTCAGGCCTGCCACCGCAGTGCCTGTGTGCAGTCAGAACGGCCATGTCCTCCTGGCCAGTGTCCCCACTGGCTGGGCCTAACCCTTCCCTTTATGTACACATTGGTCACCCCTATGGAAGGCTCAAGGTACCCCCCTGGGCAGGGTGCAGTGTATAGGAAAGGTAGAGTATGTACTAGTGCAGGTAACATGCTCTGGTAGTGAACAGCAGCCATTTTGTGTGCTCATTGCTGCAAGGTTATCTTGCTCCATAGACTAACATGGGGAGGCTGGTCCCAATGGATACCAGCCTATCTTCTCATAGGAACAAGATGGGACATAAGTGATTGATATCCCTGAACTCAGAATTTAATAACACATCTTTTAGGAAAGGTTGTTTTTAAATTCTGTGTTTGAGAACAGTACTTTTAGAAAGTAGCTGTTCTCTTGTCTAACCTTTCTGTGTGCCTGGGCCTGCTTGTGGATTGGCTGTCTGGTTTGAGGGTGACAGGGGCTGGGGAGCCCCCAGGAGGTTTTCTGAGTCAGCCCGTGGTTGAATGACTGCATCTGCAACTAGAGTGGTGGGAGGAGATAGCACCTGGGAGTGTATAGGGCTGTGCCTGCCTGCCAAAATGCTGGCTCCGCCTCCTGCTGGGCAGCTGTCACCTCTGCCCCTCACACTGAAAGGAAGGAAGAGGCCAGGAAGCCCAAGTGCTCCAGCAACACCCAGAACTGGTTTAGACCGGGCTCAAGGCCCACTTGCACAAAGACTTCAAAGACTTTTAGGGGTATAAGAGAAGGTCCCCTGACAACAGATTTTCAGATTCTACAATCAAGAGGAACCTCTGCCAGAAGAAGGACCGCTGAAAGAACTGAAGGAAGACTTCCTTGCTGTGTGCTCTAAGGGCTGACCTGTTCTGCTGTTCAACTGAAGCTGAGGAGAAGAGGGACTTTGCTGTGTGCTTTGACCCTGCCTGCTTGACCTACAAAGACTTTGCTGTGCGCTGTGTCTCTGAATCTCTAAGGGCCTGAGAAGAGCTGGCCCCCTGTTTTGCAACCCAGGGACAGAAAGGTTGCCAAGGACTGAAAGACTCTGCTGTGTCTCCTGAGGCTGCTGTGTACTGCAGAGATCGTGGGCTGCTTGACAGAGTTGCTGCCGTTTGCCCCATGTAGCACGCTGGCTGCTCTCTGACCCGATTGAGAGTGCCGTGCTTATAACTGCCTGCCGTGTTAAAAGATCGACGTGCTCATTGGCACGTGTTTGGTGGTGGCCGAGAGATTGTGAGCATCCCCAGTGCGGAATAATCCCCTGAAAGGATTAGAGGCTGCAGGAACGATCTGCTTACACTTGGAGCGTTGATTTAGCCTGGTCGCATACCACCACCACGGGCCGGGGCCCTGAAATCGGTCTCGAGGTGCCGTTCTCCGTTCCCAAACCGCGGAGAGAACATAGAAGGGGCCGCGCTCCGATTGGCTGCTGTAGAAGGCTGGTCATGAGGCGCCGTGCTCGGATTGGCTAAACTCCCCGCAGAAGTTCCTGCGTCACCGAGGACTCGCCCGAGCGCCGCGCTGTCATTGGCGGGCTGTGGAAAGCTCGGCTTGCAAGCTGCACGTTGGTTGCTCCGCACCCAGGAGATCGCCGCATCATCAAGGGGGCTTGCCGGAGGAGCCGCGTCCGGATTGGTCTACGCAGGGCACCATAGCCAGGAGAGGCCGGGAGCCTCGCCGAAGTAGAAGAGCAACGAGGGAGCCGCATCGATCATCCCCGGCCTGCCGCCTCCGTGCCAGAAAGGTATTTGAGCCTTCCGCCGCTCGCTGAAGTATCAGGAGCGGGCGGGGAGCTAGCGGGTTCGGCAGTGGCCAGGGGGAGTCCGTGTGATCGGATAGTGCAGCCAGAGAGGAGCACTTCAGTAGAATAGAGCTAGGTACGGCCATATGATCGTTTTATAAGCAACAACAGCCTCCAACCATATTTGCTGATTACTGACACTGAGACTGATTTTCATAGAGTGAAACCTTCCTAGAAACAAGATAAATACCAAGAGGAAGTGAAGATATTGTGCAATCATCCTGTAACTGTTTTTTACTGCTGAAACTAGATAAAGTTATATTTTTACATATACTTACCTGTGTGGTCTCAGTTTGTAGTGTGTTGTAGAATTACTGTATGTGTTAAGTGCAAATATTGTACACATTGCCTTGGGGATAAGCCTGTCTGCTCGTGCCAAGCTACCTAGGGGGTGAGCAGGGGTTATCTACAGTGTGTATCCCTTCACCCTGACTAGAAGTAAGGGTCCCTACTTGGTCAAAGGTACTTCCCTCTGCAAATTAGAGACCCCCAGTTCTAACATTGTTGGACAGCGGTGAGGATTTTGAACTAGTATTTGCACTTGACCTGCAGTGATTTTGCATACACCACTAGTCTAGTTTAGCAGCCACAGATTGCACATAATTTTTTTTTCTTTTTTGGTGAAACCTATTTTTGGAAAGCCTAGGAAGCATCATGTCTCAGAATGGAGGAGGCGAAGAGGTGGAATTGCAATTTGAAATTCAGGAGTTGCTCACATACAAAAAGGAGCAACTGAAGCAGTTCTGCAAGCAGCTTAGATGCCCAGTGAAGGGCAGCGCAAATAAGGAAGAGCTACAGAAAGCTCTAAGGGCCTGGTGGGAGGCCAAACATGTTGAGTCAGAGGATGTTACTGGAGAGAGGGATGCACAGGAAATTGGTTTTGAATCCCAGGATTTACCAGTGAATAGGCCAGCTTCTAGGGCTGGCAGCAACCATTCTAGTAGGGGCCTTTCTCCAGAGGAGCTGGAGGAAAATCAGAGGGCTAGGGCCCATGAGATTGAGCTTTTTAAACTCAAGGCTCAAGCAGAAGAGAGAAAGTTACGCATTGACAGTGAGAAGATGGCGGAGGAGAGAAGAAATGCTCTTGCTTTGGAGGAGAAGAAACTCCAGTTGGCTCATGAGTTGAGTCTGAGTTAGCTGGTCCTTAAAGCTAAACAAGTGGAGTCCAGTTCTAATGGTGGCAAAAGCTACCATCCTAAACCTTTGCGGGACAATCTCCCTTACAGCCAATTTTTAAGGTTAAAACGCAATTGCAGCAAAGACAGCGACTATAAACAACAAGCACAAGAACTGAGCCAAAAACCTATAGCTAGAGAATATACAGCCTCTACTATTTCCAAATGTCGCAAACGAGCCAGATACCAACCAAGACAGTATCTCCTACAAACCAACGTCAAAGAACCAATTCAAGATCTAGTTACATGTGTAACGACTTACTGTCCAGCAACCTATGAAGTTCAAAAATTGGTCCAAAAAAACTGGGGAATCATTACATCCGGCAAACACAACTGGCCGAAACCAAGGTTCGCAAATAAACGTATGAAGAACCTTAAAGATGTGTTGGTACACACACGTCCAGTTAAGAGAAAGACAGTGACACTGAATAGAGATATGAATATGATGCCCATCACAGGACACTATCCCTGCGGAACCTGCGTGGTGTGTAAACTTACAAACACGACTAAGACACTACAACTCACAGAAACTCTATTTTGGACACAAAGACAGCACACCAACTGCAACTCCACCCATGTGATACACCTGGTGAGCTGTCCTTGCCAAAAAAAGTATGTAGGCATGACTTGTAGAAAAGTCAAGGTAAGAATAGGAGAGCACAAGAGCAATATCAGATTGAAGAAAAACACCACCAAATTGAGTAATCATTTCATAGAAGCAGGCCATGCCTGTGAAGAACTGAGATGGACAGCCTTGGAAATGTTGACAGACAAAACTTTGAATGCAGAAAAGATATTGTTTGAGAAGGAACAAAGATGGGTGAACCGCCTCCAAACGAATCTCACGGGTCTTAATGACAATATACCGTGGCATCAATTCGCATAAAATAAGGTTGTTCACTGTGCCCCCATTGAACTTCTTGTCAAGATGTTGTAGACCAGTATGACATCATTGGACAAGGTATACTTCCTTATTAACACACAGAGCAATTTTTTAATTTTTCAAACCCACAACCCCCTCACCCTCACTATTCTCCCCGGCCATGTATAAACCTTTGAAGGTCGGTATATTTATAGAAGCATACCCAAGCTTCTTCAAATATCCATCCTATGCTAGGGCATATTGACTCTATGTAGTGAGGATTGGGAGACCACCCTCTTTTGACGTACCAAAAACTCCTAAGTACCACTCAATATTATCGATTAATTTAGTTTTCCAATTTCGATAAGTATACTTATCCGCCACCTATTAACATTGCGGTGCCTATCACGTCTAATACTTGGATCTGAAAGACTAAACACATGAATTCATGGCACTTATAAATAGTGATATGAATGTGGCACTTAGGATTCATTATTCCAGATCAAGATATTAATTCGCCACTGAGATACAACGATAACACATTCTCCTGGCGTAAACAAGACAGACTTAGTGTAACTTACATCATACCACATATAGTTTCAGGTTTTTTGAATTAGTAGTACGACTCTAGTCCTATTTCTATAGCCATGCTTCTACAAATAGGAAGTGGGAGCGGCCTCCGTTCATCCAGGGGCAGAGCCAGCACAGGACGTAGAGACCACTGCAGCACGCGGGTGAGAATGGCGGCATTGCAAGACTTCTCAAGAAGATCTAATAGCAAGATACCTGAACCCATTAATTATGGACTTTCCCCCTCCTTTTATTCACCGTAGCCCGGGTTCATTTTATACCCTCGCACCCTGAAGAAGAATGCGATCTTCAATATCAAGGTAATTCTTCCGTCTCTAACGAGTATACGTAAGACCTAGCCCCACAATTTGTAGATTTATTTGACAACACCTTATCAGTAACACGCATTTGACCGCTAAAATGTACTTGTGTATAAATGATTGAATCCTCTATTTCCATTTTAACTAATAGACAAACGCAAATCGTCAAAGATTTGTGTACATAATGAATCCGAGGAATACCAATGTGTCCGCAGAGAGATGAGATTTACACTAGTTTTGCACACCCTCCCCTAAGTTTAAAACATCAGAGTACACTAAAGTGCTCCCAGAGATATTACCAACTTAGTAATCAGTGTATGTCTAAATCTCTTAGAACTAATAGATGAAAAACCGGCATAGTCCATCAGCCAAGTGAATTCATGACTACTTTCATGACTATTACTAAGTATGTTTGTTCGCATAGTGATAAATGATTGTTTTAATGACACTTTCTAAAGTTCTATGAATGTCGAGACTCACGATAGAATAGGAACCAGCCTATAAAATAAAATTGTGTGTCTTGTAAAGCGCACTGCTACCCGCACCGCAGGCCTCGTAGCGCTATAGACCGCTGGGGAACCTGTCCTGGCTTTCCCTGTGAGATAGTCCCTCCTGGGAGACTCCAAGGTGAAACCAGGCATCCCCGGCGTTTGTGAGGGGCCGTTGTGGAGATGAGGCAAGCTTAATGCCCAGAGTTGCCGAGTGTGATCCCTGGTTAGAGTAGGCACCAAGGCGAGAATTATAGAGTCCGCTGATCCTGGTACAAGACCCTGCCGCGTCGGGAATCGAACCCTGGTCCCAGGCCGTTCTCTGCTCTCGGGTCTGCCGCCTCTAACCAGTGAGCCACACCACTCCACTCCATGTGTCCTCAAATTGTGGTTTTACTAGTATAGTAACTTTGATTCAAACACTATTTCACGATACAGCCCCAGTTGTTCTCAGTTGAGACCCGTTGTGCCCCCATTGATTCCATTTCCTCTCCTTGTCCCTAGTGCTCATAATGTGGTGCACGCTTACCTTTTTTAAATCTCTGAAATCAGAGAACATTGTTAGTGCTATATTATATATCCTCTAACATTCAAAAAATGTGGATGTTTCTCTTTTTGTTTCTCTATTCTAGGAATTAAAAGTTACATTCAATCAAGTGTTGACAAATGCATACACTCTATTGAAAACTACACAAATGGTGTAAGTACTTACCTGTTGTCCTGTTTGTCCTGACGAATGCTCTATAGACCCGGCTGGGCCAGAGAGAGCAGAAACATGTCGACCGTTTTTTAAGAGATATAGGGTGATCCAGTAACTTGATTGACCACCATATCCAATTGATTTTAACAACATTACCTCTCCATTTACATTAAAGTTTCCCTTTGGAGAGGCTTTTTTTTTTAGTTGAAACAATTTTTTATTTTTTATTGTTTTTCTTTCTCACCTTCCCTCTGGGGGTGTCCTTTATTCTCTAGACACTGCTACCCAGACAAGAGGTTGCCTTGGATAAGGCTGGCATACAGCACGTAATTGGACACCCGATGACTATGCCATAACGCTGAACGTGGGGCGGAGAATAGATATACACCGCAATTAACATCACAGCGTTTATGAGGGCGATCCACTATAACCAATGGTTATGTAGCTACAAGTGTCCATTCTCCTTTCTGATTAATTAACTACTGTAATGGGGAACAGAATGGATCTCTATCCCTCCTCCCTACTGTCTGATTACGATATTTTTACATATACCTACCTGTGTGGTCTCAGTTTGTGGTGTGTTGTAGAATTACTGTATGTGTTAAGTGCAAATATTGTACACATTGCCTTGGGGATAAGCCTGTCTACTCGTGCCCAGCTACCTAGGGGGTGAGCAGGGGTTATCTACAGTGTGTATCCCTTCACCCTGACTAGAAGTAAGGGTCCCTACTTGGTCAAAGGTACTTACCTCTGCCAATTAGAGACCCCCAGTTCTAACACAACCCATTTCCTTGGGGGTGGTAAGGAGTGGTGAACTTGTAAGTTACCCCACACTCCTGCCACAGGGACTTCATATACCTGGAAATTGAGTTGGTCCCCCGGTCAAACACCACCTCACGAGGAAATCCCACTCTGGAGAAAATTCCCATCAGTACTCGTCCCACCACGGGAGGCGTCACCTTCCTTAGAGGTATGACTTCTGGGTACTGGGTGGCATGGTCCACCAAGACCAGGATGAACCTGTTGCCCATGGCTATATTGGGGTCCAGTGGCCTCACAATGTCGATTCCCACTCGCTCAAAGGGGGTACCAACCACAGGGAATGGCTGGAGCGGAGCCTTCTGCTTCCTCCGACTCTTTCCACTTGCCTGGCAAGTCTGACAGGTCCTGCAGTGAGTGTCTGAACTCCTGCGCATTTGGGGCCAATGAAAGTGGGTGACAAACCTCTCAAAGCTCTTGTCCTGCCCCAAATGTCCTGTCAATGGCACATCATGAGCCAGCTCCAGTAGGAAGGCTCTGAAGCGCTGGGGTACCACCAGCACACGAGCTGACCCAGGCTCAGCAACCTTAGGCTCGCTATACAGGAGACCTTTCTCCCAGTAGATCCATTGTGACCCAGACTGATCACCTGCGGCCTGGCTTGCAGCCTATTGCCGCCAGCCCTCAAGAGAAGGGCATTCTCTCTGCTTCCTGCAGAATTCTTCCGTGGAGAGGCCTCCTTCTTGCTGCCAATGGGCCAGCTCAGGCAGGTCCCCCGTTCAGCTACTTTCTCCCTTGTAGGCTCCAGGGCATCCCCCTCAGGGTCTACCTCCTCCTGGGCCGTGGGAACTTCAGGGGCTGTTTTCCCGTGCCCCCTGCCACTTCTCTCCAAGGCAGGTTCCTGGGCCTCCCTCTCAGGCTCCAGGTCCTCTTGAGCACCCCTACTGGCTGCCATTGACCGGGTAGTCACGCACGCCCAGTCAGGCAGTGCCACCATCCTCAGGTGAGTTCTCTTCTCTACCTTCTCCCAAGGTGAGCTCTCTAAATCATTCCCTAACAAACAGTCAACAGGCATGGCGTGCCAAACAGCTACCTGAAGAGTACCAGAGACCCCCCCCCCACTCGAAGGGAACCTGAGCCATTGGACAATGACTCTCTGTGTTGTCGGCGTTAACAACTCGGCAAAATGCAAGTGGGACAACCTGCTCTTGAGACACCTGGTGACACCTGTCATGTCAAGTCATGTCAAACATGTCATGACAGCTGTCACACTGGCTCCTGTGTCTCTAAGAGCCTCCACCTTTTGGCCATTGATGGTCACCCACTGCCCATATTTCTTAGTGTTCTTGGGCAGTTGGTTTTCTTGGACCACCTCACAGTCTCCTAAAGAGACAAGGGATATCAATGCGGGACCCCACCAATCTTGGACTTCAATCTCCTCCCCAAAGGCTACACTAGCTCTCTGCCGGGGTGGAGCACCAGTGGGTGCTGGTTTACCAAACAGGTGGCACCTGGGATCATTCTCCCTATGACCCAGGTCCCCACATTTGTATAATCTCAGGGGTCCCTGTGGAACAGGACTACCTGTCGGGACCACTGGCTTTCTCTTAGGGGGAGGCTGGGAACTTTTTAAATGGTTCCCTTGGGGATTACTTTGAGGCCCTCTGCGGAACTCCCTCTGTTTACCCTTGCCCCCCCCACTCTTCTGTTGGGGACCCTGCCTACCTCTGGTAGTCTCCCATGTGACCCTTGTGGACCCTGGTACTGACCCAGCGGTCCGCCTCCTCAGCAAGCTTCCTAGGGTTAGTTAGCTTGCTATCAATCAGGTCCTGGCGCAGCTCTGGAAAACAATTTTCAGACAAGTGCTCCCATGCAACCAAATCCAAGAGACCTTGAAAATCATTCACTTTGCTGCCCTTTACCCAACCATCCAATGCTCTGCAAAAGAAAATTACATACTCTACCCAGGTACTATTCTCTATCTTCTTGCATTTCCTGAACCTCTGCCTATAGAGTTCAGGGGTCAAACCATACCTAGTCATGAGTGCCTCTTTCATGTGGCTTGGACTTAAACGGCAAGTCCAACAGTGTGCCCCGCCCCTCACTAAGGAACCTTCCCCACAACTCCGCTCCCCAATCTCTCTAAGGGACCCAGTGGGAAGACATGGCTACCTCATAGGCTCTGAACCACTGCCCAATATCATCATTCTTAAAAACCTCCTTTACCACATCCTTGGGGATGTACACTCTACCTTCCCCATGCGCTGGTCGAGTGCTGCTTCCAGAGGGAGTGCTCTCTAGGCTCCTTGCTTTCAGATCCAACTCCCTCAAAATTTGGTCAATCTCCAATTACAATCTTGTTTCTTCCAGAGCCAATTTCTTGCTATCTAGCTCCACTTCTAGAGCCATTGTCTTGCTTTCTAGCTCCAGTTGCCCATTCAAATTAAGCTTGGCCATCTCCATCTCGTGCATCCTGTTTTCTTTCCTGTCTGCCAACTCTTCTGGGGACAGACCTCGGGGAGAGACACTGCTACCCACTGAGGAGGGCGCACCCCTCCTCTCAGGACCCAGTGGCCCACCAAGCTGCTCCTCTGCATCCTCCTCATTCAATAACTCACCAGGGGCATTCCTTGCTTCCACCCAGGCCCTCAGCGCCTTGTGTTATTTCTCCTTTTTGGAGATTCCAGCTACTGAAATTTTAAACTTTTTGCAGAAGTTCTTGAGCTGGGTGTTGGTGTAGCTTTCGAGTTTCTCTACCTCCCAATCACAGTCAACAGATGCAACAGATGCTGTCTTTTCTATTCTCACTGAACCAGGCATGATTTAGAAAAAAATTAAGATTTCTGGCAAAAAAAAAGTATCAGAAGTACGTGGCTGCGTTACGGTCTGCGCTCACTAAGTAGTGTTCACCAATCCCTGTACATGAGTCACAAATGCAAATTCAGAATCCTTTCCGCTTGACTTCCAATGTTAGAATTGGGGGTCTCTGGTTGGCACAGGTAGGTACTTGTGACAAGCAGGGACCCTCTCCTTTAGTCAGGGCAAGGGAATTACTCTCCCAAAATAACCCCTGCTCACCCTCTAGGCGGCGTGGCACGAGCAGCCAAGGCTTATTTCAGAGGCGATGTAAGTTAAGCAGTTGTGACCACATACAGTAACCCAGTGGCAACACTACAAATGGACACCACACAGGTTTTATATTAAAAATAAGTTATACTTTATATAGAGTTACCACAAGATAAATAAACAACAAAAAGAATCCACAGTACTATCCAAATTTCAAGAGTTCAGGTTTAATAAGATTAGTTCAAGGTTCTGGGCGAGTCGGTAGCCTTGTCCGGCTACAGCATTGCTGAAAAGAACACAGAGTGACTGCGGCAGTCCGGGCCCACTCAAATGTCGACAGACTCAGTCACAGTACCTTTTCCTTGAGACGGATGTGCGGGCCGGTTCTGGGGTACGTCGCGGTGTAGAAAAAGAAAGCGTTGTAGGTCACAGTGTCCTTCCAGTCGCGGTGCAGGCTACGGCTCATTGACTGAGTCGGTGAGCTCAGAGCTTGCATTGTTCGAGGCGGACGTTGCTCGTTGCAGTGCTTCCAGCTTTACGGTGCGGCGACAGAGCCGGAGTTTGGGAGCTGGCGTCGATTAGTCCGGACAGCGGTGCGAGTGGAGTGGTGCGTCGCAAAGCGTGCGAGGCGGTGCCCAACTCCGGTGCGGTCACAGAACTCGAAATCAGCAGCAGTGACCACATCGGTCAGACCAGTTTGATTCAGTGTAGCGAGGCGTTGCACGTTGTGGTGCCCTTCCAGTCACAGTACAGGCTACGGCTCATTGACGGCGTTGAGATGGAGTCGGTGAGCGCAGAGCTTGCGTTATTCGAGGCGGACGTTGCTCAATACGGTGCCTACAGTACACGAGGCCGGTCGTGAGAGTCGGTCACAGCTCCCTGCCTCTGTAGCCACTGGAAAAGCAGCAATTCACAAAGGCTGGTGAAGTCCACTGGTCCTGGGACTTCGGTCAGGGGGCAAGCTCTCTTCCAAGCCATTGGAGATCTTTGCACAAGTTAAAAATTAAAGGTAAAGTCCACAAAGTCCTTTCTCCTCTCTTTGGCAGTCAGACAACCACTGCAGGCCAATCCCCCAAGCAGCACTTCAGCTTGTGAATAGTCTCTCCTCAGTTTCTTCGGGTTCCTCCTCCTCAGCAGAGGTTTTGTCTTGTCAGTTCCAGGAGTGATCTAATTTCATGGGATCAGGGTCCCAATACTTATACCCCCAAATCCTTTGTTCTCTGAGGGAAGAGGGGCCTGTGCCCAGTTGAAGCCAGTTCTGAAGCGCTCTGTTTACCAGACTTCTCCTTCCCTTTCACAGCACAGGGCAGGCACATCAGATGCCCCACAGGAGGTGGAGCCAGCATTGTGGAAGACAAGTACAGTCCTGGAGCACTTTGTTGACAGTCTTCCTCCTCTTCTTTCAGGGTGTAGGGCAGAGACATCAGACACATCACAGGGGGGCCAGCATTGTAGAGGGAAGGCCTAGCCCTATTCAGGTCCCAGGTGCAACTCCTCCCTTCCATCTGGATGCAGATCTCCCTATTCACCACCGGGCTGCCCCAGCCTGTCTTTTGGAATTCCCCAGTCCTGTCACACACAACCCCAGACAAGGAATTCACAACCTAGTAGAGGCAGGCTCAAATGGTTAGGCAAGCAAATACCTACTTTCTAAAAGTGGTATTTGCAAACACAGAATATTAAAATAAACTTTACTAAAAGATATATTTTATTATTCTGGGTCCAGGTATACTAAACTTGAATTTCTACCATGTTCTCTGAGTCTGCTAGGATTATAAACATGTAACAATCCAGCAGTCCATTCTAGCCTATGGAGAACAGGTAGCCTTGCAATAGTGAAAAACGAAAATGGCTGTAATTCACTATTAGGACATGCCATATACATTAGGGCCTGTCCTACCTTATACTTACAATGCACCCTGCCCTTGGGCCTACCATAGGGGTGACTAATATGAAGAAAAGGGAAGGTTTAGGGACTGGCAAGTGGGTGCACGTGCCCAGTCAGCATGACAGTACCAGACTGCACGCAGGCTCCGCATTGGCAGACCTTAGACACATTTTACAAGGCCGCCTCTGTGGGTGGCACAATCAGTGCTGCAAGCCCACTAGCAGCATTGGGATTTACACGACCTGGGCACACTCAGTGCACTGTACTAGGGTCTGACAAGTAAACCAAATATCCAAT
The DNA here is from genome assembly GCF_964261635.1 of Lissotriton helveticus. Taxonomy (NCBI): domain Eukaryota; kingdom Metazoa; phylum Chordata; class Amphibia; order Caudata; family Salamandridae; genus Lissotriton; species Lissotriton helveticus. Next base: position 1,942,255,614 of record NC_136063.1, on the reverse strand, counting down.
CAGGGAACCACTAATCAATACATCAATTTATAGTAGGAAGCACTCGCACTATGGCACTGGACAGCAGTGGCACAGTGCCCAAAACATCTATTACCAGAAAAACACATGAGGCAACAGCAAAAAATGGAAGGGAGACTCACGCCAATGGTGCCAGGTCTAACAAGGTCATGCAGTCGGGCGGCGTGGGTGAGCGGTGCCATGTAGATGTTAAACAGGGTTGGGCTGAGGGATGAGCCTTGGGGTACGCCGCAGATGATCTTGGTGCCTTCGGAGCAGAAAGTGGGGAGGCGGACACTCTGTGTTCTGCCGGAGAGGAAGGAGGTGGTCCAGTCCAGGGCCTTCTCTTGGATCCCAGCATTGTACAGGTGTGTGCGTAGGGTGCAGTGGCAGACCGTGTCAAAGGCGGCTGACAGGTCTAGGAGGATGAGTGCTGCGGTTTCTCCATTGTCCAGCAGGGCCCTGAAGTCATCGGTGGCGGCGATGAGGGCAGTTTCGGCACTGTGGTTGCTGCAGAAGCTGGCCTGGGATGGGTCCAAGATGCTGTTCTCCTCGAGGTAGCAGGTTAGTTGTTTGTTGACGGTTTTCTCGATGACCTTCGCCGGGAATGCGAGCAGGGAGATGGGCCGGAAGTTCTTGAGGTCCTTGGGGTCCGTCTTGTTTTTTTTTAGTATGGCGTTGATCTCAGCATGCTCCCAGCTGTCCCGGAAGATTGGTGTCTCGAAGGAGAAGTTGATGGCTTTCCGGAGATGGGGTGCGATGGTGGTGCTGGCTTTGTTGAAGATGTGGTGTGGACATGGGTCAGACGGAGAAACGGAGTGGATGGTGTTCATGATTTTGCTGGTGTCGTCATCGGTTATGTTGGTCCAGGAGAGCAGGCGGTCGGTGCGGATAGTGGCCGTGGGGGCGGGGGTCTCAGTGGTTGTCGGGGCAGTCGTGGCATTGAAGCTGTCGTGGATATCTGCGACATTGCGATGGAAGAAGGTGGCAAGGGAGTCGCACAGTTCTTGCAAAGGTGGGATGTCATTGGTGTTGGATCTGGGGTTGGAGAGTTCCTTCACGATGTTGAAGAGCTCTTTGCTGTTGTGTGCGTTGTTCTCTAGGTGGTCTTTGAAGGAGGTCCTTTTGGCGGAACTGATGAGGTGATGATGTCTGCGGGTGGTGTTCTTGTTCGCTGCGTACCTGTCCCGTTTTTGTTCACAGTGCCATTTCTTCTCTAGCTTTCAGGAGGTTTGCTTGGAGGCCTGGAGGTCTTTGGTAAACCAGCTGGCTTTCTTGCTGGTGCGACTGTTGGAGTGTCTCTTGAACGGGGCAACGGTGTTGGCGCATTCGTCAATCCACTGTCTGAGGTTGCGGGCGGCGGTGTCAGGGTCGGTAGGGTCGGCGGGTGGGCTACGGGTGAGGGTGGTGGGAAGCTGGTCTTCAGTGACTTTGCTCCAGTAGCGGCGGGGATCTGTTGGGTGCGGTGGTGCATGGTGGGTTTCCGGAAGGTGAAGTGGATGCAGCTGTGATCGGTGCAATGGAGTTCGGTGGTGTGGCTGAAGGAGACGTGGGAGCTTGCGGAGAAGATGGGGTCAAGCGTGTGGTCGGCAGAGTGGGGGGTGTTGAGACGAGTTGTCTGGGTCCAAGGTTGTCAAGATTGTCGATCAGAATGGTGTAGTTGGTGTCTTTGTTCTTCTTGAGGTGGAAGTTCAGGTCCCCGAGGAGGATGTAGTCCATGGAGGCGAGTGCGTGTGTGCTGATGAAGTCAGCGATGGAGTCGCTGAACTATGGTCGGGGTCCACGGGGTCTGTAGATGACGGTTCCTCTGAGGGTGGTGTTGGGGTCGGTGTGGATCTAGAAGTGCAGGTGTTCGGCGGTGCTGAGGGTGTCGTTGGTGTTGGTCGAGGCTCTGGGAGTGTTCCTGTAGGGGATGGCGATTCCTCCTCCTAATCCGTTGGTGCGGTCCTTGTAGGAGATCGTCTAGCTGTCTGGGATGGCTATGGCGATATCTGGTGCCAAGGAGGGGTTCAGGCCGTGTGGAGGTTGAGTCGAGTAGGTCCCAGAGTTCAACAGGGTGTTTGCGGGTGGAGCGCGTGTTAAGCAGGATGCATCTGAGGTGGTTGGGTTCTTTCCTGGAGGTTGGGTTGGCGGGTCTGAAGCTGGTGAAGCTGCAGTTCTGGCAGGAGAAGGGATATTGGGTGCACTTTGGGTTGGCAAGGAAGCAGGTGTGTGGCGTCCTGTGTTGAGTGCATGGAGGGTGCTGGCATCATAGTGGTGACTGTCGTTGTGACATTTGTGTGGGCCAGGGGTTCTGGCACGGGGGACGGTCCAGGCATGGACGGGCGCAGACGGGCTTGCCTTAGGTGCAGCCGCCATATATGAGGAGGTGGGAGGGAGGTGCAGCTGGGAGGCGGGAGCGGGGTGGCGAAAGGGCGTGCAGGTGGTGGGGCCGCAGGGACACAGTGGTGGGAAAAGAAGAGAAACAGGTGAGGAATGGCAGGGGGTAAGCAGGGGGCAACAGGGCACACAATCACAGGGGGGAGAAGAAAATAGAGCAATACAGGCAGAAACCAAATGCAGGGCACAGAACAAAAATGGGGTACATAAATCACAAGGGGAGACAGGAGAAGGGTAAAATATGATGGCAAGCAATACAAGACAAAACTAAACCTACTGCAGCGAGCGAGCCTCGAACTCGCGTCCTGGCACCAGTAGCAAGCAGGTGCTCACAGCAGGTGGAGCCTTTGCGGCGGCAAGGTGAGCAACCTGCCTGAGAGCAGGGCCAAAGGTCGCTCACACACGTAAACATCCAGGCACATACCCACTCAGATACTCATGCACCCACTCACATACCCATTCAAGTACTCCTGCACCCACTTACAGACTCACTTGGTGTGTCACACACCAATGTATAGACCCACTCAGAGACTCACGCAACTACTTACAGACCAACTCAAATACTCATGTATGTACTCACTGAGACACTCATACACCCACTGACGGACCCACTGAGACAATCATACACTTACTCATAGATCCACTCAGACACTCATACAGCCACTCACATATGCATAGAGACACTCAGTCACAGACCCTCTTAGATACTTATGCACTTAGTCACTCACTCATACACTCAGAAACTCACATACCCACTCAGACTCACTCAGATATACATGCACCCACTCAAAGACTCACGCCTCAAGTCATAAACCCACCAAGACACTCATCCTCCAAGTCAGCGACCCACTCAGACACTCATGCATGCACCCATTCACTCACCCAAACACTTATGCCCTCAATCACAGACCCATTGAGACACTCACACATCCACTCAGATACTCATACACCTACTCACAAATCTACTCAATTACTCACACACCCATAAAGTCACCCACTCACAGACCCACTCACAGACTTATGCACCCAGTCCCTAATACACTCAGAGATGTACACACTAACTCACAGTCCCACTCAGAGACCCGCACACCGACTCACAGACCAACTCACACACTCCCAGACATTGACCCACTGAAAGATTCATGCACTCACTCAGAAACCCACTCAGACAGGCATGCACCTACTCATGTATGCACTCACAGATCCATTCAGTCATATACTTACTTACAAATGCACAAAGGCACTCATGCACCTACTCACAGACCAGCTAGACACTGATTCACCCAGTCATAGATGCACTGAGACAGTCACTCAGTTTGTTACAGAACCATTGATAGATGGATGCACCATATCACAGATCCACTGAAATACGTATACAGTGAATGAGAGACTTACTGATAAAAAATGTATGCAGTCACAGGTTTCATTGAAAATGTTATGCACTGTATTATAGATATATTAAGGGAGTTATACATGCTATAGTGTGTTATTTATAATCTTTTTCGTAGTTATAAGTTTTGTATGTGGTGGTGGCTATTGAATTACTGCTTTTGCTTTGTATTTTCGTAATGTATTCATGGTGATCATGGCTACCGATATCATCGCGGCACCCAGCATCATCGCAAAAATGAAATATCGGGTTTAAAGATGTTTTTTATACATACTCTTTAGAAAAATATGATTTTAAACAATGTACTAATGAACCCCTTGTGTCTAAAATACTGTAAAATGTGTCCATATATGTGTTTTACACTTTATAAAAAAGGCTCGATCATCGTAGTTACTGAAGTCATTGCAACTCTCGTAGCAATCGCAAAAATGTCAAATTGGTTTAAAAGATGGTTTTTATACAAACTCCCAAGAAAAATATGATTTTAAACAATACATTAATGAACCCCTAATGTCTAAAATACTGTACATTGTGTGCAATTCAAATTCAAATAAGACGTTATTAGATTGATTAAACATACAATCATAAAAGCACAGGATTACAAAATACATTCCAACATTTCATGCAGTAAAATAGGTATATAAATATTACATAAACTTCTATTCAAAATTAAAACAGTATTAAACTTACAAAAGCCCTTGTCTCGTAAAAAAAAAACAATTAAATCAGCATATGTTTCCTTTGACTTAAAACTTTTTTCAAAAAAATTATTATCCTAAAAACACTATGCTTTTTTTTTTTTTGTCCTCATTCTCCACCAAACTTGCTCCAATCTACCCTAAAGGCATCCGCACACTGACTCAGCGTACTGGATATGTAGGCATATGGAATTGGGGGCCCTTGCCTACCAGTGTAAAAGGATACTCGAGGGAGTATATGGAGCATACCAGGGTGCCTCTTTACCGGGCTTACCAAGCCTAGTCGCACTCAACAATACACTACCACAGGGGCGCAGCCTGATATCACCGGGAGTGTCTACAGAGTAGCAGGGCAGTATAATCATAGGAGAATTTCAGAAAAAGAAAACATGCCGCCACTAACTCTGGGTCGTCCCCCATTTCAAAAGATTCCAAGAGGCTTGCTTGTTTTGGCTGCCTGTTCTCATAAGGTCTAAGTGAGAGACTTTTAACCCCAATGACTGCCAATCCAAGAAGGAGGGAGGTGAGGGTTCTCTTCTGGCCAACAGGATGGCATAAAAAAGAAGTTGTTTAGCGGGGCCCATCACACCCTCCACCTGGCCGAAAATAATCAGTGGTAGATTGATAGTGATAGGGCACCCAAGAAATATTGTCAGTGTTTTACCAATAGAGTACCAAAAAATGGAGAGGGCAGGGCAATCAAAAAACATGTGAATGTCAGAGGCAGCTTTCGTCCCACAACTCATGCAGCACACCGGGGGGCCCTTTGAGATTCTTGATAGTCTCTGGTGTGAACAATAGGCCTTGTGAATAGTAAACAGGTGATTCCTTTGGAGCCATGCTGGTTTAACCACCTCCCACAGAGTCTTACAGGAGTTTATCCACAGATGTTCACTGTCATGATCCAGAAGGGAACTACCCCAGAGATTGTTGGCCAGTTCAAATTCGCCATCTACCTCTTCCAATATAGCTTGATGCCAGAAAGAAACTTCCTCCCTTCCTGGAACCTTGTTAACAAGCTGATTTTCCAGATAGTTGCCTCCTCCAATTTGGTATTTGCTCTGGGTAGATTTCTGCGACTGGGCTCAACTGTCCATCTGTAAGTATTCAAATCTGGAGAGGCCTATACCCACTCTGACTCTAAGAGACTCCCATGAAACTAAAGTCCCCTCCTCAAACAAATCTCCCCAGACCTCAATCCCAGTTTCTTTCAGGGGTAGGACCAGCCTATCTTTAAGCCATCCCGGGCCTCCCGGCATATCCCACAAAGGGGCCATGCTAGAAAAACATCCTAGCGCTACTGAGCATCTCAACTTAGCCCATGTTTTAGCTAAACCCTGTAAAACCCTTAGCTTGATTTTTTTGTAAAATTTAGGATCGCCAAATCTAAACAGAAAACCCTCCTCTGGTAACCTAGCCCCTCTAAGCATAGCCAAAAACATGCCACCGGCCCCAGTGTTAGTAGGCATTTTCAATAGCATGTGAGAATGAGAGAGTTGGAAAGCCCAGGTGTACATCTGAAGATCCGGAGCAGCTAGCCCTCCCTTTTCCCTCTGCCGCCTTAGTTTTTTCCAGGCGATCCTAGGCGAGTGATAGGCCCAAATAAATTAATTAATGTCACTCTGCAGCTTAACTAAATAAGCGCTCTCAAAGTAAAGGGGAATTGTATTGAAAAGAAACTTAATTTTAGGCAAAATTGACATTTTGAGTAAATTCACCCTTTCCAAAATAGACAGGGGTAGTAGAGCCCATACTTGCATACGTTTTCGGCACTCCCTCGCGCTTTCTGAGAAATTGGTTTCAACAATCTTGGTAACATCCTGAAGGATGCTGATTCCAAGATATCTCATTTTAGAGCTAAGCTTCAGCCCTTGCTGAATCTCACCCACATTCCAAGCCATAATATCTGTTTTGGAGGCATTTATTTCATACCCGGAAAGCGCTCCGAATTCCTGGGCTAAATTGACAACCGAGGGAAGCGCTGTATGCAGATCAGAAAAAAAAAACTGAATGTCGTCTGCATACAGGGCTACCTTCCTCTCCCATTCCCCATACCTAAAGGGCTTGATTCCTCAACCGTTGGGAAAAGGGCTCTGTATACAAGACGAATAGGAGCGGTGAGAGAGGGCAGCCCTGACGAGTACCCCTTGTAATCTTAAAGGGGTCCGAAAGAGTGCCATTCACCAGAAGGCTTGCGGAAGGATTCTGATATATCAACCCAACAGCTCGGCGAATTTTAACACTATGCTTATTATCTAGATATTGTAATGCCAAAAAAGCAGGACGGCATCGATGGAGCCGGAACAGTTTTAGGATAGGGACTAGGAACAGGCTTCTTACAGGAGAGTAAAACCTACAAAAGAGAGTAACATGAATCGCGGATTGTGGGGAAATGTTACCACAGGAGCATGGCTGGGTTCTTGAGACCAGTCATTCATTGTGAAGAAAGTAACTAATCTATAAAAGATCCCCAGCCTAAATCGGGTTAAATAAAAACCTATCATAAGCACCAGGTACACAAGTTAAATAGGATTGGATGTTAAAAGTAGTTAAAATCATCTAGTTGTGCAGGACGGTGGGTTTTAAAATCTTAGATGTCATTCTATTGGTGTCCATGAGCAGAAGTCCCTCTTTTCTCAATTCCTTCCTTGCTAGTGACCTGATAGTAGTAGGATCAGTAAAAAAAACTCTATAAATGGCCAAGATCTTTAAAACAATTATGGACATACCTTAGCCATGGTATCCTCATTACATCTTCCAGTTTCAGATGTCTGTAAGGATATCTCTGTTCAATTTGGCCTCTTCTTTAGTCCAGAGCCTATACCATAATAGCACAGGCTCAAGCCTAATTAGGTCAGAGATAAAAGGAAGTCCTAACTTTGCATGACAAATGGATGCTGAGGTACTACTTGGGACAGACAAAATGTATCTTAGGAAGGAATTTTCTACTCTCTGAATTGGAAGTGAATCAGCAAACTCCCAAACCCCACTCCCGTATTCTGCCGCTGAAACACACTTCGCCATATAAATTAATTTTAATAAGCTCCTCAGCTGGTCTTTTGCCCAATTTTCCGGCAAAAGCAGTTAGAGCATATGTAGAGCGTAAAAAGTGCCAATTTTTGTGCTGCCACTGCTTGTGCCCAGGTATCATTATGGGAAAAGAGAATACACAAGTATGAGAAGTTTTTTGTGGCCCCAATCTTTTGTCCTGCAACAAACATAGCCTTGTGTTTCTTAATGTCATTACCACAGCGCATGATAAAGGTTTTGGAGGAGTTTACCTTTAAACCTAGATCTTTCCTAAAATGGGAAAAACTGTCTATAACATGATGAAGGCCTACTTGTGTGCGAGACATCAACACCGCGTAATCTGCGTACAAGCGAGCTGGAATTGGGCGGCCTCCAACCTGGGGGAAGTCTTGATTATCTTTAAGAAGGGCCTCTCCTAGTCCATTTATATATAAATTAAAATGGAACGGGGCCAGGACACAACCCTGCCTAACTCCGCTCCTAATAGAGAAGGCTGCCGAACACTCACCCTTCAGACCACAACGCACACGCGCCTTGGCATCACTATAAAAGCGTTTAAGAAAATAAATAATATTTCCATCCACCCCATAACTTCTAGTATTGACCATAGTTTAATGGGGTTCACACAGTCAAAAGCGGCTGTGATCTACAAATGCAAAAAATAAGTTTCCTTTCTTAGCCCTCATGTATTCCCCACAAAGAGGGATAGATTTAGAACCTGCTCTACAGTTCCCAGTCCAGCCCGGAAGCCATATTCTAAGTCGGACAGGACGGAATTTTCGACATCCCAGTCCTGAAGGCATTCCAGTATAATTCTGCCCACTACCTTCCTTATGGCATCCAACAGGGAAATTAGCCTATAGCATCCCGGGTCATGTCTATCCCCTTTTTTTAAAATGGGCACGATGGTGGATTCTACCCAAGTAGTTGAAAAATCAGTAGTACAACTGGCATTAAGCACCTGTGCCAGTAGGGGCCCTCACCCTAGCTTGCGTGAAGAGCCCGCTCCACTTCCTCTAAAGTAAACATGAATTCCTTGAGATTGGAAAGGTAGTTTAAGCCATAAACTCCCTGGTCTTGGTTATCCACTGTCAGAATGTCCCTCGCCATTATATACCTGTGCAAAGGGCTTAATCTACTGTCCCTCAGATATAGCTATCTCGATTGACGGCCACCCGCTTTAGATAGAAATGGTGCTCTGTTTGCCTTCCAGAAAGCCACACTATCTTTGGCTACTGAAGCCGAATGTAATGCCTCCCATACCTCATTTTTCAATAGAGATTTCCTGTCCCTTAGGGCCCGATTTACAGAATGAATTTAAGACTAAATCCTAAGCTTACTACTATTTGTTATTCACAGAATGCACTTACTACTTTCGGGATTCACAGAATGAACTTACTACTTTCGGGATTCACAGAATAGATTTAAGACTACTAACTTTACGTCCGCACTCGGGCCGGAAATTCCGGCCCGGAGGCGGAGCTTCCGGCTTAGGGGCAGAGCTTGCGGCCCGGAGGCAGTGTTTCCGGCCCAGAGGCGGAGCTTGCAGCCCAGAGGCGGAGCTTCCGGCCCAGAGGTGGACATTTCAGCCATGGCTAAATCCCCACCTCTGAGCCGAAAGCTCCGCCTCCAAGCCGCAATCTCCGCCTCCGGGCAGGAATTTCCGGCCCGAGTACGGACGTAAAGTTAGTAGTCTTAAATCGATTCTGTGAATACCGAAAGTAGTAAGTTCATTCTGTGAATCCCGAAAGTAGTAAGTTCACTCTGTGAATCCTGAAAGTATTAAGTGCATTCTGTGAATACCAAATAGTAGTAAGTTTAGGATTTAGTCTTAATTTCATTCTGTGAATCGGGCCCACAGTGCTTGTTTGTATACCCCTCTGGCCGATTTTATATCAAGCATATTTCTCTGGGTTTTATGCAGCTCTTTCTTTATCTGGGAATATGCTTGAGTACACCTCGGATCAAACCACCCTTCCCGGTATCCGCTGCTCTTTTTACGCCTAGTAAGGGACTCTCTTATTACTTTGTTTATTACCAGAAAGGAAGCTAAAATGTTAATGGGGGAACTTTTTTGCTCAAGCATTTCTCTATTTCTTGTTTACATTTACCCACCACTGTTTTAATCAGTGCGACCTGATCTACCATAGCCCAGTGAAGGGTGTACCCATTAGTACTCCAGATGGCTATATTATCTAGCAACTGATCAGTGTTGCTACTAGGTCTAAGAGTTTTACTGGAGGGTAATGTAATAGCCAGACAAAGAGGAAAATGATCACTAAGTGAGTTCTCTGAGACATAAAAAGAATTCAGACTGTGCGCATAATGACTTGATATTAGGACATAGTCAATAGCGGAACAAAGTCCCCTGCCGTTAAAAGTCCAAGGAAAAGGGGCAGGTGTTAGGCATAGTTCATTAACAAAACACAGATCAAAACTAAAGATAAGTTCATTTAACTGCTGCCCCAGGGCAGTGTGCCTAAAGTGAGAAGAGTGTGCTCCTTCTTCTCTTAGGGCTCTGCATAAATTGTCCCCAGCATTCTCACATAACATACAATTAAAATCCCCTGCCAGTATTAACAGTATATCTTTTATCTTGCTTTTAAATGTTAGTTTCAATATTTGCGACATACGTTTTAGAACAAATCTCACTTTTCCAGGGAGATATTGTTATAGAAATTAACCAAAGCTATACACCAGGTTAAATTTAGATCCAATCTAACTAGTTGATAATAGTCAACACTGGCGAGCATCTTTATCTTCTTGGTGTTCATGCTACTCGATATATACATACACAAACCGCCCTTAGCTCTGCGACTCCGACCCTCAACTGCTGGGGTGTAATAGGTCCTATACCCATTCAGATTAATCGCTTCCTTAGAGCAAATCTCCTGAAAACACAGGACCTCAAATTGTGAAATAAAATCCCACCACAGTTGGATATTTAGCTTAGAGCGGGTCCCAGCAATGTTCCATGAAACAATATTACAAAGAGGGGATTAAACACCAACAAAGTAATTTTTAGGGTGAGTTACCATAACCGGTAAATCCACATTAATATGTCTGGGTGGGGAAAAGACACTTGACGTCCCCTCGGGGTCAGCCTGAACCTCCATCTTCGTGTCTATAAACCCTCTAACCTCGTCTCCATCACTTCTATTATAATATTCAAGGACAACGTCATTGTTACCCATCAGAATTGGCCCAGGATTACTCCCATAATCAGGGCTACAGATTGACTGGATTTTGATAGGTAAACGTCCCAAAATCCAGTCAATCAATGTCCTCCAAAGAATTCAAGGCGTCAAAATGGTTGTTAACTGGAATGGAGTATCTAAGCTGCCTAGTTCCCATGTAGTTGTCTCCTTCGAACATAAAACCTTGCCATTTTGAAAGAATAGGCAGTCGGTAAAAGTGTCCCAATGATAGGATGTTTATATCATTGGAGTTAATGTTCCCATTATTACCCCTCTCAAGGATTGTGTGTACCAAAAGAGGTGACTTAAAGGTTAATACAACACAATCTCTGCATAATGGTTTGGCAGAAGAACCAACCCACCTGATCCTTCGTGCCATTTTAAAATCTGAAAAGAGTTTTTTTTTTATAAACCAATCCTTGTGGTTGAAAAGTGAAGGGACCTGTTCCTTAGCGTTGACCAGTGTTCAAAAACATTGTGAGGTAAGGGGGGAACATTAGCCCAAACTACCGTATACGGAGTTGCTTCTAGGTGAAAGTTTAAGTTTTGTGAAGGTCTGTTGGGCTTGTCTAGTTGTTCCTGTGGATATATGCCTCTCCCTGCTTCTTTATTTCCACCATTAGCCCTCGTTGTCTGAGCTCCACTTTCTGTGCACACCACGTTTTTAGGAGCTGCTATAATGGGCTCATCCTTAGGGGGGTACTGCCCAGTACAAACAGGTGCATTGGCTATGTTAGGTGTAATAGTGTCAATGTTATCACTCCTGTATTATGTTTGGTTAATAACATTGGAGCTGGAAGATGGTCCAGCTCCCATAGGTGCCCCCCTACTAGACGATGTTCGTTATTTGGATCAGTACTATCTGTCAATATAGCTAGATGTTTACTACTGATCAACTTGTCTACCTTAGCTAACCTAGCTTCTAAGTTTGTTACCTTTTTCATGATGGGTTCCAGGAGAGTTAACATCAAAGTCTCAAGTCTACCCCAAAAATTCCAATCTTGAATATTGTCAGCAAGCTTATCAGTCTCATTCTGTTTTGCGCTATTTGATGACCCCTCGTAATGTTTATCTGTACTGGTGGCGATTTTCGCCTTCTTTCCATTTGTTCTTTGGACAGGTTTATTCTATTTTTGTATAGTTTTACCTTTCCTTTTTTTCGGAAGAGGTTCCGTGATCTGATCAGGCCTACTTATAGCCTTTTACCCTCTGGTAAAAACTTTAGACCTCACTGCACTAAGCTCAAGATCAGAGGAAGAAGAGGAAACACTATCTATTGGATGTTCTGTTACAACATGTGCTGAGGTACTGGCCAATGAAGGGGATAGCTCGTTATTAATCACTGCATCAAGTTCTGTAAGAGCGGGCATCATGGAAAGTCTACTCTGAGAAGGTATTGGTTCTAGGGACAGCCTTCGTTCCGTAAGTTTTATTTAATTTATGAGGCATGATTCCGCCCTCTGGAGATAAGCATCTAAAGTCCCTACAACATTCTGACCCTTGCTATAATTTCTCCTACTCATGATTAACAATAAATGGCCACCAAATATATTATGTGTGCAACTCTAAGAGTAATCGCGTAAACAGAAAATCAATTTAAAAGATTGTTTTTATATAAGCTCCCTATAAAAATATGACTTCAAATAGTGCAGTAATACACCCCTAATGTCTAAAATACTTTAAAATGTATGCATACATGTGTTTTACTCCTCTGAAAAAAGGGAAGATTGTTGCAGTTACCGAAGTTGTCGCGACACTCAGCATCATTGCAAAGACGGCAAGTAGGGTTCAAATCGGTTTTTTTGTAACTTACTAGAAACATATTGGTACACACATGTTTATTAAGCAATGGTGTGGTTAGTAATGTGTGTACTATAATACTTAGAATACATTTTTAAGTGAAATATTTTTTATGAGGTGGTGATCGTTAAATGGCTGCTTTTGTTTTGCAATTTTTTAAAATACAAATTTTTTTTACGTAAAATGAAAACGTACTAGATTTTGGGCTCATGGGTGAATCTGACTAGGCCTTTGTGTTAAAAGTGTGTATAAGACAGATAACGATAAGAGTGTATGCAGAGTTTCAGGTTGTTTACAAACACCCTGTTCCCTTCTTCTGTAAAGTGAACTCCTTCACTTCTATAGATTCCATGCATGTTAAAACGCAGGTTGCTGTTGTAGATAGACCCCATGTTATGGTGTCTGAGGAAAGCAGAAAAAGTTTTATTAACCCCTTCCGTGCGGGGGTAATTCCCCTGCTGTGCTGGGGGGCGGGGGCGCGCACAGCGCCCCCATGCTCATGACAAGCTCAGCTTGTCATGAGGCATGGCACTCGTGTGCTCATGACGAGTTAAGCTCGTCATGAGCCCACCCGTTCCCGTGGAACGCTCAGCACAGCAAGGGAATTATCCCCGCATGCGAGCGTTCCACAGCTCATGACGAGCTGAGTTCGTCATGAGCACCGGAGCGCCGTGCCTCATGACGAGCTCAGCTCGTCATTAGCATCGATGGTGTTCACATGTACCCTGACTTTGACAATCAGTGGACAGAATTGATTAGACGACTTCCATTTCTGTCTTTGGCATATGTTAGAGTACACCAAGACAATGTGAGGGAAAAGCATAATCAATTCAGCAAAGGTATCCTTAATATGCATTTCCAGTCCTACTCTAGTTAATGTGCCTAGGTCATTGCCTCCACAGTTCACAATCATGAAGTCAGGGGCTGGTGAAACCACAATGCTTTTAAGCAAAGGCACTAATTGATGAAACTTGAATCCTCTCTGCCCAACCAAATAATGTCCACATTAGCCAAACCCAATTCTCTGTTGAGACTTCTCTTTCTGAGAGGAGGCCCATAGGAATGAATGGGGAATACCGATTCGGTAAATACCGAATCCGTATTTACCGAATTTTACAGATCGGTAAAAATTTCCAAATTAATGCCTACATACCATTTACCCATTCTAAAATACTGAATCTGTAAAATTCTGTATTTTAGAATCGGTAAATGGTATTTACCTACATCTGGCCCTATATGTTTAATTGGGTCTGGTAAATAGAAAAAAAATAATAGAGAGTTGGATATGCTTTACAGTATGTGCAGTTAACCACACCTGCTATAGTTTATTTTGTAACTAGTATGACCCTTCTGGAATATTGGAATATATTGTGAACTTGTGACGTACTGGTTCTAGTGGGTTTCAATGGAGAATCTGCAGGTAGTGTATTGGGGGAAAGGTGTTAAAGAGACAGGTATTATTTTTTCCAAATTGGAGAGATTTAAGTTAATTGTTTTATAAGGTAAGTAAGAGTACCTAGCGAATATTTTGCATAAAAGTGTACTATAGTATTAAAAATATAAAACTATAGAGGAAAGTAGGTTTTTTGACTCCTAAGCTTTTTTGCGAATTCATCGCGATCATCGCGGTTACATCAAGATCATTGACACAAAGGCATCCATTTTTGGCTACTTCTAAAAAGCTAGAAAGGGTTAACAGACAGTAACCATTCAGAAATGCAATTACAACAATGAAGTATGGAAGGCATGTTTTTATTTGCTGACTTTTGCAGTATCAGGAAATGAAAAGTTCAGAAGGTTGCCATATATGGTTGCATTGTATGAGACTGGTATGCCATTCTTCTGCTAAGTTTTTACAAGCCCTGAGAATGTTGCATCTATCTAATAAGAGGAAAAAAGGTGATTTTACCAGCAAGCTATATATTCTGGTAGGTTAAACAAATGTCTTTATAAGCAAAAATAATTGAATAATAAGGTAGATCATTGAAATGAGGAACATGATTCTATGCTAAAACACGATCCTCAAATTTAAAAACTATCAGGGTGTAAAGGAATCGAGAAAAATGCTTGAAACAAATCAATTACAGTGAACCAGCCAACATTCCAAGGTATCTGATACAAAATCACTGCTGGATTTGGCACCACTGGACAATATGGTACTAAAATGTTATTGATTTTCCTTAAATCTTGCACTATCCTGTACTTCCCACTAGCCTTTTTAAGACCTATAATAGGTGAGTTACAAGGACTGCTCATTATTTCTTTTTGAATGCCTTGCTTAATCATTCGATCAATTTCAGAAGCTACTCCTGATTTAACTTCTAGACTCGTTTTGTATTGTCGGGTGTTTGGATAAACTGCATCTTCTTTCACAGTAACTTTCACTGGGTCTACATTTGCCATTAGACCTATTTCTTTTCCAGTGAAATCCCATACTTCTGGATTTACTGTAGTCTTCAACTCTTCTGGTAAGTCATTTTCTGTCATTAATGAATACATCTCGTCAACTTCAGTACCTTGCTTGGCTAGCATTATTTTATAAACCATGTCTTAATCAGGGGTTTGGAAAGCAACACCATCCGCTGTGCAAAAATCGTGCAATTCATCTTGCACAAAAGGCCTCTGCCTAACAAATTCACTGGACTTGAATTGCATACTACAAACCTATACATATCTTTGAAGGGTCCAATTTGTACCTTCATGGCCTTTGTAATTGGGGTTTTGATCTGCTGGTTGGTATCTCCAACCACTTGAACTGAGTCTCCTGAGAGGGGTAGGTTTGGGATATCTGCTGTTCTCACAGTAGAATGGGTAGAACCAGTATCCAATAGAAAAGTGATGTAATTTCCTTCTACTTTACCATCTACAAATGAACCTGACTGATCTACCGGTATGGATGCGCCAAGTATGCATTCCTCTTCCTCCCCCCTGAGGCACCGTCATTGCATATACACATCTTCCTCAGAATTATTCTGCAAAAATTATTGTGATACCATTGAATTTTTCTTATTGCTTTCTGGAAATCCGGTGTCCACACGGTACTGTGCCTGAATCACAACATTTTGCATAGGGGCTGGTGTCAACTGATACTTCTGATTAACTACCTGCTTCAGTTGATTCACAAATCCCTCTTTCTGCGTCTGTGGCTTTAAGTTTTGATTTGGGCCATTATTATTCTAAATATTTTTACAACCGTTTCTCCAAAGTCCAAGCTTTCCGCATCCATGACAAGGAAACTTTTTCTTTGCATCCTCTCTGCTCATTTGTTCCTTTTGTTTACCATTACTTGCCACATTATTATTCTGACTCTGCTCCTTTGTCTGTCCGCTTGTTTGATCATCTAAATTTATTACATGCTGCTCTGCCAATTTCACTTATGCCCACATCATCTTTTCTTTCAATTTCTTATGCCGATCCTCAATGTGATCACTACAATACTTAGCATACTTTAATATCTCATCTATAGTCTTACTCTGCCAACAAATCTTATGCTGTTGAATCATCTGACTAATCTCAGGTTTCAGTCCTGTAACAAATCGATACACAAAATGTCCCATATCCTTATATCCAATACTCTCGAATCCACTATACTGCCAAATACATGCAATAGCCTTTCGTAATAGGCATGAACAGATTCATTTCGTTTTTAAGTAGTTCTATGTATTTTCATCTAATCTGTTTCTTTTGGAGGTATCTTTTCTTTCAAAAATATAATTACTTGTTGATATTTCTTGATTACGTCATCTGAGGGTGCTCCTGTTTTTGAATCTCTTGGATATTCTTTACTAGGCCAATCAACTGTAATTTTACATTCTGTCCATAAATCTGCAGGCACCACTATGTCAAATAAAATATCTAAATCTTTCAAGGGAAGTTATCCCCGAAACCCGAGCCATGTCTCGGGCGATATCCAAAAATCCGGGACATGTGTCGGGTCTAGAGATCATCAGTCCAACAAGTACTTACTTGCACCCACTGGGGTGAACCACTCAAGAACTCCATGTACCAGAGTCCCGAGGGGCGATCCGGAAGAAGGGCTAGCGGTGTGTGGTCCATTGCGATTGTGTCATCTAAATCTTTCAACAAAACCTTCGAAACTTTAATGAATCTTTCAACTTGCCGATACCATTCAACTAGTTTCTCTCTCAACTTTGGGAACTCATTTGTAAATGACAAAATATTCGGTCAAGTCCATGGAACATGTACGTATCCTCCACCAGGTACCTCCCTCATAGGACACAATCTTTCTACTTTCCCTGTTTCTTTCATTAGATATGCAGTAGATACTTGCTTTGCCTGTGCTTCTTCATTTTTCTTTTGCATCTCCCTCTCCACTTATCAATGTCTCCCCATATCTGCAAGATATTCAGCAACTCTTTCTCTGGCAACTTTCTTCGAGACACATTCATATTTTCCAAATCCTTGTCAGTAAAATCCACTTGGTAAGGCTTCTGTAATACCTTTGATCTCCCTATACCTATTCCCATTTCAGAGGATAATTCTGTCAATTTCTCATGAAACAGCCTAGCATTTCTGGTTATGCTTCTGCATACAAACAACAATTCTTCTTCATCATGTGTGTAGTCTATCTATTCCCACATTTCCAGCAATCAATTCTTCCAATTCAACTTTTAATTTGTAAATATCTAATATTTTAGGAGGTGAATTCGGTTTTTCAATCCCTTGGGCCCATCTCTCTAAATCTTCTGGTATTACTGATGTAGCACTCCTGATCCCTGAGCATGTCACCGTCCTTCTTGCTTTTGAACTGCTAGGTATAATCCTCTTTGGGGTTTCGCTTATATTGTCTCTTATTGGTAGATCCATTAATGAAATTACTGAATCATACTCACTGGCTTGGTCATCAGTTATTATGATTTCTTTTCTTGGATTATTTAAAGGAGTCACTGCAACTTGTGGCTTTGGACAATTTACCTTGTTTCCATACAAAGCAGCAACAGGACCTCTAGTTACAGGTATTGTCAACGCTTCAGGATTTACATTTAATTGGGTAATTTTCTGTATTACTTCTTCTCTATTTTTATTCAAAGCTTTTTCCTTATCATACAGTACTCTATTAACGGTTGGATCATGTACAACCTGTGGAATCAATGGAGTCCCTAATACTGGGGCGCTTGGGATAACTTTACTTGGTCGCTCTTGATACGGTGGATGTTTTTTATTCAAAATGTCAACTAATAACTCATCCTGTGATTCTCCATACCCAGTTGCGCCCAAATGTTTTGATTTCTCTTTACACTTACTCCTTGTTTGTTCTTCAGCCATTAATACAGGATACAACCCTTCTGATACCATGGTTCTTCTCCATTGTTTCATTTGTAGTTCGCCTGTCCCATGCATAACTCTGGTGTATAATATCCTGAAAATGTTCCCCTTCGACCATCTTCTCTCTCAAATGACTCAGTCTTCCATTCTTCTAGTGCCTCATACTGGGTTAATCTAGGTTTTGGTTCTAGTTCATACATTTGCATCCTCAAATTCTGTAAAATTCTTCGATCAAAAGTACCATGCTCTGGAAAAGCTAGAACACCATCAACGTTTGTGTATTCCATCCAATTCTCCATCCATACACATGTGTGATAACCTCTCTCCATCATCATAAAGAAAGCAGGCGTTTTAGGTGGCGGAATAGGACTTCCCTCCGTAGTCAAAACGGGTTTATCTTTCTTGAAGAAATTCTTAATTTTCTGAATAAATGACTTTCCTATTTTCACCATACATTTTTCTAGACACTCTGTGAATAAAACAATAATCCGCAAAATCTCGACAGACAAATGTGAATCACTAGCCAATCAAAATGTAGTTCATATTCAGGCTTCCATTTAGGCTTCAGGTCACGCTCATAATCTGACCGATGATAGCACAGCCTTTTCGAATGACGTCAGTTCTAATCCTTACTACTGACCCCTCCTTTACAATCTGCATTTGTCACCCCCCGCTATTTCTAGCAATCCCAGCTCAACTCACTGTGGCGTCAGTGCAACTCCGGCAACTGACTCTCCCTTCACAAGGTGATGCGTAAATTTCTTTTTCTCTGATTAAATCTATTAACAACAACATATAAACATTCGCTGCTCTGTCTGTTCCTCTAAATTCAAAGGATAGATTATTCTTTCAACTGCAAGTAAAACCTTCCGCTCACTCTTCTTTGAGTAAGACCTTCCGTTTACTTTTCATACACTGCGAATACAACTTTCCGTTTACCCTCCAATCAAGCTCAAAAGATCATGCTACTTCTTCAGTGTTACCCTTATTAGGTGATATAACACACAGTTTCATCAGCGAACTCTCTGCTCTCAATCACTCTCAGTTTTACACAAAATGTCCCTAGTTCAACACTGCCAGCCCTGCCCTGCTTCTCGGTGTTATTCCAATAGACGAGTAACCTCACTGCAGTGTGGTTTCTATCACCACCTGCAATTCAATTTTCTCAGGAATTCTGGCCAACATAAAACAAAACATAACACAAACAAATACTCAAAAATCAATATTTATCACCAAACTAGTCAATAATCACCATACCTCTACTACCAGAAAACTGATCCAGCAGGTTACCAATAATAGGTAATCTAGCACCACATACTCACCTAGGCCCATAAATTCATTCCCAACACACTGGCAATAACTGCTGGGGTCATGTTTTTGTACTTCTCTAGATTAGTTATCTTTAGTCCCTAACTAATCTTTCACTAATCAAACGTTCTTTCCTCTGGTGAATGGACCATTAGTTGGAACTAGTTGATGGTGAAATGACATAAGATTTCAATATACTAACACATTGGAAATGATCACAGAGTCCGGATGTCCTTTAAATTTTTATCTTAGATTAAAATTCATGTGAGCCGCTTACACAGTACAGAACAAACTCTGTCTCTCACAGGAAGGAAGATTTAAATAATCAATCAAATTTATATTTAATTATACTTTGCAATGAAAGGGAGAAGATAGAGAGAAAAGCACATAAGCGCATATACAGATATAGATAAAATTACCAAGTATGGTGTGGAAACCAATTCCCAGGCCTAGGAATTAAAACAGGTCCCCAGGAAAGGTCTGGCGAATACAGACTTCAGAATAAGAAATAGGACAGGAATTAGGACATGAAAAACCGATCTCTCTATCACCGACGCTTGCGTTGGAACCATCTCTGACACTCTCTTCCTCCTCGAGAGTCTTCTGCGATCTTCTTCTAAATTAATTTGCTTAAGATAATTGGTTCAGTAATGCAAGTCTTCTTCAGCTTCTCAGTCTGGGACTTCTCTGTGCTCTCGGACAGCATCCCGGTCTCTCGACTCTATGTTCTTCGGACAGCATCTCAGTCTCCAGATTAGCTAACTAACTAATGCTACCTCAATTATACCTTTCTGTATGCTTGTACCACACATCAATGTTTCAAACGTACAAAAATACTAACTCTGATTGGACAAACCAGGGGAGATGATCATCCCACCATGCTTATTTACCATTATTTTCTTTCAGCTCTTTGTTTAAAAATCCCACCCCTTACATTTTATACATCAATCTTTATTCTAAACATATTCACAATGTAATTGTCACATATTAGATAAAAAAACAGTAGTTCTTCTGCATTTCAGTGGACAGCTGTTCCGCTTCCCATGAAAGTAAACATTTGCAGCCTTGGCCGATGTTCAACTTGACATAGCGTCTTTCAGTTTGGGTTGACTGTGCATGTGTGGTAGAACGAGAGGGAATAGACTGTGGCTCAGGACTCTAGGCCTGTAATAAGCACTATTGAAAGATTCAAAAAGACAAATGATAAACTAAAAAATAAGTGGTTTCACAGTACACCACCTATCTCTACTCTAATCCCATTTACTTATTATTATTATTCCCGCATTAGCATTAGTATAACAACTGGGTTTAGTTTTATAGCAAGCAGGTGGTAAGCATGTGAGTTTCAAGCGGCCATTTTGTTAGCTACTGCGCAAGTGCATATAGTTTCCCTCCAAGCATAGATACGTCATACTACATACATGCAGCAGACGCATGCGCACTAAAGAATTCCAGTTAGAGGCCATTTTAGAATCACTCTTGAGTTACTGGTTAGTAGGACAAATAGGCAAGCTTTAATCTTATACTCAAATGTCGAGTAAATGCATGTTATATCCACAATACAAGTTTTAATACGGGGTTAGCGGTTACATTGCATTCAAGCAAGTCTCTTTCTCATAAGACCATGCACCATTAGACCCCCTCCCCACTTTGTCCTTCTGGCCTCGCGTGTAGTGCCCCGGGGGAAGACAGGTCTTCCAACCTCACTTCCCCCAGGGGCCAATTCCTGCAGTCAAGAAATTAGGAGTTCTTCCTCCTGCCAATTCTCCAGAATAGTGAGTGCGGGTCTGGGCGAGGCCTTTTTATACACAAGCCAGACCCAAGATGGCCGCAGCTCAAGGAAGTCTGGAACTTGTAGTACAAGCATGAACTTGGTCCTAGAAAGGAGGAATATTGGTTACATTTTAATATTATTCCGTTTTTTTTCATTAAAAAAGCACATTAGCATTATCTTATCAGAAAAAGGCACATGAGCAATATCTTATCACACAAAGGCACATGAGCATTGGCTTATTCCAGGCTCTTTACATACAAAAGCGCAAGAGCACTGCTTTGCCTAGTTTTTACACAGCAAAACTGGAAACTGATGTTTCTGTAAGATTCAAACGTTTCTGATACATTATGTCACACAACACAACCACCATTTGGTATTCTTCAGAAGCTAATGGGCTATACTATATAGTAGTGTTTGTGTGGTACTAGTATGGTCTCCCGCTCTACCTCCCTGTCATAGAGAATGATATTGAGCCTCCTGCTCTACCACTTTATAAAAATAGGGTGCAGATTTTCCTGTCCAATCTGCCTCCAGCCCTACTACTCTCTCAGATGGAGTGAAGAGTCCCCAACTCCTTCTGCCTCTCAAAACCTCATCTTTTTTACACACTTTTTTATAACAATTACCATGTTGCACAAATACATATTTGTGTTTCATCATGTTGCCTAGCAACCTATACAGAGCCCCAAGACAAAGGATTCCAGAATTCCCAGTCTTCTACACAAATAAGCCAGCCTTGAAACGGAACACAGCTTCTACTTAGATCACTAATGCTTAGTCAAATGGGCAGTCGGATTATACATCTTGAGGTCAGGGGGCGCCAATCAGCCATCCAAAGCCGGGCGCTGCTGTTTGACAAGGGCAACATGAAAGAGACCCCCCCTCCCCCAGGTAAGATCTGGGAGCATAGAATGCATCTCATAAAACTTATCACAGGGGATTATGATGAGGAGGGTAGCAAAATAATATAACAGTCCGTCATGTGGAAATGGAACCTTGGGGCCCTCCCTCAAAGGGAACATGCTAGTCTTCTTTCAATTCGTGCTCATGCCCAATAAAGCACCAAACTCTTCCAGGAGACGAGTGGGCCGGGGGACGTCTACTGAGTAGTCCCACAAGAAGAACAACATATGGCCAGCATACAGAGCAATATGGTGCACAGCTCCTCGAAGCGTGATTCCACTGTAATATGTGCCATTGCATCCCCTGCTTGCCAGAGGCTCCACTGTAAGGGCAAACAACAGTGGGGATAAGGAACAATCCTGCAGTGTACCCTGCTCCACCTCATAGGATTTCAACACTATCCCCCGTTCTAACTCTCGCAGTATGGCCGGTGTACAGTAACCAGACCCATGCAATGAAACCCCGACTTCTTTGTGGCACAGCTTACAGGTATCCCCAGTCCAAGCTATCAAAGACATTCTTGATGTCCACAGCATTACCGCTGCCTGTGCGATAATCGAGGAGGCAGCAAGTAGCAAAGCGTCACTCTCCTGATATTCAGCACTGTGCTCCTCTCAGGATGAAGCACATCTAATCAGCATGTATAATCTGCTGCATTTGGGGTAGTAACTGCATAGCCAACTCCTGGATCAGGACCTTATAGTTGAGATTAAGCACCAACAGAGACTGATACAATGTGTGTGGCCAGGTTTGAGGAGGGGGACTATTAATGCCTTCTTCATGGTAGGGGGCAGTAGCCAGGGCTCATGCACCATCCAGTAGACTTTCGCCACGCAATAGGTCAGTTGAGCAACATAAGCATCATAAAAGTCAAGTGGAAGCCCATCCAGGCATGGCGCTTTACCGCGTACCATGGCTTTACTCACATCCACAATCTCCTCGGAAGAAATCGATGCTCCCAGCCTTCTGCAATCTCTGGTGTCAAGGTCGGTAGAGGTAACAGGTCCAAGAAGAGGTTCAGAGACAGAGGGACCAGAAGGGGACAGTTAGCATAAAAAGCAGTAGAGTAAATGTGGAATAGCTCATTAATACTAACTGGAGCATAATCCCAGGTACCATCCCCAGCTATCATCTCCAGGATCTCCGATCCCCGCTTAGTGGGATTCATCAGCCAAGCAAGCAACACTCCGGCCTTGTCCTTCTCCTTATGGGCCCTAACCATGTTTACCCTGTAATTAAAAAAGCAGAGCTTCTCCATCAGAGCTGCCAGCTTCTCCTTTTCCATCAACAAGTCATGGTGCACCTAAGGATCAGATTGGCGATGGCTTTCCAGTGCTCAAAGTGCAAGCTCCTGTGCCCTAATCTCCTCCCGCGATGTCTGACACACACCCCTGCCCAAGCAATGCTGTGCACCTGGATGACTATCTTGAAAGCTTCCCACTCAACCAAAGGCCAATGCAATAAACCCCACACTTTTAGGAAAATAGTACTGAATTTAATCCCCCAAAGCTTTACAGAACATCTCGGCATCAACGTTTGCACACTGAAGGCGCCAGCTAGGGATACATGTGTGAGCAGATGTCCAAGCCAGGACAACAAGGAGTGGGGTTATGATAAGACAGCATTCTAACAAGGTATTCTGAGTGCCCTATCGGTGTTTGCGTACGACATGGGTGCAAATAAACGTACCCAGTCACACACGCAGGTCATGTAAATGTGAATGAAAAGAACAGTCAAGCTCAGCAGGATACTGCATGCACCAGACGTCCACTAAGCCCCACTGCTGGATCCAGTCAACCAATTTCTTGGTGGACTGCAAGACAGGGGAGTTGCGCAAAGGCAGATTGGACATATCTAAAGAGGGATCAGCCGTACAGTTGAAATTTCCCTCACTAAAAATGGGACAGTGATAAAGGGCACAAGAACTAAAGATAGCTGATCTAAGAACCTAGGCTGGTCCATATTGGGGTCTTAAATGTTGACCAGTGTCAAGTGACTACCCCACCACACCGCCACATATCACTAGGCCTAGATGCTGAAATCCACTCAGTTCGCGGAGTTTGCAGAGTTTTCTGCACTCTGTGCTCCGCGGCGCACTTGGAGTTCACAGAGCAGAGATTTTTCTTTGCTCTTGCTCACCATCGTTAAGTTGGCGAGTGAAGAAAATTCAACATTACACCACTTCCCAGTGAGATTTCTCAATATGGGCGGTCGCAGATGGTCGTGACTGCTCATGTTGGGAAACTATCCGTTCGTGTTGAGAAAGCTGCCACTTGAGTAAGAAATCTACTCAAGCGGCAGAGAGAAGCAGCACTCTCTTGCACTGCGCATGGTGACGTTCATACTGATTTCCAGCGCGGATCAAACACCGCGATAAAACTCACTCCGCAACTTGTGGGACTTAGCATAGTGCAGATGAGATTTTTGGTCACTTCTGCTGAGCTTTGCGAACTCTGCCCAGGCCTACTTATCAATGCATAGCACCCTTCCTTGTCAATTCTCTTCTCCAATACCTGAAACTTTGCCCTAGGTCGGACCCAAAAGAGGACCCCCTACCAAAAGCAGAATAGGTTGTGTAAGTCACATGGCCTCTTTAGCAATTATTTAGCACATTTCCCTCCAAAGCTGTGAGGTGTGTCTCCTGAGAAAGAACAATATGAGTTGCTCACCTCTTTAGGTACACCTCAACCTTGCAGTGCTTGGTCACACTATTAAGTTGCTGAACATTCCAAGAGATCACTTTACAATTAGTTAACGTACAGGCCATTGCGAAGTGCAAGCACAGGCCACACTCCCCGATAATGGGACACCCCATGACTATCCCTCTCTCTGCCCACTGTGCATGCAGAAGATTCCTCAGACACAAGCATCAATTCCCCCTCCTCCAGGACAGACAAGCAACATTCCCATCATCCAAACAGCATAAACCAAAACTAAGAAACTGTGTGTGATTCACACAGTGAACTGTTGTGGAGCGGTGTTTGCTTTCAAGGAAAAATGACCCCCAGGGACCCAGTGCACCATCTCAGCTACAGAGGATATAGCCCAAAGATCAAATTGTAAGCAAACAAACAAGCAGCCAACCAACCACTGTGCCTCATACAGTTACTGTGAGTAGCTGTCTTGGTATATGGTGTGCACTTCAGTAAGTGGACACCTTGCACCATCCAGACAACCCTTATGGTGATTTTAGTGGTCTTAGACAACCTTTGACAGCTCTCTAAGTGGTAACTGTGGAGAGCAGCTACAGGCTTAGTCCAGAAGGAGTGTAAAGCAGCCTGTTTTACCAGAATATAACCTTATATGTATAGATTAAGTGAAAAAGAAAAATACAGTGCAGTTACAAAAACGTATTTATACTAAGACGCTCACTAACACAGATATTTCCTAGACGGAGATATACTCAATACACACAGTACTTTTCAATAAAAACAGGTTAGTAGCACGAAATACACAGTGGCCACCAGAGGGAGACCAAACCATACACTAAGATAGTGGTATGCAAACTACGACTCGAGTTGATCCAGCGGGCTATAGAAAATATATCATAAACTACGCTACCCAATTTCATAACCTATAAACAAAATTCTAAACTATACATGGACCCATTTATGAACCTGATATATTTTGGGCCTACTGAATCAGGTGGTCAAATAAATCTATATACACATTATTTATAAACTATAAACATTTTATACATTTGCAGAAAGAATATTGTCATTAGAATAAAACCCAATCATTTAGATGACCACTATAGGCGACGTGATCTAGCTAAAGGTAACCTATACTTCTAAATAACCAAGACCAGCTTGTTTGTCAAAAAGTAAGATTTTATTTTCTAAATTATGGTATATATGTTGTAAGTCTTATAAATGAAATTTATTTGCAATAAAGCAAGCATGATGTTAAGAAATAAGGAAAAATACAATTTAAGCAATTGAATCAGTTTAAAGAAATTATATAAAGTTTAGCATTTCTAAAACCTATTTCCCTAACTGAGCTAAATAGACAGAAATTAAAGTAAAGATCTTTGAGGATTCTTACGTGCTCCACGCAAAGTCCAGCAGCACATCACCCTCATCGGAAAGTCAGAAAGCAGCAGCCAACCCAACCCTAAGGGCATGACTTTTTATACCTTTCTACGCTAACTAAACTAGCAAAGGAAAGTTTTCAGAAATACTCGACGTCCCATTGGCTGAGAGTGACAAGTGACATGTCACCCGATTCTTAAAAAGTTCCACAAATTCATGTCTTACAAAGACCATTGTCTCTTCCACGTGAAGCCAGAGGCTTCCTGCGATTGCAACTTTGTTTTAAGTCATCCTCGCAGCTTCCATAGTCTTACAGTGCAACTTCCGCGGATGCCAAGTTAAGGACTGACAAAAAGTTCACTTTCGACCTTGGCCATGTCCGACAGAATGATGTCAGCTCATCAGTTTTCGCTTTGTGAATGCAGCTTCAATAAACGTTTTAATTCAGAATGGGCGTCTCGTGACTTTCTGCAGAATTATAGATCAGCTTTTATTTTGCGGCTCAAATAGCTAGGCCTCAAAAGCAGGCAACTTATGATTTCTAGTATAAAACAAACACAAGAAAAGTATTAATGTAAGAAATAAAGTATATTCTGTATCCACCCCATGGTTTACTAAATAATTAACCCACCCGATTAATCAAAATGTTACCTAGCCATTGCAAACAAATAAAGCAGCGTTTATATTTACCAGTCTCCGTTTTTCTATGAGACCCATATGCACCTAGAATAGTAGAAATGACATCACACAGACAAGAATAAGCAAAACAAGCACATGCTTATTTTAAATATGCAGCAGTTAGTAATGACAAAAACGAAAACAATAAATTATTTTATTATTTTGCACGAATAAAAAGATGCAACAAATATGCACGTTTATGAGCACACATGTTAGTCCCCCCACGTGTAAAGTTTAATCTAGGTTGTATTAGCACGACATATCACAAATCATTAATAATTTTATTCATGTTATGGAAATGTGACTTTGCGAGTTTAAACAAAATTTTGTTTTCTATCTCGCTCCATCAACTCCCTCATCTGGTGATTAACAAATCACCACACCAGCACTCAAAATTTTGGTAAATTTAATTTATAAGAAATCGATTCAAATTCATTGTATTAGTAAACCTAAAAGTCTGTTTCAGCATAATCCTTGCAATTAACATGACGCTCTCTATGTAACTCCTGCAACTCAATCTCCCTTTCCTCTTCTTTTCTGAGTTTATAAATTCTCTTCTTTTCTCTTAAATGCTTCTTTCTTTTATGCAACAGACAACCTACTTTAGTCAAAATAAAAATAAATATAATTATAATCAAAGGTGCCAGAATCTTGCCAAGAATTGAACTTCCGATATTATGAAACCAGTTTTTAATTGCTTGAAACCTATTTGAAAGTTTCCCAGTAAAATCTTCTTCTTCTAAAGGAATTATTTCAGAATGCATTTGTGTAATATTCTTAATATACATTTCAATATTTTTACTTTCATCCGGTATATATGTACAGCAATGTTGGACATGTAATATGCCACAGACTCCTCCCTCTTTTGCTAGGAGTATGTCTAAAGCAAGACGGTCTTGAATTACCATGGATCTAATTGCAATAACTTCAACATTCACTAATTGAAACCCATCAGCAGTGTCAGTTGATAATCTATCAACTATAGTGGACAATTTTCTGATTCTCCCTGCATTTAGGGTTATACCAACAAAAGGTATTACAGCTTGGAAAATATCTCCCAGAACTTCAGTAAAAGTTTCTCTTTTAGCTCTATTTACATAATTATGAATTTTAAATAATCCTTCTGAATCTCTGTCAACATGAAACACTTTAGGAAAAACAATTCCCACATAACAAGTTCCATACCAATGGTCTGGAAGGTTGTAGTAGGCTTTGTCACCACAAACAAAATAAATTCCAGGAAAGATAGGATCTTTTCCACCTTTAAATCCCCAACCTCCCAAAATCTGATAAGTATCTTCACAGTTGCTTGCACCTACAAAATAATTATCAAAAAGTGTGTTATCTCTTCTAATGCAAAGCTTTCCACTAACAGGTTTGTCTATGTGAATTGCAATATTTTCAAGCATTTTGCCATTTAGTTTCTCATCCTCTTTTTGCCAGAAGGATGACTTAGTCTGCTTGACTAATTCATTTCTCTTATAAATTGCTCTTCTCTCCTCAACCATATTCAGAAATTTCTTCCCTTCAGCACTTAATTTACATGTTAGATTATTCTTGTAAGCATACTCATAAGTGAGTTCGTTAGTAACAAGGAAATATTCTCTCAATTGTTTAGCTTTCTTATGCTTATTTAAAGCATTATCAATTTTAACATTAGCAAAAATCTCATCATAATTTGAATAGTAATATTCTAAACGACCAGTTTGATAAAATAAACTAGTTAATACACTACATGTAACAGCATAAGTGAGAGGAAGCATATTATATGTTACTCCCTCAGAAACAGAAGCGGGTAACTTAACACATACATAACAATCCTTTGCATCCATTACCTTTACATATTCACTCAAAAGCTTTGTGAAAGTATTGCTTGAAAAATCACCTATTGATTTATCTTGATGAATGTTAGGCTGATGATCAATAACTTTTGCAGATGCACTATGTTTAGTTTGGCTAACCAAAGCTTTGCTTGTTATGTTAACTTTGTGTAATTCTCTATTCATTTCTAAAGGTATAATCACAGCTAGTACCAACCAGAGCAGAACTAAAATGAGCAGACATACCAGAGTCATCTTACAGCATCTTTTAAAAACAGAGCATTTCGAAGTGCTCTCCTTAATGTAAGGCATTTTTAGGTTAGTTTTAGCCTCAAAAATAAAAATAAAAATAAATTTTAAAATTTATATACACCCCCCTTTTAAAATATTTTTCTTTTTATAACCCTAAACAAGATTTCTTCGACCTTATGTCATACATAAGTTTTCTTCTACTTGACAGTTTTTCTTCGACCTTGTGTCAACTAACAGGATTTCTTCAGCCTTATGCCAATTTAATAAATTTGTACTTCAATCATTGTCACTAATTTCTTGGATTTCGTTTTCTTCTTCACTACTATCATATATGTCAATAACGGGTGGAATTACTAAGTAAGTCCACTCAGGAGACTTGTATTTCTGGTTTGGTCTAATTATTCTCTTCCCTTTTCTTGATATCACTTCTATTTTCCTTCCAACTCCAACCTCTTTTCCAGGACTCTTTTGACTACTGATTTCTTCAACTTGTTCTATTGGCTTTTTAATCAATCTGACTCTCAATCTTCCACCAGGCCAGTAGTCTGCTTTTCTCACGTACTTCTTCTTTGGTTCAGAATTATTCGATTCTGATTTCCAAGTCCTTTTCTTTCTGTTTTCACTTCCACCTTCCACGTCACTTTCCTCAGTTTCGTAGTCTGAAATTTCAATTGACTCAGGAACTTCTCTATACGGCAATTTCACTCCTTCAGGAACTTCACTTTGTCTTCCATCACTGGTACTCGGTAATTCGTTCTCCTCCTCTTCCTCAATTACCTCTAGCTTCCCAGATTTCGGATTTTTGTTCCTTACTTCAGAGCTTGTTCTCTGCCTTTCGATACTCTCCTGGTCTGAAACTTCTTTTGGTTCAGCTTCTTTGTCTTCAACATAGACAACCGAATCCTCAGTTATCTTTCCTTTTAACAGATTCTCTTCACCTTCAGAATCTATTTCAATTATTTCTAAGTCTTTTCTTGTCAGATTTCCATTCACTGACACAGTTTCCAGATGTCGACTTTCTTGTCGATCTTCAGAATCTGGAATTACTTCACCTTCTGTTCTGTCTTCTGCTTCAGAATCAGAGTCATCTGTGGTATCACTTTCAACATCAGAATTCTCAGGAGTTGGTATTGGAATAGTATGACTTGGATGAATCCAACGCTTCAATCCTCTGCACTTTACAGCATTAGTAGTGATCAAGATTACCTGCCTAGGTTTCTGCCATCTAGGAGATAGACAATTCCTCCTCCGATGTACTTTCGTTCTGACCCAGTCTCCAGGTCTCAGATCATGTGTCAAAACTTTGTCATTTGATTGTGCTTCAGTTCCCACCTGATTAGACACAGAAGTTACCATATCAGATAACCTTTTACAGTAATCCAAAATTGCACTGTCATTTATGCTCAACAGTTTACCTACAGGTACAAAAGCTTGCCTCATAACTCTTCCCATCAAAATTTCATGAGGACTCAAACCTGTCTTTTTATCTGGTGTACTTCTTATTGACATCAAAACAAGTGGAAGAGCATCAGTCCACTTAACTCCTGTCTCTAGACACATTTTTCCAATTCTGTTTTTGATAGTTCCGTTTATTTGTTCAACTACACCTGATGCCTCTGGTCTGTATGCACAGTGTATTTTCTGCTCAATACTCATAGCTTCGCAAATTAACTTCAACAGTTTGTTATCAAAATGGCTTCCTCCATCACTCTCAATAGTGACTGGAAAACCGTACCTTGGGATGATTTCTCTGAGCATTAGTTTTGCTACTGTAATTGAATCACAATGTCGTGTAGGAAAAGCTTCTACCCACCTTGAGAACAAGCATACAATTACAAGTACATATTTCAAACAGTTGTGTAAGGGCATTTCAATGAAATCTATTTGTAACCTGGTGAAGGGACCACCCTCTCGACCAATTATTCCTGTCCCCACCACTGATTTTCTGTTTGGATTCATTTGTTGGCATGATAAACACCTTTGACAAAAAGATTCTGCAATTGTTCTAAATTTGGTATTGAACCATGTCTCTTTAAACAGTCTGACCATAGAATCTCTTCCTAAATGTGCAGGACCATGATATAATCTGGCCATGTCAGAAATCATGCAATTTGGTAAAACTACTCTGCCATCTTTGTAAACCCACACTCCATCTTCATCACGTTGTCTACAATCTGATCTTAACCACTGGTCTTTTTCTTCATCATCTGCTTCGTTTTGTAAATCTCTAATCTCATTCCATGTTTCTACAATAGTTGTTAGCATTAATGAATTTGAATCAGTTTCTGTACTTCTATTCCGATTGTAAGAATAATTTTTCCTTGCGCAGTACTTTGCTGTTTCATCTGCGAAGGCATTTCCTTTGGAAATATAATCAGTTCCTCTAGTGTGTGCTGCACACTTGACTATGGCAATTTCTTTTGGCAATTGTATTGCTTCAATTAATCTTCTAATGAAAACTGCATTTTTAATTGGTGACCCTGTTGATGTCATGTATCCTCTCTGTGACCAGAGTTGTCCATAATCATGTACAACTCCGTACCCATACTGACTATCAGTAATGATGGTAACTCTTATATCCTTTGATATTTCACATGCACGAATTAAAGCAATCAATTCAGCCACTTGTGCTGAACGAACTCCTTCAAGACATGATGCTTCTTTAATATTTTCAACTGTACAAACTGAGTATGAAGCTTTCAAGACACCACCTTCGGATCTTAAGCATGAGCCATCTACAAAGTAGACAAAATCCGATTCAGGCAAAGGTCTGTCTTTGATGTCTTTTCTTGGTTTTGTGCAGAATTCCATGACATCTAAACATTCATGTTCTGTCTCAATGTCATTAACGATTTCTGAATCAGGCAGTAATGTAGAAGGATTCAGATTCAAACATCTTGAAATCGAAACATTATCTGCTCCCAGTATGATTTTCTCATACTTTGTTAATCTGCTACTTGTTAGATGTTGAGTCTTACCTCTTGTCAGTAATATTTCAACTGAATGAGGCACAAAAACTTTCACAGGAAATCCCATAATGATTCCTTCACTTTGTTCGAGGCTGATACTTGTAGCTGCAACTGCTTTCAAACAACCTGGTAATGCTTTTGCAATTGGATCAAGAACTGCAGAGAAATATGCAATAGGTTTCTTTAGATTTCCATGTCTCTGAATTAACACAGATAATGCACATCCTTCTCTCTCACTGCAATACAGTTCAAAATCTTTCTCATAATTTGGCATACCCAAAGCAGGAGCTTGGCATAAGCTCTTTTTCAAGTTCTCAAAAGATTCCATCTCAACATCATTGAGAATAATTGGATCTTTTACATCTGATTTGGTCAGTCTTTGTAGTGGTTTCGCAATTACTGAAAATCCACTTATCCATTGTCGACAGTAACCTACCATTCCCAGGAACATTCTGACTTGTCTTTGTGTTCTTGGCGGTAACATTGCTTGAATCATTTTTATTCTCTCTATTGTTACTTGTCTTTTTCCTTTTGCAATTCTGTGACCAAGATATTTCACTTCCTGTTTGCAAAACTGTAGTTTTGCTGGGGACACTTTATGTCCTTCTTCTGCAAGGCGATTTAACAGAATTATTGTGTCTGTTACACAATTTTCTCTTGTCTTTGCAGCTATTAACAAATCATCAATATACTGCACCAACGTAGACCTACCTGGTAAGTCTAAATCTTCTAATGATCTTTTTAACAGTTCGTTAAAGATTGAAGGACTTTCTGTATAGCCCTGAGGGATTCTTGTCCATCCAAGGGTCTTACCTTGGAATCTGAAAGCAAAGATTTCATAACTGTCTGGGTGTAGAGGAACAGTAAAGAATGCATTGCAAAGGTCAATGACTGTGTACCATTCAGCATCATATGGAATCTGAAATAGAATCACTGCTGGATTTGGAACCACAGGACAACATGGAATAACAATTTGATTAACCTTTCTCAAATCTTGTACGATCCTAAATGTTCCGTTAGCCTTTTTAACTCCCATAATTGGTGAATTACAAGAGCTACTCTTCATTTCTTTCAATACACCTTGCTTGATTAATTTTTCAATTACAGGTGTAATACCTTCAATTGTCTCTGTTTTCATTTTATATTGTGGAGTGTTTGGAAATTCTATTCCCTGCTTCAATGCAATTTTAACAGGATCTACGTTTTTCATCAGACCCATCTCATTCCCAGTAAAATCCCATATTTCAGATTTCACTGTTTCTTTTAGCTCTTCAGGTAAATCTTTTTCTTCAAATGCAGGAAACAATTTTGTTTCTTCTGCTTCCATCATCATCATTGTCATTCTGTACAAACCATCTTCCTCCATTGTTTGTAATTCAACTCCTTCAGGAGAACAATATATTCTGCAATTCATTTTACATAGGATGTCTCTGCCTAATAGATTTACTGGACTACTATTACAAACCACAAATCTGTGTTTGTCTCTGTAATTTCCAATTTCAACTGGTACTGGATCAGTTAAATCTGTTTTAATTTGCTGATTACTTACTCCAACAACTTGGATGGTATCCCCAGAGAGAGGTAGGTTTTCAATTTCCACTGATCTAACAGTAGAACGGGTAGCACCAGTGTCCACTAGAAAAGTGATGTCTACATCATTAACTTTCCCGTTTACATAAGGACCAGACTGGTCAACCTCAAGAGTGGCTCCAACAACACACTCTTCCTCCTCTCTCGGGCACCGTCAGCAATAATCATCAGAATCACTGTCTTGGCTTTCTGTTAATAAAAATTGTTGTGAAGCATTTTGCATTTGAACCCTTTGCTGTTTTTGCTGTTTTTGTGGTTTTATTACCTGTTCACATCCCTGAAATCCCACGTTTGGATTATATTTTTGAACTCCCCCACAATTCGGAAAAGGTGGTTGTGGCAACTGGTCCTGACGATTATTCACCTGTTGTTGTTGCTGTTGTTGTAATTGTCGCTGAATATTAAATTCATTTAACCCCTGTTGCATCTGTAGCTGTTGCTGCACGTTAACACCATTCTGCATCTGTGGATTCAATAAGGGATTCTTTAAGTTTCTAGGAGGATGAGGACACTCGTCCCTCCAATGTCCAATTTCGCCACAATTAAAACAAGGTAATCTTTGTTTCAGCTCTTCTATCTTTGGGCTAAATTTCTTTTGGAAATTATTACTTTTAAACTTTCCTTGTATCTGGTTCGTATTTCCAGTTTGAACAAAATTAGTGTTCTTATTTCCCATGCTGGCAATCTGTTGCTCAGCTACCTTTACCTGTGCCCACATGGCTTTCTCCTTTAGCTTCTTCTGTTTTACTTCTAATTCATCGCTACAATATTTTGCTTTTCTCAGAATATCATCAATAGATAGTGCTTGCCATCCGACAATACTAGTTCTGATCATTTCTCCAATTTCAGGTTTTAGTCCATAAACAAATCTATAGATAAAATGACTCATGTCTTTCTCATCTAATTTTTCATAACCACTGTATTGTTTAAAGATTAACAGTAGTCTTTCATAAAAAGAATGAACTGATTCTTTTGTTTCCTGCTCTGTTCTTTCTATTTTAACCCAATCAACTTCTTTGGGTGGAATTTTGTTTTTCATCCAAACAATTACTTTCTCATAAAAATCCATTACGAGTGGATTTGGGGCACCTGTTTCTTTAATTCGCTCAGGTTCTGTTTTTGGCCAACTAATAGATATTTTACATTCCGTCCAAAGATCAGATGGAACAACAATGTCAAAAAATCCATCCAAATCAATCCACAGAACTTTTGACACTTTGATAAATCTATCGACTTGCCTGTACCACTCAACAGGTTTCTCTCTTAATTTTGGAAAGTCATTTGTGAATAACAGAATGTCTTGTCTCGACCATGGGACATGAACATATCCTCCACCTGCAACTTCTCTCATTGGAAATTGTTTTGACAATTTTTCTAATCTTTCATCTTCCTTCCTTTTAGTCCATTTCACTCTCCATTTGTTCAGTTCTCCTAGCTTTTTGATATAGACAATTAAATCTTTAATGTGAACTATTCTTCCCATTGAGTTCAAACTCTCAATGTCGCTTTCTGAGAAATCTAATCTATAATGTTTTGCAAAATTCTTTTGTTTACTCACATCGATTTCAAGTTCTGCTGCTAGATCCTCTAATTGATCATATTTATTTTTCGTTTTCCATTGAATACTTTTGCAAATGAATAATAGTTCATCATCCCGATAGTAATTTAAACTATCTGGGCCAATTGTTCCGATTATTAATTCTTCAATATTTGCTTTTAATTTGGCCACATCAAGCTTTGGTGTGGTTACCCTGACTTCAGGACTTCCTACATCTGACATAGCACCCATTGGTGTTTTTGGAGATAAATCCTCATTGAAAGTTAAATTAGGCATTCTCGATCTAGAAGTGTTTAATTCAGTCAAGTCTGAATAAAATTTTTCAGCAGGCTTTTGAATTTCTGTATTTAAAGGAATAGTTAATCCAGTTTTGTTTGTATTTCTTTGATCAAATATAGGCTGAACAGGACCTATTGTTACTGGAACAGTGACAGCTTCCATGCCTTTTGTCATTCTCTTAATTAATTCTTCTTTAGACCTTAAGTATTCATTATAATCATCATCCTCAACATTTCTTGTTTCTCTTGTATAATCTTTTGGAGGTTCCCTTGCTCTTGGAGTCATTGAGAAATGTCTACCCTCATTTCGAGCATTCTCAAATTCTGGTCTTCTAGGAGTTTCAGTGATTTCACAATTATTTGGATAAAGTTTAGGAGCTTCATTAATTGGAGGTGCACTCGGTGAAGTTTCAGTAGAAACCACCGGAGTAGACCATGATCTAGGAGGTCTCAAAGGCTGATTAGGCTGTTTATTTCTAGCAGTTGTATATATTTCTTCCATAATTGCATCCTCAGATTCACTTTCCATAGATTTTCCTGTAGGAGAACCCATTACCATTTCATGAATTAAATACAATCCTTCACTCATGTTTCCCTGTCTCCACATTCGTAATCTATCTTCATGAGTTTCTCTTTTCCATGATGGATTTTTAGAAGGTCTTTTAATTCCACTAGCTTCTCTTTGTAACTGATACATCTCATCTTCCCACTCAACTAAAGCTTCAAATTGAGTTGGTCTCGGTTTTGGAACAAGAGCATTCATTTTCTCTCGTAAGTTTCTTAAAACTCTTACATTAAATGAACCATCATCAGGCCAAGCCAAAACACCATCATTTTTAGTATAACGTTTCCAACTGTCGAACCATAAGACAGTATGATATCCGTATTCACCTTCCATGTACGCTGCAGGTGTTTTATACTTATGAAGTAGTTTACCACCTCGCGTTTCGATTTTCTTGTCAGCTGAAAATAAATTCTTAAATTTCTGAAATAATGTTGTCTTTTTCTCAACATGTTTAAAATGATAACTCATTTTTAAGAGTTAAATCTAATTCACAAAATCGTTCGTAAAATATTTCCGGGATGTTCCGCAAACAACCAATCCGTGCGCGAAACACACCAACAAGCCAATGGCAGTTGAGCTGCGTCACTTTTCAGCTCGACCAATAATTTTGGAGATTTTCCTAAAGACCAATCAGCTCACAGGTCGTCAGAGACTCAGGAGCCAATCAGAATACAGCTTGTGACGTAGGTCACCCAATCCCAGCGCGGCTCTGTGACGTATACAGCAGCTGCGGTTTCTCGCTTCTCACTCCTGGCGCTTACCCCTCCTTCACAAAATCTTTTCACAGCGCCATTTTAAGAACACTTTTCAGTGTAAATTAATTTTTAACAATGACTTATAAAGACAACATCTGTTCGTTTCACTAATTAGGATAGTTTACATACATTCAAGTATCCACACTTCGGAATAGACGGCGCTATTCACACTAAGGATAATATTCAATTGTCAGTAGAGTAACCTTACCCCACCCTTCTAACACGTATAATTATGAACTCGCTTTGCTCTGAACCCACCGCGAAGTGAAAGTTCTAAGAGTTCCACTTGAACATAAAATACAACTCAAACTCGCACTTTTACACGGAAAATTCCCTAAATTCAAACACACACGAAATCCGTACAGGACTCTCACCTGTTTATAGAAATCATGCACCGTTAGCAAAATAACGACGTTATCCGTACAGGGCTCTCACCTGTTTATAGATATGAAACATGTACCCGTACAGGACTCTAACCTGTTTATAGATAATCATGCACCGACGTTAAATTTTACCCTTCACTCAAGCTCGGATATAACTAATACTCTCATCACAGTGAGTTTTATGGAAGGCGCTTTGTCCCTATTCTCATGCTGCTTTGATTTCTTAGAAATTCCTCACTATACAAGATTCAGACCTAGCCCTAAAACTGTGCTGCTCGGCGACAACACTATGGTACACGGCGATACCTCTTGTGATACTCGGCGATATCACTACAAACGAACAGATGGCTTGCGTGACTAATTTCTCGCCACACAATCTATACCGGTATAGCTTACAGATAGGCACGAAAAACGAACTTAACAAGTGTTAAAACATTAATCCTATTTTCATACCATGTCGCAATTCTTAGCAACCAACATGTTACCTTGGTTACCGCTTAGCAACCATCAATTTCTGCTACCAGATAATTGATCCAGCGGGCTATAGAAAATATATCATAAACTACGCTACCCAATTTCATAACCTATAAACAAAATTCTAAACTATACATGGACCCATTTATGAACCTGATATATTTTGGGCCTACTGAATCAGGTGGTCAAATAAATCTATATACACATTATTTATAAACTATAAACATTTTATACATTTGCAGAAAGAATATTGTCATTAGAATAAAACCCAATCATTTAGATGACCA
This sequence comes from Lissotriton helveticus, assembly GCF_964261635.1. NCBI lineage: Eukaryota > Metazoa > Chordata > Amphibia > Caudata > Salamandridae > Lissotriton > Lissotriton helveticus. Next base: position 1,942,218,212 of record NC_136063.1, on the reverse strand, counting down.
CTATAGGCGACGTGATCTAGCTAAAGGTAACCTATACTTCTAAATAACCAAGACCAGCTTGTTTGTCAAAAAGTAAGATTTTATTTTCTAAATTATGGTATATATGTTGTAAGTCTTATAAATGAAATTTATTTGCAATAAAGCAAGCATGATGTTAAGAAATAAGGAAAAATACAATTTAAGCAATTGAATCAGTTTAAAGAAATTATATAAAGTTTAGCATTTCTAAAACCTATTTCCCTAACTGAGCTAAATAGACAGAAATTAAAGTAAAGATCTTTGAGGATTCTTACGTGCTCCACGCAAAGTCCAGCAGCACATCACCCTCATCGGAAAGTCAGAAAGCAGCAGCCAACCCAACCCTAAGGGCATGACTTTTTATACCTTTCTACGCTAACTAAACTAGCAAAGGAAAGTTTTCAGAAATACTCGACGTCCCATTGGCTGAGAGTGACAAGTGACATGTCACCCGATTCTTAAAAAGTTCCACAAATTCATGTCTTACAAAGACCATTGTCTCTTCCACGTGAAGCCAGAGGCTTCCTGCGATTGCAACTTTGTTTTAAGTCATCCTCGCAGCTTCCATAGTCTTACAGTGCAACTTCCGCGGATGCCAAGTTAAGGACTGACAAAAAGTTCACTTTCGACCTTGGCCATGTCCGACAGAATGATGTCAGCTCATCAGTTTTCGCTTTGTGAATGCAGCTTCAATAAACGTTTTAATTCAGAATGGGCGTCTCGTGACTTTCTGCAGAATTATAGATCAGCTTTTATTTTGCGGCTCAAATAGCTAGGCCTCAAAAGCAGGCAACTTATGATTTCTAGTATAAAACAAACACAAGAAAAGTATTAATGTAAGAAATAAAGTATATTCTGTATCCACCCCATGGTTTACTAAATAATTAACCCACCCGATTAATCAAAATGTTACCTAGCCATTGCAAACAAATAAAGCAGCGTTTATATTTACCAGTCTCCGTTTTTCTATGAGACCCATATGCACCTAGAATAGTAGAAATGACATCACACAGACAAGAATAAGCAAAACAAGCACATGCTTATTTTAAATATGCAGCAGTTAGTAATGACAAAAACGAAAACAATAAATTATTTTATTATTTTGCACGAATAAAAAGATGCAACAAATATGCACGTTTATGAGCACACATGTTAGTCCCCCCACGTGTAAAGTTTAATCTAGGTTGTATTAGCACGACATATCACAAATCATTAATAATTTTATTCATGTTATGGAAATGTGACTTTGCGAGTTTAAACAAAATTTTGTTTTCTATCTCGCTCCATCAGAGTCAAGACTATACCCTGAAGACGTAGATGTGCCAGGTACCCAAGGAACCACCCAAGGTAAGTAACTAGGAACTCCATAGAGGCTGTGTACAGTGTGGGAACATGACCGTGGGCTTAATACTAGTCAATGAGTAAGTCACAGTTGCAATTTTAAAGGAAAAGGACCCTTCCCATTGGACCCTAAGAAACCCCGTGGAAAATAGAAGGTTGGAGAGCCACCACACATGGGGATACCCTAGGAACCAGGATACCAGGGAAGCCTGGTGCATAGGTTTGAGTGGTGATGGAAACCGCCCTCCAACTTAATGGAGCCCTTTAGGAAGATGCCGCAGCTGGAGAAGGTGAAAGTGTTCGGTGGAACCCAAAGGTGGATTCAGGAGGAGGAGTACCTGCAAGCAGAGGGGACAGAGTCTATGCCCCTTAGGGGTGATGAGGAGGCACAGAAGACGAATGCCCACCGATGTTGAGTGTTGCAGGAGAGATGACGGTGACCTTGGAGCTGCAGCTGCGAGGACCAGGCAGTGCTGTGGTAAGCCCAGAGCCATTCACATGTCTGTCGAAAGGACCAACAAGCCTTGGCAACTGCAAACAACTTGGAAAGCGAAGAAGGTGCAGTGTCGGGACCAGCAAGGTCCAGGTAACTCACCACAAGCAGGAGAGTCAGGGCAGGCCCGTTTACTTTTCATATACTGCGAATACAACTTTCCGTTTACCCTCCAATCAAGCTCAAAAGATCATGCTACTTCTTCAGTGTTACCCTTATTAGGTGATATAACACACAGTTTCCTCAGCGAACTCTCTGCTCTCAATCACTCTCAGTTTTACACAAAATGTCCCTAGTTCAACACTGCCAGCCCTGCCCTGCTTCTCGGTGTTATTCCAATAGACGAGTAACCTCACTGCAGTGTGGTTTCTATCACCACCTGCAATTCAATTTTCTCTGGAATTCTGGCCAACATAAAACAAAACATAACACAAACAAATACTCAAAAATCAATATTTATCACCAAACTAGTCAATAATCACCATACCTCTACTACGAGAAAACTGAACCAGCAGGTTACCAACAATAGGTAATCTAGCACCACATACTCACCTAGGCCCATAAATTCATTCCCAACACACTGGCAATAACTGCTGGGGTCATGTTTTTGTACTTCTCTAGATTAGTTATCTTTAGTCCCTAACTAATCTTTCACTAATCAAACGTTCTTTCCTCTGGTGAATGGACCATTAGTTGGAACGAGTTGATGGTGAAATGACATAAGATTTCAATATACTAACACATTGGAAATGATCACAGAGTCCGGATGTCCTTTACATTTTTATCTTAGATTAAAATTCATGTGAGCCACTTACACAGTACAGAACAAACTCTGTCTCTCACAGGAAGAAAGATTCAAATAATCAATCAAATTTATATTTAATTATACTTTGCAATGAAAGGGAGAAGATAGAGAGAAAAGCACATAAGCGCATATACAGATATAGATAAAATACCAAGTATGGTGTGGAAACCAATTCCCAGGCCTAGGAATTAAAATAGGTCCCCAGGAAAGGTCTGGCGAATACAGACTTCAGAATAAGAAATAGGACAGGAATTAGGACATGAAAAACCGATCTCTCTATCACCGACGCTTGCGTTGGAACCATCTCTGACACTCTCTTCCTCCTCGAGAGTCTTCTGCGATCTTCTTCTAAATTAATTTGCTTAAGATAATTGGTTCAGTAATGCAAGTCTTCTTCAGCTTCTCAGTCTGGGACTTCTCTGTGCTCTCGGACAGCATCCCGGTCTCTCGACTCTATGTTCTTCGGACAGCATCTCAGTCTCCAGATTAGCTAACTAACTAATGCTACCTCAATTATACCTTTCTGTATGCTTGTACCACACATCAATGTTTCAAACGTATAAAAATACTAACTCTGATTGGACAAACCAGGGGAGATGATCATCCCACCATGCTTATTTCCCATTATTTTCTTTCAGCTCTTTGTTTAAAAATCCCACCCCTTAAATTTTATACATCAATCTTTATTCTAAACATATTCACAATGTAATTGTCACATATTAGATAAAAAAACAGTAGTTCTTCTGCATTTCAGTGGACAGCTGTTCCGGTTCCCATGAAAGTAAACATTTGCAGCCTTGGCCGATGTTCAACTTGACATAGCGTCTTTCAGTTTGGGTTCACTGCGCATGTGTGGTAGAACGAGAGGGAATAGACTGTGGTTCAGGACTCTAGGCCTGTAATAAGCACTATTGAAAGATTCAAAAAGACAAATGATAAACTAAAAAATAAGTGGTTTCACAGTACACCACCTATCTCTACTCTAATCCCATTTACTTATTATTTTTATTCCCGCATTAGCATTAGTATAATAACTGGGTTTAGTTTTATAGCAAGCAGGTGGTAAGCACGTGAGTTTAAAGCGGCCATTTTGTTAGCTACTGCGCAAGTGCATATAGTTTCCCTCCAAGCGTAGATACGTCATACTACATACATGCAGCAGATGCATGCGCACTAAAGAATTCCGGTTAGAGGCCATTTTAGAATCACTCTTGAGTTACTGGTTAGTAGGACAAATAGGCAAGCTTTAATCTTATACTCAAATGTCGAGTAAATGCATGTTATATCCACAATACAAGTTTTAATACGGGGTTAGCGGTTACATTGCATTCAAGCAAGTCTCTTTCTCATAAGACCATGCACCATTAGACCCCCCTCCCCACTTTGTCCTTCTGGCCTCGCGTGTAGTGCCCCGGGGGAAGACAGGTCTTCCAACCTCACTTCCCCCAGGGGCCAATTCCTGCAGTCAAGAAATTAGGAGTTCTTCCTCCTGCCAATTCTCCAGAATAGTGAGTGCGGGTCTGGGCGAGGCCTTTTTATACACAAGCCAGACCCAAGATGGCCGCAGCTCAAGGAAGTCTGGAACTTGTAGTACAAGCATGAACTTGGTCCTAGAAAGGAGGAATATTGGTTACATTTTAATATTATTCCGTTTTTTTTCATAAAAAAAGCACATTAGCATTATCTTATCAGAAAAAGGCACATGAGCAATATCTTATCACACAAAGGCACATGAGCATTGGCTTATTCCAGGCTCTTTACATACAAAAGCGCAAGAGCACTGCTTTGCCTAGTTTTTACACAGCAAAACTGGAAACTGATGTTTCTGTAAGATTCAAACGTTTCTGATACATTATGTCACACAACACAACCACCATTTGGTATTCTTCAGAAGCTAATGGGCTATACTATATAGTAGTGTTTGTGTGGTACTAGTATGGTCTCCCGCTCTACCTCCCTGTCATAGAGAATGATATTGAGCCTCCTGCTCTACCACTTTATAAAAATAGGGTGCAGATTTTCCTGTCCAATCTGCCTCCAGCCCTACTACTCTCTCAGATGGAGTGAAGAGTCCCCAACTCCTTCTGCCTCTCAAAACCTCATCTTTTTTACACACTTTTTTATAACAATTACCATGTTGCACAAATACATATTTCTGTGTTTCATCATGTTGCCTAGCAACCTATACAGAGCCCCAAGACAAAGGATCCCAGAATTCCCAGTCTTCTACACAAATAAGCCAGCCTTGAAACGGAACACAGCTTCTACTTAGATCACTAATGCTTAGTCAATTGGGCAGTCAGATTATACATCTTGAGGTCAGGGGGCGCCAATCAGCCATCCAAAGCCGGGCGCTGCTGTTTGACAAGGGCCACATGTAAGAGACCCCCCCTCCCCCAGGTAAGATCTGGGAGCATAGAATGCATCTCATAAAACTTATCACAGGGGATTATGATGAGGAGGGTAGCAAAATAATATAACAGTCCGTCATGTGGAAATGGAACCTTGGGGCCCTCCCTCAAAGGGAACATGCTAGTCTTCTTTCAATTCGTGCTCATGCCCAATAAAGCACCAAACTCTTCCAGGAGACGAGTGGGCCGGGGGACGTCTACTGAGTAGTCCCACAAGAAGAACAACATACGGCCAGCATACAGAGCAATATGGTGCACAGCTCCTCCAAGCGTGATTCCACTGTAATATGTGCCATTGCATCCCCTGCTTGCCAGAGGCTCCACTGTAAAGGCAAACAACAGTGGGGATAAGGAACAATCCTGCAGTGTACCCTGCTCCACCTCATAGGATTTCAACACTACCCCCCGTTCTAACTCTCGCAGTATGGCCGGTGTACAGTAACCAGACCCATGCAATGAAACCCCGACTTCTTTGTGGCACAGCTTACAGGTATCCCCAGTCCAAGCTATCAAAGACATTCTTGATGTCCACAGCATTACCGCTGCCTGTGCGATAATCGGGGAAGCAGCAAGTAGCAAAGCGTCACTCTCCTGATATTCAGCACTGTGCTCCTCTCAGGATGAAGCACATCTAATCAGCATGTATAATCTGCTGCATTTGGGGTAGTAACTACATAGCCAACTCCTGGATCAGGACCTTATAGTTGAGATTAAGCACCAACAGAGACTGATACAATGTGTGTGGCCAGGTTTGAGGAGGGGGACTATTAATGCCTTCTTCATGGTAGGGGGCAGTAGCCAGGGCTCATGCACCATCCAGTAGACTTTCGCCACGCAATAGGTCAGTTGAGCAACATAAGCATCATAAAAGTCAAGTGGAAGCCCATCCAGGCATGGCGCTTTACCGCGTACCATGGCTTTACTCACATCCACAATCTCCTCGGAAGAAATCGATGCTCCCAGCCTTCTGCAATCTCTGGTGTCAAGGTCGGTAGAGGTAACAGGTCCAAGAAGAGGTTCAGAGACAGAGGGACCAGAAGGGGACAGTTAGCATAAAAAGCAGTAGAGTAAATGTGGAATAGCTCATTAATACTAACTGGAGCATAATCCCAGGTACCATCCCCAGCTATCATCTCCAGGATCTCCGATCCCCGCTTAGTGGGATTCATCAGCCAAGCAAGCAACACTCCGGCCTTGTCCTTCTCCTTATGGGCCCTAACCATGTTTACTCTGTAATTAAAAAAGCAGAGCTTCTCCATCAGAGCTGCCAGCTTCTCCTTTTCCATCAACAAGTCATGGTGCACCTAAGGATCAGATTGGCGATGGCTTTCCAGTGCTCAAAGTGCAAGCTCCTGTGCCCAAATCTCCTCCCGCGATGTCTGACACACACCCCTGCCCAAGCAATGCTGTGCACCTGGATGACTATCTTGAAAGCTTCCCACTCAACCAAAGGCCAATGCAATAAACCCCACACTTTTAGGAAAATAGTACTGAATTTAATCCCCCAAAGCTTTACAGAACATCTCGGCATCAACATTTGCACACTGAAGGCGCCAGCTAGGGATACATGTGTGAGCAGATGTCCAAGCCAGGACAACAAGGAGTGGGGTTATGATAAGACAGCATTCTAACAAGGTATTCTGAGTGCCCTATCGGTGTGTGCGTACGACCTGGGTGCAAATAAACGTGCCCAGTCACACACGCAGGTCATGTAAATGTGAATGAAAAGAATAGTCAAGCTCAGCAGGATACTGCATGCACCGGACGTCCACTAAGCCCCACTGCTGGATCCAGTCAACCAATTTCTTGGTGGACTGCAAGACAGGGGAGTTGCGCAAAGGCAGATTGGACATATCTAAAGAGGGATCAGCCGTACAGTTGAAATTTCCCTCACTAAAAATGGGACAGTGATAAAGGGCACAAGAACTAAAGATAGCTGATCTAAGAACCTAGGCTGGTCCATATTGGGGTCTTAAATGTTGACCAGTGTCAAGTGACTGCCCCACCACACCGCCACATATCACTAGGCCTAGATGCTGAAATCCACTCAGTTCGCGGAGTTTGCAGAGTTTTCTGCACTCTGTGCTCCGCGGCGCACTTGGAGTTCACAGAGCAGAGATTTTTCTTTGCTCTTGCTCACCAACGTTAAGTTGGCGAGTGAAGAAAATTCAACATTACACCACTTCCCAGTGAGATTTCTCAATGTGGGCGGTCGCAGATGGTCGTGACTGCTCATGTTGGGAAACTATCCGTTCGTGTTGAGAAAGCTGCCACTTGAGTAGGAAATCTACTCAAGCGGCAGAGAGAAGCAGCACTCTCTTGCACTGCGCATGGTGACGTTCATACTGATTTCCAGCGCGGATCAAACACCGCGATAAAACTCACTCCGCAACTTGTGGGACTTAGCATAGTGCAGATGAGATTTTTGGTCACTTCTGCTGAGCTTTGCGAACTCCGCCCAGGCCTACTTATCACTGGATAGCACCCTTCCTTGTCAATTCTCTTCTCCAATACCTGAAACTTTGCCCTAGGTCGGACCCAAAAGAGGACCCCCTACCAAAAGCAGAATAGGTTGTGTAAGTCACATGGCCTCTTTAGCAATTATTTAGCACATTTCCCTCCAAAGCTGTGAGGTGTGTCTCCTGAGAAAGAACAATATGAGTTGCTCACCTCTTTAGGTACACCTCAACCTTACAGTGCTTGGTCACACTATTAAGTTGCTGAACATTCCAAGAGATCACTTTACAATCCGTTAACGTACAGGCCGTTGCGAAGTGCAAGCACAGGCCACACTCCCCAATAATGGGACACCCCATGACTATCCCTCTCTCTGCCCACTGTGCATGCAGAAGATTCCTCAGACACAAGCATCAATTCCCCCCTCCTCCAGGACAGACAAGCAACATTCCCATCATCCAAACAGCATAAACCAAAACTAAGAAACTGTGTGTGATTCACACAGTGAACTGTTGTGGAGTGGTGTTTGCTTTCAAGGAAAAAGGACCCCCAGGGACCCAGTGCACCATCTCAGCTACAGAGGATATAGCCCAAAGATCAAATTGTAAGCAAACAAACAAGCAGCCAACCAACCACTGTGCCTCATACAGTTACTGTGAGTAGCTGTCTTGGTATATGGTGTGCACTTCAGTAAGTGGACACCTTGCACCATCCAGACAACCCTTATGGTGATTTTAGTGGTCTTAGACAACCTTTGACAGCTCCCTAAGTGGTAACTGTGGAGAGCAGCTACAGGCTTAGTCCAGAAGGAGTGTAAAGCAGCCTGTTTTACCAGAATATAACCTTATATGTATAGATTAAGTGAAAAAGAAAAATACAGTGCAGTTACAAAAACGTATTTATACTAAGACGCTCACTAACACAGATATTTCCTAGACGGAGATATACTCAATACACACAGTACTTTTCAATAAAAACAGGTTAGTAGCACGAAATACACAGTGGCCACCAGAGGGAGACCAAACCATACACTAAGATAGTGGTATGCAAACTACGACTCGAGTCAAGACTATACCCTGAAGACGTAGATGTGCCAGGTACCCAAGGAACCACCCAAGGTAAGTAACTAGGAACTCCATAGAGGCTGTGTACAGTGTGGGAACATGACCGTGGGCTTAATACTAGTCAATGAGTAAGTCATAGTTGCAATTTTAAAGGAAAAGGACCCTTCCCATTGGACCCTAAGAAACCCCGTGGAAAATAGAAGGTGGGAGAGCCACCACACATGGGGATACCCTAGGAACCAGGATACCAGGGAGGCCTGGTGCATAGGTTTGAGTGGTGATGGAAACCGCCCTCAAACTTAATGGAGCACTTTAGGAAGATGCCGCAGCTGGAAAAGGTGAAAGTGTTCGGTGGAACCCAAAGGTGGATTCAGGAGGAGGAGTACCTGCAAGCAGAGGGGACAGAGTCTATGCCCCTCAGGGGTGATGAGGAGGCACAGAAGACGAATGCCCACCGATGTTGAGTGTTGCAGGAGAGATGACGGTGACCTTGGAGCTGCAGCTGCGAGGACCAGGCAGTGCTGTGGTAAGCCCAGAGCCATTCACATGTCTGTCGAAAGGACCAACAAGCCTTGGCAACTGCAAACAACTTGGAAAGCGAAGAAGGTGCAGTGTCGGGACCAGCAAGGTCCAGGTAACTCACCACAAGCAGGAGAGTCAGGGCAGGCTCTGAGCAATCAGGGGAGCCAATAGAATTCAAAGAAGACTCTCAAGAGGACCCACAGGCTGGAGGCACTGGAGTCTCAAGAGGACCTCGAGCAGCTGACCAAAGATACCGGTCTACGGTGCCAGTGATGTGGTGAGGATGAAGATCTTGATCACAGGAAATGCTTGAGGTTGGGGCTACCTGGAGCCTGCACATCTTGGTGGAAGCCTTTTTAACTGCAAGTAAACACGGTGCACAGGGGTTCTATTAGACCTGGTATAATTGGCGTGAGTCTCCCTTCCATTTCTTACTGATTGCCTTCTCTGTTTTTGATCTGTTTTGCTGGTTAGATGCCTTGTTAAGTATAATGGGGTGACCCTGTAACCCTCAGAACCTGGGCGGGTAATTAAACAAACAATAGTGGTTCTGTTGGGAGGAAAAAATTCAATTCAACATGGTATTTAAACCTGCAAACTCAATAGTCTGTCCCGGGTGGGGTACAGACGTAATAGCACAAATGAATAAACAGTGACCCAAATGGCAGAGAAAGTAAATCTTTAGTATTCAACTTTCTCAGTGCTTTTGACTAAATCAAGCATTAGTTATGCTGTTCAAAATACAGGAGAACATATACAGTGCAATACAATGTGATTTGTGATGGACAATTACGGGTTACAAAACATAGATACATAAAGGTTGCAATTATTCAAGATTATCAACTGTAAACACAATAGACTGTAGGCAAAATGACTTATTTTGTTCCTATCCGACTTTGTACAGTTTGATCTATAGCATGGTACGTCGACGTTTCGACCCTAGTGGTGATGCGCTGACTACGTGCATCTGGGGAGGGTCTTCATCAGGACTGGGAAAAGAGTTGGACAGCCTATGGATAAGAATAATAGTGTGTCAGGGCTTTCCAAGGGTCAGTAAGGATTTTAATTGGTGTATGGGGCACCATATAGTATGCTCACCTTGATATATTTCTTCAGTTATGTTTCTTCCGGTGCCTGTCAGCCGACTAGGCACACTGGATGTGGTTGCATCAATGCTCCTAAAATTTATATACAACGAACCTCAGTACCTAAGTGGTAGGCGATGATGTGGTAGTAGTATCATGGTTAACATTGTAAACATACCTTGATTGTATGTATTAGATTCTTCAACACCAGCCGGTGGGAGAATTACTGGTCATGGACGCCTTGGCTGCTGCCTACAATAATAACGGGTTGTTTTTCAGGCTCATCTTATTTAAAGACATATAGAATGATGACTCGATAGTGCATGGTGTAAAACGGCGCTCTAATCAAGATATGGGAAAATAACCCCGTGTGACAATTAAAGTAGCATGAGGAAAATCGTCATTTAAAAAATTTCGGGGATTTTTACGTGGTATTAAAAAGGGATGGTGATGTCGATCATGGTTGATTAACTGGAGTGATCATGGTTGGCTGATCAGAGTGTGTATCTACATTGGTGACTGTGCCATCTCGTTGTATACGAATTAAGGTTACTATTGGGATAAATGGCAGATGGCATGGTGAAGATCGCCCATTTAAATTAAGCTTGATGTGAAAGCGTCGATTTCGGGTTGACTCGAGTGATTATACAAAACAGTGACAGTGCTGTGGTACTTAAGAACCAGAGTATCTTTTCGCGGGCGGCGTGGTTATTTTATTTTTAAAAAAGCCCGGGAAGTAAAAGTGAACTTGTCGACCCTACATTGTAATTAAATACTGTGAGTGCGCCGAGTGATTTTAAAAAAGGATTTAAGCCGATCCCAAATTAGAATTAAAATTAAAAACAGTGGATGCGCCGAACCTAAACCTGTAAGATGTCAGGGAAGTCCAACTTACTCGAGCGTGTGAAAAAGGAGCGACCGTCTCTTAGGATTCTTCGCCGTGAATGCCAACCAGAGCATCTCCGATCGTCCTATTTGACATGAGCCGGTTGCCTGTGTGCGCGTGTGAAACGTGACAGACGAGCCTCGTCACGTTTACTATGAATGATTGGGTAAACCGGGGCTTACTCTCTAGAGTTGAATCCAACGTGGTTGTATTGAGAGCACGGAGTACTAAACTCTGCTATTGCATTGGAACAACGTACTTTCAAATTAGACATAGGTTTGTTGCCTTGGGCACTGTGCCACTGCTATTCAGTGCCACAGTGCATGTGCTCCCTATGTTAAATTGATGCATTGTAAAGTGTGTCTCAAGCCTGCCATTGCAGGGCCTGTGTGCAGTCTGAAACTGCCATGTCGACTTAGCAAGTGCAACCACTTACCAGTTCCTAAACCTTCCCTTTTCTTCATATCCGACACCCCGATGGTAGGCCCAAGGGCAGGGCAGGGTGCATTGTAAGGATAAGGTAGGACATGACCTGGTGTGTGGCATGTCCTAATAGTGAATTACAGCCATTTTCGTTTTTCACTATTGCAAGGCTACCTGTTCCCCATAGGCCAGAATGGGCAGTTTGATTATTACATCTTATAATCCTAACTGACTCAGGGGACTAGGTAGAAAATCGAGTTTAGTATGCATGAACTCAGAGTGATAAAATACAGCTTTTAGTGAAGTTGGTTTTAACAGTTTGTGTTTGAAAATGCCACTTTTAGAAAGTAGGTATTTTCTTGTCTAACTATCCAAGCCTGCCTCTGCTAGGTTGTGTATTCCTTGTCTGGAGTTTGAGTGACAGGGTCTGGGGGATTCCAGGAGACAGGGTGAGTCAGAACAGGGCTGAATAGAGAGATCTGCGTGTAGATGGGTTCGAGGAGTTGAACCTGGGACCTGAATAGGGCTGTGCCTTCGCTCCACAATGCTGGCTCCAACCCCTCTGGTGTGTTTGATGTCCCTGGCCTACACTGTGAAAGGAAAGAAGAAGTCTTGTCAACACGGTGCTCCAGGACTGACCAAAACTGGTTTTGACTAGGCAAAGGCCTCTCTGCTTTCAGAGAACAAAGAGAATAGTAGTATGAATATGGGCACCCAGTCCCCAAGACTTTAGATCACTTCTAGGAACAAGACAGACATTTTGCCAAGGAGAAGAACCAAGGAAGCTGCAGGAGTTGGACTGCCCCTCTGCCAGTGTGCTGTTTGCTGGATTGGCCTGCAGTGGTCTCTTCATTTCCAAGGAAAGGAGAAGGAACTTTTAGAGACCTTTCATCATCTTGCAGAATATTACTCCAACGACTCTGCATCTCCCCGACAAAGTGAGCTGTCTTTGTTTTCGCTTTTCCAATGTCGCCGTACTTTGGGATTTCTTTAACCCTGAACTCATGATAACCCCAGTTGAGGGTATTTATTGCTAAAGACTATTTTTAAGTTAATAACCTATTTTTGAACCATTTCTACCATCTTGGAGAATTCTTATTGAGTACAGTATTGTGGATTTTTGTCGTTTATGGTCTTCTGTGTATATAAAGAATACTTATTTTTATAAAAAACCTGTGTGGTGTCCATCTGTAGTGTTTTCACTGTATTACTGTATGTGTTCGCAAATGCTTAACACACTGCCTCTGAGATAAGCCTGTCTGCTTGTGCCAAACTACCAATGTGAGGAGCAGGAGTTACCCAGTAGTGTAATCCACTTTCCCTGACTTAGCAGCAAGGGTGCCTATTTGGTCACAGGTGTATACCATTGCCAACTAGACACACCTAGTTCTAACAGGTTCGGTTCCTGCAGCCCGATGAGGGATACTGCCTTCAAACTTGGAGAGAGGACAGGGAAGGCCTCTAGGAATGTGAAGAACCACGAACTGTGTTGCTGAGCCTTTCGAGGTCCGTGGGAGCCCAGGATCAGCAGACCGGTCAGCTTAGTTGCGGTGTCTGCAGATATAGGGAAGTGACTCCTTCACTTCAAGGGCGATTCCTTCAGGTGTCTTGGATGCCCACAGGCCTTGGATGGTTTCTGTATGGAGCACAGGCACAGATGTTGTAGTGGACGAGCAGGGCGATGAGATCAGGAGCAGCAGGAGTCTTCCCAGTTGCAGCCTTGATGCCCAGAGCGCAGTACAGAGTGCCCAGATGGTTGAAGAAGTGGTGACTTGAAATTAATCTTGTCCCATGACAAATCTAGGGACACACCCTCCGGTAAACACTTAAGTACCGTAAGGAAAGGGTTAGCACAATTCAGGGTTCCCTCCCAGGGGATGGGTCATCCAGTGGGGAGGATACTCCCATGTCCTTTGTCAGTTTCACACCAGAGCGGGAGCCAACAGCTACCTCAGCTAGTTTGAGCAAGACTATGCAAGGAGGGCAACAAGTGTGCCCTTTAAGCAGACTGAGTGGCTCTGGCAAGCACTCCCACCCAGCCCCAATCAACTAAACCCTGTCTGGGAGGTGGTCACACCTCCCTGTGACAGGATACCTATTGTTCTGCCTTCCCTTGCTCCAGCTTGGTTCATCAGCAGCAGGATGGTAGACTTGTGTCTCTGCTCGGCAGCAGCCATGTTGTGTTCTCCGGGTCTAGAAGACTGGTACCGGCAGCACTGAGAGCCTCCCAGAAGAGTTTTACAGAGCATGGAATCATATCTCCCACACCGTTTATATTGTAGCGGTATGATTCCAACATGTTTGATACAAAACATGATAATCAATCAGTCATTTGTAAAGCTCACTACATTCCCCTGAGGGTCTCAAGGCGCTAGGGGGTAGGGCACTACTGATCGAACAGCCAGGTCTTGAGTATCCTCCTGAAGGTCAGCAGGTCTTGGGTTTGTTACAGCCATTTTAGAGATGGTCATCGTGTAATGACGGATGGCCCCTCTAGTATCTTAATGGCGGATGTTCTTACAGCCTGGGAGAATGAGATCTGAAGGCTGTAGGGGTGTTCTACTCTTGCAGGAACACCCTTACACTTAGAACCGTGCACACTGCCTTCAGGATTGAAAGGCATGCTTTAGGGGTGACTTATAGGTTTTAAGTGCGGTGATCCTAGATATCGGTAAAAATATATCTTTTGTAAGTAGTGCTAGCACCATCTTACACAGGCTGCAATGGCAGGCCTGTATTTGCAGTTTGAGTGGTCTCTCAGGGGTGGCATAATGCATGCTTCAGCCCATGGGGGACCCCTGGTATACCGATGCTCTGGGTAACTCAGAACTATATACTTGGGACTGATAAGGATACACCTGTGTCCAACCTGGGATGTACATAAGTACTTACCATGCCTATTTAAAGGAGAAAGCACAGCTACTGGGGTCCTGATTAGCAGGACCCCAGTCAGACTAGTCAGAAACAGCATAACACCGGGAAAAAAGTAGGGGTAACCATAAAAGCAGATCTTACTTTCCTACACAACCCCCACACCTCCCAAATGTAAGGAGATGAGAATAATCTCACCCACTTAAGTCATCATTTTCTAAGTGGAAATATCTGTAGAGTCTAGCTGCATTGCCATGGTTACTCCCATGTCTATGTTCCACTCTATAGTCCACCCCCTGTAGGAAAATAAACCACCTCAAAAATTTGAGGTTTTCACCCTTCATCTGTTTAAGCCATATGAGGGTCTTGTGGTCTGCCTGAATAGTCAAGTGAGTGCCAAACAGGTACAGCCTCAGATTCTTCAAGGCCCAACCCACAGCAAAGACTTCCCTCTCAAAGACTGACCAACGTTTCTCCCTGGGGGTCAACTTTCTGCTGATAAAAACTACTGGTTGAGCCTGGCCCTCTGCATTTAGTGGTAATAACACGGCCACTACTCCTATATCAGACGCATCTGTCTGGACAATGAAAGTTTTGGAGTAGTCAGGACATTTCAGGATGGGAGCAGTGGACATGGCCTGCTTCGGGTCACGGTCCACTGATCTTTCTTGGTCATTTTATTTAATGTCAGATCATTCAGGTGAGTCACAGAGGACCCATATCCCTTTACAAATCCTATGTAGTACCCAGTCAGACCCGAGAAAGCTCTGACCTGAGTCTGGGTAGTGGGAGCAATCCAGTCCACAATGGTTTGGATTTTGCTCTCTAATGATTGAACCATAACCTCCACCTACCAGATGGCCCAAGTACACAACCTTGCTCTGCCCTATCTGGCACTTGATGGCCTTGACAGTGAGGCCTGCCTTTTGCAGAGCCTCCAGAACATTTCTGACGTGGACCAGGTGATCCTCCCAGGTGGAGCTAAAGCCAGCTATATTATTTAGATATGCTGCACTAAAGGCTTCCAGACCTCTTGAGACTTTGTTCACCAACCTCTGAATGTGGCAGGTGTATTCTTCAAACCAAAAGGGATCACAATAAGTTGATAATGCCCACTAGGGGTTGAAAATGCTGTTTTTGTCTTGGCATTCTCAGCTAGTCTGATTTGCCAGTAGCCAGTAGTCAGGTCAAATGTACTCAGACATTTGGCTGAGGTCAAAGTATCTATGAGTTCATCTGTCCTTGGATGGGTTGGGCATCAGTCCTAGTGACTGCATTGAGGCCTCTGTAGTCCACACAAAACCTCATCTCTCTTTTTCCACCCTTGGTGTGAGGTATTGGCACAAGGACTACTGGGCAAGCCCAGGGGCCATCTGAAGGCTCAATGACCCCCAAATCTATTATCTTTTAGACCTCTGTCCTGATGCAGTCCCTGACATGATCAGGCTGGCAGTAGATTGTAGTCTTTACAAGCAGGTTGTCCCCTGTATCCACTTCATGGGTGTACCAGGTGATCTGACTGGGTCTCAGGGAGAACATGTGTCTGGACTGATTGAGGATGAGGACTTCCCTGCAATCAGCTTGCTGCTGGTCAGTTAGGCTGCCTGCCAAGGCTACTCCATCTACTGACCCATCATTAGAGTTCTGAGAGATGAGATGAGGGAGAGGGTCACTTCTTCCTCCTGTAACTCATCAGTTGCCATGAGCAAGCCCATGTCAGCCCTGTCCACAAAAGGTTTCAGGCTATGCACATGAAGTATCCTATGGGGACTTCTTGGAGTACCTAGGTCCCCAAGTAGGTGACCTCACCCTTTTTTTCAAGTATAGTGTGGGGGCCACTCCACTTGTCTTGGAGAGCCTCTTTGGCCACAGGCTCCAACACCCACACTTTCTGGCCTGGCTGATAAACAGTCAAGACAGTCTTTTAGTAATGCCAAGCTTTTTGGAGTTCTTGGCTGGCATTCAGGTGTTTGCTGGCCTTCTTCATTTACTCAGCCATGTGTTTACGCTGGCCAAGGAAATAGTCCACAACATCCTGTTTAGGAGGTTTGAGAGGTTATTCCCAACCTCTTCCACTAGATGCAATGGACCACTAATTGGATGTCCTAACAGAAGCTCAAATGTGCTGTAGCCAACCCTCTTCTGGGGAACCTCTCTGTAGGCAAAGAGAATGCAGGGTAGTAAGACATCCCATTTTCGCCTAAGCTTTTCTGGGAGTCCCATAATCATACCCTTGAGGGTTGTGTTGAACCTTTCAAGCAGCTCATTGCACTGTGGATGGTAGGGTGTGGTAAACTTGTAGTTTACCACAAACTCTTTCCACATGGCAGTGATATAACTAAACATGAAGTTTGTACCTCTGACTGTTAGAACTTCCTTAGGGAAGCCCACTCTGGAAAAGATTCCCAGGAGGGCCCTGGCCACTAAAGGAGCAGAAGTGGTTTTAAGGAAGAAGGCTTCTGGGTACTAAGGGGTATGGTCCACTACCACTAGTATATAACTGTGCCCGGATTCAGTTGGAGGGCTTAAGGGACAAACAATGTCAATTCCAACCTTTTCAAAGGGAACCCCAACCACTGGAAGTGGAATTAAGGGGGCTTTTGTGGTGCCACCTGACTTACAACTGGCTTGGCAAGTGGCACAGGAGCGCCAAAACTCTGTAGTGTCTTCAGACATGTGAGGCCAGTGAAAGTGAGGGACAAGCCTGTCCCAAGACTTGCTTTGCCCCAAGTCTCCTGTAAGAGGAATATCATGTGCCAGGGAGAGGAGGTAACCTTTAAACTTCTGGGGTATCACCAACCTCCTTGTTGCACAAGGCTTGGGGTCTCTACCTTCAGAGTAAAAGAGCCCATCTTCCCAATAGATCCTATGCGACCCTCAGTAGCAGCTTGCTGTCTGAGGGGTTCATGAGAGGGGCAGGTCTGCTGCTCCAAACTCGACTCTTCCCTGGAAGGGCTCCTGCCCCCAAGAACTGTGCCTGGTCAGGCCCATGTTCCTCTGGGGCCGTACCTTCACAGGGACTAAGATCATCTCCCTCTGGAAACTGATCCTCATTGGAAGTGTGGGATGAGGATAATGCCTTACCCTTTCTGCTCCTTCTCTTGGAAGGCACCTGGTCCATTGTTCAAGGATCCAGTGCCTTGTCATTGCTGAGCTATTTGGCCTGAGCCTGGTGAAAGCAAATACATTGGCAGAGATGCCCGTCATCTCTGCATAAGTTCTGAACTCCACTTCAGCCCGAGCTGAACTTTCTAGATCATTGCCCAATAAACAATCTACAGGTACCATAACCTTTTTTAGTCCAGTTACCCCTCCCGACCTGAGGTTCACAACTGCCAAGGGATGGTCAGTAATGACATTGCTAGCATTGATGACTTGGTACATTTGTCCAAGTATGATCTGATCAGGGGACACCCGTTTCACTGTCACCATGGTGACACTGGCCCCTGTGTCCCTTGTAAGCCATTGCTTCTGTTTCATTTATCAAAGGTTGTTGTTTGTACTTGCCCAGGTTGGTGGGACAAACTAGTAAGGAGACATGGTCTATGCCACCATGACAGACTAGAACAGACTGAACTGGAGCTCCGACTAAGTCAGAACCCAAGGTTAACCCCACTAGTCCCTTGGATGCTGTACTACCACTTGTTCTTGTGCTAGGGGGAGACGGTGCCTTAGTGGCAGTGGTAGTAGTAGTTTCCTTGGCGCGAGATGGTGTCAAACACCGCGATAGGTCAAGCAGCACCAATAATGCCACCTGACCATTGTCCAGGGCCATTCTGATGTTATCAGTTACCTCAATTAGGGCGGATCGGTACTGTGCTTGGCCCGGAAACCTGAATGGGAAACATCAAGGCATTGAGAGGTTTCAACAAAATCAGACAGATGCATGTGTATATGCTTTTCAATGAGCTTGCTCTAAAGGGGGAGCAAAGAGACGGGACAGCAATTGGCTAGCTCAGTAGTGGGGATCTTAAGATTTTTTAAGAATGGGTACAACATGAGCTGCTTTCCATTCTGGGGGAAGTCTGCCCTCCCTCAAGGAAATGTTAAGAATGGTACAGATGGGTGTAGCTAACTGTGTGGATAATCTGGAAGAGATTTTTGTGGGTATAATATCTGGGGGGAACCAGATTTAATTTTGGTAAGGAGAGATTCAACATCTACCAGGGTGAGTAAGGGAAAGCAGAGGAGCTGCGAGGTGTTCTTGAGGGAGCCAGGATATACTGTAGTAGGGTACAATGAAATTTCGTTGGAAGAGATGATTTTATGGTAGATGGCTTTGATTTTCTGGGTTAGGAATGAAGCTACATTGTCGCACAGTGACTGTGGGATTATTGTAAGACTTCAAGATCTGGTAAAGGGTCGCAGAATTGTTCCCAGCTTGCTCCAGCTGATGAGCGATGGGTAGCTTGTGCGCAGATTTACTATTTTTATGATAGGAGGACAGTATGGCTTTATATGTCTCTGTATCTTGCCCACTGTGCGAGTGTCGCCATTTCCATTCCAATTTTTTTACATTGGCTCTTTTCAATTCATAGGAGAGGGGAATACCAGCTAGTGGGTGTGTATTTTGGAGAGTGGGTCTGTGGCTTCATAGGGGCTACATTATCTATGGTGGCTTGTACAATAGAATTGAAATGAGCTAACTGTTCCTCTACACTATATGTGATGTTCCAAGAGCAAAAAGGGGTCAGGGATTGGTCGGGCTTCAGTTCATGCCAAGGTCTGTACCAGCGACTGGCGTGAGACATTGGAGTGGAGACATTTCTGGGACTCATAAGTTGGAAATTCACCAGAGAATGGACAGACCAGGTCAGAGGACACATTTCCCCACAGATGATATTTGTGGAGTTGGTTAAAATGAGATCTAAAGTGTGTCCTGCTGAATGGGTTGGTCTACAGTGTTCACTTATGTAAGTGTACACATTCCACCAACCCAGACAAACCTTATGGTGTTTTTAGTGGTCTAAGATGACCTTAGAAAGCTCTCTAAGTGGTAGCTGTGGAGAACCAAGGGACCCAAGTAACCACCCAAGGCAAGTAACCAGGAACCCCACGGAGGCCGTGTACGGAGTGGGAATACGCCCACAGGCTCAATACAAGTCAATGGGTAAGGTCACACTGAGTCCTCACCAACCACCACCGATACCCAGAAACCAGCGATTGACAACTGGACGGCTCTCACCTCCGAAGACACACAAAAGACAATAAAGTCAATCCACTCAGGGGCTCACATGGACCCCTGCCCCACCACATCTTCAACAGAGCCAGCAACACCATCGCACACATGCTCCGCCACACCATCAACCGCTCCCTGGCAACCGCCTTGTTCCCCAACGACTGGAAACAAGCCGAAGTCAACCCCATCTTAAAAAAACCCGCAGTGGACTCCACTGACCTCAAAAACTACAGACCCATCTCCTGCTCCTGTTCCCAGCAAAAGTCATTGAGAAAGCCATCAAAGGCCAACTCGCCACATTCATCCAAGAACACAACTGCTGCGACTCCTCACAATCCGGCTTCAGAAAAAACCACAGTACAGAAACCACCCTCCTCGCCGCAACAGATGACATCCGCACCCTACTCGAGAAAAAGGAGAAACAGTAGCCCCCATCCTCCTCGATCTCTCAGCGGCGTTCGACACAGTCTCTCACCGCACTCTAATACGCAGACTCTATGAAGCAGAACTCCATGACAAGGCCCTCGACTGGATCTGCTCCTTCCTCTCTGGCAGAACACGGCGGGTCAGACTCCACACTTTCCTCTTGGACCTTACGCCTATGACCTACGGAGTCCCCCAGGGCTCTTCCCTCAGCCCAACGCTTTTCAACATCTACATAGCTCCACTCGCCCCCATCGTCAGAACCTACGGACACAAAATTGTGTCATATGCAGACGACATCCAACTCATCCTTTCCCTATGCAACTAACCCAACACCGCCAGACACAACTTTCGAGAAGGCTTGGAAGCCGTATGTTAACTTTGTGGGATGGCTTAGCACGCGAAACTATACTTTCTGCTGAGACACGCGTAAATCGGGTTACTAGGAATGTGTGGGTCTGCCTAGGGATGATCAGAAATGTGTTGTCTGTGTCGATATTAGATTAGACACTAATTAAGATACATACTTATATATACAAAGGAAAGGGGAAAGTGTTGAGAAACAGTATTGCAAGGAGAGAACACATAGAAACATCAGGTACAGCTCATGCATTTATTGAATGGGAATATCTGTGCTTTCTAGGTAGAGCAAGATGCAGCTGCCCATATTACAAAAACTCTGAATACTATATCTATGATGTAAGAAAAGCTGCTTCAACAAAATATCTAATAAGGTTAGTATGAACTGAATATATAGGAGTAATATCTCAATTAAGGGAGCTGAAAGACCAAAATCACCTACTGAATGGTGTGTTTTTTCCGTAGAATTTTGTGAGTATCCCCTCATCGGTTCTGAATAACGTGAGATGATATATGCCATAGCGACATTTACCTTATGTCATCTATAAAATAAGTGAGGTAAGGACTTTGACATTGGATAATTGATCTATTACAGGTATCCTTAGCATGGTCCTCTTAGAAAATGCTTCTTTATATATATCATGAGGACAACAGATGTGATTAAACTTGGGATGACCAAGTCGGACAATAAAAATTCATTCCATTAATTGGAGTTTGGTTCCCTTATAGGAGCATTGTTACTTGAAAGTAAGTCAACATGTATGAGAAATTGAGACAGGAATATTCCTTTCTTGGACTTTTGTAAAAATCCTTCTCATATCTGAGATTTGGACATGGGTATCTCTTTCTTTACTTTATTGTATATAAATTCTTTTTCACAAGTGAAGCTTTGTTCCTCTTTTCACTTGCCAGCAAAAATGTTGGCATTTTCTCTTTCTGGTTCTTTGTTATTCTATTGGTGATGGTTACTTTTAGGATGATGAAGACGATGGTGAATAAATCTCAAATATAAACAGTACCTGATTATAATTTGTATATAAGGAATAATGTAGATAGGTGTGATGTGGCACCTAATTTTTTGTGGTTGACGTGCCTATATGATTTACAACCTTGTTAATAAGATGAACATGAAATATTGGTGTAACAATGATACTCTGTATATATACACAACAGTGTTTTATTTGTGATTTCAGATCCCCTGTTTTTTTGTTAACTGAAGAGTGTGTATCTGCATAGGTCCTGAGGAAGGTGGTCGCGAAGCCACCGAAACGCGTGTCGACCTTGCGTGGAACCAGAAAGAACATCTTATGGTTCCTATTTTGACAGATGTTTTTTCCTGCCATATAAATCAAGATGTGTACAGATACTGGATGTATATGAGTGGTGTGAAAGGGTATGAATTTGAGTGAGTGTAGTATGATAGCATTGGTTGTATTTTTATAGCCAGGGAGTTATATGTTTTGTAGTTGTTTTAGGAAACTAATTCTGTCTTTTTATAATAAATTCTCTTCTGGATAAAATGATGGACTATGTGCAAATTATGTACTAAAGAAATGTTTTGTATGTTGTATTTATAAAAAAGATAAAAAATTATATTTCAAGTAACAAGAAAAAGATATAAAATCATGATAAAACAAATAAATAAATAAGTATAATCAAAGAAAGCAGTTTGTGTTGTTGTGTATTGAAGGTCTAAAACAAAGATATGAACTATGTCTGATTATGTAAAGTAGATAGGCCATGAGGGAACCGTCTAGTGCTGTACTTAATCTTTCCCCTGCCTCATGTATCGTTAGAGGGGTTCCCCCCATTTATGTTATTGGCTTGGAAGCCATCACCAATTGGATGAAAAACATCAACCTACAACTAAACACCAACAAAACAGAAGTACTCATCATGGGCCCAAACCCCGACGCCTGAAGCAACACCTGGTGGCCCACCGCCCTTGGAAACCCGCCAACCCCCACGGACCAAGCACGCAACCTGGGAATCATCCTAGACTTAGGCTCAAAATGGACCGTCGGATGAGTTATGTCTCGTCTTCCTGCTTCCACACCCTCCACCTCATTCGTAAGACCTTCAAATGGATCCCTTCTCGAACACCGAAAGACCGTCACTCACGCCCTGGTCACCAGCAGACTCGACTAAGGCAATGCACTCTACGCTGGAATAATGAAAAACCTCACCCGCAAGCTATAGAACATCCAGAACGCCACCGCAAGACTGGTCCTCAACCTGGCAAAATACTGTCACATCTCCCAGCACCTGCGCACACTCCACTGGCTCCCCGTCGAGGCAAAAATGACCTTCAAGATACTCACCCACACACACAAGGCCCCCCACGGCATCGGAACAGCATACCTGAACAGCCAACTCAAATTTTACACACCCCAAAGGACCCTACAGCTATGATCAGCCCAGCTCTCCTACGCCGTGGTCCCCCCACACCAGAAAGACCAGATCGGGAGGCCACTCCTTCTCCTTCCTGGTGGCCAAAGCATGGAACGCCCTTCCGCTCCACCTCAGACAGACAACATCGCTCCCCATCTTTGCAAGAAACGTCTAAGATGAAACCTCAAAACCTGGCTCTTCGACAGACCCCTTCCTAGATGTAATGGAACCTGCACCCCCCCACCCCTAGCGCCTTGAGACCCTTGCGGGTGAGTAGTCGCCCTTTAACAAACCCCTGATTTATTGGTTGATAAGTCGCAGTTGCAATTTTAAAGAAGAAGAACCCTTCTCAGTGGACCCTGAAGAAATCCTGTGAAGACAGAAGGATGGAGAGCCACCCCACCCAGGGATATCCTAGGAACGAGGATACCTATACCACATAGGTGTGAAGTAGCATTGGAAACAGTTGTTGAACTTCATTGTGGACTTCAGGAGGATGCTGCTGCTTGAGAAGGTGAAAGTGTCCGGTGGAACCCAAAGGAGAATTTAGGAGGGGGAGTGCCTGCAAGCAGAGGGGACAGAGTCTATGCTACTCAAGAGTGACCAGGAGGCACAGAAGACCGTTGTTGGATGTTCAGAGTTGAGGGGTCGGTGTCCGGTGAGAGCAACAACAAGCCTTGGCAACTGCAAATAATTTGGAAAGCAAAGAAGGTGCAGTGTCAGGACCAGCAAGGTCCAGGTGACTCACCACAATCAGGAAAGTCAGAACAGGCCTCAAACAATCAGTGGAGCCCACAGAAATCAAATATGACCCTCAAGAGGACCCACAGGCCAGAGGCACTGGAATCGCAAGAAGACCTCGGTCAGCTCACCAAAGATGCAGGCCCAGGGTGCTAATGGTGTGTTGAGGACAAAGATCTTGGTCAAAGGAAATGTTTTAGGTTGGGTCTACTTGGAGCCCGAAGATCTTGGTGGAGAGAAACTGGCCTAAAACTTGGTGAGAGGACAGCGCAGGCCTAGATAGATATGAAGAACCATGTTGCCCAGGACTAGCAGACTGGTCAGCTTAGTTGCAGTGCCTGCAGATGCAGGGAAGTGACTCCTTCACTTCATGGGAGATTCCTTCAGGTGTCTTCGATGCCCACAGGCCTTGGAAGACTTCTGTATGGAGCTTAGGCACAGATGTTACAGCAGATGAGCAGGGCGACGAGATTAGAAGCAGCAGGAGTCTTCTCAGTTGCAGCCTTGATGCACAGAGCGAAGTCCATCAAAGTTCAGAATGCCCAGACGGTTAAAGAAGAAGAGGTGTCTTGAACTGAATCTCGTCCGATGAATCTAGGGACCCACCCTTAGGTAAGACCTTGAGTACCCTTTGGAAAGGATTAAAACAATTCAGGGTTCCCTTCCAGCGGAGGGTTCGGACAGTGGGTAGAATGTCCTTTGTCCAGTTTTGGACCAGAGCAGGAGCCAACGGCTCCTTGAGCTGGTTTGAACTGGACAGTGCAAGCTGGGCGCCAAGTGTGCCCTTGCAAGCAGACTGAGTGGCGCTGGCAAGCGCTCCCACCCAGACCCAGTATACTAAGCCCTGTCTGGGAACCGGTCACACCTCCCTGTGACAGGATACCTATTGTTTTGCCTTTCCCTGCTCCAGTTTGGCTCAGCAGCAGGTGGGCAGAATTATGTCTCTGGTAAGCAGCAGCCTTGTTGTGCTGGGTCTAGAGGACTGGTACCGGGAGCACTGAGGGCCTCCCAGAAGAGCTTTACAGTGCCTGGAATCATACCTCCCACACCGTTTACATTGTGGGGGATGATTCCAACATGTTTGATACAAAACATGATAGGGTTCGTTACAACCGTTTTAGAGATGGTCATTGCGTAATAATTCATGGCCCTTCTATGTATCTTAATGGCTTATGCTCTTACACCCGGGAGAATGGACTTCGAAGTCTGTAGGGGTGTCCTACTCCTACAGGTGCATCCTCGCACTTAGAACTGCGCACCCTGCCTGCAGGATTGAAAGGCCTGCTTTAGGAGTGACTTATAGGTTTTAAATGCAGTGACCCTAGATATAGGTAAACCTATGTCTTTCATAAGTGGTGCTAGCACCAGCTTACAACTGCTGCAATGGCAGGTCTGTAGTTACAGTTTGAGTGACCCCTCAGTGGTGACATAATACATGCTTCAGCACATGAGGGACCCCTGGTGTACCCATGCCCTGGGTACCTCAGTACCATATACTAGGGACTGATGAGGATAATTATACACCACGAGTATCCAAGGGTCTGAAAACCAATAATGTTCTGAGTATCATAACATCTGAGAGGAATTCTAGACGTAATCGCTACTATAATAAAGAATCCTATTTAAATAAGAAGTCTTACCTAAATAGACGGATTACCATCACTCACTAATTGGTGATATGCTTCATCTGGGTCTCCTCTTACAATCAACCTGGTGACACTAAGGCCTACCACCCCATCATAGGGATCGGGGAGCTCGATGGTTTAATTCTAATAGTCAGGAGAAGGAGCTAAGCTCCTGTCTAGATTACCAGAAGAGAGCTATTGATTTTGTGTGGGAAACAAATGCAGTGCATAAAAAAGTGATATGTGAATTTAAAATTTAATTATAGGGGACCCTATATTTGCTATTGTCCCTCAGAGTGCAAACTAAAAACAGTGCAAATGACAGTTTGTGCCAAATAACTGTCTAATGTTTGAAAAAAGGTCAATATGTTTCAGCACATCAGGACCATATCCTGTTCACTGCCTTCTTCAGGACAAATAAACATATTGCTACTGCAAAACGTGATGAAAGTAAAAAAATAAGTATGTATAACATTATTTATGGTTGGAAACGATACAACCAAATCACCTGTAATCAGGGATGTGCTGTCCTTTCTCTGCAAACCCGTCCAACTGACGGTATCTGTAATATAGTGAAGGAAGCAACATTTTAGCAACCAAAGAGTCTCAATACTCAGAACAATACATTAATTGTAGTGACATTGTCATTATCATCTACCAAAACCCAGTCATGGGTACATGCCAAACATTCTTACCCGATGTGCATGAGGAAGATACCTCACCTGGCAGCGGCTCAGGGAGAAGGAGGCCCCCTCTATAAAGAAAAAGTAGGAAAATACTCTATTTATTGTGGTTTTCCTACCAGTCCCAACATCCCAGAGAATGGCCCTCTGCTGTAATCACTACACATAGACACACACGGCATAGGATTAAAAATATCGGTTTGAGTTTGATGTTAGTATAACTCAATCCGAATAACAATGCAAAGGTGGTAAAAACACACCTACATCATACTCATCAAATGTTTCCACCACCCACCTACACACGCTCCAACAGTACTAGGTATGGTACAGCCCTTTCCGACCCTCCTACCCCTCCCTCCCGGTCATTTCTGGCTCCTGATTCTCCTGATCCATCTCCTTCCATTACACCTGGCCCCTGGACGTGCACCCCCACCTATACAACTAGCAGCACCACACCGATACAGCTCACGCTCCCCCTACCCTTCATGGCCGAGACCACTCTTGCTCCTCACACTCCCATGGATACCACTATAGGCCGGACCATAGCTCACCACCCCCTCTCCCACCTATCTCCCCTCCTTCTGACTCCTCTGATTCTTCCGCCACCCCAGTTACCCCAGATACCCTTACCTATACAGCTAACAGCGATACAAATACTGTTTCCATGCAATTCAACCTATCCCCCTCCTACTCATCTCAATCTACTCAGGTACCCGAATTAACAACGGAACCCACTACGGGAACCATCACTCCTCACCCTTCTTCCTCCACTCACAATATCTCACCTTTTATGGACAAGACTCACGCCATCCAGCCTACCACAACCCAGTCCCCAGCACAACCCGGTCCATTTCTCGACTTCCTTAACACCAGATCAACCTCTTGAAGAACCGGACTAACCCACTTACAGGGTCTCGGCGGCGGGGGAACCGCCCAAATCTTTCATACCCTTCATATGTAGTAAAAGGAGACACAGGAGCCTTCGTTTGCAGGAGGAACCCAGATTTATTCAATAGCCCGGGCTATGGAACAGAGTCCAAAGCCAGTCAAAGACAAGACAGAGGAGGCTGCTACTTCACTCGGTAGCTTACATGCCTTTTATATGTTTTTAGTACATTCATTTGGCTGTTAGTCCATTATTCACTAAGGGCAGTGTTTGTTGTTGATTAGCTGGACCCAGGTGGTGTTTGTAGTTAGTGACCTGGTCAAGGCTTGGTACACAGAGCATTGTCCACTCTATGCTTGTAGTTGGTGACCTGGTCAAGGCTTTGTACACAGAGCATTGTCCACTCTGCTTTGATCAGGGCTCTTTCTTTCAGGTGATTGTTCAACTGCCTGATCAAAGCCGGGTCTTTCAAGTCATTGTTTACCCACCCTGATTAGGAGCCTGCAGTCAGACCATTGTCCAGATAACCTGATCAGGATGTCAAGGATGTGTTATCAGGCTGGAAGCAGGAGAGGAAAGATGAGTCATTAACTTGGGGTGAGGGCCAATGTGGCTTTCTGATGAACTGCAGAGAACAGGGGGTTGGGCGGGTGACAGTTCCTGGGCAGAAATGCAGGCCTACAAAAATGGATTTTTGTTGTGCTGATAGAATTTTCCTTGTACAAAAGAAAAACGACCAGGTGGGTCCTGTGAAGGTGTTTGCCACGAGATAGCAATGTTAAAAACCAATGGAGTCCTGGTAAGAATGATTGTTGATCGAAAAATACTTTTCCTCAGACCCTCCTTTTGCTATAGAGTGGCAAATACTTTAGGAAATGTCAATTTTCATAAGGCCATCTGTTTCTTTCTGGTTCATCACCATCATATTGGAGTTGTGAATGTTTGATGGCGGAGGCTTGATGGTCTGGACACACATTGTACAGAGCACTGGCAGGCACTGAAAGCACAAACCGCAGGAGACCAGGACAGCTACTCCCAAGGCAAGGAAGATGAGGACCCTCCAACCCCATTGGGAAAGAAGACCCCAGATTCAGCCCGTGAGGGAGTAGTTGAGTTGAATACCACCATCTCACCGAGTTTATCTGGTGGTAGTAGCAATGTGGAAGTGCTGGTCGGGCAAAAAGGAGCACTGGTATTGCCAGATCTGTTCCGCCGGAAGTCATCGTGGAATGTCCCAAGGACAGAATGGGCAGTACCGTTGACAGTGAAGGCCTCCTGCATCAACATCCACCATGCAAGACAAGATCCAGAGATGGAAAATGGATAAGGAAAGAATGGGACAGGATGTAGCATGGAATGTGGCATCCGTCCGCATACCCAGCAGTTGGAAGTGTTCATGATCAGTTGGTGGTGATGCAACATTTGGATGAAGGTGTTATTGAAAAATTCTGCATGGCGGGGTAATTCGTGGGCTGGTAAGGAATAGTACTGATGTTCTGCGGGAGTCGGGATAGGAGCGTCGGTGATGTAGCAGGATGGTAGATCAGTAAGAGCCAACCAAGGATTGATAGGAGGAGGGAGACAAACAGCGTCACCACGGTGACCAGGAAGCATCTGCTATGTCGGAGACTGGCATCTCGTTTCTGGAGACGGGTGTTTGGGAAGGCGGCCATTGTGCTAAGCCAGGGACCCCTAGTGGCTGTCTGTGATTGGTGATTGTTTCACCAGATGCAGTGGCCGAGGGCCCTTATGGTTTACCTCAGTCTTACAAATGGCACTACTCTCAGCCTGGTGTTTGCCACGAGGTGGCAATGTTAAAAACCAATGGAGTCCTGGTAAGAATGATTGTTGATCGAAAAATACTTTTCCTCACTCTAAACAATATTTGCCTCCTTCTCCTCCCACTCATGCCCACTGAAATGGTATACCCTCTATCCAACCTTCTACATCACTTCCTCTACCATACACACACAGCCGCACAATTGAATGCACGCACCCCGATACTACCACGTCCATCCAACAAACTGACACCCCTTGCACACACATTTAGCGCGCCTCCCCACCCCTCCTCAACCCCAGAAGACACTAGACTGGATGAGATCATGTCCACACTTGATCTAATCAAAGAAGACCTACACGCTCTTAATACCATGCTATCGTATCATCCATGGCTCCCAAGATCCAATGCTCCTAACAAGTCCCCCACACACTCCCTCCGCAAAAAACACAATGCTCCCAGGTGGATTTCAGTACCCTCACTTAACTTACTCTCCCGCCCTTTGCGTACCAACAATCATCTCTCCGATAATGATCTCCTTTCTCTCCTACGAACTGCCCTCTACTACCTCTGTTCCTCCTACACACATGCCCATACCCTCTATCCTCACTAACCCTCACAGGCCCTCGTCTCACAACAACAGAGGAATCATCATCAATAATCTCTGTAAAGTATCACTCATCCAGGAACCCACCTCCTCCACCGTCAAAACACGCCACTGACATAGCCAACCTCATTATTCGACTAACCTTGACCTCATCATACTCACTGAAACTTGGTTTACAGACTCTTCCTCGCCACTTATCGTCATTTTGGTTCCCCCTAACTATGACATCATCAGACTCGACAGGCTGGGAGGCAAGATTGGAGGTGGCATTGCGTGCATACACCGCAGCAACATTACCATTAACAGAGCCATACCAGCGCTACTCCCTTCTTGTGAATACATCAGTCTAGACATCTACAAAAATGGTAAACCTGTCTGCTCGCTCCACATTATCTATCACCCACCTGGCGAAAACCTCCTTTTCACAGAACACCTCATGGACCTGATCACATCACTCACCGGTCGAAATAACACACACATTTTCCTGGGTGACTTTAACCTCCACTGGAACTACCTTAACGACACGGTAGTCAACAGCCTTAAAAACTTCCTCAATGCCTTAGATCTCATCCAACTGTGCAACAGTTCAACTCACAATAAGGGCGGAATCTTGAATTTAATAATTGCCAAGACTGAGGCCACCCAACTGGAATTTATCCTACCTTGTGACTGGTCTGACCATCACATCATCACCTTCTTCATCAATGAAACAATCAAGCTGACATCTGCACAAGTTACAAAACCTAAGGTATGGAAAAGGGACTGGAAAAAGTTCAACACAAACTCTTTACCCGCCTCTAGCAAGAAGCTACTTCTACCCCACGCTGGAACTTCCAACGTAACGGACCTCACCAACCACTACCTAAACTCCATGACCTCGATAATTAATTAATTGGCCCCCCTGCAACTAAAGAGAGTCTCCAGAAAACCTTGGTTCAACGGGCATCTTAACGAGGACAGACGCTCTCTCAGAACTGCCAAACGCAACTGGAGATCAGTATGATCCGCCAATCTCCTCCTGGCGCTAAAAAGAAAGAGAAATGCTTACTTTCGTAAGGTCAAACGCACCAAAGCAGTCTTCTTTAGCCAACAACTTGACCAGGCAAAAAATTGTCCCCAAAAACTTTTTGAATTGATCAAAATGCAATCTAAGGACCAACCAAAGGCCACTTGAATTAACTCACTCTCAACCATCTTGTGATTACTTTTTTAACCACTTTAACCTAAAGAAGGAGATCATCAAGAAAGATCTCCTCAAGGACTTAATCTCTCACTCTGGCCCCCTCACCAAATCCCCCCTACCCCCTAACGCTTCTCAACAAATCCCATCAAAGCTTACCTTGAAAAACAACGCAACATGGTCTTACTTTTACTCCTACACTGAGGAAGCTATAGAAAAATTTCTCAGTGCCCTGAAGCCTTCCAATCACCTCACGGACCCTCTCCCCGCAAATGCGGTCAAAGATCTTACACCTTTGACACTACCCATATGGACCAAGATCATCAACAGCTAATTTCAACAAGGATGCATCCCAGATGCATTAAAGGTAGGACAAGTGTCTCCCATCCTTAAGAAACCCACAGCTGACCTACGGACCTCAACAACTACCGCCCAATCTCCAATATTCCCACCCTGGCCAAACTTCTGGAAAAATGTTTTCATCACTAACTGACAAAACATATCGACCACTTCAACCTCCGAAATAAACACCAATCCGGCTTCCGGGCAAATCACAGCACAGAATCAGCCATGACACACATAATAGATGATGCATTACAACTTCTCGATCAGAACGAAGCATGTCTCCTCATCCTATTAGACCTCTCCTCAGCGTTCGACACGGTCAAACACGATCACCTGACAGATCTGTTGAAACACAGAATGGGTCTCTCAGGACCAGTGTTAGACTGGTTTGCCTCTTTTCTGCATAACCGGACTCAAAAATTCAAGGTCAACAGCACACTGTCCAAACCAGTTCCTGTTGCGCTAGGTGTCCCACAAGGCTCCTCGTTATCCCCCACACTCTTCAACCTCTTCATGGAACCACTCACCGATCTGCTACAAACATCCAACGTGCAATTCCACATGTATGCAGGCGGCACTCAACTCTACCTCAAAATCAACACCTTGGATGACATTAATTTACTCAACAATACTCTTAAGACCACCAAATCATGGCTGGCAATGAATCACCTCAAACTGAATGCCTTAAAAACTGAATTCCTCCTTATTGCCCCACCCGCCAAAGTCCCCACTATGCACAACTTGATAAACACCTCACAGCACTTTATGTTCAACCAACCATCGTGGACTCAGCGAAATCACTCTGTATAACTTTGGATAGTAACCTCAACATGCAGAAGCATATTAGCAATGCAACGAGGGGAGAAAACTTTCAGATCAATACTCTATGGAAGCTGAAGCACTTCCTACCTCCCAATGACTTCAAGCTAGCGGTTCAGGCTCTAGTTTTACCTCGGCTGGACTATGGAAGCGTCTCTTTATGCGGTCTCCCCAAGGCCACTACAGCTCCTCTAAGAGCCTCTACCAACGCGGCAGCAAGACTAATCACTGCCTCAAAAAAAAGGGCCAACATCTCCCCGGATCTAAAATATTTAAATTGGCTGCCATTTGAAGACAGAATCCACCTGAAAATAGCTTGCATGATGCACAGGGCTCTACATCACAATGCGCCCAGCTATCTCACACAAAAACTCACAATATCTGGAGGTTCAAGATCAACAAGAAGTGCGGACAACCTCCTTCTGAAACCACAAAAATTCAAAAAGAAAAAAAAACATAATCGCTCCTTCTCAGGAATGGCACCTAGGATCTGGAATGCCCTACCACCAGAAATAAGACTGAACCCCTCCTCCTCTTCCTTCAAACTGGAAGTAAAAAGCATTCTTATGGCCAAATTCACATAAACATTGCCTCACATGACTGTGGATCTTACATGAAAAGCCTTGCTCCACGTATTGTTGTTGTTTTTACCATCAATGTATTATCATCATCCATCCATTCTTCTTTCCCACCCATTTAATGCTTGGATCTTACATGTACAGCTTTGCTCCGCTTATTTTTGTCGTTTTTACCTGCAATGTATTTTCATCATCCATCAAACCCAATCGGTACGGTGTTGCACCTTACCTGACTTTCCCTTCTAACCATTGATTGTTCTCTGTGGCCACCCTTTTGGTCCTGATTATCCTTAACTGTTTGATTTGTCCCTTGCTTTTGATGCTATACTTACGTTCCTGCTTATTTTTATTGTTTGTATTCCTGTACAGTTCTCTACTGTAAAGCGCTCTGATACCTGCAAGGGTCTTGTTCGCGCTCTATAAAACTTTCAAATAAATAAATAAATAAATATATCCGTCTTACTTACAGCTTCAGCATGTCATATCACACAAATTATGACCAAAACGTCATGATATCCAACACTGTTCATGTTAATTCCAAAACGAAAAATCCCAATGTGAAAACATGAAAAAACATAATATGGTATTGTTCACAACGTGAGTCAGCATAGTCAGGAAAGTGAACCGAGGACTGAACGTTAAGAAGTATTATCGTGTTCATACTCAAACACTGCCAAACCTTTTGCTATTCAACTGGCCTTGGCAGTGCTCCATGATAAAAAAGACCATATCCTCAGTGCTGAGCTGTGTCAGAGAGAGCGCTGGGCATCGCCTTAAGACACAGCTGCCCATAATAGTAAAGCTTATGATTGAAGGCAGCCGTCATATAATCAAGTGACACGCACACCTATGCTTGCCAGACAATGAAAAACCTGCGCTTACCTGTCCATCGGTACCTCTTGACGGTCATCCAAGCAGTCAGGGAGGTATCTACCGGGCAGCGCCACCATGTTTAAGTAAACTAAGTCATATTTCTGCATTACGACAAATGCATGCGCGTTCGAAACTGACGCTACGTGACATTCCACAAGCATCATGGGAAACGTGGTTTTTAGCCTGTGTTATGTCTGTATTTTATGTCCCGCAAACTTCAGTGTTATGGGGGCTTTGATTGTGTTAATCATTTGATGGACTAACGGGTGACCCTCAACATTCATTTTAAACAAGCATTCCTTGTATGTGAACAACGAAATGCAACTCTGAACGATACAAAAATGTTGTTAAAAATTACAAGTAGACAAATATATACTCATGAGGAGTTCCTTGATGTCATGAAAATACTGCTGATCAAATGTGAACTACTGCTGATCAAATGTAAAATCAGCTAATTGGAATAGTGATCGCCCTAATAGTAACAACGTTAGTCCCTCTATATTAGTATGTGCCATGCAAGTGTGCATCACCAAATCATGACACTTGGCGTGTCATACATCTTTAAAGCTAAGCTAAGCGGTGATACCCAGAATCTTAATAAGGGTAGAGTGGCTGCATCTATCCTAGACAGACCACTGCACCTTATTTGCAGTGTGCAGATATCTAATCTCTTTTCACTCCCAGAGATGATCATGAAAAAAAAAAGAGGATGAAAATGAAGGTTCCGTCCACCTATTAATGCTGCCAACCAATGGTCAAACTGATCTGAAAAGGAAAGCAATGTCAGACTGTCACTCCAGTGCCAAAAAACATGGATGTGGTATGTGAAGAACCCTCACAGCATTACCCACGGTATGGCATCATTTAAACCCACTTTTCCGCTTTATAATTTGAACACCCACTTCTGTTCTTTCAGTAGGAGGAACTTAGAAATATCAGTGATATGTCCTGGAATGTAGGGTTGTTCCAGAACAGTCCAGGTGAAGTCTACTGGTCAATGGTTTACTTCCAGAAAGTGGCTCGTCCGTCTAGTTGCCTGTTTTTTGCACCTCACTGTGCTTCTGTGTTCCATGATCCTCAACTTTACATTTCTAGTTGTCATCCCAACGTAATTTAACTTACAAGGGCACGTAAGTAGGTATATGACTTTGTCACCATTGCAGTTTGTGACTTTCTTCTGCACCCAAGATTTTCCAGTCCCAATATCAATCGTCGTCGATTTCTGTGTTTGAGGACAAGCCCCACACGTCCACATGGAAAATTGCCCTGCACGGCCGGGAGATCCCACAAATGTGCCTACTGTGTGAGCACCACTTGTCCTGGGTCTAGTATGCACAAGCTGGCCGTGCAGGCTAGTGCTCCTTCTGAAGGAAAGAAGTGGTAATTGGATCTGCTCATTCCCAATATTCAATATTTTCCAATGCTTGCAAACACTCTTTTTTTATGTCATTAGCCATTGTACTAAAGGTGTTCAGAAAGGTCAACCTAGACAGCTCCCCTTTAGGTTCAGGTAGATCTAACAAGGCATCTCGTTTTTTATTCATAGCCCGTTTCACTAAACGCCGAACTAACTTAGAAGGGTATTTTCTGGCATAACGTTGGGATTTTAATATCTCGCCGTGCTCCTGAAATCTCTCTTTTATGGAACAGTTTCTGCGAACTCGCAAAAACTGCCCATAGGGTAAATTATCCCTAAGCGACTTGGGATGGTGGCTGTCATCGCTCAATAAGGAATTCCTTGCCATTGATTTTCTGTATAGTTCTGTTTCCAGACCAGTTGGAGTGGCCACAATCAGTAAGTCAAGAAATGCTAGTTTGTGTTTGTTGACTTCCACAGTAAATTTTAGAAAGTTATTCCTGCTTTTGAGCCATACGAGGAATCCATCAATTTCTTCAATGCTTCCTCGCCAGATGACCAGAATATCGTCGATATAACGCCTCCACAGGCGTATCGACTCACAATAAGGATTTGTGACCGACAACACATGTTCTTGTTCGACCCCATGTACATACATGTCTTTCATAAGTGGTGCTAGCACCAGCTTACACATTCTGCAATGGCAGGCCTGTAGTTACAGTTTGAGTGACCCCTCAGGGGTGACATAATACATGCTTTAGCACATGGGGGACCCATGGTGTACCTATGCCCTGGGTACCTCAGTACCATATACTAGAGACTGATAAGGATACACCAGTGTCCAATCTGGGATGTACCTAGGTACTTACCATACCAATTTAAGCGAGAAAGCACAGAGACTGGAGTCCTGAGTAGCAGAATCCTAGTCAGACTGGTCAGAAACAGCATAACACCAAACAAAAAGTGGTAGTAACCATAAAAGCAGAATCTACTTTCCTACAGTTACCAAATGCTTCAAGACCACAGTCCATGGGGCTCCATCATTCAAGGTCAACAGATATACGAGGTGTGATCTGTGGCATCTCAGATCAGAGGCACATTGCAGGGTAGAACCTGAGTTGTTGTGTGATTCCAACGTATTGAATACCTCATCTCCAACCACAGAGCTGGATACAGGCTATGCCCCCCAAAACTTGCCACTGCTGCTACTGCATTCAGCTGACCTCTCAAAGTCTGTTTAAGAATGGGGCAGCTAGGTGATACAAGGCCGGATCGGTTCCGCCGACGCGGCCTTCTCGTAAAATGCCCGGTTTTGTGGGGCACTTCTTTGTCTCTCGGATGCGCCTCAATCCATGCCCAGACCTCTTTTGGATCTGTAGAAAAATGTGCTCCATCGTCCCAGAGGACTTTCAGTTTAGCTGGGAAGAGCATGGCATTCATTACCTCCCAGCTTTCGGAACCTTGCCTTTGCAGCTAGGAAACAGGACCACTGCATCTGTGACCACCAGTGTAAAATCCAGGAATACCATCACTCTACGGTTCTCGATGAAGAGGTGCACCTTATTCTCAGCCATCTGGAGGAAGCAATCCCTGTGCGGAAAATAGAACAAGCGGGACACTACTGTCCATGGTGGGGCACTCGAAGGGACGGAGGGCGCACCAGCACCTGATGCGCATTTCACATTGCTAAGAAAGGGTAGAGGCCAACATGCGCTATCTCTGTTCGAATCTAATCTTCCATGAAAGAAACAATATCCTTCCCTTCAATCCGCTCCAGGAGGCCAACTAGACAGATGTTGTTTTGGCATGCTTTTGCCTCTGCATCTTCCACTCAATATTCCAGGGCACATATATGCTTCACCAACTCAGTCATTTGATGTGAGGGCCCCCACAGTGGACAGCATATCAGTAACAGTGCGCTCCATCATCATCAGTGGCTCTGCCAGCTTACGATGGTCATTTTTCGGTATGCCCAGGTCTGTCACCACTGTGTCCATTTTATGTTCCAGAGCCTCCCCAGTGTCTTTAATTGCCACCAGAACGGAATCCAATGAGGTAGAAGGGTCCCTAGTAGGATTGGCAGGGCCTTCATCTGTATTACTAAGGAGGTCAGGAGGTGGCCGACTACCCGATCAATCACTCTATACCTGGAGGTGCAGGCCATGGTTCCAGCAATAGAAGACAATATCATCAAGGAGCCACCATCCACAGTGGATGCACCCACAGAACTACCAGGCTCCGGCAGGAGCATGGTACCACCACCAAAACGATCCTCCCCACAGACCCCGTAGGGGGCACCAACAACCCCGGACACTGTTGCAGCTCTCAGGAGAGGAGAAGGCAGATAAATGCTGAGCGGGAGAGGGCCATATTGTACTTAGTGAGAAATCCAAAGGCAAAGCTTAATCACTCACCCCACTCCAGGAGCCTCTAGGGTGGACTACTGCCAGTGACCACTGCCAGTCCAAGACCTCCTCCAATCCACCAGCAAAATTTAGGGTTATCTCATCCCAGCAGGGCCACAGGGGAGTGGGGGTGGGGAGAGCTCAGTGTGCCCCAGTCTAACAGCGCAATAAACTGCCTAGGGTGCAGCAAACGCATTTGTTCTACCCAAAAGAGCACCATGAAGCCTCCAACAGGCCACAAAACTGAGGGGGGTGGGTCACGCTGCTCCAGGCCAGAACACTCTAGATGGGTATAACACCGGGCACCATCCACCGCTGCTTCCGGGTCATTTCTGACTTCCGCTCCCTCCATCTATCATCTCTGTGTCTTTTACTTTCTTGCCCTAAGTGCGCAGGGTATGACGAGACAGACCCGGACTGGCAGTAGCGGGCACCAGGCATTTCCCTGGTAGGCAGCCAGCATGGGGGCTGTTTCTGTTACAGAGGGCCGGCAATATCGGGCCCCCTAAAAAAAAATCAGCCAAAACCGGACCAAGCAAACAGCTCGGCCATACCCCCCCAGACCGCCAGCCGAGTAGTTTTCCAGTGCCGGATTCGGTTCCCAGTCTGGCCCTGTGCCCAGACGTGGGTCCTGGGTTCGCTGTGCCACTGGATTCAAGCTAGCCTGGCTGATATGGGGTGATGCCCCGAAACTGGTTCCAGGATGCTTTTTTCCTGTCCAGGGAGGACCTGCCTTGGCAGTTCAGGCTGGACTGTTCCCATGAGGCACAGGGTCAAGATGTATTTGCATACGTCTGGGTCTAAACTGGGGTGACATGGTGACCAGAATAATGATAGATTTAATCAATATGTATTGACTGGGGGAATATTTGCTCCATCAGCGTGCAGACTATGCCTCCTTACCTTTCCCTCTGTTCATACTTTGTTGTGCTTCTCTTCAGACTGATATGGAGATCATTTAAATTCTCGTAGAGCTTCCTTCATACTCGACTACCACAATCTTTTCTGTACTGACGTTTATCAGATTTTTCAGAAAGATGCCTTAGCCTTGGGTTTCAAGAAGTTTATTTCAATTGACTTTTGAGTTAGAGCAAAGAAAAGGGAGTTTGCTTGCTGCCGAGATGGTTATGCTATGACATGCTCTGTGATTGGTGGACTGGCGGTGAGCTCATCTGGACTCTGAACTGCTAATCTCAGTGTATTCTGATACTGTCATCCATTTTCTTCTGCTTAATTGTTTATTTATATATTTCAATTGTTTCTTGAAAAATGCAGTAAAAAAGTAAAGTCCAAATTATCATCTCTGTGTCTAGAATTCAGACCTCCGGTCATGGTAGTGGGGAACATTTTTAGTTCTACAATTGTTAATGACTTTGAAAGAGATAACTTTTAGGTACATTTTATTAAAACAATATTTCATGCATGTTTTATACATTCCTCCCACTTGATAAAATATGACTTCATCTAGTTGTCTCCAAGTCTGCTCAAACTGTCAGCATTGTATGTCACATTACATTGTTATCCATTGTTTATGTTTTTGAAACTTACATGGATGAAGCACTTCACATTTTAATAGCACTGTGCAATACACTGATACAAGTACAGCAGTTATGCTGTGTTGCATCAGAACGGAAGAGGGTCCACATTTTTACGATTGACAAGTAAATTTATTAGGAATGTAGGTTTTTTACAACAAGTGCAATTACCACGCATGACTTTCCCACGCATTGAAAGCATATATAAGGAACACGTTTATCATTTTTACATTTGAAATAACTTCTAGTTGATAGATAGATAGCTAGCTAGAGAGATAGCTAGCTAGATAGGTAGATAGAAAGATATATATTTTTAATAATACTTTTTTTTCTTTTGGGGGCGTCCCATGTTTTTAATTTACTCCAACCCTTCCATTACGACTTTCCACCCTTAAACCTTGAAATAACCCTTATCTTGTTTTATCATTGCCCACCCTTAAACCCTAAAATTACACTTACCTCCTTTTACCACTCCACCCCTAAACTACAAAATTACCCTTTCCTCCCTTTACCACTACTCACCCCAACACTCTAAAAATATCCTTTTCTCCCTTTACCAGTACTCTCACTTAACATTTTTTTCCAATACCGTAATAATGATTTTTTTTAATGCGTGGTAAAGGCACAGATATTTACCTGTACGGTACTTACCCAAGTGTTAAAGGCTAGATGGTAAATACACTGTGGTAAAGGCTTTATTGTAAAGTATGTTTCCCGTTTATTAGGGTACCTTTTGAGTTAAATAAGAAAGGGAATCTCTTCTCTCCTTGGAGGAGTGCTTTTCGTAAGAGCACAAGGCGCGTTTATCGGATTGGGTACGTACGTCGAAGATTTCCCCGTTATTGAGGTGTGCGTGAAGCGTTGTCCGGGCACTGAACCCCATCAGGAAACTACGGGGCAGATTTACAAGCCTCTTGCGCCACTTTTGCGTCAATTTTAACATGGGAAAAGTGACGCAAAATTAGCGCAAGGGGCTTGTAAATCTGCCCCTACATATTTACTACTTTCTGTACCGAGCTATTGAGTGCGCTGGGTAGGCGTTTTCTACTCCTGCCACACCCGACTCGGACAACCGGAAGTGGGATGATCCTTCTCACTGGCGCCCAAATAATGAGCATACATTCCATCGCCTTTGCACGTGGCCGAGTGACTCGTGCCGTCCTCCATCTATAATCGAAGGTTCAGGGTATATCATCATCATGTTTCTTTTTTTATTTCTCTGGTTATAAATATATATTTATTTGATTATTATATGGCACGGTATCTGAACAGCTCAAGTCCAGTTCCTCTCTCACATGAGGTGTGATGACTCATGTTTGCAAGATGGCTTATACAGTATAGCGCCTTGATATCCGAAATACACTTTACTATACTTCCCTTCTCCTATTGCGCAGAGATACTCTGAATAACGTTTTTCTCCACCCATTTCAACATGCCAGCTTCACCTTGGTGCAGGCGGGACTTCACGTGCTGCAGGTTGACATGATAGTCTAAGCGCTTCTTCGCCTCGCGGTGAACGGTGAGAAGCCTTCCCGGTAATTTGATTCGAGTACCATGACAACGGTGTTTCTCTTGGCATCAAAAATGAAATGGTGTCCCTCAATCCGCCACTGTACTTGGTTCTCGTCTGTAATTGCCTGATCAAGGGCATCTATTGCTGAATATTTCACCTCTTGGGCTTCAGAGACTTACTTCTCGTTCAATGTATCACCAAAAGCGCTATTTTGCGTACAAATATCATAATTCCATAAATGATGGAAACACCAATGGATGCGTCAGCAACGGTAAATTACATAGATTTATTTTGAAAGCATGCACAGCAGCAGCCCAGTGCCCTGCACACCGGGGCCTGTAACTACTCCTGTATTTGGATATAGGAGCTGAAATATTCTTGCCGGACTTTCCCTCGTTTCTCCGGAAGCGGTGGAACGGGAGCTGGTCGGTGAGGAGAGGTAGTCATTTTTTTTTTCTTTGCACATTTACACAGTGCGAACTCGACCCTAAGGTATTGGACCGCTTTACATGAGCACCAGTTTCATTACACAAGGACACATTCATTTTTTGGTAGGTGCGGGGAGATTAAGGTTCCACGGCACCAAAATCGCTCACACCTCTCCCCTGCATGAAATGAACTGACACTGAGGTGCACATAGATTTCTTTAAGGGAGAAGGACAACTGGGAGCCGCCCTGGACAACATGCCTGCTAGTCTCCAGTGTACTGCTGTCACCACTAGCTCCAAGGACACTTCTTTGTACCCTAGGTGCATGGGTGTAATATTAATAACTATATGGCCATATATACCGCACTTCTGCGTTTATAAATATCGTAGCGAAACGCGGTCATGATACTCAATTCATGGTAGGCAATTTGTTTCTTCTAAAGGGTTAAGTGCCGAGGCTTTTTATATATAGAGCATTTTAACACTTAACGTCCAGAACACTGCATGTCGTCAGCGGCGAGTGTTTAGTGCACTGACCATCCGGTCGATGCACTAGTTCGTAGCACTATAAATACCGTATAGCGCTATTGTTGTCCTTTACATGATGTCACACAGTTTATCGACCTTAGAACCACGAGAGGCCGGGTGAGCTCGACTTGGTTTGAGCGTTTAGCGCCTCATACACTGAACGCGAATGGACCGGATCTGATTTGAACGAACGATTTTCTCGACCCCTCATCACTTCAGCTATGCCTTCGATGCATCTCAAGGTGCTTCGCACGTTTGTACCATGACATTAACACAGCGTCGTGACATTAACGCCACATGACCCGGAATCCCACACTTTTGGTTCAATTGGCTGTGTAAAACCAACAACGTCACAGCGTTCCTCAAAAAGCGCGGTGAACTCGCAGCATGCGTGCTGAGTATTAACGGCTTCAAAGCTCCCTTTTCGTTTTCTTGGCGTGTGTGCCGGGCAGGCTGTTCTACTTTTGTTTTCCGAGCAAATAAATCAGCAACCCTAGACAGAAAGGGCGCTTTCTAGACAAGAAGCAGAGCGTTCTCCGTGGCCTCCTCTGCGCCATTGTGGCGGGGAAGGTTCAGACGAACCCTCCCTAACAGAGACCTCGCGGGGCATGGAGTTTCACAAGAAGTTCAAGATCAAAGTTTATTGGCTGCTCAAATAGAACAATAACAATTGGGAAACGAGGCACGTGCTATACAAGCAGATCGCAAATTCTGAACATCTCCACTCTGGAGACACTTTCAGTCAGTACAAACCTAACCTAACCTAACATTGCGAATTTATGACACACTTTCCATCATATTTAGGACCGATGTTTTGGTTACTTGGCTGAACAAACGGCATCGTTCTAATATTCAATATCTATGCAGTTCTTACAGTGAATAAATTGTAGAATATACCTCCATTGTTTGGGGTTATTTTATCAAATTTAGGGGGTTATTTTTTCCTAATTTTCGGGGTTATTTTCACTAAAGAATTACCTCCCCATAGAAACAGACATCAGAGTGATTCTTAAAGCTTCTCTGGGTTCGTGCTAATTTAAACGCACCTCCTAGGGTTGTCTGCACGTCCAGCGCACCGTCATTTCGTTTTCTAAAAATGAGGATGGGGACGAGAAAGGCTGTATCATTACCTTCCTCGAGACGTAGCTGTGTCACACACGAAATTCGCGCAAAATAGTCCAAAAAGACGCCATGAGATGAACAGACAGACGCAAAAATTGCGCCACACAGTTCTGCCTTTTATGTTGGGTTCTTTTTTTTGTGTTTTGACGGCTAACGAGTTATGTCTAAAAGAACATGTGGTAAGAGGGTTAAAACGGTCCGCGGCTCCCACAGAATGCCTCAACCTTTTTCGTTGTTTGTTATAATTGTGATCAATCTTTGTTTATGGTCTGTATTCAGCCCAGTGATTTAATGAATTTAAATGCAAATACAAATCGGGGAACGAGGCTGTGGTATAGATCCATTGTAAAAAATGTAAATCAACGTGCACAGCACACGCGTTAAATTATTTCATGAAACTGACTGATTTTGGATGATGGCGCAGGGCAGCTGCTGTACTTGTACGCTTTATGACTATTGTAAATACTGCAAACCTTCAAATGGTGAAATGATGCTGAAAAGCAGCTACATTGCACCGGCAGCAGGAATTTACCTTTTCACCACAAAAAACCTCAAGAGAACGTTCAACTGGTGTCTCTTTTGTTTAAGTGTGCCTTCCCGGCATTCTCGAATCTGTTTGAAAACGTTGGTCCAACATATCAGAAATGTAAAAATGTGAGTGACAATGTTTCATGACAGTAAAAAAGGCACCTACATTTATTCTAATAACATGAAAAACACCAAAGTGAGCGCGCGCACACGCACGCAGCCAGCGCACCAATGCGTTACACGCGCAAAGAGGCATCTCATCATATGAACTGGGTAAAATAAAGAACAGAGCTGAAACGGACAATATTACGGACAATATTACCGCCATTACGGTAAGGAGAGTAAAGAATACGAAAAACAGAATAAGAATCATTGTAATAATAATAACAATTATTGCTAATATTGTAAATACACGAGTGGTTTTTTCTGGTTATTCTGCTTTTGAGTAGGAGTTTCAGGCTTTATTTGATAAAATAAAACTTCGCCTAATTAATGTTCATTTGATTTTAATTCTGAGAAAAGTGAACGTGATACCTCTCCAACAAACAGAAATATTTTTGCTTTCAGAATCTTCTATACCACCCAAACGCCTACTCTCTCTCATGAAATATTACAAAAAAGTATTATTTAGAAAAATCGAAATGATCTTATTTTCCCTCGGAATCGGAGGTTTTTTCGTTGTAACACATAAGAGCGGCCCGCGCAGTTAAAACCTTTCATATGTTTTTTTATTATTAAAATATTCCTTCTTTTCCCTATTGATCTCATCAGTTCGATCACCTGTGATATTGACAGAAAAACGTGGAAACAGTCCGTTAACGAATCACCTCGATCGCCTGCGATCGTCACAACACCAGGATGACTGACTTCTGATATCCACAACACAGCATCCAAATATCGATCATTGAAATTAGCAGGATCGCCTTCAGTTTCGAAGCCAGCATGATGACCTTAAAACTAGACAACATCAGCAAGATCGCCTATAATACTGAAATCAGCACGATTATCTTCTACATCCAACATCAGCACGACCAACTTGTATATTCAAATCAGCACGACCGCCATCTATATCCAAATCAGACGAAAGCCTTCAATACACATATAACCATGGTAATTGGGAGTTCACATTGTATCTGTAATTGGGATTTCCGTTCTTCGTACCTGTTCCTAGGTCTTTTGGAGCGCTGGAATGGGAGAGGAGTAGTGATGGTTATTGTATCTCTGCTTCCCGGGTTTTTTATGAGGTGGCGGGGATTATAGGCCAAAGGGAACAAGTTTGTTTTTAGTCTATTGGGTAAAGATGCTGAAGGCTTCTTTAAGTCAGGGATGTAGGGGAAGGTAGTGCCAAACATGAGAGTCTTGTATGTTGAGTGGTCATGGCGAGAAGTTTATAGGCTACAAAATTTCAGTGTGTAGTCAAC
This sequence comes from Lissotriton helveticus, assembly GCF_964261635.1. Taxonomy (NCBI): domain Eukaryota; kingdom Metazoa; phylum Chordata; class Amphibia; order Caudata; family Salamandridae; genus Lissotriton; species Lissotriton helveticus. The sequence continues at coordinate 1,942,174,532 of NC_136063.1, read as the reverse complement.
TGATGGGGCATGCGGACCACCTTAAGGCAACTCTAGCTGCTTCATTGTAGTGCTTTGAGGACCACACACCTTGTCTTTAAATTCCTTATTTTGCACAACAGGAACCAGCTAGGGATTTAGCGCTGAGATAATGCATTCAGCACGATTTAGTTCACATATGGTGTATGCTACATTTTTTTGTTCTTTTCAAGGTAGATTAACAGTTTTGTTGACAGGCTTCTGTGGATAGTATTGCACTAGATTATGCAAGGCATTATCCTAGCTATGGCCAGCGATATTCTGTGCAGGATGACCCTTCTTGGAAGTCATATATTATGAGAAATTAGCCAGGCATATGAAGTCCACTAGTTCTAGTGAGCACCTTACACCAGTTTAATCAACCGTTATTGATGGTGGTTGTAAAGTCAACCTTATAGAAAGCTATCCTAGGGGTAGCAATGGCGAGCAGTCTTCAGGCTAAGACTTCAGAGAGAGAATTAAGCTAGTTGTTTTACCAATTATAATCCTTTGAGTAACAAATGAAAGCACACCACACAAGGTATATATCAAATATATATATTTATTCTAAACACAACCCCTCTGCACTCTTTATGAGGTCAGAGGTAAAAGTACAATACAAGGAACTTAATTATCATACGATAAGTTGCACAGTATACGTTTTGCCCTAGGTGCCTCACAAACCATATACTAAAATAGTGGTATAAGAACCACATGAGAATTAGTAAGCAGGCCTGGGGCCTGTGGAATCGCCTGGGCTACTCAGAATAACCAAAGGTTAGGATGTAAGTGACTCACGGGAGACGCGTGCAGTGTCTAAACACAGCCGCAGGTCACCATTGACTTTCTATGGGAAACAAACAAGTTACAACTTACATTTAAGGACACTTCTAAATAAACTAAGATGGAACCCTTTTAGACTTAGACACTAGGAGGGCCAATACCCTCGAGACTACCAGAGTACTATTGTTACCTCACCCACGGAAGCCGGGTGCATGGGTCTCTTTTGGTGTGGGGTTCGTCTTCGATTTCAATGGAGATCTGCAAAGAAGTGCTGCAGGCGACCAGAGGAAAAGTGTCCGGGTGGATCCAAGGGTGGATCGAAGATCTGAAGAACCTGAACGCAGAGGGGACAGAGTATGGGCCAGTTGCCAGTGACCAGGGTGGCAATAGAAAGATGACCCCGGATGTCGGCTGATTTCAGGTGAAAAGGTGAAGCTTGTCTGTTCAGCCACGAGGACCAGGAGGCGTCAACAACAACCAGGAGCTGGATTCAAGCTGCGTCACAAAGGATCTGGCTGACTGTAGTGTCGGAATCCAGATGGGGCCCAACAAGCCTTGGCAAACGCAATCCATGCAGGATGTCAAGATTAGCTTTGGTGCAGACCAGCAAGGTCTGTAGAACTTCTCCTTTGCAGGGAAGTTGAAAAAAGTCTGGAGCAACCAGGAAAGCTAGTTGAAATAAAGGATTATCTTCTTGGGGGCTCACTAGCCAATGCAGTAGGAACAGCAAAGACATGTCAAGTGGAAATGCACAAAGCAAGCCCACGGGCCACTCGTGGAGTGTGGAGCTCTGAGCATTGGTGCAAAAGGTGCTCGGGTCTGGAGCTTCAAACACTTTAATGCATAACTTCGGAATACCTCAGGAAGTTGATGCGGGTAGCAAAATGAAGGATGTCCCGGAGTTCTGGTCTCACATCTCTCGAGTTTGTCATGGGTATCATCTTTGCTGTGAGCAAAGGTCGGAGTCAGAGATGTCTGGAAATCTATGTCTTGTGTCACAGATTCTTTGGGATCCGGCAGGAGCCTCAAAAATGCAGACTGGCAAATATGCTGTTGGTGCCTGTTTGAACAGGGTGGTCACTCCTTGACCACAAGGGAGATGTCTTCCGTCTTCCAGTCGAAATGGAATGTCAAAGGTCCAGGATATATGTTTCAGAGTTTCGTCCAGGGTAATCTAAATTCCTAGGGACAGGGGTTCTATACTTATAGTAAGTTAAGGGGTTAGACTAACTCTAAGGTCCCTCCTATAGGTTGACCTGGGGTGGGGGTGGTTACACCCCTTCCCCTTTGTCCAGATTCGCGCCAGAGCTGGGGCTGAGTGCCCCAGCAACCGGTTTGAACTGGGAAATGCATGGAGCACCTAGTGTGCCCCAGGCAGTATCTAAAAAGCATTCACTGAATGCAACCCTCCCTGCCCCAATACTCTACAGCCTGTCTGGGAAGGTGCCAGCACCTCCCTGGACAGGAAACCTATTTTCCAAGCCTCCCCTGCCAGAGTTTTGTCCAGCAGCAGGAGGGAAGACTCTTTTTGTGGCAGCAGCATCCATTTTGTGATGCTGGGGCTCTGTTTAACTTTAATCGGGTAAACCAGTAACTACATGTCTTCTCCCTCTAGAAGGGTGGAATGCTACCCCCACCGCGAGGACTGGCAGGGGGTAGTATTCCAAAGTGTTTGACACCTTACACGGCATGTTTATATAAAGCCAAACCAAAGTTAGCATTAACCGCAAGGATTATAATGCACTTAAGAGTATATGGTATGGCTGTATCATAGAACAGCTATAAGGAGTTGGTTCTGAAAGCTGCAGTGGGGCTCAGCTCATGCTAGGGCACCCTCTCACATAAAACCAAGCACTCTGCCTCCAGGATTGTCAAGGCATGCCATAGGAGTGACTTATAGGTGTATATTTGTCTATATGTCTGATATAGATATAGGTATACTATATCTAAGTAAGGGGTGATTACACCACCTTACCCAGGCTGTGTGAACAGACCTGTGGTGTCAGTTTGGAAGGCAAACCAGGGGTGGTACAATACATGCTGCAGCCCCTGGTAGGCCTAGGGTGCACCTATGCCCTGGGTACCTATGGTACACTATACAGGCGCTCACCAGGGTGACCCAGTAACCAATTTGGTATGTACCTAAAGTACATGGTATCAATTTATAGAGAGAACAGCTGAGCTGTGGGCCTGATTAGCAGGTCCACGGCCACACTAAAGTCGAAAAACTAGAGAATCACAGCAAAAAGTGGGGGTAACCATAGGAAGCAGACCCTACTCTCCTACATATATAATAGAATGTGTTTCTGGCAAAAGCATTTATATGGGGCATAAAATCAATCTATGCTAACTCGCATGTCTCCTGACTCTTCATTAAGATGGCATTGTGACAGGCTATTTAAATGTTAGTGATCAGGCATATTCATTTTTTGTTGTCAGGATTTCAGTTTTGGAGGCAATAAGGCATTCCTTGGTATGGTGTATCCTTACCCAGACATAGAATGAGAGAAGCAAATAGTATTCCCTAAATATTGCTTACGAAAAATATCACAATATTGAAGTTAATAATAGAAAACCTACACCCGATGAGGGTGATACTTCTGTGAAAGTTATAAATTCCAGTTCTTTAGACGCCGAAGTTGATTTGCTCCCAGTTAAAAGGTAGCACTTATTAAATGTAATAAGGTAACCCAGTGCTACCCTATGAAAAGATTAGGCCTTGTAGTCCTGAACAATGAATGTAGGACTTTTTCCTTACCAGGACATGTGAAAGTCAACCATACATGTCCAACTTTCTAAATACACTGTACTCTGCCATTAGGGCTGTTTATGGTCTACTCCCGGGATGACACATATGTATTAAAACAAATGTTTGAGTCTGGCAAAATGTTTACCTAGCAAAATGTTTGGTTTACCAGGTCAAAATGGCAGTTTAAACTGCAAACACAGGCTGCAATGGCAGGCCTGAGACATGTTTTCAGGGCTGCTTTAGTGGGTGGTGTGAGAAGGTGGCCTGGCATATGCTGTCCACTAGTTATCGTGGGCACCTTGCACCAGTCCAAACAACCCCTTAGAGGTGATTGGTTAAAGACAACCTTTATTGAAAGCTATCCTAGTGGTAGCTATGGAGAGCAGCCTTCAGGCTAAGTCTTGAAGGAATGTAAAGCAGTTTGTTTTACCAGTCTACTATCTCCTGAATGACCAAATGAAAGGAGAACCACATCAGGTATATATATATATATATATATATATATATATATATAATATATGTATTTATTCTAAACACACCCTACTATTCTCCTTATGAGGCTAGAGGTAAAAGCACATACGTTACACTTAATATCACACAGTAAATTAGCACAATATACGTTGAGCCCTAGGAGTGTACCAAACCATATATTAAGAAAGTGGTATAAGAACCACAAATTGACTAGACACAAGGCCTAGAGCCTGTAGAATCGCTGGGCCCACAAGAAACCACCCAAGCTAGTGACATAGGGGACCCATGGGGGACGCGTGCAGTGTGAGAACACAGCTGCAAATCACCGTTAGCTTCTATGGGGAAAGTCGTGGTTGGAAATTTAGAGATGAAGAACACTTAGGAGAGGACTCTGAGCAAACCCCTGTAGACTTAAGGGGTTCTAGGGCCAACAGCCACGGGAGCACCGGAGTACTCGAGTTACCTCACTCAGGGAAGCCGGGTGCATCGGTGTCTTTTGGTGTCGGGAATCGTTGTTGATTTCAATGGCGATCTGCTGGAAAATGCTGCTGACGCTGAAGTGAAAAGTGTCTGGGGTGATCCTAGCCTGAATCCAAGATGAGACAAACCTGAAAGCAGAGGGGACAGAGTCTGGGTCACTTGCTAGTGACCAGGGGCACGATAGTCGAATGCCCACCGATGTCGTGTGATTTCAGATTGAAAGAGGTGAAGCTTGACTCTGCAGCCACGTGGACCAGGAGGCGTTGACGATGACCAGGAGCTGGATTCGAGCTGTCCCACAAAGAATGTCGAGTGCTGCTGCATCGGTGATCGGATTCTACCCAACAAGCCTTGGCAACAGCAACCCACGCAGAAAGTGAAGAAATGCTTCGGTGTGGACCAGCAAGGTCTGAGGGACTCACCACGTAGTGGAGAGTCAGGGCACATCTGGAGCAACCAGGGAAGTCCAATGAAAATCAGAGTTGCATTCACTGGGACCCACCAGTTGACGGACCAGGGATCGCAAAGGGGCCTCAAGCGGAAGCACACTGAACTGGCTCATGGACAACTCGAGGAGTGGAGTGTAGGCCAGCAATCATTAGTGCCAAATGTGCTCGGCGCTTGGGCTACAAGTAACTAAAAGCACAGCCTCAAAGAACGTTGATAAGTTGATGCACTTGAAAATGTTCACAGTGTCCAGGAGTTCCGGTTCCACATCACTCACAAGGGCTGCGGGTCTCAGCTTTTCTGGGGACTCATATCGGCCTCTGAGAAGTATGGAAATCTACATTCTGAGCTGCAAATACTTCGGTGTCCGGCGGGAGCTTCGGAGATGCAGACTGGCAAGATGTTTCCTAGGTGCCTGCCAAGCAGGGGAGTATCTCCTTTACTCCAAGGGAGATTCTTCAGTCATCTAGTTGTGTAGATCATTGAAGTTCCAGGATTTCTGTAGCAGAGTTTGATTCAGGTGCAATCTAAAATCCTGTAGCCAGGGGTTCCTTTCTTATACCCAAGGAAGGGGTTGGACATACTCTGGGGACCGACCTATGGGAGGGTTTGGAAAGAGAGGTGGCTACACCCATTTCCTTTGTCCAGTTTCATGCAAGAGCAGGGGCTGGTAGCCCCTACAAACAATTTGAACTGGGCTATGCCCAGGGACACCAAATGTGCCCCCAGTGCAGACTTCAAAGCACTCTCAAAGTGTACCACCCAGCCCCAACAGACTAAAGCCTGTCTGGGAGGAGGTTACACCTCCCTGTGACAGGAAACCTATTGTCCAGGCCTCTCCTAACCAAGTTTCGTCCAGCAGCAGGAGGCCAGACTCGTGTCTGTGGCTGCAGCATCCATTTTGTGATGTCAGGGCTCATTTAAACTGGTACCGGGTATACCGGGATGTACATGTCTCTTCCTCTAGAAGGGTGGAATTCTACCCCCGCTGCCAGGACTGGCAGGGGGTAGGATTCCAAAGTGTTTGACACCAAACACGACATGTTTCTCTGCAGCCATTCAAAAGTTAGCATTTACCGCAAGGTTATAATGCACTTCAGAGTATATGGTCTGGCTGCATCACAGAACAGCCCCAGAGAATAGGTTCCGAGGGCTGCAGAGGGGTCCTGCTCATGCATGGGCACCCTCTCACACAAAACCAAGCACCCTGCCTTCAGGATTGATAAGGCCTGCCATAGGGGTGACTGATAGGTTTCTATGTGCAGTGATTTAAGGTAGATATAGGTAACCTATATCTAAGTAAGGGTTGCCTGTACCACCTTACCCAGGCTGCAGTAGCAGTCCTGTGGTGTCATTTATCATGTGGTGTCATTTATCATGTGGTGTCATTTATCATGTATCATGCCACCCCTGGCTTCCCAGGGGTGGCATGAGACATGCTGCAGTCCTTGGTAGCCTCTGGGGTACCTATGCCCTAGGTAACTAAAGTACCGTATACTAGGAACTCATAAGGGTACCCCAGTAACAGTAGCGGTCGGTGGTGAGAGTAGCTGCCAGGCGGTAATGTGGGGAGGAGGAGGGACATGGTGGGGTGGGCGTAGTCATCTATGGATTACGGAGGATTACAGGTATGTAAACATATAAATAAATAAAACAAATTTCATTGTGTGCACTGCATCGCATTTGGGGATGCAGTGCGCACAACCAAATTTGTTTTATTTATTCATATGTTTACTTACATGTAATCCTCCGTAATCCATAGATTACTACCCCCCACCCTGCCCCTCCACACGTCACCGCCGATCAGCTACTCCCACCACCGACAGATACTGCCCAGTAACCAAACTGGAGTGTACCTAAAGTACTTGGAATCAATGTAAAGATGAAAGCAGATAGGCTGGGTCCCTGAATCACAGGATCCCAGCCAAACTAAGTCAAAAACCATCAAAACACCAGAACAAAAGTGAGGGCAGCCATGTAGTCAGATTCCACCTTCCTATAGGTGGTGCAATCAGTGTGGCAGACCAACAAGTAGCTTTTAATTTACAGGCTCTAGGTATATGTATTTCCACTTTATTAGAGACCTCGGAGTAAATTAACTATGCCATTTGGGGGTAAGCCAGTTTTAACATGTTTTAGGGAGAGGTCACATGCACTTTATTTCTTTATTTCTTTATTCATAGTATTTATAAAGCACAACTGTCACTAATACTGGCATCCTTGCGCTGATGGACAAGGGACCTGACATGATGAGTATGTACAGAAATTAGAGTATTTTGTGAAGAGCCAGGCCTTTAGGGTCTTTCTAACTTAACACTTGTTAGCAGTGATTAGCAGTGGTAAAGTGCAAAGTCGTAAGACCAACAAAAACGAGATCAGCAAAAAATGGAGGAGTAAGGCAAAAAGTTTGGGGAAAGACCAATTGTAGGAAAGTACCTCTTTTGCCACCCCCACTTTTTGCTTGATGCCTAATGTGATTTCGAACTGTAAGTGCACCGGGTCCCTTCTAACCATGTTCCCAGTGCCAGAAATCTTTTCCAAAACTGTGACCCGATTGGCATAACTTTAGCCACCCCTGCAAATCCCTAGTAAATGGTACCTGTTGGTACCTAGGGCATGGATACTGAAGAGAGCCACCTGGGGCTGCAGCCCAAATTGTGCAACCCAGAGACCCCTCACCAAGACCATGCAAACTGCCATTGCACTTTGCATGTCTCGGTGCAGATCAAAAACGAAGAGTCAACATGGCACACAGCCCTGTGTGCCATGCCCTCATACACTGCATGAGATATAGGTAAGTCACCCCTACTGTAGGCCTTACAGCCCCAAGGCAGGGTGCACTATACCCCATTTGTGGGCATATCTGCATGAGCAGATATGACCCTGCAATATCTGAGCCCTTCTTAGATATTGTTAGTGCACCAGGAAGCCAAAGAGAGTACATGGGCAGGATACTTGTGATTACGAGTTTCCTAGACCCCAGATAGCTTCACAGTACCCTAAGATGTTTAGCACCAAACATCTTGTCTTAATAAATCCTCATTGATGCCAGCGTTGGGTTTATTGATGAATGCACACAGTGTGGTGTTGGGTTCAAATCAGGCCTACATACTCTGCTAAACTCTCGAACACCTTAGTATAGAAGTTGGCACGGACACTGGAAAAGGTAAAAGACAAGTTTATTAAGACCCCATGGGGTGGTGATACATTCCTACAGCACCCTTCGGCAATGTAAGAAGTAGCACACCGAACATCGGTGCGCGACCTCTTTTATATGGTTTAATAGCAATAAAAAGATAGGCGGTTACAAGTTACACATTTTAGGTACATATAAGGTCATTTTTGGAACACAGCCAACATGTGGGAGGAGTTTCATCAGCACTGGTCAGTTAGCGTGAACATTCCTGAAGAGTGACCAGTTAGTGCGTAATGCGCATGTGCGCTTGACCAGTACTAAAAATAGCCTGTTGCCGAGCAAACTAGTGACCATGGGTATCGAGAAAGGACGAAAGGGCACACTGACCACGAGGCAGCGTGTTCATTGCAACGGAAGTCAAAGGGATTCAAAATGGCCCCCGTTCGTTTTGGTCAAGTTAACAGAAAAGACCGTGTAGCTGTGCTAAACGCTAACTCAGGAGCTGCCAAAACACGACAGACGGCCCTTTTAGCGTTTAGCAAAAGCTACCTCATAGTGGACATAGTCAGAACGTTCATCCTCAATGTTAATAGCCATAATTTTTAATACTTCATCATTGCTCAGTTTCTCTTGCTTGTCAATAGTTCGTTTGGACGGAATGCAGGCTGTGATACATATAGAACATAATGTAGGGCCACATTGAATACATAGACAAAGGAAAAATAGTACTCCAATAAAAACACAGAGAATTGTTAGCAATTTCCAGCCCCAAGTACTAAGCAGGGTCCAGAACCAACCAGAAAAAGTCCATGTTCCATTCTCTGGGTGGATCTCAGTAGCTATCTTGTGTAATTTTGTAATCGATTCATATACAGAAGGTGAGTTATCTGGCACGTACACGCAACAACTACTTCCGATGACGCGGCATGCTCCACCTCTATCAGCTAGTATCACATCTAGAACCATTCTATTCTGGAGCGCTACAATTCTGGTAATTTGCAATTCTTCAGTAATATTCCCTAAAGCAGAAGCAGTCTCGTTGGCAACGGCTTCCACCACACGTGTAAGCCGCCTTATCTTTCTACTATTTAATGCAGCTCCTACAAATGAAAATAACCCCAAATTGAAATCTACATATTGTTGCAAAGTGGTATCAGTCTGGTCTATTTCATCAAGGTCTATTGATCGTTTCGCTCTATTCAATATGAAATCATGGTACAAAACATAATCATTGTGATACATGGGAGGAGCAATAAACACAGGTGGTAATACAAATGCTATATAACACGTTCCCAACCATCCCAATGGTAGACGATGGTATCCCTTATTTCCACAAACGAAATATGTGTTATGCGAAGCTACAAATGCAATTCCAGTTGGTGCATCAAAGGTAAGTGTAATATTACATTCACTGCGACCTACGGGGATTGTACCTTTATTTCTAATACACAAATCTGCTTTTGTATCAATCACGGTTATTATATGCATGTTCGTAACATTTATAAGTCTTTGATTCGTATATACACGAGGCGTAGAAATATTGTCCGGACGATATTCTTCCCATTCAAATTTAGTTCCTTCAGCATGTGGATAGCCATCTTTATCGTTATAGCATATTTTATTCAACCGAAAAAGTAATCCACCCTTCGTTGGCCATCGCAGAGTAAAAAGAAGAGTGTACCAAGCATGACAAGAACCATTATGAGAAAACGGGAGAGGAATGAGTGGTGTTCCTCCCTTCTTCTGATGTCCGGGCAGCATCCCACATACCCAACAATTGGACGTGTTGGTCATGTTATGAGTATGATGCAAAATCTTAATAAAACTGTTATTCAAATAAGTCTGCCTATGTCTTTCTTCATGGAAAGGCAGAGTGAAATGAAAATGTTCAGACGGACTTGGAGTGGTGGGCAGTAAATGTTCTCGTGCAGGAAACAACAGTTCTATAGTCCAAGCTAATACTGCGATCACCACTACAGTCAAGACAAACAAAACAGCACCAAGAATTCTCCCTTTTCGTGTCGAAGGAGATGCCATGGTTCATAAAACAATACTCTTCAAAAAAAAACAACACTAAGCGAGAAAAAGGAAAAACGATGGTTCTGAACCGAGGCTGCCGTTGATTTGTTCTCCGGGATTCAAGACGGGTGTCGCTACACTGGGCAGAACTGATCCCCCCCCCTTGATATTCCCGGCTTCCGTTTCACAAACCTCAGAGCAGTTACCAACCAGTTTCAAAAAGAACACAAAAGGAAGCTTATTTCCTGGGGCGTAGATTATATTTCACTTTATCAGAAACAACGTGGTCCGGGAAGGCTCCCTCCAATTCATCAGGCGTGACAGCTGGGCTCTTTTCTGTATCCAAAATCTTTCTGTAGTCGGATAGTACCACAGGGCTCACCAGATCCGGAGAGACACGTCGGCAGTGCGTTGAATGAATCCACCGCTTCTTGTTGGTGACTCTCACAGCAGTCCGCGTAGCCAGCAGCACTTGCTCAGGGCCATGCCATCTCGGTTCCAAACTGCTGGATCGCTCAAAGATTTTGACCATCACGTGGTCCCCAGGGCGGAGATCGTGAGCCTCACCAGCGGAGTTATCAGGGAGCGCCTCTCGAACCTGTTGATGAATAGAAAGCAAATCATTTGTTAATCGTGCCAGATAATCGTTCATCATTATACAAGGCATATCATGTATCAAACGAGGTTTTGGAACTCCCCAGATATTCATAGGCCTTCCAAACACTACTTCATAGGGTGTGAGGCCAGATCGAGAATGTGGCACTGATCGAATGGACAGCAATGCCAGAGGCAAAGCGTCCGGCCATTTCAGAGATGTCGATGCCACTATCTTTGCTAGCTTCAGCTTCAGAGTTGCATTGTATCGTTCTACTAAACCTGCTGATTTCGGATGAAAGACAGCATGGAATCGTTGTTTGATTCCCAATCCTTTCAGGACATATTCCACTACTTTTCCAATGAAATGAGGGCCATTATCACTCCACATAAGTTTACAAACACCATAGCGCGGGAAGTACTCCTTCAGTAACACCTTAGCCGTTGTCAACGCTGTATTGTCTTTCGTAGGGTAAGCCTCAATCCATTTGCTGAAGGCACACACCACTACTAGAACATACTTGAGATTATTACAGCGTTCCAGCTGGATGTAATCCATTTGTAGTACTTCGAATGGTGCAGTAGGTGGAACAAACCCACCTTTAGGAGTATGAGTCCCTTGTCCAGGATTATGCTGCAAACATATCAGACAGGTCTGCACTACTCTCTTAGCCGTGCTAGCAATGTCAGCATTTTCCCAAACTCGTGTAAGCAATTTAGTAATTGCGAGAGCTCCAATGTGTGCCAGTCCATGTGTCATTTGCACCATTGTTTGTAAATAGGCCATGGGTAGTTTCCATCTCTCCATATCTTTACTACGCCAGCAACCCTCATCATCCAATACTCCCTCAGTGGCCCATTTCACAAGTTCTGCCTCTGATGCTGACTTCTGTATATCTAATATTTCTTCTCTAGCATCATGCCACCGCTCAGCTTGTGACTTCACCACATACATGGGGCAATTATTTTGCAGCATAGCGGTCTCTCTTGCAATGCGGTCTGCAAAGGCATTGCCTTGCCCTATTTTGTCCGTTACCTTTTTATGTGCACTGCACTTGACTATTGCAACTTTCTTTGGGCATAACAATGCATTCAGGAGATCGCGCACCAATTCTCCATGCATGATGTGTACTCCGTGTGAAGTCAGGAATCCTCGTTCCTTCCAAAGTAGGCCAAAATCATGCACTACTCCAAAAGCGTAACGACTATCCGTGTAAATGTTCACACATAATCCAACACTTAACTCACATGCCTTCGTTAAGGCTATTAACTCAGCCGCTTGAGCTGATTTTTGGGGTATCCATGCTGCTTCTACCACAGTCTTAAGTGTCGTGATCGCATAAGCTGCGGAAGTCGTACCATCTGGTAGCCTCACACATGACCCATCAACCCACAGTTCCCCATCCACATCTGGAAATGGCGTATCCTGTAAATCAATACGACCCTTTGTCTGTTCCTCAGTCAGGAAAACACAATCATGTTGTTCTTCCTTCCGGGTCTCAGCAACAGGATCCGGCAATAAAGTAGCAGGATTTAGTGTTGCACATCGTTTTAGTGTGATGTGCGGCGCCAACAACGTTAGCTCATATCCTGTCAGACGGGCACTAGTTAGATGCTGTGTTTTCGTTTGATTCAGTAACGCATCTACTGCATGGGGAACTAGCACCAACAATTTGTGTGACAAAACTATTCCCTCACTTTGTCGTATCGCTACTGCTGTTGCTGCAACTGCTCGAAAACATCCAGGCAATCCTCGAGCCACAGGGTCGAGTACCGCCGAGAAGTATGCACAAGGCCTCTGTTTGTCTCCGTGTGTCTGCACTAACATTGACAATGCACACCCATCCTTCTCGTGTACATATAATGTAAAGATCTTCGTGTAATCAGGTGTACCCAACACTGGTGCAGAACAAAGAGCCTGTCTCAATTGCTCAAAAGCATTCTGACATTCATCCGTCCATTCAATGGGAATCGGTGTATCTTTTAGACAACAATGCTAACAATGGTTTAACGATATGTGAAAAACCCAGTATCCATTGCCTACAAAAAGATGTCAAACCTATAAAGGCGCGAACATCCTTCTGAGTGCGAGGGACTGGGGTATCTAGGATTGCTTGAATTCGATCTGGTGTCAATGCACGGCCCTCCTTAGACAAAAGATGACCGAGGTAGGTCACCTTTGGTCTACAATATTGCAGCTTTTTCTTCGAAACTTTATGATTATGTTTGGCCAGGAAGGAAAGCAAAGCAAAGGTACTCTTCTCACATTGTTCTGGCGTGTCTGCAGCAAGTAAGATATCGTCTACATATTGAATGAGAACCACTCCCTCTTGTAGATCAAAGGAATCGAGCTGCCTTTTTAATGCTTGACTATAGATGCTAGGACTTTCAGTATAGCCTTGAGGAATTCGACAGAATCTGTACGATTTATTATTTAATGTAAAGCCGAATAGATATCGACTGTCAGAATGTACAGGGATCGAAAAGAAGGCATTCTTCAAATCGATAACTGTAAAAGTAGTTGCCGTCGATGGAACCAACGTAAGCAACGTGGTGATGTCAGACACCACTGGGTACTGAGGCACTACTATCTTGTTTATTTCCCTCAAATCAATAATGAAACGATAAACCTTAGTATCTGTGTCTCTCTTAAGGATCGGTAAAATTGGGCTATTGCAAACATTGTAAGAAACTTCCTCAACTACTCCTGCAGAAATCAAATCATTGACAATGTATATTAATGCAAGTTCCCCTTCTCTAGAAATCTTATACTGTGGGACACGTGGTAAAGATACTCCCTCCTTTACAGTAATTTGTACTGGAGGGATCAACATCTGCCCCACATCCGTGTCAGAAGTGGCCCATAACGTATTTGGTAAGGAGGCCAATACTTCAGATTCATGAAGAAAACACACTCGCTCAAAGTCTGGGTAATTCTCATTCAGCACAACTCGCACTCCTTCTGGGGCACAGCGAATAGTAGCTCGAAAATGTTTTAACATATCGAGTCCAATAATATTATCGGGTGTATTTGGGGACAACAAAAAGGGACAAGGGGCAGCAAATTTATCAACATGAAATGCAACTGGTTGAGACAGTGGGCTAGAAGTAGGTGTTCCATCGAACCCTATTGCTGTAATTACCTCGCCAGACAGGGGAGCCCTTGGAACCAAGTGTTTGGACAAAGCGCTACGAGTAGCTCCTGTATCGACCAGAAATTTATCAGTAGAACCCAAAACATGTGCTTCTATGTATGGACCCCTCTGATCAACTGGTACCTCAACCGATTCCACACCCCATCCTACGCAATCCTATGCGTAATGCTCATCCCGTGGTTCAGCAGGATCACCCTCATTTATCTGATATTGATTGCGGTTATCAAACGTATTATAATCTGACTGACCACGACCCCTTGCTCCATATCCTCCACGATCATTCGTGCCAGAACCTCCTCGATCATTCGTGCCATAACCTCCTCTCGACCCTCCATAATAATTCCTAGATCTCCCACTTCCTCGTCCCCTCAAATTACGCTGCTCTCGAAACACCGGACAGTCTGCAATCCAATGTCCAAACTGTTTGCAGTATGCACATTGATTCACAGAAATGTCAGAACGAGGGGGAGGAGCATTACTGTATGATCCTCGCCCTCCTCTATTGTTCCCTCTCGTAACCTGAACCTGAGCTATCATTACCTTCGTCTTCAAATCCTTCGCCTTCTTATCACTACTTTCCTTCGCCTCTAATACCTGTCTTTCATAATATTGAGCCATAGTCAATAAAGAAGCAGGGGTTGCTGTGGTCCATGAACTTTCACTCGCTTTTAATCGTTTCGCGATCTCCGGTAGGAGATTAGCTACATACTTATCAACGAATAGATGCCTGCCAATATCTTCTGTCAATAATTGACCACTGTAATCATGGAACGCTTCCTCGAAGCGAGAGAAAAAATCAGAAACCGATTCATCCGCTTTCTGCTTACACGAGGCTAATATAGTCCAATCAATCTTTTTAGCGGGAGCAAGAGTCTTTAATTTTGTTAGTATGGCCCCTGGAAGGTCTAATATTAATTTACACGGTTTACATGCTGGTTCTCTATCTAAATCAGCCTGAACAATATCTTTCCAAGTGGCCCCGAGAGTCGCCTGGTCATCAAACCTACGAATTACTCTCCACATATCAGGGGGCAATATCAGCCCGAAAAATAGATCAATATCAACTAACGTCATGATACATGAAGAAATTGCACTTTCAACATTTTCATAAAAAGCCGCAGGGTTTTTACGGGGATCAGGTAACGCATTCTTAAGCGCCATAACATCTGCTCTATTCCAAGGCGTATAAACCCAATTATATACAAAATACCCTTTCGCATCTTTGGAGTTTTTATCATCATCTGTGCCATCCCCTTTATGAGGGACATATAAAGGCGCAGCTTCTCGCATAGGTCTAACATTAATCGCAGCGATCTTATCTGTTTCAAAGATAGGGCATTCTTTGGATATCCCCGTCGCTCCGGACGTAGACGAATTCTTCGACTTTTCCAACTCCCGCAGCCGTGTCGTCTCACTACGCAGTTCAAGCAAACGCTTGAAGAAGTCATCCGCATCTGAAAGAACAAAAATACCTTTACGAAAATTCTCACGAGCCTTAGATATCTCCTTAGGTTCTAACTCGAGAGAATATTTTCTATATCGCTCAACAACTTCATCTCCAAAATGATCTAAAAAATACAGTCGTTCCTTATCAGACCACTGTCCCATTTGTTTAGTAACATCAGAAACAGTAACAGTATTACTATTTAGCTTTCGTGCAATCGAGCGCAATTCCGTAGCTCGTTCCGTATATAACCTGGTACGCTGTGTTCGATCACTATCCTCGTCCGAGTCCTCGTTTGGAGCCGTAGGTGCGACGTACGGAGGCGGGCAACGATCTAGTAATGAAAAATCATCTGTTTCATTAGTAAGGACTGGATAGAGAGGACGCCTGATAGGGAATTGACCATTAACTTGTAGATTACGTTCTCGTCTTTCCCTCTCTTTCTTTTCCTGTAATTCCTTCTCCTGTAGCTGTAAAGCTTTGTCATGTGCAGCCTTCCGCTGCACTTTCTCCGCCAAGGCTTCCTCACGCTTCGCTCGTTCACGCACCTCTTTCTCCCACGTACGCACACAATCAAACATATCTTGTCTAGACCTTCGCTGAAACAAACACTGCTCGACATACTGTACCTTTCGAAGGTCAAATGACCCATATAGTGGCCACTGTAATTCACGATCAGTCTTAGTATACTTATGCCATAATGCACTATACATTATAGGTGGAATACCGTATTTAACATACATTTCACGATTTGGAGTCCCCTCTGGGGGAGCCGGCTGTTTTTCACTCAATCGATAATTGGTACCATTTTCAGAACAGCACATCCTACGGAGTGTGCTAAAAACAGGCATGTTTCAAAGAGTACCACGAAACCGCGATACTACAAAATGACACCTAACACGGTGCACTTATTCAAATCAAATAAATCAGAGAAATATCCCTACATGCCTGCCTATGTGAGGTGCACTTCACATATTCAAATTCAAAATTCAAAGATTCAAAAACGTTAGCTAACAGATTCAAATTCAAAATTCAAAGTTTCAAAATTCAAAGTTTCAAAATTCAAAGTTTCAAAATTCAAAGTTTCAAGATTCAAAGTTTCAAAATTCAAAGTTTCAAAATTCAAAGTTTCAAGATTCAAAGTTTCAAAATTCAAAGTTTCAAAATAACACAGTAAGTGTCAGTAGACTACCTCACCACTCAAAAGCTTACCAATTTTCTTTTCAAACGTCCAAAGTCCAACTGCCAAGTTCTGTGGTCGAATCAGCCAAAACGGCACATCACGACAATCCAAGATCAGAATCTCAGTCGAGGACCGGCGCCACCTGGAAGGTCAGATCGGAAGGAAGGGAAAACACACCGTGGGTGCCGAGACTCGGGTCACTCAATGGCAGCGATCGCGTCCATGGCGAGTTTCCTAACCTTCGTCACGACCTCTCCTTCGGGCCTCCGAGTCGCCGATGAGTCCCTTCGTGGTCGCCAATTGTGGTGTTGGGTTCAAATCAGGCCTACATACTCTGCTAAACTCTCGAACACCTTAGTATAGAAGTTGGCACGGACACTGGAAAAGGTAAAAGACAAGTTTATTAAGACCCCATGGGGTGGTGATACATTCCTACAGCACCCTTCGGCAATGTAAGAAGTAGCACACCGAACATCGGTGCGCGACCTCTTTTATATGGTTTAATAGCAATAAAAAGATAGGCGGTTACAAGTTACACATTTTAGGTACATATAAGGTCATTTTTGGAACACAGCCAACATGTGGGAGGAGTTTCATCAGCACTGGTCAGTTAGCGTGAACATTCCTGAAGAGTGACCAGTTAGTGCGTAATGCGCATGTGCGCTTGACCAGTACTAAAAATAGCCTGTTGCCGAGCAAACTAGTGACCATGGGTATCGAGAAAGGATGAAAGGGCACACTGACCACGAGGCAGCGTGTTCATTGCAACGGAAGTCAAAGGGATTCAAAATGGCCCCCGTTCGTTTTGGTCAAGTTAACAGAAAAGACCGTGTAGCTGTGCTAAACGCTAACTCAGGAGCTGCCAAAACACGACAACAGGAGACCCTGTAGAGGCTCCACTAAAAACCTACAAAGCACTGGTGTGGTCTCTGACTAGTTATAGCCAGCCTGCCACTACCAGACATGTTTCTGACCTCATGGGGTGAGATCCTGCACTCTCAAAGGCCAGAAAAAAAGCCTACTCTGGGCAGGGGCTCTTCATACCTCATCCAGGCTCGAATGGTCTTCCAGAGCCGGAAGCT
Source organism: Lissotriton helveticus (assembly GCF_964261635.1). Classification (NCBI taxonomy): domain Eukaryota; kingdom Metazoa; phylum Chordata; class Amphibia; order Caudata; family Salamandridae; genus Lissotriton; species Lissotriton helveticus. Next base: position 1,942,156,992 of record NC_136063.1, on the reverse strand, counting down.
TCAAAGGCAATGCACCTTTGAAGTGTAGCCCTGGTTTTGCCATATAGTGAGGGATGCCAACACCCCTGTCCTACTCCACATTTGGGTTGAGGAGAGGAGGGAAAATTGGTTAAATGAGGAGGACTGTCCTCATTCAAAGAGCACCAGCCATAAGGAGAGTTAGGGTAGTGACTCTAACCACAGGAAGTGGTCACTTAGAGGGTGTAGACACCCTAAAGCAGGGTCTTCAATCTGTGGGGTGGGCTCCCCTATGGGAGCCTCAAATGATCCCAGGCTGGTGCCAGGGTTGGGCCAAATGAAGCATTATTTCTGATAAAAGGGCTTTGTTTATAGCAGAAAGTACTGTGTCAGAGCAAGGAAAAATTTAGGGCCTAGTTCTTGAAGAGACAGGTTTTCAGCACTTTCCTGCAGGCATGCAAGTTAGTGGTGGATCTGTTGTAAAAGGGCAAGAGATTCCAAGCCTTAGCAGAGCAGGAGAAAACATTTCTACCACTCCAGGTGAACAACAGGGTTTAGACACCCAAAGACTGAAGAGTTCTACTGGGTTCATACCATTTAAAGTGTTACTTAAGGTGGTTTGGACCTGTATTATGGAGTGCCTTCAATGCAGTACAGAGGGCCTTAAACTAAATACAATGCCTAACAGGGAGACAGTGAAGATTCTGAATGGCATTGGCTACTGACTTAAATTGTGGCATACCACACAGTAACCTGGCAGCAGCATTTTGTAACATTTGCAACTTGTTCAGGTCGGGGAATCAGCATGGCGTGTAGCGGACCTACATAGCGATGTTTGTGAAATACTCCACAGAAGGATTGCTATGTACACGATTTACTCATGAATACAACGCGATGTACAGCGGTCCACCATTGTAGGAGAGAACGGCTCTTTTTGAATTTTCTAAATAAACGGTGATATTGTGAAGAAATATTTACACCGAGAGCCAAAGATCATTCTAGCTGCCACAATATAGAATATAAGACGCCTTAGAAATTATACTTTGGCAGTCCGTTGGAGGTCATAGACCATGACGGATTACTATTAGCCCTTGTCCTGATGAGGCCCGTAATCAAGGAGATGAAACGCGTTGACACTTCTAAGAAGACACCATTCAAAAAGTCTACGTTGTATAAGTAAATTAATTAGGAGTACTGAAATTAGACAGGTTTAAATAATATAGACCAGCGAGGCTCCTTTCCTTTTCTTTGGTAGATCTTGTTTTTTAGGAATGCTTGGCTTTACGTTAATTAAGCATCCTTTTTTTCAAAAATTTGGGCTAGAACATATGAAAAAGATAGAAAATCGTGAGTGTATTGTGAATATATTTGTGTGGAATGTGATGTATATATATATGTGTTTGTTTCCTGTATATATGTATAGTTTTGAGAAACAAATAAACCTTTTTTTCCAATTGATGAGAAAATAAAACATCAGCTAGAAAATGAATAATAAAAAAAAAAAGGAAAAAAAAATAAAATATATATATATATATATATATATATTCACTGAAAAAACCATAGGTTTTACACACGTTATAGTTAGGAAATAGCATTTACAAAACCTATGAAATTCACTGAAAAAACCATAGGTTTGACACCAGTTATAGTCAGCTGGAAATTTTACTCGCATAAAACCAATGAAATTCCCACGTTATAGTTAGTTGGACTCACTATAACTTGCGCGTGCAATGCACTGCTGATGACGTCACATATTACATCACTCATGACATGGTCAGTGACATCAGTCATGACATCACTGATGACACTATCTAGTGAATGTGTGTCTTTTTAAAAAATAAATGTGTTATATATGTATATGTAAAAGTTGATGGAAGAATAAATGTTTAAATAAGTGATTACTTGGATGTTTTTTTTTTTTTAATTGATTGGTTAACTGGTTTATTAAGTGTATCTTAGTGAATACATATATTAGAGAGTAATGTTTAAATATTTAAATATATATATTAGTGTTTCACTTTGTGTATAAGTGGTTGCATGGGTTGGTGAGTAGCTACATGTGTATGTATATGGGTTATTAGATGTTTTTGTTAGTATCAGTATGAGTATTTGTATGGTTTGGTGGGGGTATTACTTAACACATAGATGCATGAATGACTGACTCTCTCTTTGTATGTGTTTTGAAGACAGCATATGTGCAGGACTGTATGGGTGGAAGAGTGTGTATATGTGTGTCTTAGTGAGTGAATGACTGTCTCACTAGTGTCTTTATCAGTAACTACATATGTTTTAATCTAATATATGTGAATATTTATGTATATAAGTGAGTATATGTGAGAGAAAGAGATTGTAAGAGTTCCTGTTTAGATAAGTATGTGTTTCTATAAGTGATTGTTTAAGAGAGTAAGTATTTGTAAGTTTCCATAGAAGTAAGGTGGTTGTGTGTGTATAGCTGTATATGCAAATAAATGGATGTTCAATAGTTTATTTGCATGTGTGAATATGTGTGAGAGTATCTTGTGGATGACAGTCGGTGTATAACAGGATGTATAGGTGTATCACTTCATATCATGAGTGAGTATATGTACGAGTGACTATATAGATCTGTTGATCAATGAGTGGATGTGTATATAGATAGTGGAAATATTGAATTGGTTGTTGTAACTGGTATGGGTATCTCCATTTTTTTGAAAATTTTAGTTTCTATTTTTGAATATGTGTTTCAAGGGTTACATTACAGTGAAAAGAGGTCTGTCACTCTGTCACAAGGATGGTGTCATCAGTGATGTCATGACTGATGTCACTGACCATGTCATGAGTGATGTGATATGTTACGTCATCAGCAGTGCATTGCACGCGCAAGTTATAGTGAGTCCAACTAACTATAACGTGGGAATTTCATTGGTTTTATGCGAGTAAAATTTCCAGCTGACTATAACTGGTGTCAAACCTATGGTTTTTTCAGTGAATTTCATAGGTTTTGTAAATGCTATTTCCTAACTATAACGTGTGTAAAACCTATGGTTTTTTCAGTGAATTTCATAGGTTTTTTAAATGCTACTTCCTAACTATAACGTGTTTAAAACCTATGGTTTTTTCAGTGAATATATATATATATATATATATATATATATATATATTTATATATATATATATATATATATATATATATATATATATATATATATATATATATTCACTGAAAAAACCATAGGTTATAGACCATATATAGTTAGGAATTAGCATTTACAAAACCTTGAAAATTCACTGAAAAAACCATAGGTTATAGACCATATATAGTTAGGAATTAGCATTTAAAAAACCTTATTTTACTCACACAAAACCATTGAAATTCCATATATAGTTAGTTGCACTAACTATATATTGCGCACCCGCAATCCACTGCTGATGATGTCACATATTACATCATTCATGACATGGTCAGTGACATCACTGATGACATCACTGATGACATCTCAAATGACATCACTGATGACATCACTGATGACATCTCATTTGACATCAATGACCACATCACTGATGATATCATTCATGTGACAATACAATGCATCTCCTCACATTTTAATATAACCTCTGTTTCACCCAGTGTTAAAAACAGAGTATAATTTTTGAAACCATTGACACACCATTACTAGTTACTACATACGTACTCACTGATTCCTACGTCTACACACACATTCACTCATTCACCCATACAATCATTCATACATACAATCACTCATGTTTACAACACAATCATATGCACTCATACACCTATACAGACACTCACACTCTGCCACTCATCCATGGAGTTACTCACACACCTAGTCAGTCCTGTAAAGAATCAATCACACTTCCATTTTCTACTCTATACAGTTAAACATAGAGCACCTTACGTTTTCAACCATATACTAACACATACTTACTCTCTTATACAATCATTGATACAAGTACACATTGATCTGTACAGAGTCACACACCTCCCATCCAGCCACACACACACTCAGTCTCCCATGCAAATACTTGGGCAATCAATCAATAACCCATATAGTTACTCATATAGCTACTGATCAACACATGCAGCAGTTTACAGAACAACAGACATAATGATGCACAAATTAAGACAGTTTAGTCACTAACCCATGCACTCAGTGAGACACATTTAATCACTCACTCATACATTCAGTCATGCACCTACTAAATCCTTCGTCCAGACACTTATACATCCACTCATTCTTCAATATGTAAGACATATTTTAACTTTACAGAAACATAGTCACTGGATGTTGTCATCAGTGATGTCATCAGTGATGTCATTTGAGATGTCATCAGTGATGTCATCAGTGATGTCACTGACCATGTCATGAATGATGTAATATGTGACATCATCAGCAGTGGATTGCGGGTGCGCAATATATAGTTAGTGCAACTAACTATATATGGAATTTCAATGGTTTTGTGTGAGTAAAATAAGGTTTTTTAAATGCTAATTCCTAACTATATATGGTCTATAACCTATGGTTTTTTCAGTGAATTTTCAAGGTTTTGTAAATGCTAATTCCTAACTATATATGGTCTATAACCTATGGTTTTTTCAGTGAATTTCAATGGTTTTTTAATAGCAAATATCATAAGCTGTCGAATGTCAAGTACGTGGTAAGAATTTTTTTTTTCGTGTTTATGCACACTGATCTGCTTTGATTGCTGCCCCCCACCCCTCATTTCTATTAGGAGTACTCTCTCTTTGCAGATAGTGAAGGGTAGTTAACGCAGCCCTTTCCCCCTTTGTAATCCGTCGTGCCTGCTTCTCTCTCCATTTGATTGATTGTTCTCTTTGGTTCATTCTCTATTTACAAACAAGCACAGAGTCGCAATACTCTGTTTAGTCTTTGCAGATAGCGAAAAATCGTGTAAAAAAACAAAAGGAATCGAGCAAAATCAGTAGGCCACTAATGGGATCTCTTTTGACCTCGCTAAAATAGAAACATTAGGAACAACCTGTTGAAAATAGCAATGCGTATGTATATAAGCGGCGTTCATTTGTGTTCACAGTACCCCTTGTTGATTGTTTCAATCGAGCATTGAATTGTTCGAAGTTAATTCTCTTAACGATCTTCTCTACCTGCAAACGAGGAAGAATAGGAATATTCTATCTCCCTTTGCAGATAGTGAAGGGTAGGTAACGCAAGCCTTTAACACGTCGTACCTATTTCATTCCTCATTGATTGATTGATTGTCCGAACATTGACTGTTTGGGAATTAGTTCTTTTTGGAGGTATTCCCTGTTTGCAAATAAACGTAGGAAAATCTTTGCAAGTAGTGAAAGGGTACGTAATGCGGACCGTTCTCCCCCGTTGTAATCTGTCATGCCTATCTACTCCCCACTGATTGATGCACCTTTTTCACCCGGACCATTTACTAGAGATACGTCATCTGGCCCGACCAGAGAGCACCCCTAGTGAAAAGGACATATGCAATAATAACGAAGTGAACACTGTATCCTGTTAACAGAAACTTTACCATGAAACAACCTGGAAAGAAAAAAATAGGAAAACGAAAATCAGTAGGCCACTGATGAACATGAACTTTTATTAAACAACGAACAAAGAAACGATAACATAACGTAATGATAAAACCTATTAATGTCCTAGAAACAAGAAAACGTTAAAATATGCCAGTGGTGAGAGACCAGAAAAACAGTAAGAGAAACCAAATCACCCCTCGCTGTCCCACCGCCTGCCACGCCAAAAAAATCGATAGACTAGGGAAAATGCAAGTCAGTAGAACATCCACCCCCACTCTGGAAACTTCCAAGGTGGGGCAGGGTTCCGGCTACGCCCAGCCGGGAGCAGCCCATATAAGGCAGGTCCTGCTGCCACGCCTCGGCCAGGAGATCCTAACGTAGGGTGTAGCCGGAGGAGAGGCCGAGACCAGCGGGACCCGGCCAGGGGATTGCCTTTACAACGCTGAACAGTTGCAGGGGGGGGGAATGTCTCCTCGACCCTCCCCTCTCTCTCCCAGTCCGGCCGCGGTGGCCCTTGAGAGTTGCAGGTAGTCCCGCCACATGCTCTTCCGGTCCGACCACCAACGGTCGGGGGGCCGAGGCCGACGGGATCCGGCTGCAGCCGATAAACCAAGAAACCCGTTCATGGGGCCAGAGCCAGGGGCGTCCGGCCGACATCCACCGGAAGCCCGGCCCGAAGACGGACGGGACACTTCTTTCTTTTATAATGGCTGCGACAACACTGGAGGGGGATGTCTTGCACATGCCTCCGACCCCCCCCTCGTCCTCATCGCCTGGTCCGGCCATAACAAATCTCAAGCGAGACGCCGTGGGGTGCACTGGGAGGGAGAGACGGTGCGAACAGGCCTCTCCCGCCTCCCCAGGTGGAGGCTTCCCAGCTGCACCCTCAGCGCTCCAGGCGGTGGCATCCTAACAACTACAGTGCTGCACAGTTTCGGAACGACCTAGATAACGGTTCTTCCACTGTGGCCATGCTGCAACGTCTCGCCCGGCAGGGTGGAGCCCGTCCGCTCATGTGACCCCGCGATCGCCGGTAGCTGCCGAACTCTCAAAATGGCGGTCGACCTGGCAAGAGCGGGCCCAACATAAAGAAATGGCCCGGTCACTGGTTGACTCCACCACCGTAGTCCTCCACGACCTTGAAGATTCTAGAGGAGCCGCGGGAGTCTCCGACCCCCGATGGGGAATGACTGCCATGATCGCCCGTGGAGTGACGAAACTGTATCCGCGGGACGTCGGCGCTCCCATGCTGGCGCCAGCCTCACTTTGAATTACTACAATCCTGCAGACCTCACTTCCGGTGAAAGCACAGTGTGACCCGGTAGGAAAAATTATTGCACCCCCTCCCCTTTTTGACTGATAGTTCAAACCACCGATCCTTTCCTTTGCCCTTTTAACGGAACTTTGGACTGCCTCCCCCTCTTTTACATTTTCTAGAGAAAACAAAACATTAACCACTACATTAGCATAGCAGTTGACACCAGAACTGTTTTCAAATTGAAAACCAACAACATCTTCAACAGAATCCTTTTTGTTTCTGCTGTGACCCTGCTACAGCACAGGCATTGTCCCCAGCAGTAATTCTGCAATGCCGGTAAGAATAGCTGTGGTGCCTACTGGACTCACTCACCCCCGCGGCGCCCCACGCCGTTTTTTGCTGGGCGGCAACTTACTAGACATCACTTTCGTGCCATCTAGATTTCAGCGCGTTCTGCTGCCTTGGAACTATTCGCACAACAGACCGCTACTGACAAGAATATTTCATTATTGGTGCTGTCAATTTCAATAAATCTATTGGATAATTAAAAAGAAATTGCCACGGTCTCTTCGTTGTTTAAATGTTTTTACTGTTTTTGTTTTGTTGTATATATTTATATGTTATTAAAGTTTTATATTCCTACTACTTTGTTGGAGTGCTATATATTTTTAATGTGACACATAATTGTAAAAACTTTGATGTACAAAGAGTCATTCCTGGAATCTTCCGCTTCAGGCTCGGTCCCCTCCCCAATCACAATACAGGATGGTTTTCAGATAGTAGGAACGCGTGTGCTGTGACGGATCACATCGGGTGTGGGCCTTGATCTACTATAACTCCTTTGAAGAGGGGTGATTCTTTACAGCTGGGGCCATAAACTACATCTGCAGGGCTAGCTGATAGCCTAGGACCGGCCTGGACATTCGGACACAGAGGAAGAGGAGTGTCAGAGGGTGCGGTAGTGAATAGGGCGAAAGGGAGGTGTCGGGCGGGCACAGAGTGTGATTCTCAGGGAAGAGCAGCGCAGATGGGGGAAGGTTTATTGCCCATGCATAAGACAGAGAGCGGTGGTGACCAGTGCCTGGGGGAGATGCTTACGAGGGTGAGGAGCCATGCTACGAATCGACAGCGTGCAGAGAGTGGGTCTGGTCAAGACATCTAAAATGGCTGCCGTGCACGACAAAAGTGTGGCATTTCAAAAAAGGCAAGATGGCGCAGACAATGTTTTTCAACACTTCCTCATTTCCTTCGAATCGAACGTTAACAGACGTTGGGGCATATTACCAAAGTTAAGCGATATTTATCGCTAACGATGCTTACCAACCAATTTTTTACCACTAAGCATCGTCAGAAATTATCGAAGATAAACCTTACTATTATCAAGGTTTATCGCAAATGCGATAATAAACGGCCGCAATGCATGAATATCGCTAAAAACTCAGCGATATTCATGCATTACCGAGCTAATACTCTTAGCCATGTTATCCACCTCCCATTGGATAACATGGCTAAGAACTGCTCAGGGCAGGTGTTACTTTTTGGAGATATTCGCGCTTAGCGCGAATATCTCCAAAAGTTGGTAATAGGAGATAGATATCTTGCATGTTGTAATGCAAGTTATTGTGGTATATGGAACTCATACCATAATCTCTCAGGAAAGCAGAAACTGATCCTTTTGGGACCGCCTAAAAAGGCCTAGGGGGTGAGGAGTACTCTACTTTGCCCCCTTTTCACGTTCCGAACTATTTTATTTTACTCTCTTCTGTAATTACACAAAATACCAGCGATAAGATGCATCGGAGACACACACTGAGAGAAAGGAGGCCGGAGATGAAGAAGACATGTCAAATACACATTGGAGATAATATAGTGGCAGAAGGGAAGTAAATATGAGTAAACTTACCATGTAACATAAAAATTTTGCACTCTATACTATAAGTCTCATTTTATACTACAATCACTTCGCTACAACCTCATAAATTAAAAATAAAAATAAATAATGTCTCAAACAATTTTTGATTTCTAAATATAAATTTATTCTTCAGAATTTTCTAAATTTGAAACAACTAGTAACATGTCCTCATCAGTAATTTCCTCTTCAATCATCTCATCTGGAATCTCCTCATTAAAAGTCTGCAATGATGATTCTTGTAACTCTATGGTCTCCAAACACTCGATAAATTCGCCATCAAGAGATTGATCAAAAAAATCATTCAAGTCATCTCCTCCTTCTGACAATATTTCATTATTGGTGCTGTCCATTTCAATCAATGTAGTGGAATCATTCAAGTCATCTCCTCGTGACAATATTTCATTATTGGTGCTCTCAATTTCAATCAATGTAGTGGAATCATTCAAGTCATCTCCTCCTTGTGACAATATTTCATTATTGGTGCTGTCCATTTCAATCAATCTAATGGAATCATACAAGCCATCTCCTCCTTGTGACAATATTTCATTATTGGTGCTCTCAATTTCAATCAATGTAGTGGAATCATTCAAGTCATCTCCTTGTGACAATATTTCATTCTTGGTGCTGTCCATTTCAATCAATCTAATGGAATCATACAAGTCATGTCCTCCTTGTGACAATATTTCATTATTGGTGCTCTCAATTTCAATCAATGTAGTGGACAATTCAAAAGAAATTGCCACGGTCTCTTCATTGTGAGCCATTTTATTTTGAAATTGCTTGCTGTAAATTGCAGAAAAAAATAATCACTTTCATTTATCGTTTTTAGTAATACATAATATAAAACTAACTTCATCAAGTATTTAGTATAACAGAAGGACTGCAAATAAATAACAGAAAACATTTTTCAAATTATCTTCAAGTGTACAACATAGTTCCCCTTACAAATTAACAACTCACCTTTTTAAAAGTAGCAGAAGTGTTAGTACTGTGTAAATCAAACACCAGAAATTCACCACCAAAAATTCCTCACAAATGTACCTCAGACAGTAGTATCACAAAATGGCTGTGGTTTCCTCTCATTTGACATATATACATAACCAATTAACTTTCATCACACACAAATACAAAACCAAAGTAACATTTTAATTGGTTCTAAATTTCAACACTTTCAAATGTGTTTTCCCCATGCAATTTTCCATAGGACATTTACATACGTCTACAGCCTGAATGGCTGAACGGAATTACACCAAACTTGGCAAAATGGTACATCAAACCTAAGAGGTCAGGAAGGATCTACTATGCCCCCTTATGGTCATTTCCCCCTTCGCTTTGGCCTCCTCTTGTCTCTCAATCCTACCGAGGGACAAGATGGCGGCCGCTACGGACTGTTTGGAATGTTGACAGACGCCGGAGAACCAATCAGCTTCGCAAAGCTCCGTAACGCGAAAAGTACGCGAAGCGGAGCGCTGTTACAGATATATATCTTTTTTTCAACGTTAATTTCTCAAAATCCACTGGAGCACATATATTGAGACCTAGCAAAGGCACATCGGGCTACCAGTCCCTAATATTTTGCCAAGTTTCGTGCAAATCCATTCAGCCGTTCGATTATTATTATTTTGTTTTTTTTTTGCCCCGCGGGGCCCTTTTAAAACCTCCACATCAAACCTAGGGGGTCAGCGAGGATCTACTATGCCCCCTTATAGTTATTTCCCCCTTTGTTTTGACCTCCTCTTGTCTCTCGATCCTACCGAGAGACAAGATGGCGGCCGCTACGGACTGTTTGGAATGTTGACAGATGCCGGAGAACCAATCAGATTCGCTTCACAAAGCTCCGTTGCGCGAAAAGTCCGCGAACCAGAGCGCTAACCGGTCCGCTGTTACAGATATATATCTTTTTTTAAACGTTAATTTCTCAAAATCCACTGGAGCACATATATTGAAACCTACAAAAGGCACATCGGGCTACCAGTCCCTACAATTTTGCCAAGTTTCGTGCAAATCCATTCAGCCGTTCGGGCTAAAAGTGAGGCCAACCGCCCTATGGAAAACTCAATGTTAAAAACACGTTTTGGGACCCCCCTTTTTTCTCGGCCCCCACTGGACGAACCCCCCCAAATTTTCAAGGGCTGCTCAGAAACAAAATGTGCCATTTTCCTGAAAATTTCAGCCGATTCCGTCCACAAACGCCAAAGTTATTAGACATAGAATTTTCAAAAAACCCATAGAGAAAAAATCCTAACTATATATACCTACTGGCGACCGCCAGTAGGTAATATATATATATATATATATATATATATATATATATGTCACACCAACACTTCCCCGCTCGGGAGAGATCACCACGGACACTTCACATGAATTGCAGAAAGTTTATTCATGCAACTGCACAGCAACGCGTTTCGACTTAACGTCTTGATCACGCTAAAGAAGCTACTCAGTAAACACACTTACATATGCTTTTGTGAATAAACATTGAAAAAGGACTTACACCTATGTGAAAAGAAATTCATTGTGGTCCCGCCATTTTGGACTAGTCATATAAACCTTACCAATCATTATAATAGTCATTTCATTGTACGTTGTGCACACAATTCTGTACTATTATTGTCAGATGTAAAAAAATACCATCTCATCATACCACGTTTAGCCCAAGTGGGCAATTATATTACTAGGCATATTATATCGCAGTGCACGACTAGAAAGATTTAGCCCAAGTGGGCACGCCATCTTAACCCAGTAATTAAAGCCATAAAGCCAATTAATCATGTAACAGACTATAGGAACGCTCAATATAATGCCCAAGTGAGCGAAAATGGTTTTGACAAATTGTCCACATATCAGTGCACGACGTGGAGAGTTTAGCCCCAGTGGGCATAATGTTGTAGATTGTCAATGCATCAAAATTGTCTTTATATAGGTTCTTCTTTTTTATATGATGACTATAGCATTATTCTGTTTTTTCATTTTCAGGTGGTGGCACACGATTTTTTGTTGAAATGTGGACTCTGGCTATATAAAGACAATTTTGATGCGGGAAGCGTTCTGGGGAGCGTACTTTCTTGAAAATTAGTGAAAAAAGTTAGAGTAAAATAATAATTGTGAGTGATCAGATGTAGGGTAGCTCTGAGAAGAGCTTTTGGGTTTATGGTACATTTAGGTACTTATAAGTAGGTACCAATGCACAGTCTTAAATTCAGAGTGAAAATTCTGTTGCCCTCATCTGAGAAGTGAACTCCATCTCCTCTGTAGATATCTTGCATGTAGTAACGCAAGTTATTGTTGTACAGGGAGCCCATTCCATGGTCTCTCATGTAAGCTGAAACAGATTTGTTTACATGCTTCCTCGATTTCTCAATTTGTGGACAAAATTGGTTCGACCACCTCCATTTTTGTCTTTGGCATATATTTGAATATACCAAGGCAGTCTGAGGAAAAAGTGCCATCAATTGCTCAAAGGTGTCCTTTAAAAGCATTTCCAGACCTACCCCAGTCAAAGTGCCCAAATCATTACCTCCACAGTGCACAATTAACAGGTCAGGTTTTGGCAAATGCATAAAGGTTTTCACCAATGGTATCAATTGGTGACATTTTAATCCTCTGTGGCCAAACCACTTAATTTCCACATCTTGTAAATTGAGGTTAGGTAAATTCCTGTTTTCAGCGTACCTCTGAGCCCAATAGATGTAACTATGTCCAACAATCCAGACAGAAAACATGGCGAGAGAAGGTTCTCCTGCAGTCAGATGAAGTGTGGCAATGAAATGGCAGTTGAAAAAATGAGAGTGTAAAATGAAAAAAACTGAGGAGTTTCTGTGTTAATGAAGCAGTAAGAGTGATTGGTGGATTTTGATTGCTGAAAACAGAAAGTTAGGGTGCATGGATGAGTTCGTTGAAAGATGTATTTTGAGTGGCGAAGAAAAAATCATTAAATGAAAGATTGCACTGGATATGCAGGTGCACTGAGAGTTCAGAGTTCAATTGCAACTTTGTTGTGTGAACTTGGAAACACCAGAGGTCTTGCAAGAGGTGGTTGCTATGCAGAAAAAGCAGAGAGGGGGCAGAGGGGGAAAGGGTTTTGCTTTGAAAAAAAGTGAGGGAAGAGTTTTGATTGGGTGACATGAGAGATATGTGTGAGGAATTACAGCATTTCTGTGCTTTTGATAGCTGCAGACTCTGGAGTGCATACCTTTTGCTCTGCTGAAGACAAATTGGTGTGTTTCTGAGACTGTTTTGAAACTCAAAGTCTTTGCTAAGGTGAGAAAAGATTTCTTTAATTTAGATAGAAAATAGTGTGCTTTAAGGAGAAAATTATGAAGAAAGTTGTGTTTTTCAAATGTTGCTTTGTCTCAAGTGTTTTACAAATAGATTTTGTTTCTTTGAGAAATTGTAATTGGAGAAAATGTGAAGTATTAGTACTGACAGGGTTTTTATGTGCATAGGAGCTGTGGAGTGTTTTCAAATTATGACTTGTAAATCATTTTTGAGAAAAAGCAATGGTTTTAATATTGATGAGAAGGACATAATGGTGTCTGCTTCTTTATAAGGTAATTGAGAGTCTCTGATGTTATTTTTCCCATTTCAATGTAAGAAGTTTGTCTGTGGAGCAAATTGCTTGTAAATATGCTCCCACCTGTGCATGGCAAATTTAGATTTTGAATGTTTGCGTTACATAGGCATGTTAAAGGTGACTGAAACATGCTGCAAAGGCAATCAAAAAACGCTTTTATGTGTCTTAAGGACATTTTAAGTCATTTCCCCATGTGCAGTGTTTTCAAATTATGAGTTGAAAATTGTTTTTGAGGTAAAGGAATGTTTTCAAAATTTATGTGCGCCATATGCCCCCAAATTTCTTTTTCAGGGGTGCAGCAGGGTGTTCTTGAGACACTCCTGCACCCTCGGAAAAATTCGTAATTTGCGATGAGGTAATTGCTAATCGCAAATTGCACCTTCATTCCTATGGGCCTCCTGCTGCATGGAAATGAATGGGTAATTTGTAATTAGCAAATAGCTCATCGCAAACTAGGAATGGTAAAGAATCGCTATTTATTCCTTAAAGTTCGCTATTTAGGAAATGCAAAAAACTTTGATGATACATATGGCGGTTCATGTCTAACAAGATAAGAAGCATAGGGATAGATTTATGATGACTGGCGCATCACCAGGGATGTGTTAGTCATTCTGTGCCGCTGTTCCGTCACCTATGGTGTGCTGCATTTACAATGCGGCGCATCATGGGGCAAAAACAGCACAGATGCGTGACGTATCTGTGCCGTAAAGGTGGCGCATTGCTGGAGTTGTATCGCAAGTGTGATGAAGCTCCAGCAAGGCTCAGGGGTGCCCCTGTCGTAGGGTTTCTGTTCTCACACAGAACTGTGGACAGAGGATTGGAACCTCGGCGAATTAGGGTGCCCCAAAACTCACCTTAGTAATCAAAAACCCCTTAGCAAGCTAGGTACAGTGTCACATTGGATATAACAAACTCTCAATGTTTAGACAATCCAGAATATGAACTTATAGTACCTCAGGATACGTGGAACTCATGAACAGTCGGTCGTTATATATTTCTTAGAAACCAGAACATGGAGTTAAGAAGAACACATGTGTATTTGAAATGTTTATTTACTAATGCCGTCTTCTCAGGCGTAGTATCTTAGATAATACAAGTACACATATTATCAGTAGCAAAATTACCAGCACAGTTACTAGTACATAAAAAGCGAATGGTGACAGTATGTTAACATGCTGTAAATGAATAAGAGTTAGCAACACTTATAAGCAGCCGCGGGCCGTGGAGGGAGTTACGGTGGGGCAGGGAGGCGGGGAGGGGGAGGGGCAGGGTGGAGAGGGCTCCACCCTGCCCCTCCTTCTCCCCGCCTCCCTGCCCCACCGTAACTCCCTCCACGGCCCGCGGCTGCTTATATCTCACCCTCCCTAATACACATATTATATTATTTGCTAAGAAGGTCTCTTTGTGTTGGTTTAGGGCGTGCCCATACTTTAGTGTCTTAGATTTGAAGGAATCACATCAGCATACACCAGCTCTCTCTTCATGTGAACCGCATCAAGTGTTGTGTATGTGTGTTCGGCAAAGCAATATAAAACCCGCCTCATGCCCAGAATTGGCAGAAGCTGCACTTATGTTATGAGTATGAAGTCGTGGACATCAGACCTCATAACAATTCTGTATCGTGTTGTTCTTGAAACTTCAGCACTCGCTGTACAGATATAGTTTAACAAGTAAAGCAGATAGTAGAGCAATAACATATTATTCTCATGTAAATCACGATGAACTATTAGGTTGAAAGCTAAAGCAACAACTAAGTGTCGTGTGCAGAAGTTGCAAAAAAGGAAAAATGGCGTTTAAACCGGTAATGAGTCCATGCTAACTTAACACGGTGTAAAGATATATAGGATCTACATGACACCTCCCCATGATCCGGAAACGAACTGAATAAGATAATAGAAGTGCCATCTCATGAGAGCAGATTGCAACTTTATATGTGGACGGTCCGCAAGGTAAAACATTAAAAACTAGGAAAATTTAATGCTAAAGAAAAATAAAACAGCCAACTACTTTATCGAGGCTTAAGCCAATAGGCAAGCTAAATAATAAAAACTTGACAAATAAGTCAATGACTTGTCAATGAAATGCTAGTACTCAGCATATCAAACATGAAAAAGGTCTATGACATAACTGTGTATGCAAAATAAGCTGCAACAGCCTCTAATAGGAAGTCACCGTCTTCATCCGAAAAGAGTTCAGCCATCCAATTTAAAAGCGGAAAAGAACATACGTGCTCTTCCAGCACCGGATCCTCTATCACCATCAGAGGACAGCTCGGTGGGTTTTCAAGAAAGCTCTGTTCCAAGAAAGACTGTGTTGCCGCCAGTAAATTCCAGGGACCAATTA
This sequence comes from Lissotriton helveticus, assembly GCF_964261635.1. Taxonomy (NCBI): domain Eukaryota; kingdom Metazoa; phylum Chordata; class Amphibia; order Caudata; family Salamandridae; genus Lissotriton; species Lissotriton helveticus. The sequence goes on along the minus strand of NC_136063.1, from coordinate 1,942,141,421 downwards.
GTCCATGGATCAATGCCACAGCCATAATACTTTCGCCAGGACAAACCAACTCGTGAGTAATGATAGGACTCATCAGCTGATTAAAGTCGACGTCAGGAGAAACCGGTCCGCAGAGACACAAATCAATGGCCCAATCGAAATCACAGGTCAGGCAGTGAAATACAGGCTGGACACAGGTGAAGTAGGAGAATCGAAAAGATAATCCATATGCCGTGCTTAATATCGCCAACGGCATTGTGCCATAATATTCAAGCATGCGATTGCGGAACAGCGTGAGCAGCTGCAGGGCGGGAGGTTGCACAAGAGGGACATCCATATTTAAAAATGTAAAAAAGCACAAGAGCGTCCGCTGGTAATGCAAGTAAAAATGGGAATCCACCAAGCACAGTGGAAAAAATAGAATGAAAGAAAGCAGGGATGATTCCAAAGATTTTCTCAAATGAAGTCACGAGACCACTGGTAACAACTTTAAAAAAGTGTGCCAGGCCCTTTGTAGAGGACGCGTTAGAGATAGTCCGAACCATCTTGCTGAAATGGAAAGGCGAATCTGTATTTAAAAGGGTCTGCACCTCTGTACGGGTGTTCGCTATGTGAAGCACGAAAGTTTCACGGGCCGAAGTCAAGGCCACCTCTCTCTGAGACAAAAGAGCTCTTATTCTTGCCATGCCGTTGAAATGTGCTCCCAAGGTTGGTATTTGCGGCCAGATTGAAAACTCCCTATGTTCATGTGTGGGAGGAAATAGAACATTTCTGCAGCAAATAACCCGTTCACTTACTGTTACGATAAAAGGAATACTTTTAATTAACCCAGAACAATCTTCATTATTGAGCATCAAATAACTACCATTTTCCAACAACTTGAACGTGGGGATGATAGCAGGAACTGGCGTGCCTTGCAACACGCAAGCCATATTTGGTCGGTGTTTGTTGCATGAACCGTGTAACTGTATGTGCCTACACATTAGTGAATGATCTGGCGTCTCAGTGCATTCCTCTCCATTCAGATAAACTTCTTGATCATCTTTGAAAATCTGTATGTGTATGGAAGCGACCAGACCTCATGAAGAAAACCACTACCTAAAGGTTAATAACGACCTATTGGTATATATTTCATACAATTTGAAAACTTATATAAAGCAAAAGGCAGCGTTATTAAACCGTGGATAAGGCACGTTGCCAAAGCAGTCAACCTTTTGGATTTATACTGGAAATGTTAAAGGAAGAATTACGGAGTAGGGCCTGTAAATCTTTAATGGACAACGAGTAAAATTACTCCAAGCATCATATTCCTGTAACTCCGGGATAGTAGGGGTGTTTAATTTTTTAGAAGTAGCCAATCCAAAGCATTTGGTCTGGGAAATTGTTTCATTCACAAACAACATATGATTTGGGATGAGACATGCACGGTGCAAAGCCTCAGTGCCTTGTACCTGCCAGGTTCGTGAACCCCAAACTGATGTAGATCCTGGATATCTTTACTCTGTGTTAAGTTAGCATGGGCTCATTACTGGTTTAAACGCCATTTTTGCTTTTTTGCAACTTCTGCACACGACACTTAGTTGTTGCTTTAGCTTTCAGCCTACCTGCGTCAAGATCTATGCCTGCTTCAAGCAGGCGCAGGGTTTTGATGTAGCTTTGTCCTATCTGATTGTAAATGCGGCACACTGTGGGTGGCAGAGCAGCGGTGCATGTTAACTGGTGCATCCCTGGGGATGTGCTAGTTAATATAAATCTGCCCCTTTACATTTAATTATGTGCAGGGGACACAGAGTCGGTGAGGTTTATCCAAGGTTAAGAAGAGATGAGTCCTGTTCAGTGAAAAATTGGAGATAGGCTTCACCTCCTCTGCTCCTCAGCATCGTTGGACATGGTTAAATAATAGCTGCAAAATGTTACTCTTGTTAAACAATTTTACTATTATAATCTCTGAGATTTGTCTCTTACTGTGCAACATCTCATTGTTGTTATCTTTCTTTAAAGATAAAGACAACATCAACATGAGCGACAATCAGCAATCAGTTGATTTCGACCTCATCATTGAACTCGTAATTGAAACATCAGTGGATGTTGATCCCTTGGATGATTTCAATCCTGAGGATGAAGAAGAACGTGATGAGGATGCAGATTTGTCAGAATTGTATGACATAGGATGGGAAGCTGACTTGCTTGAGCCTATGGAACTATAAACATTTATTTTATAAATTTATAATAAATAAAAAGTAAATATGTAAACCGTTTAATTTAAAAATAAAGACACCTTCAAAAACAGGTTATGTGTAGTGTCTTCAATAAAATATTAAAATATGGTCATAAAATTAGATCAGATTCATATATAAAACAGGACAAGTAAAATGAATATAAATTCCATTTCTTTTCTGCTATTTCTGTATTCTAAATTTGCCATGTACAAAAAATTCTTCTATGTAAAAATGTTAAGTAGTGTGTTAAGTTTTTGATGACTGTTATTAATTTACTGTTGGGTAATAGTGGTTAATAACATTTTTTATTCTATTTTACTGCAGATTATTTCAAGATTTTAGGATGCCAAGCAAAGAAAGAGTGAGAAAGGCTGCAAAACGTCAAAGACAGCAGGTGAATGAAAAAAAGCAGCAGTCCTCTAACAAAAAGATTTGTCAAGTCACCAAGAAAGCACCGGGTAAGAGTACAAAAACATTCATAAGAAATATATCTAGTAAAAAAAATATTACTACAGAAAATGTTTCAGTCCAGAAAAGGAGAAGCAATTCAAACGGTAAGGAAAGGCCAATGAGAAATGTTACTGCTAGAGTAAGAGATAACTCTATGCATGAAAGTAGAAGGAAACAACAGTTTAGGGACATTCGTAAACGAATGTTCCGCAACAGGATAATTGGCAATTTGTTAAAAAATATTAAGAAAGGTCAACAGAAAGTGGTTTTTTATAAGAGAAAAAAAATAGTTGAGAAAGTTATTGATCAGGCATTTGAAATTAAACGTAAGTTATTTATTTTGACAATCAATAGAATTAGGAAGCTAAACAAGGCAATTTATGATTTCAAAAGAAATAGTAGATGGAAGAGAATAGTTAATCGTAGTAATTTTTGTGAAGTTTTTTCTGGAGAATGGATACATAGTTCAAGCTCTGAGGCATTTTTTAATGAGGAGAGTTATTTCCAGGATAATGATTTGGTGCATGCAGTTGACACCAGTGGTCGAGGTTATGAAGTGAAAGATGGTTGTCCAGTTGAAAAAGAAAAACTTGTGACAACAGAGATAGAAGAGGTGTTAGGTAATGAGGTTTTAGGGAGACGTCCTAAGGGTCCTGTGTACACCTGGAAGTGTAGTAGTATTTGCAGTGTACGACAGGATTCCATCAATTTGCTTTGTGATTTTATACGGTCATTTAATAAGAAAAGTTTGAAGCAGAAAATGAAGTTGTTGCAAGAATTAGATCCTTGCAGAGTGAGAGAAGTGATAGGTTTGCATGGTCATTCACTGGCTTGTCTTTCCAGGAGAGTATGCCAGAGTGTTTTTCATCATTTCAGGATGCTAGCAGTGCATCATAATAAAGTGAGGAAATTAGTTAGAATGTTGTATTATGCTAAGAGTCCAGCAATTATGCTTAAACAATTATGCGCTGCTCTTTTGCATGGTTCTGAAATAGATGTGAAGAATATATGTGAAGAAATTGAGTTTTGTTACTTTGGAAGTAAAGAGGAGAATGTTGAAATTGACCAAGAAGAAGAGAGTAATGTGGAAGATAGTGTACAGGTTTCCAGTACAGATAATTTCCAGAGGGAAATTGCGACGTTTGAGGTGAAATCAAGTGAGAGGCCAAATTTCACTTGTGTGTGTTGTCGACGCACTTATTATAAGAATCAGACTAAGTTAGTGGATTTATATGCAAAAAGTGAAAGGGAAAATAATAGTGAATGGAAGGATTTTACAACATACTTGATGGTAGATTTGGGATTGGATCAACGTGTGTGTACTTATTGTTGTAACAAATTAAATCAAAACCAGATGCCTGCTAGAGCAGTTCATAATAATCTGGAATTGGTTGAGATTCCTTCTGAATTGAAGGATTTAAATACTTATGAATCTATTTTGATTCAAAGTATACATCCCTTTCAGGCTATTGTAAGAATGGAGCCAAAGACAGGGAAATTGCCTCCATCAGATTTACAGAGAGGATTAAAGGGAAGAGTTGTTTATTTGCCTCTAGATTTGAAGAAAAACATTAACACAATTGGAGTAGAAAAAGTGGAAGAGGAACCTCTTGTTATCTTAGTTAATGGGGTTCCGACAAAGAATAAGAAAATATGGCAAGATTTAGTAGATGTTAGGAAAGTCAAAAGGGCAACATTGTATTTGAAAAAATATAATAAATACTATAAAAATGTATATGTTGCAGAAGAGGAAGTAAGTGAGGAAGAGGATAGCGATTTGTGTGCTGGTCAAATTGAGAAAGTAGAACCCTGTACTAGTGAAGAAATATATGAACATTATAGTGTTCGTCCTTTGCATTCCAAGGAAGTCATGGGGAATGCTATTGAGTTGTTTCAAATGAAACAAGCGAAAGGGAGTCCCATTAGTGTTTGGGAGGAAAGTTTGGAAGCTCGGTGTTTCCCACAGCTTTTTCCAACAGGTCAGGGAGGAAGATATGATGAGCGACCTCATCAAATTCCTGCTTCTGAATACCGGACTTTGCGATTGTATGCAGGAGATCCTAGGTTTCGACAATGCATTCCTTATTTGTTTCATCTCCTGTTTGAAAGCGATCTGTCTGGACTGTCATATGCAGTGAACCACATCTTGAAAAGTGGTATACACATGCAAAACATCTCGGCAAGTGACTTTATGGATAAAGTCAATGTCCAAGACAGTATTTTGGATTCTCACCTGATTAATCTCATGGCGTGTCAGCGTGGTACTAATGAGTACTGGTACCGTCGTCATGGTGATTTAAAATGTATGCTGAGGAACTTAGGAACTCCCACATGGTTCCTCACTTTGAGCTGTGCTGAGTATGGCTGGGAAGACTTACTTGAATTTCTACGAGAGGCAAATGCTAACGTAGAAAACATCGAATTCAAGACACCCGGAGAACTGTGCTCTTTGGATCCAGTCAATGTATGTAGGTACTTCAATCATAGATTTGAAGGTATGATGTCTTTCATCATGAATAAGAAGAATCCACCTCTTGGAGAGGTGTTGGATTTCTTCTGGAGGAAGGAGTACCAAGCAAGAGGTGCTCCTCATATACATATGTTGCTGTGGATCAAGGATGCACCTAAATTTGGAACGGATGCCGAAGACTCAGTGATGAGTTTCATAGAACAGTATTCTACGTGTGCTGTTCCAAACGCAAAGGAGAAAAAAAGCCTAAGAGAAAAAGTTCTACGTTTCCAAAGCCATCGATGTGGAAAGTACTGTCGTCGTAAATTCCGGAACAAAGACAAGTTCTACACCAAATGTCGTTTCGGCTTTCCACGACCGGTGATTTCTAAAGGAAGAGTGAACTGTTTGATGTCTTCGCTGCGACATAATGTGATGAAGAAATCACCTAAAAACACATACAATTTGAAGAGGAACGAAGAGTCTAAGTACATCAACGACTACAACCCGGTGATTTTGTCCATGTGGAATGCTAACATGGATATACAGTTTGTGGCTGATAACTGTATGGCTGTGGCTCGGTATGTGACATCTTACATCACCAAAAAAGAGAAGACAGAATTGAAGGATATGTGGGAGGACATTTCCCATGAAAAGAGCCTCAGCAAGAAGTTGTACAGTTTCAGTCTGAAGATGTTGTCGCATCGAGAAATCGGAGCTTACGAATGTTCTGACCGGTTGTCTTCAGCAAGTCTCTATGCCAAGTCCAGGAGTATCGTTTGGGCGAGTGTTGGTCTTGCTGCAACGCGTAATCGAGTTCTGAAACCTGTGCGGGAAATTGAGTATTTGGTGGAAAAGGAGCCAAACAGTACCGACATTTTGAAGAGCAACATGTTGGATACATATTATCCAAATCGAAGCAGTCACCTCGAGAATGTTTGTCTGTATGAGGTTCTGCAAAATTACATATTCAAGAGGAACATCAAAGAAGATACTGAGAAAGGAGTGTATGCTGTAATAGGAAGTGAGGGATGTCTGGTCAAGCAAAGAAAATGCCACTTGATAAACCATCGAAAATTGAGTGGCGAATCTCCTGAAAAAAAGGAGTTTTTCTATTTAGCACTTTTGCAACTTTTTAAGCCTTGGCGTGCAGAAGAGGAACTGCTTGGACATTTCCTTTGTTATGAAGACTCATTCAATGCTGCCAAGGAGACCATAGAATGTCCTGCTTTTCCCAAATATGTAGAAATGTTGAATGTGGAAATTGAGCAGGAAGCAACGATTGCAGCCGAGATTGCCAGAGACAGTTCTCAGGACAGTCAGAGTTCTGCTTCATTGAGTCAGGATCCACTAGGAGGACCTCTTATCGAAAATGAAGCTGCCACTGCTATGAATGAAGTGGAAAGAGCCATGGCACATGCTCAGGAGGATGCGGTTAACTTAGAAGAGTTGGAAAGACAACTCAATGTTGAGCAGAGGAAAATATATGACGAGATTACCATGCAAATTGATCATGGATTAAGTCATGACAAGAAAGAGTGCTCATGTACGTCGTTGAAGCCTGTCCGACTGTACGTGAGTGGAGAAGCGGGAACTGGAAAAAGTTTCCTTATTAAAGCAATTTCATGTTATTTGCAGGAAAGGACAGAGTCATCGCTGTCTTGTGTTGTCACCGCTCCAACTGGACTGGCAGCACATAACATTAAAGGGATTACTTTACATCATTTACTGATGCTGCCAGTGGAGCATGACAACAAATTAGAATATCACAAGCTATCTGGAGATGCTTGTTTTGAAGTTTCAAGAGTCTTGAGGAAAATGAAACTTCTTATCATTGACGAAGTAAGCATGGTTTCCAATGTCATGCTTGCCTTTGTGCATTTGAGAATGCAAGAAGTTCTCAAAACAGAGTATGATGTGTTATTTGGTGGCAAACACATCATTGTTTTCGGAGATCTTCTGCAGCTGACACCAGTGAAAGGGCAACCTGTGTTCAAAATGCTCACGCATGAAGATACCAGGAAGTGCTTAGGGAGCATTGGCAACGTCAATATATGGTTAAACTTCAATTATGCTGAACTGCATGAAAATATGCGTCAGGCAAAGGATGAAGTTTACAAGACTATTCTACAAGATGTTAGAATTGGAAAAGTGACCGAGCATGGGAAAGAAGCTTTACATGCACGATTACTGACAAATTTATATCAAGACGAAGATGTTGTGCCTGAGAATATTTTTCAGAAAGTTACTGAGAAAAAATCTGGAATATGTTTGATGCCAACTCTTGCAGAATGTGCCAAATTCAATAACAAAATGTTGCATTTAGAAAAGCAAGAGATTGTGAAACTGGAAGCTATTGACAGAGTAGAGCATATGGGATCAACAATTATTTTGTCTGAGAATCTGAAAACAAAATTGGATTCATTAGAGAAGAGTATATCTAAAACTGCGGGTTTTGAAAAGACTCTGAATGTGTGCTTGAACTGCCGTATAATTTTAAGAAGGAATTTACATGTTGAAAGAGGTCTGGTAAATGGATCAATGGGTAATGTTGTTGATTTTGTGAAATACAGAAATAGAGATGGAATTGAATTTTTTAAAATTAAATTTGATGGCATTGAGGAAGTACAGCTAATTGGTCGTTGTTCTGCTAGATTTTTGCTTGTAAAAGACTTATATGTTCGTCGTAAGCAGTTTCCTGTTTGCTTGGCATATGCGGTGACAATCCATAAATCGCAAGGTTTAAGTGTAGACTGTGCATTGGTAAATATTGGCAGTTCTGTGTTCAAGGAGGGTATGGCATATGTGGCATTGTCACGAGTTAGAACTTTATCGGGATTGTACTTGATTGAGTGTGATGTCACAAACATTTGTGCGGATCTAGATTGTGTTAAGGAATACAATAGGTTAAGAAGAGAGTATGCGCCACATTTGCCTCAGTATCCTTTGTTTGAGAAACGTGTGGTAGGCCGGAAACGAAGAAATGTGACCAATACTGGGGAGGTTGTAGCAAAAAGACGAAAAGTTGATGAACCTGAAATTATAAGCAGAAACAAAAAGGATTCTGTTGAAGATGTTGTTGGTTTTCAATTTGAAAACAGTTCTGGTGTCAACTGCTATGCTAATGTAGTGGTTAATGTTTTGTTTTCTCTAGAAAATGTAAAAGAAGAGATTGTGGTCAATTCTGATCAAAGATTTTGCAGTTTGTTAAATTCTGTGTTAGAGAAATGTAGCACTGATAGAACAAACATAGAAAGTGTGTCTGAAATTCGAAATCTGTTAGACAGATGTTCAGGCCAAACACAATTCTCTCAAAATAGTCAGCAAGATTGTCAGGAGTTTTTAATGTATATGCTTGATGTATTGCATGATGAAGGTGTAGATGTAGATCACCTGTTTGGGCTTTCTTATCAATGGCAGCATGACTGCGAGAACTGTAGGGTATCAAGTACTACTAGTGTAGACTCAGAAAGATTTATATATTTAACTTTGCCAGACAGTAAATCAGTGTCTTTTAATAAGCTAGTAAAAGCAGCTGATCACAACATGGAGTGTAGCCAATGTAAATCGGAAATGATGTCCACATTATTTATACGAACATATGGCCAGTATGTCATTTTAATGTTCCAACGATGTAGGCCAGATGGAACAAAATTGACAACTTTAATTAAAAATTTTGTGGCTTCACAGTTGTCAATATCAGGAAGGACTTTTGTAACTGTAGCAATTATATATCATGATGGTCCTTCAATAACATCAGGACATTATACAGCTTATTTAAAGTGTAGAAATGGCTGGTCATTCTGCAATGATACTGTTTTAATTTTCACAAAAAAATTGCCGTATGACCTTAAAAACTCTTACCTGATGTTTTTAAAACCAAAATTTTAGGGAAAGAATCTCGGGATGTGCTCTGAGGAATTTCAAGAAGTTCTAATGGCTCCTACACGATTTGGCCTTGAGGATAAGTGTAGTATAGAGACATAACTTCTTATCATAACACTGGACGTCATGGAGAAATACGTGCACTTTGAATGAGTTCAGAAAAACTGTTTCTTTTTATAAGCTAATTGAAGCAGCCAATCAAAACATGGAGTAGAGGGAATGTAAGTCTGCAATGCTGTCTACTGTTTTACATTGCTTTGTGATTAAAAGTGATGTAGAGAATTAAATAATTGTACTAGTCATAAAGGTAGTGTAAGTCTGCTTCATAGTAAGCAGTATCAGTGTGATAGGAAATGTAGAACATGATTGAGCAAGAAGGGGAAGATATTACTAGTCCAGGATTGTGAAAATGATCTTCAACATTTTAATTGTGAAAGTTGCGGAAATACAACATGACGGGATTGGTTTAAAAGAATTCTAAGAGTTATAAATGGCTCAGACACGATTTGGCCTTGTGGCAACGTGTGGTAGAGAGCGAGAAGTCATTTATTGTATGTAACATGTTTTTGAAAACGATGGAGGTTTTCTTTCAGAAAGTGGCGGGTTGAAAGTAATAACAGCACAAGAGAGTGTAAGCTGTTCATAGGACATCCTTGGCCGTCATGGAAAGTAAGTTAACTTTAAGGAGTTCTGAATTCTGATTCGTTATGTTGTATGGGTTTTTTAAACACAATCATTTTGATTGTGTTTTTTTTTCCCCGCTGTTATATGATGAATACCTTCAAGTCACTGTTTTAGTGAAATTTGATACATTCTGAGAACAGCAAAAATAAACCATTTAACATGTATAATTAATTCTGTTCTGTTTGCATTTATGATGTACATGTAGAACTGTGTAGGAGGCATGGAGAAGGTGAGGCTTCTGTAAGTGTCAAAGTTGTTGCATACAGTGCTTATATTGTACGTAGTCTTTTATATTTCATTACTTTCACTGTTTCTGACTGATCTAAAAAAAATTTTTTTAAAAAGAACAGTAAGTATAAGGGAAGGAAACAGACAGTTATGTTAAAAGAAACACAGCTATAGGGAATAAACTAGGGATACTGTTACCCGCAATCCTCTGCTGATGATGTCATTGAGCATGTCATGAATGATGTAATATGTGACATCATCAGCAGTGGATTACGGGTAATAGTATCTCTAGTTTACTCCCCTATAGCTGTCTTTCTTTTAACATAACTGTCTGTTTCCTTCCCTTATACTTACTGTTCTTTTTAAAAAAAAATATTTTTGGGTTCGCTTCCGGTTCGCGTACCGGGGAGCGAACTGGGAAGCGAACTAAGAGAAATAGAGGTTGGCACAGTTCCAAATATTGTACCAATTTTTTAATAACGGGGAGGTAGTTCTGAAAAGAACTTTTTTTTTATTGTTTTTGTTGTTTTATATTTTTTTTATTTTTTTTCTGAACATTTTTTTACTTTTTTTGAATTTTTCTGAACAGTTTTATATATTTTTTGTTTTTTTTTCGGAGGGGGCAACGAAAACGATTCATTGTAAAGGGCTCAACAGGAGCAACAAAACAAAAAAGAATTTATTATTTGGGGCGTTTCGTACAAACTTGCATATGATAGTCAATAGCTCTGTTGATCAGAGTGATGCTTCTTTCTCCGTAGCAAATGAATCCACTGCAATGTACGCAGACTTGTTTTACTTCACGAAATCTTGTTTGTATATTTGGCACCATCTCCCTGCCCTCTGGTCCAGTTACTTCCGGTACAACAGATCTTCCGGCCATAATAGGGAGATTATCTAGGTCGTTACGAAACTGTGCAGCACTGTAGTTGTTAGGATGCCACCTAGTCATATGGCGATGCATTGTGTAGTTTCCGAAACTGTATTTTTTGTCGGTCCCTCTGGACAGTCTATCTTGACATATAAGGCAAGTTACGTATCTTGCATTTACTTTTTTCTGACCTTTGGGAATTTTAAAAAATTGCCAAATGAAGTTTTCTTTCCGGTGAGACGTCCTGGGCTCCTTAGGCAAAAAGTGCCTCTCTTCGTGCTCGTCGTCCTGTTCCTCTTCTTCCTCTTCTTGCTGAATTATAACTTGAGCAGGTGGTCCACTCTTCCTTGGATGTGGTGGAGGTGGTGGGGAAGCACCAGCTGAAGCTACTAAAGAAGCCATTGCTCACTGGTAACAAAGGGTCTTTCTCTCACAATGATGTAAGTCAGAGTGAGGAAAGAAGGAGGGATTTTCATCATTTGGGAAAAACAATAGTTCTCAACCAATGAAAAGAGTTCATTTTATATTATATGACCTAGTCTTACATCATTAGGAAACCAAAAGTGAAATGAACCAATGAAAAGTGTTATTACCAAGTCACATGACCTGCTGTGTTTACGTTACGCGCTTTGCAGGGCCTCCCGGTTTGCTTCCAGAAGCCTGTGCTTTGCGACTCGGTAAGCGTACCAGTTCGCTAACGTAGCACGTCATATGACGTATCACGCGACAACGCGAAACGTCATGCGGACGGGAGGCGTGATGATGTTGTTTTCTAACGCGGCAGTTGCGGTAAAGAAACGTTTACCGGCTCGCGGTCTATTTCGCGGCATCAAGGTCAGCTAACGGGAAGCTTCCCGATTCGCGAAGCGGGAACGAAGAAAAAAAAATATTTTAAAAAAAAGTTATTAATAAACATATAAAATATATTTTTGGATTTAAAGAAGAATACATTTTACAGCTACAGATATTATCTGTTAAAAAACCAATGAAATTCACTGAAAAAACCATAGGTTATAGACCATATATAGTTAGGAATTAGCATTTACAAAACCTTGAAAATTCACTGAAAAAACCATAGGTTATAGACCATATATAGTTAGGAATTAGCATTTACAAAACCTTGAAAATTCACTGAAAAAACCATAGGTTATAGACCATATATAGTTAGGAATTAGCATTTAAAAAACCTTATTTTACTCACACAAAACCATTGAAATTCCATATATAGTTAGTTGCACTAACTATATATCGCGCACCCGCAATCCACTGCTGATCATGTCACATATTACATCATTCATGACATGGTCAGTGACATCACTGAAGACATCACTGATGACATCTCAAATGACATCACTGATGACATCACTGATGACAACATCCAGTGACTGTATGTTTCTGTAAAGTTAAAATATGTCTTACATATTGAAGAATGAGTGGATGTATAAGTGTCTGGATGAAGGATTTAGTAGGTGCGTGACTGACTGTTTGAGTGAGTGATTAAATGTGTCTCACTGAATGCATGGGTTAGTGACTAAACTGTCTTAATTTGTGCATCATTATGTCTGTTGTGATGTAAACTGCTGCATGTGTTGATCATTAGCTATACGAGAGGCTATATGTGTTATTAATTGGTTGCCCAAGTATTTCTATGGGAGATTGAGTTTGTGTGGGGGTGGCTGGAAGGTGTGTGACTCTGTGCATAGATGTGTGAGCAGTTTATTCACTAGGTGTATGAGTTCAAGAGTGCATGTGGAAACAGCTACATGGGCAGTTGACTGTGTGCATGAGTGTATTGATGAGTGAATGGATATCTCAATTCTACATGTCATAGTAAGTACATATGTAAAACACAGTACATGTGAGAGTTGGCATATATAAATAACTGTGCATGAGAGCCACTGAATGAGTGAGTGGTTGTATCGATCATTGTGAACTTGTATCAGGGATTGTATAAGAGAGTAAATATGTGTTAGTATATGTTTCAATAAGTAAGGTGTGTATAACTGTATAGTTGAGGAAATGGAGGTGAGATTGTTTCTTTGCATGACTGACTGGGTGTGTGAGTAACTCCATGGATGAGTGGCAGTGTGTGAGTGTCTGTATACACTGAGTGTATCTAAGGTTATATTAGAGTCTGAAGAGGTTTATTGTATTAGCACAAGAATGATGTCAAATGAGACATCATCAGTGATGTCATCAGTGATGTCATTTGAGATGTCATCAGTGATGTCATCAGTGATGTCACTGACCATGTCATGAATGATGTAATATGTGACATGATCAGCAGTGGATTGCGGGTGCGCGATATATAGTTAGTGCAACTAACTATATATGGAATTTCAATGGTTTTTTGTGAGTAAAATAAGGTTTTTTAAATGCTAATTCCTAACTATATATGGTCTATAACCTATGGTTTTTTCAGTGAATATATATATATATAAAAAATTTCTATGGCAAAATGAAATCGCTCATTTTGTTCCGTTTCAAATTAAATGTATTAAGTGTTACCACTTTATTCCAATCAAGATGACTTCAGGTGTGCCATACTTTTGTCATAAGTAAGACTGTTAGCGTTCTAGTTGTTCTTTAGAACACTCTGGGACATTCTGTCATTGGGCTATAGTTGGGCTACATCTGGCTGATATTTGGGCTACATTTGGGCTCTTTTGTCTCTGGTGGCCATCTTGGGAGACTGCATATCAGAATTTTTTTTATGAAATATAAGAGGATTTGAGAAGTCACTCAAAATGTGCCCTAATTTTTCTTTCTTCAGCACTAATCATAATTTATATGGCAAAATGAACCCCCTCATTTTGTTCCTTTGCAAATTAAATGTATTAAGTGTTACCACTTTATTCCAATCAAGATGACTTCAGGTGTGCCATACTTTTGTCATAAGTAAGACTGTTAGCGTTCTAGTTGTTCTTTAGAACACTCTGGGACATTCTGTCATTGGGCTATAGTTGGGCTACATCTGGCTGATATTTGGGCTACATTTTTTTTTTGTCTCTGGTGGCCATCTTTGGGCTACATTGGGCTACATTGGGCTACATTTGGGCTCTAACATATATATAGCCCAATGTAGCCCAATATATATTTTTTCAAAGTTAATTTTCTCAGCAACTACTAAACAGATTTACACCATTCAAAGAAAAGCGTAATCTGTGAGCCGGACTCTACCTTTCTACCAAATTTCTTATAAATCCATTCAGCCGTTCGAGCTGTAGCCGTGTCTAAACGTCCTATGGAAAATAACATGGGGAAAACACGTTTTGGGACCCCCCTTTTATCTCAGCCCCCACTTGACGAATCCCCCCCAAACTTTCAGGGAAGGAGCGGAGCGGAGCAGGCCATCTTCTTTGAGAAATTCGCAAAGATTCGTCCACCGGCGCCAAAGTTATTCTCAATAGAATGTTGCGGATTTCCTATGGAAACTAGGTCCTAACTACTGTCATTGGGCTATAGTTGGGCTACATCTGGCTGATATTTGGGCTACATTTGGGCTCTTTTGTCTCTGGTGGCCATCTTGGAAGACTGCATATCAGAATTTTTTTAATGAAATATAAGAGGATTTGAGAAGTCACTCAAAATGTGCCCTAATTTTTCTTTCTTCAGCACTAATCATAATTTCTTTGGCAAAATGAACCCCCTCATTTTGTTCCTTTGCAAATTAAATGTTTTAAGTGTTAAAACTTTATTCCAATCAAGATGACTTCAGGTGTGCCATACTTTTGTCATAAGTAAGACTGTTAGCGCTCTAGTTGTTCTTTAGAACACTCTGAGACATTCTGTCATTGGGCTATAGTTGGGCTACATCTGGCTGATATTTGGGCTACATTTGTTTTTTTTGTCTCTGGTGGCCATCTTTGGGCTACATTGGCTACATTTGGGCTCTAACATATATATAGCCCAATGTAGCCCAATATATATTTTTTCAAAGTTAATTTTCTCAACAACTACTGAACAGATGTACACCATTCAAAGAAAAGCGTAATCTGCGAGCCGGACTCTACCTTTCTACCAAATTTCTTATAAATCCATTCAGCCGTTCGAGCTGTAGCCGTGTCTAAACGTCCTATGGAAAATAACATGGGGAAAACACGTTTTGGGACCCCCTTTTATCTCAGCCCCCACTTGACGAATCCCCCCAAACTTTCAGGGAAGGAGCGGAGCAGGCCATCTTCTTTGAGAAATTCGCAAAGATTCGTCCACTGGCGCCAAAGTTATTCTCAATAGAATGTTGCGGATTTCCTATGGAAACTAGGTCCTAACTACTGTCATTGGGCTATAGTTGGGCTACATCTGGCTGATATTTGAGCTACATTTGGGCTCTTTTGTCTCTGGTGGCCATCTTGGGAGACTGCATATCAGAATTTTTGTAATGAAATATAAGAGGATTTGAGAAGTCACTCAAAATGTGCCCTAATTTTTCTTTCTTCAGCACTAATCATAATTTCTATGGCAAAATGAACCCCCTCATTTTGTTCCTTTGAAAATTAAATGTTTTAAGTGTTAACACTTTATTCCAATCAAGATGACTTCAGGTGTGCCATACTTTTGTCATAAGTAAGACTGTTAGCGTTCTAGTTGTTCTTTAGAACACTCTGGGACATTCTGTCATTGGGCTATAGTTGGGCTACATCTGGCTGATATTTGGGCTACATTTGGGCTCTTTTGTCTCTGGTGGCCATCTTGGGAGACTGCATATCAGAATTTTTTTAATGAAATATAAGAGGATTTGAGAAGTCACTCAAAATGTGCCCTAATTTTTCTTTCTTCAGCACTAATCATAATTTCTATGGCAAAATGAACCCCCTCATTTTGTTCCTTTGCAAATTAAATGTTTTAAGTGTTAACACTTTAATCCAATCAAGATGACTTCAGGTGTGCCATACTTTTGTCATAAGTAAGACTGTTAGCGCTCTAGTTGCTCTTTAGAACACTCTGGGACATTCTGTCATTGGGCTATAGTTGGGCTACATCTGGCTGATATTTGGGCTACATTTGTTTTTTTTGTCTCTGGTGGCCATCTTTGGGCTACATTGGGCTACATTGGGCTACATTTGGGCTCTAACATATATATAGCCCAATATATATTTTTTCAAAGTTAATTTTCTCAGCAACTACTGAACAGATATACACCATTCAAAGAAAAGCGTAATCTGCGAGCCTGACTCTACCTTTCTACCAAATTTCTTATAAATCCATTCAGCCGTTCGAGCTGTAGCCGTGTCTAAACGTCCTATGGAAAATAACATGGGGAAAACATGTTTTGGGACTCCCTTTAATCTCAGCCCCCACTTGACGAATCCCCCCCCAACTTTGAGGGAAGGAGCGGATTGGAGCAGGCCATCTTCTTTGAGAAATTCGCAAAGATTCGTCCACCGGCGCCAAAGTTATTCTCAATAGAATGTTGCGGATATCCTATGGAAACTAGGTCCTAACTACTGTCATTGGGCTATAGTTGGGCTACATCTGGCTGATATTTGGGCTACATTTGGGCTCTTTTGTCTCTGGTGGCCATCTTGGGAGACTGCATATCAGAATTTTTTTAATGAAATA
Organism: Lissotriton helveticus; assembly: GCF_964261635.1. Classification (NCBI taxonomy): domain Eukaryota; kingdom Metazoa; phylum Chordata; class Amphibia; order Caudata; family Salamandridae; genus Lissotriton; species Lissotriton helveticus. Next base: position 1,942,125,094 of record NC_136063.1, on the reverse strand, counting down.
TAAGAGAATTTGAGAAGTCACTCAAAATGTGCCCTAATTTTTCTTTCTTCAGCACTAATCATAATTTCTATGGCAAAATGAACCCCCTCATTTTGTTCCTTTGCAAATTAAATGTTTTAAGTGTTAACACTTTATTCCAATCAAGATGACTTCAGGTGTGCCATACTTTTGTCATAAGTAAGACTGTTAGCGCTCTAGTTGTTCTTTAGAACACTCTGGGACATTCTGTCATTGGGCTATAGTTGGGCTACATCTGGCTGATATTTGGGCTACATTTGTTTTTTTGTCTCTGGTGGCCATCTTCGGGCTACATTGGCTACATTTGGGCTCTAACATATATATAGCCCAATGTAGCCCAATATATATTTTTTCAAAGTTAATTTTCTCAACAACTACTGAACAGATGTACACCATTCAAAGAAAAGCGTAATCTGCGAGCCTGACTCTACCTTTCTACCAAATTTCTTATAAATCCATTCAGCCGTTCGAGCTGTAGCCGTGTCTAAACGTCCTATGGAAAATAACATGGGGAAAACATGTTTTGGGACCCCCCTTTTATCTCAGCCCCCACTTGACGAATCCCCCCCCAACTTTGAGGGAAGGAGCGGATTGGAGCAGGCCATCTTCTTTGAGAAATTCGCAAAGATTCGTCCACCGGCGCCAAAGTTATTCTCAATAGAATGTTGCGGATTTCCTATGGAAACTAGGTCCTAACTACTGTCATTGGGCTATAGTTGGGCTACATCTGGCTGATATTTGGGCTACATTTGGGCTCTTTTGTCTCTGGTGGCCATCTTGGGAGACTGCATATCAGAATTTTTTTAATGAAATATAAGAGAATTTGAGAAGTCACTCAAAATGTGCCCTAATTTTTCTTTCTTCAGCACTAATCATAATTTCTATGGCAAAATGAACCCCCTCATTTTGTTCCTTTGCAAATTAAATGTTTTAAGTGTTAACACTTTATTCCAATCAAGATGACTTCAGGTGTGCCATACTTTTGTCATAAGTAAGACTGTTAGCGCTCTAGTTGTTCTTTAGAACACTCTGGGACATTCTGTCATTGGGCTATAGTTGGGCTACATCTGGCTGATATTTGGGCTACATTTGTTTTTTTGTCTCTGGTGGCCATCTTCGGGCTACATTGGCTACATTTGGGCTCTAACATATATATAGCCCAATGTAGCCCAATATATATTTTTTCAAAGTTAATTTTCTCAACAACTACTGAACAGATGTACACCATTCAAAGAAAAGCGTAATCTGCGAGCCTGACTCTACCTTTCTACCAAATTTCTTATAAATCCATTCAGCCGTTCGAGCTGTAGCCGTGTCTAAACGTCCTATGGAAAATAACATGGGGAAAACATGTTTTGGGACCCCCTTTTATCTCAGCCCCCACTTGACGAATCCCCCCCCAACTTTGAGGGAAGGAGCGGATTGGAGCAGGCCATCTTCTTTGAGAAATTCGCAAAGATTCGTCCACCGGCGCCAAAGTTATTCTCAATAGAATGTTGCGGATTTCCTATGGAAACTAGGTCCTAACTACTGTCATTGGGCTATAGTTGGGCTACATCTGGCTGATATTTGGGCTACATTTGGGCTCTTTTGTCTCTGGTGGCCATCTTGGGAGACTGCATATCAGAATTTTTTTAATGAAATATAAGAGAATTTGAGAAGTCACTCAAAATGTGCCCTAATTTTTCTTTCTTCAGCACTAATCATAATTTCTATGGCAAAATGAACCCCCTCATTTTGTTCCTTTGCAAATTAAATGTTTTAAGTGTTAACACTTTATTCCAATCAAGATGACTTCAGGTGTGCCATACTTTTGTCATAAGTAAGACTGTTAGCGCTCTAGTTGTTCTTTAGAATACTCTGGGACATTCTGTTATTGGGCTATAGTTGGGCTACATCTGGCTGATATTTGGGCTACATTTGTTTTTTTGTCTCTGGTGGCCATCTTCGGGCTACATTGGCTACATTTGGGCTCTAACATATATATAGCCCAATGTAGCCCAATATATATTTTTTCAAAGTTAATTTTCTCAGCAACTACTAAACAGATTTACACCATTCAAAGAAAAGCGTAATCTGCGAGCCGGACTCTACCTTTCTACCAAATTTCTTATAAATCCATTCAGCCGTTCGAGCTGTAGCCGTGTCTAAACGTCCTATGGAAAATAACATGGGGAAAACACGCTTTGGGACCCCCCTTTTATCTCAGCCCCCACTTGACGAATCCCCCCCCAACTTTGAGGGAAGGAGCGGATTGGAGCAGGCCATCTTCTTTGAGAAATTCGCAAAGATTCGTCCACCGGCGCCAAAGTTATTCTCAATAGAATGTTGCGGATTTCCTATGGAAACTAGGTCCTAACTACTGTCATTGGGCTATAGTTGGGCTACATCTGGCTGATATTTGGGCTACATTTGGGCTCTTTTGTCTCTGGTGGCCATCTTGGGAGACTGCATATCAGAATTTTTTTAATGAAATATAAGAGAATTTGAGAAGTCACTCAAAATGTGCCCTAATTTTTCTTTCTTCAGCACTAATCATAATTTCTATGGCAAAATGAACCCCCTCATTTTGTTCCTTTGCAAATTAAATGTTTTAAGTGTTAACACTTTATTCCAATCAAGATGACTTCAGGTGTGCCATACTTTTGTCATAAGTAAGACTGTTAGCGCTCTAGTTGTTCTTTAGAACACTCTGGGACATTCTGTCATTGGGCTATAGTTGGGCTACATCTGGCTGATATTTGGGCTACATTTGTTTTTTTGTCTCTGGTGGCCATCTTCGGGCTACATTGGCTACATTTGGGCTCTAACATATATATAGCCCAATGTAGCCCAATATATATTTTTTCAAAGTTAATTTTCTCAACAACTACTGAACAGATGTACACCATTCAAAGAAAAGCGTAATCTGCGAGCCTGACTCTACCTTTCTACCAAATTTCTTATAAATCCATTCAGCCGTTCGAGCTGTAGCCGTGTCTAAACGTCCTATGGAAAATAACATGGGGAAAACATGTTTTGGGACCCCCCTTTTATCTCAGCCCCCACTTGACGAATCCCCCCCCAACTTTGAGGGAAGGAGCGGATTGGAGCAGGCCATCTTCTTTGAGAAATTCGCAAAGATTCGTCCACCGGCGCCAAAGTTATTCTCAATAGAATGTTGCGGATTTCCTATGGAAACTCGGTCCTAACTACTGTCATTGGGCTATAGTTGGGCTACATCTGGCTGATATTTGGGCTACATTTGGGCTCTTTTGTCTCTGGTGGCCATCTTGGGAGACTGCATATCAGAATTTTTTTAATGAAATATAAGAGAATTTGAGAAGTCACTCAAAATGTGCCCTAATTTTTCTTTCTTCAGCACTAATCATAATTTCTATGGCAAAATGAACCCCCTCATTTTGTTCCTTTGCAAATTAAATGTTTTAAGTGTTAACACTTTATTCCAATCAAGATGACTTCAGGTGTGCCATACTTTTGTCATAAGTAAGACTGTTAGCGCTCTAGTTGTTCTTTAGAACACTCTGGGACATTCTGTCATTGGGCTATAGTTGGGCTACATCTGGCTGATATTTGGGCTACATTTGTTTTTTTGTCTCTGGTGGCCATCTTCGGGCTACATTGGCTACATTTGGGCTCTAACATATATATAGCCCAATGTAGCCCAATATATATTTTTTCAAAGTTAATTTTCTCAACAACTACTGAACAGATGTACACCATTCAAAGAAAAGCGTAATCTGCGAGCCTGACTCTACCTTTCTACCAAATTTCTTATAAATCCATTCAGCCGTTCGAGCTGTAGCCGTGTCTAAACGTCCTATGGAAAATAACATGGGGAAAACATGTTTTGGGACCCCCTTTTATCTCAGCCCCCACTTGACGAATCCCCCCCCAACTTTGAGGGAAGGAGCGGATTGGAGCAGGCCATCTTCTTTGAGAAATTCGCAAAGATTCGTCCACCGGCGCCAAAGTTATTCTCAATAGAATGTTGCGGATTTCCTATGGAAACTAGGTCCTAACTACTGTCATTGGGCTATAGTTGGGCTACATCTGGCTGATATTTGGGCTACATTTGGGCTCTTTTGTCTCTGGTGGCCATCTTGGGAGACTGCATATCAGAATTTTTTTAATGAAATATAAGAGAATTTGAGAAGTCACTCAAAATGTGCCCTAATTTTTCTTTCTTCAGCACTAATCATAATTTCTATGGCAAAATGAACCCCCTCATTTTGTTCCTTTGCAAATTAAATGTTTTAAGTGTTAACACTTTATTCCAATCAAGATGACTTCAGGTGTGCCATACTTTTGTCATAAGTAAGACTGTTAGCGCTCTAGTTGTTCTTTAGAACACTCTGGGACATTCTGTTATTGGGCTATAGTTGGGCTACATCTGGCTGATATTTGGGCTACATTTGTTTTTTTGTCTCTGGTGGCCATCTTCGGGATACATTGGCTACATTTGGGCTCTAACATATATATAGCCCAATGTAGCCCAATATATATTTTTTCAAAGTTAATTTTCTCAGCAACTACTAAACAGATTTACACCATTCAAAGAAAAGCGTAATCTGCGAGCCGGACTCTACCTTTCTACCAAATTTCTTATAAATCCATTCAGCCGTTCGAGCTGTAGCCGTGTCTAAACGTCCTATGGAAAATAACATGGGGAAAACACGCTTTGGGACCCCCCTTTTATCTCAGCCCCCACTTGACTAATCCCCCCCAAACTTTCAGGGAAGGAGCGGAGCGGAGCAGGCCATCTTCTTTGAGAAATTCGCAAAGATTCGTCCACCGGCGCCAAAGTTATTCTCAATAGAATGTTGCGGATTTCCTATGGAAACTAGGTCCTAACTACTGTCATTGGGCTATAGTTGGCTGATATTTGGGCTACATTTGGGCTCTTTTGTCTCTGGTAGCCATCTTGGAAGACTGCATATCAGAATTTTTTTAATGAAATATAAGAGGATTTGAGAAGTCACTCAAAATGTGCCCTAATTTTTCTTTCTTCAGCACTAATCATAATTTCTTTGGCAAAATGAACCCCCTCATTTTGTTCCTTTGCAAATTAAATGTTTTAAGTGTTAACACTTTATTCCAATCAAGATGACTTCAGGTGTGCCATACTTTTGTCATAAGTAAGACGGTTAGCGCTCTAGTTGTTCTTTAGAACACTCTGGACATTCTGTCATTGGGCTATAGTTGGGCTACATCTGGCTGATATTTGGGCTACATTTGTTTTTTTTGTCTCTGGTGGCCATCTTTGGGCTACATTGGCTACATTTGGGCTCTAACATATATATAGCCCAATGTAGCCCAATATATATTTTTTCAAAGTTAATTTTCTCAGCAACTACTGAACAGATTTACACCATTCAAAGAAAAACGTAATCTGCGAGCCGGACTCTACCTTTCTACCAAATTTCTAATAAATCCATTCAGCCGTTCGAGCTGTAGCCGTGTCTAAACTTCCTATGGAAAATAACATGGGGAAAACACGTTTTGGGACCCCCTTTTATCTCAGCCCCCACTTGACGAATCACCCCAAACTTTCAGGGAAGGAGCGGAGCGGAGCAGGCCATCTTCTTTGAGAAATTCGCAAAGATTCGTCCACCGGCGCCCAAGTTATTCTCAATAGAATGTTGCGGATTTCCTATGGAAACTAGGTCCTAACTACTACCATTGGGCTATAGTTGGGCTACATCTGGCTGATATTTGGGCTACATTTGGGCTCTTTTGTCTCTGGTGGCCATCTTGGGAGACTGCATATCAGAATTTCTTTAATGAAATATAAGAGGATTTGAGAAGTCACTCAAAATGTGCCCTAATTTTTCTTTCTTCAGCACTAATCATAATTTCTATGGCAAAATGAACCCCCTCATTTTGTTCCTTTGCAAATTAAATGTTTTAAGTGTTAACACTTTATTCCAATCAAGATGACTTCAGGTGTGCCATACTTTTGTCATAAGTAAGACTGTTAGCGCTCTAGTTGTTCTTTAGAACACTCTGGGACATTCTGTCATTGGGCTATAGTTGGGCTACATCTGGCTGATATTTGGGCTACATTTGTTTTTTTGTCTCTGGTGGCCATCTTCGGGCTACATTGGCTACATTTGAGCTCTAACATATATATAGCCCAATGTAGCCCAATATATATTTTTTCAAAGTTAATTTTCTCAACAACTACTGAACAGATGTACACCATTCAAAGAAAAGCGTAATCTGCGAGCCTGACTCTACCTTTCTACCAAATTTCTTATAAATCCATTCAGCCGTTTGAGCTGTAGCCGTGTCTAAACGTCCTATGGAAAATAACATGGGGAAAACATGTTTTGGGACCCCCCTTTTATCTCAGCCCCCACTTGACGAATCCCCCCCCAACTTTGAGGGAAGGAGCGGATTGGAGCAGGCCATCTTCTTTGAGAAATTCGCAAAGATTCGTCCACCGGCGCCAAAGTTATTCTCAATAGAATGTTGCGGATTTCCTATGGAAACTAGGTCCTAACTACTGTCATTGGGCTATAGTTGGGCTACATCTGGCTGATATTTGGGCTACATTTGGGCTCTTTTGTCTCTGGTGGCCATCTTGGGAGACTGCATATCAGAATTTTTTTAATGAAATATAAGAGAATTTGAGAAGTCACTCAAAATGTGCCCTAATTTTTCTTTCTTCAGCACTAATCATAATTTCTATGGCAAAATGAACCCCCTCATTTTGTTCCTTTGCAAATTAAATGTTTTAAGTGTTAACACTTTATTCCAATCAAGATGACTTCAGGTGTGCCATACTTTTGTCATAAGTAAGACTGTTAGCGCTCTAGTTGTTCTTTAGAACACTCTGGGACATTCTGTCATTGGGCTATAGTTGGGCTACATCTGGCTGATATTTGGGCTACATTTGTTTTTTTGTCTCTGGTGGCCATCTTCGGGCTACATTGGCTACATTTGGGCTCTAACATATATATAGCCCAATGTAGCCCAATATATATTTTTTCAAAGTTAATTTTCTCAACAACTACTGAACAGATGTACACCATTCAAAGAAAAGCGTAATCTGCGAGCCTGACTCTACCTTTCTACCAAATTTCTTATAAATCCATTCAGCCGTTCGAGCTGTAGCCGTGTCTAAACGTCCTATGGAAAATAACATGGGGAAAACATGTTTTGGGACCCCCCTTTTATCTCAGCCCCCACTTGACGAATCCCCCCCCAACTTTGAGGGAAGGAGCGGATTGGAGCAGGCCATCTTCTTTGAGAAATTCGCAAAGATTCGTCCACCGGCGCCAAAGTTATTCTCAATAGAATGTTGCGGATTTCCTATGGAAACTAGGTCCTAACTACTGTCATTGGGCTATAGTTGGGCTACATCTGGCTGATATTTGGGCTACATTTGGGCTCTTTTGTCTCTGGTGGCCATCTTGGGAGACTGCATATCAGAATTTTTTTAATGAAATATAAGAGAATTTGAGAAGTCACTCAAAATGTGCCCTAATTTTTCTTTCTTCAGCACTAATCATAATTTCTATGGCAAAATGAACCCCCTCATTTTGTTCCTTTGCAAATTTAATGTTTTAAGTGTTAACACTTTATTCCAATCAAGATGACTTCAGGTGTGCCATACTTTTGTCATAAGTAAGACTGTTAGCGCTCTAGTTGTTCTTTAGAACACTCTGGGACATTCTGTCATTGGGCTATAGTTGGGCTACATCTGGCTGATATTTGGGCTACATTTGTTTTTTTGTCTCTGGTGGCCATCTTCGGGCTACATTGGCTACATTTGGGCTCTAACATATATATAGCCCAATGTAGCCCAATATATATTTTTTCAAAGTTAATTTTCTCAACAACTACTGAACAGATGTACACCATTCAAAGAAAAGCGTAATCTGCGAGCCTGACTCTACCTTTCTACCAAATTTCTTATAAATCCATTCAGCCGTTCGAGCTGTAGCCGTGTCTAAACGTCCTATGGAAAATAACATGGGGAAAACATGTTTTGGGACCCCCTTTTATCTCAGCCCCCACTTGACGAATCCCCCCCCAACTTTGAGGGAAGGAGCGGATTGGAGCAGGCCATCTTCTTTGAGAAATTCGCAAAGATTCGTCCACCGGCGCCAAAGTTATTCTCAATAGAATGTTGCGGATTTCCTATGGAAACTAGGTCCTAACTACTGTCATTGGGCTATAGTTGGGCTACATCTGGCTGATATTTGGGCTACATTTGGGCTCTTTTGTCTCTGGTGGCCATCTTGGGAGACTGCATATCAGAATTTTTTTAATGAAATATAAGAGAATTTGAGAAGTCACTCAAAATGTGCCCTAATTTTTCTTTCTTCAGCACTAATCATAATTTCTATGGCAAAATGAACCCCCTCATTTTGTTCCTTTGCAAATTAAATGTTTTAAGTGTTAACACTTTATTCCAATCAAGATGACTTCAGGTGTGCCATACTTTTGTCATAAGTAAGACTGTTAGCGCTCTAGTTGTTCTTTAGAACACTCTGGGACATTCTGTCATTGGGCTATAGTTGGGCTACATCTGGCTGATATTTGGGCTACATTTGTTTTTTTGTCTCTGGTGGCCATCTTCGGGCTACATTGGCTACATTTGGGCTCTAACATATATATAGCCCAATGTAGCCCAATATATATTTTTTCAAAGTTAATTTTCTCAGCAACTACTAAACAGATTTACACCATTCAAAGAAAAGCGTAATCTGCGAGCCGGACTCTACCTTTCTACCAAATTTCTTATAAATCCATTCAGCCGTTCGAGCTGTAGCCGTGTCTAAACGTCCTATGGAAAATAACATGGGGAAAACACGCTTTGGGACCCCCCTTTTATCTCAGCCCCCACTTGACTAATCCCCCCCAAACTTTCAGGGAAGGAGCGGAGCGGAGCAGGCCATCTTCTTTGAGAAATTCGCAAAGATTGGTCCACCGGCGCCAAAGTTATTCTCAATAGAATGTTGCGGATTTCCTATGGAAACTAGGTCCTAACTACTGTCATTGGGCTATAGTTGGCTGATATTTGGGCTACATTTGGGCTCTTTTGTCTCTGGTAGCCATCTTGGAAGACTGCATATCAGAATTTTTTTAATGAAATATAAGAGGATTTGAGAAGTCACTCAAAATGTGCCCTAATTTTTCTTTCTTCAGCACTAATCATAATTTCTTTGGCAAAATGAACCCCCTCATTTTGTTCCTTTGCAAATTAAATGTTTTAAGTGTTAACACTTTATTCCAATCAAGATGACTTCAGGTGTGCCATACTTTTGTCATAAGTAAGACGGTTAGCGCTCTAGTTGTTCTTTAGAACACTCTGGACATTCTGTCATTGGGCTATAGTTGGGCTACATCTGGCTGATATTTGGGCTACATTTGTTTTTTTTGTCTCTGGTGGCCATCTTTGGGCTACATTGGCTACATTTGGGCTCTAACATATATATAGCCCAATGTAGCCCAATATATATTTTTTCAAAGTTAATTTTCTCAGCAACTACTGAACAGATTTACACCATTCAAAGAAAAGCGTAATCTGCGAGCCGGACTCTACCTTTCTACCAAATTTCTAATAAATCCATTCAGCCGTTCGAGCTGTAGCCGTGTCTAAACTTCCTATGGAAAATAACATGGGGAAAACATGTTTTGGGACCCCCTTTTATCTCAGCCCCCACTTGACGAATCACCCCAAACTTTCAGGGAAGGAGCGGAGCGGAGCAGGCCATCTTCTTTGAGAAATTCGCAAAGATTCGTCCACCGGCGCCAAAGTTATTCTCAATAGAATGTTGCGGATTTCCTATGGAAACTAGGTCCTAACTACTACCATTGGGCTATAGTTGGGCTACATCTGGCTGATATTTGGGCTACATTTGGGCTCTTTTGTCTCTGGTGGCCATCTTGGGAGACTGCATATCAGAATTTCTTTAATGAAATATAAGAGGATTTGAGAAGTCACTCAAAATGTGCCCTAATTTTTCTTTTTTCAGCACTAATCATAATTTCTATGGCAAAAAATGAACCCCCTCATTTTGTTCCTTTGAAAATTAAATGTTTTAAGTGTTAACACTTTATTCCAATCAAGATGACTTCAGGTGTGCCATACTTTTGTCATAAGTAAGACTGTTAGCACTCTAGTTGTTCTTTAGAACACTCTGGGACATTCTGTCATTGGGCCATAGTTGGGCTACATCTGGCTGATATTTGGGCTACATTTGTTTTTTTTGTCTCTGGTGGCCATCTTTGGGCTACATTGGGCTACATTTGGGCTTTAACATATATATAGCCCAATGTAGCCCAATATATGTTTTTTCAAAGTTAATTTTCTCAGCAACTACTGAACAGATTTACACCATTCAAAGAAAAGCATAATCTGCGAGCCCAACTCTACCTTTCTACCAAATTTCTTATAAATCCATTCAGCCGTTCGAGCTGTAGCCGTGTCTAAACGTCCTTATGGAAAATAACATGGGGAAAACACGTTTTGGGACCCCCTTTTATCTCAGCCCCCACTTGACGAATCCCCCCCAAACTTTCAGGGAAGGAGCGGAGCGGAGCAGGCCATCTTCTTTGAGAACTTTGCAAAGATTGGTCTACCGGCGCCAAAGTTATTCTCAATAGAATGTTGCGGATTTCCTATGGAAACTAGGTCCTAACTACTGTCATTGGGCTATAGTTGGGATACATCTGGCTGATATTTGGGCTACATTTGGGCTCTTTTGTCTCTGGTGGCCATCTTGGGAGACTGCATATCAGAATTTTTTAATGAAATATAAGAGGATTTGAGAAGTCACTCAAAATGTGCCCTAATTTTTCGTTCTTCAGCACTAATCATAATTTCTATAGCAAAATGAACCCCCTCATTTTGTTCCTTTGCAAATTAAATGTTTTAAGTGTTAACACTTTATTCCAATCAAGATGACTTCAGGTGTGCCATACTTTTGTCATAAGTAAGACTGTTAGCGCTCTAGTTGTTCTTTAGAACACTCTGGGACGTTCTGTCATTGGGCTATAGTTGGGCTACATCTGGCTGATATTTGGGCTACATTTGTTTTTTTTGTCTCTGGTGGCCATCTTTGGGCTACATTGGGCTACATTGGGCTACATTTGGGCTCTAACATATATATAGCCCAATGTAGCCCAATATATATTTTTTCAAAGTTAATTTTCTCAGCAACTACTGAACAGATTTACACCATTCAAAGAAAAGCGTAATCTGCGAGCCGGACTCTACCTTTCTACCAAATTTCTTATAAATCCATTCAGCCGTTCGAGCTGTAGCCGTGTCTAAACGTCCTATGGAAAATAACATGGGGAAAACACGTTTTGGGACCCCCTTTTATCTCAGCCCCCACTTGACGAATCCCCCCAAACTTTCAGGGAAGGAGCGGAGCGGAGCAGGCCATCTTCTTTGAGAAATTCGCAAAGATTCGTCCACCGGCGCCAAAGTTATTCTCAATAGAATGTTGCGGATTTCCTATGGTAACTAGGTCCTAACTACTGTCATTGGGCTATAGTTGGGCTACATCTGGCTGATATTTGGGCTACATTTGGGCTCTTTTTTGTCTCTGGTGGCCATCTTGGGAGACTGCATATCAGAATTTTTTTAATGAAATATAAGAGGATTTGAGAAGTCACTCAAAATGTGCGCTAATTTTTCTTTCTTCAGCACTAATCATAATTTCTATGGCAAAATGAACCCCCTCATTTTGTTCCTTTGCAAATTAAATGTTTTAAGTGTTAACACTTTATTCCAATCAAGATGACTTCAGGTGTGCCATACTTTTGTCATAAGTAAGACTGTTAGCGCTCTAGTTGTTCTTTAGAACACTCTGGGACATTTTGTCATTGGGCTATAGTTGGGCTACATCTGGCTGATATTTGGGCTACATTTGTTTTTTTGTCTCTGGTGGCCATCTTCGGGCTACATTGGCTACATTTGGGCTCTAACATATATATAGCCCAATGTAGCCCAATATATATTTTTTCAAAGTTAATTTTCTCAACAACTACTGAACAGATGTACACCATTCAAAGAAAAGCGTAATCTGCGAGCCTGACTCTACCTTTCTACCAAATTTCTTATAAATCCATTCAGCCGTTCGAGCTGTAGCCGTGTCTAAACGTCCTATGGAAAATCAAACATGGGGAAAACATGTTTTGGGACCCCCCTTTTATCTCAGCCCCCACTTGACGAATCCCCCCCCAACTTTGAGGGAAGGAGCGGATTGGAGCAGGCCATCTTCTTTGAGAAATTCGCAAAGATTCGTCCACCGGCGCCAAAGTTATTCTCAATAGAATGTTGCGGATTTCCTATGGAAACTAGGTCCTAACTACTGTCATTGGGCTATAGTTGGGCTACATCTGGCTGATATTTGGGCTACATTTGGGCTCTTTTGTCTCTGGTGGCCATCTTGGGAGACTGCATATCAGAATTTTTTTAATGAAATATAAGAGAATTTGAGAAGTCACTCAAAATGTGCCCTAATTTTTCTTTCTTCAGCACTAATCATAATTTCTATGGCAAAATGAACCCCCTCATTTTGTTCCTTTGCAAATTAAATGTTTTAAGTGTTAACACTTTATTCCAATCAAGATGACTTCAGGTGTGCCATACTTTTGTCATAAGTAAGACTGTTAGCGCTCTAGTTGTTCTTTAGAACACTCTGTGACATTCTGTCATTGGGCTATAGTTGGGCTACATCTGGCTGATATTTGGGCTACATTTGTTTTTTTGTCTCTGGTGGCCATCTTCGGGCTACATTGGCTACATTTGGGCTCTAACATATATATAGCCCAATGTAGCCCAATATATATTTTTTCAAAGTTAATTTTCTCAGCAACTACTAAACAGATTTACACCATTCAAAGAAAAGCGTAATCTGCGAGCCGGACTCTACCTTTCTACCAAATTTCTTATAAATCCATTCAGCCGTTCGAGCTGTAGCCGTGTCTAAACGTCCTATGGAAAATAACATGGGGAAAACACGCTTTGGGACCCCCCTTTTATCTCAGCCCCCACTTGACTAATTCCCCCCAAACTTTCAGGGAAGGAGCGGAGCGGAGCAGGCCATCTTCTTTGAGAAATTCGCAAAGATTCGTCCACCGGCGCCAAAGTTATTCTCAATAGAATGTTGCGGATTTCCTATGGAAACTAGGTCCTAACTACTGTCATTGGGCTATAGTTGGCTGATATTTGGGCTACATTTGGGCTCTTTTGTCTCTGGTAGCCATCCTGGAAGACTGCATATCAGAATTTTTTTAATGAAATATAAGAGGATTTGAGAAGTCACTCAAAATGTGCCCTAATTTTTCTTTCTTCAGCACTAATCATAATTTCTTTGGCAAAATGAACCCCCTCATTTTGTTCCTTTGCAAATTAAATGTTTTAAGTGTTAACACTTTATTCCAATCAAGATGACTTCAGGTGTGCCATACTTTTGTCATAAGTAAGACGGTTAGCGCTCTAGTTGTTCTTTAGAACACTCTGGACATTCTGTCATTGGGCTATAGTTGGGCTACATCTGGCTGATATTTGGGCTACATTTGTTTTTTTGTCTCTGGTGGCCATCTTTGGGCTACATTGGCTACATTTGGGCTCTAACATATATATAGCCCAATGTAGCCCAATATATATTTTTTCAAAGTTAATTTTCTCAGCAACTACTGAACAGATTTACACCATTCAAAGAAAAGCGTAATCTGCGAGCCGGACTCTACCTTTCTACCAAATTTCTAATAAATCCATTCAGCCGTTCGAGCTGTAGCCGTGTCTAAACTTCCTATGGAAAATAACATGGGGAAAACACGTTTTGGGACCCCCTTTTATCTCAGCCCCCACTTGACGAATCACCCCAAACTTTCAGGGAAGGAGCGGAGCGGAGCAGGCCATCTTCTTTGAGAAATTCGCAAAGATTCGTCCACCGGCGCCAAAGTTATTCTCAATAGAATGTTGCGGATTTCCTATGGAAACTAGGTCCTAACTACTACCATTGGGCTATAGTTGGGCTACATCTGGCTGATATTTGGGCTACATTTGGGCTCTTTTGTCTCTGGTGGCCATCTTGGGAGACTGCATATCAGAATTTCTTTAATGAAATATAAGAGGATTTGAGAAGTCACTCAAAATGTGCCCTAATTTTTCGTTCTTCAGCACTAATCATAATTTCTATAGCAAAATGAACCCCCTCATTTTGTTCCTTTGCAAATTAAATGTTTTAAGTGTTAACACTTTATTCCAATCAAGATGACTTCAGGTGTGCCATACTTTTGTCATAAGTAAGACTGTTAGCGCTCTAGTTGTTCTTTAGAACACTCTGGGACGTTCTGTCATTGGGCTATAGTTGGGCTACATCTGGCTGATATTTGGGCTACATTTGTTTTTTTTGTCTCTGGTGGCCATCTTTGGGCTACATTGGGCTACATTGGGCTACATTTGGGCTCTAACATATATATAGCCCAATGTAGCCCAATATATATTTTTTCAAAGTTAATTTTCTCAGCAACTACTGAACAGATTTACACCATTCAAAGAAAAGCGTAATCTGCGAGCCGGACTCTACCTTTCTACCAAATTTCTTATAAATCCATTCAGCCGTTCGAGCTGTAGCCGTGTCTAAACGTCCTATGGAAAATAACATGGGGAAAACACGTTTTCGGACCCCCTTTTATCTCAGCCCCCACTTGACGAATCCCCCCAAACTTTTAGGGAAGGAGCGGAGCGGAGCAGGCCATCTTCTTTGAGAAATTCGCAAAGATTCGTCCACTGGCGCCAAAGTTATTCTCAATAGAATGTTGCGGATTTCCTATGGAAACTAGGTCCTAACTACTGTCATTGGGCTATAGTTGGGCTACATCTGGCTGATATTTGGGCTACATTTGGGCTCTTTTGTCTCTGGTGGCCATCTTGGGAGACTGCATATCAGAATTTTTTTAATGAAATATAAGAGGATTTGAGAAGTCACTCAAAATGTGCCCTAATTTTTCTTTCTTCAGCACTAATCATAATTTCTATGGCAAAATGAACCCCCTCATTTTGTTCCTTTGAAAATTAAATGTTTTAAGTGTTAACACTTTATTCCAATCAAGATGACTTCAGGTGTGCCATACTTTTGTCATAAGTAAGACTGTTAGCGCTCTAGTTGTTCTTTAGAACACTCTGGGACATTCTGTCATTGGGCTATAGTTGGGCTACATCTGGCTGATATTTGGGCTACATTTGTTTTTTTTGTCTCTGGTGGCCATCTTTGGGCTACATTGGGCAACATTTGGGCTCTAACATATATATAGCCCAATGTAGCCCAATATATATTTTTTCAAAGTTAATTTTCCCAGCAACTACTGAACAGATTTACACCATTCAAAGAAAAGCGTAATCTGCGAGCCGAACTCTACCTTTCTACCAAATTTCTTATAAATCCATTCAGCCGTTCGAGCTGTAGCCGTGTCTAAACGTCCCTATAGAAAATAACATGGGGAAAACACGTTTTGGGACCCCCCTTTTATCTCAGCCCCCACTTGACGAATCCCCCCCAAACTTTCAGGGAAGGAGCGGAGCGGAGCAGGCCATCTTCTTTGAGAAATTCGCAAAGATTGGTCCACCGGCGCCAAAGTTATTCTCAATAGAATGTTGCGGATTTCCTATGGAAACTAGGTCCTAACTACTGTCATTGGGCTATAGTTGGGCTACATCTGGCTGATATTTGGGCTACATTTGGGCTCTTTTGTCTCTGGTGGCCATCTTGGGAGAATGCATATCAGAATTTTTTTAATGAAATATAGGAGGATTTGAGAAGTCACTCAAAATGTGCCCTAAATTTTCTTTCTTCAGCACTAATCATAATTTCTATGGCAAAATGAATCCCCTCATTTTGTTCCTTTGCAAATTAAATGTTTTAAGTGTTAACACTTTATTCCAATCAAGATGACTTCAGGTGTGCCATACTTTTGTCATAAGTAAGACTGTTAGCGCTCTAGTTGTTCTTTAGAACACTCTGGGACGTTCTGTCATTGGGCTATAGTTAAGCTACATCTGGCTGATATTTGGGCTACATTTGTTTTTTTTGTCTCTGGTGGCCATCTTTGGGCTACATTGGGCTACATTGGGCTACATTTGGGCTCCAACATATATATAGCCCAATGTAGCCCAATATATATTTTTTCAAAGTTAATTTTCTCAGCAACTACTGAACAGATTTACACCATTCAAAGAAAAGCATAATCTGCGAGCCGGACTCTACCTTTCTACCAAATGTCTTATAAATCCATTCAGCCGTTCGAGCTGTAGCCGTGTCTAAACATCCTATGGAAAATAACAAGGGGAAAACATGTTTTGGGACCCCCCTTTTATTTCAGACCCCACTTGACGAATCCCCCCCTAACTTTCAGGGAAGGAGCGGAGCGGAGCAGGCCATCTTCTTTGAGAAATTCGCAAAGATTCGTCCACCGGCGCCAAAGTTATTCTCAATAGAATGTTGCGGATTTCCTATGGAAACTAGGTCCTAACTACTGTCATTGGGCTATAGTTGGGCTACATCTGGCTGATATTTGGGCTATATTTGGGCTCTTTTTTCTCTGGTGGCCATCTTGGGAGACTGGATATCAGAATTTTTTTAATGAAATATAAGAGGATTTGAGAAGTCACTCAAAATGTGCCCTAATTTTTCTTTCTTCAGCACTAATCATAATTTCTATGGCAAAATGAACCCCCTCATTTTGTTCCTTTGAAAATTAAATGTTTTAAGTGTTAACACTTTATTCCAATCAAGATGACTTCAGGTGTGCCATACTTTTGTCATAAGTTAGACTGTTAGCGCTCTAGTTGTTCTTTAGAACACTCTGGGACATTCTGTCATTGGGCTATAGTTGGGCTACATCTGGCTGATATTTGGGCTACATTTGTTTTTTTTGTCTCTGGTGGCCATCTTTGGGCTACATTGGGCTACATTGGGCTACATTTGGGCTCTAACATATATATAGCCCAATGTAGCCCAATATATATTTTTTCAAAGTTAATTTTCTCAGCAACTACTGAACAGATTTACACCATTCAAAGAAAAGCGTAATCTGCGAGCCGGACTCTACCTTTCTTCCAAATTTCTTATAAATCCATTCAGCCGTTAGAGCTGTAGCCGTGTCTAAACGTCCCTATGGAAAATAACATAGGGAAAACACGTTTTGGGACCGCCCTTTTATCTCAGCCCCCACTTGACGAATCCCCCCCAAACTTTCAGGGAAGGAGCGGAGCGGAGCAGGCCATCTTCTTTGAGAAATTTGCAAAGATTCGTCCACCGGCACCAAAGTTATTCTCAATAGAATGTTGCGGATTTCCTATGGAAACTAGGTCCTAACTACTGTCATTGGGCTATAGTTGGGCTACATCTGGCTGATATTTGGGCTACATTTGGGCTCTTTTGTCTCTGGTGGCCATCTTGGGAGACTGCATATCAGAATTTTTTTAATGAAATATAAGAGGATTTGAGAAGTCACTCAAAATGTGCCCTAATTTTTCTTTCTTCAGCACTAATCATAATTTCTATGGCAAAATGAACCCCCTCATTTTGTTCCTTTGCAAATTAAATGTTTTAAGTGTTAACACTTTATTCCAATCAAGATGACTTCAGGTGTGCCATACTTTTGTCATAAGTAAGACTGTTAGCGCTCTAGTTGTTCTTTAGAACACTCTGGGACATTCTGTCATTGGGCTATAGTTGGGCTACATATGGCTGATATTTGGGATACATTTGTTTTTTTTGTCCCTGGTGGCCATCTTTGGGCTACATTGGGCTACATTGGGCTACATTGGGCTACATTTGGGCTCTAACATATATATAGCCCAATGTAGCCCAATATATAATTTTTTCAAAGTTAATTTTCTCAGCAACTACTGAATAGATTTACACCATTCAAAGAAAAGCATAATATGCGAGCCGGACTTTACCTTTCTACCAAATTTCTTATAAATCCATTCAGCCGTTCGAGCTGTAGCCGTGTCTAAACGTCCCTATGGAAAATAACATGGGGAAAACACGTTTTGGGACCCCCCTTTTATCTCAGCCCCCACTTGACGAATCCCCCCCAAACTTTCAGGGAAGGAGCGGAGCGGAGCAGGCCATCTTCTTTGAGAAATTCGCAAAGATTGGTCCACCGGCGCCAAAGTTATTCTCAATAGAATGTTGCGGATTTCCTATGGAAACTAGGTCCTAACTACTGTCATTGGGCTATAGTTGGGCTACATCTGGCTGATATTTGGGCTACATTTGGGCTCTTTTGTCTCTGGTGGCCATCTTGGGAGAATGCATATCAGAATTTTTTTAATGAAATATAGGAGGATTTGAGAAGTCACTCAAAATGTGCCCTAAATTTTCTTTCTTCAGCACTAATCATAATTTCTATGGCAAAATGAATCCCCTCATTTTGTTCCTTTGCAAATTAAATGTTTTAAGTGTTAACACTTTATTCCAATCAAGATGACTTCAGGTGTGCCATACTTTTGTCATAAGTAAGACTGTTAGCGCTCTAGTTGTTCTTTAGAACACTCTGGGACGTTCTGTCATTGGGCTATAGTTAAGCTACATCTGGCTGATATTTGGGCTACATTTGTTTTTTTTTGTCTCTGGTGGCCATCTTTGGGCTACATTGGGCTACATTGGGCTACATTTGGGCTCTAACATATATATAGCCCAATGTAGCCCAATATATATTTTTTCAAAGTAAATTTTCTCAACAACTACTGAACAGATGTACACCATTCAAAGAAAAGCGTAATCTGCGAGCCTGACTCTACCTTTCTACCAAATTTCTTATAAATCCATTCAGCCGTTCGAGCTGTAGCCGTGTCTAAACGTCCTATGGAAAATAACATGGGGAAAACATGTTTTGGGACCCCCTTTTATCTCAGCCCCCACTTGACGAATCCCCCCCCAACTTTGAGGGAAGGAGCGGATTGGAGCAGGCCATCTTCTTTGAGAAATTCGCAAAGATTCGTCTTCCGGCGCCAAAGTTATTCTCAATAGAATGTTGCGGATTTCCTATGGAAACTAGGTCCTAACTATAACTACCTACTGGCGACCGCCAGTAGGTAATATATATATATATATATATATATATATATATATATATATATGTATATATATATATATATATATATATTCACTGAAAAAACCATAGGTTATAGACCATATATAGTTAGGAATTAGCATTTACAAAACCTTGAAAATTCACTGAAAAAACCATAGGTTATAGACCATATATAGTTAGGAATTAGCATTTAAAAAACCTTATTTTACTCACACAAAACCATTGAAATTCCATATATAGTTAGTTGCACTAACTATATATCGCGCACCCGCAATCCACTGCTGATGATGTCACATATTACATCATTCATGACATGGTCAGTGACATCACTGATGACATCACTGATGACATCTCAAATGACATCACGGATGACATCACTGATGACATCATCCAGTGACTGTGTGTTTCTGTAAAGTTAAAATATGTCTTACATATTGAAGAATGAGTGGAAGTATAAGTGTCTGGACGAAGGATTTAGTAGGTGCATGACTGAATGTATGAGTGAGTGATTAAATGTGTCTCACTGAGTGCATGGGTTAGTGACTAAACTGTCTTAATTTGTGCATCATTATGTCTGTTGTTCTGTAAACTGCTGCATGTGTTGATCAGTAGCTATATGAGTAACTATATGGGTTATTGATTGATTGCCCAAGTATTTGCATGGGAGACTGAGTGTGTGTGTAGCTGGCTGGGAGGTGTGTGACTCTGTGCAGATCAATGTGTACTTGTATCAATGATTGTATAAGAGACTAAGTATGTGTTAGTATATGGTTGAAAACGTAAGGTGCTCTATGTTTAACTGTATAGATTAGAAAATGGAAGTGTGATTGATTCTTTACAGGACTGACTAGGTGTGTGAGTAACTCCATGGATGAGTGGCAGAGTGTGAGTGTCTGTATAGGTGTATGAGTGCATATGATAGTGTTGTAAAGATGATTGATTGTATGTATGAATGATTGTATGGGTGAATGAGTGAATGTGTGTGTAGACGTAGGAATCAGTGAGTGCGTATGTAGTAACTAGTATTGGTGTGTCAATGGTTTCAAAAATTATACTCTGTATTTAACACTGAGTGTAACAGAGGTTATATTAAAATGTGAGGAGATGCATTGTATTGTCACATGAATGATATCATCAGTGATGTGGTCATTGATGTCAAATGAGATGTCATCAGTGATGTCATCCGTGATGTCATTTGAGATGTCATCAGTGATGTCACTGACCATGTCATGAATGATGTAATATGTGACATCATCAGCAGTGGATTGCGGGTGCGCGATATATAGTTAGTGTAACTAACTATATATGGAATTTCAATGGTTTTGTGTGAGTAAAATAAGGTTTTTTAAATGCTAATTCCTAAATATATATGGTCTATAACCTATGGTTTTTTCAGTGAATTTTCAAGGTTTTGTAAATGCTAATTCCTAACTATATATGGTCTATAACCTATGGTTTTTTCAGTGAATTTCAATGGTTTTTTAATAGCAAATATCATAAGCTGTCGAATGTCAAGTACGTGGTAAGTGAAAACATTTTCGTGTTTATGCACACTGATCTGCTTTGAATGGTGCCCCCCCCCTCATTTCTATTAGGAGTACTCTCTCTTTGCACATAGTGAAGGGTAGTTAACGCAGGCCTTTGCCCCCGTTGTAATACGTCGTGCCTGCTTCTCTCTCCATTTGATTGATTGTTATCCAAGTATTTACTGTTTTAGAATTGGTTCTCTTTGGTTCATTCTCTATTTACAAACAAACACAGAGTCGCAATACTCTGTTTAGTCTTCGCAGATAACGAAAAATCGTGTAAAAAAAAAGAAAAGGAATCGAGCAAAATCAGTAGGCCACTAATGGGATCTCTTTTTGACCTTAGAAACATTAGGAACAACCCCTCATGACAAATACAAAACTAGTGAGATGAACTGAACTCCACACAATGATGGCTGCAAAACAGCTTGGCTCCGCCACCCACCCCGCCCAAAATAACGATAAAGAGCGGCTGCCATGATTGGTTGCGGAATGGCCACGACGGAGCTACGAAATGGTGCTGCTCTCATGCTAACCCCAGCTTCAGTCTGAATATCCAGAAACACTGTAGACTACCAATTCGATCAGTTCCGGTAGCGCCCCAATGTAACCCGGTAGAGAAGAACTAGCCCTCCCCTCTTTGACTGATGGTTCTTGTTGCCTGTCCCTTCTGTTGTCATTTAACAGAACTATTTAGCCTGCTGAAAGGGGTTGTGTTCCAACCGCTGGTTGGTGGAGACATTTTGACTATATTCTGGACCTGCGTTGTCGCGTAATGCGTCATATGACGCGCCGCGTTAGCGCATCCGGAAGTCATCCGGGGCGCGCAGCGCGTAACGTAAGCATAACAAGTCATGTGACTTGTTAATAAAACTTTTCATTGGTTCATTTTACTTTTCTTATTCTAATGATGAAAGGCTTGGTCATATGACCTAAAAATTACGCTTTTTATTACTTCCGAACATTATTTTTTCTTAAATATATGTTATAATGTTCCAGGCTAATGTACTTTCCCGGAAAATTTACAACTGTCCTGCAAGTAAAATATATTCTTTTTTCGAGAAAAAGAGCGTTTCTTCGTCCCATGACGGAGCCGTTGAGCAAAAGAGGGTCGACCTGCTGTCTTAGTCGCCGATACGCCTGAATATGAGATTCTTATCGATCACTTTATGTTGCAGGAGTAGAAAACACAACAGCCCTTGACCATTTATCTTTACTGCGTTCCTTCGAATTATACCTTTTACCCTTCATGTAATTGGTCTGCTTTATTTCACTTGCCTTTTACTGATTCTAAAACAGTGACTATTATTAAAAACTTTACCAATGTATATACTACTACCATGTTTTCTTTTAAAAACCTTTATTGTGAAAATTTCATTATACAAATACGAGCCTATAACCACGTGGGCCGGCCACGGAGCAAACTGTAATCGTATATGATGAGTAGACATTTACACTGTAGAGGAACGTAACGGGCGGGCCATTAGGTTGCAAGAACTAAGGTGTCTAACAGTTACGGAATCGGTGGACGTACATTTTATAATTAAAATACGACAGGGCCACTTACAATAAAATTATCTAGATATACATTTGCGGGCAAGTACCATGGGTGACGTTAATTCGAACTTTCAATAGTACAGTAATCAATAACACATCAGAACTTAATATCAATAGGGATGTCGAAATATTCAATCAATTCTCGTCCCCGCCCGCCATGTGCTTCAAAACTGCATACGTATCTCGTGATTTCAAGGTTCTGCAACCAGTACACAACAAGGAGTTACGAGTCCCATTTATTCCGGCGCCATTTTGGGCGAGGACGGGCAGGTCCAGGATATAGTCAAAATGTCTCTACCAACCATCGACTATGATGATGTTCATATGCTGTATTTATTAGAGTAACACTCATCTGTCCACATGAAATTAATTTGCCACAATCTAAACATGTCATTTTAATCTTTCCAAAGTTCTTCTAAATATTTGGGACCGTTTCCCTTGCCTCTGATGCTGTCAGTGCCACTTCCTTGATGAATGTACTAGCAGGTCAGGGGTTCTCCTCCAAATCTCTCTTTTATGCAGCACTATAATTAATTGGTGCCACCTCTCCATATGACGATGCATGGTATAGTTACCATAACTATATTTTTTTTCGGTTCCTCTGGAGAGTTCATCGTGGCAGATGAAGCGTGTAACGTAGCGGGCATTTACCTTTTTTTGCATGTACAGGAAAAAAAAAAATTGAGCGTCCGAGTTCTAAGGTGTCCCAGGGCCATTTTAGTGGACCAGGCCCAAATCCAAAGAACAGGCCGCCATTTTGAGAGTCCTGTTGCAGCCGCCTGTCGCTGTAGCATCAAGAGCAGCCGAAACTCAGCTGAATGGCAACTGAAACGGTAAAGGGGCGCCCCATTACAGCAGACGAGCCTCCACCTAGGAAGGCCCGTTCACGCCGCCTCCCCCCCCCTTTCGGGCACCCCACGCCGTTATTCGGAGCAGTATTGTAGGATGGCCACACCAGTGCGGCAACTTGCTAGACATCACCTCGGTGGTAACCGAATCTCAACGCCTTGTGGTGTCTTCTATTCAGAAAACATTGTTATGCTGCCTTCGACCTATTCGCCGCAAGTGCGCACACAACTCAACTGCATAGCTTGCTAGACACCACCTCGGTGCCATCCGGATCTTGGAATCTCAGCGCCTTTTGGTGTCTTCTCTTCAGAAAATATTGTTGCGCTGCCTTTGGCCCCATTCGCACATCGGTCCGCTACTGACGCCATCTCACAGGCTAATGGGGCGCCCCACGCCGACTTTCAGCATTGTAGGATGACCACACCAGTACAGCAACTTGCTAGACATCACCTCGGTGCCATCCGGATCTCGGCGCCCCACTGCAGATGAAGTGCCTCTCAACTATGAAACCACCACGGTGACATCCGGATCTTGGCGCGTTGTGCTGCCTTCGGCCTATTCGCACATCGGTCCGCTACTGACGCCATCTCACAGGCTAATGGGGCGCCCCACGCCGACTTTCAGCATTGTAGGATGACCACACCAGTACAGCAACTTGCTAGACATCACCTCGGTGCCATCCGGATCTTGGCATCTCAACGCCTAGTGGTATCTTCCATACAGAAAATATTGTTGCGCTGCCTTTGACCCCATTCGCACATCGGTCCGCAACTTAGACATCACCTCGGTGCCATCCGGATCTTGGCATCTCAGCGCCTTGTGGTGTCAGTCAGAAAATATTGTTGCGCTGCCTTTGGCCCCATTCGCACATCAGTCCGCTACTGACACCATCTCACAGGCCAACAGGGCGCCCCACGCCGACTTTTACCATTGTAGGATGGCCACACCAGTGCCACAACTTGCTAGACACCACCTCGGTGCCATCCGGATCTTGGCATCTCAGCGCCTTGTGGTGTCTTCTATTCCGAAAATATTGTTGCGCTGCCTTTGGCCCCATTCGCACATCGGTCCGCTACTGCCGCCATCTCACAGGCCAACGGGGCGCCCCACGCCGACTTTCAACATTGTAGGATGGCCACACCAGTGCGGCAACTTACTAGACACCACCTCGGTGCCATCCGGATCTTGCCGCGTTGTGCTGCCTTCGGCCTATTCGCACATCGGTCCGCTACTGACGCAAACTCACAGGCCAACGGTGCGCCCCACGCCGACTTTCAGCATTGTAGGATGGCCACACCAGTGCTGCAACTTGCTGGACACCACCTCGGTGCCATCCGGATCTTGGCGCGTTGTATTGCCTTCGGCCTATTCGCACATCGGTCCGCTACTGACGCCGCCTCACGTGCCAACGTATTTTCTCCGCATTTTATACCCTATGCCGCATAACAGGTCATGTGACTTGTTTATAAAACTTTTCATTGGTTCATTTTACTTTTGGTTTCCTAATGATGGAAGGCTTGATCATATGACCTAAAAACAACACTTTTCATTGGATGAAAACTTTTTTTTTTTCCCAAACGATGAAAGCCCCACCTTGTTTCTGGATGTTTCAGACTGAAGCTGGCTTCAGCATGAGAGCACCACCATCTCGTAGCTCCGTCGTGGTCATTCCGCGAGCAATCATGGCAACCGCTCCCCACCAGAAGCCTACAGGAGTCGGGGGCCCCCAAAACTTTTGATAAATCCTCAAGGCGGAGGGGACGCTTTCGAGAATGGGGTCCAAGACCTAGCAGACAAGCGTCCGATTTCCAAGGTGTCCCAGGGCCATTTCAGTGGACCAGGCCCAAAAAGGAAAGAGCCTGCCGCCATTTTGAGAGTCCTGTGACAGCCGCCTATCGCTGCACCGCAAGAGTGGGCGCAACTCAGCTGAATTGCGGCTTTTGACACAGTGGACCAAAAACGGACGGAATGGCAACTGAAACGGTAAAGGGGCGCCCCACTACAACAGACAAGACTCCACCTGGAGAGGCCCGTTCACGCCGCCTCCCCCGGGGCGCCCCACGCCGTTATTCGGAGCAGCATTGTAGGATACCAAAACCAGTGCGGCAACTTACTGGACATCACCTTGGTGCCATCGTTCTGCTGCCTTGGAACTACTCGCACAACAGTTTGCTACTGATGACCCACCCTCCGCGACGCCCCACGCCAGAAATCTGGACGTTGTGCTGCGTTGGGACTATTCGCACAGCCGACCGCTACTTCGTTGTTTTTCCCTAAAAATGTTTATATGTTATTACTGTTTTTGTTTTCTTGTATATATTTATAAGTTATTAAAGTTTTATAATCTTACTACTTTGTTGGAGTGCTATATATTTTTAATGTGACACATAATTGTAAAAACTTTGATGTACAAAGAGTCATCCCTGGAATCTTCCGCTTCAGGCTCGGTCCCCTCCCCAATCACAATACAGGATGGTTTTCAGATAATAGGAACGCGTCTGCTGTGACGGATCTCATCGAGTGTGGGCCTTGATCTACTATAACTCCTTTGAAGAGGGGTGATTCTTTACAGCTGGGGCCATAAACTACATCTGCAGGGCTAGCTGATACCCTAGGACCGGCCTGGACAATCGGACACAGAGGAAAAGGAGTGTCAGAGGGTGCGGTAGTGAATAGGGCAAAAGGGAGGTGTCGGGCGGGCACAGGGTGTGATTCTCAGGGAAGAGCAGCGCAGATGGGGGGTGGTTTATTACCCATGCATAAGACAGAGAGCGGGGGTGACCACTGCCTGGGGGAGATGCTTGCGAGGGTGGGGAGTCATGCTAAGGATCGACAGCGTGCACAGAGTGGGTCTGGTCAAGGCATCTAAAATGACTGCCGTGCACGACAAAAGTGTGGCATTTGAAAAAAGGCAAGATGGCGCAGACAATGTTTTTCAACACTTCCTGATTTCCTTCGAATCGAACGTTAACAGACGTTGGGGCATATTACCAAAGTTAAGCGATATTTATCCCTAACGATGCTTAGCAACGATTTTTTTACCGCTAAGCATCGTCAGAAATTATCGCAGATAAACCTTGCTATTATCAAGGTTTATCGCAAATACGATAAAAAACGACCGCAATGCATTAATATTGCTGAAAACTCAGCGATATTCATGCATTACCGAGCTAATGCTCTTAGCCATGTTATCCACCTCCCATTGGATAACATGCCTTAGAACTGCTCAGGGCAGGTGCTAGCTTTTGGAGATATTCGCGCTTATCGCGAATATTTCCAAAAGTTGATAATAGGAGATAGCGATGTTAGCGACTGTTTCCAGTCGCTAACATCTTGGCATGCCCACTTTGCATGTCATTAGTGATAAATATCACTCACATGCAAAGTGGGGCCCAAGATGGTCGCTATCTCCTACTAGCCGTCGCTAACTGGTGTTAGCAACAGCTAGGTAATACAGATATAATTTTATCTCCGCGAAGCGGAGCGCTGTTACAGATATATATCTTTTTTTGAACGTTAATTTCTCAAAATCCACTGGAGCACATATATTGAGACCTAGCAAAGGCACATCGGACTACCAGTCCCTACAATTTTGCCAAGTTTCGTGCAAATCCATTCAGCCGTTCGATTATTATTATTATTATTTTTTTTGCCTCGCGGGGCCCTTTTAAAACCTCCACATCAAACCTAAGAGGTCAAGGAGGATCTACTATGCCCCCTTATGGTCATTTGCCCCTTCGCTTTGGCCTCCTCTTCTCTCTCGATCCTACCGAGAGACAAGATGGCGGCCGCTACGGACTGTTTGGAATGTTTACAGACGCCGGAGAACCAATCAGCTTCGCAAACCTCCGTTACGCGAAGCGGAGCGCTGTTACAGATATATATCTTTTTTTGAACGTTAATTTCTCAAAATCCACTGGAGCACATATATTGAGACCTAGCAAAGGCACATCGGGCTACCAGTCCCTAATATTTTACCAAGTTTCGTGCAAATCCATTCAGCCGTTCGATTATTATTATTATTATTATTTTTTGCCCCGCGGGGCCCTTTTAAAACCTCCACATCAAACCTAGGGGGTCAGCGAGGATCTACTATGCCCCCTTATGGTCATTTGCCCCTTCGCTTTGGCCTCCTCTTGTCTCTCGATCCTACCGAGAGACAAGATGGCGGCCGCTACGGACTGTTTGGAATGTTTACAGACGCCGGAGAACCAATCAGCTTCGCTTCACAAAGCTCCGTTGCGCGAAAAGTACGCGAACTGGAGCGCTGCCCGGTCCGCTGTTACAGATATATATCTTTTTTTGAACGTTAATTTCTCAAAATCCACTGAAGCACATATATTGAGACCTACAAAAGGCACATCGGGCTACCAGTCCCTACAATTTTGCCAAGTTTCGTGCAAATCCATTCAGCCGTTCGGGCTAAAAGTGAGGCCAACCGCCCTATGGAAAACTCAATGTTAAAAACACGTTTTGGGACCCCCCTTTTTTCTCGGCCCCCCCTGACGAACCCCCCCCAAATTTTCAAGGGCTGCTCAGAAACAAAATGTGCCATTTTCCTGAAAATTTCAGCCAATTCCGTCCACAAACGCCAAAGTTATTAGACATAGAATTTTCAAAAATCCCATAGAGAAAAAATCCTAACTATATATACCTACTGGCGACCGCCAGTAGGTAATATATATATATATGTATATATATATATATATATATATATATATATATATATAAAAGAGTAATCTAGGAAATTTATTTATGTTATTTAGTTTGGTTTTGGAGGTTTTGAAATAATATAGAATTGATTTTCAGATGTGATATTCCTCATGTAGGAAGGGATAATATATTTCTCTCGTTCTTTTGAGATAGACTGTTGGGCATCATTTTTTTGTATACCATGTTCAAATACAGTCTGTTACAATAATCAAATTTAAATAAGACCAATGACGTGACAATTGTTTTTTGCCAATCTGGGGGGATGTAGTGGCACATTTTTTTTAATCATCCCCAACTGTGACAAAGGTGGATGTGGTGACTGAATGAACCTGGTCATCAAAGGTGAGTTTAATGTCTATTTGAACGTCTAGGTTTTTGGCTGTTTGCACAGGTGTTGGGGAGGGTGCCTAATTATTAGTTCGAGCTGGACTGTTCCCAAGAGGCACAGGGTCAGACTGATTTGCATATGGCCATGTCTGAACTG
Source organism: Lissotriton helveticus (assembly GCF_964261635.1). Classification (NCBI taxonomy): domain Eukaryota; kingdom Metazoa; phylum Chordata; class Amphibia; order Caudata; family Salamandridae; genus Lissotriton; species Lissotriton helveticus. The sequence continues at coordinate 1,942,096,870 of NC_136063.1, read as the reverse complement.
GGGTGGCAGAGTGGGCTAAAGAACGGTGATGGATTAAACCCCGATCTGTTGACTGGGTGTGAGTGTTTGATTGGTTCATATGCTCCGTCCATCACCACCCCCTTTTGCACCACTTTGTTCGCCATAAATTGGCAGGGTATGCTCAGACGTGAGTCCCTTGCTCACTTTGCCACTGGATTTAAGCAAGCCGGGCCGAAGACGGCTGAAATGCCAGAAACCGGTCCTCGGAAGCTTGTTTCCAGTCCAGGGAAGGCATGGCTTAGCAGTTCGGGCTGGACTGTTCCCATGAGGCACAGGGTCAGATTGATTTGCATATGGCCATTTCTGAACTGGGGTGGCATAGTGGGCTAAAGAACGGTGATGGATTAAACCCAGATCTGTTGACTGGGTGTGAGTGTTTGATTGGTTCAGATGCTCTGTCCATCACCACCCCCTTTTGTACCACTAAATATTACGGCCACCAGGATTGTGATCAGTAGTAAGTTTGGTTTTCAAAGAGGATGAATTTGGTCTTCTCTGAATTAAGTGAATTAAGTTTTAAGCAGTTCCTGCCCATTTATTTACTGACAGCCAACATGCAGTTGTGGAATCTGGATCCTGTGTCTGTTTCATGGTTAGCTAATGATACAGCAATTTCCATGCCATCAGCGTACAAAGTGAATGAAAAGACTTAGACTTAGACTATCATGTCAACCTGCAGCACGTGAAGTCCCGCCTGCACCAAGGTGAAGCTGGCATGTTGAAATGGGTGGAGAAAAACGTTATTCAGAGTATCTCTGCGCAATAGGAGAAGGGAAGTATAGTAAAGTGTATTTCGGATATCAAGGCGCTATACTGTATAAGCCATCTTGCAAACATGAGTCTTCACACCTCATGTGAGAGAGGAACTGGACTTGAGCTGTTCAGATACCGTGCCATATAATAATCAAATAAATATATATTTATAACCAGAGAAATAAAAAAAGAAACATGATGATGATATACCCTGAACCTTTGATTATAGATGGAGGACGGCACGAGTCACTCGGCCACGTGCAAAGGCGATGGAATGTATGCTCATTATTTGGGCGCCAGTGAGAAGGATCATCCCACTTCCGGTTGTCCGAGTCGGGTGTGGCAGGAATAGAAAACGCCTACCCAGCGCACTCAATAGCTCGGTACAGAAAGTAGTAAATATGTAGGGGCAGATTTACAAGCCCCTTGCGCTAATTTTGCGTCACTTTTCCCATGTTAAAATTGACGCAAAAGTGGCGCAAGAGGCTTGTAAATCTGCCCCGTAGTTTCCTGATGGGGTTCAGTGCCCGGACAACGCTTCACGCACACCTCAATAACGGGGAAATCTTCGACGTACGTACCCAATCCGATAAACGCACCTTGTGCTCTTACGAAAAGCACTCCTCCAAGGAGAGAAGAGATTCCCTTTCTTATTTAACTCAAAAGGTACCCTAATAAACGGGAAACATACTTTACAATAAAGCCTTTACCACAGTGTATTTACCATCTAGCCTCTAACACTTAGGTAAGTACCGTACAGGTAAATATCTGTGCCTTTACCACGCATTAAAAACCGGTCCTCGGAAGCTTGTTTCCGGTCCAGGGAAGGCATGACTTGGCAGTTCGGGCTGGACTGTTCCCATGAGGCACAGGGTCAGACTGATTTGCATATAGCCATGTCTGAACTGGGGTGGCATAGTGGGCTAAAGAACGGTGATGGATTAAACCCAGATCTGTTGACTGGGTGTGCGTGTTTGATTGGTTCAGATGCTCTGTCCATCACCACCCCCTTTTGTACCACTAAATATTACGGCCACCAGGATTGTGATCAGTAGTAAGTTTGGTTTCCAAAGAGGATGAATTTGGTCTTCTCTGAATTAAGTGAATTAAGTTTTAAGCAGTTGCTGCCCATTTATTTACTGACAGCCAACATGCAGTTGTGGAATCTGGATCCTGTGTCTGTTTCATGGTTAGCTAATGATACAGCAATTTCCATGCCATCAGCGTACAAAGTGAATGAAAAGTCATAGGATCTTTTCAGCAAGGCCAGAGATGACACACATATCTTAAAAAGGGTGGGGCATAGTGAGGATCTCTGGGGGATTCTTCAAGGCAATGAAAAACATTCAGAGACAAACGAGTCAAGTGCTACTGATTGTTCACGTTCTGAAAGGAAGGAATGGACCAAGGTCAGATGAAGCACTTTTCAATCCCATCTTGGCAAGATGGTCAATCAGAAGGTCATGACAGAGTGTATCAAACACTGCTGGAAGGTGTAGCAGGACTTATGCATCTTTACCTCCATAATCCAGGGCCTCTCTGATCTCTTCAGATGGTTTGATCAGAGCAGATACAGTACTGTGGCCACTTTAAAGCTGTACTGCTTGGGATCTAACAGCTGATTAGCCTGAATGAAGTCAGATAGCTGAGTATTCAGGGCTTTTTCTCCTAGCTTGGCAGGCAAAGTGAGATGAGGCAAAAGTTATTAAGATCAGTTGGAATTAACCTCCTTTTTGAAATAAAGGCAGTACGGAAGCCACCTTCCATCCTTTTGGAAAATGGTCTGTTTTGAGCATCAGATTAAATATAGTAGTTATATCTTTGTCCATAATATCTGGTACCAGTTTAAGCACATCAAGGGGACAGGGATCCAGTGGGGTGGCGGACTTAGCAGGTTGGAATAGGCATAAAACGTGGCTAGTTGTGAGAAATATGAAAAGACAGTCTGTACCATTTGTACAGCCTGCAAGATTTCTTCTTCAGTCTTGTCCTTAGGGGATTGGAACATATTATATATCTGGACCACTTTATTTAAGAAGAAGCTAGCGATGGAATTGCAAAGTGATAGACTGCTAATGACCTGATTCTTTTAAGGGGTCACGCTTAGCTTTGATACTGCCCTACACAGTTGTTTTGGGGAATTTTAGCAGATTCCATCTGTGTGTGTAATACGTTGATTTTTCTATAATAAGTAAGGATCTATAAACAGTCAAACACAGTTTGGATTGAGCGTTTTCAGGCCAGATATAGTCCTTTCTCCATATACCTTCTTGACGTTTACAAAGTTGTTTCAATTTCCTGAGATGGTTCAAATACCACGAAGCAGTGGGGTAACGGCGCAAAGAGTGGGGTAATTACGCCGTGTCCAGTGAGAAAGAGGCAGAATGTAACCAGTTAGTTTAAATGAAGGCGGCTTGGTCTAGGTCCTCTGGGTAATCAGGCTTAAAGACGGTAAACAGGTGATTGAGCTGATCTGGAGTTATTCTGTTCCAGGACCAAGCCTTAAGAGGCCGAGGAACAGCATTATGGGACTGCGGTTTGGGCAAGAGAATTAACACCAACATTATGGCCTGGAAGTCTGACCATGTCAGAGGCAACAACCCTCGAGCCTTAAGTAGCCGCATGTGTGTGGCATTGGACCATTTGTACGAGGCCCACACTGGCCATAGTGTTAGTAAGCCATTCCATCTCAAGATCTTACAAGGGCTCTAGATAAAAATTGAAATCACCAAGTATGATGAAATATTAGCGCATAGTCCTTCTTCTAAAAAGGAACCCACGTTCAACATGAACGTGCCTCTCGGGCTGGGGGTAGGGGGGCAATACAGTAACATTTTAGAAGGATTGATGTTCAGACAGAAGTAAGCAAAAGGAAAGTGCTTGGCATACAGTGGAAGGTGCTACACTAAATGTGGCTGACATGGAATCATGGTAGATAACAGCTAGGCCCCTGCCCGTCTTAAGTGGTGTGTATAAAGTGTGGCAAGCAAATCCACGAGGGATCACACCCACCAGATCTGGCCCAGAGGAGGGGGCGTCCAGGTTTCAGTAATAAAAGCAATATCAAGCTGATGGCTTTCTAGAAACTCAGCAAATTCTACACTATGTTTCAGCAGTAACCTCGCATTTATAAGAGCACAGCTTGCTTTGATGTTGGCATTATTAGTCAGATTACTCAAAATAGAAAAGGCTCTAGTCTTAGAGGTCTGTACAATTAGGTTAGTGAGATGTGTCCTGCATTACCAACAGAAGGTCTACATTAACGGGAGAACCGAAATCTAAGCAAGTGCAATTCATTGTTTTATGTTTAGTATTTAAAGCGTGAAGCTCTGAAATTGAATACAGTGGAATAGGTGGCAAAGGGGGTCACAACATGCAGGGGGGCTGGTGCTACCGCGCAATCATGGCGCAGATAAGGTTGCCTTTGGTGCTGGCGTGCCAACGGCACACACTGTGAGTGTCAGTCTGTTTAAATATTTCTCATTGCAAGGTAGGGGTGTTTCAATGAGCTCAGCGCTTCGCAGCATGTGATAGTAAAGTCAATAGGAGAGATAGGCCTTACAGGAGTAAAAAACAAAGTTGGGAGCTTTTCACTACCAGGACATGTAAACGTAAATCCTACTTTTTAATCACAGTGCCATATCAGCTTTTAGGGCCTACCTTAGTGATGATATCTGTATTGAAAAGGAAGATTTAGGCATGGAAAAAAGATTTATTTTGCCAGGTCGATATACCAGTTTAAAAAGACACTATAGGCCACAGTGGTAGGCCTGAGACAAGTTTTAATATGCTACTTGAGTGGGTGGTATAATGAGTGTTGGAGGCCCACTAGTAGCATTTTATTTACAGGTCCTGGGTGCATGTACCATTGACTTACTAGTATATGTAGTGTGCCAATCAGGTGTAAGTACATTTTACAATGTTTTAGGGAGTGAGCACAAGTACTTTAGCACTGGTTGGCAGTGGTGAAGTGTGCAGAGTAATAAAGCCATCAAAAACAAATCCAACAAAACAGGAGGGGTGAAGGCAAACCTTTTTTGAAGTTACCATCGAGAAAGGGGCAACAAGCGTTATTACCTCTAGGGCCAGACACAAACCTACTGGGCTGCATCTGTGCACGAAATCTATGTTAAAATAGTTAGAACGGAAGTCTGTGAACCCGTGTATACAAGTGAATTGCAGATATGGGGAATTGTTGAGTGCATGCTGGAGTCATTACAGAATGGTTTGTTTAAAAGATGCTACATTGCGGAAATACATACGTGTCTTGAGTGACTGACCTGACAATATTCCACACTGGACTTATAGCCCTGAGTTGTTTAATAAGAAGACCCATTTAAAGTTTTAGGAGATCATCCTTTCACATGTCCATATACATTTCCAGAGAAAATCTTTCCTTACTGACAGATATCCATGACAGGGTTGGCATATTGATAGGATACAACCCTCGAAAGACTAAATCCCACTTGGATGCTCTATCTCATCATATGTTCACACCACACTGAGGCAACCCCGGGTAGTGTAATATAGCATAGTTTAGTAAAGTGTTTGTTCCACAAGACTCCCGTTCCTAATGGTGTACTGTGCTTCCCAAGCACGGCTATTGCTGTAATAATACTTATTCATTTCTGATGGGTGGAGCACTTCGCTGTGGGTTCTTGGCTCCTCAGTTAAAAGGTAGAATTCTCCACTATGGTTTGATGGGAACTCACAGTTTGTGGCATAGTCCTGTGTGTTGTACCCTTCCATCACCTTCTCCATCTCATGTGTTGTATTTTTCCCCTATCCCTGTCTTTAACACCTCTTCCTAGAACCCTATCTTGCAGTGCCTCTCTGTCAACTGATTGCTCCTCTCTGCCTCTCTACGCTATCCCACTTCACCAAGCCAATAAACCCTGAGCACTGATGCAGATTTACTTTTACCCTATCATTGAATCTCTTTAAGTGGGACATCACTTTAGTTTCTGGTTGCTGAAGTACAATGCCAACAGTTTTTAAAAATCTGTTAGAAATACCCAATACAACTCTGTGCTACCAAACCTGATTAGCAGTATTTGCAGCTACACATGTATGGGCATAGAGTCCCATCCAATAAACAAGACACTGAAACACAGATTCTGTCCTCCATGGAAGACTTGTAAATGTACTGCTGTACATGCCAAACAGCCAAGTGCTTAAAACTCTATCATATATTCAACCGTTCTAAACTTGCCCACCATTCATAAACAGATCAGGATTTGTAGTTACTTGCCAGCTGAAGCACTGATACAGCAAAACAGTTTATTCAGGAATGGGATGACCCTTTTCAATTTAAATGGTGTAAGGATGTGTACATGTGTATAATTCACTGAAAAAAGCATAGGTTTCAGGAGTTATATAGTTAGGAATTAGTTTTTAAAAACCTTTGAAATTCCCTAAAAAAACTATACGTTTTAGTGGTGTTATAGTTAGCTGGACATTTTACTCATACAAAACCAATGATATTGCTCCTATATAGTTAGTTGTACTAACTATATTTCGCGCACCCGCAATCCACTGCTGATGATGTCACATATTAGATCATTCATGACATGGTCAGTGACATCACTGATGACATCTCAAATGACATCACTGATGACATCACTGATGACATCATCCAGTGAATGTGGTTTGCTTCCTTATTTAAATATGCATTATATATATAGCAATTTACATTGAAGAATGAGTGGATATATATAAATAAATATTTGGATGGAGGATTTAGTAGCAGTGTAATTGACTGTTTACTTGACCAATTTATAATGTCTCACTAAATATAGTGGATAGTGACTAAACTGTGTGAATATCTGTATCACTTTGTCAGTTGTTGTGTAAACTGATTCTACAGTTGGTTACTAGCTATGTGAAAGTCTATCTTAGTTATTGATTAGTTAACTGAGTATTTGTATGGGAGTGCGAAAGTGTGTGTGGTTCGGTGGGGGTTGTGTGACTGTCCAAAGATGTGTGAATAGTTGATTCAGTAGATATATGAAGTTAAAACTACATGTTCTAACAGTTTGGGTGAGGAAATCTCTTTATGGGTGTGGTGATGAACAAATATATTTCTCAAAGGTACAGGTCCAACAAACTAGAAAAATAAAAGGCAGTGTATGTGTCAGTTGTTGTATATAAATAAGTATACATAAGACACAATGATTGTGTGAGTGACTGTATGGATAACTGTATACTTGTAATAATGATTTTATAATTCACTAAGTATGACTTACTATCTAAATGAATAGAAGAAGTGGTGTTTGTATAAGTGTTTTGCTAAGTAAATATGTAAGTATGATCCATTGTTTGCATAAGTGAGTAGGATGACTTCATATGTGAATAGGATGCGTGCTGTTGTTTAATGTCAATATAGATGTATAAGTATTTTTGATAGTGTTCTATTGTTCATTGACAGCATGTATGAGTGAATCCATAGGTAAGTGATTAGATGTGTGTATACATCTATGAATCACTGAGTGGATTTTTAGATACTTGTATTGCTGTGACAATGGATTTAAATATGATACTCTGTATCTTACAAACAGTGATGAAAAATTGTAATAGTGTATGAAAAGGTGTATGTGATTGTCACGTGGATGATGTCATCAGTGATGTCATCAGTGATGTCATTTGAGATGTCATCAGTGATGTCACTGACCATGTCATGAATGATCTAATATGCGACAGCATCAGCAGTGGATTGCGGGTGCGCGAAATATAGTTAGTACAGCTAACTATATAGGAGCAATTTCATTGGTTTTGTATGAGTAAAATCTCCAGCTAACTATAACACCACTAAAACTTATAGTTTTGTGAGTGGATTTCAAAGGTTTTTTAAAAACTAATTCCTAACTATATAACTCCTGAAACCTATGGTTTTTTCAGTGAATTTCAAAGGTTTTTTTAAATGCTAATTCCTAACTATATAAGGCCTGAAACCTATGGTTTTTTCAGTGAATTTCAAAGGTTTTTTAAATGCTGATTCCTAACTATATAAGGCCTGAAACCTATGGTTTTTTCAGTGAATTTCAAAGGTTTTTTAAATGCTAATTCCTAACTATATAAGGCCTGAAACCTATGGTTTTTTCAGTGAATTTCAAAGGTTTTTTAAATGCTAATTCCTAACTATATAGGGCCTGAAACCTATGGTTTTTTCTGTGTTTAAAAAAAAAAAAATTGATTGGTTAACTGACTTATTAAGTGTATCTTAGTGAATACATATATTAGCGAGTAATGTTTAAATATTTAAATATATGCATGAGTGATGTAATATGTGACGTCATCAGCAGTGCATTGCAGATGTGCAAGTTATAGTGAGTCCAACTAACTATAACGTGGGAATTTCAAAGGTTTTATGCGAGTAAAATTTCCAGCTTACTATAACTGGTGTGAAACCTATGGTTTTTCCAGTGAATTTCAAATGTTTTTTAAATGCTAATTCCTAACCATAACTGGTGTGTAACCTATGGTTTTTTTCAGTGAATATATATATATATAAAATTTCTATGGCAAAATGAAACCCCTCATTTTGTTCCTTTTCAAATTAAATGTATTAAGTGTTACCACTTTATTCCAATCAAGATGACTTCAGGTGTGCCATACTTTTGTCATAAGTAAGACTGTTAGCGTTCTAGTTGTTCTTTAGAACACTCTGGGACATTCTGTCATTGGGCTATAGTTGGGCTACATCTGGCTGATATTTGGGCTACATTTGGGCTCTTTTGTCTCTGGTGGCCATCTTGGGAGACTGCATATCAGAATTTTTGTAATGAAATTTAAGAGGATTTGAGAAGTCACTCAAAATGTGCCCTAATTTTTCTTTCTTCAGCACTAATCATAATTTCTATGGCAAAATGAACCCCCTCATTTTGTTCCTTTGCAAATTAAATGTTTTAAGTGTTAACACTTTATTCCAATCAAGATGACTTCAGGTGTGCCATACTTTTGTCATAAGTAAGACTGTTAGCGCTCTAGTTGTTCTTTAGAACACTCTGGGACATTCTGTCATTGGGCTATAGTTGGGCTACATCTGGCTGATATTTGGGCTACATTTGTTTTTTTTTGTCTCTGTGGCCATCTTTGGGCTACATTGGGCTACATTGGGCTACATTTGGGCTCTAACATATATATATAGCCCAATGTAGCCCAATATATATTTTTTCAAAGTTAATTTTCGTAAAAACCACTGGAGCACATATCTTGAGACATAGCAAAGGCACATCGGGCTACCAGTCCCTACAATTTTGCCAAGTTTGGTGGAAAACCATTCAGCTGTTCGGGCTAAAAGTGAGTCCAACCGCCCTATGGAAATTAACATGGGGAAAACACATTTTGGGACCCCCCTTTTATCTCGGCCCCCGCTTGACGAATCCCCCCAAACTTTCAGGGAAGGAGCGGAGCGCCGCGAGGCAAAGTTAAGGAAAATGTCAGGAAGATTCCTCAACCGGCGCCAAAGTTATTCCCAATAGAATGTTGCGATTTCCCTATGGAAAACAATCCTAACTATATGGTATCTGTTTAGGGAAGCCACTTGAAAATCTTTGCGAATCTTTACTCTGAATTTGGTGAAATTTAATCACAAAAATGGCACTTCCAGCAATTTTCACACTGTGTTATATCCAAGCTGTGGTCATTCCTCTTGAGGTCAGCTCTTACCCCGTCAGCTCGTACTGCAGAACTTAGGGACAATTTAAATCGGCTGTTTTATTTATTTATTTTATTTACGTCATTTATAAAGCGCCTGTATCACCCCAAATGGGGTATCTCCGCGCTGAGGACAGCTGAAGGGACAGGCAGCCAGATTAGAAGAGTAGTGTTTTGAGCTTTTTTCTGAATCCTAAGTAGTTGGGGGTTAGACGGATCTCAGGGGGTAGCTGGTTCCTTAGTTTGGGGGCGAGATATGAGAAGGACTTTCCACCCAATCTGGCATATCTTATACACGGGACTTTGAGTAGGCCCTTTCCTTCGGAGCGGAGGGGGCGGGAAGGGATATATTTCACTAACTTATCGGCAAGATACATCGGACCCATCTGGTTCAAGCCTTTGAGAACGATACAACAGATTCTGAATTGTATTCTTTTTCGGACTGGGAACCAGTGGAGTTTTCGCAGCAGAGGGAGAGAGGGGGTACCGTAGGTGGCTCCGATTACCAGGCGGGCCGCAGTATTCTGTACCACCTGCAGGCCTTGTAGAGCTGACTCCTTAGCAGCAATCAGCAAGGCGTTGCTAAAGTCCAAACGACTGAGTACTAGGGCATGGACCAGGGTTTTGCGTGTGGATACAGATAGGAAATGAAAAACTTTCCGAAGGAAGCTAAGAGCAAAGAAGCAGGCTTTTTTTATTGCCTCTATGTTGTCGTCCATATTGAGGTCATTGTCCATTAACACCCCTAAGTTTTTATCAACTGTCTTCGGCTGAGGAGAAGGACCCAGATCATCAGGCCACCAACTGGGGGACCAGCTGGTGATAGCGTCCTTGAAGAGTATGACTTCCGTCTTCACTGCGTTGAGCTGTAAAAAGTTACTGCTCATCCAGGCAGTTATAACTCTCATCCCTTCTTGAAACAACTTTTGAATATCTGGTGTATCTTTCTTATACGAGAGGATAAGTTGTGTATCATCTGCGTATGAGATTGGGATAAACCCAACCTTCCTGAGAAGGGCCGCGAGAGGGGCAATGTATACATTGAATAAGGAGGGACTGAGACATGACCCCTGTGGTACCCCTTTGGTGACTTGAGTGGTTTTAGAAAAAAAAAGGTCCCAGTTTGACTGTTTGCGTCCTATTTCTGAGAAAGACCTGAAGCCAGGCCAATGCTGAGTTCTGGATGCCTATAGCGCTTAGTCTATCCAGCAAGATTTGACGGGAAATGGTATCAAAAGCGGTGGACAGGTCAAGCAGTATAAGAATAACTGCTTGACCATTGTCCGCCAGCATGCGAATATTGTCCGTTACATTGACCAAAGCTAATTCGGTGCTGTGCAAAGGACGAAAGCCTGACTGGGATGGATCAAGGAAATGGCAAGCTTCCATATAGGTGGAAAGGTGGACGTTAATGTGTTTTTCCAGTAATTTGGTTAGTAGAGGGAGCAAGGAAATCGGGAGGTAGTTGGATACCTCGTTGGGGGGAAGTTAGAGATTTTTCCTAATTGGCATAATCTGCGCATCCTTCCATTCATTAGGTAGACAGCCCTGTGTAATGGAGCTATTGAAGATGGTGCAGATAGGCTCCGCTAATTCTGCAGTGAGTTTTTTCACCTCTTTAGTCGGTAGTAAGTCGGTAGTTTCAGGCCATGATAGGTACATCTTTCTCAAGGCCCACGGCTTCATGCTTGATGATGCAATATACAGAGGATGAATAGTCAGAGCTGCTGGCATGACATGAAAGGTGATGCAAGGACACCATACTTAAGGTTAGCTTCTAAAAACTACTCAATGTTTGGTACTGTTTACCATTTAGGGCCTAATTCCAGTGAGAGTCAGAAAGCCTCCAACCACAGGGCGGAGGCTTTACCGAATCTCATAGCGGCTACAGTTTTGATGCATTAGGATGCAGGCAGTTGAAAGTGAAACAAGCTGGTCATTCCGGCTGGATTCCAATGGGATCCTTGAGCCCGTCGGCCAGTCAGAGGCCTGATCAAAATCCCTAATGACGGTGTTTCCGTCGTAGGGATTACGATGTCGGTTCCCGACAGGCTTTCCATGTCGGGCTTTCTGACATGGAATACCTGTCAGAGAGCGACATTGGGGTCCCTAGTAGGACTGTTTCACCCCGTAGCCTCCAGATGGGGGCTGACAGGGCACCTATGGTGCCCCCTTGTTCATCCCTGCACTTTGTGGCAGGCACCCTGAGGTTCTTTACACGCGGTACAGGGAAGAACAGATCCTCCCCTTTATTTGTGGGAGCTTGTGCTACAGTCCGTTTACAGCAGCAGCACAAGCTCTAATACACGAATGGGAGTATGTGACCGCACAATGTTCAGTCGCATTGTAATGCTGCGGTCAGCCACGTCCGCCCGACATCGTAATTTGGACCTTAAACTTGAATCCACTAATTTATGTCCTGATGCATAGTATGGAGATGTGAGCACGTAGAATGTGATATTTTGCATATTCTATGGCAGTCCTTGCCCTACCAACCTACTGGTCCCCAATTTGATCATTAATTAATAACTCCTTCAGCTTACACTTCCATGAGTCAGCCACTAGTCATGATACCCCTTATATCATTTAGCACAGGCTTAATCAATCTCAGGAGTAGACAGATGTTTACAGCCTTAGCAATTACCAAAATGTTCATGCTGCACAGATCTCCCAGCCATTGTAAGATCACTGGATCGATGAATTGATGTTTATGGTTGGCTACGAATAGATCATATACTGGCTCATTGAACAAATACCTATTTTCATTAAGATTTTAAATCCGTTTCTCTCAGACACAGAATCCTGCACCCTTTCTGCTACTCTGCTCTCTTCCACTTTGCTTTGTATCCCTTTCTCTTTCTTCTTTGTCTACTTTACACATTCACTGACCTCTTTCTTCACTCCCTCATACATTTGTCTACAGCAAAGATATTCATCCCTCCTTGAACTCAAAGTTGGCAATGATATTTTGACTCCACGTAGTGGTCTATATGTTTTTAATTGATATCCTCCATGCCACTAGTTTAAAAAATGTGCCTGCATTGGCAAAGCCAGTGATCGAGGGTGGTCATCTGGGCACGTACTTTTCAATGCTTATCAGATGGGCACCATATTGCACAGATGCAGTGCAGAGATATGATCTTGAAAGTATAGAAACGAATATTTCAAAATGATCACCCACCATTATTAGCTTTGCCAGTCCTAACAACAACATTTTATACGCATTAAAAAAGTCAATATTCGAAGAATTAACCATTTTAAAATGTTATTTCCATGCTTCCAAGATGTCCCTCATGTTGCGTCTACATGCACTAAGATGGCTATCTTGGAAATATGCAGAAATACAATCCATGATGGCCACCTGCTGCTTTTGTTTTTGCTAAGGCTTACACTGCAATTCAAAAAGCAATGGCAAAGCCAATGCCAGTAATAAACACGAATTGTGGCAGGATTCTCCCCTCCTGCCCCCAAGTAGTGCTTATAAGGGTCCTGTGGAGCCCTGCCTTCATCCTGGATTACCAAAGAATACTCTCTGGCCCACTGTACATATTGATCACCATCTCACTCCAATAATGATTTCCATTCCATCCATACTAATGCATTCTGGTCCTCCTGCACAGAGATTCATTTTTCACTTGAGCTGCTGGGTGGCATGTGTGACTCTGTGATAATAACGGCTGCTTGCCTTAATGCAATCTCTTTTCAGTTATAGAGAAAACAATTCCACATAGGGTACAAACTATAATTTATAATAGTCTATAATTCTTCAGGTTGGTATTTTGATATTGCATTCGCAGTGTTTACTGCATTGTATACGCGTTGTCTTTTTAGTTTTCAATTTAGCAGGTATTATCCACTTTTTGTTCAGTATTCTGATCTCAGCCAGGTTTATCCTGCTCCAGTCTTCAGTTTCTGTCTTTCTCCTTCCAAGTTTTCAGCTAGTCCCTTTTATACCCTATAATCTTACTCCCGAATTCCCTTGGTCCTGCAGAAAACACTCCTCACTCTTAGTTAATCTAGTCTGGTTCCAGTGTGGCCCCAGGTATATTTTAAAAGTAAAACAATTTGACTTGACCAATGCTTGTTTAAGAATATAGTAATACATTATTTGATGATCTATACATAATAATAGATACTTACCTCCAATAAGGGTGATGTCCTCCTAAAGGAAAACAGGCAATAATATTGTCCTTCAGAGAAAAAGCCTCAATTGCATCATAAAATTCCACTACAATGTAGATTGATCTCTACACTGCCATTCTCAAAATATTGAGGTCGACAGTATGAAGCACTTATCAAATCATCTGAGGTCTAAGAGTTTGCTTTCAGGTCTAAAATCCTGATTTCCAGTATTTTATACATGAGCATCATTTGATGTGCCATCCTTCAAAAGCATTGAGTTACCCATAAAGAAAAACTTTCCACGGTATGCACTCCCGAACAAAATGCTAACTATTTTACTAGTACAACATGGCTTTGTAGTGTAAGGAATCGGTGTATTAGTTGAGGGGGTGAAAATCCACTTCAAATATTAATCCCAATACTGGTCAGGGTGAACCACTAATGCCACTTAGTGAAGCTGTCCTTAACCCACTGGTAGCTTGGCACGAAGCAGTCAGGCTTAACTTAGTGGAATCTATGAAGTATTTATGCACTGCTCAACAGTAAAAAAGTGAAAACACAACACAAGAAAAATCCTAAACCAATTTAGTAACATGAAGAATATTTTAAGAAAAAGTACCCCAAAAGGACAAAAATGAAATGGTTATAACTGGAGATATTCATTTTTAAAGTTTGAAGTAAAATATTGCCAAAAGTCTCAAAGCGCCAACTGCAGTTATCAGGTCACACTACGCTGGGTCAAAATCAAAAGTTAGGATCCACTGCGATGGATCGTCAGTCAGATACAGGGACCAGGTTGAAAGTTTACCTTTGGACTTAGAAACATTTTTGGAGAAAAAGGGGTCATCAATGAGTTGTCAGCCAGGGAAGCTGCAAGGTGGATCTGAAGTGAGACTCGGAGACAGCGATGTTGCTGAAGAGTGGGGTCCCTGGGTAACATTTCTGAGTGGGAGAAGTCTGATGTCCATGCCCAGGAAGTCCTCAACATTGATCAGACGCTGCTCCGCATCGGTGCTGATGAACCCCTCTACGTCCGGACTGTGGAACTTTTCAGGAAGTCAGAGCTCCTTCACCTTGGCAAACCAGTAAACCAGCCCTTGGAGTCACTTCTGGGGTCCTGGGTTCTTAAGCAAGCAGGTCAAATCTTCATTCACAGGTCCAGAAGTGATGTGAGGAGAGGCCTATGAGGTCCACTATTATGCCAGTGCCAGCCTTTGTTTTTTTATTTACTTGATTTTTATATAGTGCTGGCTAGACCCAAAGGCATCAGAGTGCTTTACATGAGGAGAGTTACATAGCTTACAAATTCCCAGGAGAGCCAACAGGGCCAGCTTCGCCACACGGGTACCCAGCTTGCCCAGCAGCACCAGGTGGCCACGTGTTATTGTAACGCCTTGATTGCCCAGCCCACAGGGCATAGTGGCGTTCTAAATGACCCACCTTGTATTCCTGTCCCTGGTCAAGTGTTAGCACCCATTACTCCCCCATTGGATTCTCACTCCAAGAACTGTACTAGGGTGCCCGTAGGGAAGTCAAAGGATACGGTACATATTCCAACTAATATTCAAGATCGGTTGCTGAATATCCAAAAAGCCCCACCCCCAAACAGGCCTAACAGTAAATGTAGGGTAGAAACACGGTCGCAAAGTGGTCATGGCCAACACGAAAAGTTAGTGAGGGTGACAGATGCTAGTACACTACACTTACCCCCAGAAGCAACACCTTACACCATAGTGTTAGCTAATGTCCCCACATTGCCACTTGGAGTCATGGAGCATTGGACCAATCTCAGAAACAAATCACTACATCAGATAAGTGTAAGGACAGATCTATTAACTCCCCTTTTCACGGAGTTTAAAATGGCAAGACGGGTCAGTTGGCTAGGGAGCTCAAAAAATCTCTAGAAGGCGAATGTGTGGTGTTATCATTCGGGCCACCAGATCTGGTCCAAGCAATACTTGAGAGGGCGGGTAACTGGTTCGTAGAGAAAACAGGGATCAGCATCCTACCTCTTGGTTACATCTATACACCACCTGGTCCTATACCATACATACAAGGGGACGTCTTGGGGATAGGGGGGCGGCGACAGTATAGATATGCCATCCCTGTGAACAACCACTTTTACATTTCTAACCCTATTAATGACAATGATTGACTACCCATGTTGGATGGGGATCAGGTATGGATTTAAGTACTGTAAGGCAGTGGTTCCCAAACTTTTGACTCCCGAGGACCCCCATTGACTCACCACTGGAAGCCTGGGACCCCCAGCAATTTGTATGATTTAAATTTCAAACATTAAAAGAGAAATAAAAAAAAATAAACACACATGTGCACACAAAAGAAATACTTGAATTTCTAAGGATTTTAGTATTTTATGTTGAAAGAGTTTGAAAAAACAGAGCACTTTAATGGGAAGGTTGGTGCTGTATCTCCGTAAATAACTTTTAAATGGTTAGTTTTATTTCACAGTACAAGGCTCCTGCTCCTTCCAGGAAACCCAAAGTAGCCATGGCAAATGTTTTCAGACCAGTCCCCATACAGTGCACACCAAGTGCAGTGAGTGAGTCTGACCACTACAAAGGGGGCTTAGGGAGGCTCTCCTCACAAGAAAATTTAGGATACAATGGTGCATTCTATAACAAATTTATCATTATATATTGAATTGTATTAGCTTTTAAAGAATAGTAAATGATGACCTTACTATAGACCAGGATACAACAATCTTTGTTGGGGTTCTTCAATGATTTATTATCACCCTCCAACAGTGCCGCTCATCTCTCCATAGCACATCTGTCACATGTATTTCATTTGTTTTATAGCATCTCTCATACCATTGTAGGATGTCAGAGCACTTTACATCACACAAAACAAAGCAGCGCTTCACACAATGCATGTCTCACATTGATAAATGGATGAATTCCAACTGTCTCCAATTGAACGGAGGAAAGTCTGAGATCTTTCTGTTTGGTATGGCTCAGGAGCTTTGGTCTCATGATTGGTGGCCCTCCAATTTCGGCCCCTGTCCAACCCTCAAATTAACAGTACAGAATCTGGACATCTACACGGACAATCAGTTGTCTATGAAAAGTCAGATTAACCATATCTCTGGCACTTGCTTTGGAGTGAGGCATAGACTTCGGAAGGTTTTCAAATGGATCCCCAGTGAGGCCAGGAAACCATTAGTCCTGGAACTAACAATCAATAAAATGGACTATGGAAATGCCCTACTGTTTTCAATCAATGAAAACCTGTTGAAAAGGCTTCAAATTGTGCAGAACACGGCAGCCAGGCTGGTTCTTGACCTTCCACCTAGGACTTCTTCTGTTCCCTGCCTAAGATCATCACACTGGCTTCCAGTTAAGAAGCACATTCTTTTTAAGATCTTATGTCTGATCCATAAGCATATGTATGGAAGGGGACCAAAATACTGGTCCAGAAAACTACAGTAGTACCATCCTTGCCGGACCCTCAGATCAGGCAATGCATCATTGCTCACTCCTTTGAGAATACGCACAGCCTGGAAGGGTGGAGGATCTTTCTCCTTCCTCTGCCCTGCATCATGGAATAAAATCCCTGTTCACTTACGCATCATCCCCTACCATAACCGTTTCCGCAAACTGCTGAAAACATGGTTATTTGACAACTAAGTCACCGTCTAATCAGATCTGTCTGCAAGCGCCATGAGACTTTAGGTGATGTGTTTGCGCTATACAAATGTACCTGATTTATTTGATTTGACACATATAGAGACAATTAATCATACGTGTAAATCAGTGTGGAGAAAATGTTACATAAGGCTAAAAGGACTACAAGGTGTAGGATTCACATGTCTTTAATACTGGTAGACATTTTTAAAGAGTGCTTGGTCTGGAATAGCACAAACTCAGGATTCAGAACATAACACAGTGGTTAGCATTGACTAACAATCAAAATGTATTTCCACCCAAATAAACCCCTTTAGCAGCATCAGGATAATGAAAGACTGGGAAAAAACATATGTTACTAACTTGTACCATGCAGTGTATAAGGAGCTCATTGATGACAGTTTATAGGTCACAGTGCTAGATAATGATTGTCTCTTAAGAGCTGCAGAGTAACAAAAGAATCTCTGTGACGAAAGCAGTAACCCACTGACCTATGCACATAAAATTAACCCTGGGCGTCCGATTCGGCTACGCCCACGGAGTAGGCATAGTGTTGCCTTCTACGCATTTTGCGTAGACAGCGTAGCCGGCAACACTACGCCCACTCCGTGTGCGTAGCCGAGTCGGCCGCCACCCGCCTCCCTCCCGCTCTCCCCTAGAAACATTATTTAAGCAACTACCCTGAAAAATACAATTATAAAGCACTTACCTTGTCCGGGGCTCGTCCGGGGCTCCCTCTTTGAATAGCGTCCTTTCCTGGAAACAAATGCGCATGCGCGGGCGGCCGCGCATGCACATTTCTCGGGAGAAATGCGCATGCGCGGCCGCCCTCGCATGCGCATTGGTATCCAGGAAAGGACGCTATTCAAAGAGGGAGCCCCGGACGAGCCCCGGACAAGGTAAGTGCTTTATAATTGTATTTTTCAGGGTAGTTGCTTAAATAATGTATCTAGGGGAGAGCGGGAGGGAGGTGCAAAGTGGGGCTACGCGGAGTGTGGGAGTGGGCGTAGCTTCTCGCCCACTTCGCGTAGCTCCGCGGAGCCCCACTCCGCACACTACGCCCAGGGTTACATAAAATACTGTTTTTTAAAATGCATGGCACGCGTTCTTTGCAGCGGGCATATTAACCCTCTGTGGTACATTAGATAAGTCAAACCTGCCACTGGACAATACTCATCTCTCTCCAGCAGGTACATTAATCACTGGTGTTATCTTGACACTTTTATTGTTGCTTGAAAACTGCTAATTCTACAAGGAACTATGCAGTGCTTTTAAAACTGCTACCTGAGGACCCCCTGGGAATGTGTCAAGGACCTCTGGGGGTCCACGGACCACAGTTTGGGAAACACTGCTGTAAGTGATAATGTTTCATAAAGGGGGTGGTGATGGACAGAATATCTGAATTAAGCAGAACACTCCTACCCAGTCAAGAGATCAGGGCTTGATCCATCACCGTTTTTTAGCTCACTGCACCATCCCAGATCAGAACCTGGCTACATGCAAATTAGTCTGACCCTGGCCCAGTGCATCGTGGGAACAGGGCAGACCAAACTACCAAGCCAATTCTTTACTGGAAAGGAAACAAGCTTCCGGGGACCGGTTTCTGGCATTACAGCCGTCTTCGGCCCGGCTTGCTTGAATCCTGATGGTGCAGTGAGCAAGGGACTCACATCTGAGCATACCCTTCCACACTTGTGGTGGCCATAACGATTCATAAAGGGGGTGGTGATGGACAGAGTATCTGAATTAAGCAGAACACTCCTACCCAGTCAAGAGATCAGGGCTTGATCCATCACCGTTTTTTAGCTCACTGCACCATCCCAGCTCAGAACCTGGCTACATGCAAATTAGTCTGACCCTGGCCCAGTGGATCATGGGAACAGGGCAGACCAAACTACCAAGCCAATTCTTTACTGGAAAGGAAACAAGCTTCCGGGGACCGGTTTCTGGCATTACAGCCGTCTTCCGCCCAGCTTGCTTGAATCCTGATGGTGCAGTGAGCAAGGGACTCACATCTGAGCATACCCTTCCACACTTGTGGTGGCCAAAACGATTCATAAAGGGGGTGGTGATGGACAGAGTATCTGAATTAAGCAGAACACTCCTACCCAGTCAAGAGATCAGGGCTTGATCCATAACCGTTTTTTAGCTCACTGCACCATCCCAGCTCAGAACCTGGCTACATGCAAATTAGTCTGACCCTGGCCCAGTGCATCATAGGAACAGGGCAGACCAAACTACCAAGCCAATTCTTTACTGGAAAGGAAACAAGCTTCCGGGGACCGGTTTCTGGCATTACAGCCGTCTTCGGCCCGGCTTGCTTGAATTCATGATGGTGCAGTGAGCAAGGGACTCACATCTGAGCATACCCTTCCACACTTGTGGTGGCCAAAACGATTCATAAAGGGGGTGGTGATGGACAGTGTATCTGAATTAAGCAGAACACTCCTACCCAGTCAAGAGATCAGGGCTTGATCCATCACCGTTTTTTAGCTCACTGCACCATCCCAGCTCAGAACCTGGCTACATGCAAATTAGTCTGACCCTGACCCAGTGCATCATGGGAACAGGGCAGACCAAACTACCAAGCCAATTCTTTACTGGAAAGGAAACAAGCTTCCAGGGACCAGTTTCTGGCATTACAGCCGTCTTAGGCCCGGCTTGCTTGAATCCTGATGGTGCAGTGAGCAAGGGACTCACATCTGAGCATACCCTTCCACACTTGTGGTGGCCAAAACGATTCATAAAGGGGGTGGTGATGGACAGAGTATCTGAATTAAGCAGAACACTCCTACCCAGTCAAGAGATCAGGGCTTGATCCATCACCGTTTTTTAGCTCACTGCACCATCCCAGCTCAGAACCTGGCTACATGCAAATTAGTCTGACCCTGGCCCAGTGCATCATGGGAACAGGGCAGACCAAACTACCAAGCCAATTCTTTACTGGAAAGGAAACAAGCTTCGGGGACCAGTTTCTGGCATTACAGCCGTCTTCGGCCCGGCTTGCTTGAATCCTGATGGTGCAGTGAGCATGGGACTCACATCTGAGCATACCCTTCCACACTTGTGGTGGCCAAAACGATTCATAAAGGGGGTGGTGATGGACAGAGTATCTAAATTAAGCAGAACACTCCTACCCAGTAAAGAGATCAGGGCTTGATCCCTCACCGGGTTTTAGCTCACTGCACCATCCCAGCTCAGAACCTGGCTACATGCAAATTAGTCTGACCCTGGCCCAGTGCATCTTGGGAACAGGGCAGACCAAACTACCAAGCCAATTCTTTACTGGAAAGGAAACAAGCTTCCGGGGACCGGTTTCTGGCATTACAGCCGTCTTCGGCCCGGCTTGCTTGAATCCTGATGGTGCAGTGAGCAAGGGACTCACATCTGAGCATACACTTCCACACTTGTGGTGGCCAAAATGATTCATAAAGGGGGTGGTGATGGACAGAGTATCTGAATTAAGCAGAACACTCCTACCCAGTCAAGAGATCAGGGCTTGATCCATCACCGTTTTTTAGCTCACTGCACCATCCCAGCTCAGAACCTGGCTACATGCAAATTAGTCTGACCCTGGCCCAGTGCATCATGGGAACAGGGCAGACCAAACTACCAAGCCAATTCTTTACTGGAAAGGAAACAAGCTTCCGGGGACCGGTTTCTGGCATTACAGCCGTCTTCGGCCCGGCTTGCTTGAATCCTGATGGTGCAGTGAGCATGTAGCCAGGTTCTGAACTGGGATGGTGTAGTGAGCTAAAAAATGGTGATGGATCAAGCCCTGATCTTTTGACTGGGTATGAGTGTTCTGTTTAACTCAGATGCTCTGTCCATCACCACCCCCTTTACTGAATCGTTTTGGCCACTATAGGAGTGGCAGGGTATGCTCAGACATGAGTCCCTTGCTCACTGCACCATCAGGATTCAAGCAAGCCGGGCCGAAGACGGCTGCAATGCCAGAAACCGGTCCCCGGAAGCTTGTTTCCTTTCCAGTAAAGAATTGGCTTGGTAGTTTGGTCTGCCCTGTTCCCATGATGCACTGGGCCAGGGACAGACTAATTTGCATGTAGCCAGGTTCTGAACTGGGATGGTGCAGTGAGCTAAAAAACGGTGATGGATCAAGCCCTGATCTTTTGACTGGGTATGAGTGTTCTGTTTAACTCAGATGCTCTGTCCATCACCACCCCCTTTTCTGAATAGTTTTGGCCACTATAGGAGTGGCAGGGTATGCTCAGACATGAGTCCCTTGCTCACTGCACCATCAGGATTCAAGCAAGCCGGGCCGAAGACGGCTGCAATGCCAGAAACCGGTCCCCGAAAGCTTGTTTCCTTCCCAGTAAAGAATTGGCTTGGTAGTTTGGTCTGCCCTGTTCCCATGATGCACTGGGCCAGGGACAGACTAATTTGCATGTAGCCAGGTTCTGAACTGGGATGGCGCAGTGAGCTAAAAAATGGTGATGGATCAAGCGTCTGGGTATGAGTGCTCTGTTTAACTCAGATGCTCTGTCCATCACCACCCCCTTTTCTGAATCGTTTTGGCCACTATAGGAGTGGCAGGGTATGCTCAGACATGAGTCCGTTGCTCACTGCACCATCAGGATTCAAGCAAGCCGGGCCGAAGATGGCTGCAATGCCAGAAACCGGTCCCCGGAAGCTTGTTTCCTTTCCAGTAAAGAATTGGCTTGGTAGTTTGGTCTGCCCTGTTCCCATGATGCACTGGGCCAGGGACAGACTAATTTGCATGTAGCCAGGTTCTGAACTGGGATGGTGCAGTGAGCTAAAAAACAGTGATGGATCAAGCCCTGATCTTTTGACTGGGTATGAGTGTTCTGTTTAACTCAGATGCTCTGTCCATCACCACCCCCTTTTCTGAATCGTTTTGGCCACTATAGGAGTGGCAGGGTATGCTCAGACATGAGTCCCTTGCTCACTGCATCATCAGGATTCAAGCAAGCCGGGCCGAAGATGGCTGCAATGCCAGAAACCGGTCCCCGGAAGCTTGTTTCCTTTCCAGTTAAGAATTGGCTTGGTAGTTTGGTCTGCCCTGTTCCCATGATGCACTGGGCCAGGGACAGACTAATTTGCATGTAGCCAGGTTCTGAACTGGGATGGTGCAGTGAGCTAAAAAACAGTGATGGATCAAGCCCTGATCTTTTGACTGGGTATGAGTGTTCTGTTTAACTCAGATGCTCTGTCCATGACCACCCCCTTTTCTGAATCGTTTTGGCCACTATAGGAGTGGCAGGGTATGCTCAGACATGAGTCCCTTGCTCACTGCACCATCAGGATTCAAGCAAGCCGGGCCGAA
The DNA here is from genome assembly GCF_964261635.1 of Lissotriton helveticus. Taxonomy (NCBI): domain Eukaryota; kingdom Metazoa; phylum Chordata; class Amphibia; order Caudata; family Salamandridae; genus Lissotriton; species Lissotriton helveticus. The sequence continues at coordinate 1,942,074,367 of NC_136063.1, read as the reverse complement.
GACGGCTGCAATGCCAGAAACCGGTCCCCGGAAGCTTGTTTCCTTTCCAGTAAAGAATTGGCTTGGTAGTTTGGTCTGCCCTGTTCCCATGATGCACTGGGCCAGGGACAGACTAATTTGCATGTAGCCAGGTTCTGAACTGGGATGGTGCAGTGAGCTAAAAAACGGTGATGGATCAGGCCCTGATCTTTTGACTGGGTATGAGTGTTCTGTTTAACTCAGATGCTCTGTCCATCACCACCCCCTTTTCTGAATCGTTTTGGCCACTATAGGAGTGGCAGGGTATGCTCAGACATGAGTCCCTTGCTCACTGCACCATCAGGATTCAAGCAAGCCGGGCCGAAGACGGCTGCAATGCCAGAAACCGGTCCCCGAAAGCTTGTTTCCTTTCCAGTAAAGAATTGGCTTGGTAGTTTGGTCTGCCCTGTTCCCATGATGCACTGGGCCAGGGACAGACTAATTTGCATGTAGCCAGGTTCTGAACTGGGATGGTGCAGTGAGCTAAAAAACGGTGATGGATCAAGCCCTGATCTTTTGACTGGGTATGAGTGTTCTGTTTAACTCAGATGCTCTGTCCATCACCACCCCCTTTTCTGAATCGTAAGTGATAATGTGGCAGGAACAATATTTAAGGACAGCCTGAAAGCCCAGGAGAATCGCGATCCCACACCCTTTCATATGTTAATTGCAAAGGTATTTCCCGAGAAATGTACTACTGGCAGCTTTTATACGGTGCAAAGGCACAATAGTAGCACCGATCCCAAAGCACCCATTGCAGCCCACTTGAATATCGATAACGAACCTACCCATGTACTTCAGGGTAGCAGCCACATTGTTGAACCAGTTAAAGTAATCTACACTTGATTACAAATATTGATGAGGTCATCAGTAATACTCAGTATAGCTAAGAATACGTCCTCATCGCAACATCATGTGAGATCACGCTCAATTGCCCCAACCAGTCCTAATGATTCCTCTACTTGTATAGATATCCATAGGTGTATATCCACAAACATAAATGAGGTAAATAACTGTTTAACAATAATATCATGGAACCTGGCGGGTAGCCACTCTTAAACTTCAAGAACCAGATTGTTTTTGCTATATAGGGGAAAATGATACCTGTGTCTTCCAAGATACCTGGGCTGTAGACAGGGTACATATAAATGGATATACCACTTATAGTGTAGAAGCTAACCCGCCCAAGTCAATGGGTAGAGCTAATGGTGGGCAGCTAATTCTTGTAAAAATGTCCTTAGCTTGCAAGTACATGCATTTACCAATCAATTCCCAAGATATTATGGGGATCCAGCTTGTCTTTCTGACTGGCTTAGTCTTGACCATGTTTTCAATGTTTATGCCAGGTCAGAATCATCTAGCAGCGAATCTTCTGTACTCCCGCTGCTGGATGATTTGGTTGGAGTATACCAAACTAACTCTAAAAACATAGTCGCGGGGGATTTCAATGCTGCATTTGAACCGTCTATCCTATTGAGTGCTCTGCTTGAGGAAGAGGATGAGCTATTCTAATCTGGTTACTGGCAAACAAAGTCATCGCCTAACAAATGACTCCTTGCCGATTGGATTTTTAATCACAGGTAGGAGATGAGGGCCTGTAATGGGAGAACTAGATCTGATTTAGGGAGGAAGGCTACCTTTAAAAGGGGTGCCTGCAATAGTAATATTGATTATATATTTGTAGATGTAAGGGTTTGGTCTCTGGTACAAGATATGAGTATCAAACAACGGGATCACAGCAATCATAATCCTTTGTTATTTACAATGAGGGGTATGGACCTCAATAGGAATTTCTCTAGTCACATGTCTAAAAATGAAGAGCTGTACGTAACTAATAATCATAGAAGGGTTACTTGGCCCAAAGTCCAAGCTGACCAGGACTGCTGGTGGGGACATTCCAGAAACCTTGAGGGGAGCAGCGATAATTAGCATCTATAAAAAGGGTGATGCTGCTATCCCTTACAATTACAGACCCATCAGCTTGACAGACAACCTACATAAAATTCTTTCTAGGAAAGTCTTAGATAAACTACAATGCTGGATGGATGACTACATGATATTGTCTACTTACCAGGCGGGGTTTTGATCCAAAGTAAGCACGTGTGACCAAGCTTTCAGATTCACTTTATTAACCAGGAAATATGTGCTACTCAGGAAACAGAAGCTTTCTGTCGCATTCGTGGATCTGCGAGCAGCGTTTGATGTAGTACCACATGACTTGCTCTGGAGGATCATGCTGGACCTAGGTGCTCCTGCGGATTTGGTAGCAGTGATAGCCCGCCTCCACATGGATAATCATGCCCAGGTTTGATGGGGAAAGAATGGCGAATAAACAAAGAAGATACCAATAAAGCGAGGTGTGCGACAGGGGTGTGTTCTCACCCCCACGCTGTTTTCCCTGTTCATAAATGATGTGGCGAGTCGCTTAATGGCTTGTAGGAATGATGCACCCTACCTGAATGGCGAGAAAGTCCCTATTCTGCTCTTTGAAGATGACTCCCTACTTATATCTAAAACACACTTGGGCCTGCAAATTGGATTTCTAGAATTTTGTAGAGACAGTAAATTAGAACTTAACACCTCTAAGACTAAATACATGGTGTTTGGAAAAGTACGGTGCGGTATATGGGAGATTAAGATCACGCATGAACCCGTCGAACGGAAAACATATTTTGACTACCTAGGCATAGGACTGAATGAGTTATTTAAATGGGAATATCATTTAAATAAGAGTTATCTAACTCTATGCCAGAGATCCAAATCCATACTAAGATTTCATAAACCATCCTATACCAAACCCCTCTCTCCAGCCCTGGAAATTTATTGTGGAAAAGCCCAAAGTGGAGCCTTGAATTGAGCTGAGATCTGGGGCTACATCACTGTCAATAAGCTAACAACTTGTGAAAACATCTTTGTTAGGTCCCTTATTTCCACACCTATCACAACTCCTCTAATTCTCCTTTTTTTGACCTTGGGTTAAAGAGAATTGGTGATCTGGCTGCTATGAAACCCTTAACCTACTGGGTGCGTTTATGGCTAACCCCCCAACTTACTGATTATTGAGACTGTGCAGGAGGTTATGAGGATCAATGGTGCATCGAAACTACCATGGTTTAAGCACATTGCAGATTGGTGCAAGCAAATTAACATGATGGATTTGTGGGAACATCCAGATAGGGCTACAAGAGAGGATCTATTGAGATTAAAAGTCAAATACAGGGAGGTGGTGGGAGATCACTACACTAATAAGTTGTCTAGTGGGCAGCTATCTTCCATATTCCTAGCAATAAAATCAAGTCAGCAATTCAAACATTTTTTGGACCAAATTTCGCCCCCCCTCGCAAAAAGCTTATTTGTTAGATTCAGATACGGCAATTTGCTCTTAAAATTTCCTAGAAAGGAAGAGGTTGGCTTACTACTAGATTCTTGTCCTGCCTGCACTAATGTTAAGGAAACTGAAGAATACGTTTTCTTTTTTGTCCTAGATACCATCAGTTTCGCAGGAGGTGGATAAAACCAATCTGCCTCAATTTAGGAGCTAGGCAACATCAGATTGCGTATAGAATCCTAAAAGTGGATGTATTTGAGCCGATAGTTTTTGCTGTCAGCTGCTTTTTATTTGCCTTCTGGACAATCCAACAGAAGCTTTTATCGTAGATTGCACCGTAATATAAACTGTTTTCATGTTAAATATGCACTTTAGGTATTACAGATTGCTAAATTGTTTTCCTATTATCCTTTTGGGTCTTGCATGCTGTACGGTTTATAGTAGGAAGCAAGCCTTACAGCTCCTATTCGATGAATTTTGGTGCATGCTAGGCTGGTCATTTTTATGTTCCTCTTTTTAATAGCAATTGGATATTGGTTTGTTTTTACACTCTTTTAAGTTGTAAATAGACATGTTTTATCTTTGTATACTTTGATTGTTTTGTGCAAATAACCAAATAAAGTTATTTGAGCTTACAATTTATACATTGTTAAAAAAGGTACAACATTTAAAAGTGACATTTTTAGGTTATTGGCATGTAGAGGGGTAAGGGGGAAGAGTAGAAGGGTGAGGGAAGGGAGAATTTATCAGAGCATGGGTAAAAGGATAGACTATGCAAGCAGGTGGAGAGGAATTCAGGGGAGAGAGGAAGGGAAAGGGGAGGTAGCCAAAGAATGAAGGAGGGAAGCGGAGGTGGAGGGGTAGGGGAGACAGCATAGATACGGGGAAAGTGACGGAGTCTGAGGTCCGGTTGGGTGGGACAGGGATCATTCTCAGTCCTCAGTTATGTGTGATTCCCAGATTCACGGTGGACTCTCGCAGCGGGGTCGCTGAGACTCCAGGACACAAGATGCAGGACCCCCCCCCCCCCCGAAAAAGGGGAGAGGAGTGCTTTGTTCATTGGCAGACTGAGGAATGAAGGAGGGAAGAGGTGGGGAGGGGGTGGGATACCCGGCAGAAACACAGAGTCCGCCGTCAGGCAGGGTATGATAAGGGGACCCGTCCCATTCCTCCACTAGGAGTGTCACATTTGTCACTGTGGACTCTCTCAGAGGGGTCTCTGAGGCTCCAGGGCGAAGAAGCTGGATCTATTCCCAACAAGGGGAGTAGGAGTGCTTCGGACATGGGCAAAATTATGGGGCCAGTTAAGGGTGTCCAGCTGGTAGAGAAAGGCTCTCCCCGACAAGGGGTCTAATGGTATTGTCGGTTCCCACTTGGCAGATTAATCAGAGTGCTTAACATGAGGAACGTTACGTAACAAATTACAAATTAACATAAAATACCAGAGCGTAGAAGAACATGGGTAGGGAAAACAATATAATATTAATTAGAAGAAGAGGAGGGGGCGAGAGTAGACAATGGCAGGGAGGCGGGAAGAGCTGTGCCCACTGTCCAGCTTGGTAGGATACAGCAAGTTACAAATTGCAAAAGATTCACAATAGTTATATAATGCATAATTAGACAATACAGGAGTAAATTAATGAACACGAAAATCCGGTTAAGAAGGACCAGGGAAAGCTGGTAATCCACATAAAGAAGACAGCAGCGGGGAGGAAAACGAGACAAATGGCCGAGATCCAGCTGGGTAGGTGAAGGCCATAGCTGTGTGCCAGGGCCAATCTCCCCTATAGCTGTCAGAGCAGCTCCAACGGGAAACAGCCATGCATGCGTTTAGGGCACCGCAAGAGTAGAATGAGGATCAGCAGGTGTACAAAGACTAGAGTTCAAAGACTGGTGGTAGGTGCAGGAAGGAAGGCAGAGTGGTTTTGGCAGCCATCATAGGGTCAGGCACAACGAGTCAGTTAGTCTCCTTGGCTACCTTCACCAGTGAAAGTACTTTGGTGGACGTCATTTTGGACTCAGGCTCAACGAGTAAAATTAGGAGTAATTAGCCAAGAAATGACAGTGGAATTAAAAGTCTTAACAAAAGTCTTGTTTGCGCCAGAATGTTAACAAAGGCCACATTGGGAATTGCCTGTGACTGGTTCTTCGGCTCCCCAGTTTCCGCCGCTGAAGCGAGTCTGCGGAGGATCCCGGAGGGCACTGCCGGACGTGCTCAAATGCCCTTTCCCTCTCAAGTAGTAGCCAAGCTGTGTGGCAGCACGGGGACGCGAGACGGCACAGCGCAGTAGAATCAGTAGGCATTTTGAAGTGAGGGCTGAGGTGTGGGGGTGTAAATTGCCAGTAGGAGTGGGGGCCCGCGGCTTCGCAGTGCACTCCTCTCAGCACCAGGCGCTCATTTGGGGTCAGTGAGCTCTCGTAGCTCTGGAGCCATTTTGGTTCATTCAAAGGGAGGGACGTTGCGGCAGAAATCTCTGAGGGGATCGGCCGGACCAGAGCGAAACCAGTCTTAAAATGAGCCGCCTGCATTAAGGTCGATGAAACTTTAGAGAGGATGGTTCTGCAGTGCGGAGAAAGCTCCGCTCTAGAGGCTGGTTTGAGCGTTCGCAGCGTAGTAACAGAGCCGGGCGGCCATGAAAAGAGCAATTGGAAACAAGCACTGTCAACTTTTAAATACTGATCTCCACTCCATGGCAATGATGTGCTCCACATCCGCTATGCTTTCCTTGATGAGGGTTTTTGCTGGTGTCACCTTCTGATGCGGAGCGGTGGAGAGAGTTGGCTGGAGGGCAAACATTTGTCCACCCTCAAAGCCAGTTCAGGTAAGTTTCTCAACTACCAAAGGGTTTGGTGTCAGACTGACTAGAGAGAAAAAAAAGGCAGATAGGCCTAGGAGCTAGTTCCATCTGCCAAATACAAGATAGGCATCCTTTGATGCTCAGGAAGGGGCCGGGCAGTGACCCTGACACATCCTGTCAAACAAGGAGTCTCCCTCCTTACACCGAGAGCCCTATGTTTGGGAGCAATACACATCTTACCACAGGGGAGCAATCAGAATTCAGGTGGCAGTTGGACACTGGCAAGAAATCCTTTTGGTTTGTAAGCAGCAAGATATAACTTTCTTAAACTGTAATTTCCAAAATAGTAATTTAAAATTCAACTGGACCATTAAGTTGGAATTTAAATTACTATTAAAATGAGTAATTGAACCATTTTTCTAGCTACTTCGAAACTGAATTTAGTGCTTACTAAAGTTAATAGTGCCAACCAGTGTTAACCCATGGGCATGCCAGCCTTGCTACAGTGAAAAACTATTTTTATTTGGGGGGTAGTTCTGCGGGATAGGGGGGGTTAGAGGTTTCCCTGCCAGGACATGTAAAACATTAACTATAAATGTTCTACTTTTTAATTTCCATGCTCCTTTTCCTAAGTGCTTTTAAGGCCTACTCGGGGTTGACTTATAAGTATTGTTAGAAATGTGGTCTCTAGTTGGCAGAGGTATGCACCCCTTCCAAGTAGGAACCTAATCCTAGTCAGGGTAAGTCACAATACAACCTAAATTTGATTTGATTTGATTATTAGATTTGTAGAGCACAACGAATGCCCGGAGGCATCTTGGCGCTAAGGACTCAAGGAGCGTGTAAAGCTAGTGTGCAAATGTACTTAGATGTCGGTTTGAAATAGCCATGTTTTTTTACTTCTTTCCTGAGTGCCTTCAGATTTGAACTACTTTTAATTGTAAGCGGAAGAAGATTCCAAAACTTGGCAGATCCCAACAAGAAGCTCCTTCCTCCCCATCGTGGCTGCTTGAACCTGGGGATTTGCAAAAGTCTATGTTGTGCAGATCTGAGGTTCCTAGACGGCACATAGTTTTTATGCGCAACGTTAGGTACGAGGGGCCCTTTCCATGGAGTGCTTTGAACGTAATGCAAAGTGACTTAAAAATAATTCACTTCTTAACCGGGAGCCAATGCAATGCTCATAGCTGCTGAGATACTGATTCATGTTTGGGGATATCCAGTATTAATCATGCTGCTGCATTTTGCAGACGTTGCAGCTTTTTCAAGAGTTGAGTTTGAGTCCTCACATAAAGTGCATTACCATAATACAATCTGGAAATGGCCAGAGCAGTCACCAGAGTTTTTAAAGCCTCCGGGGGAACAAAGGGGCGAATTTTCCTAATCATTTTAAGGATTGCCCAGAAACTGGAGGTAAGGCAATTGATTTGACTGTCAAAGGTCAGCCTACAGTCAAACGTGATCCCAAGATTTTTTGCCTTTGAGACGGGTGTTGGGCACTCCCCCAGCTCTGCAGGCCACCATTTCAAAGACCAGGCCAAAGGATTGGCACCCAAAAGTAATACTTCGGTCTTACTGGCGTTAAGTTTAAGACAGTTGGATTGCATCCAAAAGTTAACATGGGCCATGCAGTTGTTAAAACGGTCGGCAACCTCCTCTTCATTATTGGTTATTGACACGACTTCTGCTCACCCTCTGGTAGCTTTGCACAGAGAAGTCACATTTAACTTAGAAGTCAATGTGTAAAATATTTGTGCAATAACTCACACAGTAACATAGTGAAAACACCATAAAAAGATTCCACAACAGTGTGGAAAAATAAAGTATGCCTTTATATATAAAAGAAGACCAAAATTAAATGACAAAAATCCAATATGTAAAAGTTGAGATGTTGAATTTGAAAAAATAGATGCAGTAAAGCTTTAAGAAACAAGCAGCTCAAAAAGGGTTAATTTAGGTCATGCTGGACAGGGACAAAGTCAAAGTTCAGGCTGACCGATCTTACTCCCTCAACAGGGTTGATGCGTCAAGTTCTGCCACACGTAGATGGGAGATGTGTCAAAATCCATGTTGCAAGTATCTGTGCTACTTTCAGTGAGCCAGGCACAGGAGCAGAGGTAGAGACTTTGATATCCAGAGTCTCAACTAATAGAAGGCAAGCCAACAAGCCCTGGAGATCACCTCTCCTTCAGCAGAGTCAGAGAGCAGCAGGCAGCAGGGCAACACACAGAAAAGCAGGCCTTCCAGATCAGCATTCCAGCTGAGTCCTTTGAGTAGCACATCAGTTATTCTGATAGAAGTTCAGTTGTAATTCCAGAAGTGTCTGGTTTGAGGAGGTTAGAGACCCAGTACCTATGCCCAAATTGGTCTTTGAAGTGAGAGAAACTTCAAAGAGTGGTTGTGAAGTGCACAAGTATCTCTTTCCACCCAGTCCTGTCCACAGGTCTATCTGTGGGGGGTAATGAGTTATTTGTGTGGGGTCAGGCCACTTCACATTGAAGTGCAAGTATTAGCCCCTTCTTCCCTTCCTGCCCGGGAAGGGCCATCAGAATGCAGATGCATGTAGATAGGTACTCAGCCACATCTAGCCTTTCTGTGTAATGGCTATCTGGAGGGAATGCACAAAATGTAACTGTCACCCAGCCCAGAAATGTATTGGAGACAATCTGGTAGGTACACAGAGCAGTAAGAGCAGAAACATGTTCACTTTCTAAAAGTGGCATTTCTAAAATAGTATTGTTAAATCCAACATTACCAGTAAAGAGGATTTATCACAACCATTCAAAATATATGAAATATGATGCAGCTACTCTTTTCTAATCAAGAATTACAGATTAAAGGTATTTTAAGGAATTCCTAAAAGTATATGTCCAACATTTTGATTATACAGAACATTGTCCTATAGGCTATCTAGAGTCTACCTTAGGGGTGACGTATGTGTAATAAAAGGGGAACTTAAATCTTGGCAAGTTGTTTTAAATGGCACCTCGAAATGGCAGTAAACTGCACACACAGGCCTTGCAATGGTGGGCCTGAGACATGGCAAAATCAGTGCCGCAGGCCTACTAGTAGCATTTAATTTAAAGCCCTTGGGCACATTTAGTGTACTTTACTAGGGACTTATAAGTAAATGAAATATGCCAATTTGGTATGAGCCAATGTTACCATGTTTTAGGGAGACAGCACATGCACTTTAGCACTGGCTAGCAGTGGTAAAGTGTTCAGAGTCCTAAAGTTAGCATAAACAAGGTCAGAAAAAGAGGAGGAAGGCAAAACATTTGAGGTGACTCTTCAGAGAGGGCTATTTTCCACCAAGCAGTAAGATGTTTTTTCCCCAGGTAAAAATGGTGGTTTAAAATTGCAAACAAAGGCTGCAGTGGCAGGATTGTAGGCATGTTTAAAGTGCTACTATAGTAGGGGGCACAGTAAGTATTGCAGCCTACTATTAGCATTTCTTTTGCAGGCCCTGGTTACATGTTGCCCCATGTACTAGGCAGCACGTATAAGCAAACTAAATGTGGCAATCAAGTGTAATCCGATGTAAACATGTTTAACAGGGAGAGCAAATACACTTTACCATTGGTTATCAGGGATAAAGTGCACAGAAATCTACAGCCAAATCACTAGGGTTCAGTGAAAAGGCAACAAATCCCAGGTGACCCTGCAAGAAGGGCAACGCTCTAACACATGGTATGGGTGAGAAAAAGGCACATCCTTCATCCATTTCTACTAAAACTTGTGGGAGAAACGCTACACTAGTATAATCAAAGACCATCAGAAAATTCCAACTAGATAAAGGCCTGTAATTGGCAACTACAAAGACATTTGTTTAAATAAAATCTTTGTACATCACTATTGAGCTGGTGTGAGAAATTGCTTTACTTGGGAGTCAAGAGAAGGCCTGTTGCACTGATATTTACAGGTCTATTGGCAACTTAAACTCTGTAGTAAATAATATACTTCTCATTGCCTGGGTCAGCTGGTGGGCTTTAAAGGGCAGTCACTAAATTTGATCCACTCTTTCCTCACTGCAGGTGACATGTCTGCTATTGAGATTTCATATAGGATGCATTTCCCTGGAGTGAAGGGTAACTCGTAGATCTTCCTTGTACCCTTCACTTTTTAAAATCTACACATGCTGCTTACTGTACTGATTGTAGATTGTGGTCTCCAGTCCCAACAGTCTTCTGATGATCCTTTTTTGATCTCCACGGGGACTCTGAAAACACCTATTTAGGAGTAGGACTTTTGCAGCAGAGGTAATATGGAGAAGACTTGGGCTGCTACCTCTTTGGATGAAATACTGTGCTGCTTCTGTGAATCACAGGAGTTTGAGTGCCAGAAACGTAATGTTATTAATCCAGCATTAATTTTAAGATCAGTGTCAACCCTTTCTTTACTCATGGAATGAATTACTTAAATATGATGTATGAGCGCACCATGAACATCAATGCCATGGACAGAAATGCAGCTTATATATATATTTGTCAATATTATAATGATGTCTTTGGGTTGAAGTTACCAGTTTTAGGAGTGCCTTGTTCATGTACTCTTATTGACTTGGTTACTTACTGGTAATCTTCACTTCTCCGAGTCATATTCTTCCTCAAACCAGTCTCTACTAAAGGAGCTGGTTCATGCATTGTGCACCACAGCATTCACCCATCCTAAGAAAAAAACATACATTACCCAACCAACATGGCTGCACAGGAAATAGACAGTAACATGACACTATAGGTGGAGCTTCAACATGTATTCTTTCTCAATGTAAAAAGAGTTAAAAAAGAATTACCATCATTAAATTTCCTCCCTCCTCCTATTGTACCAGGGAGGCATCAGAGATAATGCAGAAATGCGACAAGGAAAACTATGACCCGGAGTAATGAGAATGCTGGTAAGCAACCAGGTTTTTACCTACCTTGGTCATCTTCCTTGCCATAGTCCTTCCTAAGTGAGCATATACCAAAGGTAATGGAGACAAGGAAATTGACTCACCAGGAGAATGAATGCAAAACCCAGTGAATTTATTTAAATATAGATGCAAACAAAAAATGAAACCACCATTATATGCCTTACTGTTTTGCAGAAAGAATAGCAGAACAAAGGATAAACAAACACATCATCCACCCTCAGTCAATAATGAATTATAGAAGTGTAGATGTTAGACTAAGTTGCAGATGAGCAAATATCCTTCAGTGGAGCTCCCTAAGGAATTCCAGGTTTATCTACCCCTCACAGGCAGCAGGAAGTAGACAAATGGAGGAACACCACCAAGAAAAATTCCCCAATGCATCCCATAAACTTTAAGGGTGTTACTTTTCCTATATATTTGGATGACAATTGCATTCTCAGAAGAACAACCAAAGCATTGCAGTCTCTACCTCTCAAGCTCCAAAAACCCAGAGAGATCCAAGATTAATTCTTCCAATCGGGGTCAACAGGAGAACCTTTGCACTGTATTTCAGGATCTTAACAAGAACCTTGCTGATCAATTGCATTCAGAAGGCCGGAATGCTAAGGAAAACTAATTGCATCTACTTCTCATGCCTCCTAGCATAGAAAAAGAGTGCACAAGTTGGAAAGTAGTCAATTTTTGGGAGAGTCACACAGGTTGAGTCATGGGGCACCAAATAGATATGAAATCGCCTGAAATGTTGGAGTAGAATGAGAAAGGGAGACCAAGGAGGGGAATGTCTGACTCAAAATGGCTGCACGTCTGTTCTTCTTTACCGGAAGGTAAAGTCCTCCTGAGGCACAGCCGGGAGAGACAACCGCACCGCTTGCTCGCTGTAATTGCACTGACTGTTTCTTTGCTAACTTGCATGCATTTGTGGCTTTTTATCATCGATTTTGGATTTTAAATTAGCGTATTTGCACAGTTCGATTTCCCTCCATTAGGCTTTGTTTTAATTCGCAGGCATTTGTGGCTTTTAATTTTCGATCAGGAATTTTAAACCAGCGCATTTGCACAGTTCTAGTACCCACCTTCAGGTAGGACAGCAAACACTCCAGTGCGCAGCAGATACCTCGCGGGACTCGCTGCCATCTTGGGGGAGGATTGTGTTTAGCGGGTTAGTCTTTGAGCCCGAGACCTCATTTAAGCTGAAGATAAAGCGAGAGCACAGCGGACGCGTGCAGCGGGCGTGCCGCCGCCGCGCCGAAGGCGCACCAAAGGCAAGCCCGTCTGCGCCCGTCCGCGCTCATAGCGTGCTCTGCGCCAGCCACTATGTGCAGAAGACATCAGAAAATGGCCCACAGCTTATATACTCGAATTGAGGGACTTAAAGCCAAATAAATCAGAGGAATCTTGCAGAATCTATCTACCTGAATATGGGCGCCATTACACCTCAAAGATCTGCCCAGGATGCAACATTACAATCCCTGAGTTGACTTCGCTCCCGGTGAGAGGGCAGTCCAGGAAGATTGGCGTCTCCAAGCAGGACACGGCGTGGAACTGTGTCCTGATTAACGCTAGATCACTGGTCAAGCACAGCATTGAGTGTGCCACCTTCTTAGAAAGCGAAGATATTAAGCTATCCTTTATTACAGAGACCTGGACAGACGAAGCCTCAAGCCCTGATTTAGTGAAAACGACACCACCGGATTATATCTGCTATTCCCCCAGCAGAAACCAGAAAATAGGATGTGGACTAGCAGTTATACACCATAACTCTATTACTTCATCATTTAATCCATTAATAAACGAGGGATGTGAAGCACTAGAGTTCAGTCTTCAGATCTCCCATCAGGATTCCTTCAGAGGCTCCCTTATTTACAGACCTCCAGGCACGCGAAAACCGTTTATTGCCCACGTAGGCGAGATTTTAGAGGTTGGGCTTAATATGCCCTCTTTTACAATGCTAGGTGATTTCAATTTTTACCTAGAGGCAGACCACGACCCAGATACAGTCAACCTTATTAACCTCATGTCAGGTGGAGACTTGGAACAACGGGTAAATGGACCTACACACCTAGCGGGTCACACCCTGGATGGGATTTTTTCTAAAAAACCCTTACTCGCCTTTACAAAAGCACTCCCTCTCACATGGACAGACCATTCAGCAGTTCTTTTTAAACTTACCATTCCGGATCGCCCTGTTAATAAACCATCGAATAACTATGCTAGAGCTTGGAAAAATATAGGAGGGGAAGACTTTCTAATCTTCTTACCACCACAGACACCCCTATTCCGACAGATTTAGATCAGGCCACCAAATCCTATTTTTATTGGCTACATGGAGCAGGGAAGAAGTTAGCCCCATTGAAAACTGTTCGCCACCATAGAATACGTCCATCGGCGCCCTGGTACTCTCAGGAGCTCAAAGATCAGAAACATATAAGTAAACAACTGGAAAGAATTTGGAGGAAGGGATATAGTGATAAAGCTAAAAAAGGATACAAGATAAGTCAAGCACAATACAAACAACTGTTACAAAACACTAAACACTATTTATGCTTATGCCTTTTTGGAGAGCACAAGATTAACATTAGCATTTACATTTGGCACGGATGGCCTACATGCCGGTTGGTGTCTAAATAGTGAGGAGGTGACCTATCGGAAAGGAGACTTAAATACAGGAGTCTACAATAAAGAGTTGCCCTGAATCAATACCAGCGGTCCCTCCACAACACACAGAACCCCCCCTTTTTGGCAGATTGTGCCCAGATTGAATTAAGTGCATCCCTTCGTTTTTAGCCATTACTAGCTGTTCTACGTCTACTATCGACTCCCCACGGAGTGACGTATTGGATTGAAGAACAATTCTTGGGTGTGTGGGAATAAGCACCACCCCCATCGTTGTGGAAGGGGTCATCTATGGTCCCAAAGTTACCCTTCTATCCCTTTCGTCCTGAAGAAGACTCGCATGGCTCAGGCTCAAATAACCGTCAGGCCGTAAAGACGAGTCGAAACGTCGACGTATCTAATGATAAAAACCTGGACCTCCTTTTTGTGTTTCTATGTGCGGACATTTTTTGACACTGAGGAGTTATGAACATTTATTAATACTTGTAATTAATTGGTATCTCACTCTGGTCAGGTTGAACAGCATGGTCAATTGATTTGTCGCTTTCTGCTCAGTCCAATTATCAAAGAATATATTTTGTCACAATATTTTTCTGTGAATTCCTTTCCCTCTTAAATTGCACACACTTTTTCTACTTCTTTTTCTATTTGTACGCTCCTTTGGGGTAATTTTTGTTTTTGTGATATATAACGTAAATCAATGTATGAAATGATTAATATGTGGACCTTGGTTTATTAAATAATTCTCAAGGCTAGATATTTTGCGTTGCTGCTGCCCCTGTGTTTTCAATTATGAAAAATGAGTAACATTTACTTGAATAGAGCGGATCTTGAATGACATGCTTCTAAATTTGTTGATTCCAAAAAGTTACTGATTAATTGAGTTATTATAAAATATAGAGGTCTTGGACCATTTTTCGATATCGAGTTATCCTTGAAGGCTTCAGCACCCACTGTGCAGACATATTTTACCAAGCAAAGCTGATATCAGAGCAATAACATATTATTCTCATGTAAATCACAACGCTCTTCTAGGTTGAAAGCTAAAATAACAATTTTATGTCAGGTGCAGAAGCAGCAAAAGGAAAAATGGCGTTTAAACATTTAATAAGCTCATGCTAACTTAACACGGTATATAGGTAAGCAGTAACTATATGACAAGGGAGAATCAAGATGCCCTTTGGGGTGTGGTCACCTCAACAGTGGTCACAGGCCACCGACGCAACCCTTCACTGAGGAACAAGGAACAAAGATATGAGATGACGAAGACTCATGTTGAAGTGGCACATTTATTATTAAGTCACAAGTATATCAAATAATGCATATCATTTCATATTACTAAGCAAAAACCTTTAAGAAAGTCTGACTTCACTCTGTCAGGAATAAGGGCTTGATGACAAATGCTCAACATTTTAGAAGGCAAGCTGGAATAAGGATCTATAAAAACATGTTTAAATCAGATAGAGATTTAAAAGCACACAGAGTACATTCTATAAAAATATAGTGCCTAGAAACAAGCTTTTCTAAAGAGAATTATCCATGCAGGTTTAACATTTAAGAGAGACCCAAAATGCAAAGGACTAGGATCTTTAAAAGGCACAATTGAAATTATTTAGGGAATACAGAACACACTCTTTAAAATCTAGTGCCTAGAAGCACCTAACTAGGGAAACTAGGCCTACAAGATCTAATGATTTAAAGAGACCCTAAATGCAAGGAATTGGGTGTGGATGAAAAATACATAGTGCAGTTAGAGATTAAAAAAAGGAGCAAAGAAGTTATCTGTATTGGGAGTTACCACCTGAGAGAAGAGGCTTGAAAGTCGCAAATCAGATAAACGGCCGGGCGGAGAACCCACGCTCGTGCCAAGCACTTGCAGGAGAGTTCTGGCTCCTAATTGTGGTGTTGGATCCATTATACCTGAAAAAGCGGAACCCTTGCACTCCTGACGCACTTTCTGACACACTTTCTGGTCCAGGTGGCTTGACTGCATGTCCTAGGACACAGAAATGGTCAGGTAGCTCAAAGGTTGGTTGGCCATGAACATAAACAAAGAACATCTTGTCATGTACATATCTCTAAAAATATATGTGAGAGCGGAACTTGAGACAGGTGCTACTATTGCAAGATGTTGTGGCTTTTATTTCGTGCAAGCTATCTTTCAAAATAATATTTTAGCAATGGTGATATACCAACTTGTACCAGCTGGGTCTGTGTACGTGTGTGTGGGTGTTGGTCTTGAAACCGTGGAAAACTACTGTACTCTGTGATTGCCCAAGTTACCTTGTTGTTTTCAGCGCAACAGAAATGCATGTTTGAAATTAGGGCCTAGTAGAGTTTAATATGAAAGAATGATAACATAAGATGGTGGCCTTTGTCCTTTGGCTTACGCCTATATACGCCTATATAAAGAGGGTTCATGACATTTGTGGGCTTTCATTTACTGATAGTATATGGTGAAAATTGGTCATTTGTGGTATATAAATAAATAATACCGGATCTATTTTTGACTGGACATAGTAATAACAGATAGCTCAATAAATAAGAGTCAAGATTCGAGGTAGTAGGAGTTTGCAGTTTTAATACAGCATAAGGACAGGAACAGGACAACCTGCACAGGAATAGGATGGCAGCGCTGCCGGGGGCAGGATCGGTGTTGGCGTAACATTTAATAACAGTGCACAAGTATATATACTAAAACAATTGCATTACAATACATACGATAGGCGGAGCAGTGGGTGGGGTCAGTAACAGTCGCGAAAGATAAGGGTGAAAGTAGGTGTAACAGGAGGTGTGGACATAGACATGTGATGTAAACGTAACAGAATATGTCATAAATGGGGCGGAAACATGGAGGGGGCTACCTAAGGAGCCGGGACCTCTGACCTAGTGGTGCGCGCAAGCTGGCAGTGACGTGTTACTAGGGAGAAGCTGGGAGCTATGACTTCTGAGCTAGAAGGAGAGACGAAAGTCTGGAGAGTCAGAGCGACATGTACCTAAACACTATCTAGAATCTGATGTTTAGAGAACATGTTGATAGAATCCAAAAGTTATCAGGGCAAAGGCTAACAGACACTAAGACTGGTGCATGCATTAGTCTACATGTAGTGTGTGTTGAGGAATATTAAATGACCATTAATACAGTATTTCTCTTACATGGAGACGTAAAGGCTAGACGATGACTGAAACTATTGATGCGATTCAGTAGCTTAGGAATGCAGAGAAGGAGAGCCGGACTGATAACTAGAATCATAACATACTCTTGGCAGACTGGCAGGCAGAGCCAGGCCGAGCCGGGCACTGTGAGGCAGGAAGTAAGTGAAGGGTCAGGGATACAGGTGGGGGCTGTATCGCTCCTCAGCGAGGGTTCAGGAGACAGGAGCTGAATCTGAGTCCGGGCCCTTTTGAGGCCTAGAAACAGGGACTTTACAATGAAATAACGTGCACACTGAGAAACGTGGCAACGTAGCTTTACATAGGCCTAATACTCGTAGCTTTCACGAGGACTGGAAACTGGCATACTAGAGATGGACACAACTGTAATTGCGTCTTTAATCGATCATGGGGAATACATATGCATATTAAATCGTGAACATATAACATAACATGGGGAACACGTAGGGACACAGAACATGGCAAAATTTACTTTTCCACATTCCCTCCTTGTCACTACGTTTCCATCAGGAAACATCAATATTCATGATACCATCTATCATTTCATACAGTATCATTTGCTCGTCTCGAATTTTCTTGGAACTGGATTTAGAACGGGACTCGGGACTAGGAATACAAGAGGTAGCACAAATGCCGCAAATCGCAGGGCCACATTGTTTACAGAGGCAGCAACTGAATATGATCGCTACTGCAATACCTAGAAAGGACAACACTTTCCATCCCCAGGCGGAAATTATATTCCAGAACCAACCGGACCATGTCCAGGTGCCTGGATTTTGGTGTAACAGATGGGCAATTTTATGGAGTCTGGTTATAGCTGAATAAACAGACGGCGCGTTATTAGGAATGAAAATGCAGCAACTAGATCCGATGACTCTACATGCCCCGCCCCTATCGGCCAGTATGACGTCAAGGACGAGACGATTCTGGAGCACGACAATTCTCATAAAAGATTGCTCTTCGGTTAAGTTACCTAGAGCGGAGGTAGTCTCAATCACTACTGCTTCAAGTGTTCTGGTTAATCTACGTATCAGTTTACTATTCACGACAGTACCTAAGTAGGGAAAGACACCTTTATTGATGTCTATGTATTGTTCTAGAGCAGTTTCAGTATAATCAACAATCGGGAGGTCTCTCTTGTGTCTAGTATGTACTAGGTGGGAGTTCCTATGATAGTCAGGTGGGGCTAGAAAAACTGGTGGCAGTAGGAAGGCAATGTAACAGGTTCCCTCCCAATCGAGGGGCAGACGAACATATGCGGTCTGACCACAAACAAAATAAGAATGACGTGAAGCTTTGAAAATAGATTTCCCACTGTCACTATACTCGACAATAGTAGTACAATCACTGTGTCCTAAATGTACGGAACCGTTATTTCTGACACATAATTCGCCTTTGACTGGTAGTACTGAAATTGCAGGTAAGTCTGGAGTAGGATCAGACTGAACATTCAAGACCATAAAATTCGAAGAATAATTACCCAAATTATAAACTTCATTTTCTAGATCTAACCCTGTTCTGTGGGGAAGACCTTTCTTGTCTGGAAAACATGTACTGTTCAGAAAGGACATATCATTTGAAGATGACGTTAAAGTGGACCATGCTCCACATGAACCGTTATGTGAAAACGGATAAGGAAAGAGTGGCAGAACTCCCTTCGGTGTCTGGAAAGGGGGGAGTCGACCACATACCCAACAATTAGTGGCATTGCTGGTCTGGTGTGAATAATGTAACATGCGGATAAAGGAATTATTTCGCATAGCAAGACGATAAGATAGTTCATGAGGAGGCAGATCACTAAACGTATGCTCTACTGTAGTATTAGAAGACTTATTTACATGAGAAACTGGAAAACATAAATAAAATGCATAACTCGTGCAGGTAATCATAAGGCTGAGATATAGCAGAAAACATAAAATAATAATGCAACTTTTAGAGTTCTCACTAACTCTCTCTCTATGGGGGTCTATTTTATACATGTCAGAAACCGGTCTAACCGTTTCACCTAGGGGAGGACTTAGACAATCAAACTGGCTGACTTATTTTACTAGACCTTAATTTTAACTTATACTCCTGCTGCGGAGTTTTCTCTAACAGGGAGGGTTTCGTATCAATGTCATTTGCGGGACAGTCCTTGAGAATAGTACTTTGGCAGTCTTTAAAATCCTCGGAAATGTTCTTGGAAACAGTCTTTAGTCCATAAAACTTCTTTACATGCAACAAATGTACCCAGCCCTTCCTGCCTTCCAGCTTGACGGCAGTACGGGTGGCCAGGAGAACTTGCTTGGGCTCCTTCCAGCGGGGCTCCAGCGGACTTGAACGATCAAAGTTCCTTACGAGAACCAGACTTCCGGGAACGATTTCATGCGGTGCCACCTCGGTATTGTCTGGAAATGCGGCGGCAACCTGTGAACGACAAGAGTGTAGGGCAGACATCAAGGAAGCTAGGTAATCTGTCAGCATATTACTTGAAACATCTGTAATACTTCGAGGTCTAGGTGTACCCCATACATTCGGGGGGCGGCCGAATACGACCTCGTAAGGGGACAGACCTGATCTGGAATGTGCGACCATGCGCATATAGAATAGAGCGACTGGTAGGGCAACTAACCAGTCTACACCTTTCTCTTTACAGACCTTGGCAATACGGATTTTCAAGGTTTGATTATGTCTCTCTACGAGACCGGCTGCTTCTGGATGGCGTACACAATGGAACTTCCACTGGTACCCTAACAACAGGGAAACGTGTTTCATCAGTTCAGATGAGAATGGCTGGCCGTTATCAGAATATACGACCCTAGGGAGTCCATAACGGGGGAAGAATTCACGAACCAACTGCTTGGCAGTGGTCGCGGCTGTGTAATCTGGGACTGGATATGCTTCCGTCCATCTAGACAAAGCGCATACAACTACAAGGACATACTTGAAACCTCGACATCGCTCCATCTGAATATAATCCATCTGGAGGACTTCAAAAGGGTGGTCAGGGGGCTGGAATCCACCTTGTTCCACCGGGACACTTTTACCTGGATTGAATTGACAACATATCATACAGGTACGGACTTTCTGCTTGGCTGCAGCTCGTAAATGCTTGTTGAACCAGATGTTCTGGATACTGTCTAACATGGCTTTTTCTCCTAAGTGTGCTGGACTATGTGCGGTATTGATAATGACTTGAACCATTGAGTCGGGGAGAAACCATGTGGCTCTACCCTTCGTCACCCATCCCTGATCTGTCTGGACCCCTCCTTGTTCGGACCATTTCTTGATTTCTTCGGGAGTAGCATGTAACTGGATATCTATGATATCTTGAGTAGGGTCCTTAACTGTCATACAAGTAGTCTGTTCCAGAGTGGATGTCAGTGTCTTGTTAACTGGTATGTCTGGTGTCTGTGCTGTAAGCTTGGCTGTTCGATCTGCTAGATCATTTCCTTGGGAAATAATGTCAGTAACTTTCGTATGTGCTTTGCATTTCATGATAGCAATAGATGTCGGTAAATGTATGGCATCTAACAGAGCTTGAATAAGGAGACCATGCTGAATCTTGGTTCCATGAGAAGTCATGAAACCTCTCTCCTGCCAGAGCACTCCGAAGTCGTGTACAACTCCAAATGCGTAGCGTGAATCTGTGTAAACATTCACTTTCAGGTTCTTGGCGTGTATGCAGGCTTGTGTCAGAGCAACTAGCTCTGCTGCTTGAGCAGACAGGGTGTCAATACGGTGTGTTTCTATAACTTCAGTGTCAGTAGTCACTGCATACGCGGCTACTAGTTCTCCTGTACTCGTTCTCATACATGAACCATCCACATAAAGTGTCAGGTCAGGATCTGGTAATGGAATATCTGTCAGATCTTGTCTTGGCTTAGTCATAGTGTTAACTGCTTCCACACAGTCGTGTGTGGCAGGATTCGAATTAGCTGACGGTAACAGTGTAGCAGGATTTAGAACATTGCAGCGTCTGATTTCTATGTGTGGCTGGAACAGTGTCAGTTCATAACCTGTTAAACGTGCAATTGTCAAGTGCTGAGTCTGTGTTCGGTTTAAAAGAACTTCCACGGATGGTGTGGAACTTGTACTGTCAAGGAATGTCCTAATACTATGGAATCACTTTGTCTGATAGCTAGTGCTGTGGCTGCAACTGACTTGAGGCACGCAGGCAGAGCCTGGGCTACTGGATCTAATGTGCTCGAAAAATAAGCACAGGGCTTGTATTGACCTGCTTGATCTTGTGTAAGAACAGATAATGCTGTACCATCACGTTCTGTGACAAAAAGTGTAAAAGGCTTACTGTAGTTCGGTGTAGCTAGAACAGGAGCTTGACATAAGGCTTTCTTTAACTCATTGAAACTAAGTGTATGCTCAGATGTCCAAGGGAGGACAGTCGATACGGCTGCCTCCTGTGTCATTAACTGTATCAGTGGTTTGGCTAGAAATGCATACTGAGGAATCCATTGTCTGCAATAAGAAGTAAGGCCGATAAAAGCACGTACCTCCTTCTGGGTCTTGGGCTGAGGAAGACTCGCTATTAACTGGATACGATCGGGTGTCAACTGCCTACCCCACTTGGACAGTAAGTGGCCTAAGTAGATCACTTGCTGGACACAGAATTGAAGCTTCGAAGGGGACACCTTGTGCCCCATCTCGGCAAGGAAATACAGAACTGTAAGTGACGCTTGCTCGCAAGCACGTTCAGAACGGGCTGTGATCAGTAGATCATCGACATACTGGAGCAGGGCAGTGTCAGTTGGCATGTGAATATTGTCTAGTTGTCTTTTAAGTGCTTGACTGTAAATGCTAGGACTTTCTGTGAATCCTTGAGGAGCTCGTGTGAATTTATAGCTCCTTCCATTTAAACAAAAACCGAAAAGGAACTGGCTGTCTGGATGAATGGGGACACTGAAAAATGCGTTCTTGAGGTCTATGACTGTGAAAAACGTGGCTTCAGAATCAATGGCTGTCAATAGGGAAGAAATATCGGGAACAACTGGGTACTGGGGAATGATACATTTATTAAGTTCTCGAAGGTCAATCACTAATCGATATACTGGGGGTGCATTTGGATCAGTACGTTTCATGACTGGAATGATAGGAGAATTACATACATTGGAGTCAGTTTCTACAACCACTCCTTGAACCATGAGCTCGTCAATAATTTTGGATAAGGCTGCTACAGCCTCAGGTGGCAATCTGTACTGTCTGATTCGTGGTAAGACTATACCTTGCTTGAGAGTCACACAATGGGGTGTGATTTGCATAAAACCAACATCAGTTGGACCTTGCGCCCATAGATGCTGCGGAACATTAGACAATCTTGGATCAAAATCACGCAAAACATAGTGACCCTTGAAGTCACGTAAAAACAAACGTATTCCCTCTGGGGAACAGCAAATAACTGCACCTAATTCTTTCAGTGTCTTAATGCCTAGCAGATTTTCTGGACAGGACTTCGTAAGCAATAGATCAGTAGTTCGGGACAATGGACCTACTTCTAGAGTAACTGGTTTGGAAATCTCGTTAACAATTGGCTTTCCTGAAAATCCAAGGGAAACATTTCTAGAGCCTGAGAGCGGAGCCCCTGGAACTTCGGCGTGACTTATGGTAGTCCTACTTGCCCCTGTATCAATCAGAAACTTTCTGTCTTTCCCTAATACTTGACTGTGTACATAGGGACCCTCTTGATCTACAGGAATCTCGATGAGAGGCAAGCCTACCTCCCTCTCTAGGCTGTTTCATGAATACTGTTGATACTCTGGATACTCTGTCTGTGCATACTGGTACATCTGCTGTGTAACATGTTGTGTTGCAGCAATAGGCTGCGGTGCTGGAACTGTCTGTTGTGCGTTCTGTGGCTGAGAAGTCTGTGAAACTTGTTCTTGTCTAGGCGGACGTGGTCTTTCTTTAGTCTTACCAGTGGCTATATTATGTTTCAGAACTGCACACTCGTTTATAAAATGACCTGGCTGTTTACAATAATTGCATGTCCCTTTAACGGGAGCTGCAGGATGACTGGCTTGATTCGGACCCCTCTTCTGACTGTCTTGAGGAACAGATTGTGCAACTAGTACTTTCATTTTCGTGTCT
Source organism: Lissotriton helveticus (assembly GCF_964261635.1). Classification (NCBI taxonomy): domain Eukaryota; kingdom Metazoa; phylum Chordata; class Amphibia; order Caudata; family Salamandridae; genus Lissotriton; species Lissotriton helveticus. The sequence continues at coordinate 1,942,051,443 of NC_136063.1, read as the reverse complement.
TTCATACGTTTCCTTTCGTGATCTTGCTCTTCCCTGATTCTATTCTGATGATACTGGAGCATCTGTAACATCTGGGACGGGGTACTAGCTTGCCATGTACTTTCGACTTTCAAAACTCGATTTTTAACTTGTGGACTCGAATTCTCGACTAATTTAGTAACAAAAAGATGAGGGTATGACTCGCTACTCGTCTTCAAGCCACTGTTTATAATGAAACATTTTTCAAATCTAGAATAAAAATCACTAGTATCTTCGTCTTGTTTCTGTTTACAGGCTGAGATTGCATCCCAGTCTTCCTTTTTAGTGGCTAACAATCTAGGTAAAACTTGTATTAATAATTCTGGTAATTCTTTACATTTATCTCCAAGACCGGTACCTGGTACTCGTATCTTGTCTTCAGCTTCTAGAACTGCCCAATCGATCTTTTTCTCTCCCACCTCCCATTCTTTTTCCTTGAGTTTTTCATATATGCCCGCAGGCAACAGGACTTTTAACATTTTAATAATATCTGGATACGTATATTCTCCCATACGGAGCATGTCCTTTAATTCTCGGTGGAACCCTGCTGGATCTTTGTCATGACAAGGAATTAATTTCTTCATCTCTAAGAGTTCCATTTTTGTAATCGGGGTGTAAACAAATACTCGTTGCATTTCACCATCTGCTGTCCTGACTGGGTGTACTTCTCGTAACGGATTCTGTCTATCTATGTAAAACGGTTTACTTTCTGGAGGTGAGACATGAACAAAATGCGGGTTCAAAAACGTTCTGTATTTGTGGCGCTGTTCTAGAATGACACTAATTAAATCGGTACCTAAACCTTTCCATCTATACTGGAGTAACTCGTTCAGGACATCATGTAACGGACCTGGATCAGAATGTTGACCCTCATACAGCGTAATGAGGTGTTGGATCATATACATACCCACCAGTCGCTGCTCGGCTGGGGGCAATTTCAGAAACATTCGTGCCACTATTTCGTCTGGAAAAGTGGTAGAATCAGTAGTCCATCGGACTGCTGATCGGGCTGGTTCTTGTTCATGCATAGTACTTAATTCACTATAACCGATTCGTGATTTCAGAATTTGATCGGTAGCTTGAAATACTTGTTCTAGAGAACCTTGTTCTGGTGCTGGATGATGAAAGATTTTCTTGTGTTCTAGGCGTAAATGGCGGTCTGGAAATCTAGATTTTCCTACATACGCTATTCTGGCGGTATTCTCGTCCTCTACCTCTTCTGTAGGAGAGTCATTCTCTTTCTCGCTTACCTGTGCTGTTTTACGTTGTTCGTGTAACCTTATTATCTCCTTACGAATTTTCTTGTACATACTCTCTATACTACTGATAGTTCTGTGCTTACCCTCGGCTATATTATCACTTCACCTTGTCAGAATTCTCATTTCGGTCGGATCTTTAGTCGGGGAATCTTGTTCCCGTATTAAACAATTGATCAGAAACTTTAATATCATGAGCTGGATCTCAGCTTTCCTTTGAGACATGGCTTCGCCAATACTTTCTGGATCATCCCCTGTACGGATGAAACGATATATTCTGTCTAGATCTTCTTTCATATCCGGTAGGGTGTCCAAATACCCGGTCACCCGTCTTACACGTATGGAGTATATAACCGTACTATCCTCGCCTGTGACTGGATCATAGCGGCATTCAGTAAGAGCTCGTCGGATGTCTGCAACGGACTTATATTTGGGCGTACGCTGTAACGCACGTAACTCGACTAACGTTACACGCTGGTGTGGTGGCGGGGTACCAGGAGGACCTCCTCCTGCGGCCCCTAAACTAGAATCGTCGACTGATACTCTTCGTGCTGGCAGAGTGGCTGATGTGGCAGGAAGTTGTACTATGGGCTGGACCGGGGGTACCGTAGCAGGTACTGCAAAAGGTGCCCCGGTGTCTGGAGGAGCAGGAATTGCATGATTTACAGGGACTGGCGGAACAGGATTTGCATATTCTGGGACTGTGTCGTCCAAATAGGACGAGAGAAAAATATCAGCTGCGGTCGGTTTGTGACGTAGCTTGGTCGGAACTAAGGGTGGCGGAAAATTACTGGATGCTTCCGGGGTTGCTTTTGGCAAGCCCTCGGCAAGAAGAGGGTACATACCCTTACTAAGGGCATTTCTCTGCCTGTCTGACTATTCGGTTTTAACTCGTTCACCTATTTCGATTAGTTCCTTTTCTTGGGCTCTTTCTGAGGATTCTCTACTTAATTCTGACTTTCTGATTTCTTTTTCGGTTCTTTTATGAGATTCTTTGCGCCATAACTCGATGGCATCTTTCTGTGACTGTCTGGCTTTCTTTTTCCATAATACTTCTTCTACTCGCATGATGCACTCGGCATCCCATGTGCCTGATACAGGCCATCTATACTTTTCTTCTAATTCCTTGGTGTACTCGACCCATAAATCTAGATACAATATGGCACTTATGCCATGCTTTTGATACATAAAGTGACCTGGACTGTCCCTAGGCGGGACAGGAACTGCTTCTTCTAACAGACCTTTTCTAGTTCTTAACTGACGTAGTTTGGAAAACAACGGCATGACTGAACTGTAATCTAGACACAATACAATACACAATGAACACGATAATTACACCACTTTCATACCACGACATTAAAATACATGAATGACATTTAAAATAACAGTTCTGACAAAATACTACCTGGAATACTGGAAACAGAATACATACATTTTCTCGAGAACAGAACTGACTAGAACAGAGACTAGATGCACTGCTAAAACAGTACGAAACTTACCGGTCTCATAAAGAGACACGTCAGGACCCGCATCCACCGGAGTGGACACTTCGTGTTGGGTCTGTGTACCCCCAAACCCACGGACCAGAGTCAATTAGATTGACCCTGTCTAGATACTACCCCAGCAACGGTACTCACCGGGCAGCAAGAACGGAAGGCCTCGGACTGGACTGGACTGCTTCGACGCCGGACGGACACGGACTTCGGACTTCTGTTACGGGTGGGCCTCCGGATACCTCGGACCTTGGACTCTCGGCTTGGGCTCTGGTCGGGACTCGCCGCGTTCCTCCACCGCCTCGTCTGGATGCTGGACCGCAACCTCCGTCTCCTCCGTGGGCCTGAGGGATACTTGAAGCAGAAATATCTGCACGTGCACGGTATGGTTCCGTCACGGCTGCAGAGGGTCAGGGGGCATACGTGGCTTCACCGGCGCGTGGGGAAAGGGCAAGACCCTGTTCGGGCGCCATTATGTGGTATATAAATAAATAATACCGGATCTATTTTTGACTGGACATAGTAATAACAGATAGCTCAATAAATAAGAGTCAAGATTCGAGGTAGTAGGAGTTTGCAGGTTTAATACAGCATAAGGACAGGAACAGGACAACCTGCACAGGAATAGGATGGCAGCGCTGCCGGGGGCAGGATCGGTGTTGGCGTAACATTTAATAACAGTGCACAAGTATATATACTAAAACAATTGCATTACAATACATACGATAGGCGGAGCAGTGGGTGGGGTCAGTAACAGTCGCGAAAGATAAGGGTGAAAGTAGGTGTAACAGGAGGTGTGGACATAGACATGTGATGTAAACGTAACAGAATATGTCATAAATGGGGCGGAAACATGGAGGGGGCTACCTAAGGAGCCGGGACCTCTGACCTAGTGGTGCGCGCAAGCTGGCAGTGACGTGTTACTAGGGAGAAGCTGGGAGCTATGACTTCTGAGCTAGAAGGAGAGACGAAAGTCTGGAGAGTCAGAGCGACATGTACCTAAACACTATCTAGTATCTGATGTTTAGAGAACATGTTGATAGAATCCAAAAGTTATCAGGGCAAAGGCTAACAGACACTAAGACTGGTGCATGCATTAGTCTACATGTAGTGTGTGTTGAGGAATATTAAATGACCATTAATACAGTATTTCTCTTACATGGAGACGTAAAGGCTAGACGATGACTGAAACTATTGATGCGATTCAGTAGCTTAGGAATGCAGAGAAGGAGAGCCGGACTGATAACTAGAATCATAACATACTCTTGGCAGACTGGCAGGCAGAGCCAGGCCGAGCCGGGCACTGTGAGGCAGGAAGTAAGTGAAGGGTCAGGGATACAGGTGGGGGCTGTATCGCTCCTCAGCGAGGGTTCAGGAGACAGGAGCTGAATCTGAGTCCGGGCCCTTTTGAGGCCTAGAAACAGGGACTTTACAATGAAATAACGTGCACACTGAGAAACGTGGCAACGTAGCTTTACATAGGCCTAATACTCGTAGCTTTCACGAGGACTGGAAACTGGCATACTAGAGATGGACACAACTGTAATTGCGTCTTTAATCGATCATGGGGAATACATATGCATATTAAATCGTGCACATATAACATAACATGGGGAACACGTAGGGACACAGAACATGGCAAAATTTACTTTTCCACACATTTTAGCATATTTTCAGATTTGTATAGCAGGGCCCACATCAGACCTTCATCCTACCAAAATGCTCTTTTTGGTAATTAGATGGTAAAACGGGACCCTCCATCATCTCCCTGCTCTTGCTCATTTATGAACACACTTTTAACAGAGTTTCTTGGTGACCCTTCCGCTATTGGGGGAATCCAGGGCATTTCGTTAACATAACACTTAAAGCTGGCTTGGGGTTGCTCTCTTTGCGTGGCTCTTTCTCCATCTGGCCTAAGGAGTATTTTGAAGAAAGAGGGGGATGGAAGCGCACTCCCTATTCTGATATTTCTAACAAAATAAACAATCTTGGGAGAATGGTGCTGCAGCGCAACACTTGCTGTCTATCAAGTGGTAAGTGATAAGCAATGCAAAGACAGCCATGGGTGGCAGAACACGCTGCACACTGTACAAGTGTAGTCCAAAAAAGCACTCTCTATCTACATCATCAAAAGGAATCCAATCAACATTATAAATTTAAAAATAATTTTTCAAACACATTGTAGTTCAACAGTTCATACTATTATTTAATACATATGTTCAATGTGTCATGTAATTTTCATGAAATAAATACAACAACAATAAGTGTATCACTGGTCCATTATAATCATGAAGACCTATACATTCTTTTAAACAATGAATTTCAATCTTTCAACAAGAATGATTGTTAAACGAGTATTTTGAAACATATTATGTTGTGCCCGATGCATTTCGGGACCATGGTGTCCCTTCCACAGGGGAAATCTGTAAATGCAAAAAATGACGATTCACGATAAACAATACAACTACTGACTTTATGCAACAAATTACTATTGTGATAAATGATGACCAGTCCTATGGCGGGTCATAATTCACCAATTATATATCAACCAATATCATCCATGATGTGAAGGGTAAATATGAAGGTGAATAAGAGAACACTATCATGCCCAACTCATAAAGAAAGAATCAAGTGGTAGTAAAGATTACACAAAAATACCCAGTGATATCCTCACCAATGAGTGAATTTTAAGGAAAGAAAAAGGTATGAAATGATACACCACACAAAAGAAGATACCTGGCTGAATGATTTTACTCGACAACTGAAATAAACAAGGTCCTTGTAAGTACCAGGGTGCTATAACATACTCATACATCTATCAGGACTGAATAAATCCAAAACGCCAACACAGTGGCCTACCTGATTGTGTAAAAACACTGCAGTTGTTCAATGCTCGCTCGATGCTGCTCAATGCACAACACTATAACGGCCAAGCGACTCGCTGACTTCTGGTAAAAGTAAACATGCCAGACACTTAATATAAATGGTCCGAAACCGACCAATGCTTTATGCCTACTCAATGAAGTATTTAAAGGCATCTTACTTACCGGCGTCAAAAACGCCTAGCGTATGTCGACACCACCTTCAATCTGTTTTCACTCTTAAATGCTTACTGGATCCCAGTACCTTTCTATAAGGAGAAAATAAGAAATCCCTTTTATACTACCTCCGACAGCCATGACCGCCTCAGCGTTATCTCTGTGTCACTCGCAAGGACTCACCATCGCCAAGGCTCTAAATGTCAAGATAACCGCCTGTCTCTTCCACCGATGTACGCTTAGAGAAGTCGTGCCACTGTTCAGACTGCTCGCGTTAAACCATCGATGACGTCACTGTCATAAAAATGAAAAAGGTGCTATAGATGCAAATGCGAGCTCAAAAAGAGTCGCCATCTTAGTGTGGGGTGTATGTATAGAAAATCACACTGACCTAGTGCCCAAGTCTTATAAAAAATTCGGAATGCAATAAAAATCTTGTGTACGCTTGCGGAGATAAACTGAATGCTTGTGAGAATGCTCATTCCAGCATTTACTGTACCAAGAATCACAAACGGAACAGAGAAGTGAATGAGTAGTTATTGAGTATGGTTAACTAATAAACAGATGTGCACGTGCTCATGTTAGATAAAGGATCTGTGTATGAAATAAAAGTGTGTAAAAACAAAAAGATTAAGAATAAAAAAAGGAAGGAGAAAGAAGCTGAAGTTGTGGCAATATAATTGGTCTAAATCCACTCAATGACAACACTGTACATTGCGTGAGTTCACTGAAATCTATGTTTCTAGAATATAAAAAGATGTAATCTCTCAAGTACAATTGTCCATTTCCACCTGGTTGATTATAATCCAGAAAAACGATCAACGCAGATAAATAATACAAATGTTACATAGATAGATTTCCAGTGGTTAAATAGTAGTATTAATATAACCAAGTAGTAACATTAGCATAAAAAAGTGAAACAATTACATAACTGCTATTATGAATATGGCAACATTTATAGAAAGCAGCTCATATCAAAACGTCATTTAGACCGGATGGGTGCATGGTACCTAGTGTCTGAATCCAATATAATTCTCGTTGTAACAGGATTCGATCAACATTCATGCCTGGTTTACAGTGAATACGTTCAATAACTTGAACCCTTAATTGGGAAATGGAGTGTTTGGCTTCTTCCCAGTGTACCGCTAGACTAGAGGTGGAATTTCTAGTGCCTATTCTACTCTTGTGCTCTGTGATTCTCACTCTAAGTTTCCTAGTTGTTTTACCAACATACGCTTTACCGCAGGGACATTTTATGCAGTAAATAATATTAACTGAGTTGCAATCACTCGTGTGTCTCAATTTGATTTTTGCCCTGATAATGGATGCAACAACGCATCGCCTACTGTCACATTGTTGCAGTGAGTGCAACTATTGCATCGTTTGGTCCCTAGAGACTCATGCTGTATGTCACTCTGAGTTTTCCTGGATAAAAGTGTACGTAAGTTTCTACCCTTAGTGTAGGGAAAAAGGGGTCTCTCTGCATATATACCTTGGAAATCTGGCTCATGCTTAAAAGATCCCAATGCTTAGTGATAATATCTTTTACTGCAGGTGAAACTGTTGAATATCTGGACACACATACTAAACGTGTGTTGGTGGCCACCTCTTTTTTCTGTAGCAACTGATTTCTGGTTTTATCTAGTGCCTTCCTCCGGCATTATTCTAATTTCGTATTGCTTTCTAGAGAGTCCGAACAAATCCTCCATACTCTGATAAATTGCGAGTAAGGTAAATTACGTATAATACTTTTTGGGTGAAAGCTTGAAAAGTGCAATGTGCTGTTCCGATCAGTTGGTTTGGTATAAACTGAAGAAACTTACGTACACTTTTATCCAGGAAAACTCAGAGTGACATACAGCATGAGTCTCTAGGGACAAAACGATGCAATAGTTGCACTCACTGCAACAATGTGACAGTAGGCGATGTGTTGCTGCATCCATTATCAGGGCAAAAAAGCAAATTGAGACACACGAGTGATTGCAAGTCAGTTAATATTATTTACTAAATAAAATGTCCCTGCGGTAAAGCGTATGTTGGTAAAACAACTAGGAAACTTAGAGTGAGAATCACAGACCACAGGAGTAGAATACGGACTAGAAATTCCACCTCTAGTCTAGCGGTACACTGGGAAGAAGCCAAACACTCCATTTCCCAATTAAGGGTTCAAGTTATTGAACATATTCACTGTAAACCAGGCATGAATGTTGATCGAATCCTGTTACAACGAGAATTATATTGGATTCAGACGCTAGGTACCATGCGCCCATCCGGTCTTAATGACCGTTTTGATATGACCTGCTTTCTATAAATGTTGCCATATTCATAATAGCAGTTATGTCATTGTTTCACTTTTTTATGCTAATGTTACTACTTGGTTATATTAATACTACTATTTAACCACTGGAAATCTATCTATGTAAAATTTGTATTATTTATCTGCGTTGATCGTTTTTCTGGTTTATAATCGACCAGGTGGAAATAGACAATTGTACTTGAGAGATTACATCTTTTTATATTCTAGAAACATAGATTTCAGTGAACTCACGCAATGTACAGTGTTGTCATTGAGTGGATTTAGACCAATTATATTGCCACAACTTCAGCTTCTTTTTCCTTCCTTTTTTTATTCTTTATCTTTTTGTTTTGACACACTTTTATTTCATATACAGATCCTTTATCTAACATTAGCACGTGCACATCTGTTTATTAGTTAACGATACTCAATAACCACTCATTCACTTCTCCGTTCCGTTTGTGATTCTTGGTACAGTAGATGCTGGAATGAGCATTCTCACAAGCATTCAGTTTATCTCCGCAAGAGTACACACGATTTTTATTGCATTCCGAATTTTTTATAAGACTTGGGCACTAGGTCAGTGTGACTTTCCATACATACACCCCACACTAAGATGGCGACTCTTTTTGAGCTCGCATTTGCATCTATAGCACCTTTTTCATTTTGATGACAGTGACGTCATCGATGGTTTAACGTGAGCAGTCTGAACAGTGGCAGGACTTCTCTAAGCGTACATCGGTGGAAGAGACAGGCGGTTATCTTGACATTTAGAGCCTTGGCGATGGTGAGTCCTTGCGAGTGTCACAGAGATAACGCTGACGCGGTCATGGCTGTCGGAGGTAGTACAAAAGTGATTTCTTATTTTCTCCTTATAGAAAGGTACTGGGATCCAGTAAGCATATAAGAGTGAAAACAGATTGGAGGTGGTATCGACATACGCTAGGCGTTTTTGACGCCGGTAAGTAAGATGCCTTTAAATACTTCATTGAGTAGGCATAAAGCATTGGTCGGTTTCGGACCATTTATATTAAGTGTCTGGCATGTTTACTTTTACCAGAAGTCAGTGAGTCGCTTGGCCGTTATAGTGTTGTGCATTAAGCAGCATCGAGCGAGCATTGAACAACTGCAGTGTTTTTACACGATCAGGTAGGCCACTGTGTTGGTGTTTTAGATTTATTCAGTCCTGATAGATGTATGAGTATGTTATAGCACCCTGGTACTTACAAGGACCTTGTTTATTTCAGTTGTCGAGTAAAATCATTCAGCCAGGTATCTTCTTTTGTGTGGTGTATCATTTCATACCTTTTTCTTTCCTTAAAATTCACTCATTGGTGAGGATATCACTGGGTATTTTTGTGTAATCTTTACTACCACTTGATTCTTTCTTTATGAGTTGGGCATGATAGTTTTCTCTAATTCACCTTCATATTTACCCTTCACATCATGGATGATATTGGTTGATATATAATTGGTGAATCATGACATGTTATAATACCTTGACCCGCCATAGGACTGGTCATCATTTATCACAATACTAATTTGTTGCATAAAGTCAGTAGTTGTATTGTTTATCCTGAATCGTAATTTTTTGCATTTACAGATTGCCCCTGAGGAAGGGACACCATGGTCCCAAAATGCATCGGGCACAACATAATATGTTTCAAAATACTCGTTTAACAATCATTCTTGTTGAAAGATTGAAATTCATTGTTTAAAAGAATGTATTGGTCTTCATGATTATAGTGGACCAGTGATACACTTATTGTTGTTGTATTTATTTCATGAAAATTAAATGACACATTGAACATATGTATTAAATATTAGCATGAACTGTTGAACTACAATGTGTTTGAAAAATTGTTTTAGAATTTATAATGTTGATTGGATTACTTTTGATGATGTAGATAGAGAGTCCTTTTTTGGACTACACTTGTACAGTGCGCAGCGTGTTCTGCCACCCGTGGCGGTCTTTGCATTGCTAAGGAGTATTTTGACATATTCTGCACATGATTCATTAAGCAGACGTTCATATTGGACTGCTGCAGGGCTCTTGCTCAGGGTGTCTTTACCTGGGGGGAGTGGAGGAGCTGATGGTATGCCGTAGTGAGTGCCAGGTGCTGCCAGCTCGCTCATTTCTAAATGTACCCCAGTCCCATCCCCAGGAACTCGGTCCATGCCCTCATACTTTGCTGCCTGGTAAATCCCTGTGCTAGCGTAGTTCATCCCTACAGCTTTGGTACTTAACCTCTTAATGCAATGGCTCCCTATCTGAAAGACGCAACACAGAAGCTCTCAGCATTGGTCGCATTAGCAATATTCGAATCGGATGTTACCTGCGCACCTGAAATTTCCTCTCGTACAAAAGCATCTGCATTTTGCTTCTGTGAGATCTCAATGAATGCTGTCAACATAATTGGTAGCCACTGGGGACTACACAGAGCATGGGCCGTTACGGGGTCCAGCAAAGTATCAACATCCATTGGCATGACTGATGGGAGTGTTAGACGGATGTCTAGCAAGAATTCTTCTCCGCTAGCAGGCAGCGTAGAACAGGTAAGATGCAATCTTGCCAGATTCGTCTGAATGACAGAAACCATGTGGTATTTAATTTTCGTAGACAAGTTAATCCCAAAATTTGAACAATGCTCTCACAACACTTAATCTCCAATAGAGCTCTCTCTATGGTTACTTGGAGTGCCCCTGGTGGTTTGGCTTGCCATATCGTAGTAGTGGGAGCAAAAATAGTATCCCTGCAATGAGTCCCGAAAGGAGGGGCAGTCCGCTAAACACAGAGTGCACGAAGTTTGGAAATATTCAGAGGACTGATTGAAAAGGTTCTAACAGTCCGGAACATACATTCTTAAATAGATGCACAATACCACTCGTATCAGACATGTTTAAGATACGACGTAACATTTCTGAGAAATGTATAGGGCTGTTTGTAGTTAAAAAGGCATGTATCTCGACAGAACTTCTTGCGACTGATCATAGTTCTCTTTGGCCGAGGTCAGTGGCACCGTTTTTTGCAAAAGAATAGCTTTCATTCTGCTTAGAGTATCAATTTGTATAGAAGAGGTGTTTAGTGAAGGCCATAAAGGTGACTCCCTGGCTGTCTTCGTTTTAGGAAACAATACTTGCATACAGCAAGTGACCCTGGCTGACACAGTTACTAGATATGGTTTGCCTGGCAACATGCCACAGCAGCTGTGATCGTTCAACATGAGGTTACTCCCATTTGAAAGTTTTCCAAATATTGGATTAATCACTGCAGCTGGAGAACCTTTCAGGTGACAGAATAATTTGGTAGAGGAACCATAGCAGGTCCCGTGCAAATTATTACCCTGACAAAGGAGAGAACCGCTTAGTGCGTTTTCACAGTTTATACTGCTTAGAAACACTACACGTCCCCCACTCCAACATCTGCATGTGTATGGTAAATCCCAGGATGTCTTGATGTATTCTTTACCCAACCTTGATTGTGTTCCATGTATAATCCATTCAGTAGCTGGTTTCTCTGCTACCGTAAATGGCAATCTTTCCAGTTATTCAATCCGCAGCAGCGTATAGTCTGCTCCCCTTTGTGCCAATTTGATCTGTTTATCAGTGAGATTAAATTCTGAAAACAGTGACATGGTATTGGTTAAACGGCAAGGCACATATCCTGAATGAAGGTTTTGCAACGTCCAGCCTAATACCATGATAGAACGTAATTATGACTGACCATGTTGCAGCATGACCAAGTCCTGTTCCATGATGTCTACGGCAAAAGATACTATGCTGTCCAATGAATATATCCTGGACGACAGAGTCGTTAACCCATTGTCAACCACAGAGAGAGTTTTCTCTAAATTAATACGATCAATTTCTCGTATTCATTCTGCAGTCTCTGCTTGTGTACATTTATGATGTGGTTTTTTTGGTCCTAGCAAGAATTCCTTAAGATCTGCGCCATCTTTAAATAAAGAAAAGTGTTGCTTTACATCCTTAAGTGTAGATCTTTGTAGTCAATCACGTCAGAGCTTCCCTACACAATGTGGTATTACTATTCCAGGATGCTGTCTTTGAACACATCTTGGGTCTGGCCTATTGAATTTAAACATACATTTGTTCATAGTCTGAAGAACCTTCTAAATATTCATGATTAGTGAACACTGTATACATTTCCAGGTCTGACATCATATTATTAACAGTTTCGAAGTCCCAATCATCAGACATGGTACTAGATGAAACAAAGTCAATTCAATTCAATTGATAAATTTATTTCGGTTGAGCGACCATAAAAGTGCAGATAAAATACATACAAGGCACAGATGATTAAAACAATAAATAGCGAACTAATTATTTATAAATATTAAGAAGGAATTAAACTCAACAGTTATCAATGAAGGAAAAGGGATAAAATACATAATAGATCATAGGTATCATAAAAAGGCTTTCCTTCTATGCCACATACCAAACAAACAACGGGATACGGCAAAAACTATTGGGGGATGAGTATCATGGGTTAAAACCCGGCATGCCTGTGCAAAATTTCTAAACCCAAGGTTCCTACAAAACGGGATAAGCCAACATTTCCTTATCAATGCATACGCCGGGCAGAAAAACATTACATGAGGGACATCTTCACATTTATAATTACATGCCGGACAAACCTCCTTGTCCTGATTTGCCCATTTACAAACAAATACCCTAAGCGGGAGGCTGCCGTGTCTTAACTGAGTGTATAATTTCCTCGCTAGTGGAGGTTGTATTACATCTAGGAATTCCTCCAAACGAGAATCCATTTTTACTAGGAGGAACTCTACTGTAAGCCTACCCAGGGTTGTTGATCTCTGAAGGGCAAGTGAGTTCTGCCACCTCAGCAGGTTGTGCAGGTCTGATTTTGGTATCCCCGGGCAACACAACGCAGGGGTCTCCCAGAGCTCTGGCATACCAATCTGCGTGCAGAGAGCCCTGATGTGGAGCAGCCATAGGATATTTTTACTTTTAAGGAGTCCAAACCTCCAGAAATTCCGCTCTATAAGAGGCCAGCTCAGGTACTGACCAAAGCCTCTACCAGTAGAGCAGAGGCCATGCAGCTACCAATTCTTCAATTGACTCCAGCCACAAATACAGGCGTAGCGGAATAAGTGGTGTACTTTGTGGTAATCCCACCAGATTCCTCATGAAACTATGCTCCACTCTCGAAAGAATGGATATATTTCTGTGACCCCATAGTTCTGCACCATAGGTTGTGGGCATTCTAGCTTGGAGTCTATATATTTCAAGGACCAGAGCTGCCAGCTTAAAATCAGATGCTCTATGGAATTTGCTTAAGCCCCCAATTACTTGGGTTAGTTTAAGAGCAGATTTAGAGATTTGGAAGCCCCAATCCAAGTTTCTGTCAGGTTAATACCCAGGTAGACGAAAGTCTTGACCCTCTCCAGCGGGATGCCATTAAGCTTGGGATTTGGGCGGGTCTGCTTCGGTGGATTGAAGATCATAAGCTTGGTCTTATCCAAGTTGACCTCCAATCCCCGTGAAGCACAGAACGATGCAAAACCATCCAGAATTCGCTGAATGCCCGATAAAGTTTTGGATAACAACAGAGTGTCATCCGCAAACATCGGAGCGGGCACACTCCCAGTAGCCAACCTAGGGGCGTCATTGTCCATTACACCAGATAAATGATCAATAAGACCATTGATTTAAAGACAGAATAGTGTTTGAAACAGGGAAACGTCCTGACAGATCACCGTGCCTCCCGCACCTTACTTGGGCATAATTGCCAGTGTGTAGTCTGATCAAAATAGACAATAAGTAGGGTGGGAGACCCAAGTCTGCCAGGACCCTCCACAGCTTTGCTCTGGGTACAAGATCGAAAGCGGCACACAGGTCTACGAAGACAAGGTAGAGGCTGCCACCCTCTACACTAGCCATTTTCCAAAATAAAACCTGCAGCCGAAAAATTTGGTCCAATGATGAGATACCCGCCCTAAATCCTGCCTGGAGTGTGGTCAAAATTTCGTTTTCCTCCATCCACCACAGGATCCTATCCAACATGATCCTACCCATGAGTTTCTGAGTTGTGTCTATAAGACTAATGGGTCTATAGTTTGAAGGTGTTAGTGGGCATCCTTTCTTATAGAGTGGAACGATCTCGGCTCCAAGCCAAGTAGCAGGTGGGTCAGTCTCCGCGAGAATCTCATTAAATAAGACTGTCAGATATGGTGCCCATATTTTCGGATGTGAGCAAAATAAATCCCCAGGCAGTTTATCCAGGCCAGAGGCCTTATTGGGGAGTAGCCTGGCTATTGCTGACTCAACCTCCTTCAGAGTATTGGCCTCATGCCGATCGAGGTGAATCAAATCCCCACCACCAAGTGGGTCCCGCCTCCGCTGGCCACACAGGGACCCCACCAATCGATGCTCATGGTGGCACCCCGGGGGGACCAGCAGAGAGCGGGCCGTAATATTCCCTAGAGGCTCAACCGTCTGCCCCACCAATCCATCCTCCATAGGGAAATCACCACATGGAAGGGAACTAATCTCTGGCTCAGTATTAGCATATAGTGAGCCGAAGTGTGCCTCCCACACTGTGGACGCTATATTCGGAGCAAGAGCTGGACCAGCCCCACTCACGCCCATACTGACAATGGCCCAGAATGACTTGGAATCCTTGCTTTTAAGAGAGGATCTCAACTTCACCCACAAGTTCTCTTCCCAATCCCTCTTTCCCTGTACTATTGCCTTTTTATAAAGCAGTCGAGAATGCTTAATAGCTACACTATCTTCATTCTTAACTGCTAAAACGAGGTCTTTTTTGCCTTCCTGCAAGCTGCGTCATACCAGGAATGTGTCCTTACTCGTGGGGGTTTATTCCTACCTACCAGGCAGAGCACATCCACTAGCTCAGCAGCCAATTTGTCATGGATATCCACAGCTCTACCCAGGGAACCAGCATCCCTCATATCAGAGATTAGCGGTATGGCTATCTGATATATTTCGGCCAGTTTGGTGGGGGAGTCCTGAAGATGTGGCCATTTTATCCTTCGCCTGTTGTTTGATTTCAAGAGAGGGAGGGATTCAGTGATAGGATCAGGTGCAGAATTTGTCAACCCAGAACTCCCAGGTTTCAATGTTAAAACGAGGGCATTGTGGTCGCTGTCATGTCTTTGGTGAACTCTAAATTCCAGTAACCTGTCCCAGTGCCTAGCTCCCATCATTATATAATCGATGATGGAGGTTTGGTCTATCCTATTGAATGTATTTGCCCCTGGTCTATCAGGCGTTAACCTCCCATTACAAGCCCGCAATGATGTTGAGAGGGAGAATGATTTTATTTGGAGGACCAATGGGGTCCATGCTCTGACAGGAGGGATCTGTGGGTCAGGCACATGCCAGAACTGATCTTCATCATCCTGGTCAACCAGTTCTGAACTCACAAGAGGCTCAAATTGACAATTGAAGTCTCCACCAAGCACTAGAACAGTGGTAGGATTCAGTGACTGAACGAGACTCTTCAATACGTCAATCGTTCCAGATTCCTGCCCACTCTTAACTGGCCTGGAATAAATATTAAATATAGCTACCTGCAGCATATTTTGGGGGGAAAGGAGTACGCACTGAACATCAGGGGAATTTGTAGGTAAAACGGCAGCCTGGACCGCCAGGTGGGTGCCCACCCATATGGTGAGCCCTCCTGACGGTCGCCCCCTACCCCCAGTTGTTGTCAACATGTCAAAAGTAGCGAAACCAGGCCTCGAATTCTCCTCCAGTGCCCATGTTTCTTGCATCAGGCAGATGTCATGCATCACCATGAAGGAACCCCACTCAGGCAAGGGCAATTTATTTTTTAAACTGGCTACATTCCAGGACAGAATTTTTATACTTCCATCAGCTAGAAGGGAGCTAGGAGATGGTTTACCCCTATCTACAACCAACCCAGGTCCAGAAGTTAGAATTCTAGGCTCAGTTAACCTTTCACTTAAATGTCCGGAAAGCAGTGACTCAAGTGAATCACCAGACCCAGCCTGTAGGATGTGGTCCCCCGCCGCTGACCAACCCTCGGTAACCAAGTGTTGATCTGCTAATAGATTTTCAGGGCTGATAGTAGTATCCTCCACTATAATCTATAGATATGATAGAATACTGTCCCCCAGTAAGTCAGTCCACCTGTTCCAGGCAACTGAACCTATTTATCTGAGGAAATAGTGAAAATAGGGGTGTGTGAGAATGGAAGCCCTCCCAACTTGCACGCCCCTGTTCATTTCTATACGAGTAATTATTGTTATGGGCCCCTTGATGCTTGAAACTTCTACTCTGAATAACTCTCTTCTGGGATGTATGGTAGAAGTAAGACAGATGGAGTGGGAGAATTTGTGTATTTGTCCAAATTGATAACCCACTACAGATGTGTTCAACAGCACATGTGTGCCTAAAATTTATAATGACACAGTTGCCTGCTAGACCCAATCCATTCAACTCTTCTTACGGATAAAATTTCACCAGACGCATTAGGGGGAGAAGGCCTAAACGTGTTAGCCATTGTATACATTTATTTTTGAGATAACTGTGGTCCTCACTCTTTCCCTGCCCAATGGGAGGGACACCGGCTAGGACAACTACATATGGCAGGGACTCAGGGGGAGATGAATGGAGGACAAATCTCTAGTGGGGCCCCTGGCTATGTTGTTCCTACCAGCCTGGGATTGTGAATCTAAGTGGCTTGTTCTCCCATCTGTCGCCCCCCTAGGCACTGGATTGGCCCCACTAGCTACCCTATCTTTGTTAGACTGTAGTAAGGTTGCATCTGAGGTTGGATTTCCAGATGTCTGGGCAGAGGGAACCTGGATGATAATACTGGAAGTCGACCCTCTAGCATCCATAATTAGCTTGGTAGTGTCAGGAGTCAGCCCAGTAGCGGGATTCCCAACAGGGCCATTATTAGATCCAATAGTTTTAGGACAGGAGCTAGACTTGGCAATGCTGGTAGTCGCTCTGCTTGCATAATTTCCCAGTGGGCTTGCAGACTCGACATGAACTTTCCCCAAATCTATGTTATTTATTATCGAGACCAATCTAGCCAGTCTAGATACCAGTGGTTTAATGTGTGTGCCAATAATCTGTTTGATATGGGCTTGAAAGTCAAGAAGTAAATGAGTGACCCAAACAGGAGTTCCTACGGGGGATGAAGAAGAACCAACAGTGTCCACTATAGAATCTTCAACAGACACGGATCTGTTAATTGACTCTTTTTGTAATTTGGGATTCTTGTTTATAGTACGGGGTCTGCAAGCTTTTTCCCTATAACATGGATGGGAGACTTAGCGACAGGCATGCTATCGACAACATTGATGGTATCAGTAACAACCTGTGCACAAGGCAGCTCAGCAAAAGAGGACGTAAGGGAAAAACTACAGTCAAGAGGGTTGACAGTGGCAACAGATAAGTCCCCCCCTTGAGGTAGTAAAGGACCAGTAGGGGGGATTGATAATCTCCTTTCTGTGTTCTCTATGGCTGTAGCCACAACCACAATGGTTTTCTGGAGCATTTTGTCTATGGCTGTTAGTCTCGGGAGGGGCTGGGTCATAGCAGCCTGGTGTCTTGTCATGGGACGTGAGGCAGAAAACATGGTATTTCTACCCTTATCAGACATTAGTATGAGCTTAATGGGCACAGATCACTCCAACAATATTCCCTCCCCACAAGGAGATAGAAATTTAAAGAAATAAGCAAGCAACCCTAACAAGTTTGTCCGGGGTAATTTTGTCTTTTTGTTTTTTTTTATAATTTTCTTGGAGGCGAAAGTACCTTATAAAGTTCGTCAATGTCCGAAGAAAACAGACGGATCCAGAAGTTAGGGAGGTGGCCCAGCCTCTTCTGGCCTCGGACGGCCAAAGATGGTCCCGCCCTTGTCCCGGGCTTCTCCTGGGACGCTCCCCCGCGCTCCCGCGACGCGGGGGATGTTGCTCAAATTCAAGCACCTCCTGGTGCGGATTGCCCCGTTGGCGGCTTCCGGCCGCAAAGGCACCCGGAAGTTGTGGTCCTGTGTCCTCGGCCACCCCCACTGCGGCCGCGGTCAGTAGGGAAAAGCTGCGGTGGTGGGGGGTGACCGGGTACAGCGGCAAGAGGTGCAGAGAGGAAGCGGGCTCACGAGAATGCCCCCAGAAATGCCCCCAGAAATGCGGCAGAATGGCAGCAGGAATGTAGGTAACATCCCCGCACTGCCGGGGATGTTGCTCAAATTTAAGCGCCTTAGGGCGCGGATTGCCCCGTTGGCGGCTTCCGGCCGCAAAGGCACCCGGGAGTTTTGGTCCTGTGTCCTCGGCCCCCCACCCACACTGCGGCCGCACTCAGTAGGGTAAAGCTGCGGCGGTGGGGGGTGACCAGGTACAGCAGCGAGAGATGCAGAGAGGAAGTGGGCTCAGGAAATGCCCCCAGAAATGCGGCAGAATGGCAGCAGGAATGTAGGTAAGATCCCCGCTCTGCCTGGGATGTTGCTCAAATTTAAGCGCCTCCTGGTGCGGATTGCCCCCTTGGCGGCTTCCGGCCGCAAAGGCACCCGGGAGTTGTGGTCCTGTGTCCTCGGCGCCCCCCCCACTGCGGCCGGGGGGTGACCGGGTACAGCGGCGAGAGGTGCAGAGAGGAAGCAGGCTCACGAGAATGCCCCCAGAAATGCCCCCAGAAAGGCGGCAGAATGGCAGCAGGAATGTAGGTAAGATCCCCGAAACAAAGTCACTTAATGAAATAATGAACTGGTGTGGAATCTTCAACAGCTCTGACGGTCCCAAAATTTCATGTTCTGCTCTGTCCCAAGCTATACCATCAGGTATAGGAACGGCTGTGATGTTCACTGTAGACAAGTCTCTTTGTTCACAATGAGATAATTTGTGTGGTATGAGGAGTAAGTCGATGTTCTTACTTGCTGTGTCCATTTTGACAAATCTTCCATTTGTCAGCATACCCAGAGTTATTACCAGAGCTAACCACAGTAGTAGAAAAAATATACCCAACACAATCCAAAATGCAATCCATGGTGAAACCAGATAAGTCTTTTCCAGGTGATGAAAAAAGTCAGTTGCTTGTTCTTTAAAAGTTCTTCTTGCTGGCGTTGCGTCAGAATCGCTGGGATCCTCAGAAAACGTATCAAAGTTAATGAAATAGCCAGTAGCACTTCTGTCAATTGTTGGGATTGCAACAGGATTTGTTTAAATCGCTGGAACCACTTGATCACTTGTTACTTCGTTGTAGACAGGTGTTTCATGATGAACTGTTATTTGGGTCTCACGAGGTAAAAGTTCCATAGCTTTGTTGCATAGTCCTTCTTTTGTCACTTCAAATTCCTCAAAGGTGATGAGTCTCTCAGTTTGAACCTCTTGGATTGTAGTTAGAGGAGTGCGACTTGGCTGGAGTCCACTTGGCCTACTGCTTAGTATCGGCCACATAGTGTGGTTTGATCAGGTCGATGGACACAAACCTGTTTTCCTTTTTACCAGCAAGAAGCAGCAGTAAAACTGTTCTTGATCCGTGGATTGCTAGGACAGGTACTGGTTGTCTGTAAGAAGGCCCAAATTCCTTCTTGTCTGCGATCTTCTCTCTGACTAAATCACCAAGCTTTGGGATCCAGACAGACCTAGCTGGGACAGGTGGTTTTTCCTCAGTTGTGGTAGGCTTCAGGAACACGTTGCTTTGTTTCGTTCTTAGTTCATTTAAGTCTTGTAAAACAGCCAAACGATCATTGATATCAGTCAGGGACCAACATTCATGTCCCAAAAAGGACCTCATATGGAGTGATACCCCGTAGAGAACTTCTTGGCAAGTTATTTAAACTACGTTGAACACTTATTAGATCTTTGACCCACCCGTCACCCGAACCTAACAACCTAGCTGTTATAGATTGCTTTATGCCCCGGTTTCTTCTCTCCACAATCAAAATTCCCTCAGAATTAAATGGACTAGAATACCGCAATGCAACACCCAAACTTGCCATGGTCTCCTTGTAAGCTCGAAAGCTAAATGCAGGACCCTGGTCAGAATGTAGTGTGCCAATTGCGTATGTGCCGATAAAGACTCGCAAATTTTTTATAACAGTTAGAGCACTAGCCGAGTGATGAGGCCACATCCAAATGAACCTTGGTTTAGTGCTTGTGGGACTGCATTTGTCCATAAGGATGTCTGCGTGTAGATAGTCGAATGCTGTCTAACAATGGTGTCTTTACTAGGCTGACTATGCTATAGTCAGGTATCTGGCGGCATTCTGTGCTGCAATCTCTATTGCAGTCTTTGCAGTTAATTATAAAAATGTGAATGTGTGCATTTATTCCTGGCCACCAGTACGTCTCTTTTAACTCTTATATTGTTTTAGAGATTCCCTGATGTATCAGACCCTCTCCCAGATGTGCTTCGTAAATCAAAGCAGTCCTTTGTTACCTGTTTGGAATTACACTATCCCCCACTCCAGGAATTCGAGCAAAAAGAACATCGTTCACATCAATTATATAGGAGTATTTGAGTGGATAGTTTTGAGGTAATGCTGCATCGCTGTCTTTGAATGTCGTATTGACAGCTAGCATTATTTCGCAGTCTATTTTCGTTTTTGAACAAGTGTTTGCAGCTACGGAAGCCATTTGCACAGCTGCCTTGGTGGCTTCATCAGTTAATTGATTCCCTTCAATAGGAACGCCATCACGTTGATGACTCAGCGTATGTATCACGTGAGTGTTTTGTAGTCCTTCTGGTAACTGAACTACTTGTTCCCAAAGTGTTTTATGTTTAATTGTGCCCCCCTTTACATCTTTGAACCTGTTTTGAAGCTAATTCTGTAAATATTCATTATAAGACTGTGAACATTAGAAAGAATCGCACACTATGAGTGTGGGAAATTTGCGATCCATGTTTTCAAGTGCCATTTTGAATGCTTGTAGTTCAGCTCGCTGAGCTGTACAATCGCGTAGAGGATTTTTTTTAGTGGCCATTGGTCTAAATTTGACCTCATGCATTCGACCTTTAACGATCACGCATGCCGCACTATATGCTTGTTCCCCCCCCCCGTAGCGGGTTGAGCTGATCCGTCAGTATAAATTATACATTCATACTGATCAAGAGGCAGAATTTCAGTAGGCATAGGACATTCTAGTTCGTATTGTAGAAATGCTTGTGCTTTCAAATATGGATCAAAAACATATTCAACATCTGTTGCAGTAAGAGAATTAACCCATTGTATCCTTCTCGGATGTAAAGCTTCAGCATTTGGAATGCTCGCTTTTGTCACTGCCTCCAAGGCAGGTACAGGTGTTACGACCATAATGCGTTTCCCCTGTGCTAGAGCTCTTTCTTTTGCTACAGCGGTTTGAACAGCTGTCTGAATTTTTTCTGTTGAAGTGAATTTCATTTCTGCTTGTGTATACAAATGTGATTTGTAGGCTATTGGTATTTTTTCACCTTCGTTAAAAGTGAAATAGGAATGATCCGGATCACTAGGTTGCGTACGTTTACGCATGTTTGCAAATGTGTCGTTGCTAACATGTCTTTTTGTAGTGAACACAACATTTCTGTGTGTTTTTGTGTCCAATTTACTGTTTTAAAACCAGGTTTGATTAATTTGTAGAGAGATTTAACCCTTTCTGCGTAGTTTAGAATGTAAGTTCTTCCGAAATTTAGGAAACCTAGAATTGACTATAAGTTTTTCAGCGTTTTTGGAGGTTGGAGGAGCATACACTTTTCTAAAAAGTTGTCTGTCAGGCATTTGCCTTCACTTGAAAGTTCATACCCTAGAAAGAGGAAGTTTAAATGGGCAATTCTAGATTTTTTTTAATTGAATTTATAACCCTCAGAGGCGAATCCAAATGTAATGGTATTCACCCTATTCAAGTGCCTATCCAAGTCATCATCTGCCAAATAGATGTCATCCACATATGACAATGCTTCATCATGATAAGCATGTAGTAACTCTGTTACGCTTGCTGAGAATAACCCAGAACTATTCTTGAATCCTTGAGGGAGACAACAGAAGTGACGCTGTGTCCCTATAATTGAGAAAGCGGTCAAATACCTACTTTCAGGTGCAATGTTTTGACAAAAGAAACCATTAGAAATATCTAATGTGGTTTCATATTTTTTACGCACAATGTTATTCATTAATGCCGTACTGTGTGCATTTTGCACTGCAAATGTTTTGCAACAAGAGTTTAGATGCCTGTAATCCAATACTAGACGATATGTATTGTCTGGTTTGGAGACAGGAAACAAAGGATTGTTCATTGATGAGGTGCATGTTTCAATCACTCCTTGGTATTCAAGTTGATCTCTCTGACCTGTTTTTAGCTTCCTGCTTAAATGGGTACTGCCTTTGTGCAGTTGGTTGATTTTTTAGTTGGATTTTAAGGTGAGGCAAGTCCTCATCCCATCCTACATGAGTTTTGTATAATGCTGGGGCCTGGGCGACTGCCCATTTCCTAGCATATGTATACTTTAAATGTATTGGAATATAGAAAGAGATGGCTGGCATAATGATGTCTTTGCCATTTGGGCACTCCCTGACAAATTGTGGTAGCCAGTATGTCATAACCCTCAGAAAGTCGCTCCGAAAAGAGTTCTTTCACTTTTCTTGGTATGTCTCCCTCCATCCTGAAGTTATTTCACATAACCTATGTGGAGAACTAATCCTGGTATCTGAAGTTTCAACTTGAATGAATTCATTCAAGTCCACTGTCTCCAGAAGACCCTTCAGGTTCTGACGAGCTATTGTGAATTCTGCTGCGCTGTCCAACATTGTCTGAGCCCATTCTCTGTTCTTGAGTTGTGTCCTCAAGATCCTTATCATGTCTGATTTTTAGACCAGCTACCTTCTTTTTGGTGAATTGAGTCTTCTTGTTTTTCTGAACGTGTTGATCATCTTTGGACTTCACGCGTTCTTCCTCTTCTTTCGGATTTCTTTGACGAAGTCTGAAAGGTACGAGAGGAACGTGTATCAGTATCTTGATATCTATTAGGTTTTCTCAAATTATCCCTATTCCTGAGGGTATACCTCCTTTCAGAGGGCTCCTTTTGAGGCGACCTACCTCTGGATTGAGAACACTCCTGTTTGGAAGTTTGTTTGCTATTCTCCCACTTCTTTTTAGATGAGGTTGGAGTGCTTTTAGAAATGACCTTTTCAGGACTTTCAGAAAGTTGTGGTTTAACTGTATAATTCTACTAATCTTTGTATATTATTAAGTAATTCATCGTCCGACATTGCTTCAATGTCGGGGTCAGGTGTATAGCCGGCTAAAATTGGCAATGTTGCTCCTGGTCTACCTAGTGGACCGAGCCTGGTAATGTGATTTAAATGCTTTAGGGCGCCTTTAAACCAGAGCTCATGCTCCTGGTATGTAAGTGGAATTTCAATATCCTCGAAAGGAATATATTTATCCGGTGGTTCGTCTTCTTTGTAGATGTGAAACATATGTGTTACTGGATTTGCTTCTGGGAAGACTATCCATGAATAGAATACCTCTGTCTGGTGACATTCATGTGCCTCTATCACAAAAACTGCCCTACCACCTCTCGATTGCCGCCATGTTTTATACGTTTTATAGTGATGGCTTTCCTTAAATTTGGAGTAATGATTATAGCATTCTCATCAGTTCCTTGGAAACTTGTTTGATTAAAACCTAGTACTGCATTGTCGCCTGTAGCTTAACTGGCCTCTCGATTATCTTCGTCGGCCATTTTGTAGACTGAAAGTTTGCAGAGCAAGCTTCAAGGAAACAAAGTTAAGGTGCACAATATTTTGGAACACTGTATCCTTCAACGTTGAACAAATAAAAAACTAATCCATAGGATTTTTCGTCCTATTCAGCTATGGCGGATATTATCCCTTACCCATTCCAGACGTCTTTTGGAGTTTTATGGGCAAAATGGGTCTCTGAGAAATGCACGACTGAGTTACTTCAGTATCTAGCGTTAAATTGGTGCCTTACCAAACCAATTGGTGCCATGTAGTGGAGTTCCTATATCCCTATTAGGCTCTGCGCATTGGAATAACATACACTATAGATTTGACATAGGACTGAGGTCAGTATGTCTCTATCGAGTATATTAAACTTAATTGTGTGTGTGCCAGCTAACTCAGAGGTCACTAGAAACTTTCTCGAATAAACAAGAAGGGATTAGTCTCTGACAACCGCATAAACATGACAACATCGTTTCCCATAGAACGGGAACAATATCTTCAGAGTTGTAGAAACAATAGCTAACTATTTCACTCAGTCAGCCGTGCATGCTTTGTTTCTACAGAGTTGCATAGAAATAGAGAGACAGGCATTTCAATAAAAAGGGGTTTATTGAACAGTCTTATTTCTCATGCAAGAGATATGAACTGCTACAATCGTTAGACAGAATGCGTACAGCACGAACAGTAATATAAAATAATACTGTAATAGCATTGTCTGTTGCTATGACATACATAAAAATACATACATAAATAACACAGGCTAAAATACTCAACTGGTGCTTCTAAAATACGCCTACCCCAGTGTACCTAACCTAGGTCTAGTACAAGGGAAGTAGTAGGTGCTGTTTAGATATAGTTTTAGTTCTGCCAAGACTTGTCAAAGGTTTCTCTAGGTTCTAATCAGCTCCATACCTTAGAATGAGAGAGGTTGGTATCTCTTTCCCTGAACTTGATCTCTTAACACCCCGCAAGAGGAGTCAGAAACACTGGAGCTGCATTCTCGGCAGGAGGATGACAGCTTCTAGTCAGTGCATCAGCTAGAGAGTTGGCTTCCTTCGACACTTGCTGTAGGGAGCTGCGTCGTGCAAGTAGGTAGTCGAACTGCACCGAACCACACCGTGCTTAGCCATAGCAAGTGAAGGTATAGTTATACCTTGAAGATGTTTAGGAATGCCAGTATTGACGTAAAAGTCGGGCATATGAAGGTCATGAATGAACCCCTAAGGAATAGATGTTCAATCATAATAAATACGTTCTTGGAGAAATCAATATCCAGACTAGGGGAAGTCCCTTCAGCTTAAGAGTCTGGTTTGCCAAGAAATCGTTGTGACATAGATGAACGGATGGAAGTAGCCATGCCTATATTTGGGTAGCATGGGCTATGCCTAAATATGGACTGGTTTTCTATACCTATATAAGGGCAATGTGAATTATACCTATATAACGGAATGAATCGGGAAAATGGATACAGAATCTAAATCGATACACAACAGTTTACCTCATCTTGTTTGACCACTACTTATGGTGAGTAGTGGAGTAGATTCCGGTACACTCCATAGTGTTAGAAAATATTTATATTTTTGATAGCATAAATGGGAATTATGAGGAGAAAAGGGTTGTTCAATACACAAAGTCGGAACCATGGTTCCTATTTTTCCGTATCTGCCTTAGACACTGAATTATAGCAATCGATGGAGGTACCTCACTCATTTTTGGCCATATCTAAAAGGGCTAGTAAAGTTTTGCATCTTGTGAAGAGTTAGGATTTCTGTTGTTTATATAATAAAAATATTGTTTCTTATATACTTTTTAAGCCCAATTAATGAAGTGCATTTTAGTAAAATTTTGAAACTCTTTGAAACATAAACTACAGTCACCTTAAATTGAGAGATAGAAGGTATGTCGGTATTTCCCTTAAACAATAAATGAGTGATTTAAAATAGAGAGTGCATTTCAAATAATTGTAATGCATGAGAATTTATGGTATACCAACGCATCCTACAGATCTACTATTAGAAGAGTTTCTACATTTATGAGCGCTGCAGTTTCTCTGCATCAAATTACAGAGAAGTAATTGTGTTAGTTTAACAGGTGAGTATATTGCTGTTTGCTCAACTAGTGAAGCAATATATGTTATTAGTGGAACTCTCTCTGTTTGATCGAGTCTGGTTCCTTTTTAATATATACTTGTAACAATGTGGTTTTGTACTGTATTTGGGGATTTCTGCACTTTACTTGCTTTTTGGATTGTTTTTATCAATTAGTGTCTGTGGTATTCAATCCTTTTGATATATATGTTTTTTTTAATATACAGGATGTTAGAAATGGGGGTCTCTAGTTGGCCATGGCTAGGGCCAATGTCCAAATAGGGACCCTTCTTCCTAAGTCAGGGCAAGTGGACTACCTCCTTTGATAAACCCTGCTCAACCCTGTGGTAACGTAGTACGAGCAGTTAGGCCTATCTCATAGCAGCCGCGGTCAATAGTGGGAGTACTTGCCGGGCAATGACGTGGGGAGGGGGAGGGGCAGGGTGGGGGTGCAGACTGCAGCCCAAATGCGATGCAGTGCATGCAATGAAATTTGTAATATTTATTTATAGATTTACTTACCTGTAAACCTCCGTAACTCATAGTTTACTACTCCCCACCCTGTTCTCCCCACGTCACTGCCCGGCAGGTACTCCCATACCCGACCGCAGTGTCTCAGAGGCAGTGTGTGAAGCATTTATGACTGTGCACAATAAGGCAGTAACAACACCACAAATGGACACAACTCAAGTTGGTATAGAAAAATAGTTTCTTTATCTAAGCTTTATTACAAGACTCTCAAAAGCGTTTGAACAAGCCACAATGCAAGTAAATTAGGATGGACTTAAAAATGCAATAACGTCTTCATTAGAACGTGGCACTGACTTAGTTCAAGGCCTGGGTCTACGCGACCAGTTGCGCACCAGATACCTGGTGTTGGAAGGGGACACAGCTTCTCCAAGAAGTGGAGACAGTGACAAGCAGATCCCAGCGACCACAGCTCTTGGCTGCAGTGGTCCGCAGTATGCACTCACAATGATTCGGGCACTCGGGGACAGGCAGGCACTCAGGGGACGGCCCGGGCTGGTGGTGGCGATGACTCTCGTCGTACAGCTCTGTGGTGGACTCACAGTGGCAGCAGCTCTCTCTTAGCTGCGATGGTACACAAGACGATAGCGATAATCTTTGACAATGGTGTACAAGATGCGGGCACACAGTGATGGCAGCTCTCACTTAGCTGTGGTGGTCCACAGGACAATTCACGATGATGCAAAGTTGGCAAAGGTGTGAGCACTCAGCAGCAGCAGCTCTCTCTTAGCTGCGGTGGCCCACAGGACAGATCAGGATGATGCAAAGTTGGTAAAGGTGCGGGCACTCAGCGGCAATTGCTCTCTCGTAGCTGTAGTGGCCCACAGGACAAATCACGATGATGCAAAGTTGGCAGAGGTGCAGGCACTCAGCAGCAGCAGCTCTCTCTTAGGTGCGGCGGCCCATAGGACAAGTCACTGGTGATGCTCAGCTGACACAACGGCGGGCACTCAGCGGCTGCAGCTCTCTCTTAACTGCGGCAGCCCACACAGATTCAGAGCAGGTTCCGAAGGTTCAAGTTAAGGCAGGCTTTCAGCGGCGGCAGCTCTCTCTTAGCTGCAGCGGCCCACACTGAGTTAACAAGGGTTACCAGTCTGCATTCCTCACAGTAGACTAGATGCTCCGGATTACTTGATGGAGGCCTCACCTGCAAGTAGAATCCCTTGCACAGGAATTCAGACGGCTGACAGGGTGAAGTCTAATGTCCCTGAGACTTCAGCAGGAGGTGCTCTCAATTTAGGCCCTCAGGTAGTTTTTTCAGCAAGCTTGGTGAAAGTTTCAAAGTCCTTTCCTTTGTTCACTCGGACATAGTTTTGTCTTGATATGCAGAAGGAACACACATGAAAAAGGTTTCAGCGCAGCTTTTTATTCCTAAAAAGTCTTTGTTCTCTGAAGTCATAAATCACTGAATGCAGCCAGAACCAGTTCGGTGGGGTCCGGAAGCACTCGGTGCACGAGGCTACATCCTGCTTTCTGAGAATGAGGAGGTCTGCTATCAGACGCTCAGTGGGAGGTGGAGCCATCATTCACCTTGCCAGGCACGGCCCTGCTCAGATCAAAGAGTCACCCCTCCCCATGCTCTGAATGTCGATCTCTCTCTTCAGCCAGGTCTGACCCAGCTGGCCCTGCTGCTCCAAAACCAGACGGACAATACACATCTAGCAATGCCTACAGGAAAGCTTAGGTAAGAAATACCTCATTTCTAGAAGAGGCATTTTTGAACACGGGATATACAAATGATCCTTACTAAAAGATGTATCTCAATGTTCTTAGCTTAAACATATCAAATTCTAATTTCTTGGTTCCTGGGGTCACGTAGGATTATGGAATGTAAGACTCAGCCTGCCCATTATGGCCTATGAGAATAGACAGCCTCACAATAGTAAACCGTGAAATGGAGGGTAACTTGCTATTAGAACATGCTACACAGACCTAGACATGTTCTTCCTGTCACAGAAAACGCACCCTGCCCTCGGGGTGTCTTACATGGTGCGAAAGGAAGGTGCAGGGACTGGGAAGTGGGTGCACCTCACAATTACAAAGGCAGCTCTGGACTGACTATAGACTCTGCAATGGCAGGTCCGAAACATACTTATAAAGCTGCTTCTGTGGGTAGCGCAAATCAGCTCTGCAGGCCTACCAGCAGTATTTGATCTAAAAACCCTGGGCACACACAGTGCACTTATACTAGGGACTGACAGGTATACCAAAACGAGCCAATTATGGTTATCCCAATTCATACAGTCATCTTTACACAGGAAACATTTGCGCTGCAGCACTGATTAGAAGTGGCACAGCACCCAGAGCATCTAAATCTAGCCAACATAAAAGATAGGAAGCACAAAGAGGAAGGGAGACCCATGCCAATGATGCCTAACACAGGACTACTACAATAATTGGCTTCATGTATATGTTATGATAGTCTAATCTCGGTTTGATAAAGATGGTATAATCTGGACAACACCATAAAAGGGTGTCAACGCCTTGATACACAATCAGTGGTGGTGACTGGTTCCATGATTGCCAATATATATGGGTTCTAGTCTGAATGTTTTATATGCACAAATTTGTGATGAAAAAGTGTATTGTATTGTTTTACTCCCCTTGTCTTATTCCTAATGCAATTTGCCTGAGTCGTTGATTTTGTATGTGGTGGCAAGTTGTATTGCTACATGCTGCTCTAACATTGGTGCTTTATTATATGTACATGAAATTTATGTGATCCAATACCCTGTGATTCCTATTTTTAAATGTTATAAATGTTTTTAATAAAGAGACGTGTATAGTCTCAACTACTGACCTATCACCTTCAAAGCAAAGTCCTTATCAAGTACTCTCTCAACTTGTTCTTTTTTTTCCCTGTGTGTCTCCTCCTTCTATACTTTTTATATTTCTCAATAGATTTATAACAACTCTACTACAAAACATCCTAACTCTGATTTCCTTAAACTGCTTCTGTTTCCTGGTTAAGGTGTGTTATATTCCATATAGATACTCTAATATAGGCTCAGATAACATCGTAACCCTTCACCTATATTTTTCCCTACATTACATACATAACATTCTTAAGGACAGACCTTTTACCTAAATACAACACTACATTCAAAACGGGGGTTTTTCTAGGTAAAAACCTCATACATTATGCATGAGGACTCTTGGACGCACAGCAGGGCTAACATCTCCTGTATAATATCTATGTACAAAGTTAATTCCTAACGTCATCCTAAGTCTGACAAAGTAATACAGTGAAGTAGAACCCCTGGCGAGACCCATGGGCACATATACATCACATCTTGCTATGATAGGAAGAAGAGACCAGGATTTCCCGGCTGACACATAGACCAGAGACAATGAGTTTCCCGCATGCAGATACTCCAGCTGGCAGTGGCGTAAACATCCCTTGAGGGTTGTCCAACCCAAGACCAAGGTTCCACAGTCTCTCAATCCAGGTAATGCGGTTGACTTTATCTTAGAGGGATTCTTGGCTTAACACCTATACACATGCTAGGTACACTTAGGTACATCTAGTTAGGAAGGCTTCGTAGAAGTACGCACTCTTAATATCATGTATTTTATATACTCATATTTATTCATAATTATTGCAAGATGGTAGAACTCTATCATCCTTTTACTTTCATAGTGCTTCTAATCATTTATGTATGTTACTGTTTAATGGTTGTTGCAGGTCTTCTACTTTACACTAGAATAACGACTGTTCCATAAAGGCTTATTGAAAAACATCCAGACCATTTATTCTGTGTAGCTCTTTGAAACAAAGTGAGCATGAGTAACTGAGCGAAACGTAATACACTGTTTCCACGGTACTGCAAGATCAGGGTTGTTGTGGTATCTCCCACCATGTTTCCCCCCCCGGCATCTCCGCATGTAATGGAGCTGCTTGCGGTGACATCACTTAGAATGTCACCGCGACCAGCGTTCCAAGGCGAGCGCCGGTGGGCAGAGTGAAAGCTGCCACCTGTTGTGGCGATTGCTGTGGCTGGGGTCGCTGTTCATGCTTTTATGTTGGACTGGAATAAACGCCTACGTGACTCCTAATCTGACTGTGTCTGCCCACGTGATTGATACTACACTGGCGACGAGGGTCATTCGTAGACAGCGACCTCAACACGCCGGTGAGGTTGAAGACGCAGCGAAACAGAAGAAGAGTAACTCGTATGCTCCAAGGGCAGACTGAAGTGCTGCGGTCGAATTGTGGTGAGGAGCGGCAGCGGATAAGAAACCTGAGAGGAGTGTAAGGTGTGTCAACAACCAGAAAAAACTACTCGAGATAAGTAAAATTAACGTCCTGGAGTGTCAGCTGCCTACAAGCGCACTGTGCTGGTACCCACGAGTGAAGAGCGCACTTAGCGTGACCTTGTGGCACATCTCAAGGGAGCGTGTGGAGCGGCTGTTGAGATAAGTGGGAGCTGCACATCCTTACGGTTTGGGAGCGCAAGCCGGGACCATCGGACAGGAGGAGGCGGACTGGTTTGCATGAGGTGTCCGCGGAGAGCTAGGTGCGCGACGTGGATGAAAGGCAGTAGGAAGTGCTGACGACGTATAGTGGCGTGATGTTTGCCGACTGGTTGTCGCACCCGCACCACCCTTTGCATCGTCACTAGCCGGTCCCGTTAGCGCGCAGAGACGCAGGTCACAGTTTCAACGCCCTGACTGAATTTTCACATAGTGAGGTGACGGGTGGTGCGAGCAGCGCGCTACTCTGAGGGGCATCGTAGTTCAAGGGAAAAAACACTCTTGCAATCACAACATCACTATAAAAATACCGCAAAGGCATAGAGTACCTCACACTTCGTACAACTCAAGAACTTACTCGTGTTTTATTTTTTCCTACTCATCGCAAAGGCATCGGCTCACAGGGGTGTAGGCTGTCCTGGACATCACGGTCGAGGCAAGGAAGTGTAACTGTGAGCCACCCACCTCAGACTGGTAATATCCTGTGCATCAACAACAACAGGGCAGACTCCAAGTTAATTATTCGCCTCTGTGTGAACGGACTTGTACGCCACAGTGCCACCCAGTGGTGTAAAACGCTTTGTGAGTTCTATCTGTAAGGTTACTGTATTTGCTGGTTCTGAGCAGAAATCTCCTTGGAAAGGTTCATGTACACTGCTTTATTACTGAGATTATAAGTATAACTGTTCTTTCTTATACCCCAAGTACTCAAAACTAGATTTTCTTTAGTGACTTTTAGGATTTCAGTGACATTGCACCATGCAGAATGTGACACCCCCACCCTTCTTCCTGACTAACCCCGGGGAACCTAATATTCAGTGGAAAAAGTGGAAGAAAGTGTTCTTATATTATTTTACTGTATGTGGCCCAAATCTTGGGTTAGAAATGAAGGTAGCATTATTGGCGTATTACCTGGGAGCAGAGGGTGAAGAGGGTTTAGATCACCTCCCAGACCTAGGAACGCAGGAAGCAAGGGGTCTCAATGAGCTAGAAGTAAGCTTGAAGAAGCTAGATTTGCACTATCTCCCTAAGACTAGCACCATAATGGAGAGGTATCATTTTGCGAAAAGAGTACAGAAGGAAGGGGAATCTATTGAGGATTTTGTCTCTGAGCTGAGAAGACTAGCTGCTACATGCAAATTTGGTGGCGCAAGTGAGGAGAGGATCAGGGACCAGTTCGTGCTAGCTTGCAGGATGGAGCGTGTACGCGAGGAGTTGTGGCTGAAGGATGACCCACCCCTGAGGGAGGTCTTAATAATAGCAAAGCAAGTAGAGCACATGTTGCAGTGCGTCAGTGAAATAAAGCAGGACACTGGTGAAAAAAGAAGCGAAGACAAACCCAAAGTAAGTGAAGTTATGACTGAATGTGAAGCGGTGTCAAGGGCCAGAAAATAGTGAGTAAAGAGCAGAAAGAGTACAAATTGGGATGGTCATTCAAGGGTACCTGCTATAGATGTGGTAAGCAAGGGCACCTGGCAAATGACAAAGAGTGTCCTGCCCTCAAGTTCACATGCAACAAGTGCGGAAAGAAAGGTCATTTCAGGCAGTATTGCAAGAGTAGACACGGATTCAGTAGACAGGGTAGACACAGGACAAACACGGTATGTGACGAAATAGTTGTGCGAGTGAGCGAAGGTCAGATCTGCAGCCTCAAAGACACTACATGTGAAGAAATAGTTGTGCAAGTTGATGAAGGTCAGGTCTGCAGCCCTAAAGACACTATAAAAGTAGGGAATACTAATTTGGAAGCATTGTTCGATTCCTGTTCTAGAATAACAATCATCTGTGCAAAGGAATTCTCCCGTGTGTCCAAGGGGAGGATAGTCTTGAGGAAAATGGATGTGAGGCCCGGGGGGTATGCTGGTCGCCCCATCTCAATGAAAGGTTACTTTTGGGACAAAATTGAATACAAGGACAGGACAACTGTGTCTAAGGTATATGTGTCTACAGTCGGGGATAACATTTTGGGTTGGCAGGCACAGAAGGAGTTGGGAGTCTATCTTAATCCTAATAGCAATCCCCAAATCTTAATACAGGAGATTCAAGAGCAAAAGGAAGACTTAGTGAAAGAGTTCAAAGAGGTATTCAGTGAAGAGCTTGGATGCTTGAAGAACTACTGCCACAAGATCAAGTTGAAAGAAAACGCGAAGCCGGTTGTGGCCAAGGTCAGGAAGCTGCCCATTGCCATCCAAGAAGCGGTGAAGACGGAACTCGAAAAACTGTGCAAAGCCGGAGTCATCGAACCGGTGGAAGCGACGGAATGGTTGGCACCTATCGTGGCCGCACAGAAAAAGGATGGGTCGGTTCGGCTGTGCATTGACCTTAGGGCTCTGAACAAAGAGGTCGTGGTCTACCAATTCCCGCTGCCCAACATCACCCAGATGATGAGCATGCTAGAGGGTGCAAGAGTATTCTCCACACTTGACCTTACTTCAGCTTACTTTCAGATCAAGCTACACGAAGAGTCGCAAGAACTCACAGCGTTTGTGACGCCCATGGGCGCGTACAAGTTCAAGAGGATGCCCTTCGGGTTGGTTTCGGCGGCAGCCGTGTTTCAGAGGCTCATGGGGAATATCTTGAAAGAAATTCCTGGTGTCGTATGCTACCAGGACGATGTACTTATATTTGCCAAAAACCATGAGGAGCACGATGAGAGGCTGAGACGAGTGCTGGCCAGGTTTAGGTCGTAAGGACTAACAGTGAGAATAGAGAAGTGCGTATTTGGCTGCGCAGAACTGGATTTCCTGGGACACAAGGTGACAGCAGAAGGAATTCGCCCCAAAGCGGAGCTCCAGAACACCATTGTAAATTTGGTGCCCCCGAAGAGCAAGGATGAAATCAAGTCCTTTATGGGAATGCTGGAGTTCTACGGCAAATTCATACGGAACCTTGCAGGAAGGACATATGCAATCAGGCTGTTGCTGAAAAAGGAGACGGTGTTCAACTGGAGTCAGGGATGTCAGAGAGAGTTTGAGGATGTGAGGAATGCACTTGCAGAAGCACCCAGCCTAAAGTCGTACATACCCAACCGTGCGACAGTAGTCACCACCGACGCAAGCGTGAAGGGGCTAGGAGCGGTCCTCACTCAAGTAGGCAAAGACGGAGAAGAAACGATAGCTTTCGCCTCAAGATCCCTTCAGAAGTCAGAAAACAACTACTTGGTGATCGAAAAGGAAGCCTTAGCAGTATTCTGGGCATTGGGCAAGTTCAGAGATTTCCTGTGGGGCACAAAGTTCATTCTTCGTACTGACCACAAGCCATTGGTGGAGGTTTTCAGCAAGAAGGGCCTGGATGCGATCTCTAGCAGGATCAGGCGTTGGGTGGTCGGTCTCCAGGAATACACCTTCTGTGTTGAGTACGTCCCCGGAACGTGCAATTTTGCAGCAGACTGTTTGTCAAGGCTTGTGAATGAAGATGAGGCGAATGAAGCGCATGACAAGGCAGACTATGAAATGGATGACCATCAAATGGAAAATGTGTGCGCCATCCAGAGAGCGATAGGAGAAGAAACATGGAAAAGTGCACTAAAGGAAGACGAAGTCTTGGATGAGGTGTGCAAAAGAGTAAAAGACAGATGGAAACATGAAGATAAACGAGAGGAGGCTTTGCGGCCATTCTGGATCGTCAAGGATGAACTGTCTGTAAACGATGAATGCCTCTTCAGGGGAACGAGATTGGTACCTCCCGCGACAGTGAGAGAGAATCTTATAGACATGGCTCACGAGGGCCACCTGCGCATCACCAAGACCAAACAAAGGCTGAGAGAAGACTATTGGTGGCCGAGCATGGACCTCGCAATTGAAAGAAAAGTAAGAGACTGTATTCCGTGTTGCAACAGCCACAAAGTACTGAAACAACTGACACCTCCAATGGTGTGCAGGCCGCCACCATCAGGACCCTGGGAAGAATTGGCCTTGGACATCGTTGGTCCATTGTCAGGTGAAGTGCGCACGCCGTACATTCTAGTGCTCATGGAACTGTACTCCAGGTGGCCGGAAGTGAAATTGGTGAGTGAAGTCACAACTAAGGTCGTCATTGAGTTCCTTCGAGGGTTGTTTGTTAGGGAAGGATTACCCAGCAGTCTGCTCACGGACAATGGGGTGCAATTGTGTTCTAAAGAGATTGAAGACTTCCTTGGGGAGAGAGGTATCACACACAAGCGTTGTGCTCTGTATCACCCTGAGACCAATGGCATGGTTGAGTGCTTTAATAGACCCTCAAGGAGAGTATCCAGTTAGCTAAGGCCAGCGGCATGAACTGGAAGGAAGAAGTATGGAGGCGGATAGAAGCATACAGATTCACCCTGCACCAAATGACGGGAGTCACCCCTTTCGAGTTGCTCTGAGCAAGAATACCCAACACAAAACTATCCCCAGGGTGGATGGGGTGGCATAAGGGGTGGTCAGACCACTCCAAAGAAGCGAAAGGATTAGTGAGGCAGGAAGGAGCCATGGTGGGGAGGAAATAAAGATTCGACAGGCTCAACTCTACACAGGAGGCCGGGTTTAAAGTAGGAGATGACGTTAAGATCAGGTCACCCACGGGCAGAGCAAGTTGGTCAGGATACAGCAGGCCCACCAAGATCACTAAGTTGTTCAGGAATGCTGTTAAGACCCAGGAAGGGAAGATCTGGAACCTGGGAAGAGTAGTGAGATTTCACCCACTCGGGCAAGACTCCTGTAGAGAAGGTGAGAGTGAAGGCAATTCCGTGGGGAACATGGGTTCAACTCCCAAGAAACAGTGGCCGGTCCCTCACCCGGGTGGGAGGACTAGCCAGAGAATGACCAGACCCCCCAGACGTTTAGAACAGTATGTGATGATGTAATTTTTGTGTGTACCATTGTTCTCATGTTTAATTCTGATGTTTCATTCCGCAGGGAAGGGGGATGTGTGGTATCTCCCACCATGTTCCCCCCCCCCCGGCATCTCCGCAAGTAATGGAGCTGCTCGCGGTGACATCACTTAGAATGTCACCGCGACCAGCGTTCCAAGGCAAGCGCCGGTGGGCAGAGTGAAAGCTGCCACCTTTTGTGGCGATTGCTGTGGCTGGGGTAGCTGTTCATGCTTTTATGTTGGACTGGAATAAACGCCTACGTGACTCCTAATCTGACTGTGTCTGCCCAAGTGATTGATACTACAGTTGTCATGTTCGAAAGTTGCCAAAAAATATTCTTTCCTTTGTAAGATGAGATTCTAGTAGCACTGTGAGCTAGCTAATAAAGAAGGCCAACATATCCATTATTATTCTTTCTCTTAGTTTGAATTTAATTTTGATCATTTCATTATCTTTGGAAATGTCCACATATATTTTTAATAAATGAGTTTGTCTTCTTACCAATAGCTCTTTTTTCGTTCACCACTTTTTCTTCACTTTGTCCCTTTTGAGTTTCAGCTCTGCATAGATACTTTACTTGCTTCTGTTCCTTTTCCCTCTGAGCTTTTTTATGAACTATGCCTGTAATTATGAAAATGCTGATTTTCTTTTCTAGCACAAGTGCTAGCTACTTTGCTACTGGCTTACACATAATACAAAAACATTTTTTATGTTATGTTGCAGTTGTAAATGTACAAATCATCCTACCTACATACCTATAAGCACTTACTTCACTGTACCAATTCCAAACTAAAACACAAAACTTAATTTATTATTTACCTTTTAATATTATAGCACCCTCTCCTACAACACAGCTGCACCATATCTTAGTTGTCACTTATAAACGTTAAAAGACCACTTTATCCCTTTTGTGCTCAATTTTAAAATAAACATCAACCAAAGTGTAAAAGTTTATACAGTGTTTCAATCCAGTAAATCTAAATCCACAACATAAGACCTATTTCCGTGCCTCCCTACAACTGTGTTACCGGTACATTTAGTGTTTCAATACTTTTCTACTTAGATGTGTCAGATTTAAATTTTGGGAAATACTCCATATAATAATTTGCACATTAATGTGTATTACAGCATATAGCTCACTATTTCTTCCAAGTACATGCACACAGTGTGTGACAGGTTACATGTATAATTCATCAGATGGTGTTAAAAAGTATATATTCCTCACTTAAACTTGCACATACATGTGTTTCTGGTTGAGTACAACAATACTCCCTGGATGATTAGATGAGTGCATAGATAGTGCCTAGGTAATTCCATCATTCTATAGGTAGTGCCTGCATCATTCCCATAGTATAAAGGAACTGCATCAGTGGTTCCATCTCTGCATAGTTAATGCCTGTGTATTCACATAACTATATTGCTACTCCCTGGGTGATTGGATGAACACATTGCCTGCTTAGTTCAATAAGCACATAATTAGGGCATGTGTGATTGAAAGAGTGCATGTTCATGGTGAATGCATAAGTCTAGATATCACTTTCGATATATAATTGCACGCATGGCTCTCTAAGAGTATACATTGCTCTGTACTCACCATTCACATGCATCAATAATTCTCTAAAACTGAAAACAACAACTTTCATCTTTTGAAAGCACAAAACCTTTTCCTAATGGCATACATACATCATTTTTGCAAATATTTCTTGTGTCTTTAAAACATATATTCAGAATTTCTCAAAGAAAAGTTAAATGCTAAATGAAGCTAGCAAACAAACTCTCAAAAGACATTCTACATTTTTAACCCCCCAATTTTAAACAGATTATGATGAAAGAAATGCACCACCATCACTATATACATGACTTTTTCAGCTTCCTTAAAGAACAAAAAAACGGTCGCAATTGGGTAGATGTAGATTCTCAGAATCTGCCCTTTGCGACCGGTATTTTTGCATTTGCATCTCAATTTAAGGAATCTCTGATTTGCGATTCCTTAAATTGCGATTGCATTTAAGGAATCCCAAATTGAGATCCCTAAAATGCAATGCATGAAAGTAAAAAAAATTGCGATTTCGCTAATAGGAGTAGCAAATTACTATGAAGTTGAACTTCATGGTAATTTGCAAAAACTTTGAAAAATGCACTTTTGTGCATTTTTCAAAGTTTCATGTTGCGCACACTCATGCCCTTAGGGCATGTGTGTGTGCAGCAAATGTGCACAGATCAATTTCAGGGGTGCAACAGGGTGTCATTTTGACACCCTTGTACCCTTGAAATTGCATGTGCAATTTGTGAGTACCTACTGGTACGCGCAAATTGCTCATGCAATCTCCAATTCATTCCTATCGGCCTGTAGGCCCATAGGAATGAATTGGACAGCATTCCTTAATTGCGACTAGCAATTTGTGAGTAGCAATTAAGGAATGTGCAGGAATCGCTATTTTTATAGTGATTACTACATGCATAGGCTTTTGCGATTCCTAAATAACGATTCTTCAAAAATCGCTATTTAGGAATCGCAATTCCTTCTGTTGATGCATGTGGCAGATAGATCACTATGTAAATATATATGTGATTTCATAAAAGATATATTGGCAGATGTACGACCCTGTCGTGTTTTGGCAGCTCCTGAGTTAGCGTTTAGCACAGCTACACGGTCCTTTCTGTTAACTTGACCAAAACGAACGGGGGC
Source organism: Lissotriton helveticus (assembly GCF_964261635.1). NCBI lineage: Eukaryota > Metazoa > Chordata > Amphibia > Caudata > Salamandridae > Lissotriton > Lissotriton helveticus. Next base: position 1,942,013,034 of record NC_136063.1, on the reverse strand, counting down.
CATTTTGAATCCCTCTGACTTCCGTTTTCTATGAACACGCTGCCTCGTGGTCAGTGTGCCCTTTCGTCCTTCCTTGATACCCATGGTCCCTATTCTGCTCGGCAACAGGCTATTTTTAGTACTGGTCAAGCGCACATGCGCACTATGCATCAACTGGTCACTCTTTAGGAATGTTAGCACTAACTGACCAGTGCTATTGAACTCCTCCCCCATACTGGCTGTGTTCCAAAAATGACCTTATATGTACCTAAAATGTGTAACTTGTAACCGCCTATCTTTTTATTGCTATTAAACTGTATAAAAGAGGTCGTGCACCGATGTTCGGTGTGCTACTTCTTACATTGCCGAAGGGTGCTGTGGGAATGTATCACCACCCCATGGGGTCTTAATAAACTTGTCTTTTACCTTTTCCAGTGTCCGTGCCAACTTCTATACTAAGGTGTTCGAGAGTTTAGCAGAGTATGTAGGCCTGATTTGAACCCAATACCACAATTGGCGACCACGAAGGGACTCATCGGCGACTCGGATGCCCGAAGGAGAGGTCGTGACGAAGGTCAGGAAACTCGCCATGGACGCGTACGCTGCCACTGAGTGACCCGAGTCTCGGCACCCACGGTGTGCTTTCCCTTCCTTCCGATCTGACCTTCCAGGTGGCGCCGGTCTTCGACTGAGATTCTGATCTTGGATTGTCGTGATGTGCCGTTTTGGCTGATTTGACCACAGAACTTGGCAGTTGGACTTTGGACGTTTGAAAATATTTGGTAAGCTTTTGATTGGTGAGGTAGTCTACTGACACTTACTGCGGCTTGTTGAATTTTGAATTTGAATTTGAATTTGTTAGCTAACGTTTGAATATGTGTATTTGAATTTGAATATGTGAAGTGCACCTCACATAGGCAGGCATGTAGGGATATTTCTCTGATTTATTTGATTTGAACGGTGCACCGCGTTAGGTGTCATTTTTGTAGTATCGCGTTTTCGTGGTACTTTTTGAAACATGCCTGTTTTTAGCACACTCCGAAGGATGTGTTCTGAAAATGGTACCAATTATCGATTAAGTAAAAAACAGCCGGCTCCCCCAGAGGGGACTCCAAATCGTGAAATGTATGTCAAATTCGGTATTCCTTCAATAATGTATAGTACATTATGGCACAAGTATACTAAGGCTGATCGTGAATTACAGTGGCCACTATATGGGTCGTTTGACCTTCGAAAGGTACAATATGTAGAGCAGTGTTTGTTTCAGCGAAGGTCTAGACAAGAGATGTTTGATTGTGTGCGTATGTGGGAGAAAGAGGTGCGTGAACGAGCGAAGCGTGAGGAAGCCTTGGCGGAGAAAGTGCAGCGGAAGGCTGCACACGACAAAGCTTTACAGCTACAGGAGAAGGAGTTACAGGAAAAGAAAGAGAGGGAGAGACGAGAACGCAATTTACAGGTTAATGGTCAATTCCCTATCAGGCGTCCTCTCTATCCAGTCCTTACTAATGAAACAGATGATTTTTCATTACTAGATCGTTGTCCGCCTCCGTACGTCGCACCCACGGCTCCGAGCGAGGAATCAGACGAGGATAGTGATCGAACACAGCGTACCAGGTTACATACAGAACGAACTGCGGAATTACGTTCGTTTGCACGAAAGCTAAATATTAATACTGTTACTGTTTCTGACATTACTGCAAAAATGGAACAGTGGTCTGATCAGGAGCGACTGTATTTTTTAGATCATTTTGGAGATGAAGTTGTTGAGCGGTACAGAAAATATTCTCTCGAGTTAGAACCAAAGGAGATATCCGAGGGTCGTGAGAATTTTCGTAAAGGTCTTTTTGTTCTTTCAGATACGGACGACTTCTTCAAGCGTTTGATTCAACTGCGAAATGAGGCGACACGACTACGGGAGGTGGCAAAGTCGAAGAATTCGTCTGCGTCCGGAGCGACGGGGATATCCAAAGAATGCCCAATCTTTGAAACAGATAAGATCGCTGCGATTAATGTTAGACCTATGCGAGAAGCTGCGCCTTTATATGTCCCTCATAAAGGGGATGGCACAGATGATGATAAAAGATCCAAAGATGCGAAAGGGTATTTTGTATATAATTGGGTTTATACGCCTTGGAATAGAGCAGATGTTATGGCACTTAAGAATGCTTTACCTGATCCCCGTAAAAATCCTGCGGCTTTTTATGAAAATGTTGAAAGCGCAATTTCTTCGTGTATCATGACGTTAGTTGATATTGATCTATTTTTCGGGTTGATATTGCCCCCTGATATGTGGAGAGCGATTCGTAGGTTTGATGACCACACGACTCTCGGGGCCACTTGGAAAGATCTTGTTCAGGCTGACTTGGATAGGGAACCAGCATGTAAGCCGTGTCAATTAATATTAGACCTTCCAGGGGCCATACTGACAAAACTAAAGACTCTTGCTCCCGCTAAAAAGATTGATTGGACTATATTAGCTTCTTGTAAGCAGAAGGCGGATCAATCGGTTTCCGATTTTTTCTCTCGCTTCGAGGAAGCGTTCCATGATTATAGTGGTCAATTATTGACAGAAGATACTGGCAGGCATCTATTCGTTGATAAGTATGTGGCTAATCTCCTACCGGAGATTGCGAAACGATTAAAAGCGAGTGAAAGTTCATGGACCACAGCAACCCCTGCTTCTTTATTGACTATGGCTCAATATTATGAATGACAGGAATTGGAGGCGAAAGAAAGTAGTGAAAAGAAGGCGAAGGATTTGAAGACGAAGGTAATGTTAGCTCAGGTTCAGGCTACGAGAGGAAACAATAGAGGAGGGCGAGGATCATACAGTAATGCTCCTCCCCCTCGTTCTGACATTTCTGTGAATCAATGTGCATACTGCAAACAGTTTGGGCATTGGATTGCAGACTGTCCGGTGTTTCGAGAGCAGCGTAATTTGAGGGGACGAGGAAGTGAGAGATCTAGAAAAAATTATGGGGGGTCAAGAGGAGGTTATGGTACGAATGATCGAGGAAGTTATGGCACGAATGACCGCGGAGGATATGGAGCAAGGGGTCGTGGTCAGGCAGATTATAATACGTTTGATAATCGCAATCAATATCAGATAACTGAAGGTGGTTCTGCTGAACCACGGGATGAGCATTATGCATAGGATTGCGTAGGATGGGGTGTGGAATCGGTTGAGGTACCAGTTGATCAAAGGGGTCCATATATAGAAGCACATGTTCTGGGTTCTACTGATCAATTTCTGGTCGATACAGGAGCTACTCGTAGCGCTTTGTCCAAATACTTGGTTCCAAGGGCTCCCCTGTCTGGCGAGGTAATTACAGCAATAGGGTTCGATGGAACACCTACTTCTAGCCCACTGTCTCAACCAGTTGCATTTCATGTTGATAAATTTGCTGCCCCTTGTCCCTTTTTGTTGTCTCCAAATACACCAGATAATATTATTGGACTCGATATGTTAAAAAACTTTCGAGCTACTATTCGCTGTGCCCCAGAAGGAGTGCGAGTTGTGTTGAATGAGAATTACCCAGACTTTGAGCGAGTGTGTTTTCTCCATGAATCTGAAGTATTAGCCTCCTTACCAAAAAGGTTGTGGGCCACTTCAGACACGGATGTAGGGCAGATGATAATTCCTCCAGTACGTATTACTGTGAAGGAGGGAGTATCTCTACCACGTGTCCCACAATATAAGATTTCCAGAGAAGGTGAACTTGCTTTGATACAGATTGTGAACGATTTGATTTTGGCAGGAGTAGTTGAGGAAGTCCCCTACAATGTTTGCAATAGCCCAATTTTACCGATCCTTAAAAGAGATACAGACGCTAAGGTCTACCGTTTCATTATTGATTTGAGGGAAATAAACAAGATAGTAGTGCCTCAGTACCCGGTGGTGTCTGACATCACCACATTGCTTACGTTAGTCCATCGACGGCAACTACTTTTACAGTCATCGATTTGAAGAATGCCTTCTTTTCGATCCCTGTACATCCTGACAGTCGATATCTATTCGGCTTTACATTAAATAATAAATCGTACAGGTTTTGTCGAGTTCCTCAAGGCTATACTGAAAGTCCTAGCATTTATAGTCAGGCATTAAAAAGACAGCTTGATTCCTTTGAATTACAAGATGGAGTGGCTCTTATTCAATATGTAGATGACATCTTACTTGCTGCAGACGCGCCAGAACAATGTGAGAAGAGTACCTTGTCCTTGCTTTCCTTCCTGGCCAAACATAATCATAAAGTTTCGAAGAAAAAGCTGCAATATTGTAGACCAAAGGTGACCTACCTCGGTCATCTTTTGTCTAAGGAGGGCCGTGCATTGACACCAGATCGAATTCAAGCAATCCTAGACACTCCAGTTCCTCGCACTCAGAAGGATGTTCGTGCCTTTATAGGTTTGACGTCTTTTTGTAGGCAATGGATATTGGGTTTTTCACATATCGTTAAACCATTGTTGGCATTGTTGTCCAAAGATACACCGATCCCCATTGAATGGACGGATGAGTGTCAGAATGCTTTTGAACAATTGAGACAAGCTCTTTGTTCTGCACCAGTGTTAGGTACACCTGATTACACGAAGATTTTCACATTGTATATGCACGAGAAGGATGGGTGCGCATTGTCAGTGTTAGTGCAGACACACGGAGACAAACAGAGGCCTTGTGCATACTTCTCGGCGGTGCTCGACCCTGTGGCTCGAGGATTGCCTGGATGTTTTCGAGCAGTTGCAGCAACAGCAGTTGCGATACGACAAAGTGAGGGAATAGTTTTGTCACACAAATTGTTGGTGCTAGTTCCCCATGCGGTAGATGCGTTACTGAATCAAACAAAAACACAGCATCTAACCAGTGCCCGCCTGACAGGATATGAGCTAACGTTGTTGGCGCCGCACATCACACTAAAACGATGTACGATACTGAATCCTGCTACTTTACTGCCGGATCCTGTTGCTGAGACCCAGAAGGAAGAACAACATGATTGTGTTTTTCTGACTGAGGAACAGACAAAGGGTCGTATCGATTTACAGGATACACCGTTTCCAGATGTAGATGGGGAACTGTGGGTTGATGGATCGTGCGTGAGGTTACCAGATGGTACGACTTCTGCAGCCTACGCGATCACGACACTTAAGACAGTTGTAGAAGCAGCACGAATACCTCAGAAATCGGCTCAAGCAGCTGAACTGATAGCCTTAACGAAAGCATGTGAGTTAAGTGCTGGCCTATGTGTGAACATTTACACGGATAGTCGTTACTCTTTTGGAGTAGTGCATGATTTTGGCCTACTCTGGAAGGAACGAGGATTCTTGACTTCACACGGAGTACATATCATGCATGGAGAATTGGTACGCGATCTCCTGAATGCACTGTTATGCCCAAAGAAAGTTGCAATAGTCAAGTGCAGTGCACATAAAAAGGTGACGGACAAAATAGGGCAAGGCAATGCTTTCGCAGATCGCATTGCGAGAGAGACCGCTATGCTACAAAATAATTTCCCCATGTATGTAGTGAAGTCACAAGCCGAGCGGTGGCATGATGCTAGAGAAGAAATACTAGATATACAGAAGTCAGCATCTGAGGCAGAACTTACGAAATGGGCCACTGAAGGAGTATTGGATGATGAGGGTTGCTGGCGTAGTAAAGATATGGAGAGATGGAAACTACCCATGGCCTATTTACAAACAATGGTGCACATGACACACGGGCTGGCACACATTGGAGCTCTCGCAATTACTAAATTGCTTACACGAGTCTGGGACAATGCTGACATTGCTAGCACGGCTAAGAGAGTAGTGCAGACCTGTCTGATATGTTTACAGCACAATCCTGGACAAGGGACTCATACTCCCAAAGGAGGGTTTGTTCCACCTACTGCACCATTCGAAGTACTACAAATGGATTACATCCAGCTGGAGCGCTGTAATAATCTCAAGTATGTCCTAGTAGTGGTGTGTGCCTTCAGCAAATGGATTGAGGCTTACCCTACGAAAGACAATACAGCATTGACAACAGCTAAGGTGTTACTCAAAGAGTACTTCCCGCGCTATGGTGTTTGTAAACTTATGTGGAGTGATAATGGCCCTCATTTCATTGGGAAAGTAGTGGAGTACGTCCTGAAAGGATTGGGAATCAAGCAACGATTCCACGCTGTCTTTCATCCACAATCAGCAGGTTTGGTCGAGAGATACAATGCAACTCTGAAACTGAAGTTAGCAAAGATAGTGGCATCCACATCTCTGAAGTGGCCGGATGCTTTGCCTCTGGCATTGCTGTCCATTCGATCAGTGCCACATTCTCGATCTGGCCTCACACCCTATGAAGTGGTGTTTGGAAGGCCGATGAATATTTGGGGAGTTCCAAAACCTCGTTTGATACATGATGTGCCTTGTATAATGATGAACGATTATTTGGCACGATTAACAAATGATTTGCTTTCTATTCATCAACAGGTTCGAGAGGCGCTCCCTGATAACTCCACTGGTGAGGCTCACGATCTCCGCCCCGGGGACCATGTGATGGTCAAAGTATTTGAGCGATCCAGCAGCTTGGAACCGAGATGGCATGGCCCTGAGCAAGTGCTGCTGGCGACGCGGACTGCTGTGAGAGTCACCAATAAGAAGCGGTGGATACATTCAACGCACTGCCGACGTGTCTCTCCGGATCTGGTGAGCCCTGTGGTGCTATCCGACTTCGGAAAGATTTTGGATACAGAAAAGAGCCCAGCTGTCACGCCTGATGAATTGGAGGGAGCCTTCCCGGACCACGTTGTTTCTGATAAAGTGAAATACAATCTACGTCCCAGGAAATAAGATTCCCTTTGTGTTTTTGAAACTGGTTGGTAACCGCTCTGAGGTTTGTGAAACGGAAGCCGGGAATATCAAGGGGGGGATCAGTTCTGCCCAGTGTAGCGACACCCGTCTTGAATCCCGGAGAACAAATCAACGGCAGCCTCGGTTCAGAACCATTGTTTTATTTTTCCGCTTAGTGTTGCTTTTGAAGAGTATTGTTTTGTGAACTATGGCATCTCCTTCGACACGAAAAGGGAGAATTCTTGGTGCTGTTTTTTTTGTCCTGACCGTAGTGGTGATCGCAGTATCAGCCTGGACTATAGAACTATTGTTTCCTGTACGAGAACATTTGCTGTCCACCACTCCAAGTCCATCTGAACATTTTCATTTTACTTTGCCTTTTCACGAAGAAAGACATAGGCAGACTTATTTGAATAACAGCTTTATTCAGATTTTGCATCATACTCATAACATGACCAACACGTCCAATTGTTGGGTATGTGGAATGTTGCCCGGACATCAGAAGAAGGGAGGAACACCACTCATTCCTCTCCCGTTTTCTCATAATGGTTCTTGTCATGCTTGGTACACTCTTCTTTTTACTCTGCGATGGCCAACGAAAGGTGGACTACTTTTTCGGTTGAATAAAATATGCTATAACGACAAAGATGGCTATCCACACGCTGAAGGAACTAAATTTGAATGGGAAGAGTATCGTCCGGACAATGTTTCTACACCTCGTGTATATACGAATCAAAGACTTATAAATGTGACGAGCATGCATATGATAACAGTCATTGATGCAAAAGCAGATTTGTGTATTAGAAATAAAGGTACAATCCCTGTAGGCCGCAGTGAATGTAACATTACACTTACCTTTGATACACCAACTGGAATTGCATTTGTAGCTTCACGTAACACATATTTCATTTGTGGAAATAAGGGATACCATTGTCTACCATTGGGATGGTTAGGAACGTGTTATATAGCTTTTGTATTACCACCTGTATTTATTGCTCCTCCCATGTACCACAATGATTATGTTCTGTACCATGATTTCATACTGAACAGAGTAAAACGAGCAGTAGATCTTGATGAAATAGACCAGACTGATACCACGTTACAACAATATGTAGATTTCAACTTGGGGTTATTTTCATTTGTAGGAGCTGCACTGAATAGCAGGAAGATAAGGCGGCTTACACGTGTGGTGGAAGCTGTCGCTAATGAAACTGCCTCTGCTTTAGGGAATATTACTGAGGAATTGCAAATTACCAGAATTGTGGCGCTCCAGAATCGAATGGTTCTAGATGTGATACTAGCTGATAGGGGTGGAGCATGCCGCGTCATCGGAAGTAGTTGTTGCGTGTACGTACCAGATAACTCACCTTCCGTATATGATTCGATTACAAAATTACATAAGATAGCTGCTGAGATCCACCCAGAAAATGGAACATGGACCTTTTCTGGTTGGTTCTGGACCCTGCTTAGTACTTGGGGTTGGAAATTATTAACGATTCTCTGTGTTTTTATTGGAGTACTATTTTTCCTTTGTCTATGTATTCAATGTGGCCCTACATTATGTTCTGTATGTATCACAGCCTGTATTCCGTCTAAACGAGCTATTGTTAAGCAAGAGAAACTGATCAATGACGAAGTATTGAAAATAATGGCTATTAACATTGATGATGAACATTCTGATCATGTTCAGTATGAGGTAGCTTTTGCTAAACGCTAAAAGGGCCGTCTGTCGTGTTTTGGCAGCTCCTGAGTTAGCGTTTAGCACAGCTACACGGTCCTTTCTGTTAACTTGACCAAAACGAACGGGGGCCATTTTGAATCCCTCTGACTTCCGTTTTCTATGAACACGCTGCCTCGTGGTCAGTGTGCCCTTTCGTCCTTCCTTGATACCCATGGTCCCTATTCTGCTCGGCAACAGGCTATTTTTAGTACTGGTCAAGCGCACATGCGCACTATGCATCAACTGGTCACTCTTTAGGAATGTTAGCACTAACTGACCAGTGCTATTGAACTCCTCCCCCATACTGGCTGTGTTCCAAAAATGACCTTATATGTACCTAAAATGTGTAACTTGTAACCGCCTATCTTTTTATTGCTATTAAACTGTATAAAAGAGGTCGTGCACCGATGTTCGGTGTGCTACTTCTTACATTGCCGAAGGGTGCTGTGGGAATGTATCACCACCCCATGGGGTCTTAATAAACTTGTCTTTTACCTTTTCCAGTGTCCGTGCCAACTTCTATACTAAGGTGTTCGAGAGTTTAGCAGAGTATGTAGGCCTGATTTGAACCCAATACCACAACCCTAGCAATTTTCCAATAGTTTGTGACTCGCAATTGGCGACCCACAAATAGGAATGCACAACAGTGTCTCAGACACTGTTTCGATTCCGAATGGGGTCGCAAATTGCCTGCCTCATTAACATTCATGAGGCAGATGCAATTTGCAACTCCATTAGGAATGGCTAGCACTCCCAGGTATGGTGGCCTGCTGGGGACATCAGGCCACCATGTCTGTGACAGTTTATTAAATAAAACTATATATATATATATTTTTTAATGCAGCCCGTTTTTCTTAAAGAAAAACCAGAATGCATTTAGAAAATAAAAATATAACGTTACTGTTTCATTTTTCAAGAGTAGGCAGTGGTCCAATGGACCACTGCCTGCTCTCAAAAAATATTTTCAATGCCGGTCACAAAGTAGAAGGTGTTCCCTGGGGAACACTTCCTGTTTACGAGTGGGTTACCACCCACTTTAAATGGGTGGTAAACTGCGAGTGTTTTGCTAGCGCAATTGCAGCCGCAAATCAATCTTACATTGGAGTACAAGACACTATTAGGAAGTGACACTCTTGGCATGCCCCTTCCTAAAATCGAGTCACAAACCCTATTTTTCGAGTCGGTAATAGGTTACCGACTCACAAAATAGGGTTTGTATATAGGGCAGACCTATTTTGCGGTCGCAAACTGGCTGATTCCTATTTGCAAGCACAAATAATGGTCGTAAATCTGAACCATACACTTTCAGGCCATCTTTCCAAAATATATATTTCTCTGCATCTTTAAATAAATTCAACAGTTTCATCATACATATAAATATCTGCAACCAGAAAAACACATATCTCACCATCTAAACATATGCAAACCGATCTTATAAGCTAAAGATCACATTGACAAACACTTCCTAATACATACCTAATGAGTGTTAATACTTTATAATTTATATATAGGCACAGCACATTTTCTTATGTTTTATTCATGACTACAGTACTCCTGTTTAATAATGTGACAAATACTGCCACAACTTACAGAATGCAAATAATATAGATGTATCTATTCTGCACATAATGCTTGGACATGTAAAACATTGTCATTGTCAAAGGCATTTCTCATGGTAATTTTCAATAGTACTAACATTTTAAACACATACCTTCTGCCAGATATAGTTCCTCTAATATATATATATTTTCATCACTGTGATACTCTTTTTTATCAAACTCCCATATACATCTTCATTTCTGATGTAAATTTTTTATATAATTAAAATGTTCTATACATACCAGTGAACTGAGCTCGTAGATTATGTTGTTCTTTTAGCCCTTTCTGGATAACTTTGACACTGTTAAGATTTCTAAAACTTAAGCACAAGAATGGTACACCACTCTTATAGAAAGCAACTATAAAATGGCAACCTCTTCAACTTTCCACTCTATGATCATGGGAAAGGCAGCAAATGAAATCACCTCTATCATTTCAGGTTACTGTAGCTCCACTCTGTTAACCCTTTCCCTCTCTTACAAAAAATGGATCCTGTCAGTGTGTTTTCACAATAGTTTCACGATCATTGTGGAGTAATCACAAAAAAAAGATCAAGCCTATATCTACCTTCAATTAAAAATAAACGTAAATACTTCATTACAGTTTATTACATAGTTCTAAGTTGGAAATTAAAGATTGCCATTACTTCAATTGTGTCATCACGTCTAAACATTAAAAAAAATCTGTCTCTTTAACACACTTTTCCCAATACACTCTAAGCTCATTGTACCTTTCCTTTGGAAAACTACTTTATTCAGCTCTAGCCTTCTCCTGACTGCTATTGCTCCTTTGGATTGTGGACCACTGCTATATCAACTGGGATAAAGAGGCTAAAAAAGAGAGACATTGACAGGGACTTTAGTTTGCCAAGTATGCATATTACTTGATTTGGCCAGAGAGGGTTAAAGTTTCATCAGTCGTTGACTTAGGTTAAATCCATTGTGGATTCCCAAGCTCCTCAAATCATGATTGTGCACTGTTGTGGCCATGACCTAAGCACATTGACTGGGATAGGGCTGAAAATCCTAATGAAAGAAACCTTTGCAAAACGGATGTTGCTTTTACCTCACACTGTCTTGGTGTACTCTAGTGTATGCCAAAAACAGAAATGGAAGTGGTCAAATCAATTCTGTTCACAGATTGACAAAGTAAGGAAATATGTTAAAAAAAACTGTTTTTGCATTCCTCGGAGTGCATCGCATGGGCTGTATCTAGAACAACAATCTGCTTTTTGACATGCATTGAATTTATAGAAATGATAGAGTGCATTTTACAGATGACGGCTATATAGTGTTTCTAAGGAACCTGAAATTCTGCAGCCAATCTTATGATTAGCAGCCATATACACACAACCAACACAACTGCTCTTGTCAGAGCCACTACAGTACCCAAAATATTGTGAACCTTTTTCTAAAGGTTTTTGTTTGTTTAGTTTTTGACAATCTTCGTGATGTCAAGCTCCCCGTGGATACATTGTGAAAATGGAAAAAAAAAACAGACATTTAATGACCACCAACAAATCCAAAAATAATATGCAAACATATCCATTCTGAACATTACACTAACAATATCACCATACACATACTTCTTTCAAAGAATCTTTAAACTCATATTTTTGTACTAAGTTTTTTGGAGAAACATCTTTTAGACCTATTTTATTTATTACTGCACACTTCGAACTCCTGTTTTTCTAGGGTATTTCTAAATTAACCATCTCTAAAACCTGTTTTCCATTTTCACAGTGAGGCTGGAGGTCGCGATCCCTGCGGCTACATCGCCAAAGTAGAAAGCAAAGGCAGGAATAAAATAGCCAACACCACATTAAAAATATATGACTATATAATTAATTCTAACCACCACAGTACATAACTCAGGACCACAGAGCTAATGTATGATTTTCTGTCCACAGGCGAGACATCTCGCGGGCGTCCCAAGGACAAGGAAGGTAGTGCACCTCAGAGGGAAGGCACACAGGAGGCGAGTACCAGTGCAGGGCACACCACACAAGCAACAGTGGCATCACCAACACTGCCTGCCTCCCCACACCTGCCAGCATCACGATAACTGCTGGCCTCCCCACAGCTGCTGCCCTCACCACTACTCCTGTCCTCACCTCAACTGGTTGCGTCACTGGCTGCAACAACACCTGCAGTGCAAAGAACCAGGAGGCATGTTGTGGGCACACTCTGGGAAATGGAGTCTTCCGCAGAAGACGCGGTGGGCAGTGACACATCAATCGTGGCAGTTGAGGACAGCAATGTTCATCAGCAGTCCACCGTGAGGGGGCCCACACAGGTGCTAGACGCCGCAGGGCCAGGAAGATCAGTCCTAACCAACATGGCGAGGATCCTGGAGTCTTCTGCGGCCTGGAGGCAAGTATGGTAAAGGTGCAGCGCATGCAGGAGAAGGCCATCCAGTCGGTCCAATGACAGATGAAGCACCTGAATGAAAATTTAAAAAACATTGATAAGGGCATCAGCTAAATGGCGGAGGGGATGAGAGAGATGGTGGCGGGCATGCGGAACATGTCCTAGTCAGTGCTGCTGCTGTGCAGCAAGCTGGACGAGGACAGGGCAACAAGGCGCAGGGAGAGGCAGAGGTTTGAACAACATACAAGGGCAGTGAACCGCCTAGCCACTGCCACTTCCCTGCTCAGCAGGCGCTGCTTCAACATGCAGGAGGGACTGGCACACGGCAGCAGTGAAGTCTCCAGGGGTCTTCTGAGGGTGACAAGTGCAGTTGAGGTGCTGCTGACTGCTCAGTCTGTAAATATTGGTGCTCTGGATGTGGGGGAGAGTGAGGAGACCACCAGTAGGAGCAGCATGACTCCCCCTGTTACCGACACCCGGAGGAGCAGCAGGCAGCATGAGGACAGCCAGCCAATGGCATCCAGAACCGGTGGGCATGCCCGCAGACACTGATGCTGCCCACACTCCCTAAACTGGAATGGGTGAAGTAACCCAGGACTTCCCTAATGGATGGCAACAATTGGACTGTCACATTTGGGCCTTTCTGTACTGGCGTAGTGCCAAGATATTAAAACTACGTTGTGTTCATACAACAACTGGCTGTGTCTCCTTACTTACTTAGAAATAGTTGCGTGTGATCTCTGCCCGTCTTTGTCTCCCATCTGTTGCTGGTGCCTCTCCTACTGGGTTGGGCTCAGGGTGTGCAAATTCATCATCATCATCCTCGATATCTGTTCATTCTAGTGCTGTTCCTTTTCTAGTGGCAAGGTTGTGCAGCATTGCACTAGTTGCAATGATTTTACAGAAGATGAGGGGTGAGTACTGATATGCACCTCCGCTTTTGTGGAGGCAGTGGAACCTGCTTTTTAACAGCCCAAATGTGCGCTCCTCAAAGTTGCATGTAGATTTGTGTGCCACGTTGTATCGTCTCTCACTCTGGGTTGATGGGTTCAGGTAGGGAATGAGAATGAATGAGCGGACGGCATATGCACTATCGCCTATGTGGTAAAGAGAGAGCCAATAATCACATGCACAACAACACCTACATCTGCAGTATCTATCAGGGTGTGTCCCAGTGTTTTACCTAGCAGGTATCCTTCTCCGAATTTCCCGCTGCCAGGCGTGTGTAGATCCCACTGTTCTGGAAGATGTAGGAGTCGTGGGTGCTTTCAGGGAATTTGGCCACAATGTCTGTGATTATGTTGGCAGCATCACAGATTAACTGCACATTTATGGAGTGGGTTGACTTTCTGTTGCTGTAGATGTACTCAGTGATGTCATTTGAGATGTCATCAGTAATGTCAATGGTGAAGTCACTGACCATGTCATGAGTGATGTAATATGTGACGTCATCAGCAGTGCATTGCGGGCGCGCAAGTTATAGTTAGCTGAACTAACTATAACAGGGGAATTTCAATGGTTTTGTATGACTGAAATGTCCAGCTAACTATAACATGTGGGAAACCTATGGTTTTTTCAATGAATTTGCAAGGTTTTTTAAATGCTATTTCCTATCTACAGACTTAGTGTACTTACACTCCCCTGAGGCGGATAGCCGGGGGTTCTAGGCTGCCATTATGTTTTTAAAGCTGTTGTTATATTAATTTGGGTGCATTTAAGAAATGTGTGTTTTACTTGCATTTTAATTCACTTTTGTCGTCACTGCACCGCGAACCCTGCTCCCCACTCTGAGGAATCGGCGCTGACGCGCTTTCAGAGAGGGTAACCACCATCTTGGGTGGATTCCAGGGTAGCTCTCCAGTTGTTTGCTGCCTCCCACCCTCCTCTTTTAGTGTAAAATGAGCACCCGACCCAGGCAGCGCAGCGGGCGGGCGCAGTGGGCGGGCGCAGCAGGCGCGCAAAGGCAAGGCTCAAAGGCTTGGAACACCATGCCCAAAGAGCTCAGACTCCTAGCCCATGAGAATGTCTTTAGGAAGCAATTGAAAACTTGGATTTTTAATCTATCCAATGTCTTTGTAATGGCTTCCATCTAGGTCCTATTCTTGTATTGTACACTATTTTAGCGCCAGGATGCTCCTTTCGGAGCGACAGTTTGCGCTTTACAAATATCCAATACAAATACAAATACAACTATAACGTGTGTGAAACCTATGGTTTTTTCAGTGTATTTGCAAGGTTTTTTAAATGCTAATTCCTAACTATAACGTGTGTGAAACCTATGGTTTTTTCAGTGAATATATATATATATCAATCTGCCTTGAAGACTGAGTGGATGTATAAGTGACTGAATGGAGGATTTAGTAGCAATGTGATTGACTGTTTAAGTGACTAATTTAAAGTGTCTCACTAAATATATGGGATAGTGATTAAACTGTGTGAATACCTCTATCACTCTATCTCTTGTTGTGTAAACTACTACATACGTTGGTTACTAGCTATGTGAAAGTCTATATTAGTTATTATATATTTAAGTGAGTATTTGTATGGGATAGTGAATGTGTGTGTGGTTGAGTGGGAGGTGTGTGACTGTCCAAAGATGTGTAAATAGTTGATTTACTAGGTATATGAGGTTAAGCCTGTATTCAAAAAGAGTATTTTGGGTGAGTGAATCTCTTTATGGGTATGGTGATGAGTAAATATATTTCTCAATGATACTTGTCTAACAAACTAGAAATATAAAAGGCTGTGTATGTGACAGTTGTATATAAATAAGTAGACATAAGACTCAGTGATTGTATGAGTGACTATCGAAAACTGTATACTTGTAATAGTAATTTTATAACACACTAAGTATGAGTTACTCTCTATACGAATAAATAAAGTGGTGTTTGGTGTTTGTATAAGTGTGTAGCTTAGTAAATGTAAGTATGATCAATTGTTTGCATAAGTGAGTAGAATGACTGCATAAGTGAATAGGATGTATGCTGGTGTGTAATGTCGATGTAGGTGTATAAGTATATTTAATAGTGTTCTATTGATCATTGACAGCATGTATGAGGGAATCTATAGGTAAGTGTTTAGATGTGTGTGTAGATGTAGGAATCACTTAGTGGGATTTTAGAAACTGGTATTGGTGTGTCAATGGTTTCAAATATGGTACTCTGTATTTTACAGTGAGTGATGAAAGGTTATACTTGTGTATGATGAGGTGTATCAGATTGTCACGTGGATGATGTCATCAGTGATGTCATTTGAGATGTCATCAGTGATGTCACTGACCATGTCATGAATGATGGAATATGTGACATCATCAGCAGTGCATTGCGGGCCCACAAGTTATAGTTAGCAGAACTAACTATAACAGAGGAATTTCTATGGTTTTGTACGAGTGAAATGGCCAATTAACTATAACACCCGTGAAACCTATGTTTTTTTCTGTGACGTTCTAAGGTTTTTTAAATGCTAATTTCTAACTATAACGTTTCTGAAACCTATAGTTTTTTCAGTAAATTTCAAAGGTTTTTTAAATGCTAATTTTTAAGTGTGATAGTAGTTATACCAATTTTTTTTACTGATTTTCTACAGTTTTTTTGCTGTTTATTTATAAATATTTTATTCATTAAATAACATTAAATATTTTTGTGAAAATTGCAAAATATTATTTAAAAAAAATTCTAACTGAAATATTGATTAATTTTTTTGTTTTCATTTTTTATTTTAATTTATTTATATTATTTTCTTTAAAAAAAAAAGTTCCCAATTTTTTTTCGGAGTCGCGCACTCAAAGTGTACACATCACGGTGGGTGCGTGGATTCTAGACGCCATTTTAGAAAAGTCGTGAAGGATCCGCATACGGTGTGGGAAGGCTGCGTGTTTTTCAGTTACATCATATACATTTAATATTACGTGATATGCGCGATTGGTATGCGACCAGCCGTGACTCCTGCTCCCGCGCATTCGCGACACATGCGCATTACAGTACAGCACATACAAAATTATATGTATGTGTCTTTAATATACATATTAGGGCAAGAGATTATATAAGATATTCGTAAAAATAATATATTTGTACTTAAAATAAAATATTGTTTTTAAATACATTTTCGAGAAGTCGGGTGCATGCATCGTGAGCGCAGAGAACCAGGTCAGTAGAGCTGCTTTAGAGCGAGAGAACCAGGTCAGCAGAGCTGCTTTAGAGGGAGAAAACCAGGTCAGCAGAGCTGCTTTATAGCCATAGAACCAGGTCAGCAGAGCTGCTTTAGAGCCAAAGAACCAGGTCAGCAGAGCTCCTCTAGAGGCAGAGAACCAGGTCAACAGAGCTGCTTTAGGGGGAGAGAACCAGCTCAGTTGAGCTGCTTTAGAGCCAGAGAACCAGGTCAGCAGAGCTGCTCTAGAGCCAGAGAAACCAGGTCAGCAGAGCTGCTTTAGAGGGAGAGAACGAGGTCAGCAGAGCTGCTTTAGAGCCAGAGAACCAGGTCAGCAGAGCTGCTTTAGAGCCATAGACCAAGGTCAGCAGAGCTGCTCTAGAGCCAGAGAACCAAGTCAGCAGAGCTGCTTTAGAGCCATAGACCAAGGTCAGCAGAGCTGCTCTAGAGCCAGAGAACCAAGTCAGCAGAGCTGCTTTAGAGCCAGAGAACCAGGTCAGCAGAGCTGCTTTAGAGCCAGAGAAACAGGTCAGCAGAGCGCTCTAGAGGCTATGAACCAGGCCAGCAGAGCTGCTCTAGAGCCAGAGAACCAGGTCAGCAGAGCTGATGTAGAGCCAGAGAACCAGGTCAGCAGAGCTGCTCTAGAGCCAGAGAACCAGGTCAGCAGAGCTGATGTAGAGCCAGAGAAATCAGGTCAGTAGAGCTGCTTTAGGGCGAGAGAACCAGGTCAGCAGAGCTGCTTTAAAGGGAGAGAACCAGGTCTGCAGAGCTGCTTTAGAGCCAAGGGACCAAGTCAGCAGAGCTGCTCTAGAGCCAGAGAACAAGTTCAGCAGAACTACTTTAGAGCCAGAGAACCATGTCAGCAGAGCTGCTTTAGAGCCAGAGAACCAGGTCAGCAGAGCTGCTCTAGAGACTAAGAACTAGGTCAGCAGAGCTGCTCTAGAGCCAACGAACCAGGTCAGCAAAGCTGCTGTAGAGCCAGAGAATGAATAGTAAATAGTGAGGTGCACTCGCCAATTATCAAATGTTTAAAGAAAGTTTTAGTTCAGTCAATGAGCTTATCTTTGTGGGGTGCTACATTACATACTTGTGTTGGCTAACAGTGAATATTTGATAAAAAGTTGCAGACAGGGGTCTGCAAGTAATGCGCACTGTTCCCTGGAAAAAACTATTTTCCACAATATAAACAAAATAATGTTTTCAATAGTTATTTACATTTATTAATGCAAAAAAGGTCTTCATGAATCTTATGTCTGTTTCACAGTTAAATCTTCAAACTTAGAAATGTACAATATCATGCTGCATTTCATCATGCACATTGCATATTTTTATACATTTATCTGACTGTTAACAAATCAAAACATGTAACACTAGTTGTTCAATAAGCCTATTTACAGTAAATCCTAAGTGCCAATGAATTGCTCTTCATGTGAATGTTGGTATGTCTTTCTTTGAGTCCAATGCCCAATGCATTTCGGGAAAGAAATTTCCCTTCATCAGGGGCGATATCCTATAAACATCAATGCATATAATTTCAGTCAATAATGAGTTGACATCAGTTCAATATGAGACACTGCGGGGGGTGCCTGCTGAGATTGATAAAGAATCCTTATATACCAAGCAAATGCGAGAAAAATTGCGATATCCCCACAAGTGAGGGTATGCGTATCTTGCTTAAAATATAAAGAAAGGAGTGTAAACAGAAACCGTAAAAAAGATATGGTCATAAACCGTGATTCTCATTGCAAGTGTGTAAATACACGTATCCCAACAGTGATCATGCGAGGAAACCTCATTCCCTTGTGTTATCAGTCTATTAAAAAAAACGCGCAATCAAGTACCTGGATAAAGCGTTGGTATTGATATAACTATTGCAGTAGTGTGAATTTCAACCACGTTGTGTTCCTAAGGTGAAGTAAAAAGATATGTATAAAATGTCGATTAATATATGCCAATAGCTACCCTCTCACTAGCTGTTCCTTATCTATATCCAATGCTCGACACAAAAAGCACTTCATGAAAAGCTCGTGATAAAACATATGTAGAAATGATTAATATCGTAACTCTCTGTTGTGGCGATGTTTCTCTCAGTCATGCATGAATTATACTCGAAATATCTATCTACTGTGGCTGGAGTACTCTGAACTTGTGGGCTGCTAGGAGATAAGTGCAGCCTAACGAAATACTATCTGTTGTTGTTGTTGTATAGCTTTATTTCGAAATATTTCATTTCTTAAAAGCATTACAGTGCAAAAACAATTTTAAAATATAGAGCAGTTGTGCAGTTCGACCATCTAGTACAAAAAGGCTGTCCAATAAAAAACAGTTTAAGATGTACAGCAATTGTGCAAATCAGTCATCTAAAATACATTTATACAACAAACAGCGATATACCATCGTTAAAAAGAGTAAAAAAAAATTAAAAAAACACAGCATCAAGTGGCTAAACCACAGGAGTCGGGATGGATGACCTTTACTGGAGGAGCAATTTCCTCACAGATCTTATCCTCCAAGCCCATCCCAAAAATGTTGCCAGGCAACAAGCAATCAAGGGATGAGTGTCTGATCTTAGCATCTGTAAGGCCTCCACGTGTGACCGGGTGCCCAGCCTCAAACAAAGGGGTTTCAGCCATCTGCGGCGAGGGGCAACATACGCTGAACACTCGAACATTAGATGGGCGATGGATTCATCCCTGTTAACACAGAAAGGACAGGTTGCAATGGTTTGCCAGGGAGGTTTCCAGTTCGCTGTCCATATACCTAGGGGCAGAACTCCAACCCTAAATTTAAAATACAGTGCCCTATCTATTGGGTTGGAGATCAGGTCCAGGTAGGGTTCTCTAAGGGGAAGATCTTTAATAACCAAAAACTCAGCAGCAGATCTACATAGGTTGGAGTGGCTCACTCTCTCATTTCCCACCCACGACCAATATATTTTCTTTAGCAGCTGTTTAGGTGGTGAAGATCTATTGGCCCAAGCGTCTCCCAGGCCCAGTTCGCAAAGGAGGCGCTTTACTTCCAGGAGCCAGCCGATCTTAAACCAGCCCGGGGTTGAGAGGAGTTCACGTAGTGCATCTGCGTAGCTTGAGAGTTCAGGAACATTCCATATGCGGGCCCATAATAGAAGAGGGCGTAGCTTTGCCTGCTCGGCTATGGAGCGTGTGCCTGTATCAAGTAGGAGAGGAAGAGTGGGAGAGCTGTGAGGTAGCCTCATTAGGTCTTTGTGGAATTTGTTCTCAAGATGGGACAAAGTGTAAAATTTCTGCGTACCCCAGAGCTCTGCCCCATACAACGCCGCACTCACAGCTTTTGCCCTATAAATATCTAGTATCACCCCGATAGGTTTAAGGGGAGAGGCACGATGTTCTTTTAATAACGCACCTGTGACCCTCCTATGGGTCAGAATGATTTTTTGGTGGTGTGCCTTCCAACTCATAGAGTCACAGAGTCGGATGCCTAAATAGTCGAATTCCCTCACCCTTTCTAGTGGGACTGAGTCAAGGGTTGGGGGGTGTACTGTCTTCCTAGGGGGGTTCAACACCAGGAACTTGGTTTTGCTGATGTTAATAGCCAAGCCCCTGGAGTCGCAAAACTCCTGGAACCTTGATAGCAACGTTTGGAGACCTAGCGGGGATTTCGAAATCAACAGGGTATCATCTGCAAACAGGAGAGTTGGTATCTTCCTGCCTGCCAGGGAGGGTGCATCTGCTGGTAATTTAAGAAGATACTCCACCACTCCGTTTAGGTATAATGAAAACAGAGTGGGGGCTAGCACACACCCCTGGCGGACGCCCCTGTCTACAGAGATGCGAGGTGTTTTTTGGCCCTCTGCGCCCCATCTAACTTGAGCAAAATTGCTTTCGTGGAATTTGATGATCAATGCGAGCAGGTACGGGGGGATGCCCAAGCCCTCAAGAACGGCCCACAATTGGTTACGTGGAACTAGGTCAAAGGCAGTCCGAAGATCTATAAAGGCGAGATACAGACTGCCTTTGCCCAGCTTGACCACTTTCCAATAAAGCATTAGAAATCGGAATGTCTGCTCAATCGTACCAGTACCAGTTCTAAAACCGGCCTGAAAGTCAGACAAAACCTGCTTTTCTTCGGCCCACTGCAAGATCCTCCCTAAAACTACTTTCCCTGCTACCTTCTGGGTAGAATCAAGCAGACTTATGGGATGGTAGTTGGCAGGGTCGTCCCTACAGCCTTTTTTAAAAATAGGGACGACTTCCGCACCCCTCCACGAATCTGGGAGGCATCCGCCAGTCATGGCCTCGTTCAAAAGTAGGGCAATGAGTAAGCTCCACACCTCCGAGTTGGTCTGGAGCAAGTCGCCAGGGACGCCATCTGGGCCTGCCGCCTTATTAGGCACAAGGCACCTAATCGCAACTTCAACCTCCTTGGGTGCAAAAGTGTAGTCTAAATCTGTGTTAGCTACCGGCACACTGTGCCTGGGACCCCTATTCTGACCAAAAGCCCCTAATGGATTGGAATAGAGCTCGGAAAAATGAGCCAACCAGGCCTCCCCTGTAATGTTGCATGTCAGCAGTGAGTCGACCGGCCTATCCCTTCCTCTGAGCAAGGCCCAGAAACCCCTTGAATCCTTTTTGGAGGAGGCTTCCATTAAATCTCTCCAAAAGTTTGTTTCATGGGTATCCTTTGCCACTGCTTGGGATTTTTTATAATTTTTCCTAGCGAGTGTAATCTGAGCGGAGTCTTTCTTTCCAACCGCCCGGATGAGTTCGCTTTTGGCTACACGACAGGCCGAGGAGTACCATTGGTCTCTACCCCTAATTGCAGCTCTCCGAGTGGCCCTGGCCCTACCCTGAGGAACTGTAAACAGATTACTAAGGGATGCGATGGTCTCCGTAAATGTCGTGAGAACGTCATTATCAGAATCCAACGCACCCAAAAGGCGCTTAGCTTTCAACATTATGTTCCCAGCTTGGGCCATTCTCACTTCGTCCGCGGCGACTTTTGCCCATTTTAATCGCCTACCACAATTGGATGGCACAACTTCATGGGATGATTTCCAATTGGAACGAGGCGATGGGGAATTCCCTACTTCCCACGGGAGGGCAAGGGTTAGGACCAAGGGATTATGATCGCTATCCGTTGTTTGTTGGACTTCCATGTCTTGGAAGTACTGCCATAAGTTATGGTTTAGCAGTATATAATCTAGTCTCGAGGTGTGGCCCACCCTGTTGAAGGTGTGCGCACCCCTAGAATCTGATTTAGAATGGCCATTAGTGGCCCTAAGGTCATATTCTAAACAGAGAGAATTAATATCAATGACATTCTGGGTCCATTTTTTGATTGGGTCAAGAACGAGCAAAGGGATGCCTCTCTTAGCATCGTCTTCCCAAGTGTCCAGGATGTCTTCGCTGGCTAACGGTTCGAAACAGCAGTTGAAATCTCCAGCCAGGACAATGAGGGAATCAATGTTGCAACCACTGAGCTCCTCTTCGACTCCAGTTGAAGATAGCAATGAGTTCCCCCCCCTGGCCCCCCTCAGATACAAATTGAACACCTCTAACTTCCTGCCCCCCGGGCACTGTATGGTGAGTCTCAAGAGGTCTGGAGATAGGGTATTTATGTGTCTTATGGAAAGCCCCAATGTGATACTGACCCAGATAAGAAGGCCACCAGAAGGGCGGTCTTTACTGCCCTTGGGTTTGGATGCTGGTACAGAGTAGGTCGTGAAACCCACCCTGTAGAAGGGCTCCAAGCACCAGGTTTCTTGGAGGAGGCAGATCCCAAAGGGCTCCACAAAAGAATTCCAGTCTGGCTTATCGAATTTCGAGCAAGCCCTGCCACATTCCAGCTTAAGATCTTGAGCTGGGAATTACCTGCAGATCTATTGCGAATCAAGGGGGCAAGGGCAGGGGAAGCAGTGTCAAAACCGACAGGCCGGGAGGACTGAAGAGGAATTGTAGGTGACGACGAGGCAAAGGCTAACTCACTCACAATTACAGAAGTACTGATGTTACAATTAGTGTTGGGAAAATGCAGCGAGCCCTGTGAAGGCGAAGCCTGAGTCCTGGTTTGGATAGGGAGGACAGGGCTAGTCCCAACCAGGGTAGTCAACAAGGGACAAATACCAACTTCCACCGAAGATGCCTGGGGCTGGGTAGGTGGTGCCAGGACAGGAGACATTGGTAGTCAGTCAACATCCTCGAGACAGTCGAACCTGTTTGAGGTTGTTATCCCGAGCCAGCCTCTAGTTGGATTATGCTCCCTGGAGGAATACCCCCAGCTGGGCTGGTGGGGAACCATGGACCAATTGCCCCCGTGTGGGTATGCAACTCGAGGTGGGTAAAAGAATGACAATGGCCTCGGGACAATAGAGGAACCCCCATCTGGAGCCGCCCAGGAGCAGATGTAACTAGCCGTGTAAGGGTCTTCAAACGTCACGACTATACAATCGCCGGGAGTGGATTTCCTTGTTGAGCCCACCCACGGTACTCTACGTACCATTTTGACTCTGCTCCTCCTGCCATTAGGGATCGGTCTGTACGTATTAAGCCAGTGCATGACCTTATTATGTAAGGAGCGGTGATATTCATGGTGGCCATTCTCTGCCTCCGGCACGCCCGTCAGAACCGCCACATAATCATTGGCTTCAGGAGGGAGATCAATATACCCCCCTCGGAAATTGCTCTTAGTGTGAGGACCCCCAGTAGGACAAGAGGAAATTTTATTCTGGGAGACCTGAATAGGGCGGAGGCTGGCACTATTAGGATTCTGCCTCCTAGAGTCAGCCATATTTGTGCGGGTGTGTGTTTGTAAGGTGGAAGCATTTGGGGTGTTAACCCCGGGCGGGGGTGCCGGATTTGTAGTGACGACTCTCTTAGTGCGTGGTTTAGGGATAGGCTGAGTGGGACAAGGCGCAATAGGGTTAGAAGTCGGGCCATGCGAGACTGTGGGGGAAGGGGTGGAAACCTGGGGAGCAGTGTTATTCTCTATCAAGCCTTGGTGTTCAAGACCTCTCAAGCGAAGTGTAGCCAAGGCTATAATGCTTTTCTCCATCTCAAGGAGATGGTTCTCGATTCGAGAGAGTCTTAAATCCAGGGGAGATAACATGCTTTTTAGGGTATCCCAAACCACTCCTATGAATTCCCTTTCCCTCCCCTCCTGGTCATTTAGGACGAGGTCTGCTCTCTCAGTTGATGTATTGCTTTTGGTGACAGCAGGAGCTAACCCGACATTATCAGTGCACCAAGGAGCCTGTGGGAAAGTATAGAGCCTTCCCAGACTACCGTCAGCTGAGGTGTTGACAGCGTTAGGTAAGTGTGCCCCCAAGTTTTTGGTCTTCTTGTGTGAAGAAGTCGAGCTAGGGGTACGTTTTCTTTTGTGCGGATTGGCCGGAATGCTATCAAGTCTACCATAGCAGGTGGACGCGACAGAAGTATCTGAGGAATAGGAAATGGAAGTAAGGAGATGGTGGGGGCTACCCACAGGGATGGGCAAGCTTTCGGACAGAGATGGTGGACACGGGGGTGGCGAAGGGATAGGCAAAACTGAAGTGTCGTGCACATCAGCCATCGTTGTTACACACTGTTGATTGTGTAAACGCTTCGGGGTGATGGCTGATGCTATGTGCCCTAGGGAAGATTTCTTGGAGTTAGCAAACTCGAGTGACAGCTTCCTAGCAGCCTCCAGGTCAAGGGACACTCTAGTTTGGAGTTTGGTAATCTCCTGGTCTATGGCGATATTTGTGCGTGTAATAAAGTCATCCATAGGACCATTGTGAACCAACCCCCCCTTGGCAGCCCTATTGCGAGTAACACGAGTACACATGAATGCAAAAATAAACTACCAGCCTGGACAAAATTGGTGGCCAATGTCAGTTAGGGGGAGGGCAAGACTAGGGCGAAAGAGAAGGGGCCCAGACCAGACCGCTCAGACCTCGAACGGCCTCAAACGGCCCGCTCTTAGCCCGGTCTTCGCCCCGAGCTGCGTCCCGCGCTCCAGGAGTCCCGTTCCTAGATGTAGGGACCGTTATGGGCGGTGGGCGGGCCACGGGGAGAGCGGACCGGAAGGTCTTGCAGGGTCACGCAGGGACTCCTGGGCAATCGAGTCCCTGCACACGCTCGCAGCCCCGCTGTGCCTCGCACCCAAGCCCAGCTCCACCACTGCGCCAGGTGCAGCAGTCCAAATCCAGCCCCCAGCCAAGGGAGGCGAAGCGGCACCCGCGGAGCGGGTGTGGCGAGCTGTAATCACAGGCATCTTTCAAGTAGTGCTAGACTGTCTTTCTTGTGGTCTAGACATTGTCAAGACTGAAAACACCCTCTATTAAATACTCGTGTAATGCACGAATGTTAGTTAACATACCTGTATGAAATCTGTCCAAACAACGTTCGGAAATGCAACGCGCTATGCTGTGGCGGCGTCTTACTCGTCTTGCTCCTGATAAGAAAATCATTCCGTAACTCTTACTGTCAAGCTTTAACAAAATTTATAAAAAAGCTCAAACCAGTACTGTAAATCGTAATGAGCTCAATCGTACCTTAAGCAAAGCTCTTCGAAAATCCAAGACGTAATCCAAATCCTCCGTGTGATTCACTAACTATCCTTTCTACGAACTAACACGGAAGAATACCATACAGGTATAAATGAGTGCCAGAAGCGGGAAAATAACAAGATACCACCTATGAATTGTGGGCGATTTAGTTTAACTGTGTATAAAATTTACGTGTCGAAATGGAATAAATGTATCGTAAATCTAGCCACCTACCCATCAATAGAAACGAAGGAAAAAACTACTTTTAATTTGTTGCAAAGTAAATGCAACTCCTAAATCTAGAAAGTTCTGTAAGTCATCTAAAATAACACTTCACAATGTTGCCCAATCCAGATGGAATGTAAATGAATCTAGTCAATAACACCGCGATAATGTATCTACGAGAACTGGCTAATAATCCTCAATAACATTGCCACTAGCATGTGGTGTGTACCCCTCCGTGCATGGATCTATAACTGTCATATTATCGTAGTGCTCTAGCCCTATGCGATAAAAACCATCATAAAAAAGAACTGGCATCCTATGATTAGTCTATCTCCCATGGTAAAATCATCACCACTACCTGTATTTTTACGTATGCTAATCCTCGAAGGAACATAACTGTGTGCCGCTACAGATTCCTGAATTGCACGTACTACCCTTGTCATGTGTGAAAAAAATATAAAAATGGTGAATTAAATCTAAAGGCAGTGTGTCAAGTAGTGCAAACATGACGTATTTGTATGAAGTCTGGAATGAAATAAAGGTAGTATGCATGCTTATACAAAGTGCTATTAATACTATAATAGCAAAAAGGATAAGAAAAAGTGAGGAAAGGAATGAACATAGGCATGATGCATATGCAGTGTAATCAAACAATCATTCTCATAAGTAAAAATTAATAATTAATACTGTAATTACACTAATACCCATATGGTCCTGTATACATGTGAAGTAAATACAAACAAATGATAAATCCCAGTACAATCCTCTAATAACTAGCAAAGTCTTCTTTGACTATACATCAAATGCTAGTACGACTGTGCTGTATTCGATTTCATGTTAATTAATCTTATCCCTTCCAGGTTTAAATAGTGCCTAATCGTGGAGTTTCTGAATACTTATGGCAAGCTAACCTAAAATCTAGTGAGTATGTGTGGACCTACAGGTACCTGATAGTACTCGTTCTAATAGTGTTTAATCTGTACACACTGTTGTGACCTTCAAACAATAAATATCAAACTCAGGTAGTTTATTCGGTACTTATCTCGGTCATTCCATTTGTGTGTCTAAATTATTTTGTGGTTCCTTAAGAGGTGCTATCTGTATACTCAGACAGGAAGTGTTTTTGAACAAAATTACAGGAAACAACTAAGCTCTAGCCTTTCATTCAATCTGACTGGCATCAGTGTTTTCAGGTAGTCTATCCAGTACGCTTCCCTTTGAAGTAGTCTCATAGTATTGTCCTGTCCTTCAATTTTAGGTACGATTTCCACTATTTGAACACGTAACTGTGCTATATTGTGTTGCGCTTCCAACCAGTGGTTTGCAACTGAAGCTGATCTATTGTGGGTGCGTATAGAACTTTTGTGTTCTGTTAGTCTTATTTTTAATTTCCTCTCTGTTTTACCAACATATGCTCTGCCGCATGGGCATTGAAGACAATACACTAAATGCGTAGAATCACAATTGGCTGAATGTTTGAGTGGAATTTTCTTCCCCGTAACTGGATGTGAATATGTGTTGCCCACTGAGATGTTATTACAGTGTGTGCAATTATGACATCTGGTTGTTCCTTTGTACATTTCTTGTTGTGACGGTATGGGTGGTGTTCTGATCATATGCATAAGGTTGTTTCCACGTGTGTACGCAAATACGGGTTGCTCTTCATAGATACCATTGTACTCATTCTCACTGCTTAAGAGCACCCACCTTTTCTTGATGAGATTCTTAATTTGATTGGAAGATGTGGAGAATTTGGAAACAAACGTGAACGCCGTAGTTTATTTTTTTAGTGGTTGTGGCCAGAAGTGTGCTTCGGTCTTTGGTAGTTAATCTGTCCATGCTTTGTTGCAAAATCTTTGGGGTGTACCCCCTATCCTCGAATTTTGTTGTGTGCTTAATCAGTTGTCTTTCCAGCGTGTCATTTTATGAACATATTCTTTTTATTCGCAAAAAATGAGAGTATGGAAGATTGGTGATTAAACTCCTGGGATGAAAACTGGAGTACATAAGTGTGCTATTCCTATCTATCGGTTTTGTGTATATGTCTGTGATTAATTTATTTAGCATGGTGCTCTTGGTGATTGGAACGTCCAAAAAATTGACTTCTGATGCACTGATGGAACTGGTGAACTGTATTCTAGGGTTTCTAGTATTTAACTGGTTGATCACATTTTCCAGTGCGCTTTGTTCTTTCGACCAGATAAGAAAAATATCATCAATATATCGACAATATTGTATCAGACCGTCCGTCCAACTATTTTGTGACAATATGTGCTCTTGCTTGAATTTCGTCATAAAAATGTTGGCATACGTGGGCGCTCCTGAAAAACCCATGCTGGTCCCAGCTAATTGTCCATAAAAAGTGTCTTGCCATTTGAAGTAGCTGTTGTTTAAACAAAAATGTAATAGTTTCATTAGGAAAATACTCAGATCTTGAGGTAAATCCATCTGGAGTAATGCCATTCGGTGGCTTCCATGCCTTCTGTTTGTGAGATTGATGTATATAACGCCGTAACGTCAATGGTGCCAGTCTTTGTTGAAAAACTCTTGCATGATCTCAAGCTTGTTCAGAAAGTCCGTGGTGTCCTTAATGTATGTGCACCATGACTGCACAAATAGTTGGAGATGGTAATACAAATATACTCCTAATGGTTCAAAAATGTAATTGCAGCCCGACACAATTGGACGAAAAGGAGGATCTGTGGGGTGTATCTTGGGAATCATATATATCTTAGGTCTTCTTGGATTTTGTGACATGAGAAACAATCTGATTTGAGTGGTGATAACTCCTGTTTGTTCAGCTTCTGTCAAAAGTTCCTTTAACATGCCTTGTAGAATCGATGTAGGATCTGTATCCAACACCATATATGTATTGGTATCTTGCACGTGGTCATTCACTTTCTGATTATAGTACGCTGTGTCCATTATAACCAAGGCTCCCCCCTTGTCGGCAGGTTTTAGTGTCAGCTCCTTGTTTTGGATTATAGACTGTACAGGACGGCGATCATGTTCTGTGAAATTCAAGTTTTTGCGTTTGTTGTACTTGATTTTAGCTAGATCACACTTTATGGTGTCTTCAAAAAAATCTACGATTTTGTGTGAAATTGGTGGCTGAAATTTGCTCTTCGGTTTGAATATAGTCATGAGTTCCTCTTCTTTGTCAGTTGTATCTTGGATGAGATTCGATAAATAATGTCGCAAGCGAAGTTTGCGCATCTATTTGTACAATGCTACGTTTGTTTCCAAAGCATTCGTGTCATTGGTTGGAACAAATGACATGCCTTTGTGATGTTTGTGATGTAGTTTGAGATGTAATCAGTGATGTCACTGACCATGTCATGAATGATGTAATATATGACATCATCAGCAAGGGATTGCGGGCGCGCGAGATATAGTTAGTAGAACTAACTATATCGGAGAAATTTCAATGGTTTTGTGCGAGTAAAATGTTCAGCTAACTATAACACCCCTAAACCCTACTCTTTTTCAGTGAATTTCTATGGTTTTTTAAATGCTAATTCCTAACTATATCAAGCCTGAAACCTATGTTTTTTTCAGTGAATTTCAAAGGTTTTTTAAATGCTAATTCCTAACTATATCAGGCCTGAAACCTACGGGTTTTTCAGTGAAATTTGAAGGTTTTGTAAATGACAATTTTTAAATGTATTAATTGTTATATTTTTTATACTGATTTACTACATTTTTTAAACTATTTTTAGATATTTTTTTAATTACATTGTAATTACATTATAAATTACATTACAAAATATAATTTCTCATAATGAATTAGTTTAGTTTAAATACTTTGCTAATAGGCAACATACTTTTAAGTACAGTAGTTAGAGTTGTTGCAATGGGCAACACAATTTCAAACACAATGCAACATTGACCTCAATGTGTTTTTATAGTTAAATGCAATTAGTTACTTTATGGATTACTTTTCTAACCACAGGACTGGATCCTAGATTCAGTCCTTGGACATCTCCTGTAAACGGTTGAGTAACAGTGTTTTATTTGAAGTAGTGATTTTTAAGGAATATTATTGTATTTTAAAAGTTGACACTTAAAAATGTTTTCACAAAGAATCACCAATGTTATACTATGGGAGGAAATTCACTTAGCAGGTAAGTAGTGTTATCATTACTTTTTCTTACTCGGTGGTGGATCCTGGATGCACCACTGGTGCATCTCTTTTGTAAACAGTTGAAAGAATGTGTTTAAGTCATACAGGCGATTTTTAAGGAATATGCTTAGTTTGTGAAAATAGATACTTAGAAACTTTTCTGGTGAAAACCAGACAATGGATTCCTATGGAAGGAAATACAAGTTACTGGTAAGTACGGTTAGAATTACTTTTCAGGGTCAGTGCTGGGCTAAAATATGCAGCATTGGGTTCTCTCCTGATAACAGGTGAGTAAATCGGAATTTGTAGTTCCGATGATTTTAGGTGAATATTTTAAAGTTCCAAAACTCCAGACTAAGAAGAATTTCCAAGTGAAACCAGTCAATGTTAACTTATGGAAGGAAATTCAAGTTACTGTAAGTATGGTTAGAATTACTTTTCAGGATCAGTAGTGGGCTGAAAGATGCAGCACTGAGGTCTCTCCTGATAACAGGCGAGTAAATCGGAATTCTTAGTGCAGCTGATTTTAGAGGAATTTTTTAAAGCTCCAAAACTTCACACTTAGAAGAATTTCCAAGTGAAACCAGTCAATGGTAGCCTATGGAAGAAATTCAAGTAACTCTATGTATTGTTAGAATTACTTTTCAGGATCAGTAGTGGGCTGAAAGATGCAGTACTGAGGTCTCTCCTGATAAAGGGCGAGTAAATCGGAATTCGTAGTTCAGCTGATTTTATAGGAATATTTGTACATTTCAAAAATAGACACTTAGAAACTTTTCTGGTGAAAAACCACACAATTGTTTACTATGGAAGGAAATACAATGTACTAGTAAGTACGCTTAGATTTACTTTTCAGGGTCCATACTGGGATCAAAGATGCAGCACTGAGGTCTCTCGTGATAACAGGCTAGTAAATCGGAATTCGTAGTTCGGTTGATTTTAACCGCATGCGTGCGGGCGGATTTCCTCCCGTACGCTGAGTTTTATTAAATCGCATGTTACGTGACGAGCTGGGCCCGTCATGAGCGTGCGAGGAGGCTACCTCATGACGAGCCCAGCTCGTCATGAGCGTGGAAGGGGTTAAAGGAATATTTTGCTCAATAGTGAAGGAAGGGGGCGGTGCCTGAGGTGACATGGGTGAAAACATGCCCTGTGGCGCATTTTAAGTTGTGGAATTAATTTCTCTTCAATCCTGAGGTCCCTTGTGGGCAAACTCGCCCACCAGGTACCTGCAGCATGCTCCAGGGAGATGCGTTGCAGAGAGGTGTTCAGAGGCCACGTCCCCTTTTTACAACCCTCTGCAATGCAGCTCCGTGGCACTTACTGGAGGTACCTGGTGGGCTAGGTGGCCCCTAGGGGACCTCTGGATTGAAGAGGAATTAATTCCCCAACTAAAAATGCACCACAGGGCATGTTTGCACACATATCACCTCAAGCCCCGCCCCCTACCTTCACCACTGTGCAAACTCGCCCCCTAGGGCGTTCCAAGTTGGGGGATTAAGTCCCCTTGCATACTGGCTGCCCCTGGGGGCCGACTAGCCCACCAGGAACCTCCAGTATGCGCCAGGGGGCTGCTTTGCAGAGAGGTGTAAAAAGGGGCGTGGCCTCATTACACCTCTCTGCAACGCAACCCCCTGGTGCATTTCTAGAGTGGGAACTAAATCCCCTTGAATACTGGTGGTCCCTGGGGGGCAACTAGCCCACCAGGAACCTCCAGTATGTGCCAGGGTGATGCATTGCAGAGAGGTGTAAAAAGGGGCGTGTCCTCATTACACCTCTCTGCAACGCAGCACACCCATCTGCAATGCAGCCCCCTGGCGCGTTTCCAGAGGGGGAACTAATTCCCCTTGAATACTGGGGGTCCCTGGGGGCCAACTAGCCCACCAGGAACCTCCAGTATGCACCAGGGAGCTGCGTTGCCGAGCGGTGCAAAAAGGGGAGTGGCCTCATTACACCTCTCTGCAATGCAGCCCCCTAGCAGGTTTCCAGAATGGAAACTAATTTCCCTTGAATACTGGGGGTCCCTGGGGGCCAACTAGCCCACCAGGAACCTCCAGTATGCCCCAGGGGGCTGCGTTGCAGAGAGGTGTAAAAAGGGGCGTGGCCTCATTACACCTCTCTGCACCGCAGCCGCTTAGCGCGTTTCCAGAGGGGGAACTAATTCCCCTTGAATACTGGGGGTCCCTGGGGGCCAACTAGCCCACCAGGATTCTCCAGTATGCGCCAGGAGACTGCGTTGCACAGAGGTGTAAAAAGGGGCATGGCCTCATTACATCTCTCTGCAACGCAGCCCCCTGGCACATTTGTAGAGGGGGAACTAATTTCCCTTGAATACTGGGGTCCCTGGGGGCCAACTAGCCCACCAGGAACCTCCAGTATGCCCCAGGGGGCTGCGTTGCAGAGAGGTGTAATAAGGCCACGCCCCTTTTTACACCTTTTTTTTCTACCCTTTTAGTTGCTCTACGCGGAGCTCCATGAAGTTGAACAAAAACTCTGTGGCGCTCCGTGCCTCCCAACCCCGCAAATCAATATTTTTAAATAAAAATTACAATTAAAGTAATAGGAAAGCCCACTTACCTTTATCGCTGTGTCTCTGGGCTACCCTCCTCCTCCTCGCCGTAATCCCCTACGTCAGATGTACCTCATGGTGGGACGATTTTGTTTTACTTTAATTGTAAATTTTATTTAAAAATATTTATTGCAGCGTTGGGAGGTGGGAGGGTCCAGGGTTGAACTCCGCACCGCAGTCGGAAGTTCGTGCAGACTTTGCGTTCTCCTTGGAAAGAGAACTATGCAAAAATTGGCAATATCCACCAGCGGAGCGGAGTTCGCGGTCTACTACACACAATGTACATCCACTCCACTCTCAAAAAATTAGTAAAACATTTTTACATTTAAAATGCCCTTAGCTGTAACTTTCACAAATGTGAGACCTATTACATTCCAAATGTTCTTTAACCAGTAGTCGCGTTTTCAGAGTGGTGGAGACAGGAGGCTCCAACCAAAGCTCAGGAATTCCACTGCGTAGGAAGGCTTCTTGGCCCCCAAAGTCTAAAAGGAGTAAAGTGGACTTCATCCTCTAACCAGTAGTGTGCCAGGTGGCACATTGCAGAGTGGTGGAGAAGGGAGGCATGGCTTCCAAAGAATTCTTAGCAATCCCACTGTATGGGACTTACTGGAGGTAACAGGAGGGGCAGGTGGCCCCCAAGGACATTCTTGGGGGCCAACTACTCCTTCTATTACCTCCAGTAAATCCTACACATCAGGATTGCTAAGTTCTCATAGCAGGCCACGCCTCCTTTGCCCACCACTCTGCAAACACGCTCCCAAGCATGCTCTTGGATGGAGCCTGAAGTCCCCTTTGCTGCTGGGGATCCTTAGGGGCCAACTAGCCTCCCTGTCACCTCCAGAAAGCCACACTTAGTGGGACTGCTGAGAGGTAGACAGAGGCCACGTCCCCTTTCTCCACCACTCTGCAAATGCTCCTCCTGGCATGCTCTTGGTTGGGGATGAAGTTTCCCTGCCTTCTGAGGGTCATTGGGGGCCAACTAGCAATCCTGTTATCTCCAGTAATCCCCACGCAGCTGGATTGCTGAGAGGTGGTCCAAAGCAATGCCCCCATTTTACACCACTCTAAAAACGCAGCTCCTGGTGCACTGCTACTATGGGTATGAAGTCCACATTAGTCCCGAAGTCCTTAGGATACAACGGGACCTTATCGCCCCACCAGCAGTGCGCCGATAGGCTTGTTGGCAGAGTGGTGTGAAAAGGGTTGTGTCCTCAGTCCCCCCTCAGCAATTCCACTGTGTAGGGCTTACTGGAGGTACCTGGTGGGCTAGTTGACCCCTAAGGACCCTTAGTATTCAAGGGGGCTTAATTCCCTAATCCAGAAAATGCCAGGATATGCGTTTGCACAGTGGTACAGGGAGGGGCAGGTTTTTTTAATTTCGGTTTTTGAAAGGGGGGCTTTTTTGCCCCCCTTCCCTTAATTAATTTTGAGCATTTTTTTAACCCCTTCCATGCTCATGACGAGCTCAGCTCGTCATGCAGCACAGTGCTCGTGTGCTTATGACGAGCTGAGCTTGTCATGACCACACCCGTTTTTATTGCTGTCCAGCACAGCAGGGGAAACTCTCAAGCAGCGATGAGGCTAACCGGGAAAGGAGACTTCCCTGGGCAACTATTAGCCCCGGGGACCCCATCACGCGGTGCCTGGCCTTGTTTAAAAAAAGAAATTCCCGGGAGGGGGTCCGCTTGGCCCCCCTCCCCTGGGCCACTTCTGGCACCAGAGACCCCATCCCCTGGGGCCTGGCCAGTTTTTCAAATTTTATTAAAAGAATTTCCCAGGAGGGCGGCAGCGTGGCCCCTCACCCCAGGGACACCATCCACCGGGGCCAGCTCACAATGTTGGGATGGCAGTGGGAGCCCCAATGCCCCCACAGTCCAAGCCAGCTCCCCGGTTCCTACGGGAGCTGGCATTGCTTTTGGACAAGTGGAGCTGCAAACATGCAGCTCCCCTTGTCCAAAAGCAATATACTTTGCCTCAAATAAGCGAGAGTAGGTTTTCTGCTCTTGCTTCTATGAAGCAAGGCATAGTTTGCAATGACAGGGCCGGAGCAAACTGAAATGTCCCTGGGGTGGGCACCCCAGGACATTGCTGGAGCTGGCTCTGGGGGGTGACGGTCCCAAGGGTTATAGAGAGCGCCAGGAGGGTGGCTGTCTGGCCCCCCTCCATTTGTGAAAATAGCCCCAGGGAGGTGGTGATCCCAGGGGCTGGGGTCCACAACGGACCCCTGCATTATCTTAATTAGTGCCCCGGGGAAGTGGTGGTCCTCAGGGCAGTGTGGGGGAGCAGGAGCCACCACACTTATTTTTTAAATTATTCAAGCCCTGGGGGTCTCTGGGGCTTGGGGGCCCCACAAGGCCCCCCCACACATAATAGCAATGCCCTGGGGATTTAGCGGCCCCCTAGGTTGCGGGGGCCTCCGTGGGCCCCCGCACTATATTTTCTTGATTGCCCCTGGGACCTGGCACACCTGGGGGCTGATTAAAATGAATCGCGGGAATCCGCACTTAGTTTTCTTGTATTATTAGGCGGGATTAGCGAACCCAGAGCGAATTCTGCATATATCTTCTTTTTTTATTTATTTGGGGCTTGGGGGTCCCTGTGAAATCTCCTGAGCAGGGTTTCTACCCTGCCACCTCTTCTTGTTTTTTATCTTTTTTTTACTGTTTTCTTGTGACTAGGTTTTACCGAGTGACAAGATGGCTGCAACTTCTTCTTGGTTTGGAGTAATGATAGCCAACTAAAATGAAGCTCGTGCTCGAGAGTGTTTGTGAATCCTCCTCCACTACCAGATAGCGATATATTTTTTTTAATTTCTCAGGAACAACTGAACTGATATACACCATTTAAAAAAAATCACCTTTTCTGAACCAAGAGCTACATTTTTGCCAAATTTGGTGTAATTCCGTTTAGCTATTCGGGTTGTAGCTTTGTCTAAAGTTTCCTTTGGAAATTAACATGGACCGCCCCTTTTTTCCTCAGCCCTGCTCAATGAATCACCTTGTAACGTTCAAGACTGGAGCTGACCTGAGTGAACCAGTAGTTTTGAAAATTTTGTGAAGATTCCTCAAACAGTTCCAAAGAAGATATTGGCAAAAGAAAAAATGCTTTTTGAATAGAAACAATGTCCTACCTATACCTACCTACTGTGGACCGCCAGTGGAGGAGTGCACCATCCCTAAATCAAGACAGTGGTAAGAACTGTTTCCAAGCCGAGATCAACACAGTGAGCCAACAATGAAGATTGTATTGCCCTGACTTACTGGTTCCTACTAAGGACATTATGAAAGCTTTTAATAAAATTATGACTCACTGAACCTACTAAGGGGAATTATTTATGTTCTCTCTGCAGGACCACATGCCCCAGCGTGCACTACAGATATAAGCGCACTCAACGCGTCCACTCGGGCCATCAGCAAATCAAAGCACGGTGAACAATTGATTTAAAGAGAACCTCCATTGCACCTGATGAGAAAGAAGCTAATGCCTTTGAGGAAGAGGCGTCATGCTTCGAAACGCGTCAGACTATTGAACTTTACTTACCAGAAGGAGTGTGTGAGGAGATCTGATTGGGAACACTGAATGGTGGGCAAGCTGTCAAGTGCCCACTCACAGCTTATGGGCATTATTTGGAAATATATATATATATTCTGTTGACTTTTATCGAATTGTGTTAGTACACAATGCCCATCCAGGGCTAAATTTTTGTTGAATAATTACGGTCATCAATGATAGTGAGTACAAATGTGTGTATATAAGGTACATTCCAAGATGGCCACCATGTAAACAAACTAATTTAAGTTCTATCTTTATGTTGATTGTGTACTAGGAAATGACGTTAGTTGAAAGAATCATGTGTAACTTAATTTAAAAAAAGTAGTAATACATTGTGCAGTAACAGTGGAAAAAGGCGCTATGCTGAAACGCGGCCTGTTGTCTGTTAAACTACGAAATTAAATTGTTTGTCACTTGAACCACGGAGTGAGGTCCATTCTTTTGCCGAAGCAAGCGAAATTGAGCAAGAATTTGTTCCGTGGGTTCCATCACCGCGGTTACGGTCACGCACCTGCTCCTGAGTGCAGCATTGGCGTTTTCTGATGGAAAGAGGAGCGAAACTGGTATCGCCATTGCACCGCCGAAATTAAACGCATGCTGAACGGATTTCCTGAGAGAAATAGCAGAGCCAACACCGAGGACAGGTGAGTCGGAGGACAAACACGTTCTCGTGTATCCCTGTCTGCTGTTAAATATCGAAGCGATTTTGCAGTTTAAAGTCCATTTGAAATGGCTGAAGCAAGTGGTTCAAGCGCTACAGAACTCCAGCACAAAGCATTAAGGCATTGAAGTTACACCTTGAACATTTATGATGTAATCAGACCAAGCACGCCGCGATGCAGTGGATGACATTTTTAGGATCAATACAGGGCAAAGTGGGGCAGCAAGCAGTACCGAATCCAATAATCAAAGCCCCCTCAAAACATTATTCCCGCAGCTCAAGAGACTGTTTGAGCATGAAATTAGAAAATGGTGGGAAGCAACTTCGCTTCAGAAGTATTTAGAAGTACAACGCATCCCGCGCGGGCTCCGTGTTTACACGGTTCCCGCTTATGAAAATCCAGATCCCCAATTATTAGATGAATGGGCAAGCTATACTTCCGAGATATCAGGTGGCATGCTGAAAATTTTAATCAAATTTGCGTAGAGTGACAGAGTAAAATGTCAGAAAGAAATTGAAGCGCTTGGATCCTGACTCCACACAATGCCTATGAAGATAAAATCAAGAAATGCAAACAAACCAAGTTTGAAAGAGATGCCCTCGATTATGAGCAGGGACGCATATTGACATTTGCTCGAAAATATGATGCGCCAATAAAAGCCCTCAGAAGCAGTGCGAATAAGAAAAGTCCTTCAGAGGTTTTAACTTCAGAATCAGATATAACTGACACCGAACAATCTGGGGATGAAAGAACAGCAACAAAAGAATTAGCTACCTCGCAGTCCCATTTTCGTGAGGAGTTCCAATTAATGCGACAGAGAGGGGCCAAAGGCAAGCCCCCAGAACAAAGACAAGACAGATGCGAAGAGGTGGCATAAACAACAGGAAATCAAGGTATGGCCTGGCAAACCAGGAGCAACAGAGGCAACAGGAGATAATTTCTCCAGATGATTTAACCATTATAAATTTGACCACATACAGACTCTCAGAAACTGAAGAGCAAGTCCTTAAAAAGGGACTAACATTTTGTCCAACACATGACTTTGAATTTACACAAACCAGGATTGACCTATTTCTGTTTACACGGAATTAATGAAATTCCATAAACTTCGGAATGTTACAAATGAGAATATTGATATGGCAAGTAATATTTCATCCATGGCAAATCTTGAGATGGAAAATTTTAATCCGCTAGAAATTATGGCTAGCCAAACAAGTGATCTAAACCAACAATTGATGGAAACAGCCAAGACTGCTGAACAGTTTGGAATTACGCAAACCAGAGCAATAACCAGGTTCAAGCCTCCGCCGAGATTTGTACCTATAATGCTACACGATGTCATTGACGTCTTTGAAGAAGCAGTCAAAAATGGTTTTGACAAAATGAGAAGTCAAGGCTCAGAAAAATTCAACTCAAAACAGTGGAATTTATCGTATGCTCAACGAACAGCATTGCCAAAATTCTAATCTAATTCCAATATTATTTGCAAACCATCTGACAAAGGAGGAAACATTGTCTTAATGACTAGAGAATTTTATTGTACAGAAGCATTACGCCAATTGAAGGACACATCATGCTATATCAAAATTAGCAATGATGACTATAATAGCAGCATCATCGAGTATCATGTATTAGTCACCAAATCGGCATCAGAGGGTATGCTTAATACCAATAAACATACATTTTTGACATGTCAATATCCAGTCACACCAACATTTTATCATCTGCCCAAAATTCATAAAAATGCAGTATCACCTCAGGGGAGACCCATTATTTCATCGAAGGGCAGTTTGACCGAAGCTGTGTCTCAATATTTGGACTTCTTTTTGATTGAACATGTCAAAACATTACCCTCCTACATAAGAGACACAACCGACTTCATTAGAATAATCTCAGATGTTGTTTGGGAATCTGATATGATGATAATTGTTTTAGATGTCACTGGGTTATACACATGCATAGCTCATGAACATGACATACAAGCAGTACAGTATTTTCTCAAAACACGCTCGTTTAAGTTTTTCAGGCATAACATCATGTTGATTGAGTATTTTACTTTTTGTCTCAATAACAATATCTACTTGTTCCAAAAACAATATTACAGGCAAAAGAGAGGGACGGCGCTGGGAACCTGCTTCGGCGCTAGCTATGCGAACTTGTTCGTCGGATGGTGGGAGAAGCCGGTTGCCTGGGTTGATGAAAATCAACTTTGGGTCTACTCAGTAATCGGGTGGCACCGATATATTGATGACCTTTTTATTTTCTGCAAAGGTCCCAAAGCTGAATCTTACATTCGACATCTCAACAATAATTCTGTCAATTTACACTTTAGTGGCAATATCAGTGACACATGTGGAAAAAGGGTTCAGGCAGATCAGGTCGTTTTCCCCTTTTCTAGGTTTGCCCGGCGTTAGCCGCTTCTCACCCAACTCACGATTACCCAAATAAAGAGGCAGGCGCTGGAGACTGGAAGGCAGGAAACAGGAGTTTATTTCCGACGGAACAGAACACGTCAAATCAGACAACAGGGTATCTTCTCGAGGTGCTCTAACAAGTTTCTCTACGGCTCCGTCTTTTATACACAGGTTTATGATGCACAAACATTCCTCATTGCAATAAAGACACTTTGAAGTACAAAAAGGGCATGTTTGGGAACCCAGCTCCAGGCCCATTCCCATACTGACCGCTCTGATGTTGTTTTCCCCTCCCAAATGTGACATGTGACTTGTAATCTGCAGCAGGACATTCCAACAGGGCACGAGGGCAGGAGGGGGTGGTCAGATCTAAGGTTGGGCAGGCGATGAGATCATGTTTCGCTATGCGGGGCCGGAGGGGTACATCCACGAGACCTAGTTTTATGATGTGGGACTGGGTCGAGAGGCCAGGTGTAGCCGGGGGAGGGGGGGCATCAGAAGAGAGGAAGGGCGTTCCTGGGAGGGATGCGGGGGGTGTCGGTCAGGTCTAGGGGTGTGAAGGCCTTGATTAATCACCGCTCCTCTGATGTGAGGCGAGGTCCTACTGTAGGAAGCAATAAACTGCATCTGTTGGGCTAGGTGATGGCCTGGGATCAGGCCGGGCAATCGGGCAGGGAGGAAGAGGTTACCAAAAGGGCCCGTTCTATGAGTGGAATGAAAGAGCAAGGGGGCGGGGGTCCAGAGTGGTGACAAGGTCGTGTTTAGCGGTGCGTTTATGGCCCGAACAGGAGAGACCGGGGGCTGTCAGGCGCGGGGTGCTTGCGGGGCTGGAGAGAGAGAGAGAGAGAGAGAGAGAGAGATGATGGCTATCGGCAATGGGCAGGGAGGTCATGACACAAAGATGGCTACTATCTATGTTCGTGATGGGGCCTAAAAGGGAACAAGATGGCGGGGCCACCATTTCGTGACTTTCTTTACCTTCAACAGTGGCGAGGGTGAACACAAATGAACGCCGCTTATGTACATATACATTTGTCATTTTCCACAGTCGCCACTTTTTACATAAGATAGATCATTTCCGTGTTTACCATACATATAGTCGTGTGCAGTCAATGAAATAGCGTTTGTCAATATTGGTAGACTTACATATAACCGTGTGTAGTTGATGCGACATACGAGGTGGAATACATTTAAATTTACATTTGTCGTACTTAAAAGTGACCGATGAAGCATTTTTACAGGCAAAAAGTGATTGAGGGAAGAATTTAGTCCAATACAAGCAATTAGTCAAGGGGTGTAGAAAGTTCCGAAAAAAGGGGTGGGGGTCTTTGCCACAGTGTCTTTATTAGTAGCGAGTCATCACTGGTAGGTTCTGGTAGTTCGTTTTCTTCCGTTGGCGCTGTTGAGCACTGGCGGTGGAGCTATAGGTCCAGCTCGGGTCCTTCTTTACACGTCGCAGGGTGTGATCTGTCCTTTGCCGTTAGGCCACAGTCCTGTTTCCTAGCTAATCTCTCTTAAGGGTGCCTTATGTTGGGCACCTGCATTTCTGTCTCGGAGTCAAAATCCACGTGGAAAGGATAGGAGGGGTTTTGTCGGATAATCGGGGGAGGAGAGGGCGGAGTGGGACCGGATCTTTGAGACGGACCAGGGGAGCAAAAGGGTGATGCGCAGGCAGGTCCATCAATCGGGCTCAAAGGGGCGGGGACTTCTGGCACGCGTGGGTCAACAAGTAGAGGGCTTCAAGGCAGCCCTCCATTCCTTCAATTTCTGCGTTTGAGAGTGGTGCATCGTCCCACGTCCCGTTGCTCTGCGGCTCCATCTTAGGTCGAGGTCACACGCGCCTCACGATCTGTGGCCAGGCTGTGCGTCACGTCCAGCCCCTCTCCTCCGGTGACTGTGTATCCTTGAATGGGTACAAAACAGGTTTTAGCGAACTGGCAAGAGAAGGCATTTATACATTTAAATTCCGTCCCAGATCTAAGTAGCTGGGGGTACGTTTCATCGGTCACGGTCAGAAGTTATCACTGTGGAGTATGTATACAGGCATGTCTACTGAGTTTGAACTAGGTCTATTTGGCGTTCATTCATGTCGCATGTGGCTTTCTGACCCTAGCCCTGGCAGTCTTTTATCATCATGAGAGAGGGGTAGAGGCTAACACTCTTTTCTCGGGGAGCAACAGTTAAGCAGGGTCATCAGTTATACCTCGAGTTTACGGAGCTGAGGTCAAGCAGGAGGAACGGGGATGTTTTGGACATCCGTACTTGGGTGCGGAGGGGTGGGGCAATCTGGGCCTAGGAGATTGTGTTTCTAACGAGCTGAGAACAGAAGGCCACTGACGTATAGTCCTCCTATAAAAAGGGCCAGATTAGGGGGACATCAGTCGTCTTACCTGTCCTTTCCTTTATAGCCAATTCGAGTTCTATAATTTTTGCAGAAAAGGAGAGGTAGTAACATGGCAAATTACAATTGTTTAGTTTCTGGCAATTTTGTCGATCACCTTTGTGTTCGAAAAACCAATTAGTCTCGTGCCGGCGGGGCACAACATTACCACGCAGAGGAAGAGGGAGCAGGGGTCGTTCGCATTTTAAATGAACTATTCGGTACACGTACAACATGAAGGGAAAGGACGAGAGAGAGAAACGTGTACAATAATAGGCCATTTTGATGCGCACAAAACACAAAACAGTAGGGGTCATATTATACAGAAACACAGACTGAGGGACAACGTAAATCCATATACCACGTACACATGAATTCAGGCGAGGGGGGGGTACATGCATTTACATACAGAATTCAAGACAAAACATAGAACAGTACTTGGCCAAAGACATTTCCTCCTGCATGCTGCGCATCCTTAGTTTCCTATTTAATTCGCCTGGCTGTCCTTTGCTGTTCGTTTCTGT
Source organism: Lissotriton helveticus (assembly GCF_964261635.1). NCBI lineage: Eukaryota > Metazoa > Chordata > Amphibia > Caudata > Salamandridae > Lissotriton > Lissotriton helveticus. The sequence goes on along the minus strand of NC_136063.1, from coordinate 1,941,971,450 downwards.
TGCAAATACTTATACTTTCGTCAATTGTTCGGGAACTATCCTGGTCGGGCTAGTACTTACGGTGGGATCTTTGAATCATTTTTAGCGGACGGGTATCCAGGCCAAGGCAACGGAGGGTGTTAGTCGGGGGAACAATGGGCAACTTCGAGTTTCATGGCGTAAGAATCTACTCGTAGGTTCACGTCATTCCTGGTTGCATTATTAGAGAGATGGTCGTTTCTAAGTAAGGGTGCGTTATATCTATGTCTGTTCATCGTGTATAGGTGCTATGTTCAGACCCCCTTTTTCCCCATTCCATCGGCCGTCCAATCATCACTTAAGTCGTACAAAGACATCTCTCTTATCAGGTCAACGCGTGCAACGTATATCCAGTTGAGTTACACGCATTCGGTCATACACACATGCATTCATATCACCCAAATCCGCGTTGCTTAGGTCTTCTCCACACTTTAGTCGATGTTCTGATGCGACCTGCAGAAAGAAGGGGAAGAAGAAGGGGTGGGGGCGGCGTTTAAAGACACATTCGCGTGCATAAACCCAAAAGGCTTTTTACTTACTACGTATTTCGACCTATCTCCGCGGGGTGCAGTCCCTTCCATCTCGGTGTTTTAAGCCCCGAGGGACTGGTGGTGCGGGAGGCATAATCATTTATGGACTGCACATTGAATAGATCGCCCACGTGTGGTATTGCGGATCTTGTGTGGGGGGGGTCGAAACAAAAGGGCAATCAGGGTAAAGTGGGTGAACTCGTGTTCTTCTTCGAGGAGTCGGGGTGGTCTGCAGTGGTACCGGGTCTGGTTTAAGGGCATCTGAAACAATTTTCCCTGTGATATGTGGCATACAAAGTAAAACAGAACATCGGGACCTTTATCGATTGCCTTAGGTTGCACAAAAGTAAAAAAACACACGCAACAACTTGGATCGTTCACATTTTCATTATTTCTAGGTACTTTGCTTTTTAACCTTTCAGTAATCGACTTGCTATATTTTGCCTATATTTTACGTAGATCGGAAACAAGGGCTATGTATTCGAACTTACCAATCCAAAAACTACGACTATTTGTTTGTCACAAAATCTTTATTTTAAAAAAAGTTGACGTACAAATGCAGGCCTACAACCACGTGGGCCAGCCACGGAGCAGACTGGAACTGTACATGAGGGCATATTTATCTGCGGAAAACATAACTGAGTCGGTGGTTGTTTTATTTCATCAAGGTACGATAAGTGCAATAAAATCATATCGAAAATTCATTGTGGGTAAGTACCATCAGTGTCAAAAAGATTCGAACTTTCAATAATACTGTAATCAATGATGCGTCAGAACTTAATATCAAATTCACTGTTCGAATGTTCGAGCAATACTCATCCCCTCCCGCCATGTGCTTCAAAACTGCATACATATCTCACGATATCAAGTCTGAGCATCCGGAACACAACGGGGAATTGTGAGTTTCGTTTGTACCGGCGCCATTTTGGGTGGGGTCAGGCGGGTCCAAGTATAGTTGGCTTTCTCTACCAACTCGTGGTTGGGCCAGAACTTCTTTTCGGCAGTCCAGAAGTTTCGTTAAGGGGGCAACAGAAGGGACCGGTGACATGAACCATCAATCAAAGAAAAGGGAGGGGCAACAATCTTTCCTACCGGGTCGTACTGATGTTCCACCGGAACTGATCAAATTGGTAGTCTGCAGTATCTTGGGTCATTCAAAACTGAGATTGGCGCCAGCATGAGGGCGCCGACGTCTCGTGGCTTCGTCTTGGTCGTTCTGCGGGTGATCATGGCAGTCATTTCCCATCGGTGGTGGTTGGGGGCCCGTGGAGGTCGAGGGCCCTCCGCAACTCTCGTAGAATCTTCAAGGCTGGGGAGAACGTTTCTGAACGGAGGACTCGTTTTTCTAGTTGGCCAGCGACCAGGCCATCCTTGCATGCCAGGTTCGTTCCTGCAAGGTCGACCGCCATTTTTGGGAGTTCTGCAGCTACCGGCAGTCACTGGGTCAAATGAGCAGACGGACTCCAGCCTGTTGGGTGAGGCGTCGTAGCACCGCCACAGTGGACGAGACCCTGCTGGGTGTGTGGAGCGTCCCTATGCCGCAAGAGTGGAGGAACCCTTTGCCGGGTGCGTGGAGCGTCCCTGCACCGCAAGAGTGGAGGAACCCTTTGCCGGGTGCGTGGAGCGTTGGGGGTGCAGCTGAGGGGCCTCCACCTGGGGAGGCGGGAGAGGCTCGTCCGCGCCGCCTCTCCCTCCCAGTGCACCCCACGGCGTCTCGCTGACATTTGTTATGGCCGGGCCAGGCGATGAAGAAGAGGGGGGGTCGGAGGCATATGCAAGACATCCCCCCCCCGTGGCCTGCAAGGTGCCGGGAGAAGAAGGGAATGGGAGGACCAGTTCATTCCGGGTCGGGCCCATGCCTTCGGCGGCCGGTCGTTCTTTGCCACGGCCCCAGGAACGGGTCCCTTGGTTCATCCCGGGGACAGGCCTTGGCGCGTGGTGTCGCCTCCGGACTATTCGCGTAATGGTTCTCCACCCCAGGCCGCCGCCGACGGCTTTTGTAGACTTTCTGACGCCCAAAAACCTACTAGAAAGTAGCCCAAAGTAGCCCGACATTGCTACTTTGGGGAAGGAGGGACAGGAACGGCGTCAAGCAGACGGCGAAATGCATTGTGGGTTTGTTGTTGCAACCGTTTGCCGTGTAAATAGTTGTTTAATATATTTTTGTTGAAAATAAAAACTTTTTAACCTGTTACTTTGCTATAGTGTTGAATATTTCTAATATTTGCCTAGGGTTTGTCGTTAATTGGGCGGGGTGGTCGGTGGAGCCGAGCTATCTCGCAGTCATCATGGCGTTGAGTTCGGCTTTCCTCACTAGTTTCATACTTCCTGAGGGGTTGTTCCTAATGTTTCTATTTCAGTAAAAAGAGATCTCGTCAGTGGCCTACTGACTTTACTCGATTCCTTTTGTTTTTCCTAATGATTCTTATGTTCTTTTATTTGCTAGCACGATACCGCGGCTAATCCGCATTTCTTTATATATGTCCTTTTTATTAGGGGTGTCCTCCGGTGGAGCCAGATGGTCTACCTTTAATAAATGGTCCGGGCTGAACCAACTACTGAGCAATGGGGGGGAGATAGGCATGACGGGTTACAACGGGGACAAAAGTCAGCACTACCTATCCTTCACTACTTTGCGGAGACTAGGTAGAATATTTCTATTCTACAGTATTCGCAAATAGGGAATACCCAAAGAGAGAACCAATTCCAAACAGTCAAGTTCGGACAAACAATCAATCAATCAAATGAGGAATAAAATAGGCGCGACGGGTTACAACGGGGGCAAAAGCCTGCGCTACCTACCCTTCACTATCTGCAAAGAGAAAGATCTTCCTGTTCCTCTCTGTTTGTAGGCAGAGAAGATCCTTTCCAAGAACCAATTCCGAACGATCAAGGTCCGGTCAAACAATCAATCAGTGGGGGATAAAAATAGGCACGACGGATTACAACGGGGGCAAAAGCCTGCGTTACCTATCCTTCTCTATCTGCAAAGACTAAACAGAGTATGGCGGCCCTGTGCTTGTTTGCAAATAGAGAATGATCCAAAAAGAACCAATTCCAAAACAATAAATGCTTGGATAACAATCAATCAAATGGAGAGGGAAGTAGGCGCGACGGGTTACAACGGGGGCAAAAGCCTGCGCTACCCACCCTTCACTATCTGCAAAGGGAGAATACTCCTATCCTTCCCCGTTTGTAGACAGAGAATCTCTCAGGACAAAACAATCAAAATGCGTAATACTAGTATTTTCCAATGACAATCAAACAATCAATTCGCAATTTGTCGTGTTTCCACGACCTTACCCGGACCGTATGGACGGTTTCTCGTCTTCCGTTTCCAGCGCCCGATCGTCCTCTATTCTCCGTAATTGCTGTGGCACTCCTGATGGTTCCCAGTCAGGACCGTAGATCACTCGAGAGAGGTCTTTTCGGAACCGGTGAAGTTCGGATGATCGGCTGCCAGACAAGGGTCTATCGGGCAGGAGCTCTTCCCGATCGCTGCAGTCGTTCACTCTGTCGTTGGGACCTCTCTCACTGGATCCACGTGTCGCTGATGGGCCCCACGTTTGGGACGCCAATTGCGGAAAAAGGGTTCAGGCAGATCAGGTCGTTTTCCCCTTTTCTAGGTTTGCCCGGCGTTAGCCGCTTCTCACCCAACTCACGATTACCCAAATAAAGAGGCAGGCGCTAGAGACTGGAACGCAGGAAACAGGAGTTTATTTCTGACGGAACAGAACAGGTCAAATCAGACAACAGGGTATCTTCTCGAGGTACTCTAACAAGTTTCTCTACGGCTCCGTCTTTTATACACAGGTTTATGATGCACAAACATTCCTCATTGCAATAAAGACACTTTGAAGTACAAAAAGGGCATGTTTGGGACCCCAGCTCCAGGCCCATTCCCATACTGACCGCTCTGATGTTGTTTTCCCCTCCCAAATGTGACATGTGATTGTAATCTGCAGCCGGACATTCCAACAGGGCACGAGGGCAGGAGGGGGTGGTCAGATCTAAGGTTGGGCAGGCGATGAGATCATGTTTCGCTATGCGGGGCCGGAGGGGTACATCCACGAGACCTAGTTTTATGATGTGGGACTGGGTCGAGAGGCCAGGTGTAGCCGGGGGGGGGCATCAGAAGAGAGGAAGGGCGTTCCTGGGAGGGATGCGGGGGGTGTCGGTCAGGTCTAGGGGTGTGAAGGCCTTGATTAATCACCGCTCCTCTGATGTGAGGCGAGGTCCTACTGTAGGAAGCAATAAACTGCATCTGTTGGGCTAGGTGATGGCCTGGGATCAGGCCGGGCAATCGGGCAGGGAGGAAGAGGTTACCAAAAGGGCCCGTTCTATGAGTAGAATGAAAGAGCGAGGGGGCGGGGGTCCAGAGTGGTGACAAGGTCGTGTTTAGCGGTGCGTTTATGGCCCGAACAGGAGAGACCGGGGGCTGTCGGGGCGCGGGGTGCTTGCGGGGCTGGAGAGAGAGAGAGTGAGAGAGAGATGATGGCTATCGGCAATGGGCAGGGAGGTCATGACACAAAGATGGCTACTATCTATGTTCGTGATGGGGCCTAAAAGGGAACAAGATGGCGGGGCCACCGTTTCGTGACTTTCTTTACCTTCAACAGTGGCGAGGGTGAACACAAATGAACGCCGCTTATGTACATATACATTTGTCATTTTCCACACACAGAGGTAGATTTTTTGGATTTGAAAGTCTTTGTTCAGGACGGGAAAATCGGCACCTCATTATTCCGTAAAACCACAGCTGGGAATTCCACTTTGGAAGCTAACAGCTGTCATCCAAAGCCTCTGAAGAGTAGTATCCCGTATGGGGAACTACTACGTCTCAAGAGGTACTGTACATTAGACAGAGATTTTGAAATTGCAGCCCAAGAGTCAATATCTAGATTTAGACAAAGAGGGTACTCGGATCAGACTCTAACACAAGCTTATAAAAAGGTTAAAAAAATTCAGAGACAAAATGTATTAAGAGAGAAAAACAGAATTAGTAGTAAGGAAGATTCTTCTTCTTGCTTTATTACAACTTTCTCTAGAGACTCACAACAAATACAACAAACTATTGCCCGTAACTGGCATACCCTAAAAACTGATGGAATAATAGGAAAAGGGATATCTAGTTATCCAAAAATTACCTACAAGAGAAACCGATCATTAAGAGACCTACTGGTACACAGCCATTTTGATTCAGTCCCTAGGACACCATGACTTGGCAATCTGACGGGTTTTTATCCGTGTCAACACTGTAAAGCTTGTAAAACAGGTCCCAGAATGCAGTGGTTTGTGTTGGTAGGCATTGCGGGGTGGAGAAGGGTATGGGTTGATGTGGTAACTAAAACCCTCAAAGTCAAAGTGTCCCGCAAGATCGCTAGTTCCTCAGGCCCCCTTACCGCAGCAACCTTCACCTGGAGAGGGCGGAGAGAGTATTGAGCACTTAGGATGGGGCGGGGTATTTATACCTACCATTAGCACCTGCATCCTCACAAACACATCAGGCGCTGAAGAAGGCACACATACGCCGAAATGCATTCGCCAGGATTTGTGTTACCTCAATAAAGCTGGTTCCAAATGGCTCCCCTGCTGTGGCCTCGACTCTTTTTCGGAGGAGGGTGTTTGAATATTTTCAGCGCGGTGTCCAGTGCCGCGCCTACGAGGGCCCCGCAGCACCAAGTTGGCCTTAGACATATATATATATATATATATATATATATATATATATTACCTACTGGCGGTCGCCAGTAGGTAGTTATAGTTAGGATTGTTTTCCATAGGAAATTCGCAACATTCTATTGGGAATAACTCTGGCGCCGGTTGAGGAATTTGTGTGAAATTTTCCAAAAGTTTGGCCAGCTCCACTGCGCTCCTTCCCTGAAAGTTTTGGGGGGATTTGTGAAGTGGGGGCTGAGAAAAAAGGGGGTCCCAAAACGTGTTTTTCCCATGTTAATTTCCATAGGACGGTCTGACAAGTCTACAGCCCGAACCGCTAAACGGAATTACGCCAAACTTGGCAAAATTGTAGGGACTGGTACGCAGATGTGCCTTTGCTATGTTTGCTGAAAATTGCTCCAGTGTTTTTTTTTAAATTAACTTCAAAAACACATATATATTTATAGGCGCGGTCCGAGCGCTCACGGGTACGTGTACCGGGGAGCGCACCCGGCACGCTACGGGAGTGCGCGAGCGGAAAGCTGATTGGCTGTCGGGAGTCTGTCAACATTCTAAACAGTCTGGAGAGTTCGCCGTCTTGTGTTTTGGTAGAATCGAGACACAAGAGGTGAAAAAAGAGAGGGGGATATAATTAAAAGGGGGCAGAGTAAACACCCCCTGACTCCCTAGTTTTTCTGAGGCGGGCCTAGAAGGACCCTGAAGGGCAAAAAACCGTTTGTTTTTTTTAAAAAAAATCGCGGGGTAAGCGCTGGCTGCGCTCATCGGTGCGCTCTCCGGTACACGCACCCGGGAGCGCAACACGGGGAAAAACAGTGTAAAAAATAGAGTAAAAAAATAATGTAGAGTGTTTAGTGGTAAGTGAGCTCTGAAAAGAGCTGTTGTGTTAAGTGGGTGTTTTTTGTACCTACAAGTAGGTATCAATGCAGAGTCTTATATACAAGAGGAAAACTCTATTCCCCTCATCTGTAAAATGAACACCATCTCTCCTATAGATGTCTTGCATGTTGTAACGCAAGTTGTTGTGGTAAATGGAACCCATACCATAGTCTCTCATGTAAGCAGAAACAGATTTATTTACATGTTTCCTTGCTTTCTCAATCTATGGACAAAATTGGTTGGACAAGTTCCATTTTTGCCTTTGGCATATATTAGAGAATACCAAGGCAGTTTTTGGAAAAAGTGACATCAATTGCCCAAAGATGTCCTTTAAAAGCATTTCCAGACCTACCCCACTCAATGTGCCTAAATCATTTCCACCACAGTGCACAAATATAAGGTCAGGGTGTGGTAAATGCATAAAGGATTTTACCAATGGTATCAATTGGTGACTTCTCAATCCTCTTTGTCCAATCCATACAATGTCTGCATTTGGTAAATCAAGGTTGTAAATACCTATGTTAGTTGTATATTTTTGAGCCCAGTGGACATAGCTATGCCCCACAAACCAGACTTTTGTCATTTTGAAGATAGGTGTGTGAAGGTAGGTGTGCTACTAGTCAGTTGAGTTGTGGAAATGAAATGGCAGTTTGATTATGAAAGAAAAGTGTTTGAGAATCAGTGCAGATGAATAAGTAGATATGATTGGAGCTTTCTTAAAAATCTCCACTGAAAATTAGGCTGCATGTTTTTTTTTGTAAGAAGTCATTTCAATGGTTGAGAAAAAGTCATTTAAAGAAACATTGCATTTTATTAGCTAGTAGATTGAGAGGTCAAGCAGGCTTGATGGATTTTTTTGCAACATAGTAAAATGAACTTGTGAACTCTGTGTTGGTTTTAGAGGGAGTTACCATGGTTACTTGGTGAATGAGCACTTGGGGGATGGGTGAATGTTATGTGAGTTTTAAAGTCTTGAAATCTTCAACCAATTAAAATGTGTAGTTTGGTTTTGAATTTGGGGGGGAATAATTTTAATTGGCTATGTGCAAGAATATGGCTATGAAATCAGAAAGAATCTGTGCCATTATTGAAAAGCTCTCAGTGAAGGAAGCATTGTTCAGAGATTCTGCTTAAGAATATCGGTTGACTGTAACTGACACTGTTTGACATCTTCCAAACCATTTTGAAAGGTGAATAATGAATCTTTTAAAAAAGATAGAGAGTTTTAAGATTTTTTACAAGTATCATAGTGTGTCTCTGTGATTTAAGGAATGATAGTTTTACCTTTTTCTATAATGTTAGCTGTGTGTTTATAAGGTAGTCTTTTTTATAAATTGTTTTTTATGCTTGAATTCAATGCTGGTTTAGGAATTGTGTGATGGTTTCATTGGAGTTGTAAATATGGTCATTTCTTTTGAAGCACATTGTGCAACCTGTAGCATGGGTGGAAGGAGTGAATGTCTGGAGAGGGATAGGAATAGCAGATATAAACCCATATGAAATGGTGGGGAGATGCATTAACACACATCTATGTCAAAGATTGTGCACGCAGCTTGTAAATATGCAGGCAGACAAAGCAATATTTGACATAGCTGTGTGTTTATAAGGTAGACTCTCACAGTTATAAGATCTCTCACGGGATTTCATATTCTTGTCTGGGTGTATATTTACAAGCTGTGTGCACAATCTTTGACATAGCTGTGTGTTTATAAGGTAGACTCTCACAATGTTAACATCTCTCACATTACTTAAGGTAAGGTCATGGGATTGTTCCATGTGAAAGGATGCATTGCTGGAAATTATTTTTTTTCTAAAAATTTTTACTGTTTTTCCCTGTGGTGCGCATGAGGGCCTCATTTATGAGGCCATGTGTCACTTTTATGCCGCCGGTGCGTCACTTTTTGTGACACAGCAGTGATGTAAAAATTGCACCTTGTTGAGTTATATTTACAAAGTGACACATTTAGGTAGATGCGTCACTTTGTAAAGCCCTGTGCCATATTATATGTGCGTCAGGTGTAATGTATGCAAAGGGTGCGTATTGACGCAAAGATGGGTTGTACAAATGACGCAGTGAAATCTATGAGATTTCACTGCGTCACTTTTAGGATGCTTTTGTGTCAAAATTTTGCACCAGCCTCACAGCAGGTGTAAGACTGACGCAAGCTCTTTCACATAGAGCTTGCCCCATGTGAAAGGAAGGATTGCTGGGAAATATTTTTTTAAATGGCATAAATTGAGATAGAATATACCAAAAAAGAGAGACATATTTACAAGCTGCGTGCGCAATCTTTGACATAGATGTGTATTTATAAGGTAGACTTCTTTATAAATTGTTTTTTATGCTTGGATTCAATGCTGGTTTAGAAATTGTGTGAGGGTTTCATTGGATTTGTAAATATGGTCATTTTTTTTTAAGCACATTGTGCAACCTGTAGCATGGGTGGAATGAGTGAATGTCTGGAGAGGGACAGGAATAGCAGATAGAAACCCATATGAAATGGTGGGGAGATATATAAACACACAGCTATGTCAAAGATTGTACACGCAGCTTGTAAATATGCAGGCAGACAAAGCAATCTTTGACATAGCTGTGTGTTTATAAGGTAGACTCTCACAGTTATAAGATCTCTCACGGCATTTCATATTGTTGTCTGGGTGTAAATTTACAAGCTGTGTGCACAATCTTTGACATAGCCGTGTGTTTATAAGGTAGACTCTCACAATGTTAACATCTCTCACATTACACAAGGTAAGGTCATGGGATTGTCCCATGTGAAAGGATGCATTGCTGGAAATTATTTTTTTTCTACAAATTTTTACACTGTTTTTCTCTGTGGTGCGCTTGAGGGCCTCATTTATGAGGCTATGCGTCACTTTTATGCTGCCGGTGTGACACAGCAGTGATGTAAAAATTGCACCTTGTTGAGTTATATTTACAAAGTGACGCATTTAGGTAGATGCATCACTTTGTAAAGCCCTGTGCCATATTATATGTGCGTCAGGTGTAGTGTATGCAAAGGGGGCGTATTGACGCAAGGAAGGGTTGTACAAATGACGCAGTGAAATCTATGAGATTGCACTGCGTCACTTTTAGGACGCTTTTGTGTCAAAATTTTGCACCTGCCTCACAGCAGGTGTAAGACTGACGCAGGCCCTTTCACTTAGGGCTTGCCCTATGTGAAAGGATGCATTTTTGGAAATTATTTTTTTAAATGGCATAAATTGAGATAGAATATACAAAAAAAGAGAGACATATTTACAAGCTGTGTGCACAATATTTGACATAGCTGTGTATTTATAAGGTAGACTTCTTTATAAATTGTATTTTATGCTTGGATTCAATGCTGGTTTAGAAATGGTGTGATGGTTTCATTGGAGTTGTAAACATGGTCATTTTTTAAAGCACATTGTGCAACCTGTAGCATTGGTGGAAGGAGTGAATGTCTGGAGAGGGATAGGAATAGCAGATAGAAAACCATATGAAATGGTGGGGAGATGCATAAACACACAGCTATGTCAAAGATTGTGCACACAGCTTGTAAATATGCAGGCAGACAAAGCAATCTTTGACATAGTTGTGTGTTTATAAGGTATACTCTCACAGTTATAAGATCTCTCACGGCATTTCATATTCTTGTCTGGGTGTGTATTTACAAGCTGTGTGCACAATCTTTGACATAGCTGTGTGTTTATAAGGTAGACTCTCACAATGTTAACATCTCTCACATTACATAAGGTAAGGTCATGGGATTGTCCCATGTGAAAGGATGCATTGCTGGAAATTATTTTTTTAAATAGTATAAATTGAGATAGAATATACAAAAAAAGAGAAACATATTTACAATATGCGTGCGCAATCTTTGACATAGTTGTGTGTTTATGCATTTTCCCACCAATGCTGTGAGAGATGAACAACAGGTACTGTGCACACGTATGATAAAGCCGTATCTGGTAGTACCGTAGTTATAGACAAAGAGAAGCATGAATAACGTTAATGACTTCAGAATGGTCAGTTGCTAGGTTCAGTTTTGGTCTTTATTTCTTTGTCTTGTTTAAAACAAACGCCAGCCGACACGTGTTTCGTCAACAGGGTACAACCTGTGACTCATCAGGGCTGAGTATGGCGTAACGAATATCAGAAATGGTGATCGGAAATAACTGGAAAGAGGGCATCGACGTCAGCTAGTGTGCTTGCTGGACGTCACGCCGCCTAGCAGTGGAGTAATGCTGCTGCGGGTGGTTCTTGGAATTGAGGAAGATGCTCCCAGCCGGGGTCTGGCGGTGTGTATTGGATCCCCTCTTTCCAGTTATTTCCAATCACCATTTCTGATATTCGTTACGCCATACTCAGCCCTGATGAGTGTGCACAGTACCTGTTGTTCATTTTGTACAAGTGTTCAGGCATCTCTATGCCTGATCACCCTTGAGAGGCTTTTAGGTTTCCCTCTATACTGTTTGCACCGTTCAAACCTTTTCTAATTCTGTCCATCATCACTACTCCGGACAGCACTGTGTGAGCGCCTTACACTGTACAAATGAAACCTGCAGCTGAACTCCCAAATGCTGTGAGAGATGTTAACATTGTGAGAGTCTACCTTATATATATTAATATTGTGGACATTGGGGTAAGATCACACTGATGGGTGAATTAAGCTTCACTCACAGTGTGTTCTTAGGCAGATTAGTAGGATGTTACATGTAATGAGAAATTAATGTTATGTGTTGCTTATATATAGGTTGTCTGTTTTTCGTCTGTAGAGAAAGTGAAATAATATGAGCAGAGACACACATACTGCTTGCAGAGACAGACATGGTACATTATATCTAACATTCTGATCATGTGCCTAAGATCACACTGTGAGTGAAGCTTCATTCACCCATCACTGTGATCTTAAGCAGAGTCACACATACTGTTGGCAGAGACAGACATGGTACATTATATCTAACATTTTGATTATGTGCCTAAGATCACTCTGTGACTGAAGCTTGGTTCACCTATTATTGTGATGTTAGGCAGAGTCACATATACTGTTGGCAGGGATAGACATGGTACATTATAACTAAAATTGTATTAATCTGTCTAAAATCACACTGTGAGTGAAGCTTGCTATAATGAACAATTAGAGTGCTAACATTTAGAACATATCACAAATGTGTGACACATCTGAATGCCTTCTTGATGGAACTAAAGTAAACAAGCATTGAAAATACAATAGATTTGGTGTGATATTAGGCACATGTTCACCATATTACATGTAATCTACCATCTCTTTGTCTGCAAGCAGTATATATGTTTCTGCTGATATTATTTCAAATAATTTTCAGGCGAAAAACAGACAACCTATCGATAAACAAGACATAACATTAAATAATAAATATTATTTAACATTGTGGAAGCGGTTTGTAAGTATGCCAATGAAACCTTTACACTATTTCTGGACCAGCATTAATATCAAACATTGAAAATTTATGGAAAATGTGTGACACATCTGAATGTCTTGTTGATGGAACCTAAGTAAACAAGCATTGCAAATGCAATAGATTTGGTGTGGTTTAGGCACATGTCCATGATATTACATGTAATGTACCATCTCTGTCTGTGGAAGCAGTATGTGTGTCTCTGCACAAATTATTTCTCTGTATCTACAGGTCAAAAACAAGCCACCTATATATTAAGAAGATATAACATAAATTAGTAAATTATATCTAACATTGTGCAAGCGGTTTGTAAATATCCCAATGCAACCTTTACACTATCTCTGGACCAGTATTAATGTCAAACATTCAGAATTGATGGCAATTGTGTGACACATCTGAATGCTTTCTTGATGGAATCAAACTAAACAAGAATTGAAAATGCAATAGATCTCGCCCTCGGTGTCACACATACTGTTGGCAGTGACAGACATGGTACATTATATCTAAAAAACAATTAATCTGTCTAAGATTACACTGTGAGTGAAGCTTGAAATAATGAGCAACTAGAGTGCTAACATTCTAAATTTATGGCAAATGCGTGACGCATCTGACTGCTTTCTTGGTGGAAGCAAGGTAAACAAGCATTGAAAATGCAATAGATTTGGTGTGATCTGAGGCACATGCGCACGATATTACATGTAATATTTGGCATAGTTGTGTGTTTATGCATTTTCCCACCAATGCTGTGAGAGATGTTAACATTGTGAGAGTCTACCTTATATATATTAATATTGTGGACATGTGCGTAAGGTCACACTGATGGGTGAATTAAGCTTCACTCACAGTGTGATCTTAGGCAGATTAGCAGGATGTTACATGTAATGAGAAATTAATGTTATGTGTTGCTTATATATAGGTTGTCTGTTTTTCGTCTGCGGAGAAAGTGAAATAATATGAGCAGAGACACATATACTGCTTGCAGAGACAGACATGGTACATTATATCTAACATTCTGATCATGTGCCTAAGATCACACTGTGAGTGAAGCTTCATTCACTCATCACTGTGATCTTATGCAGAGTCACACAAACTGTTGGCAGAGACAGACATGGTACATTATATCTAACATTTTGATTATGTGCCTAAGATTACTCTGTGACTGACGCTTGATGCACCTATTATTGTGATGTTAGTCAGAGTCACATATACTGTTGGCAGGGATAGACATGGTACAATATAACTAAACTTTTATTAATCTGTCTAAAATCACACTGTGCGTGAAGCTTGCTATAATGAACAATTAGAGTGCTAACATTTAGAATATATGGCAAATGTGTGACACATCTGAATGCCTTCTTGATGGAGCTAAAGTAAACAAGCATTGAAAATACAATAGATTTGGTGTGATATTAGGCACATGTTCACCATATTACATGTAATCTACCATCTCTTTGTCTGCAAGCAGTATATATGTTTCTGCTGATATTATTTCAAATTATTTTCAGGCGAAAAACAGACAACCTATCTATAAACAAGACATAACATTAAATAATAAATAATATTTAACATTGTGGAAGCGGTTTGTAAGTATGCCAATGAAACATTTACACTATTTCTGGACCAGCATTAATATCAAACATTGAAAATTTATGGCAAATGTGTGACACATCTGAATGTCTTGTTGATGGAACCTAAGTAAACAAGCATTGAAAATGCAATAGATTTGGTGTGATTTTAGGCACATGTCTATGATATTACATGTAATGTACCATCTCTGTCTGTGGAAGCAGTATGTGTGTCTCTGCACAAAATATTTCTCTGTATCTACAGGTCAAAAACAGGCCACCTATATATTAAGAAGAAATAACATAAATTAGTAAATTATATCTAACATTTGCAAGCGGTTTGTAAATATCCCAATGAAACCTTTACACTATCTCTGGACCAGTATTAATGTCAAACATTCAGAATTTATGGCAAATGTGTGACACATCTGAATGCTTTCTTGATGGAATCAAACTAAACAAGCATTGAAAACGCAATAGATCTCGCCCTCGGTGTCACACATACTGTTGGCAGTGACAGACATGGCACATTATATCTAAAAAACAATTAATCTGTCTAAGATTATACTGTGAGTGAAGCTTGAAATAATGAGCAACTAGAGTGCTAACATTCTAAATGTATGGCAAATGTGTGACGCATCTGACTGTTTTCTTGATGGAAGCAAGGTAAACAAGCATTGAAAATGCAATAGATTTGGTGTGATCTGAGGCACATGTGCACGATATTACATGTAATATTTGACATAGTTGTGTGTTTATGCATTTTCCCACCAATGCTGTGAGAGATGTTAACATTGTGAGAGTCTACCTTATATATAATAATATTGTGGACATGTGTGTAAGATCACAGTGATGGGTGAATTAAGCTTCACTCAAGTGTGATCTTAGGCAGATTAGCAGGATGTTACATGTAATGAGAAATTAATGTTATGTGTTGCTTATATATAGGTTATCTGTTTTTCGTCTGTAGAGAAAGTGAAATAATATGAGCAGAGACACACATACTGCTTGCAGAGACAGACATGGTACATTATATCTAACATTCTGATCATGTGCGTAAGATCACACTGTGAGTGAAGCTTCATTTACCCATCACTGTGATCTTAAGCAGAGTCACACATACTGTTGGCAGAGACAGACATGGTACATTATATCTAACATTTTGATTATGTGCCTAAGATCACTCTGTGACTGAAGCTTGATTCACCTATTACTGTGATGTTAGGCAGAGTCACAAATACTGTTGGCAGGGATAGACATGGTACAATATGACAACACTTTTATTAATCTGTCTAAAATCACACTGTGAGTGAAGCTTGCTATAATGAACAATTAGAGTGCTAACATTTAGAATATATGGCAAATGTGTGACACATCTGAATGCCTTCTTGATGGAGCTAAAGTAAACAAGCAATGAAAATACAATAGATTTGGTGTGTTATTAGGCACATGTTCACCATATTACATGTAATCTACCATCTCTTTGTCTGCAAGCAGTATATATGTTTCTGCTGATATTATTTCAAATAATTTTCAGGCGAAAAACAGACAACCTATCGATAAACAAGACATAACATTAAATAATAAATATTATTTAACATTGTGGAAGCGGTTTGTAACTATGCCAATGAAACCTTTACACTATTTCTGGACCAGCATTAATATCAAACATTGAAAATTTATGGAAAATGTGTGACACATCTGAATGTCTTGTTGATGTATCCTAAGTAAACAAGCATTGAAAATGCCATAAATTTGGTGTGATTTTAGGCACATGTCCATGATATTACATGTAATGTACCATCTCTGTCTGTGGAAGCAGTATGTGTGTCTCTGCACAAATTATTTCTCTGTATATACAGGTCAAAAACAGGCCACCTATATATTAAGAAGATATAACATAAATTAGTAAATTATATCTAACATTGTGCAAGCGGTTTGTAAATATCCCAATGAAACCTTTACACTATCTCTGGACCAGTATTAATGTCAAACATTCAGAATTTATGGCAAATGTGTGACACATCTGAATGCTTTCTTGATGGAATCAAACTAAACAAGCATTGAAAAAGCAATAGATCTTGCCCTCGGTGTCACACATACTGTTGGCAGTGACAGACATGGCACATTATATCTAAAAAACAATTAATCTGTCTATGATTATACTGTGAGTGAAGCTTGAAATAATGAGCAACTAGAGTGCTAACATTCTACATGTATGGCAAATGTGTGACGCATCTGACTGCTTTCTTGATGGAAGCAAGGTAAACAAGCATTGAAAATGCAATAGATTTGGTGTGATCTGAGGCACATGTGCACGATATTACATGTAATATTTGACATAGTTGTGTGTTTATGCATTTTCCCACCAATGCTGTGAGAGATGTTAACAGTGTAAGAGTCTACCTTATATATATTAATATTGTGGACATGTGCGTAAGATCACACTGATGGGGGAATTAAGCTTCACTCACAGTGTGATCTTAGGCAGATTAGCAGGATGTTACATTTAATGAGAAATTAATGTTATGTGTTGCTTATATATAGGTTGTCTGTTTTTCGTCTGTAGAGAAAGTGAAATAATATGAGCAGAGACACACATACTGCTTGCAGAGACAGACATGGTACATTATGTCTAACATTCTGATCATGTGCCTAAGATCACAATGTGAGTGAAGCTTCATTCACCCATCACTATGATCTTAAGCAGAGTCACACATACTGTTGGCAGAGACAGACATGGTACATTATATCTAACATTTTGATTATGTGCCTAAGATCACTCTTTGACTGAAGCTTGATTCACCTATTATTGTGATGTTAGGCAGAGTCACATATATTGTTGGCAGGGATAGACATGGTACATTATAACAAAAATTTTATTAATCTGTCTAAAATCACACTGTGAGTGAAGCTTGCTATAATGAACAATTAGAGTGCTAACATTTAGAATATATGGCAAATGTTTGACACATCTGAATGCCTCCTTGATGGAACTAAAGTAAACAAGCTTTGAAAATACAATAGATTTGCTGTGATATTAGGCATATGTTCACCATTATTACATGTAATCTACCATCTCTTTGTCTGCAAGCAGTATATATGTTTCTGCTGATATTATTTCAAATTATTTTCAGGCGTAAAACAGACAACCTATCTATAAACAAGACATAACATTAAATAATAAATAATATTTAACATTGTGGTAGTGGTTTGTAAGTATGCCAATGAAACCTTTACACTATTTCTGGACCAGCATTACTATCAAACATTGAAAATTTATGGCAAAAGTGTGACACATCTGAATGTCTTGTTGATGGAACCTAAGTAAACAAGCATTGAAAATGCAATAGATTTGGTGTGATTTTAGGCACATGTCCATGATATTACATGTAATGTACCATCTCTGTCTGTGAAAGCAGTATGTGTGTCTCTGCACAAATTATTTCTCTGTATCTAAAGGTCAAAAACAGGCCACCTATATATTAAGAAGATATAACATAAATTAGTAAATTATATCTAACATTGTGCAAGCGGTTTGTAAATATCCCAATGAAACCTTTACACTATCTCTGGACCTGTATTAATGTCAAACATTCAGAATTTATTGCAAATGTGTAACACATCTGAATGCTTTCTTGATGGAATCAAACTAAACAAGCATTGAAAAAGCAATAGATCTCGCCCTCTGTGTCACACATACTGTTGGCAGTGACAGACATGGCCCATTATATCTAAAAAACAATTAATCTGTCTAAGATTATACTGTGAGTGAAGCTTGAAATAATGAGCAACTAGAGTGCTAACATTCTAAATGTATGGCAAATGTGTGACGCATCTGACTGCTTTCTTGATGGAAGCAAGGTAAACAAGCATTGAAATGCAATAGATTTGGTGTGATCTGAGGCACATGTGCACGATATTACATGTAATATTTGACATAGTTGTGTGTTTATGCATTTTCCCACCAATGCTGTGAGAGATGTTAACATTGTAAGAGTCTACCTTATATATATTAATATTGTGGACATGTGCGTAAGATCACACTGATGGGGGAATTAAGCTTCACTCACAGTGTGATCTTAGGCAGATTAGCAGGATGTTACATTTAATGAGAAATTAATGTTATGTGTTGCTTATATATAGGTTGTCTGTTTTTCGTCTGTAGAGAAAGTGAAATAATATGAGCCGAGACACACATACTGCTTGCAGAGACAGACATGGTACATTATATCTAACATTTTGATTATGTGCCTAAGATTACTCTGTGACTGACGCTTGATGCACCTATTATTGTGATGTTAGTCAGAGTCACATATACTGTTGGCAGGGATAGACATGGTACAATATAACTAAACTTTTATTAATCTGTCTAAAATCACACTGTGCGTGAAGCTTGCTATAATGAACAATTAGAGTGCTAACATTTAGAATATATGGCAAATGTGTGACACATCTGAATGCCTTCTTGATGGAGCTAAAGTAAACAAGCATTGAAAATACAATAGATTTGGTGTGATATTAGGCACATGTTCACCATATTACATGTAATCTACCATCTCTTTGTCTGCAAGCAGTATATATGTTTCTGCTGATATTATTTCAAATTATTTTCAGGCGAAAAACAGACAACCTATCTATAAACAAGACATAACATTAAATAATAAATAATATTTAACATTGTGGAAGCGGTTTGTAAGTATGCCAATGAAACATTTACACTATTTCTGGACCAGCATTAATATCAAACATTGAAAATTTATGGCAAATGTGTGACACATCTGAATGTCTTGTTGATGGAACCTAAGTAAACAAGCATTGAAAATGCAATAGATTTGGTGTGATTTTAGGCACATGTCTATGATATTACATGTAATGTACCATCTCTGTCTGTGGAAGCAGTATGTGTGTCTCTGCACAAAATATTTCTCTGTATCTACAGGTCAAAAACAGGCCACCTATATATTAAGAAGAAATAACATAAATTAGTAAATTATATCTAACATTTGCAAGCGGTTTGTAAATATCCCAATGAAACCTTTACACTATCTCTGGACCAGTATTAATGTCAAACATTCAGAATTTATGGCAAATGTGTGACACATCTGAATGCTTTCTTGATGGAATCAAACTAAACAAGCATTGAAAACGCAATAGATCTCGCCCTCGGTGTCACACATACTGTTGGCAGTGACAGACATGGCACATTATATCTAAAAAACAATTAATCTGTCTAAGATTATACTGTGAGTGAAGCTTGAAATAATGAGCAACTAGAGTGCTAACATTCTAAATGTATGGCAAATGTGTGACGCATCTGACTGTTTTCTTGATGGAAGCAAGGTAAACAAGCATTGAAAATGCAATAGATTTGGTGTGATCTGAGGCACATGTGCACGATATTACATGTAATATTTGACATAGTTGTGTGTTTATGCATTTTCCCACCAATGCTGTGAGAGATGTTAACATTGTGAGAGTCTACCTTATATATAATAATATTGTGGACATGTGTGTAAGATCACAGTGATGGGTGAATTAAGCTTCACTCAAGTGTGATCTTAGGCAGATTAGCAGGATGTTACATGTAATGAGAAATTAATGTTATGTGTTGCTTATATATAGGTTGTCTGTTTTTCGTCTGTAGAGAAAGTGAAATAATATGAGCAGAGACACACATACTGCTTGCAGAGACAGACATGGTACATTATATCTAACATTCTGATCATGTGCGTAAGATCACACTGTGAGTGAAGCTTCATTTACCCATCACTGTGATCTTAAGCAGAGTCACACATACTGTTGGCAGAGACAGACATGGTACATTATATCTAACATTTTGATTATGTGCCTAAGATCACTCTGTGACTGAAGCTTGATTCACCTATTACTGTGATGTTAGGCAGAGTCACAAATACTGTTGGCAGGGATAGACATGGTACAATATGACAACACTTTTATTAATCTGTCTAAAATCACACTGTGAGTGAAGCTTGCTATAATGAACAATTAGAGTGCTAACATTTAGAATATATGGCAAATGTGTGACACATCTGAATGCCTTCTTGATGGAGCTAAAGTAAACAAGCAATGAAAATACAATAGATTTGGTGTGTTATTAGGCACATGTTCACCATATTACATGTAATCTACCATCTCTTTGTCTGCAAGCAGTATATATGTTTCTGCTGATATTATTTCAAATAATTTTCAGGCGAAAAACAGACAACCTATCGATAAACAAGACATAACATTAAATAATAAATATTATTTAACATTGTGGAAGCGGTTTGTAACTATGCCAATGAAACCTTTACACTATTTCTGGACCAGCATTAATATCAAACATTGAAAATTTATGGAAAATGTGTGACACATCTGAATGTCTTGTTGATGTATCCTAAGTAAACAAGCATTGAAAATGCCATAAATTTGGTGTGATTTTAGGCACATGTCCATGATATTACATGTAATGTACCATCTCTGTCTGTGGAAGCAGTATGTGTGTCTCTGCACAAATTATTTCTCTGTATATACAGGTCAAAAACAGGCCACCTATATATTAAGAAGATATAACATAAATTAGTAAATTATATCTAACATTGTGCAAGCGGTTTGTAAATATCCCAATGAAACCTTTACACTATCTCTGGACCAGTATTAATGTCAAACATTCAGAATTTATGGCAAATGTGTGACACATCTGAATGCTTTCTTGATGGAATCAAACTAAACAAGCATTGAAAAAGCAATAGATCTTGCCCTCGGTGTCACACATACTGTTGGCAGTGACAGACATGGCACATTATATCTAAAAAACAATTAATCTGTCTATGATTATACTGTGAGTGAAGCTTGAAATAATGAGCAACTAGAGTGCTAACATTCTACATGTATGGCAAATGTGTGACGCATCTGACTGCTTTCTTGATGGAAGCAAGGTAAACAAGCATTGAAAATGCAATAGATTTGGTGTGATCTGAGGCACATGTGCACGATATTACATGTAATATTTGACATAGTTGTGTGTTTATGCATTTTCCCACCAATGCTGTGAGAGATGTTAACAGTGTAAGAGTCTACCTTATATATATTAATATTGTGGACATGTGCGTAAGATCACACTGATGGGGGAATTAAGCTTCACTCACAGTGTGATCTTAGGCAGATTAGCAGGATGTTACATTTAATGAGAAATTAATGTTATGTGTTGCTTATATATAGGTTGTCTGTTTTTCGTCTGTAGAGAAAGTGAAATAATATGAGCAGAGACACACATACTGCTTGCAGAGACAGACATGGTACATTATGTCTAACATTCTGATCATGTGCCTAAGATCACAATGTGAGTGAAGCTTCATTCACCCATCACTATGATCTTAAGCAGAGTCACACATACTGTTGGCAGAGACAGACATGGTACATTATATCTAACATTTTGATTATGTGCCTAAGATCACTCTTTGACTGAAGCTTGATTCACCTATTATTGTGATGTTAGGCAGAGTCACATATATTGTTGGCAGGGATAGACATGGTACATTATAACAAAAATTTTATTAATCTGTCTAAAATCACACTGTGAGTGAAGCTTGCTATAATGAACAATTAGAGTGCTAACATTTAGAATATATGGCAAATGTTTGACACATCTGAATGCCTCCTTGATGGAACTAAAGTAAACAAGCTTTGAAAATACAATAGATTTGCTGTGATATTAGGCATATGTTCACCATTATTACATGTAATCTACCATCTCTTTGTCTGCAAGCAGTATATATGTTTCTGCTGATATTATTTCAAATTATTTTCAGGCGTAAAACAGACAACCTATCTATAAACAAGACATAACATTAAATAATAAATAATATTTAACATTGTGGTAGTGGTTTGTAAGTATGCCAATGAAACCTTTACACTATTTCTGGACCAGCATTAATATCAAACATTGAAAATTTATGGCAAAAGTGTGACACATCTGAATGTCTTGTTGATGGAACCTAAGTAAACAAGCATTGAAAATGCAATAGATTTGGTGTGATTTTAGGCACATGTCCATGATATTACATGTAATGTACCATCTCTGTCTGTGAAAGCAGTATGTGTGTCTCTGCACAAATTATTTCTCTGTATCTAAAGGTCAAAAACAGGCCACCTATATATTAAGAAGATATAACATAAATTAGTAAATTATATCTAACATTGTGCAAGCGGTTTGTAAATATCCCAATGAAACCTTTACACTATCTCTGGACCTGTATTAATGTCAAACATTCAGAATTTATTGCAAATGTGTAACACATCTGAATGCTTTCTTGATGGAATCAAACTAAACAAGCATTGAAAAAGCAATAGATCTCGCCCTCGGTGTCACACATACTGTTGGCAGTGACAGACATGGCCCATTATATCTAAAAAACAATTAATCTGTCTAAGATGATACTGTGAGTGAAGCTTGAAATAATGAGCAACTAGAGTGCTAACATTCTAAATGTATGGCAAATGTGTGACGCATCTGACTGCTTTCTTGATGGAAGCAAGGTAAACAAGCATTGAAATGCAATAGATTTGGTGTGATCTGAGGCACATGTGCACGATATTACATGTAATATTTGACATAGTTGTGTGTTTATGCATTTTCCCACCAATGCTGTGAGAGATGTTAACATTGTAAGAGTCTACCTTATATATATTAATATTGTGGACATGTGCGTAAGATCACACTGATGGGGGAATTAAGCTTCACTCACAGTGTGATCTTAGGCAGATTAGCAGGATGTTACATTTAATGAGAAATTAATGTTATGTGTTGCTTATATATAGGTTGTCTGTTTTTCGTCTGTAGAGAAAGTGAAATAATATGAGCCGAGACACACATACTGCTTGCAGAGACAGACATGGTACATTATGTCTAACATTCTGATCATGTGCCTAAGATCACAATGTGAGTGAAGCTTCATTCACCCATCACTATGATCTTAAGCAGAGTCACACATACTGTTGGCAGAGACAGACATGGTACATTATATCTAACATTTTGATTATGTGCCTAAGATCACTCTTTGACGGAAGCTTGATTCACCTATTATTGTGATGTTAGGCAGAGTCACATATATTGTTGGCAGGGATATACATGGTACATTATAACTAAAATTTTATTAATCTGTCTAAAATCACACTGTGAGTGAAGCTTGCTATAATGAACAATTAGAGTGCTAACATTTAGAATATATGGCAAATGTTTGACACATCTGAATGCCTCCTTGATGGAACTAAAGTAAACAAGCTTTGAAAATACAATAGATTTGGTGTGATATTAGGCATATGTTCACCATTATTACATGTAATCTACCATCTCTTTGTCTGCAAGCAGTATATATGTTTCTGCTGATATTATTTCAAATTATTTTCAGGCGTAAAACAGACAACCTATCTATAAACAAGACATAACATTAAATAATAAATAATATTTAACATTGTGGTAGCGGTTTGTAAGTATGCCAATGAAACCTTTACACTATTTCTGGACCAGCATTAATATCAAACATTGAAAATTTATGGCAAAAGTGTGACACATCTGAATGTCTTGTTGATGGAACCTAAGTAAACAAGCATTGAAAATGCAATAGATTTGGTGTGATTTTAGGCACATGTCCATGATATTACATGTAATGTACCATCTCTGTCTGTGAAAGCAGTATGTGTTTCTCTGCACAAATTATTTCTCTGTATCTAAAGGTCAAAAACAGGCCACCTATATATTAAGAAGATATAACATAAATTAGTAAATTATATCTAACATTGTGCAAGCGGTTTGTAAATATCCCAATGAAACCTTTACACTATCTCTGGACCAGTATTAATGTCAAACATTCAGAATTTATTGCAAATGTGTAACACATCTGAATGCTTTCTTGATGGAATCAAACTAAACAAGCATTGAAAAAGCAATAGATCTCGCCCTCGGTGTCACACATACTGTTGGCAGTGACAGACATGGCACATTATATCTAAAAAACAATTAATCTGTCTAAGATTATACTGTGAGTGAAGCTTGAAATAATGAGCAACTAGAGTGCTAACATTCTAAATGTATGGCAAATGTGTGACGCATCTGACTGCTTTCTTGATGGAAGCAAGGTAAACAAGCATTGAAAATGCAATAGATTTGGTGTGATCTGAGGCACATGTGCACGATATTACATGTAATATTTGACATAGTTGTGTGTTTATGCATTTTCCCACCAATGCTGTGAGAGATGTTAACATTGTAAGAGTCTACCTTATATATATTAATATTGTGGACATGTGCGTAAGATCACACTGATGGGGGAATTAAGCTTCACTCACAGTGTGATCTTAGGCAGATTAGCAGGATGTTACATTTAATGAGAAATTAATGTTATGTGTTGCTTATATATAGGTTGTCTGTTTTTCGTCTGTAGAGAAAGTGAAATAATATGAGCAGAGACACACATACTGCTTGCAGAGACAGACATGGTACATTATGTCTAACATTCTGATCATGTGCCTAAGATCACAATGTGAGTGAAGCTTCGTTCACCCATCACTATGATCTTAAGCAGAGTCACACATACTGTTGGCAGAGACAGACATGGTACATTATATCTAACATTTTGATTATGTGCCTAAGATCACTCTTTGACTGAAGCTTGATTCACCTATTATTGTGATGTTAGGCAGAGTCACATATATTGTTGGCAGGGATAGACATGGTACATTATAACTAAAATTTTATTAATCTGTCTAAAATCACACTGTGAGTGAAGCTTGCTATAATGAACAATTAGAGTGCTAAAATTTAGAATATATGGCAAATGTTTGACACATCTGAATGCCTCCTTGATGGAACTAAAGTAAACAAGCTTTGAAAATACAATAGATTTGGTGTGATATTAGGCATATGTTCACCATTATTACATGTAATCTACCATCTCTTTGTCTGCAAGCAGTATATATGTTTCTGCTGATATTATTTCAAATTATTTTCAGGCGTAAAACAGACAACCTATCTATAAACAAGACATAACATTAAATAATAAATAATATTTAACATTGTGGTAGCGGTTTGTAAGTATGCCAATGAAACCTTTACACTATTTCTGGACCAGCATTAATATCAAACATTGAACATTTATGGCAAAAGTGTGACACATCTGAATGTCTTGTTGATGGAACCTAAGTAAACAAGCATTGAAAATGCAATAGATTTGGTGTGATTTTAGGCACATGTCCATGATATTACATGTAATGTACCATCTCGGTCTGTGAAAGCAGTATGTGTGTCTCTGCACAAATTATTTCTCTGTATCTAAAGGTCAAAAACAGGCCACCTATATATTAAGAAGATATAACATAAATTAGTAAATTATATCTAACATTGTGCAAGCGGTTTGTAAATATCCCAATGAAACCTTTACACTATCTCTGGACCAGTATTAATGTCAAACATTCAGAATTTATTGCAAATGTGTAACACATCTGAATGCTTTCTTGATGGAATCAAACTAAACAAGCATTGAAAATGCAATAGATCTCACCCTCGGTGTCACACATACTGTTGGCAGTGACAGACATGGAACATTATATCTAAAAAACAATGAATCTGTCTAAAATTACACTGTGAGTGAAGCTTGAAATAATGAGCAACTAGAGTGCTAACATTCTAAATTTATGGCAAATGTGTGACGCATCTGACTGCTTTCTTGATGGAAGCAAGGTAAACAAGCATTGAAAATGCAATAGATTTGGTGTGATCTGAGGCACATGTGCACAATATTACATGTAATCTACCATCTATGTCTGTGCAAGCACTATGTGTGTCTCTGCACTAATTATTTCTCTGTATCTACAGGCCAAAAACTGACCACCTATATAAAAACAAGACATAAAAATGTATTAGTTAATTGTTTTTGACAGAAAGCAAAGCACATGTAATGTAAATGAGCTTTTTGTTGTATACTAGTGTTTATATTGTTTACTTATTGTAATTGCTATGTAATATGTTTGTAGTGGTCTATAATATGTTATTTTTTGTTTTCTACAGATTACAATCATTTATGCAAACAAAGAGAAATATGCCTTCTAAAACAAGGAGAGACAAAAATTACAAGAGAAAATTAAGGTCTAAGGAAAAAGAAAATCAAGAACCAACCAAAATAAAATCTTCAGAGAAAAAGAAAAATGCTCCTGGTAAGCAAAGTACAAATTTTCTTAGGAAAATATTGAAATTTCAAGCAAAAACAAGTTTTTTAAATAAAAAAGACTGAAACACGTGTAATTTCGAAAAAGACAGGATGTCCTTCTACAATTGTTAGACGTGTACAAGGAGACAATATTTTGAAAAGCAATAGAAGAAGCAAACAATTTTCTGACATTCGTAGACAAATGTTTTACAACAGGATTATATCGAATTTATTAAAAAATATCAAAAATTATAAACAAAAGACAGCTTTTTACAAGAAAAAAAAAACATAGTTAAGATCGTGGATGAAGCATTTAAAGTGAAAAATAAATTGTTTTGTTTAGTAATGAATAGAATTCGTACACTTGATACGATAATTAATGTGTTTAAATCAAAATGTAAGTGGAGGAGAGTAATTAATCGAACTAATTTTTGTGATGTTTTTTCTGGAGAATGGAAGCATAGTTCAAGTTCTGAGCCATTTTTTAATGAAGAAAGTTACTTTCAGGATAATGATTTGGTGCATGCAGTTGACACCAGTGGTCGAGCATATGAGGAGAAGGACGGTTGTCCGGTTGAAAAAGAAGAGATTGCGCCTAGAAATACAGAAGAGGTGTTAGCTGATGAAGATTTAGGGAGATGTCCTAAGGCTCCAGTGTATACATGGAATTGTAGTAGTATTTGTAGTGTCCGACAGGAATCAATTGATTTGTTTCGCACTTTTTTACGGACATATACTAAGAAAACTGTGAAAAAAAAATGAAAATTTTACAAGAGTTAGATCCTTGTAGAGTGAGAGAAAAAACAGGTTTGCAAGGGCATTCACTGGCTTGTCTTTCAAGAAAAGTATGTCAGAGTGTTTTTCACCATTTTAGGATGTTACCAGTGCATCATAATAAAGTGAGGAAATTAGTGAGAAGATTGTACTATGCAAAAAGTCCAGCACTTAAACTAAAACAGTGCTCTTTTGCATGAAACTGAATTGGATGTCAAAAACATTTGTGATGAAATTGAGTTTTGTTACTTTGGTGAAAAAGAGGTTAGTGCAGAAATTGATACAGTAATGGAAGGTAATGTAGAAGAGAATGTAGAGATTTTAAGTACAGAAAAATTTGAAAATGAAATTATAAAGTTTAAGGTCAATTCAAGTGAAAGGCCTATTTTTTCTTGTGTTTGTTGTCGACGGACTCATTATAAGCATCAGACTAGATTAGTTGATATATATGTAAAAAGCAAAAAGATAAATAATAATGAGTGGAAGGATTTTGCAACTTATTTGTTGGTTGAAATTTTTTTGATTTGGGCTCTGATCAACGTATTTGTACATATTGCTATAATAAATTAAATGAAAATAAAATGCCTGCTAGAGCTGTTCATAATAATCTGGAGTTGGTAGACATTCCTTCTGAATTGATGGATTTAAATACCTATGAGTCTATTCTGATTCACACCTCTGCATCCTTTTCAGGCTATTGTTCGCATGGAGCCTAAGACAGGGAAATTGCCTCCTTCAGATTTACAGAGAGGATTAAAGGGAAGAGTTGTTTATTTGCCTCTAGATTTTAAGAAAAATATTGATACCATTGGTGTTGAAAAAGTAGAAGAGGAACCTCTGGTTATTCTAGTTAATGGTGTTCCGACAAAAAGTAAGAAAATCTGGCAAGAATTAGTGGATGTTAGGAAAGTCAAGAAGGCAATGTTGTATTTGGTAAAAAATAATCAGTACTATAAAAATGTGTATGTGGGAGATGAGGAAACAACTGTACAAGACGACACTGAGGTCTCTGCTGGACAAATAGAAAAAGTTGATGTCTCTAGAAGTGAAGAAATTTACGAACATTATAGTGTTCATCCATTGCATTCCAAAGACATAATGGGGAATGCTATTGACTTGTTTCAGATGAAAAAAGCCGAAGGAAGTCCCATTAGTGTATGGGAAGAAAGTTTAGAAGCTCGTTGCTTTCCACAGTTATTTCCAACAGGTGAAGGTGGACGATATGACGACCGACCTGTTCAAATTCCTGCATCTGAATACCGGACCTCAAGATTATATGCAGAAGATCCAAGGTTTCGTCAATGCATTCCATATTTGTTCCATCTGCTGTTTGAGAGTGACTTGTCTGGACTTTCCTATGCAGTAAACCATATATTGAAAAGTGGAGCACATCTGCAAAATGTTTCGGCAAGGGACTTTATGGATAAAGTGAAACTGCAAGACAGCATTTTGGAATCTCAGCTAATTAATCTCATGGCATGTCAGCGTGGTACTAACGAGTATTGGTACCGTCGTCATGGGGAATTGAAATGTATGCTAAGAAACTTAGGAACTCCTACATGGTTCCTCACTCTTAGCTGTGCTGAGTATGCTTGGGAAGACTTACTTGAATTTCTACGAGAGGCAAATAAAAACATTGAAAATATTGAATACAAGACACCCGGAGAACTGTGCTCTTTGGATCCAGTTAATGTATGCAGGTATTTCAATCATAGGTTTGAAGCTATGATGTCTTTTATTACAAACAAAAAAAAATCCTCCGCTTGGAGAGGTGTTGGATTTCTTTTGGAGAAAGGAGTATCAAGCAAGAGGTGCTCCTCATATACATATGCTGCTATGGATTAAAGATGCACCAAAATTTGGAACAGATTCAGATGAGAAAGTGATGAGTTTCACTGAGCAGTATTCTACATGTGCTTTTCCGAAAAGTACAGAAGAAAACAATTTAAGACATCAAGTTTTACGCTTTCAAACCCATCGTTGTGGGAAATACTGTCGTCGAAAATACAAATCCAAGGACAAGTTCTACACGAAATGTCGTTTTGCATTTCCACGTCCAGTAACATCGAAAGGAAGAGTCAACAATTTTATGTCTTCTCTCCGACATACTCTGAGAAGAAAATCCCCCAAAAATACATACAACCTAAGAAGAAATGAGGAATCCAAATTCATAAATGACTACAACCCAGTCATTTTATCCATGTGGAATGCTAACATGGATAATCAATATGTGGCTGACAACTCTATTGCTGTGGCTCGATATGTGACGTCTTACATCACAAAATCAGAAAAGACGAAACTGAAGGAAATGTGGGAAGAAATTTCACATGAAAAGAGTCTAAGCAAGAAATTATACAGTTACAGTCTAAAGATGTAGTCGCATCGAGAAATTGGAGCGTATGAATGTTCTGATCGGTTGTCATCAGCAAGTCTATATGCCAAATCTAGAACCATCATTTGGGTGAGTCTAGGTCTTGCTGCAACACGAAACCGAGTTTTAAAATCTGTATTTGGCAGAGAAAGAACCAGACAGTACAGATATTTTGAAGACAAACATGTTGGATACATACTATCCAAATAGAAGTACTCACCTTGAGAACGCTTGTCTCTATGAAGTTCTGCAAACCTACACTTTTAAAAGGAACGTCACAGAAGACATCAATAAAGGTGTATATGCTGTAATTGGATGTGAAGGCTGTTTAGTAAAACAAAGAAAAGGCCATTTGATTAATCATCGAAAATTGAGTTGTGATTCTCCAGACAAAAGAGAATTTTATTACTTAGCACTTTTACAACTCTTTAAACCTTGGCGTAGAGAAGAGGAACTACTTGGAGATTTTCTTACTTATGAAGATTTGTTCAATACAACCAAAGATACCATAGAATGTCCTGTTTTTTCAAGTTATCTACAAATGTTGAACGAGGAAATACAGCAAGAAGCTACAATTGCAGCAGAGATTGCTAGAGACAGTTCTCAAGACAGTCAGAGTTCTGCTTCATTGAGTCAGGATCCACTAGGAAGAACATTATACAAAATGAAGCTGCCACTGCCATGGATGAAGTTGAAAGAGCCATGGAACAAGCTCAGGAGGATGTACTTGATTTAGAAGATTTGGAAAAAGAACTAAACGTTGAGCAGAGACGAAGTCTCAAAACAAATTGAGCATGGTTTATCACATGAGAAAAAAGAGTGCTCATGTACATCATTTATGCCTATCCGACTATATGTCAGTGAAGAAGCAGGAACTGGGAAAAGTTTCCTGATTAAAGTGATTGCAACATATTTGCAGAAAACAAAGGAATCATTGCTCTCTTGTGTTGTTACTGCTCCAACTGGGTTGGCTGCACACAACATTAAAGGAATTACTGTACGCCGCTTATTGATGCTGCCAGTGAAGCATGATAACAAATTATAATACCACAAGCTATCTGGAGAAGCTTGTTGTGAAGTTTCAAGAGTACTAAAGAAAATGAAACTTCTTATCATTGATGAAGTAAGCATGGTATCAAATGTAATGCTTGCTTTTGTGCATTTAGGAATGCAAGAAACTCTTAAAACAGACTATGATGTGTTATTTGGAGGAACACATATCATTGTTTTTGGAGATTTACTGCAACTAACTCCAGTGAAAGGACAGCCAGTGTTTAAAATGCTTACGCATGACGATACCAGGAAGTGTTTAGGAAGCATTGGAAATGTTAACATATGGCTAAATTTCAAATATGCAGAACTGCTTCAAAATATGCGACAGGCAAAGGATGAAGATTATAAAAATATTCTACAAGATGTAGGAATTGGAAAACTAACTGAGCATGGCAAAGAAGCGTTACATGCACGATTAATTTCAAATTTGTTTCCAAAGGAAAATATTCTTCCAGAGAATATTTTTAAGAAAATTCCTGAAAACAAGTCTGTCATATGCTTGATGCCAACTCTGCAAGAATGTTCAATCTTCAACACCAAAATGTTAAAGTTGGAAAATCAAGAGATTGTGAAACTGGAAGCTATTGATAAAATAGAACATGAAGGAGCCACTATAATTTTGTCAGAAAAATTGAAAACAAAATTGGATTCTTTAGAGAAGACAATATCCAAAACTGCTGGTATGGAAAAGACTCTGTATGCATCTTTAAATTCTCGTATAATTTTACGACGTAATTTACATGTGGAAAGAGGTTTAGTAAATGGAGCAATGGGTCATGTTGTAGATTTTGTGAATTACCGAAATAGATATGGAATTGAAATTATAAAAATTAAATTTGATGGTATTGAAGAAGTACAACAAATCACTCGTTGTTCTGCTCGCTTTTTGCTAGTGAAAGATTTATATGTCCGCAGAAAACAGTTTCCTGTTTCTTTAGCATATGCAGTAACTATTCATAAATCTCAATGTTTAAGTGTTGCTACTGCTTTGGTGAATATTGGAAATTCTGTGTTCAAGGAGGGCATGGCATATGTTGCTTTATCTCGAGTGAGAACTTTATCTGGATTGTACTTGATTGATTTTGATGAGACAAAGATTAATGCAGATGTAAATTGTGTAAAAGAATATAATAGGCTAAGAAGAGAGTATGCTCCAAATTTACCTCAATATCCTCTGTTTGAAAAGCGGGTGGTAGGCCGAAAAAGAAGAAATGAGAAAAATTGTAGTGAAGTTGTAGCAAAAAGAAAAAAAGTAGATGAACCAGTAATTGTAAGCAAAAAGGAAATGGATTCAGTTAAAGATGTTGTTGGATTTCAGTTTGAAAATAGTTCTGGTGTCAACTGCTATGCTAATGTAGTGGTTAATGTTGTTTTCTTTCTCCAAACTATAAAAGAACAGATTGCTGAAAATCGTGATCAAACACTTTGTTGTTTATTAAATTCTGTGTTTGGGAAATGTAGCAGTGATAGAACAAAAATACAAAGTGTTTCTGAAATTCGAAAGGTTTTAGACATATGTTCTGGTCTAAATCAATTTTCACAGAATATTCAGCAAGATTGTCAGGAATTTCTAATGTATATGCTTGTTGTTTTACAAGATGAAGGAGTAGATGTAGAAAATCTTTTTGGCCGTTCTTATAAATGGCAACATGATTGTGACAATTGCTCCTTTTCAAGTAGTACTACAGTAGACACTGAAAGATTGATATATTTGACTTTACCAGACTGCAAATCAGTGTCTTTTAATAAGCTAGTTAGAGCAGCAAATCAAAACATGGTGTGTAGTCAATGTAAATCTGAAATGTTATCAACTTTATTTTTAATAAGATATGGACAGTATGTTATTTTAATGTTCCAACGATGTAGACCTGATGGCACTAAATTGACTACATTAATAAAAAATGTTGTGGCTTCTCAATTATCAATTTCAGGAAGAACCTTTACAACTGCAGCAATTATTTACCATGATGGTCCTTCAACAATATCAGGACATTACACAGTTTTTTTAAATGTCAAAAAGGTTGGCAGCTCTGTGATGATACTCAATTGACTTTTGGCAGCTCTGTAATGATACTCAATTGACTTTCAAACAACGTTTGCCTTCTGACTTACTAAATTCTTACCTGGTGTTCTTACAACCGAAATTTTAGGGAAGGTAATTGACCTATAAAGATTGCAGCAGTTAATATACCTTAGTTTACTCTTCAAAATTACTTTCTGAATGAGAGTGATGAAGGTAATAAAAAACATGTAGTTCTCATAGAGATAGTATATGTTTATTATATAAAGTGTGTTGTGAGTATTATAGGAATTATTTATTAAATGTAAACTAGAGATGGAAGTAAAACTCTTGTTTCATAACGTGAAAGATGTTGGAGCTTTCCTTTCAGAAAGTCGGGTAAATGAGACATTACGAAAACAGTGGACTAATTTCCATAAAAAAGGACTTTCCATATACTATTTGGCCTCGTGGAAAAGTGGATGGATCAAAAGTGAGTTTAGATATGGTTTTTAAAAAATTATATTATTTAAGTAAATATTTAATGTTTTTTTTTAAACACAATCATTTTGATTGTGGTTTTTTTGCCCGCTGTTATATGATGAGTATTTTTGAAGTCACTGTTTTAAGTAAAATTCAATATATTCTGAGAACAGCAAAAATAAACCATTTAACATGTTGTTGAAATTATTTTGTATTTTGTATTATTAAATATATAATATTATCCCGTTCTCTTATACTCACTTACCTATTTCCACCCTCTATCACTTCTCTTAACTTACCCTCGCTTGCCTTATTTGACTCTCCCTCACTTCCCTTCCTTCCTCCCTTCCTTTATTTATTTTCCACACTTATTCTCATTAACCACTCCTTCACAGCTCATTACCTCTCTCCCTTCCACCACTTTCTAGCTGTCAGTCACTCTACTTCACTCGCCTTCCCTTCGTTTCTTTCCTTTATTCCCTCAATAATGCTCCTTCTCTCATTAACCTTATTACACTTCGCTCACTTCTTTTCTCACTTCCTATATCATCTCACATCCTCACTCCCTTTCCATCACAGCCTGTCTCTTAGCTTCAGTCCCTGGATCCTCTCAATCTATCACTCCTCTTCCGTCATGCTTATTCCCTAAAAATGACCCACACTCCCTTCCTTACCTTGCTTTACTCTCTTACTCAGTTCCTTTGTGTCACTCTTTCCTTTACTAGTTGTATATTCTCACTCTTTTACTTCGTTTGTCTCAAGCTCACTTGTTTTTATTCTCTCTTTATTTTTCCTTTTTCATCAACCTTCCTGCATTTCACTCACCCTCACTTACCCTTGTTAATCTCCTACTTTGTCTCTTGTATTGTAAAATATATATTATAAATATTGTAACTTATTTTGTTTTGTCTTTCACAGATATAAATTTAATTGAAAATATCAAACTAAATTGATATTACTTATAAGGTAAGTTTGATGTAGAATATTTATTTTCTCTATACTATTTTCCTTAACCTCACTACTCTTCCCTGATGCTCCCACACCTCTGTTCCCTTATTGCGCTTGCCTCACTTATTCTGAATCCCCACGTGAACTCCGCTCTCACACTCACCTTCTTTCAGACCTTTTCCTTTACTTTCTTTCCTCTCTATTCCTTTCCTTCATTCCTTTACTCTTTTCCCTTCCCTTACTCTCCTTACTCCACTTCACTAACTCCTTCTCTTACTCCCTCTGTCCTCTTACTTCTACACTGCCCTTACCTCATTTTCTCCGTCTCTTTAGTCTTTCACTCGTCTTCTGTCGAGATCACTCCCTATAACTTAGTTATAGTTACACACTCTCCTTTTTTGATACCTTCTCTTTTACTTACCTTCCTCTCTTTTCCCATCCTTTGCTTTTTCATTCTTTTCCTTTCTCTTACTCTTCTTACTCCACTTCAATAACTCATTTTCTCAAATCCTCTGTCTTCTAATGTATTCACTCCAATTTTCTCAGTCTTATTCTATTACCCTCAAATAATTTCCAGCAATGCATCCTTTCACATTGGGGCAAGTCTCATGTGAAAGTACCTGCATCAGTCTTACGGTTGCTGTGAGGCAGATGCAAGATTTTGACACAAAAGCGTCCTAAAAGTGACGCAGTGAAATCTTATAGATTTCACTGTGTTACTTCTATGAATTTAATTGCGCCAATACGCCCCCTTTGCATACATTACATCTGACGCAGGTATAATGTGGCGCAGGGGTTTACAAAGTGACGTATCTACCTAGATGCGTCAGTTTGTAAATATAACTCAACTAGGTGCAATTTTTACACCACTGGTGCATCACAAAAAGTGACGCACCGGCGGTGTAAAAGTGACATATGGCCTCATAAATGAGGCCCTCAAGCGCACCACAGGGAAAAACAGTGTAAAAAATTGTAGAAAAAAAATAATTTGAAGAAATGCATCCTTTCACATTGGGGCCAGCCCGATGTGAAAGGGCTTGCGTCAGTCTTAGGCTTGCTGTGAGGCAGGTGCAAGATTTTAACACAACAGCGTCCTCAAAGTGACGCAGTGAAATCTCTTAGATGTTACTGCGTCACTTGTACGACCCATCTTTGTGTCAATACCCCCCCTTTGCATATATTATACCTGGTGCAGGTATAATGTGGCGCAAGGGTTTACAAAGTGACACATCTACCTAAATGCATTACTTTGTAAATATGACTCAACAAGGTGCTATTTTTACACCACTGGTGCGTCACAAAAAGTGACGCACTGGCGCCGTAAAAGTGACACATGTCCTCATAAATGAGGTACTGAAGCGCACCATAGGGAAAAACAGGTCTTCTCTTTTATTTTATTTCCTTTCTTTTGTTTTAATTCATTGTTTTATATATTTCCCTTATTTTAATTTCCTGACTCCACTTCAATTACTACTTCTTTTTCTTTGTCTGTCTTCTTAGTTCTACGCTTCCCTTCCTTTAATGTCTTTCTGTTAGCCTAATTCTCTCCATCCTTTTAGTCTCTCACTTTTCTTCTGTCACGCTCACTGCCTATAACTCATCCATACTCATACACTCACATTCTTTCAGACCTTATACTTTACTTTCTTACCTCTCTTTTCCCATCCTTCACTCCTTCACTCTTTTTACTTTCCTTACTCCTTTTCTGCAGTTCAGTAACTGCTTCTGTCAATCCCTCTGTCCTGTAACTTACTCACTCCCCTTTTCTCACTCTCTCTGTGTTACCGCCATTCTCTCCGTCCTCTTAGTCTCTCACTCCTCTTCTATCATGCTCACTCCCTATTAGTGAGCCATACTCTCACACTCATCTTCTTTCAGACCTTCTCTTTTACTTTCCTTCCTCTCTCTATACTCCCCCTTACTTCATTCTCTCCCTGTTAGTCTCATTCTGTCCGTCTCTTTAGTCTCTCGCTCCTCTTCTGTCAAGCTCACTCCCTATAACTTAGTTATACTTACACACTCACATTCTTTCAATCCCCCTACTTCACTTCCCTTCCCCTCTCGTCCCTTTTTTTCCCCCCTCACTCATTTTCTTTTCCTCTCTCACTAAAATTAGGACTGGGGATGGCAGCGGCGGTTCTCTAATGCTCAAACAATGAACATAATACTTTGTTCCCCGTAACAAAGTACGGCATCACAATTTTTGCATTTAATGGAGACCTCATTAAAAACTGGTTGAATATTTGGGATCAGCTGCTCTGGTCGCCCCCTGACCAATGAAGTTATTCCTCTAGTTGAAGTAGAGGCACTACTTTTTGGAGCCTCTCGTGCCAGAGCCCTGACACTCTTTCGGGCATAGTTCTGGGCGTGCCTCCTCTGCACGTGCCGAATCATAGTTTGATTACCAAAATTGTACTTCATTCTGGGGTCTTTTCTGCAAAATATAGTATGGCACATATTTAATTCCATGTTTGGAGTATTACAATTCTCTGTATTCTGAAAATACAAAAAATGGCGGCGATAGTGTACACTAGAGAGAAATAGTGAGAGAAAGAAAGCATGAGATGAAAAAGAGATGTTAAATGCACATTGGAGAAAATATATTGGGAGAAGGGAAGTAACTGTGAGTAAACTTACTATGTAATACAGAAATGTTGCACTCTATACTATAAGTCTCACTTTATACCACAATTATTTCACTACTATCTCATAAATTTCAAGTACAATAACAGAAAAATGTCCCAAACAATTTATAATTTATAAATATACATTTATTTTTCAGAATTTTCAGAATTTAGAAGTACTTTTAGCATTATTTGATCAGGAATCTCCTCATCACAACTCTTCATAAATGACTCCTGGAACTCAACATCGTCTAAACATTCCAATAATTGAGCATCCAATGTTTTATCATTAAAATCCTCCATTCCATCTTCTCTGAAAAGAAGGTCTTCTACATGGATAGTGTTATGAATAGGATCATTTGAGACCTCAATCAAACTCTCCTCAACAAAGGTTGCAGAAATTTCAAAATTAATATTAACGGTGATATTCATATTCTTTTCAAATTTCTTGCTGTAAATAGCAGAAAAAAAATCACTTTAAATCATCGTTTTTAGTAATAGATAATATTAAACTAGCTTTATCAAGTATTAAATTCCCCTTACAAATTAATAACTCACCTTTTAGAAAGGAGTAGAAGAGATAATATGGAGAAAATATATTGGGAGAAGGGATTTTTTTTTTTTTTTTTTTTTTAAATATTCTAAATGGTCTGCATAGTCCGCCATCTTGTGACTCTGAACAACAGAGACACAAGAGGTGAAAAATAAATGAGGAAATATTTAAAAAGGGGCAGAATAGACACCCTCTGACCCCCTAGGTTTTCTGAGGGGGGCCTAGAAGGACCCTGACAGGCAAAAAAACTTATTTTTTTTTTAAATTCGCGGGGTGAGCGCCTGGCGCGTTCCCAGGTGCGCTCTCCGGTATGCGCTCCCTGAGCGCACCACAGGGAAAAACTGGGTAAAAAATAGAGTAAAAAAAATAATGTAGAGTGTTTAGAGGAAAGTGATAAATTGCTGGAATGTGTCACAAAAATGATGCAACTATTTCACACCAGAAATAGAATACCAAATATTCCTCACAAATGTACCTCAAAGAGTACTTTCACAAAATGGCTGTGTTTACCTCTCATTAGAGAACCATTTCATTAGTAGAAAACCAATGAAACTTCATCACACACAAATTCAAAACCAAAGAAACATTTTAATTGTTTGTAAATTTCAAAAGCTAATTGGCTCTTGGGTATCTGTAAATATTCTAAATGGTCTGCATAGTCCGCCATCTTGTGACTCTGAACAACAGAGACACAAGAGGTGAAAAATAAATGAGGAAATATTTAAAAAGGGGCAGAATAGACACCCTCTGACCCCCTAGGTTTTCTGAGGGGGGCCTAGAAGGACCCTGACAGGCAAAAAAACTTATTTTTTTTTTAAATTCGCGGGGTGAGCGCCTGGCGCGTTCCCAGGTGCGCTCTCCGGTATGCGCTCCCTGAGCGCACCACAGGGAAAAACTGGGTAAAAAATAGAGTAAAAAAAATAATGTAGAGTGTTTAGAGGAAAGTGATAAATTGCTGGAATGTGTCACAAAAATGATGCAACTCCAGCAATGCATTCTTTCACATAGGGCCAGTCTTATGTGAAAGGGCCTGCATCAGTCTTACGGCTGCTGTTAAGCAGGTGCAAGATTTGGACGCAAGAGCGTCATAAAAGTGATGCAGTGATATCTGTTAGATGTCACTGTGTCACTTCTATGAACCTTCCTTATGTCAATACACACCCTTTGCATAAATTACAGCTGGCGCAGGTATAATGTGGCGCAGGGTTTACAAAGTGATGCATCTACCTAGATGCGTCACTTTGTAAATATGACTCAACAAGGTGTATTTTTTACACTACTGGTGCGTCAAGAAAAGTGACGCATCGTTGGCGTAAAAATGATGCATAGCCTCATAAATGAGGCCTTCAGTCTTCTACTCATGCGTGATATTTAATTTATGACGTGTTATGTCACAAGTAGGTACAGATACGTCAGTATTTCTGACATATCTTTAAACGCAAAAGTGATGCATTGCTGAAGTGTATCACAAAAGTGACACAACTCCAGCAATGCATTCTTTCACATGGGGCCAGCCCCATGTGGAAGGGCTTGTATCAGTCTTACACCTGCTGTGAGGCAGGCGCAAGATTTTGACACAATGGCGTCCTAAAAGTGATGCAGTGAAATGTCATAGATTTCACTGCGTCACCTCTACGACCCTTTCTTGCGTCAATACGCCCCTTTTGCATACATTACACCAGACGTAGGTATAAAGTGGCGCAGGGGTTTACAACGTGACACATCTACCTAGATGTGTCACTTTGTAAATATGACTCAACAAGGTGCATTTTTTACATCACTGGTGCGTCACAAAAAGTGACGCACCGATGGTGTAAAAGTGACGCATGGCCTCATAAATGAGGCCTTCAGTCTTCTACTCATGTGTCATATTTAATTTATGACGCATTATGTCAGAAGTACTTACAGATACATCAGTATTTCTGACGTATCTGTAAGCGAAAAAGTGATGCATTGCTGGAGTGTGTCACAAAAGTGACACAACTCCAGCAATGCATCTTTTCACATGGGGCAAGTCCCATGTAAAAGGGCCTGTATCAGTCTTACGCCTGCTGTGAGACAGGTGCAAGATTTTGACACAACGGCGTCCTAAAAGTGACGTAGTGAAATCTTTTAGATTTCACTGCGTCACCTCTACGACCCTTTCTTGCGTCAATAAGCCCCTTTTGCATACATTACACCTGATGTAGGTATAATGTGGCGCAGGGGTTTACAAAGTGACACATCTACCTAGATTGGTCACTTTGTAAATATGACTCAACAAGGTGCATTTTTTACAGCACTGGTGCGTCACAAAAAGTAACGCACCGGTGGCGTAAAAGTGACGCATGGCCTCATAAATGAGACCTTCAGTCTTCTACTCATGCGTCATATTTAATGTATGACACATTATGTCGAAAGAAGTTACAGATACGTCAGTATTTCTGACGTATCTGTAAGTGCAAAAGTGATGCATTGCTGGAGTGTGTTTCAAAAGTGACACAACTCCAGCAATGCATCCTTTCACATGGGGCCAGGCCCATGTTAAAGGACCTGCTGTGAGGCAGGTGCAAAAATTAGGCCTTCAGTCTTCTACTCTTATTTTTTCTTTCACTTTCTCTGTTTCTTCACTGCCTTAATTACCTGGTCTAACACTTACTTGTCTCTATCCAGTCTGTATCTCCACTCTTTCCAAAACATCACTGCTCTTTTCTTACCCTTCCACACCCCCGTTCCTTTACTACATTTTCTTCGCATATCCACATTCCCCATGTTCACTCTCCTTCTCCTCACTCTCCTTCCCCACACTCACCTTCTTTCAGTCCCCCTACTTCACTTCCCTTCTCCTCTCGTCCCTTTCTGTGCTTTCTCACTCATTTTCTTCTCGTTTATCAATGCACTCCACTTCACTTACTCTTTTTCATTTTTTTAGGAACACAGCTCTTTGATGAGAATTGGAGGTAGTTCTGAAAATAACTTTTTTTTTCTTCTTTTTTCCTTTTTTTAGAACAAAAACAAAAACAGGGAATGGGAAACTGCTCAACAGGAGCAAAAAAACAAAACAAAATTAGGTCTGGGAATGGCAGCGATGGTTCTCCAATGCTTGAGCCATGAGCAGAACACTTTGTTCCCCATAGCAAAGTAGCTGATCGCAATATCTGCATTTAATAATGCCTTTATTAAAAGCAGGCTGAATGTTAGGGATCAGCTCTTGTGATTGCTCCCTTCCTGATGCAGTTTGTCCTCCGGTTGAAGTAGAGGCCCCATCACTGGGAACCTCTCGTGCCAGAGCCCTGACACTTTCCCGGGCAAAATTCTGGGGCTGCCTCCTCTCCACATGGCGAATCATTGTGGAGTTACCAAAAGAATATTTCTTAGTGGGGTCACCCCGTGACAGGACAGTGTGACAAATCATGCACTCCACTTTTGGAGCATTTACTTTCTTCTGGTCATGAGGAATAGATTTTTTTTCCAAATAAAGTGTTCTTTTATTTTCGGCAGAGGAGGCTCTTTATCAAGAAATTCATTGGAGTCATCTTCACTGCTGGATGGTCTGGCAGCCATGATAATCCAAGATTTTATTCCCACAAAGTTCCGACAGCAAAAAGGCAGGTCTTGCAGTCACAAAAGTGAAAGAAGAAGTGAAGGAAATGGGTGGGGATTTCATTCTTTGTAAAAAAACCTGTTGGGAACCAATGAAAAGAGTTATTTTAAGGTCACATGACTTGACACGCTTACGATGCGCGCACCTGAGCACTTCCGGGGCGCTTACGTGGCACGAACATAGGCGCTTCCTGGGTATCTTTCGCGGCACGAACGTGGGCGCTTCCGGGGCCGATTACGCGGCGCGCCTGAGTGACGTTGTGCTAGCTTTACGGAAATGCAAAATCATTTTCATTTCGTAAATCTAAAATAATGCTTTTTTAAGTATGGTACTGAATGTCTTGCATTATTATTTAGTTTTCATACATTTTTTTTTACGAACGCAGAATTAGCGCTCTTGCTGCGCTCTCGGAAGAGCTTACTGGTGCGCGCACCCTGAGCGCTGCAAGACAAAATGATACGGGTAAGCTCACTTACATACATTGAACAAATTACTATTATTATTTTTTTAAATTATTAAAAATTAATACTTATACAAAACTGCAAATAAAAAAAATTTAAAATCACCGGCTACAAACTTGATATAGAAAGGAATTAGCTTTTAAAAAACCTTTGAAATTCAGTGAAAAACCCATAGGTTTCACAAATGTTATAGTTAGGAATTAGCTTTTAAAAAACCTTTGAAATTCACATAAAAACATAGGTTTCACAATCGTTATAGTTAGGAATTAGCATTTAAAAAAAACCTTTGAAATTCACTGAAAAAACCATAGGTTTCACACTCGTTATAGTTAGGAATTAGCATTTAAATAACCTTTGAAATTCACTGAAAAAACCATAGGTTTCACACCAGTTATAGTTAGATGAACATTTTAATCATACAAAACCATTGAAATTCCCACGTTATAGTTAGTTGGACTCACTATAACTCGCGCGCTCGCAATCCACTGCTGATGATGTCACATATTACATCATTCATGACATGGTCAGTGACATCACTGATGACATCACTGATGACATCTCAAATGACATCACTGATGACATCACTGATGACATCATCCAGCGACTGTGTGTTTTTGTAAAGTTTAAATATATTTTACATATTGAAGAATGAGTGACTGACTGTATGAGTGAGTGATTAAATGTGTCTTACTGAATGCATGGGTTAGTGACTAAACTGTCTGAATGTGTGCATCAGTATGTCTGTTGTTGTGTAAGCTGCTGCATGTGTTGATCAGTAGCTATATGAGTGGCTATATGAGTTATTGATTGGTTGCCCAAGTATTTGAATGTGAGGTTGCGTGTGTGTGTGGGTGGCTAGGAGGTGTGTGACTCTGTGCATACATGTGTGAGCAGTTGATTCACTTGGTGTATGAGTTCAAGAGTGCATGTGAAAGCAACTGTATAAGCAGTTGACTGTGTGCATGGGTGTGTTGGTGAATGAATGGATATCTTAGTGGTATATATCCAAGTAAGTATATTTGTAAAACACAGTGCATGTGGGATTGACATATATCAATGACTATACATGAGAGCCTGTGATTGCGTAAGTGACTGTATGGATCAATGTATACTTGTATCAGTGATTGTAAAAGAGAGTAAGTATGTGTTAGTATATGTATGAATAAGTAAGGTTATGTGTGTATAACTGTATACATGAGGAAATGGGAGTATGATTGATTCTTTGCATGACTGACTAGGTTTGTGAGTAACTCCATGGATGAGTGGCAGAGTGTGAGTGCCTGTATAGGTGTATGAGTGTATATGATAGTGTTGTATTGATGAGTGACTGTATGTATGAGTGATTGTATGGGTAAATGAGTGGATGTGTGTGTAGACCTAGGAATCAGTGAGTGTGTATGTAGTAACTGGTATTGGTGCGTCAATGGTTTCAGGAATGGTAGTCTGTGTTCAACACTGGATGTATCAAAGGTTAGATTAGAGTGTGATGAGGTGCATCATATTATCACAAGGATGATGTCATCAGTGATGTCATCAGTGATGTCATTTGAGATGTCATCAGTGATGTCATTTGAGATGTCATCAGTGATGTAATCAGTGATGTCACTGACCATGTCATGAATGATGTAATATGTGACATCATCAGCAGTGGATTGCGTGCGCGCGAGTTATAGTGAGCCCAACTAACTATAACGTGGGAATTTCAATGGTTTTGTATGAGTAAAATGTTCAGCTAACTATAACTGGTGTGAAACCTATGGTTTTTTAAGTGAATTTCAAAGGTTTTTTAAATGCTAATTCCAAACTATAACGAGTGTGAAACCTATGGTTTTTTCAGTGAATTTCAAAGGTTTTTTAAATGCTAATTCCTAACTAAAACAATTGTGAAACCTATGTTTTTTTAGTGAATATATATATATATATATATATATATATAAATATATATATATATATATATATTCACGCTCCAAGGTTGTCCACCTTATGAGTAGCACGCGAGCAGCAGCTTTATTTATGTGTAGGTGAGGACGGGGATCCGCTCGTAGACGCCGCTCCGTAATGGATCTGCCCGACGCGTTTCGAAGCTCCATCTGCTTCTCTTCAGGGGCTTTAACGGAAGCGGTGTGCGCACCCGTTACACTTCTCCAATTTCATATAACTCACCCGCCAATGGGAGGCTCCAATGAGACTTCTGGGAAGTGTAGTGCGGAAAGCACACAATCAAGTCCTGTATGGACTCCACGAGTGGGCCCGTCCTCGATCCCATGTACGGCTGCTACTTCACTGCCGTGACCCCCACGTTAACGGGGTGGTGCATACTCTGCGGCTGGACTGCCGCATATAGATTCACGCTCCAAGGTTGTCCACCTTATGAGTAGCACGCGAGCAGCAGCTTTATTTATGTGTAGGTGAGGACGGGGATCCGCTCGTAGACGCCGCTCCGTAATGGATCTGCCCGACGCGTTTCGAAGCTCCATCTGCTTCTCTTCAGGGGCTTTAACGGAAGCGGTGTGCGCACCCGTTACACTTCTCCAATTATATAACTCGTCCGTCGATGGGAGGCTCCAATGAGACTTCTGGGAAGTGTAGTACGGAAAGCACACTCTCATTGGAGCCTCCCATTGGCGGGTGAGTTATATGAAATTGGAGAAGTGTAACGGGTGCGCACACCGCTTCCGTTAAAGCCCCTGAAGAGAAGCAGATGGAGCTTCGAAACGCG
This sequence comes from Lissotriton helveticus, assembly GCF_964261635.1. Classification (NCBI taxonomy): domain Eukaryota; kingdom Metazoa; phylum Chordata; class Amphibia; order Caudata; family Salamandridae; genus Lissotriton; species Lissotriton helveticus. Next base: position 1,941,927,587 of record NC_136063.1, on the reverse strand, counting down.
TCGGGCAGATCCATTACGGAGCGGCGTCTACGAGCGGATCCCCGTCCTCACCTACACATAAATAAAGCTGCTGCTCGCGTGCTACTCATCTGGTGGACAACCTTGGAGCGTGAATATATATATATATATATATATATATATATATTCACTATATATTCACTAAAAAAAACATAGGTTTTAGGAGTGTTATAGTTAGCTGGGCATTTCACTCGTACAAAACCATTGAATTTCCTCCATTAGAGTTAGTTGTACTAACTATAACTCGCGCGCCCGTAATCCACTGCTGTTAATGTCACATATTACATCATTCATGACATGGTCAGTGACATCACTGAGGACATCTCAAATAACATCACTGATGACATCACAGATGACATAATCCAGTGAATGTGGTTTTCTTCCATATTTAAATAAGTATTATATATATGTAGCAATCTGCATTGAAGACTCAGTGGATGTATAAGCGTGTAGATGGAGAGTTTAGTACCACTATGATTGACTTTGTAATTACCTAATTTAAAGTGTGTCACTGAATATATGGCATAGTGATTAAACTTTCTGAATATATGTATGACTTTCTATCTTGTTCTGTAAACTACTGCATCAGTTGGTTGCTACCTATGTGAAACTGTATATTAGTTTTTAATTAGTTAAGTGAGTATTTGTATGAGAGAGTAAAAGTGTGTATGGTTGGGTGGAAGGTGTGTGACTGTCTGAAGATGAGTAAATAGTTGTTTTAGTAGGTATATGATGTTAAGACTGCATGTGGAAACAGTTGTTTGGGTGAGTGAATCTCTTTATGGGTGTTGCGAAGAGTAAATATATTTCTTAATACACGTCCAAGAATGTTGAAATATAAAAGGCACTGTATGTGATACTTAATGTATTTAAATAAGTATATATAAGAATCCGTGGTTATCTGCATAACTGTATGGAAAACTGTATAATTATAATAGGGATTTTATAGCTCACTAAGTGTGAGTTACTTTCTATACCAATAAATAAAGTTATGTTTATTTAAGTGTGTAGCTGAGTAAATGTATGTATGATCAATTGTTTGCATAAGTGAGTAGCATGACTGCATAAGTGAGTAGGATATAACCTGCTGTGCAATGTTGATATAGGTGTGCAAGTATATTTAATATTGTTCTATTCATGTTTGTCAGCATATATGAGTGAATGTTTAGGTAAGTGTTTAGATGTGTGTGTATATGTAGGAATCACTGAGTGGTTTTAAAAAAACTTGTATTGGTGTGTCAATGCTTTCAAACATGGTACTACATATTTTATAATGAGTGTTGAAAGGTTATGCTACTGTATGATGAGGTGTATCAGATTGTCACGTGAATGATGTCATCAGTGATGTCATTTGAGATGTCATCAGTGATGTCATCAGTGATGTCACTGACCATGCCATGAATGATGTAATATGTGACATCATCAGCAGTGCATTGCGGGCGCGTGAGTTATAGTTAGCACAACTAACTATAAGGGAGGAATTTCTATGGTTTTGAGCAAGTGAAGTGTCCAGCTAACTATAACACTCATGAAACCTATTTTTTTCAGTGAATTTCAAAGGTTTTTTTAAATGCTAATTCCTAACTATAATGTCGCTGAAACTTATGGGTTTTTTTTCAGGGAATTTCAAAGGTTTTTTAAATGCTAATTTCTAACTATAACGTCTCTGCAACCTATGGTTTTTTCAGTGAATTTCAAAGGTTTTTTAAATGCCAATTTTTAAGTGCAATAGTAGCTATTTCTATTTTTTTGTACTGAGCTTCTACATTTTTTAACTGTTAATTTATAAATATTTTATTTATTAAACAACATTACATGTTTTTCTGAAAATTGCAAAAAAAATTAAAATAAATTTAAAACTGAAATATTTTCAATTATTTTGTGTTTTTTGCATTTTATTATATTTATATAATTTTCTTTTTAAATTTGTTTTTAACATTTTTTTGTGGATTAGTGCACCCAAAGCGTACCTACCGCAGCTTGTCCGCTTACTCTAGCTGCCATTTTGGAATAGTCTTGAAGGATCTGCGTATGGTGACCGACGAGGGCGTGGTTTTTTCAGTTATGTCATAAACGCACAATGTTACATGGTGTGCGCGACCGGTATGCAACCTGTCCGCAACTCCTGCTCCCGCGCATTCGCGACATATGCGTATTACGGTACGCGATGCTTGCGCAGTGGTGTTCGCAAATCCCGTTACATTTTTTATGTTCTAAAAATATATGTACATGTATTTAATGTACACCTTGGGGCAAAAGATTATCTAAGGTATTCATAAAAATAATATATTTCTACTTGTAAGAAACTTATATTATTTTTAAATATATTTTCGCAAAATTGCATCGGATGCGCGCTTCATGAGCGCACGGTGCGCGGATCCCATGTGACCTAAAAAAAAAGGATTTCATTGGTTCATAACATTTTCCACTGTAACTATTGAAGGAACCCACTCATTTTCATTATTCTGTTTGCAAGAAGTTGATGAGAGACATCTCTTCTTCTTCCAGAGCTGGTTTTGGAATTTTTTGGTGTTTTTAAAAAATTGCATTGGAGAAATGGCATCTGGTTCACAAGCTCCTCTTCATTCTTCAGATGAAGATATCTTGGAGTAAGATCCACCCAAGCAGAGGCCAGAATCAGTGGTAAGGACATTTTTCACCTTTCCTGCCGGAGAAAAAAAGGTAAACGCAAGAAAAGTCAAATGCTTGCCGTGTGACTGGTGTCCTGTCGCGAGGCAGTGACAAGAAATACTCCTGTAGAACAGCGAGTATGTATAAACATCTGCGGACCCTTCACATGAAGAATCTGGCACGAGAAGAAATGAGGCGTGCAGCAAAAAATCCACCACCAGGCATTGCTAGCCCCTCCGGACCGTCCACTTCAGCACCACCAGTAGACATTCACCCAGAATTTAAAAGCTAACTGTTTAATTAGTTCCTTTTTTGTTCAATTTTTAAAAAACATCAAAAAAGTACAAAATTGTTAAAAAACTACACAAAAATAGAAAACAAAAAACAAAAGAAAGAACTACCTTATCTGGTTTAAAAAAAGAACTATGATTGCATGGTAATGTCTGAAAGTTTGGTTGAATATATGTGTAGAGCATGATTGACTGAAATAATGCTTAAGTACTGTATGGTGAATTTATGGGGACAGATCTATGTGGAAGTGCTGCAGCGTGACACTGCAAGCCCTTTAGCTATACCATGTTGCGGCACTTCTGAAGCACAGGGATGTGACATATTTACATGAATATGTCACAATTCTGTGCCCCCACTGCACCAGCACACAAACTTCACCCATGCAGTGACGCAGGCACTATCTGTGTAGAGGGGAGATTGTTTTTGTGCAGGAAGGGACAACTTCCTGCACAAAACAATCACTAAAAGCATTTTCCTTCTTCAATGTGTGCTGTGGAATGCAGCATGCATTGAAAGAGGAAAAAACGAGGAGAGATGAACACATTTCTTCTTGTTGTGCCTTGCTACACCACCTCTAGGGTGGCTCACCATTCACACGTATCTTCAGATTTACACTTTCTCATAAGTCTTGAGTTGTGTTATTCCATGGGTGTTGTGTGGGAAAAGACACAGCAATACCCATGGAACGCCCCTTCAACGCAAAGTGCTGCATTTGAAAAGGTCATATTTTCAAGGAGAGGAAAAGCCACGCAGGGTGGCTTTTCCTCTCCTTGTAAATATGGAGGAGTCCCCAGCGCCATCACTACGTTACAAAAAGTGACATACTGGTGGCACAGGGGACTTGTAATTCTGCCCCATAAGTGCTTAGGTATTGGCAGAGTGATTCAATACAAACATAGTGCTGGATGGCTGATTGACGAACTGCATGAGACTGGCAGGAGGTATCCTAGGCTGCATGAGTACTACTTCAGTATTTAGTTGAGTGTACCAATACTATGTATCTGCTTGGAGGTTTGTAGGGATTGTGTACAGAATATTGTACGTGTACTTGTGTTGGTGCCTCGGTCATTCTATAAGAGCATCACTAGTAACTAGAATGATGACAGTGCTGCAAACAGAGTTCTCAGTTAATTTAGAAGTGCTTAGGTATTGTCTCAATGCCAGAGTCATTCTGCAAGTACATAGACAGTGACTGGGTTCCTAGAGTGCTAGTAGTTGACAGCAGGATAAGTTTATAAGCACTTATGTTTCAGCAGAGTGATTAGATAAGGATATGCTTCTGTCAGGATGATTGTAGGAGTGGACACAGACTCACAATGTGATCCCAGACAAGTATGACTATTACCTGGACTTTTGCAAGACTGACTCAGTAGTCTGCAAGGGTTTAAGGGAACACATACATTGTGCATATTTGACTGTAACACTGCTTCTCTCAATGCCCGATTCATTCTGCAAGAGCATAGACAGTGACTGGGTTCCTGGAGTGCTAGTAGTTGACAGCACAATAAGTTTATAAGCGCTTATGTTTCAGCAGAGTGATTAGATAAGAACATGCTTCTGTCGGGATGATTGTAGGAGTGGATACAGACTCACATTGTGATTTCAGACAAGCATGACTATTACCTGGACTTTTGCAGGACTGACACAGTAGTCTGCAAGCGGTTAAGAGACCTCATACATTATGCACATTTAGAAATTCACTGAAAAAACATAGGTTTCAGGGGTGTTATAGTTAGCTGGACATTTCACTCATACAAAAAAATCCATAGAAATTCCTCCGTTATAGTTTGTTTTGCTAACTATAAGTTGCGCGCCCGCAATGCGCTGCTGATGATGTCACATATTACATCATTCACGATATGGTCAGCGACGTCACTGATGACATCTCAAATGACTCAGAAAAGGGGGTGGTGATGAACAGAGTGTCTGAATTAAGCAGACCACTCTTACCCAGTCCAAAGATCAGGGCTTGATCCATCACCGTTATTTAGCTCACTGCCCCATCCCAGCTCAGAACCTGGCTATATGCAAATTAGTCTGTCCCTGGCCCAGTGCATCATGGGAACAGGGCAGACCAAACAACCAAGCCAATTCTTCACCAGAAAGGAGACAAGCTTCCGGGGACCGGTTTCTGCCATTTCAGGCGTCGTCGGCCCGGCTTGCTTGAATCCTGATGGAGCAGTGAGTAAGGGACTCATGTCTGAGTATACCCTTCCACGCTTATGGTGGACAAAATGATTCAGAAAAGGGGGTGGTGATGAACAGAGTGTCTGAATTAAGCAGACCACTCTTACCCAGTCCAAAGATCAGGGCTTGATCCATCACCGTTATTTAGCTCACTGCCCCATCCCAGCTCAGAACCTGGCTATATGCAAATTAGTCTGTCCCTGGCCCAGTGCATCATGGGAACAGGGCAGACCAAACTACCAAGCCAATTCTTCATCAGAAAGGAGACAAGCTTCCGGGGACCGGTTTCTGCCATTTCAGGCGTCGTCGGCCCGGCTTGCTTGAATCCTGATGGAGCAGTGAGCAAGGGACTCATGTCTGAGTATACCCTTCCACGCTTATGGTGGACAAAATGATTCAGAAAAGGGGGTGGTGATGAACAGAGTGTCTGAATTAAGCAGACCACTCTTACCCAGTCTAAAGATCAGGGCTTGATCCATCACCGTTATTTAGCTCACTGCCCCATCCCAGCTCAGAACCTGGCTATATGCAAATTAGTCTGTCCCTGGCCCAGTGCATCATGGGAACAGGGCAGACCAAACTACCAAGCCAATTCTTCACCAGAAAGGAGACAAGCTTCCGGGGACCGGTTTCTGCCATTTCAGGCATCGTCGGCCCGGCTTGCTTGAATCCTGATGGAGCAGTGAGCAAGGGACTCATGTCTGAGTATACCCTTCCACGCTTATGGTGGACAAAATGATTCAGAAAAGGGGGTGGTGATGAACAGAGTGTCTGAATTAAGCAGACCACCCCCTTTTTGAGACATCTCAAATGACATCACTGATGACATCCCTGATGACATCATCCTTGTGACAATCTGATACACCTCATCACACATTAGTATAACCTTTCATCACTCACTGTAAAATAAGAAAGAGCCCCCAGCACTATCACTATGTCACAGAAAGTGATGTACTGTTGGCACTGAGTGCTTGTACATTTTCCCCATAAGTGCTTAGATAATGGTGGAGTGATACACTAAGGACATAGTGCTGGATGTGTGATTTACAAAGTGCATGACACTGACAGGAGGTATATTCAAACAACAAGATCCACCTCTAACAGGTTTTCCTGTGAGCCAAGATATGACAGGCATACACAGTATTTGTTAAAATACCCCTCACACACCAAAAGATCCCTTGGTGTCATGCTTCATCATCGGGGTTTCCCGCCCCGCTGCGGGATGGGGCGTGCTACGACTAGCGACTATGCTGGAGCACTCAGATATTGTAAGTGCTATGTGAGGTGTATTGTTGTTAGTGTAAGTAGGGTCAAAAAGTGATAGGAAAAGTGAGGTTAAAAGAATACCTGGCCTTTTGAAAACAAAAAATTATTTATTACTCATAGGCTGGTATTGTTAAAAATTGGTATGGCGGAGAAAAACACAGCTTGTCAATGAGCTAGTTCTCCTGATGGTGTCAAAATGTTTCGAGGCTACATGCCTCTTCGTCAGGACGGGGTCAGATCCCTCTATCACTCACTAATGTTGTGTTATGTGTATATACAGGTGAAACGGATATTGTTGTTTGAATATACCATTGACTGGAGGAGGGTGTATCCACCAAAGCACTTTTTAGGCACTACCTCTTCACTCTCTATTTTGATTTTTGCTTACTCACAGGAGGTATCCTAGGCTGCGCGGGTACTACATCAGTATTTAGTGGAGTGTACCAATAGTAAGTATGTGCTTAGATGTTTGTAAGCATTGTGCACAGAGTATTGTATGTGTACTTATGTTGGTGGCTAGGCCACTCCATAAGTGCACTACTAGTAATTGGAATGATGACAGAGCTGCAAACAGAGTGCACAGTTAAATTATACCAGTTTAGGTATTGGCCGAGTAATAGGATAAGTAGATAGTGGTGGATAAGTGATTGGAGAAGTGTATGGGACAAACTGGATGATTCCTAGACTGCATATGTACTAACTGGGTATTTAGAAGAGTTTATCAATAGTATGTAGCTACTTAGAGGTCTGCATGGATAGTGCACAAAATATTGTAGCTGTAGTTGTAGGTGTGTTACTAGCTAGGCCATTCCATAAGTTCATGATTAGTAATTAGAATAAGTACAGTACTGCAAACAGAGTGTATTGTAAATTTATAACTGCTTAGGTATTGCTGGAGTGATTGGATAAATAGATATTGCTAGATGACTGATTTGAAAAGTGTATGAGACTGACAGGAAGATTTCTACACTGCATAGGTACGAAGTGGGTATTGACAAGAGTGTATGAATAGTATTTAGTGGGACAGAGAGGAGGATTACTAGGCTGCATGGGTATTAACTTACTAAATAGCTGGTTAGAGGACTATATAGATACAGCACAGCTGAATGTACTAGTACATGGATAGTGTTTGAATTAACCTTACCTTTACAGTAGTAGATATCAAAATGTTCTTAACATTTTTTGCAGTTGTTTTTTATAATTTAAATTTTTTAACTTTTTGAACTTTAGAATTATGATATGTAAAAGAGAAGAAAAAATACAGTTATAATGTATAATATTATGATTTTATAAACACAACATAATTTAAGCATAATATAAAATATTTACTTTGCCTTTTTTGCTGTTCTCAGAATATATTGTATTTCACTACAATTAGTGATTTCAATGTTACTCATCACATAACAGCGGGCAAAAAAACCCCTAATAAATAAGATTGTTTAAAAAAAAAACTGTGTCAAAAATATTTTCAATATAGTCAACTATCTGTGCACATTCCATAAAAACAATATACTTAATAACATACCATATAATACAAATCACACATATATATGATGCTTTTTCGTAAGTCAATTTTGTGACTACAATATGAAAGAACCGAAACAATAAATCAATCAACAATTGTTTATAATTTCCATATACTCCAAATAATGTTCTTTAAAATCTATGCTGTGTGAATACACAAAAACAGTACTTAATTGATATAGATCTTTACTCTAGGCCAAAAGATATTTCTGAAATCCTTTATACTGAAATTGTGAAATACTAATCATATTAATACATTTTAAGATATTCCCAATCGGCTGAATATTGTTCTTAGAACTTTGGCTTTAAAAATATTAGGTAGGATTTTGGTAATTCATAAGTCAAACAATGTCTAAAAACCAAATGAGCATCAGTACAATATGTCCATTCGTTATTGCATTTTGAATAGACAGTGTAATGTCGAGATGTTGTAGAAAGACCATCATGGAAAATAATTGCTACTGCTACAAACTTTCTTCCTGATATTGATAGTTGACTTACTACAAAATGTTTAATTAAAGTTTCCAATTTTCTTCCATCAGCTGTACAACGTTATATCATTAAAACAATATTCTGTCCAAATCTTTGTTTAAATAATATTGATAACATTTCTGATTTGCATTGGCTACACTACATGTTTTGATTTGCTGCTTTAACTAGTTTGTTGAAAGACACTGCTTTACAGTCTGGTATTGTCAAATATATGAATCTTTCAGTCTCTATGTTAGTGGTAGAACAAAATGTACATTCAAGTTTCCATTTATAACTAACTCCAAAAAGATTTTCAATTTCTATTCCTTAATTTTCCAATCCTGCAAGCATATACATTAGAAATTCCTGAGCATCTTGTTGGACATTCTGTGTAAATTGTGTACAACCAGAACATATATCCAGAAGATTCCGAATATCAGAAACACTTTGCATTTTACTTTTATCAGTTCTGAATTTTTCATAAATACAATGCAACTAGGAACAAAATCTTTTTTGTCGATTTTCCATAATTTGCTGTTGCAGACTTTCCAGTAAAAAACAACATTTACCACTACATTAGCATAGCAATTGATACCTGAACTATTTTCTAACTGATACCCATTTTTTTTTCTTCTCTATAACTTCACTACAGATGTTCTCATATATTCTTTTTCATCCTACTACACAATTTCATATACAGGATAGTCACCTAGAATGGGAGTATTCAATCTTCATAACCGATTATACTCTTTTACACAGTTTGCATCTGCATTAATCTTTTCCTCATCAAAATCAATCAAATGCTATCCGGATAAAGTTCTGACTCAGGACAAAGTAACATATGCCATACCCTCTTTAAACACGGTATTTCCAATGTTTACCAAAGCATTATCTACACTTAAACCTTGAGATTTATGAATAGTCACCGCATATGCCAGAGAAAGAGGAAACTGTTTTCTACTAACATACAAATCTTTAACAAGCAAAAAATGAACTGAACAATGACCGATTTGTTTTACTTCTTCAGTCTGATCAAATTTGATTTTCAAAAATTCAATTCCATCTCTATTTTGATAATTAACAAAATCAACAACTTTACCCATTGCTCCATTTACAAAACCTTTTTCCACATCCAAATTACGGTGTAAAATTACCCGAAGGTTTACACATACATATAAATTCTTTTCTAAAACAGCAGTTTTACATATAGATTTTTCTAAAGAATCCAATTTTGTTCTACATATTTCCGTCAAAATAATAGTGATTCCTTCATGCTCTTTTTTATCGATGGCTTCCATTTTTAGTATTTGTTCATTTTCTAGCTTTAAAAGTTTTTCATTGAATATAGAACACTAGTGCATTGTTGGCATTAAGCAGATTATAGGTTTATTTTCAGCAATTTTTTAATATATTTTTTCAGGAATTATATTTTTATTTGGAAACAAGTTTGTAAGTAGTGACTTTGCAAAGCTTGTTTGCCATGTTTTGTCAATACTCCGATTCTTATATCTTGAAGAATAGTTCCATAATCAACATAATTTGCCTGTTGCATATTTTTAATGAGTTATTTGTATTTAAAATATGACCAAATGTTAACGTTTCCAACACTTCCCAAAGACTTTTTGGTGACTTCATGTACAAGTGTTTTAAATACTGGTTGTCCTTTTACTGGAGTGAGTTGCAGTACATCTCTAAAAACTATCAAATTATTTCCTCCAAATAAGACATTGTGTTCTATTTGAAGAATTTGCTGCATTTTTATATGCATAAAGGCAAGCATTACGTTTGAGACCATGCTCACCTCATCAATAATCAGAAGTTTTATTTTCTTTAGCACTATTAAAACTTCCTAGCAAGCTTCTCCAGATAGTTTGTTATATTCCGATTTATTTTCATGCTTTACAGGTAGCATAAGTAAACAATGTAATATCATTCCTTTATTGTTGTGTGCTGCCAACCCAGTTGGAGCAGTTATAAGACAAGACAAATGTGAGTCAGTTGTTTTCTGTAGATGACTGGTCAATAGTGTAATTAAGAAACTTTTTCCTGTTCAATCAATCAATCAATCATGACACTTGTAGAGCGCACTACATACCTGTGAGGGTCTCAAAGTGCTGGGGGTTTAGGGGGTCCTGCTAGTGATCGAAGAGCCAGGTCTTGAGGAGTCTCCTGGCGGGTGGGGGTGCAGAAGTTGAGTCGAGTGTTGAGGTATGCTGGGCCGGTCTTGTGGAGAGCTTTGTGTGCGTGAAAGAGGAGCTTGAAGGTTATCCTCTTGTTTACAGGGAGCCAGTGTCGGTCTCTCAGGTGTGGTGTGATGTGGCGGCAGCGGGGGATGTCGAGGATCAGATGCGCTGACGCGTTCTGGATGCATTGCAATGGCCTCAGCAGCTTGGCCAACGTTCCTGCGTAGAGGGCGTTTCTGTAGTCCAGCCTGCTGGTGACGAGGGCCTGGGTGACTGTTCTTCTTGTCTCGGTGGGGATCCACTTCAAGATCCTGCAGAGCATTCGGAGGGTGTTGAAGCAGGATGAGGAGACGGCGTTGACCTGTTTGGTCATGGAGAGGGTGGAGGATGAGGATGACCCCTAGGTTGCGTGCGTAGTTGGTGGGTGATGGGGCTGTTCCTAGGGCTGCAGGCACCAGGAGTCCTCCCAGGATGAGGAGGTGGAGCCAAGGATGAGGACCTCCATCCTGTCCAAGTTCAGCTTCAGTCTGCTGTACCTCATCCATTCGGCAACGGCCTTCATTCCTTCGTGGAGGTTGGTCTTATCAGTGTGAATGTCTTTGGTGAGGGATATGATCAGCTGGGTGTCATTGGCATAGGAGATGATGTTGAGGTCGTGCTGTCGGGTGACGTGGGTGAGGGGTGCCATATAGATGTTGAACAGCGTCGGCCTGAGGGAAGAGCCCTGGGGTACGCCGCAGATGATATCGGTTGCCGTGGAGTAGAATGGGGGAGGCAAACCCTCTGAGTTCTGCCAGAGAGGAAGGATGTTGTCCAGTCCAGGGCCTTCTCTTGGATCCCGGTGTTGTGTTCCAGCTTGACCACTGAAATACATTTGGATAGGTTGAAAACCATTGTCAATATGTTGTCTCACTTGCTGATATATTTCTTTCTGCTCAACATTTAGTAGTTCTTCCAAGTTTCCTATGTCCATAATATCTTCTTGAGCTTGATGCATTGCTGTTTTCACTTCATTCATGGCAATAGCTGCATCATTTTCAAGAATTGGTGTCCTAGTGGATCTTGACTCAGTAGAGCAGAACTTTGACTATCTTGAGAACTGTCTCTAGCAATCTCACCTGTAATAGTAGCTTCTTGATCAATTTCATCATTCAACATTTTGACATAATTTGCAAAAACTGTACATTCTATGCTATCTCTACAAGCATTGAAAGAATGTTCATAGCACTGGAAATCTCCAAGTAATTCCAATTCTGTACGCCAAGGTTTGAAGAGTTGCAAAAGTGCTAAATAGTAAAATTCTCTTCTCTCAGGAGTATCACAACTCAGTTTTCTGTGATTAATCAGATTTCCTTTCCTTTGTTTCACCAAACATCCTTCTAAACCAATCACTGCATATTTTCCTTCATTTATGTTTTCTGTAGTATTCCTTTTAAAAGTGTAATATTGCAGCACTTCATATAGACATTTTTTATCAAGATGATGACTTCTATTTGGATAATATGTGTCCAACATATTTGTTTTGACAATATCTGTACTTTCCGGGTCCGTTTCTGCTAAATATTCAATATGTACTCGATTTTGCGTTGCAGCTAGACCTAGACTCACCCAAATGATTCTTCTAGACTTTGAGTATAAACTTACAGATGATAACCGATCTGAGCATTCGTACACACCAATTTCTCGATGGGATAACATTTTCAAACTGAAACTGTACAATTTCTTACTAAGACTCTTCTTGTGAGAAACTTCTTCCCACATTTCTTTCAATTCCGTTATTTCTGATTTTGTTATGTAAGATGTCACATACTGGGCAACAGCAATCGAATTATCCGCAACGTACTGGATATCCATATTAACTTTCCACATTGAGAGAATTACTGGAATATAATCATTGATATGCTTTGATTCTTAACATCTTCTCAAATTGTACGTATTTTTAGGAGATTTTCTAGTGATGGTATGTCTTACAGCTGACATGAAACTGTTTACTCTTCCTTTGGATATTACAGGACGTTGGAAATCCAAAACGACATTTGGTATAAAACTTTTCCTTAGACTTGTAATTTCGTCGACAGTATTTGCCACATCAATGACTTTAGAATCGTAAAACTTGCTGTCTTAAGGTGTTTTCTTCAATAAAAGACAAAACAGTGTCTTCCGAATCAGTTCAAAATTTGGGTGCATCCTTGATCCATAACAGCATATGTATATGAGGAGCACCTCTAGCATGATACTCCTTCCTCCAAAAGAAATACACAACTTCTCCAAGAGGAGGATTCTTTTTATTGCAGATAAAAGACATAATAGCTACAAAACTATGATTGAAATATCTGCATACATTAACATGAACCTGACCTGAACTGGTCAGAGCCGGTCGCTCCACCCGCCGCTTGGACCATCCTTAGTGTGCCCGGTCTCCGTTTGCTGCCGCCGCTGCCCGTTCGTACCTGCCTCACTGTTGTGCCCATGATCTCGTTGTGCCAGTAATTGTATTTTTCCAGTAATTGTATTGTGCCAGTAATTGTATTTCTCTCGTCCTCTGTTGTGCCCCTGATTGCTTTTGTGTGCCTCCACCGCCGTTTCTCTCCCGCTGCTCCACCCCGCTCCCCGCTCCCTGCTGCTGCTCCCCCGCGGCCCCACCCCCCTTCCCTCCAGCATCACCGCACCGCTCCCCTCCCCACTTGCCACCCCGCTCCCGCCTCCCAGCTGCTCCTCCCTCGCTCCGCCCCCCCCACTCTCCATTTATGGCAGAGTCCCCGCGTACGCGCAGCATTCATGCGCAGCGGGTGCGCCGAAGGCGTGCCAAAGGCAAGCCCGTCTGCGCCCGTCCGCGCCTGGACCGCGCCCAGCGCCAGACCCCCGGGCCCCCGCAGATGCCATCCTACCCGCCGGACGTACGGCACCGCCACCCTCAACGCACTCAACACCGGCCGGATCCCCGGCTGCCACCGAGCCACCCCAGGACGCACCCACGGACCCTTCACCTGCCAATCCTGGAGGTTCTCCTGCATCCGGACCTGCACGGCACCCGCCAAGCCGAGCACCAGCAGCAACCACCTGAAGTGCATCCTGCTCAACACCCGCTCCATCCACAGACACGTCGTGGAACTATGGAACCTGCTCGACACCACATCTCCAGACGTCACCTTCCTCACGGAAACTTGGATGAACGCCTCCTCAGCGCCCGACATCGCCATCGCCATCCCGGACGGATACAAGATCACCCGGAGGGACCGCGTCAACCAGACAGGAGGAGGTATCGCCATCGTCTACAAGAACACCATCCGCATCACGACCAACTCCGACAACACCCTCACAGCCGCCGAACATCTTCACTTCCAGATACACACCGACCCCAAGACCACACTCAGAGGCACCCTCATCTACAGACCTCCAGGACCCCGCACACAATTCAGCGAAGACATCGCAGACTTCGTCAGCCCACACGCCCTCCCCTCCACTGACTAAATCCTCCTAGGGGACCTCAACTTCCACCTGGAGAACAACAACGATAACAACACCACCACCCTGCTAGACAACCTCGCCAACCTCGGACTCAAGCAACTGGTGAACACCCCCACCCACTACGCCGGACACACGCTTGACCCAGTCTTCTCCTCCAGCAAGTACATCTCCTTCAGCCACTCCACTGGAATCCACTGGACAGACCACAGCTGCATCCACTTCAGCTTCAGAAGGACCACGACTCACCACCACCCGCAACAGGTTCCCCGCAGGAGCTGGAACAAGATAACCACCGACCAGCTCATCACATCACTGAACCAGAACCCTCCCGCCAGATCAACGGACCCCAACCAAGCAGCCAACAACCTCACACAGTGGATCACCAACTGCGCTGACGACCTCGCACCCCTGAAAAACCACCCCAGCAGGCCCGGCAGCAAGAAAACCTCCTGGTTCAACGACGACCTCAGGAACTCCAAGAAGAACTGCCGTACCCTCGAGAAAGCCTCGCGAAAAAACCCGACTACAGACAACATGACCGCCCTCAAGCACGCCACCCGCAAACACCACTAGCTGATCCACACCACCAAGAAGACAGCATTCAAGGATCGACTAAACAACAACGCACACAACAGCAAGGAACTCTTCAGCATCGTCAAAGAGCTCTCCAACCCCAGCGCCGGAAACGACATCACTCCTTCACAAGACCTCTGCGACTCACTCGCCTCGTTCTTCCACAGCAAGATCGCAGACATACACAACAGCTTCGGCGCACAGACCACGCACCCAACCACAGAACCAACACCCCCCACCACCACCCTCCGCGCCTGGACCCCGGTCAGCACCGAAGACACCATCCACACGATGAACACCATCCACTCCAGATCGCCAACCGACCCATGCCTCTACCACGTCTTCAACAAGGCCGACTCCGTCATCGCACCCCAACTCCTGGACATCATCAACTGCTCCTTCAACACTGCCACCTTCCCGGAGAGCTGGAAGCATGCCGAACTCAGCGCCCTCCTGAAGAAAGCATCAGCAGACCCCACTGACCTCAAGAACTACCGCCCCATCTCGCTCCTCCCGTTTCCTGCCAAAGTCATCGAGAAGACCATCAACAGACAGCTTGCCGCCTTCCTCGAGACGAACGGATCCCTCGACCACTCGCAGTCCGGCTTCCGAGCCAACCATAGCACCGAGACCGCCCTCATCGCAGCCACTGACGACATCCGAGCCCTGCTCTACAACGGGGAAACAGCGGCCCTCATCCTCCTGGACCTCTCCGCAGCGTTCGATACTGTCTGCCACCGCACCCTAGTACAACGCCTCAACAACATCGGATTTCAAGAGAAGGCACTGGAGTGGATCATCTCGTTCCTCGCCGGAAGAACCCAGAGAGTCCGCCTCCCCCAGTTCAGATCCAAGGCCACCGAAGTCATCTGCGGCGTACCACAAGGATCATCACTCAGCCCCACCCTCTTCAACGTCTACATGAGCCCCCTCGCAGCCATCGCACTCCAACACAACCTCAACATCATCTCCTACGCCGATGACACCCAGCTGATCCTCTCCCTCACCAATGACCCAGCAACCGCCAGAACCAACCTACACGAAGGGATGAAAGACGTAGCCGAGTGGATGATGAACAGCCGCCTGAAACTGAACTCAGACAAGACAGAAGTCCTCATCCTTGGATCATCACCGTCAGCCTGGGACAACTCCTGGTGGCCCCCTGCCCTGGGCAGCGCACCCAAACCAATGGACCACGCACGAAACCTGGTCTTCATCCTGGACTCCTCCCTCTCGATGACCAGACAAGTCAACGCCGTCTCATCATCGTGTTTCAACATCCTACGCATGCTCCGAAAGATCTTCCGATGGATCCCCACCGAAACCAGGAAGACGGTCACCCAGGCACTCGTAACCAGCCGACTGGACTACGGAAACACCTCTACACCGGAACCACAGCCAAACTGCAGAAAAGACTCCAACGCAACCAGAACGCCTCCGCACGACTCGTCCTGGACATCCCCCGACACAGCCATATCTCCGGACACCTGAGAGACCTGCACTGGCTCCCCGTCAGCAAGAGAATCACGTTCGGACTCCTCACCCACACACACGAGGCCCTCCACGACCCGGGCCCCAGGTACCTCAACAACCGCCTGACCTTCTACACTCCCACCCGCCAGCTACGATCGACCAGCCACTCCCTCGCCGCCGTTCCACGCATTAGAAGAGCCACCATGGGATGAAGATCCTTCTTCTACCTGGCAGCCAAGACTTGGAACTCCCTCCCCATCCACCTCCGTCTTACCCAAGACCACCTCTCCTTCAGGAAGCAACTCAAGACCTGGCTGTTTGAGCAGTAGCGGACCCCTCTCCCCCAAGCGCCTTGAGACCCTCTGGGTGAGTAGCGCGCTATACAAATTTCTTGATTGATTGATTGATTGATCCAAAGAGCACAATTCTCCAGGTGTTTTGTATGTAAAAAGTTCTATATTTGAATTTGCTTCTCGAAGAAATTCAAGTAAATCATTCCAAGCATATTCAGCACAGCTTAGGGCAGAGGTCTTCAAACGTTTTGATGCCGAGACCCCCTTGTAAAACCTTTTTAGGCGTAAGGACCCCCTTCCGACAAAAGTTTCTAGAATCTGCTACTCCTCATCATCAACTCTTGACAACCATAAATGCGCCTGTTAGACCTCATCACACCCCTCCATCATTCATCCACCCACACTTTCACACATCCATCCATCCACCCTTTCATCCTTCCATCCATACATCCATCCTTCATCCACCCTTTCATCCTTTCATCCATACATCCATCCTTTACCCATCCACCCTTCCATCCATCCACCCTTCATTCATCCACCCACCTTTTCACACATCCATCCACCATTCATCCATGCAACCTTTTACCATTCATACATCCATCCACCCTTTCATCCTCCCATCCATACATCCATCCTTTATCCATCCACCCTTTCATCCTCCCATCCATACATCCATCCTTCATCCATCCACCCTTTCATCCTCCCATCCATACATCCATCCTTCATCCACCCACCCTTTCATCCATACATCCATCCACCCACCCTTTCATCCATCCACCCATCATTCATCCCCCCACCTTTTCACACATCCATCCATGCATCATTCATCCATGCAACCTTTTATCCATCCACCCTTTCATCCATACATCCTACATCCGTCCACCCTTTCATCCTCCCAACCATACATCTATCCTTCGCCAATCTATCCTTCATCTATCTAACCTTTCATCCTTCCATCCATACATCCATCCTTCATCCATCCTCCCTTTCATCCTTTCATCCATACATCCATACTTTATCCATCCACCCTTCCATCCATCCACCCATCATTCATTCACCCACCTTTTCACACATCCATCCATCATTCATGCAACCTTTTATCCATTCATACATCCATCCACCCTTTCATCCTCCCATCCATACATCCATCCTTCATCCATCCACCCTTTCATCCTCCCATCCATACATCCATCCTTCATCCATCCACCCTTTCATCCATACATCCATCCACCCACCCACCCTTTCATCCATCCACCCATCATTCATCCCCCCACCTTTTCACACATCCATCCATGCATATTCATCCTTGCAACATTTTATCCATCCATACATCCATCCACCCTTTCATCCATACATCCTTCATCCGTCCACCCTTTCATCCTCCCATCCATACATCTATCCTTCACGAATCTATCCTTCATCCATCCACCCTTTCATCCATCCATTGACCCATCATTCATCCACCCACACTTTCACACATCCATCCATCCATCCACCCTTTCATTCTTCCATCCATACATCCATCCTTCATCCATCCACCCTTTCATCCTTCCATCCATGCATCCATCCTTTACCCATCCACCCTTCCATCCATCCACCCATCATTCATCCACCCACCTTTTCACACATCCATCCATAATTCATCCATGCAACTTTTTATCCATTCATACATCCATCCACCCTTTCATCCTCCCATCCATACAGCCATCCTTCATCCATCCACCCTTTCATCCTCCCATCCATACATCCGTCCTTCATCCATCTACCCTTTCATCCTCCCATCCATACATCCATCCACCCTTTCATCCATACATCCATCCACCCACCCTTTCATCCATCCATCCACCCATCATTCATCCCCCACCTTTTCACACATCCATCCATGCATCATTGGTCCACTGACCGTACCCAGGCCGTCCATCTGGCTGAATTCTCTGCCCCGCCTCGCAGAGTGCAATGTGGTGTCCCTCAGGGATCCTCTCTCTCTCCTCTTTTGT
Organism: Lissotriton helveticus; assembly: GCF_964261635.1. Lineage (NCBI taxonomy): Eukaryota > Metazoa > Chordata > Amphibia > Caudata > Salamandridae > Lissotriton > Lissotriton helveticus. Next base: position 1,941,909,212 of record NC_136063.1, on the reverse strand, counting down.
TTAATCTTTATATTTTTCCCCTTATTTCTGCACTACAACAAATAGAGGTCACAGTCTACAACTATGCTGATGACCTCCAACTCATTTTTAATTTTTCCTCCCCAACATCTGATGTCGCTAGCTTCCAGTCCGTTATGCTGTTTATCCGGGATTGGATGAATGCAAACCATCTGAAACTCAACCCGGATAAAACAGAGCTTGTTCTGACTGGGGGCAGCGGCAACCCTTGGTCTCCTTCTTTCTGGCCCCTTTCCCTTGGTCTCCCCCCACCCCTTCGGACTCTGTCAAGACTCTTGGAATCACACTCAACCACCATCTCACACTTCACTCCCACATTAGTTCTGTTGTCTCTTCCTGTTTCTTTACTTTACGTATCATCAGGAAAATTTCTCGTTTTTTCCCCTCTCTGCTCTTAAATTGATTCTAATGGCTATGGTCACATCCAAGATTGATTATGGTAACATCATCTATAACGGTGCTCCTGCCTATGCACTCCAACGTCTTCAGTTAGTGCAGAACCAGGCAGCCCGCTTGGTATATGGCCTACCCAAATTCCATCACTCCTCCCCCCTTCTTTTTTCCCTTCACTGGCTTCCCATCAAACAACGGGCTCTCTTCAAACTTGGATGCCTCACTTTCCAGGCCAGGGCGGGCACTGCCCCTGCCTTTATCAATTCGGCTATCACCAATTACCGCCCATCCAGAGACCTTCGTCAGCCTCCAATCTTTGCTAGTTATCCCCCGGTTCAAGAAATCAAGGTCGAGAGGTCAGAAATTCTCGGTCTTGGCACCCACCTTTTGGAATACCCTCCCGTCCTCAGTCAGACAATCCCCTTCTTATACGGAATTCCGTAAGGCCCTTAAAACTTTTTTATTTCAGCAAGCTTTTAGTTCTTAGTCCTGTGCCTCTCCACCCTGTACTCCCCCAGCGCCAAGAAACTGTATAGTGAACGTGCGCTCTAGAAATCCTCAAAAATTCAAATTCAAATCCAAATCCATGCAACCTTTTAGCCATCTATACATCCATCCACCCTTTCATCCATACATCCTTCATCCGTCCACCCTTTCATCCTTCCATCCATACATCTTTCCTTCACCAATCTATCCTTCATCCATCCACCCTTTCATCCTTCCATCCATCCATCCATCCATCCATCCATCATTCATCCATCCACCCTTTCATCCATCCATCATTCATCCACCCACCTTTTCACACATCCATCCATCTTCAGCCTTACATCCATCCATCCACCCATCATTCAACCACCAACCTTTTCTGTGCCTCTCTCATGGGGGGGGTCTGTATCTCTCTGCGTCGTCTTCCTTCGCCTTTCCCGCTCGTGGGAGGGCATCTCTGTGCCTTCCTGCTGGGGGCGGGGGACGTGTCACGGGACCCACAGCTCCAGGCACGCAACATCCATTGAACTCAAAGGGCTACACTACAGCCTGCTCCCCCAGCCACCCCCGCTCCCCCCAGCTCGTGTATGTGAGCCCGGCTGAAACAGCTTCAGGGACACACACAGTCACACCCAAGTACTTGACAGGTCTTTAAAAGACCTTTTACTTGTTAAAGAGGAGTTGATGTTTTTCACACCTCGGTGTGAATTAGACCTCCGCCGTGAGCACCCTCGATCAGCCCAATGCCAGGAACTGCACTCTGCAGAATCTGCGACCCCCTTCCCAGGACTCCACGACCCCCCTGGGGGTCGCGCCCCACAGATTGAAGACCGTTGGCTTAGGGTAACAAACCATGTAGGAGTTCCTAAGTTCATTAGCATACATTCAAGTTCTCCATGACAACCGGACCAATACTCCTTAGTATCACGCTGACATGCCATCAAATTAACCAGCTGAGATTCGAAATGATCGTTTCTCTCATGTACTTTATCCATAAATTCCTTTGCAGAAACTTTTTGATGATGTACTCCTGTTTTTACTATGTGGTTGACTGCATATGAAAGTCCAGACAAGTCACTCTCAAACAAAAGATGAAATATATATGGGATACATTGTCGAAATCTTGGATCTTCTGTATACAATCTTGTTGACCGATGTTCTGATGCAGGAATCTGCACTGATCGTTCGTCATATCGTCCATCTTTTCCAGTTAGGAACAGCTGCGGAAAACAACAAGCTTCCAAACTTTTTCTCCATACACTCATGGGATTCTCCTTCGCTTTCTTCATTTGGAATAATTCAATAGTATTGCTAATCACTTCTTTCGATGAAGTGGATGTACACTATAAAGTTCATACAGTTCTTCACTTTTGGAAATGTCCACTTTTTCAATTTTCAATTTGACCACTTGACATTTCACTATCATCTCCTAAAATTATTTATTCTTCTTCCACATACACACTTTTGTAGTAATCATTGTTTTTATAAGATATAATGTTGCCTTTTGCACTTTCCTGACATCCTTTCCTAGAAAGACAAGTCAGAGAATGACCGAGCAAACCAGTATTTTTTCTCACTCTGCAAGGATCTAGTCCTTGCAACATCTTAATCTTTTGTTTAACACTTTTTCAACTATACTCTCGTATGAAATTGTGTAAAATATCAATAGATTCCTGTCGTATACTACAAATAATTCTACAATCCCAAGTATACTCTGGAGCGTTAGGATGTCTCCCTAGAACTTCATCAGTTATTAGTTCTTCTACATTTCTAGAAACCATCTTCTCTTTCTCATTAGGACCACCATTTCTAACCTCATAAGCTTGACCACTGGTATCAACTGCAAGCAATAAAGTATTGGTCTGAAAATAACTCTCTTCATTAAAAAAAAGATCTAAACTTGAACTGTGTTTCCATTCACCCCCAAAAAATCATAAACATTAGTTCTGTTAATTATTCTTTTCTTCTTGCTTTTGGCATTCATAAAATGTATTGGTATATTTAGTGATCGAATTTGTTTAAAACTAAAATGAATAATTTCCTTTTTAATTCAAAAGCCTTCTCAACAATGATTTCAATTTCTTTCTTCTTTTTATAAAATGGTGATCTTCTTTTGTATTTCTTCACATCTTTCAACAAATTAAAGACAACTCTATTGTAAAACATCTTCTTTCTTATTTCTTCATACTGACTCTACCTCCTTTTACCACACATTGTGTCTTTTGAATTTAATTTCACATTTTTTTCTTTTTTTTCTTTGTATTCTTTTTTGTTGTTGCAGCATTCTTTATACTTTCCACAATCTGCACACTGTTTCTTGGCTTTGAAGGTTTTTTAATAAATCATTTTGTTCTCTTACCGCAATACTTTTTATTTTTGCCAACATATTGTTGTTCATCCAATACTTGCTGTTGAATCTTCTTCAAATAATAGTCTTTTTTCTGTTGTGTCTTCTTTTTTTTCTAGCCATAACATTTTTTTAATGATGATGAACAATATCTGAAAAAAAATGATATTATTTAAAATAATCTATAAAAAATACTATTCTATTACTAAACAAACACATTCTACATACACACCATTTAAACACCGTGAAGTGGACCTGTAGTCTGAGTGTGCTTCTGCGCCTCGCTGCTGGTCGCGCGCGCGCTCTTAGCACTAGCTGCTGTTTTTTTTAATATAACCCGTTTTGCTATCTTATTTTATTTTACTTTAGATTATCACTTGTTTTTAGCCACTCTGCTTCTCTGCCCCTTACCTGCACCTTAATTTCTGGAAGACCCACCGCTGCTTAGCGGGTCCGGTTCCGGGGAGGCTGTGGGCGGGGAGCGCCATCTTGGAGCAGGAAGAGAACTGTGGCCGCCATCTTTCAGCGTCTCGGCGCTCGTGGACTGCGAGAGCAGCCTATTTAAGGCGCAGTCAGTCCGGGGGCAGCCTGGTGAAGTGGACCTGTAGTCTGAGTGTGCTTCTGCGCCTCGCTGCTGGTCGCGCGCGCGCTCTTAGCGCTAGCTGCTGTATTTTTAATATAGCCCGTTTTGCTATCTTATTTTATTTTACTTTTGATTATCCCTTGTTTTTAGCCACTCTGCTTCTCTGCCCCTTACCTGCACCTTAATTTCTGGAAGACCCACCGCTGCTTAGCGCGTCCGGTTCCGGGGAGGCTGTGGGCGGGGAGCGCCATCTTGGAGCAGGGAGAGAACTGTGGCCGCCATCTTTCAGCGTCTCTGCGCTCGTGGACTGCGAGAGCAGCCTATTTAAGGCGCAGTCAGTCCGGGGGCAGCCTGGTGAAGTGGACCTGTAGTCTGAGTGTGCTTCTGCGCCTCGCTGCTGGTCGCGTGCACGCTCTTAGCGCTAGCTGCTGTATTTTTAATATAGCCCGTTTTGCTATCTTATTTTATTTTACTTTTGATTATCCCTTGTTTTTAGCCACTCTGCTTCTCTGCCCCTTACCTGCACCTTAATTTCTGGAAGACCCACCGCTGCTTAGCGGGTCCGGTTCCAGGGAGGCTGTGGGCGGGGAGCGCCATCTTGGAGCAGGAAGAGAACTGTGGCCGCCATCTTTCAGCATCTCGGCGCTCGTGGACTGCGAGAGCAGCCTATTTAAAGGACACCTTATGGCGCGTAGCGGTGACGCGCAGCTGGAGCGCCTTCCCTGCACCTGAGTCGTGCCAGAGTCCTGCCCGTCTGCGCCCGTCAGCATCTAGGAGGCGGGTGAGGTAGGCCTGCTCTTTCTACTTGCTCTTCAGTAGTGTGTTGGGTGTCCACCTCATGCTTTCATGCTTTCCTATTCCTCCACTGAGCTTTTAGCGCTACGAGGATATACCTCCTCCTGCCATCATGTTTTTCCTGGTGGCCGCTCTCTTAGGAAGGGCTGCACCGGTTGCGGCTGGCACATGCCCAGTCAAGAGGGCATCTTGCCTGAACCCACACCCCTTCACTTTCAGTGCCATCTCCTTAATACCAGATCTCTCAGTAGACATTCCACTGACATCTGGAATTTGCTATCAGACCTTAAAACATCGTGTCTGTTTCTTACTGAGACATGGCTGGGTGAGTGCTCTGGCCCTGATCTGGTCACTGCTATCCCCCCGGATTATACTATCTACAGGAGGGATAGAGTGGTAGGCAGGGGCGGAGGTGTAGCACTAATTGTAGACAAGCGCTTCCTTTGTACAACTTTTCCCGATAATGTCATGGGCTGTGAAGCCTTAGGTTTCACTCTCTACCGTGTGGAGGCAAGATGGCGCCGAGAGGCTGTGGAGGATAGTCGCACCTGACCCTTCCTCCTGATGAGGCTGCATGTGGCGTTCTTGGTGTTTCTCCTTTGTGGCGGTTGTGGCGGTTACCTCCACAGAGCTGATGCCTAATGGGTTACCGACTGGGGTAATCTTTTTTGCCTGGAGTATTATTACCCGATCTACATCGACCTGACTGACCGGATTGATACAAGGTGGGGAGAAAAGCGAGCGATGCTGAAGCAAATGCCAAGGTCCACGTAGTGTGTGGCTGAAGGTGGCGATGCTGGGAGCTCTCGTTCTATGGCCCCTACGATTGGACATTATTGCTCAGTTTAAAGCAAGGACCCTTTCTAAAGTTGGTTCTCTCTTTTTAACGCGGATTGCGCACCCTGGGCACCCTGGGCAGTTCGATTGGAGGGAACTATTCAGAAGTATGGCACCTAAAATCATGCGATCACCTGAAAAAAAACGCGACCTGCAAGGCAGATGGGGCAATGAAGGTGATGACGATGTGCCCACGGACGGCTCTGGAGCCCCCGCCTCTAACCTAAGAGGAAAAGCGAGAGTAAAAGGAGATGGAGAGGAAAAAAATGATGTAGTTATCTAAGAAGTGCAACGAGGTGCAGGCATCCGTTGGGGAGGTAGCAGGGAGAGAGACTCTACTTCGACAAACCACGATTGTGGAGACGTTTTCGCCCTTACCAAATGCCCAACCTGTCCAGCAGCCTGATCTGCAACGAGCGTTTGTGGTCCCGTCGCTGAAATCGTTGTGTAGAGTAACAGCAGAGAAGCAGCTGAATAGCTTCGCGGGACCAGTTGAAGACGTGACCTGCCTAGCGGACCCTCTCGGCGGCGGCGGTGAAATTACAGAACCCTCAAGACGGTCGGACTTTTCTACGGATCTAGTAGGGGGCGGGGTTAATTACTCAGAGGCGGATTCGAAGGTGGAAGGCAGCCAGAGTAAAGCTGTAGTTAAAGGTACAGGGTCAGAACTAGAACCAGCCAATGTATCTGTTGCTTCACAACCCCATGCTGACGATCGCGCTGATATACATCTACTGGCCGAGGTTGACCACGCAGATGTAATAACGATAACAGCGCTGACCCAAGGAGATGGGGGTAAAATAGCAGATCCGGACTCGGCGGATCTAGAGGCTTAGAAAACAATAAATGGGAGTGTGACCAGAAGAAATATACCAGTTATGCCGGGCTCAATCTTAGCCTCCCCTAGCGAGGATGTCTTCTTTACTGGCAATGACGAGGCTGATGATGAGGATGAGAGTGAGGGTAGTAATCCGGACCCAGTGTCAGAGTCAGAGTTGGAAACGTCTGTGGGTTCAGAAACTGGTACTGACTCAGATATTGATAAAGAAGCAGAATCGGACAGCGCTTCAACCTCTATGGATAGTGAGGCAGAGCTTATCAATCTGGGACAAGATACAGTACAAAAAGGTTCTAAGGCAGTGCAAAATCCCGTTTCTACAGAAAAGAATAAACCTGTATCGAAAAAGAGAGCCAAGTGCAAGAGTAAGACTAAAAGAAATAACCCTTGGCATAAGACCCCGGCCAGAGTACATCATGGGACCCCGGTAAAAACAGTTGCTAAGAAACTTGAGTGGGATAATACATTGGAAAGCCACGCCCTGTCTATGGGGGGGCCTGACAACACGAATGCGGGCACTCTACAAGTTAACCCTCAGGGAGCTGAGGGAAACCCCTCTAACTTTGAAATCTTACTATCTACTCTAAAGCAGATACAGGACGAGGCCCGTACTGATAGTCAAAGGAGAAGAGCTAGGCATGCCAACAAAAAAATTCAATCCTCATTGCATAAGATTAGCAAAATGTATGAAGAGGTGGTCGGGAGAGTATCTGAGGTGGAGGAAAGAACGGGCAAATTGGAGGAAGATGTGGTGAAATTGCAGGATACTAGGAGGGTTCAGGAAAAGACCACAACCGATATGCTTTGGAAATTGGAGGAATCCGAAAATAGACAAAGACGCAATAATGTTAGACTACTTGGTGTACAGGAAGGAAAGGAGGGGGGGGATGCACGAGGGTTTGTAGTCGAGCTATTAAAGGGCGCTTTTCCGGAGATGACTTCATGGGATTGGGAACATGAGATACAACGGGCACACCGATTTCCGATGATGCGGAAAGAGACACAGGGCAAGCCTCGCGCAATATTGATTTATGTAGGGAACTTCCTATTGCGTGAAGAGATAATTAGTAAGGCAAAGCCACAGGCTAGATGTACCTACAAGGATGTTGTATTTTTTGCCCGGCCTGAATTCTGCCACGTCACTGTGGAAAGGCGTTGGCGGATGCGGCAGATGATTACCCCTTTCCAGAATATCGGCTGCGAGGTTTACCTTCTGTTCCCAGCAAGACTGAAGGTGGGATTAAATGGAAACTTTAGGGTCTTCCACTCTGAAATAGTGGCACAAGAGCATCTTAGCTTCCTGCGCGAATCTAGAGGTAAACATAAGGAGCAACAAAGGAAGCCTGCAGAGCATGGAGCTCAGGTGGTAACCACTAGAGACATCTCACGGAAGAAGTAGAAAATAAAGAGATAATAACAATAATGACAACAATAACATGTTGCGGCAGAAACCCATAGTTTGATGAAAATGTTTAGTTTGTTTGTCCTAGTAGCCTTCTCTATTTTTAGAGTTAAGACTATGACTTATTTCTTTATTGATGACTAAGGGACAGGGATGGGTATACACTTGTTTGAATTGATGCAAGTTGCATTGATGTATCGGTGTGGGTTTGCCCGGTTTAGGAAACACTGGGGGTACTTGAGATAAGGGTTAATGATACTATAGGGGGGAGCACCAAGTGAGGAGTTTATTGAATACGAGTATCAGGGGGAGGAAAGGTGGGACATCCTGTTGGCATCGTCGGCCAGATATAGGTCTGTTTGACCTATTTGCCTGTAGGGGGGGTGGGTATCTGTGGGAGGGTTGTCAGGGGAGGGGGAGGGGGGGAACGGGGCAGGGCACACGAGTATTGGAGAGGAAGAATTCGACTCAGACAGGAATTATCAGTATAGGTTTTGTAATGGAAGGTATAAGAGTGTTAAGATAGTTATTGAAACAGAAACAGGGAAGAGCAGATTAGTTAAGTTGATTATTAGCAGTGAGCAGTTAGCTGGCAGCCCCTCCATATTCAGATATGTCACTTAGATTTGCAACATGGAATGTCTGCGGGTTGAACGATCCCCAAAAAAGACAGAAGATAGCAGTTCGTTTACGGCAGATGAATGTAGATTATGTATTCTTACAAGAGACACATGTAATGAGCACTCAGGAGTTCTGTCTTAACCAGTTGGGATTTTATTTAATAGCAAGATCCAAGTTAGGAGCGAAAAATAGAGGGGTAGCTATTCTCTCAAGAAGTAAAAATGTGGTAATTGGAAAAAAATTAGAGGATCAATGGGGTAGGTGGGCCATGGTTGAGATTTTAATAGAGGGTGTATGGACAACTTTAGTAGCGGTATATGGCTCAACTCAGGATGATCCAGAAATCTTGCAATTTTTGGATGCAGAGTTGGCAGGGTGGCCATCTCAGGTCATTATAGGAGGTGATTTAAACATTAATGGGGCAGACGGGCTTGGGGTAGGTCCGACCAGAGCCTATAAAGGGAGGAAGAAAAGAGTATATAAGGCTCTGGTTAACCTCGTAGAGAACAATAGTTTGCAAGATGTCTGGGGTAGTATTAGACCGGGCCAGACAGGTTTTACATACTATTCTGCACCCCACCGTATCTGTGTTCGGTTAGACTACTTCCTGATATCTAATGACTTAATGACCAGAGTAGAAATTGACAGGCTCCCGCGAATTTTAAGTGACCATAATCCCTTGATATTAACAATGAAGGGAGAAGGGAGAACTAGATTAAGCAGGATCTGGACTTTTGAAAGAGGACTCCTCTTGGATAATAAGTATATACAACATATGTCCAAATGGATCAGCGAGTTTTTTGAGAATAACAGAGGGAGCGCTCCAGCCGGAGTTGTATGGGATGCTTTTAAGGCTGAAGTTCGGGGAGAGACATGCAGTTTTAGTGCTTACAAAAGGAAAGTAGCTCAAATCAGGGACAGTGACATAGAGAGGGCTGTCTTAGAGGCGGAGGACTACCTTCATGAATCTTTAATAAGGGGCGAACTGATTGAAGAAGCTATTATAGAATTAATGAAAGTCAAAAGTGAAGCCGAGGAAGATATGGCGAACAAGGCAGCTCAATACTATATTATTAAAAGGGAAAGATGCTACGAGTTCAGTGAAAAAGTTGGACATGTACTTGCCATGCGGACTAGACAGATAGCAGCAACGGGGACTGTCAGGGAGATCAGGGACGAATTCGGAAAGTTACATTCAGACTCGCAGGAAATAAGGGAGGTCTTCAGGAAATTTTATCAGACATTATATGATGAATAATATCCTAGCAATACTGAAGAGATAAGGGAATACCTTCGGGATATTCCGGTTGAGAGGGTTTCTAGAGAAGACGCAGAAGGATTGGAGAAACTGTTGGAGTACACCGAAGTTAAAGAAGCTATGGGCAACCTTCCCTCTGGAAAGGCCGCTGGCCCGGATCAACTGCCTTTAGAGTTTTATAAAACTTTTTGGGGGAGTTTAGGGCAGGACTTAATTAGTACGATCCAAACTGCACAGTCTGGGGAGTCAATCCTCAAATCTTGGAGTGGTGCAGATATTGTCTTAATATTAAAAAAAGGGAAGATAGAAACTGAACCAGGGTCTTATAGACCTATTACGTTGATGAATAATGATACTAAAATATATTCAAAAGCACTTGCAATGAGATTTGCAGGAATAATAGCCCCCTTGGTTAGTAGCAATCAGCATGGTTTTATTCCCGGCAGAGGGACGACACATCACACCCGGAAAGTCATAACCATGTTCGATGCCACCGAAGTCATAGGAGACACGATGGCTGTAATGTTGCTTGATGCTGAGAAGGCGTTCGATCGGGTCTCCTGGGACTTCCTGTGGCATATCCTAATAAGAGCTGGGATAAAGGGGGGCTTTGTGAAAGCCCTACAGGCTCTGTATAGGGAACCGGTTGCAGCTCTAAGAGTTAACGGGGGTACTACGGTCAATTTCAGATCAAGAGAGGCACACGACAGGGGTGTCCTTGCTCGCCCCTCCTGTTTGCCATGTACATGGACCCACTAATCCGCAAGATAGAGTTATGTCCAGATATCACCCCATTAAACACACTACTTGGTCCCTGTAAGATACTTGCTTACGCTGACGATGTGGCGGTGATAACACCATACCCCACGGAGGCGATTGGGTTGTTAGAGGCAGAGGCCCGTAAATTCGGGCACGTATCGGGTTACGCGCTGAATACCTCAAAGACCCAGATTATTAAGAACTCCATGACTATCTGCAATGATAACCGCGTTGTACAAGAAGGGCTTTACCTAGGTATTAATATCTCAGCCGATCTAGACAACTTGGTGGAAAAAAATATTGTTCCAATAATAGACAAAGTAAAGAAAGATCTTGATCGATACGAGAACCTTCATTTATCATTAGTAGGACGAGTCAACATTATTAAAATGTTGGTTTTGCCTAAATTTTTGTATGTTTTTAGAGCTATCCCACTGTTAGTTGATAATAAGTGGTTCAAAATTTGTGAACAAATGGTCAACCGTTTTGTTTGGGCAAAAGGCAAGACGCGGAGGGCATTGAGATTTATGTCGCTCCCGCGGGAAAGAGGGGGTTGGTCACTACCAGATTTAAAGCTCTAATATTGGGCAGCGGCACTGCAATGTATGGTGGGCTTGATTGGAGGTGCCGAAGTGGAGGGCTGGGATGATTTTGGGTCGCTTGCTATTTATGGTTTGGTTCTTGGTATGAATGCTGAAAATTTATTTTTAAGATTTACGGAGGGTAGTTACTTCAAAAGAACACGCTTTAAGACTGTAATGGCTGCATATAATATATGGAAAGGGATCTCCAAAAAGGTGGGAATCGGGAAGTACAATATATATACCAGACTAAAAAATAATCCTTCCCTTCCTAGCGAAGTTTTCTCGGGTACTGTTTTTCAAGAGTAGGATAGGCGGGGGATAAGAAAAGTTGGAGATATGATGGGCCTCCATGGCATATCACAGTTTACGGAACTCCAAAATAATTTTACTTTGGACACAAAACATTTCTTTAAATATCTCCAAATAAGAAGCTGTCTCGTAAATAAACAAGGGGGCGCATTGGGTTTTGAAAGAAACACATTGATGGATCTTATAGAAAATGGTTCAGACTGCACGATTAAGAGGTTTTACTTAGAAATGACGAAATTAAAGAAAGATGATTTAGAGAAATGGGTAGATAGATGGTCTTTGGATTTAGACATAGATTTAGATATGGGGAGGGACATCTTTATTGAATCACTGGAAATGGGGAGAAAAGCGCTGTGTTCATCGTCCCTCCAGGCTCAACACTATAAGATACTATAACATCTATATTATACACCTGCGAAGATTGCTCAGTGGGGTGGTACATCTGGCAATACCTGTTTTAGATGTGGAAACCCGGACGCTGATCTGATACATATTTTTGCAGTCTGTCCTCACCTGGATAAATTGAAACAGGATATTGTGAATTTCTTTCAGATCGCAATGTCTTCGACTATAGAGTTAACACCAGTGGTTATGTTATTGGGGTTAAGTGCTGGCGAGCAGCCGACCTGTAAATATTTTATATTTGTGGCAATGGCGACTTTGAGACTTCTTGTGGCTTCTGCTTGGTTAGATCCTAATCCCCCATCATATCACCAATGGTTAGGTAGAGTAATGTCTATACAAAAGTTGGAAACAGCCATATACGCTAGAAAGGGAAAAAAGGGCAAGAAGATGGGTATGCAAATTTGGGAATCCTTTATCCGATGGAAGCTTGGTACAGATTCCTAAAAAACTATCAACTTGTTTTGATTTTTTGATTTCTGTCTGAATTTGCATGTTTAAATTTGTGTTTTAAATGTTTTGTAATCATTGTGCCCTGCTCATAGGTAAAAGAAAAAAAAAAAAAAGGTTTCACTCTCAGGATATCTCCTCGTCAAACTTGCGCTGGGATTCTTATTCACAGGGCACCGGGACCCCTTGGCTCCTTTTTTGATGAACTACAGGTGGCACTTTCGGTGCCTTGCCTGAGATCAGAGCACTGCATTCTACTGGGAGACCTTAATCTTCACATGGACAATATACTGGACTTGGATACTATTAAGCTGCAGGATATTGCCTACTCTTTAGGGCTGGTTCCCTATATCTCCAGCCCCACTCATATCATGGGTCATACTATTGACCAGATATTTTCCACTAGCTCAATTGATGACTCCCCGCCACTTCCAGTTTTGTGGTCAGATCATTTTTTAATCAAATTCTATATTCCTTCTTCAGCCACGCCTGGTACAAGACCGCCGAAAGATACCAGAAGGGTGGCGCGGCCTTTCCATCTGGTTACGGCGGAAATGCTCTCTGACGCTCTCCGCCATCACCCCTGCCAGTTAGCTGGTAATCTGGAACAAAACCTTGACTTGGTTAAAAAATGGCTTACAGCTAGATTTGAAGAGCTAGCCCCCGGTAAGCCAGCCAAATCAGCGGGCAGGCACGCCTCGGCCCCTTGGTTCACTCCTCTTCTAGGCAAGGTGATTCAAGATTGCAAGAGGGCTGAAAGAGCTTCGCGGCGCGTGTATGACCCTGTTGATAAAATTAAATATAGGGATGCTATACGACTGTACCACAAACATATTGTGGACGGAAAAAAAGTCTATCTTGAGCGCAGAATTGAGGCTGCGGAAAGCACGAGTAAAGAAATTTTCAGGATCGTAAAAGAGTTTATCTCCCCTTCTTCGAGTACGCCCATCCATTCTCATACCGAAGTTTGGATTAGCCAGCTTAGTGATTTCTTTACCAATAAAATCAAATCCATTCAGGATTCCTTTTCTGATGCCGGCCTTATTCCATCTGCTTGCCAGTTGATCACTCTACCACCATCATTGAAGGAGCAAGGTCCTTTTCTTTCTGTTTTCCCTTTTATCCCTCTTGCTTCCTCCCTTGATCTTCTGTCTCGGCTCCAATCGGACTCGCCACTTGACCCGTGTCCAGCGAAATGCCTAGGGAGAGTTGCGCTGGCAGTTAACATCCTGCTCAATCCGCTGCTAAACTCTTCCCTGTCAACGGGAGAGGTTCCTCCGGCTTGGAAGTACGCCTTGATTCTGCCGCTGCTGAAAAAACCATCTTTAGATCCCCTCATTCACGCTAATTACAGACCAATCTCCCTCCTTCCCTCTCTGGCTAAGATGATTGAGAAGCATGTGCATCTATCTATTTCCAGCTTTATTGAGAGTAATAATATCTTGCATGACTCTCAATCTGGTTTCCGTGCGAATTTTAGCACGGAGACAGCCCTTCTTGAGATCACCGATGCCATAAAAGAGACTTTGGACGTTGGGGGCAAAGCCATCTTGGTCATGTTGGATTTGTCGGCGGCTTTCGACACCGTTCCCCACGACGGTCTCCTTTTAAGACTCTGGGAGATTGGTTTCCGTGGGACGGTGTGGAACTGGTTTAAGTCGTTTCTGACCAACCGCCGACAAGTGATCTGGGCACCTCCGTTTTCCGCCGAAATGCCGCCACTGGAGGTTGGGGTTTCTCAAGGGTCCATTCTGAGCCCCACCCTTTTTAATATCTATATGGCCCCTCTAGCGGTGGTGGCGGAACCTTTTGGTGCCCGGATCATATCCTATGCTGACGACACCTAGCTTCTTTTTACGTGTAATAAGGGTGAGGACTTTGACGGCGGCCGGATCAAGGAATGCCTAGGCGCTGTCTTTGAATGGTTTCAGAGGCATAGTCTGAAGTGCAACTCCGACAAATCGGAGTTGCTGTTTTTCGGTTGCCCACCTGATCCCAGCTGGAAGTCATGGTTGCCTCGGGATATGTTCCCACCTGTTGCTGCCTCGTCAAAAGCCAAAAATCTGGGTGTCTTGTGCGACGATGATCTTTCTTTCAGACACCAGATTATAGGGCTGACAGGAAAGTGTTTTGGCATCCTGAAAATGTTGCGGAAATTTCTTTCACTACTGTCTCTGCAACATAAAAAAATCATTGTCCAGGCCTTGATAGGCTCGCGTCTTGATTACGCGAATTCCCTCTACCTTGGCCTTCCCAAATACCTGATGGCTCGCCTGCAGGTTGTGCAGAATTCGGCTGCCAGGGCCATCTTTGGACTACAGCGAAGGGCAAGAGCCGCGGAGTTACTCAAGAGACTGCATTGGCTCCCGGTCTCGAAGAGAATTACTTTTAAGGTCTTGACCCTTGCTTTTAGGCCCTCCATTCGATTGGCCCAAAACACATCGGAATGCGTATGGCTTTCTACGCCCCCAGGAGGACTCTAAGGTCCGCTTTGCTGGCCAAAGCCGTTGTCCCTACCATCAGACGCGGCCAGATTGGAGGTCGCTCTTTCCGGTACCTGGCACCTCGTTGCTGGAATGAGCTTCCCATTTCCTTAAGGAAAGCCAACAGTCTCCTTTAGAACAATGACTGGGTTCTCAGACTGCTAGTAGTTGACAGCAGGATAAGTTTATAAGCGCTTATGTGTCAGCAGAGAGATTACATACGAATATGCTTCTCTCAGGATGATTTTAAGACTGGACACAAACTCACAGTGTGATTCCAGACAAGCATGACTATTCCCTGGACTTTTGCATGACTGACTCAGAAGTCTGCAAGGGGTTAGGGGACCGCACACATTGTGCACATTTGACTGTACCACTGCTTGTCTGAATGCCAGACTCATTCTCTAATGCATAGAAAGTGACTGGGTTCTCCGACTGCTAGTAGTTGACAGCAGGATAAGTTTATAAGAGTTTATGTGTCAGCAGAGAGATTAAATAAGGACATGCTTCTGTCAGGATGATTGCATGACTGGACACAGACTCACAGTGTGATTCCGGGCAAGCATGACTATTCCCTGGACTTTTGCAGGACTGAGTCAGTAGTCTGCAAGGGTTTAGGGGACCGCACACATTGTGCACTTTTGACTGTACGACTGCTTGTCTGAATGCCTGACTCATTCTCCAAGTGCATGACAGTGGCTGGGTTCTCAGACTGCTAGTAGTTGACAGCAGGATAAGTTTATACGAGCTTATCTGTCAGCAGAGAGATTAGGGGCCCGATGTAGGTAATTCCGATTTACCGACTCTTAAATACCGAATCATACCGATTCGGTATTTAAGAGTCGGTAAATTGGAAGGAGGCAGATGTAGGTAATTTTAATTTTCAAATTACCGATTCTGTAAGAGTCGGTATTTACCGATTCTGTAAATACCGAATCGGTATTTCCTATTGATTCCTATGGGCCTTGAAGCCAATAGGAATCAATGGGAAATACCTATTCGGTATTTACAGAATCGGTAAATACTGAATCCTGGCAGGGGGAACGGGGTGTCATTTTGACACCCTGTAGTACCCCAAATGCAGGCTTGTGTGCCATGTGGCACACAGACATGCCCTAAGGGCATGTCTGTGTGTCACATGGCATAGGTGTACATGCACAGATGTGCATGTACACTGGAATTCGGTATTTTACCACCCAATAGGATTGGGTGGTAAAATAAGAAATCCTAAGGGCCTGTGGCACTGCAAACTGTGCCACCTACATATGGATTTACAGAATCGGTATATTCACCGATTCGGAAAAATACCGAAGTGGTAAATTTACAGAATCAGTAAATATACCTATTCTGTAAATTCCGACCCACCTACATCTCAAAAGCCAAATACCGGTCAGTAACGGCCGAAATCGGCCATTACCGACCGGTATTTGGCTACCTACATCTGGCCCTAAGTAAGTCCATGCTTCTGACAAGATGATGGTAGGAGTGGACACAGACTCACAGTGTGATTCCAGACAAGCATGACTATTCCCTGGACTTTTGCAGGACGGACTCAGTAGTCTGCAAGGGGTTAGGGGACAGCATACATTGTGCACATTTGACTGTACTACTGCTTGTCGGAATGCCTGACTCATTCTCCAAGTGCATAGACAGTGACTGGGTTCTCAGACTGTTAGTAGTTAACAGGACAAGTTTACAAGTGCTTATGTGTAAGCAGAGAGATTAGAAAAGGACATGCTTTGATCAGTATGATTTTAGGAGTGGACACAGACTCACAGTGTGATTCCAGACAAGCATGACTATTCCCTGGACTCTTGCAGGACTGACTCAGTATTCTCTCACCATATCACTGAAAAACATAAATGTGTATGTCTATACAGAACTCTATCTACACCACATAAATTCACAATACAAGCTTCAATTTTAAACCAAACACCAAAAACGATGTCGCATATTTTAACTATACCTCTGTAGACACTTTTAAAAACTACTCTGATCACTAATACCTTAGTTCAACATATACATTTCCAATTTGAAATCAACACCTAAAATTATGCACTATAATACCAATGTACATATGCCCACATTAAAACAATCAGTCATAATCAGCAATCCCTATTTCAAAACTCACATAATAGTATGCAAACTGTATATTAAACATTTAAACACATTACAAAAAACTGCAATAAATATTTCTTCATTAGAAAATATATCACTAACTTCAAATTTTGTGAATTATATTTTATGTTTAAAAACAAAGGCACCACATAGAACCCTCACAAATTAATAACTCACCTTTCAAATAGATTTTGTAGATTATGAAGTATCTGATTCACACACCAGATGTTCTTATGCACAAAATGAATATAGGGCACTGCTCTTAGCAAAACCAAAAAATGGCAAACTTTCCTTCTCGTTCTGCACACATATACATGTAAATATCGAATCACATTGCTTCTCAGATTAATTCAAATTCACATTTCTATTGGTTACACATATCAACCCTTGCCAACTGACCTCTAACTGAAACAAAATTGCTTCTGGAATTTTCTGGAGTCGCGCATGGTGAATGCACCGAAAAGCGATGGAACCGCACATCCAGACGAGACTTCAATAGTATATTGCAAACAGTTTTACCATTTTTTTTCATAACACACTACTTTTTACTATACCAGTGACTTTGGAAATCTCACTGGAATTACATATTGTTATAATATTAATAGGAAATACACATGTTAATGCCACACAGAACTTCCAACCCTACCCGCATTCTGCCTAATCCCTGTTACCATAGTAACAGTTCATGGAACACTCAACTGAACACACAGATCACAAGTTCAGCACACAATGTTGCAAATGAAAACAGCAAGTGTGCTTGACTTTCCAAAACACAAGCTTATTCTATCTAATGTACCTTTCAAACAGTATTTACTAACCAATAAAAACATGCTTTTTAAACACAGAAATATGCACCCTATTTTTCTGTCTATAATGTTCTCAATCAGCCAATCATTTTCTGTTCTTTTAGTAAAACTGCATCTTGTCCACCATTTTAGAGACCTCTTTTTTTACAAACGGCCTACTTCGGCTACAGACATCTTCTGAGTGCATCCACACTTCCTTTCAAGATGCTTAATGTTTGGATTGTTGGACACAGCTATATTTTTAGGTGCAAAAGGTATGCTGAAAGCAGAGGTATTGACAAAGACCTAGCTTTGCAAAATGTAGACATTAAATGTATTGGACAGAGAGGATTAAAGTGGCACCAATTGATGCCATTGGTTAAATCCTTTTTCATCTCCAACATACTGACCTCATAATTGTGCACTGTGGTGGCAATGACCCGCAGTTCAGACGTGTGCCTTTTACTTAAATGGTGTCAATCTGTTCCAGTAGTTCCTGAGAAAATTACAGTTAAAGTCATTTATATATCTATGGGCGCGGTGGATTCGTGGATTCTGTGCGCATTTTCATCAATCAATCAATCAATCACTGCATTTGTAAAGCGCGCTACATACCCGAGAGGGTCTCAAGGTGCTGGGGGGGAACCGCTACTGATCGAAGAGCCAGGTCTTGAGGAGTCTTCTGAAGGTCAGCAGGTCCTGGGTCTGTCGTAGGATGGTGGGGAGAGTGTTCCAGGTCTTGGCGGCGAGGTAGGCAAAGGATCTGCCGCCGGCGGTGGTTTTCTGGATGCGGGGGACTGTGGCGAGGGCGAAGTTGGCTGAGCGGAGGCTTCGGGTGGGGGTGTGGAAGCTGAGTCGGTTGTTGAGGTAGGTGGGTCCGATGTTGTGTAGTGCTTTGTGTGCGTGGATGAGGAGTTGAAAGTGATCCTTTTGTTGATGGGGAGTCAGTGCAGGCCAGTGCAGCCAGGGGTGTGATGTGGCTGCGGCGGGGGATGTCGAGGATGAGTCGGGCCTAGGCGTTCTGGATTCGTTGGAGTCGTCTTAGGAGCTTGTTTATTGTTCCAGAGTAGAGGGCGTTCCCGTAATCGAGTCTGTTGGTGATGAGGGCCTGGGTGACGGTTTTTCTCATGTCGAGGAGGATCCATTTGAAGATCCTGTGGAGCATGCGGAGGGTGTTGAAGCAGGATGCGGAGACGGCTTTGACTTGCCTGGTCATGGAGAGAGTGGAGTCGAGGATGACCCCCAGGTTGCGTGCGTGGTCCGTGGGTTCCGGGGCTGTGCCTAGCGAAGTGGGCCACCAAGAGTCGTCCCAGGCTGATGGGGCGGGCCCGAGAAGGAGGACATCCGTCTTGTCTGAGTTCAGCTTGAGTCTGCTGTCCTTCATCCAGCTGGCTACGGCTTTCATTCCTCTGTGGAGGTTGGCTTTGACGGTGTGGCGGTCTTCGGTGAGGGATATGATCAGCTGGGTGTCGTCGGCGTAGTAGATGATGTTGAGGTTGTGTTGTCGTGAGATGTTGGCGAGGTGTGCCATGTAGATATTGAACAGCGTCGGGCTGAGGGAGGATCCCTGTGCGACGCCGCAGATGATCTCGGTGGTTTTGGAGCAGAAGGGTGGGAGGCGGACACTCTGGGTTCTGCCGGAGAGGAAGAATGTGGTCCAGGCCAGGGCCTTCTCTTGGATACCGGCGTCGTGGAGGCGTGCTGATAGGGTGCGGTGGCAGACCGAGTCAAAGGCTGCTGGTAGGTCCAGGAGGATGAGGGCGGCTGTTTCTGTTTTGTCCATCAGGGTCCTGATGTCGTCCGTGGCGGCAATGAGGGCGGTCTCGGTGCTGTGGTTGCTGCGAATACTGGATTGGGAAGGGTCCAGGATGTTGTTTTCTTCGAGGTAGCGGGTCAGTTGTTTGTTGACGATCTTCTAAGTCACTTTTGCCGGGAATGGGAGCAGGGAGATGGGCCGGAAGTTCATGAGGTCCTTGGGGTCCGCCTTGGGCTTCTTCAGAAGGGCGTTGATCTCGGCGTGCTTCAAGCTTTCTGGGAAGGTTGCAGTCTTGAAGGAGCAGTTGATTATTTTCCGGAGGTGGGGCGCGATGTTTGGGCTAGATTTGTTGAAGACGTGGTGAGGACAGGGGTCCGATGGGGATCCGGAATGGATGGAATTCATGGTTTTGATGGTGTCTTCGTTGCTGACGCTGGACAAGACGGTCAGGCGACTGGTCCGGGTGGTGGTCGCAGGGGTGGTGGACTCAGCGGTGGGTGCGGGGGGTGTCGGAGTTGAAGCTGTCGTGGATGTCGGTGATCTTTCGGTGGAAGGTGGCCAGGGAGTCACACAGGTCTTGTGATGGCGGGATGTCGTTGGTGTTAGAGCTGGGGTTGGAGAGTTCTTTCACGATGCTGAAGAACTCTTTGGTGTTGTGTGCGTTGTTGTCTAGGCGGTCCTTGAATGCGGTCTTCCTGGCAGTCCTGATGAGTTGGTGGTGTCTGCGAGTGACGTTCTTGAGGGCTGTGTGGCTGTCTGGAGTTCGGTCATGGAGCCATTTCTTCTCTAGCTTCCGACAGGTGTGCTTGGAGATCCGGAGGTCCTCGGTGAACCAGGCGGCTTTCTTTTTGGTGTGGTTGGTTGTGGGGGTCTTGAGAGGGGCGAGGGAGTTGGCGCAGTCGTTGATCTACTGTGTGAGGTTGGTTGCCACGGTGTCTGGGTCGGTGGGGTTGCTGGGTGGTCTCAGGGTGAGGACGGTGGTCAGTTGGTCCTCGGTGACCTTGCCCCAGTAGCGGCTCGGTAGCTGTTGGGTGCGGTGGTGAGTAGTGGGTTTCCTGAAGGTGAAGTGGACACATCTGTGGGTCCAGTGGGGTTCAGTGGTGTGGTTGAAGGAGACGTGGGGGCTTGCGGAGAAGATGGGGTCGAGCGTGTGTCCAGCGGCGTGAGTAGGTGTCGTTACTAGCTGTTTGAGTACGAGGTTGGCGATCAGGGCGGTGGTGTTGGCGTCGTTGTTGTTCTCGAGGTGGAAGTTCAGGTCTCTGAGGAGGAAGTAGTCCGTGGAAGCCAGGGCGTGGGTGCTGATGAGGTCTGCGATGGTGTCGCTGATCTGTGGGCATGGTCCGGGGGGTCTGTAGATGAGTTTTCTCTGAGGGTGGTGTTGGGGTTGGTGTGGATCTGGAATTCATGTGCTCGGCTGTGGTGAGGGTGTCGTCGGTGTTCGTTGAGATTTTGATGGAGTCTTTGTGGATGATGGCGATTCCTCCTCCCACTCCGTTGGTGCGGTCTCTGTGGGAGATCTTGTAGCCCGGTTGGATGGCTATCGCAATGTCTGCTGCTGAGATGGCATTCAGCCAGGTCTCCGTCAGGAAGGTGACGTCGGGGGCGATGGAGTCTAGGAGGTCCCAGAGTTCGATGGCGTGCTTGCGAGCAGAGCGGGTGTTGAGGAGGATGCAGCGGAGGTGGTTGGGTTCTCTGGCTGGTGGTTTTGAGGGTTGGATGCTGGAGAATCTGCAGTTCCGGCAGGTTAAGGGCCCTTGGGTGCGCTTCGGGGTGGGTAGCAGGGGTGGTCTCGTTCGGTGTTTAGTGCGTGGAGGGTGCTTGTGTCGAGGTGCAGTCTGGCATTGTGGGGGGTGCGGGGTCCAGGGGTTTTGGCGCTGGGCGCGGTCCAGTTGCGGACGGGTGCAGACGGGCTTGCCTTAGGCGTGCCTTCGGCGCGCCAGCGGCGTGCCCGCTGCGCGCGGCCACTTCGCGGCCTCCATTTGAGGGGCAGAGGGAGGGAGAATCAGCTGGGAGGTGGGAGCGGGGCAGCCAATGGGAGTGAAGGGGGCGGGGCCGCAGGGCTCAGCGGCGGGAATAAGCGGCGGGAATAAGCGGCGGGAAAAGACGGCGGGAGAAGCCGCAAGGGTCACGGAGGGAGGGGGATAACTGAAGTAAAAAGGGGGCACAAGAAGGGTGAGAGCACCGGGGTACAGAAAATAAGAGGAAAATAAAAATACAGTCAGGTCGGCAAAATGGCAAAAACAGAGGTGACAGGCAGCATCGCACACAGCCGGGATGCAGGCAGCTGACACGGGTGTAGGCAGCGGCAGCGGGTCCAATCACACAGGGGGCTGCGTGGCGGTTGGGGGAATGACCTGCCTGGTGACAGGGTCAAAGGTCATCGTACCATAAATGCACCCTTCCGATCATGCGCTGAATACTAATTGGCTGTAAAGTAGTTGTCAACATTCGAAACCAGGAACTGTTGGCAGCCATTTTGTGCCTCGGTAGAAGCGAGGCTGAGGAAATCAGTGGAATATGTGTGCAAAATGTAGAAAGGGGCAGGGTAGAAATACTTTTACCCTCTAGACCTGCTTAGGGCGTCCCAGAAGGACCCCCAGGGTCCACAAACTTTTTTTAAACCCAGCAGGTACGTATAGGGATCGTCACCCCGGGTCTTAAAATAAATGGTGGGGGAGGAGTCCAAGGTCCCCAAAGCCGAAGGGGCCACCCCCTGGGGCTTTATGTATTGTGGGAGGGGGACTGCGTGGCCCCCCTCCTGGAGCACTCGCGGGCCCCATAACCCCCTGGGGCTATAAAAAAAATGGTTGGGGGGATTCAAGGTCTCCAAAGCCCCGGGGACAACCACTACCAGGGTTTTATGATTTATGGGAGGGCCGGCTCCTGCAGTGTCCCTTGGTGTCCATACCACCCTCCCATAGCAAGGAAATCTGTTCTCTCTTTTAAAATGTAAATCAGATTGCTTTTCCACATGGGGAGCTGCATGTTAGTAGTTCCTGTGGAAAAGCAGTGCCGGCTCCCAAACATGTAGAAGTTCTGCACCAAAGGCGCTGGAGTCACACACCCTACAGATTATGAGTCATGCATCCAGCTCCTGCACACCAACGCTATGCTGGTTGCGCGCCTTTTAATTTTACTTTAAAAAAATAGCCCATACCAGTAATTTCTAATATCCCCAGAGACCCTTTCTCCCGGGTCTTATAAAAAATGTTGAGGACTGTGGGGGGAGCCACAATGCTCCCACGGTCAAGCCGGCTCCTTGCGTTCTTCGGGAGCTGGAAATGCTTTTCCGCATGGGACGATGCTAACTTGCATGTGGAAAAGCAATCTGGTTTGGATTTTAAAAGTGAAAACAGATTCCACTGATGTGTCTTTCAAAATGCATACTAAGTTTGGTATGGGAGGGCGGGAGCCGCAAGACTCCCGCCTTCTCATAGCAAACAGCAGTGTCCCGGGAGTAGGCACCCTGGGACACTGCAGGATCCGGTCCTGGGCATGGCGGTCCCCAGGGTCCTCGAGGGGTGCAGGCTGAAGGGCACACAGTCTGCCTCCCACAATACACAAATCCCTGGGGTGGTGGTTCCCGGAGCTTGAGGAGGGTCGTTGAGGTCCGCACACTTCTAATTTTGCAAGGGGGGCCTTAGAGCCCCTCACAACCATTTTTTTATAGCCCTGTGGGTTGGCTCCCAGTCTTCTATAGGAAACAGCAATGTTGAGAAAATCTTCCGGTAAAATAACAAAGGATTTTCAAGTCCATTTTCAATGATTTTGTTGCAGTTTGCAGGCGTTAAAGCGACAACAATTTTAACTCCATCTTTGTAAATATGCCACTAAGTTTTGTAATGTTGACAATCTTGTCTTCCATTTAAATAGGAACAAAGTATTTATTGAAGTTCATTGTCAATCGTGAAGCAGCACTGTCTAATTGTGATAGATAAAGAATTGAATGAGTTGAGTACTTGTTTTGCTAGTAATGTGCATAGGGTAAGATTTACAAGTTCATTGCGTTACTATTGCATCACTTTTAAGACGGGAAAAGTGACACGAAAGTGGCGCAAGCGGTTTGTAAATCTGGTCACAGTGTTCTGTTTTACTTTGCTTTCTTTTCTGTAATGTAGAGGATCCTGGGTAAATATAACGGTTTCTGAACAGCCAGTACCTTTCAACCCTAACCCCAAACGGTTTTCTGCCTGTTCCATAGTAACAGTTCATGGAACACTTAAATGAGCACAGAGGTTAGAAGTTCACCACACTATGTTGCTAATCGAAACAGTTACTGTGCTGGAGTTTTAAAACGTTTCCATAGGAATCATTAGTCACAGCTATAGACTCTGGTAAAGATGTGGTAAAGAGTTCGCCTCAGTATTATACTTCAACTTATAAATATAATTTCTATTTTTAAATGTGTTCTAACTATATCATCATCACACTAAATAACAGTGAAATGTCAGAAAAAGAAGATGTATACACTTTTTTTTATTAGCTTTTAGTAAAACAATAATAAATAACTAAAAAAGTAACTTAAAGATAACAATGTAATAAATAACTAGAAACATAACTTTAAAAAAACAATTCAACAAAATGTGATATGGACTCCAATAGAAGTAGGGTAGGTGTGACTAAGGGCCAGATGTAGGTAGCCCTTTACCAGTCAGAAACGGCCGAAAATACAGATTTTCAGCCGTTTGCGACCGGTAAAGGGCTATGGAGATGTAGGGGCTAGAAAAACGTACATTTTCGGTACCGAATCGGTAAAATTACAGAATCGGTAAATTTACCTATTCTGTAAATTTTACCGATTAGGTAAATTTACCATTCGGTAAAAATACCGAAAATGTATTTTGTGATGTAGGTAGCACTTCTAACAGTGCTACAGGGCCTTTAGAATTCGGTATTTACCATGCAATACAATAGCATGGTAAATTACGAATTCTTGTGTACATGCACATCTGTGCACGTACACCTGTGCCATGTGGCACACAGATATGCCCTAAGGGCATGTATGTGTGCCACATGGTGCAAACGCCAGTTACAGGGGTGCAACAAGGTGTCAAAGTGACACCCTGTCCCCCTTAGCAATTCGGTATTTTTACCGATTCGCTAAATACCGACTCAGTATTTGCTATTGAATCCTATGGGCTTCAAGGCCCATAGGATTCAATAGCAAATACCGATTCGGTATTTACCGAATCGGTAAATACCGAATCTTACCGATTCGGTAAAAAATACCACATTTTTACCTACATCTCATTTACAGATTCATAAATACCGAATCGGTAAAATTCTGTATTTATGAATCGGTAAATGAGATTTACCTACATCTGGCCCCTAATGAGGTCAAACATTACAAGTTAAGGTAACACTTGGCGAAATTTAGTTATTTGCACGTCTGCAGTGTGCCTGATACATTTCACCTGTCTTATAGGCCAGCGTTCAAGAGGTGTCTGTATTGAAGTACCTACTGCGTCAGATTTACACTTTGGACCAACAGGTCTTTAAAATGATTCAGAGATGAGACAGAATTAGGTGAGAGATCAAGTCATTATGCAGGACAATATTTTTTAGGGCTTATTTACAAGACTCTTGTGCCACTTTGATGTTACATTGCCCATGTTGAAAGTGACGCAAAAGTGGCGCAAGGGGCTTGTAAATAAGCTCTTTTATTTATAATGCATTTAACCGGAGACATTGTGGACAGTAGCGTAGATAACTTTAAAAGAGAAATAGAAACGATGTGAGAGAGAGTGAGAGAGAGAAAGAGAGAAAAAAACGTTATTAAAACAGTGAGAGAGAGAAAGTTATAGATGGAGCAGTTAATACTGGAGAAAATCTTCGTAGCTCACCTTTTTGCCTCCTTTGTGTGTCCAAGCACGGGACAGTTCATAGTGCACCCTCTAGTTTAGTGATATGAAAGATAGTATATAGAGTTAGTAATAGCATAGTACATACAAATGCACACGTATATCTTTGCTTTATTTATTTGTACACTCAGAATAATGTATTTCATTCAGTTCCACTGTAAGGAGGTGTATGTGCGCTGTTTTTCTTCCAAAGTACTATATCCCATGTACTCCCATTGCATAGCGGTGAGTTCTCAATATTGCGTACCTAGACTGTTGCACCACATTGATTCGCAGAGTCCGGAGGTGAGTTTTTTTCTTGGGAAGTCAGAGGCAGATTTAGAAGCTCCTTGCGCCTCTTTTCTCATGTTAAAAGTGACAGAAAAGTGGCGCAAGGGACTTGTAGATCTGCCCCTCAGACTGTTGTAACCTATCCCCACTGCTCAGAGGTAATTGTACATTCCTACGCAGTGAAGCTGCTGCATACTACCCACCTTCTCTTTTCACAGATAAGTTGTTGTTGTTTCAGACACAAGTTTCTTTGCTCACCTTGTGCCATTGGTGTGATTCAAAGAGGGTGCACCACGTGTCGAAGCAGTCTTCTCAGATGTTGTTACGATGGCCACGCATCATCACAGAATACACGAAAGTAGAGCTTTATAGGTTTTGTGGGGGGGCTGAGGCCATTTTGTGAAACACAACCTGTAAGATAAAAAGGAAGTTAAGATTATGTGTCATTTCTTTATGAAAGTAGAGAGGAAGTGAGAGAGTGACTGAAAAGAATATTCACCTTCCTGTCACCGGTGTGTTTTTCACCACGTGCCAGGACATAATGCACCCAGAAGCTCTACATCTAAAAGATAGTAAAAGAAAGATGTTATTATTGATATTTTTTACTATCTTATTGTGGTGTATAATAACATCGCCCTTTCACACACCTTCCCTCCCGCATTCAAAAAACACTATTTGTACAGTTTATATTCTGGACGTTTGACAGATTATAAAAATGTTCCTGCTATTGGAAAAAAAATATATTAATTGAATGAGAATCGGTATATAGGACTGCGTTTGTCTAAATCACTGCGTCAGTTTTTTGTATCCAGTCTCCTGCAGCTCATCGACTCCCTCCGATGCGCACCCAGGCCTCACTGCTCACCTTTTCGTGGAGAGGACACCTTCTCCACCATGCGGTCCCGCTCTGCCACCAAGAAGTATCACATATGGTGCTGAGTCTTGATATCGCTATTGCTAACGACATACTCGTGCTCCCATAATCATCGCAAGTTGTTCACCCGCTCAGTCCTTCCGGTACCACTAACTCAATGACCAAAGAGGCCACACACTTAGTGGTGAGCCCTTGTACTCGGTGGTTCGGGCCTACATAAAGCGTCTGAACCACTAGGACGGGCCATCACAGCGCTTGCGATGGGAGCAACTCTAAAATGGCGTACAGCACGTGCGCCCCGTCTTTTTTTTTGGTAGGGTCATGTGTGTAGTGATGCATGCGCTGGATGGGTGTGGTGTGGGTGTATACCAACCATGAGGGAGTGTGTGCGTACCGTTATGACAACTAGACCTGGAAGTATGAAATCAGTGCTATGGAAATCTGGGCAATGTTTAGTTTCTGTTTTTTTCCTGGAGCGTAATTGGAGTGGACTGGCCTGACGTATGCCAGTGGTGCGCGAGGCTCTAAAACATGATTCCTGAGCTATGGGCGTGGTCCCGTTGTGAGCTATATGAGAAATCAAGTGATTCGGGTGTCCATTTTGTAGTGTTGACGTCACCCGGGTCTTAAACGCAAATATGTCATTATATCAGTAAAGTTCCACAACTTAGTCAACATGTAAGGTACGAGGTATCACTGACTCTATATTCATTCATAGTTGCACAAATAAAAGATGGTGGAAATGATGCATTTCTGCGATTATGAATGTTTGTTGTACATTCAGTGGAGTGTTGTAGCTGTAGTAATACAGGGCTGTGAAAGGTTTAAGTTGAAGTTTTTGGCACATAAAGGGCAGCTAATATATATATATATATACGTATGTGGTTATTCAGGGACACTGTAGAACTTGGGGCTGGAAATCAGTGTTCGAAGCTCGGAGTTGCATCCACATCCTGTTATTGTAGAGTAATGACGTAATTTACACGTGCCTGAAAATGTATTCATTTTGAGTTGATTTTGCGCTATATAAATATGATTTTTTTTTTAAAATAAGTATAGCCTACACTTATTGTCACAGGTAAGATGGTTGCCGACGCTATTTATAGCACAATATAATGTGGTAGGGCGGAGGAGCAGCATTTTACAAACACAATAAATTCACAGACACAGATGGATAGTTGAAGTGGATACGGGCACGTGTGCTCGACTCCATTTTTTTACTTCTTGTTGGTAACAAGTAGAATAGTAATCATGATATCATATACAGAAATTTAATCATAAACAGTTTATGACTTCTGCTGTACAAAGGTAGGAGCATTGTATGTGAAATAATACACAGATGATTCTAGGACTGAGGTATGGGCGGTTTGTGTGGAGCCTGCAATGATGCGTGGTCCAGGCTGACCGCACTGGTAAAAATGAGTTTTGACTATTGAATTTTGCCTTAACAAAGGCACGTGGCGATTATTTACCGTGTACTTAGTTAGTGGTACATCTGGTGTTTATCGTGTGCTCACCCTACGATGATGCCTGGTCTGAACAGGCTGCCCTGAAATAATTCACTGTTGAATACTGGACTATATGAACTTTGAGAGGGGAAAAAAACTAGCATCGATGGTTATCAATTGCTGTGCAAACTAGGTGTACTGATTGTTCCCCATAACAAATTAAACGATTCCTCTTCACGCAGTGCATTGTAACTTTCACATTAGGGACGTATGTCTGGTGGCGATGTTGAAGGTGATACCCCAGAGGTACTTGGTATTGCTGGTGGTGGAGGTATATTTTGGCACTATCTTCTATATTCTTTGTTATCATAGTTCACACCATGCAGGTATTGAAGGTGCTTGCACATACTAGCAGTGCAACAGCACTATTTCTTTTCTCTGCTTTAAATAAATCGAGGCTGAATTTAATGCTGTCTGTAGTGTAGATGAAAAGTTAAATTGAAGTTGTGAACCCTACTGTGCACAGTGTACATAGAAGCTAGTAGTCAGTACAGGTATAGATCAATGTTTTTTTTTCACTTATTTTAACAAAATCTGAATACATATAGTATAATTGTCTCTGCATTAAATAAATCAAGGTTGAATATCCTACTGTCTATAGCGTAGTTGAAAAGGTGAATCCAAGTTGTAAACCCTGCTGTCCACAGTGTAGATCTTAGGGTGGAGTGCATCATCTGCAATTATGATTGAAGTGGAAGATAGAACATGTACGCAGTGTGCATTTTATTATTCAGCTAAATCTATGAGTGATATAAAAAATATTTGAAGGCAGCATACTAAAGGGATATTGTGTAGGGTTTGATAGGTGTTATACTTAGTTTGGTTTCCACTGAGTTAGTGGTTCCTGAAACAACAAGGTTCTGTGGACCCTGCAATGATGTATGGTTTGGGCAGGCCTTACTGATAGTAATGTTTTTTGTCTTGTGAATTCTGGCTTAGTAAGGCCATGGGGTTATTTTATGTAGGTTTGAGGGATGTTACTTTGTTTGGTACTGCACTTTATAAATAACGAATGAAGAATCAGTTAAATTCTGCCTGAATACGACCATGTAGCGATGAATTATGGTGCACTGAGTTAGTAGTACCTTTTAGATTGAGTGTGTACGTAACCTGCGATGATACATGGTCCGGATAGGCGGCACTGGGGATAATTTTTTTTTACTACGGAATTTTGCCTTAATAAAGCCTCCTGGTGATTATTTATGGTGCA
The DNA here is from genome assembly GCF_964261635.1 of Lissotriton helveticus. Lineage (NCBI taxonomy): Eukaryota > Metazoa > Chordata > Amphibia > Caudata > Salamandridae > Lissotriton > Lissotriton helveticus. Next base: position 1,941,880,265 of record NC_136063.1, on the reverse strand, counting down.
CTGAGTTAGTGGTACATCTGGTGTTAAGCGTGTGCTCACCCTGCGATGATGCGTGGTGTGAACGGGCTGCATTCAAAGCACTGACTGTTGCATACTGGACTGTATGTACTTTGAGGGGAAAAAACTAAAAAAAGTACCATCGATGGTTATGAATTCTTCAACAACAAAATTATCAGAATCAGATGATTCTTCCAGTGGTGTAGTCATTTCTGTCTCCAAAAAAGAAATTCAGGTTTCCAATGAAGAAAAAGTGAGCTTCAAATTGTGACCTATGCAATCCACAGTGTAGACTACCATTAAGTTTACCTTTGCACTTGCAACGTGAAATTTATTATTCAAGTAAATCTATAAGTGATATAAAAGAAGTTGTTAAAGGAAGCATAATAAAGGGATATTGTATAGGGTTTGATAAATGTTATACTTAGTATGGCATTGTACTCTGCAAATAATAAATCAACAGTGTAATTAATTGTGAGCTTTGATGACCGCAGTGTAGGCATCAGGCAGCGGTTAGCAAGAGCTCATGACCACGTTGCATTAATTAGAGCTTCAAAGTATTGGTAATTTAGTGTGTGTGCAGCCATCGATGATAAGTGGTGCATAGAGTTAGTGGTAACTGAAGCAACAAAGTTCTGTGGAGCCTGCGATGATGTGTGTTCCAAGCAGGACGCAATGGTAGCAAAGTCTTTAAAATCAAGTTTTCTTATAAATATTGGTTGTCCTTTCACGGAAGTAAGTTGCAGTACATCTCCAAAAACTATGATATATTTTCTTCTAAATAAGAGATCTAACTCAATACGGTCACTTGGCGACGATTTGTGGTGCACTGAGTTAGTAGTACCTTAGAGTGTACGTACCCTGCGATGATGCGTGGTCGGGGGAAGGAACAGTAATTGACGTAATGTCTTTTGTCTATTAAATTCTGTATCAATTCCATTTAAAAGTGGTACTATGCCTCATTGCTGACATAAAACTGTTCACTCTTCTTTGCGATGATTTATGGTGCACTGAGTTAGTAGTATCTTTGGCGCTGAGCTTGTATGTACCCTGTGATAGTGAGTGGTAAAGGGGGGCCGTAATCGGACCAATGTCTTTTCTCTATTGAATTCTGCCTGAATGAATTGCCATGTGGCAATGAATTATGGTGCAGTGAGTTACTGGTGCCTTTGGCACTGAGCGTGTACGTAACCTGCGATGATTCGTGGTCCGGGCAGGCTTCACTGGGAGCAAAGTTTTTTTGCCTAGTAAATTCTGCTTTAACAAGGCCACGTGGAGATGGCTTGTGGTGCAGTGAGTTAGTGGTACATGAAGAACTCAGCGTGTGCACACCCTGCGATGATTCGTGGTTCGGGCTGGCCGCACTGGTGCATTGTCTCTCGGCTTTAAGAATGCGTCATGTGCAATCGCCATTCCACCTGAATCGTGAGCCCTAACAATGTAGATCAAAGGCATTTGTCAGCACAGATATCGACGAATGATTTTTGTGACTTATGTAAAATATATCTGAACACATACAGTAGAATTGTCTCTGCATTACATAAATCAAGGCTGATTTCCCTACGGTCCGTAGTGTACATGGAAAGCTGAATTCAAGTTGTGAACTCTGCTGTCCGCAGAGTACATTTATCAAGGCAGTATTCCACAGAAATATTGACAATTGCTTTTTTGTCACATACTTTAAGAAAATCTGACGACACAGTAGAATTGCCTCTGCCTTAAATCAATCTAGAATGAATTCAATGTTGTCTGTAGTGCATATCCGCTTCTGATATCAAGTTGTGAACTCTGTTGATAGCAGTGTACATTTGAAGGTAGTACTTAGTACAGACATTGAGGAATGTTTTTTGTGGCATCCATTAACAAAATTGTCTCTGCCGTACATAAATCACGGTTGAATGATGTCCGTAATTGTCTCTGCATAAAAATAAATGAAGGCTGAATTTGCTACTGTTCAAACTTTAACAAAATCTAAGGACATAGTACAATTTTCTCTGCTTTAAATAAATCGAGACTGAATTTTAATGTTTTCAGTAGTGCTGATGTGCAACTGGTATCAAGTTGTCAATTCTACTGACCGCAGAGTAGATTGAAGGCAGTTCTCAGCACAGATACCGATTACAAAGTTAGATCCAAAGTTGAATTCAAGTTGTAAACTCTGCTGTCCGCAGTGTAGATCGAAGACTGTAGTCGATACAGACATAAGTCTACGGTGCTGTGGCGCTGAGTTCGCAATGGGTCTGTATCGAGGAGGCACGCGGTCATGGCAGCAGCCATGCGGCGCAGTCTCCTCTCTTTGCAGAAGTAAACCACGCCCAAGGCATAGCCTAATTATTTATAGTCTTATGGTGACGTTGTTTACGTTGAACTAGCCCACTCCGCTTCTGTTTCGAAGGGGGAGGTGGGGGGTGAAAACAGCTACATGACCAAAATATTCCCCAGTGTCTGAGATAATATGGCTGCATTCACTATTCAGTACACTACACGTATCAATGGTATATCTACACACTAAAAAGTTTTTGGTTTATATAGTGAATTGTGTATAGTATTTCACCGGTAGTCTTAGCGTTGTGTATATTATTGTTGATATTCAAGTTCTTTCCCTTATACATCCTTGGTTGCCACATTTCTGTAGATTGAGCTAGTGTACTGTTGAGAGGATATTTTATATTAAAAAGGTCCATTGTCCTGTTTTGTGCTGCCTCTGCGGTAGTAGGGGGGAGGGATTTGGGGGGGGGAGTTGTGGTGGTGGTGGCGTTGGGTATTGTGATTTTCTTTGGTGTCGGAAATGTATAATTAGAACCTCTTTCACATACTGATCTTTAAATATGGGTGTGAGTTGGATGTAACTCACGTAGTATATAGTCGACGTCCTTAAACTAGTTAAATGTTGATGTTAATTCGTTAGTGGTAAGTGGAACTAATGCCTGTTTTTTTAAGTAGCATTGTACATTTGGATTCTTGTTGAAGATATGGGGAAGAGGTCAACATTATAATTAGGAAATGTCATTTAAAAAACCTTTGCAATTTACTGAAAAAACCATAGGTTTGAGGCAGGTTATAGTTAGGAATCATCATTGAAAGAACCTTAAAAATTCATTGAAAAAACCATAGGTTTCAGGGGTGTTATAGTTAGCTGGACATTTCACTCATACAAAACCATTGAAATTCCTCCGTTATAGTTAGTTGTACTAACTGTAACTCTTGCGCCCTCAATCCACTGCTGATGATGTCACATATTAAACCTTCATGACATGGTCAGTGACATCACAGATGACATCACTGATGACATCTCAAATAACATCACTGATGGCATCACTGTTGACATCTTCATAACGTTTACTTGTTATAGTGATTTTATAACACACTAATGCCCACATGCATCAAACTGAATTGCATTCGCAAATGGTGCGAATCCAAAATTCATCCGTTTGCGAATGCAATTCATGTCTTTGGGATGCATGATTTTTAAAGTATTTTTTCGCAATTTTTTTAATTGAAAAATGTCTTTGCGATTTCTTAAATTTATCGCTAAAATTGAGAATCGCATCTTTTTGCGAAAAAAATCCTATGCATTAAAATTCGCGATTTGCGATTTTGTTAGAAATCGCAAATTGGAATTCTTAAAATAAGAAGAACTCAAACCTGGTGGTAATTTTCCCAACTTCATTTACAACAGGTGTCAATCTGCAAGACTGCATATAAGGACCTCAGAGACCATTACATTGCTTTCCAGAATGGCAGCACTTTTCTTTTTGGCGCGCAGGCAGAGGTTGAGAGTAGCTGCTGGATGGAGGAGAAGGCTGATACAAGAGAGAATCTTTAGAGTGCGCATAACATTACTAGGGCAGACAGAAGCAGAGATCTATTATAGGTATAGACTCAATGCTCATTTAATATTAGATTTAATTCAAGAACTGGACCCAATCTTACAGAGGCAAACTCGCAGTACACAAGCTATACCAACCCATGTGCAGGTACTGTGTTCATTGCATCTACTTGCTTCTGGGTCATTTCAGGGTGTAATAGCCATTGCTGGTGGTGTCTCCCAGAGTTCACTTTCCAGATTTTTCAATGCCTTCCTAAATGCCATGTTGCAAATAATAAGGTTTCACATAGAATTTCCAACCTCACAGCAGGACTTGATGATAACCAAATTAGATTTCTATAATATGGCTAATTTTCCACATGTCATTGGCTGTGTAGATGGCACACATGTTCCCATTTGCCCACCCTCTGAAAATGAGTATATTTTCAGAACAGGAAATGTTTCCATTCTCTTAGCATTCAAGCCATTTGCAATTCAAAAACTATTATCACAGACTTAGTTGCAAGTTACCCAGGAAGTGCCCATGACTCCTACATTTTCAGACACAATGCCATCCATGCTCGACTGCTTGCAGGTCAATTTGGAGATGGATACTTGCTTGGTAAATATAGTTTTACACATTGTAACAGACTTCTTCATTTTTTTGAGGCACGTTTTCCATACATTTTAACAGTCTTTCTCATTTTTTAAAGGTGATAGTGCCTATGCAGTGAGATCTTACATTTTAACACCATACCTAAATCCTACAACCAGAAAAGAGCAGCAGTACAACCAGGCCCATATAACAACACGCAATGTTATTGAGAGAACATTTAGTGTGATGAAATCTCGCTTCCTCATACTTCACAAGACTGGTGGAGCTTTACAATATCGTCCGGAGATTTGTTGCAAAATAGTAGCTGCATGTGCAATGCTGCACAACTTAGCAACTGAGAGAGGAATAGAATTAGATGAAGAAGATGTACTACCTCAAAATAACAATCAGCCTCCACAACCCCAAGCAAGAGTACATGGACCAGAGGCAGCAGAGGGAAGAAGGAGAAGGGCAGAGATCACACAACATTACTTCTAAGAAGGTAAGAAGTCCACCAGAGAATATTTGAATTTAATGTAAATCATTTATTAACTTTTTGTAAAAATAAATGCATTAACTTCATGTAATGTGAATGTTTCATCAAAATGTTTTTGAATGTTGAAGCCTTCTTTTAACTTTGAAAAACATGAAACAATATGGATTTGGGTTCATTTCTTCACACAAAAGTGGCTTCATAGACATAACTTTATTTCTTACGTCCACGCACACCTAATGCCTTTTCAGAATTTTTTACATTCAACATGTGCATGTTGCTTGCATGAATATTTTTTCTATTACTACGGCGTGTGCCAGTTACACAAGGCTCAAGTATGCCACTCACAGTACTTCCATCAGCACTTTCATCAATTTGTTGTTGGTTATCAAAAGATGCATTGGTATTTGATTTTCCAATGGATTCATGCAGTTTCCCCATTCCCTTGCTAATCTCTTTAAATATTTTCTTCATATCTAACTGCAAGGAAAGTGTCTGTTTGCAGAGCTGAGCTGCACAATTTGAAAAGCGAGACATTTGCCTGTTATGTCCCTGCATGCAGGTCAATATTTGCAGGTGTCTTTTTTCACTTTTATTTTGCTATTTTCCTAACACTGTGCACATGGATTCTAAGCAAGTGGCAATGCGGTCCAGCTTCTCCGAGGTTGTTTCATGGCCTGTCCTAATTACATTTATCATTTTGCTCATACTGTTGTGCATGCCACCCATTTGTTTGCTGATAAGTCCAAGTTTACCTTTCATAATTCGAATGTCTTTGCCTTGCAGGCGCTGCACCTTGAGGATTTTATCTTCTACAACACTGCCTGTGCTGGTGCCCTCTTCAAATCTGCCACTGTCTGTTACATGAGCACGTCGTCTAAAAAACTGCTGAAGTCTCCTTCGCCTACTCATCCTTGTGCTACTGACTGTTGGAGTTGTTTGAGGTTGACTTTCAGTAACATTTTCATTATGTTCCGCTTCTGATTCACTTTGCAGTAGTTGACGCACCCTCTGTCTGTAACCCCTTTAAGCAAGGGAAGCTGATGTGTTTGGTGTATTTCCATCATCTGCTTCTTGTCTGTCTTGGGTGCTGAAATCCCTCAAATCACTATCAATCAATTCCTGAAGTGTTTCTATGGTTTAAGAAGTGCAAAGATAATGTTATTTTAAAATTTGCACTTTTTACAAGTGTGAAAATTAAAGGTAGAGTTGCATTACAATTACATGTTCCCTGGCTACTTCTTTCAGAATGTGAAATAAAAATGTATTTCAGTGACTTGCATTGTTAATAAAGAGTAAGCAACTGAAAAAACTACATCTCCCAGGATGCACTTCTTTCTAACTACCAATCATAAAATTCAAGGTTTGAAAAACAACTAATAAAAACTTCAGTAATCTCAACAAAAATGCAGCATGTAATTCATCTTTGACATCCCTCTTGCACTGTCATTGTTCAAAAAACAAAACATTAGTAAAAAAAAAAAAACTCACCTTCGGATGGGGTAGGAAACTCTGAAGTATCAATGTCTGTCACTCCAACTACAGCCTCAGTCAGCAGTGTGCCGTCCACCATGTCTTCCAGGGGGGTATTGGGTCTATCCCTGGGTGTGCCACCTCCAGTTTTTTTGGATCCTTTAATCCTGGTTGCTAACCTCTCCTTTGCACGACTGCATAGGTCATACCATCTTTTTTGTAAATTATTGATGTCACGATGTGCAACACCAACTGCATTAACCTTTGCCTGGATAGCAATCCATATATTTCTTTTTACAGCTTCAGGAACCTTCAGAGATAGCCTGCCAAAAAGTTGTTTCTGTCTCTCAGTCACCTCCTCAATTAGAATTTCCGACTCTTGATCAGAAAACTTAATTTTCCTTTTCCTGGCTGACCCCTCTTCCACAGGATTTGCATTTGCCATTTCTAAAAAGATTTCTCACACACAAACAGCAGCAGCAACCTCCAGGACAGACTCCAAAAGCCAACTGCCAGTCCTCCACAGCAAACAAGGAAGCAGCTGCAACTGATTGCTGTACTGGCTTCCTGGCTGTTAACTTGATGATATTCATCATGTGTGTTTTTTCGCAATTTGCAAATTCGCAAAATGCGAATTCGCATATTTCTTGCGATTCGGTTAAAAATGTGATTTTTACCGAATCGCAGAAAATATGCGAAAAGAATGATGAATTGATATTTGCGATTCTTTATTTGCGATTCCTTATTTTTCGCAAATAAGGAATCGCAAATAATAACGATGATGCATGTGCCCGTTAGTATGAGTTACTATCTATATGAATAAATAAAGTGGTGTTTGTGTAAGTGTGTAGCTTAGTAAATATAAGTATGGTCAATTATTTGCATAAGTGAGTAGGATGTCTGCATAAGTCAATAGGATATGTGCTGGTGTGTAAAGTTGATGTAAGTGTATAAGTATATTTAATAGTGTTCTATTGATCTTTGACAGCATGTATGAGTGAATCTAAAGGTAAGTGTTTAGGTGTGTGTGTAGATCTAGTAATCACTGAGTGGATTTTTTTAAACTTGTACTGGTGTGTCAATGGTTTCAAATATGGTACTTCATATGTGTTGAAAGGTTATGCTACTGTATAATGAGGTGTATCAGTTTGTCACATGGCTGATGTCATCAGTGATGTCATCAGCGATGTCATTTGAGATGTCATCAGTGATGTCATCAGTGATGTCACTGATCATGTCATGAATGACCTATGGTTTTTTCAGTGAATTTCAAAAGTTTTTTAAATGCTAATTCCTAACTATAACATGTCTGAAACCTATGTTTTTTTCAGTGAATTTCAAAGGTTTTTTAAATGCTAATTCCTAACTATAACATGTCTGAAACCTATGTTTTTTTCAATGAATTTTAAAGGTTTTTGTAAATGACCATTTTTAAGTATATTTATTCTGATATTTATTTTTTATACCGATTTACTATTTTTTTTAAACTATTTATTTTTAGATAATTTATCTTTTTAAATTACATTACATTGTGTGGCCCCCCTTCTTTTTAATTTTTTTTGGGCCCTGGACCCCATCCCCTAGAGCCTGACCAACAAATCTAAATGTATTCATTTTTTTATAGGAATGGGATTCCTACGGAAGGAAATACAAGTTACTTGTAAGTATGCTTGGAACTACCTTTCAGGGTCAGTGCTGGGCTAAAAGATGCAGCACTGGCGTCTCTCCTGATAACAAATGAATACATTGGAATTCCTTGTTCGGATGACTTAAGGTGAATTTTTTAAAGTTCAAAAACTGCACATTTAGAAGAATTTGCAACTGAAACCAGTCAATGTCAGCCTATGAAAGGAAATTCACTTAGCAGGTGAATAGTGTTATTATTACTTTTTCTTACTCAGGGGTGGATCCTGGATCCAGCACTGCTGCATCACCTCTAAACAGTTGAAAGAATGCAAATTACCACAGACGCGCGGAAGCCCAGGTCTCTTTTTATTTTTTTTAATATCGCTAGAATGCGCGGATCATATGCACACCCCGTGATTTTACCCAAAAAATAAAAACAAATTGGGGTCCAGGGGGTATTTGTGGAACCACCTGAGCAGACCTAGAGGGTCAGGGTGTGTCTACCCTTCCCCTTTTCACGTTTTAAACTCACATTTCACATGCTTCTTTATGCTCCCTTCTGCCGAAGCATAAAATGGTTAACAACAGTTCCTGGTTTCGAATGTTGACAAGTACTTGACAGCCAATTAGGATTCAGCGCGTGATCGTAAGTGTTAGACCTGGCACCTTGGAGTGAGTCTCCCTTCCACTTTTTGCTGGTGTTCGATGCTCTGGGCACTGCGCCACGGTCAATCCGTGCCGCAGTGCAAGTGCTCCCAATGTAAAGTGTATGTGTAATTGATTTCCATGATTGGCCTATTTGGTTTACTGTCAGTCCCCAGTAAAGTGCATGAGGAGAGCCGGGGCTTGTAGATACAAATGCTGCTAGTGGGCTTGCAGCGCTGGTTGCGCCACCCACAGAAGCAGCCTCGTAAGATGTGTCTCGGGCCCGCCAATGCTGACCCCGCGTACAGTCCCATACTGTCATGCTGACTGCGCAAGTGCCCACACTTGCCAGTCCCTGAACGTTGCCTAACTTTCATATCAGCCACCCCTATGGTAGGCCCACGGGCAGGGTGCATTGTAAGTGTAAGGTAGGACAAGCCTAGAGTGTGGCATGTCCTCATAGTGAATTACCGCCCTTTTTCGTTCTTCACTATGGAAGGGCTACCTGTTCTCTTAGGCCAAGGTGAGCTTTCGGAACTATTACACGCTATAGTCCCGGCAGGCTCCGGGAACATGGTAGCAGGTCAAGTTTAGTATGCCTGAGCTCAGAATATTAAAATACTTCCTTTAGTAAGACTTATTTTAATATCCTGAGTTTGCAAATGCTACTTTTAGAAAGGTAACCTTTGCTCGCCTAACTATTTAGCCCGCCTCTGCCAGGATGTGTATCTGTTGTCTGGGTTTGTGTGAGTGACAGGGCTGGGAGATTCCCAGGGACAGTGGGACCCCCAGGTGGTGAATAGGGTGCTTACACCAGGATGGGTGGGCGGAGTAGTCCTTGACTCTGAGTAGGGTTGTGCTCCACCACCACAATGCTGGCTCCACCCCCCTGCGGAGCGTCTGATGTCCCTGCCCGCACTCTGAAAGAAGACAACATTTTCCTGTAAACAGAGTACTCCAGAACCGGGTTGAACTAGGCTCAGGCCGCCTGTCCTGCAAAGACAAAAGAATCGTAGTATAAATATAGAAGCTCCGCTCCTTACAAATCAGATCCAGTTTTGACCACGACGAACCTCTGCCTGACTAGAAGGACCAAGAGAAGCTGAAGGACGGAAACCGGTCTGAATCCTGTAAGACTGGCCTGCAGTGGTGCCTTGCTGAGAACGGAGAGGAAAGGACCAGAAAGGACTTTGTAGACTTGTGCCTGAAACGATCTCCAAGGGCTTGATCGAGAGCTTGCCCCCTGAACGGAACCCCAGGACCATTGGGTTCTAGCTGCTTGTGCCCGTCTGCTGTTGGGCCTTAGTTCTTATTCCCTCGCCGGAGTTGTGACTCGGGTGCCCTCGCCCTCTCCCAGGTCGTGACAGCTCGGAGCCTGGTCGCCCCGCCGTAGAGAGCCCGCACATCCCTGAGCCGCCCTCCGCTTCAGTGCCGGGTCACCTGCTCTCCTGTCACCTCGCCGTTAACGGAGCGCGTGGTGCACCTCTCATCTTCTCCCGCCGGAATCTGCACAGAGCGCATCCCATAGCCTCGTACGGTCCGTACGTCGTAACGTACCCGACTGTCTCGCTTTGCCCTCCTGCATACCAAGACCCGTGCCGCACCTCAAGAAAGGCCTCCCCGTACAGTGGTACCGGAAGCCTGGTGTTGCACCCGTCTGCCATAGAGCGTGACGCCCCTCACAGATCCACGAGTATCACCCAGCGTGCTAAGAAGTAGTACGCCCCGCAGGCCTGAATGGCGCCTCGCCCCGTGAGCTGCATCGACCCCGGATCGCCGCAACCCTCCACAGTCCTGCTCCTCCACCTCGCACCTCGAGAGGGAGCCGAGCCGGAGAGATCCTCTGGAGAACCGTCGGCCTCGTTCAGAGTCAGCCCTCACCCGCCGCGCCTGAAACGCCTCGGACTTCCACAAACAAGGTACACTTGGACTCCGTCTTGAGTTCATATGGGATCCAGGGTCCGCAACGTTCTTATTTCCCTGTCATCGTACCTTGTTGAACAACGAACATTCAAAGACTAAGTTTGCCTATTGTAATCTGGTGGCCTTCCTTCGCTAAACGTTGTTTTGGTCTTGTGATAATCCTGCTTGAATATATCTGTTATATAAAGTCTACGTATTTTTGATACAACTACACAACTGGTGTCCCTTTGTGGTGGGTCAGTGGGTTTACTGTGTGTGATCATAAATGCTTAACTTACTATCGCCCTGAGGATTAGTCTTGTCTGCTCGCGCCACACTACCTAGAGGGTGAGCAGGGGTTATTCGAAGGAGTAGTTCCCTTGCCCTGACGTGGAGCTGAGGGTCCCTGCTTGTCATAAGTACATACCTATGCCAACCAGAGACCTCCGGTTCCAACAGTAAGGCTGCGCTTATGGTACGATGACAATAAGCGAAGTATCCGTATTACATTTTTTTTATGGTAAGGGGGCCGCGTGGCCCCACTCTCGTGGTCGATTCCAGGCACTGAGGTCCCCACCCCCAGGGCATGGCTAATTATATATTAATATTTTATGTAGGAGGGCTGCATAGCCCCCCTACTGAAGCCACTTCAAGGCCCTGGGGACCCCATTCCCCGGTGACGGCCTTTTTTTAAAATTTATTATTATGACCGTCACCGTTGGGGACCGTGCAAGGGTCTTCAATTCCCCCACTGTCCTGCCAGATCCCCACCTCCTGCAGGAGCCGATGTTCTATCAACATCCGAACTCCATCTATATATGTACCACTCTGCAAGCATTTAAAACCTGCCAACCTTCTCGAACTTTTCCTATTCCACAGTCACAGCCATTGATAGTGTTCGTATCCACTTCTCCGTAGGTGAGCACTTTTTTAAGAATAATTAAATTAATTAATCTGAATGATCTTTAAATACTGGGTAAATACTAATTTTTGTTTTATTTGACAATGTTGTTTTGAAGCACACTTTCCTACTTTTTTATATCGTTAAAGGTGGCTTTGTAAATTTTGTTTCTGTGCAAATCACTTAATCCTGACGACTTCAAATTTGAAAGTAGTGCGCCACGTGCTGCTTCCTACCCATGCAGTGCACATGTAATCGATTGGCCAATATTGTATTTTAGCACACTCTTCATGTTTTTTAATAACGTTAAACTTGATCTGCTATCCTTAGTTCTGTGCAAATCACTTGATCCTTCCACGATTCTTTAATTTGCCAAGTGCCTCGTGGCTGTTCCTGCAGCAGTGTGCTACGTGTGCTCAACTTAATCCGATGTAGTTTTTCTCGTGTAAGTAGTGAGTCACGTGCCCCATGCATTGCATAAGTAATGTTTTCGGCAACAGCGTATTTTAGCACGGTTTCCAGCTCTTATACCTCCAATATTTTACCTTGGAAGGCGATGTTTCTGGACAAATCACTTAATACTGCCGCCTTTAATTTTTTAAAGTAGTGCGCCACGTGCTACTTCCTCCCCATGCACTGCACATTTAATCAATTAGCCAATGTTGTATTTTAGCACGCTCTCCAAGTTTTTTAATACCCGTAAACTTTTTTTCTGTCCTCTGTTCTATCTCATTATACAGATATCTCAACCATAGGAAGTAGTGGTCGCCACAAGCTGTTTATTCCTGCCCATGCACTATACCAGATGGTAGTCAAGCACTCAACATACCAGATCCACTGACTGCTCTCCATATGTTATCAGCCGAAAATTGCAATGGACCTAATGGTGTTATCAGGTTTGACTTTAACATTTCATGATTGAAAAATATTCTGAGAAAAGCATTTGTGTATTTCATGTGTTTGCAGACAGATAACTGTGCTGTTCTCATGTTTTTGTAGAACTAGTGGGCATTCTAGTAGTAAGAAAACCAATACAAACATGTTCTCACGATTTTATTTAACAAATATGTGAAATTGAACAATATGTGTTATGGTTTTTCTTGCTTCTATAAATAGTTTTTATAAAATGTATATCTCCATTGTGATAGTCTTATAGACGTTTGTTTCTGAAACCCATACTTTTCTCATTTAAATGCTCGTTACATGTTTTCAGCCTGCACTTGAGATACGAAGTGAAAATGTTGTTTTGAATTTTTTTATTTGAAGACGTCTTTCAACTTTTCTTGATGTTTATTTCCCAACTTCTAGATCATGGAAGACCAAAAAGGGTTCTATCAGATCAAGGCCAGTAGATTGTAAATGAAGTGAGTGACCAATCTCGGCCTAACATTTGTATAACATTTGTATAATGCGATGCTATTTCCTATTTTGCTTGCCAAATATAACCTCTGATGCTTGCCTTTCATCCCCAATCCTATTGAGAACAAATGTTTATGTACATTTAAATTAATCTTGAACATATGCACAACATGTACATTTTTAACTCTTTTTTCACTTTGCAGAATGTTACATAAATCAGCAGCAAATTGCAGAGGTTGAAGAAAAGTATATTCTCCTGCTCCAGCTGATTACACCGATGTCTCAAATATGGCATTTACTAGTTGTCTGAAGCCATGGAGATTCACAAATTTTTAATGGACAACGTTAAGGTAAATACTCTCAATATGAGCAGTCAACGAAGTTAAAAAGTAACAGATATAAGTACTTGAGGGGCTTTTGCTGTCAGATAATGTCCAAGTCATACTTGTACGAATAAGTCTGATACAGGGTGGATCTCTGTATAACTAATGGATGATTAAGTATTAGGATGGCATACAAAGCTCCCAACCTTCTTACTTTTTCTCTTAAATGGTTCCAAATTGGGGACAAATATTAGGCTGTGCAGTAGAGGTTGACGGTGTTGCTCCACTGGTACATGGGCCTTCTCATGAAATAGAAGGAGACTTTCTCAATATCCTTAACGCTTCCCTTCCAAAGTTGACTGGATTCTTAGTCTGCAAGTCCTTCTGCATACTTGCAGCTCCACACCAGTACTCTTTATTGGGGTCTCCTCTTGAAAGCAGTCGTGCATATCCGGCAAGAAACCAACCAAAGCGGAGTTCAAGTTGTGAACTCTGTTGGCCACAGTGTTTACACAAGGTAAGCAGAGTGGCTTAGATATACAATACCTCCAATCAAATGCATTAGAAATAAAAGAGCTTATTTACAAACCCCTTGTGCCACTTTTGCGTCACTTTCAACATGAGAAAAGTAACACAAAAGTGGCATAAGAGTGTTGTAAATAAGCCCTAAAAAATATTGTCCTGCATAATTACTTCACCTCTCACCTAATTCTGTCCCATCTGGGAATCATTTTAAATACCTGTTCATCTGTGATATAAATATGACGCAGTAGGCACTTCTATACAGACACCGTTTGAATGCAAGCCTATTAGATAAGTGAAATCTATCAGGTACACTGCACACATTAAAAAAAATAGAAAATATCATCAAGTGTTACTTTGACTTGTAATGTGTGACCTCATTTAGTCACATCTATCTAATTTTAAACACTAATTTTCTTTTTTGTTTTGCAGATTTACTACAGTACTTCTATTGGACTCCATATTATATGTTGTTTGTTATATTGTTTTGTTAAAGTTATGGTTCTAGGTATTTATTGTATTGTTATCATTTAGTTATGTTTCCAGTTATTTATTGTTTTAATAAAAAATGCATATGTCTTTTTTTTGTGGGGGGTACAGTCCACAATAGAAATGATATTAATAGTTTGAAGTATAATTCTGAGGCTAGCTCTTCACCAGATCTTTGTCAGAGTGTATAGCTACAACTTATGGTTCAAATTCAAAAGAATAAAAAGTACAACGCCATTAGCAACATAGTGTGGTGAACTTATAACCTCTGTGCTCACGTAAGTGTTTCATGAACTGTTACTATAGTAACAGGCAGAAAGCCGTTTGGGGGTAGGGTTAAAAGTTACTGGCTGTACAGAAACCATTATATTTACCCTGGATCCTCTACATGACAAAAAGGAAAGCAAAGTAAAACAAAACACTATGTACCAGATTTACAACCGCCTGGCACCACTTTCGCATCCATCTCCCCCTACAAAATTGTAAGTATGTGGGCCTCAACGACCCCCCTCAAGCTCCGGGAATCACCACCCCCGGGAATTTGTGTATTACGGGAGCCAGACTGCGTGGCCCTCCGTCTGGTGCCCTCGAGGGCCCTTGAAACTACCACGACCGGCTCCTGCAGTGTCCTGGGGTGCCTACCCCTGGTATACTGCTGTTTGCTTTGACAGAGCGGAACTCTCACGACTACCGCCCTCCCATAGCAAACATAGTTTGCATTTTGAAAGAAAGAGCAGTGAAATCTATTCTCACTTTCAAAATCCAAAGCAGATTGCATTTCCATATACAAATTAGCATCTACCCATGCAAAAAAGCAATACTGGCTCCCGAAGAACGCAAAAGTTCATCACACAATGTTGCTAAAAAAAACAGCAAGTGTGCTTGACTTCTCAATATACTACCTTATCCTACGTAATGTTATTTTCAATCATGTTCTGATAGCCAATAAGAATCACGCTTTTAAAACCAGAAACATGCACCCTAGTTTTCTGTGTAGAATGTTGTCAAACAACCAATCATTTCTTTTCTGTTTTAAGTTCACTTTTTCCTCAAAATCCTTTTGTCTATTTTAACATATGACAAAGGCAGAAATGGATCAACTCCAATCTATTTTGTCCACAGATTGAGAAAACTAGGAACAAAATGTGAATAAATCTGCTTCCATTTTTCCCGAGACGATAGAATGGTGTCCACATACCACAAAAATCTGCGTTTCAATATGCATGGCATCTATAGGAGAGAAGCTGTACATTTTACAGATGTTAGCCAGCCAACATGTGTACACCCACATGTAAATACAAGTAGAATGGCAACTGCTCAGACCCACTTACCACAGCAGTCCACAGCGGCTGAGGTTTTAAAAAAAATATGCACATTATGTAAGTGAGACTACAGTTGGAAGATTTATGTTACCGCAGAAGTCAGTAACCTGAGGTCCAGAAGCCAATCAACTGAAATTGATAGAAAATGTTCATGCACGTTTGACTGCTAAATTCAGTGGTATTCATAGTACACTAACAAATATGAGAACCTCTTTCAGGCACCTCAACAAACACTCATGAAAATGAGCAGAGAAACTGTTACAGAATTAATATATATTAAGTAGTGCCTCTATAACAAAAAATAGTTGTTCGCTATGTTTGCAGCAGAATATGACATATTTATATATGTCTATGGTGTTGCACAGGGGCTCTCTGTGCGAAACTAGAAGCTGTCATTAAGTAAATGCAGGTAAAGTATGATACCTGTGCTAAACTAAAAACAATCTTTACATTCTGGGTTTTGCAGAATCCACTCACATCTCTAAATTTGGAATCATATATTAAGCACGTTTTCTGTGAGCAGCTGAACTTCTCTTAAATGTGCATAATATGTCATTGTGGGACAATCACCAACATTTCTGTCTTCATGGCACCTTTACTGGTTGAAATACAAAGACAGAGATCTAGTCTAAATGAGGCTAGAAGGAAGGCTAAACTACTTAACCAATGTGACAATGTATCTGTCTTGCTGGACTTTGCCACAAGAGTTCAGATTGTGAGGAAACTTTCAACAAAGTGAAAGAAATTCTGTATAGAGACAACATACTGTACTCTATGATTTAACACGCAAAATGGAGGGTAATATTCAGGATATATTTATTTTTCTCACCAGAGTCAGCTGCATAACATCTAGAGAGAATGAAGCATTACAAGGAGTAATCATCATGAATGAAAATGAATCAGAAGGTATCTCCGAGTTTGGTGGGAACAAAGCAGAATGGGCAACCAATACTGCTAATGCTCATACATATGCCTTTGTATATTAACAATTGTTATACAACAGGTCCTTAGAAATACAGTATCAAATTACAAAATATAGACAGTCCCATATGTTTGGCTAATGGAGGCTACAAATAATTGTTATAATGTGTAGGGAAAGTGATCTGACCAATTAGGAAGGCAAGAGTGAAGCGTGACTTAAGATATTCACAGTCCTCACTACGACTAGTCAATGCATACGAAAATCTTCAATATAGAGAAGAAAGTATTTGTTTAACAGGGTGATCCCAAACCAGCCAATCTGAAAGTGGAATTTGACAACAAAATACATTTATTTACTGTTCTGGAGTGAGCCTTTCTCCTTATACACAGTAGCATCTGGTGAAGAGTTTAAGTGGTGGGCCACAAAAATTTCACTTTTATTATTCGCAAGTGAGCATGATTTTGTTTAGAGTCAGGAAAGTCTAAATATGTTTGTCTTTGAGAAACACTATTCACAAAGGCTGCAGCCTGCATATGTATCTCTAGCTGTTCCCCAATCTGAAAAAAATCAATTGTGTTCATATGCAGAATGAAATGAATACTTTTATGCCTCACCAATTTAACACTTCACTAGCTGCCACTGCTTTTACAGTGAATAAAACATTACAAGGAGATATTTCCCTGGCTGCAGTCCAATGCAGTGGCTTCTTGGAATTGGTGAAGCCAAAGAAGCATGGACAGTCAATAGTGAAACATTCTCCACTATGACGTGTGAAACTCATTAGGGAGGGACACAGTAAACCATGATAGTGTAGTTTAAAGAAGCAGCAGGTCAATATAGCCCTCAAACTGGTTTGTGGTGGCACCTTGCCTCCCTCACAGTGTCTACCATTGTTTGAGAGTTATTGATGCTGATCGGCCTGAGGGAGCTAGTGGAACAGGTAAGGATTTTGGTGAGTAGTTTGTGATCATTGATAGGTGTATGTTATTAGTGTGGGTTGTATAGTAGGAAAGCTTTGTTTAATGTTATGTGACTTAAGGCATATCATTGGCTTTGTGTTCTAAAAAAAGTAGATTCAGTATTTTTGGAAATATGTTATCAGCCATGTGTTCATATTCATTTGTTGACAATAAATGGACAAGCACGTTAGGACTGGTATTACATTTTAAATATTAGGTTGCTGGAGAATAGAGCAATGGTTTTTGCTACATTTCAAGAAACACACTTGTTGAATAAAGTGCATGCAGCCCTAGGGAAACAGTGAGGTGGTCACTATTATTATTTAGAACTTACAATCTATTACATATTTGGTCAGCTACAACTACACATAATGACCCTACACCAAATCTATCAGACAGAGAAAAAGAGGGTGTAGTATCATCCAAATGTTACCCAACCATAGTCATACAAATATTCTTTAATTAATTAACTCGGAACTGTAATTATAATATAAAATTCCATTATTACATTGTTAATCCCTATGTAAACCATCCTAAAACCCTTGATTTTACAATGTAGTATAATACAATTTGGTCTTTTTTGTTATACATAATAATTCGGAGTTAATCTCAGTCTTATCAATACTGTTTGTTGACTTTATAATAGTGGTAATCAAATCCCTTATTTCTTAATCCATATCAATGTCACCAGCACAGTAAACATTTTTATCATTAAAGTGTTTTTTTAACGCAAACAAATCATTGTAGCCTTCATCATGACCCAATTGCGTCCATCAGCTCTAAAAAAAAACAATGCATCTCTATCCAGGGTGTATACACAGACAATGCATTACAACTTCAGACTTAGGGCCTTATTACGATGTCAAGCAGAAACTTACCACCCAACACCATCTCGGAGTCAGAAACAGACCTACTCGCAGTCGGCGGTTCTGCCCGACTGATTACGATGTGACTGTATGCCTGTTCGGTCGGAGTCCTATTGTTCCCCTTTGTTCCTGACAACACAGGCTCCTATGGGAAAATGGGGTGTGTGTGTAGAACCCTGCACCCTGTCACAGGCGCCCCACTGTGCCTGCCACACAGTACAGGGTTTTACAGGGGGGTCCCTTAGGTCCCCATTTGGCAGCCAAATGGAGACCGCAGGATAAAGGTGGCCTTGCTAGGGGTACCCCAAAGTCACTTTACAACAGCCTTTTCATGTTAGACAGGCAGCCTCGGAAAGGATGTTGGAAATTGACTTTGTAATTGGTTGATCGGAAACGCGTTTGTAGAGGTGCACGATGCGGTACCGACCCTCATAGACACTTCAAGAGCCAGTCAGGACTGATTCGGAATGACCACACGGTTTTCTTACTCACCGCGAACATCGTAAATGATCGGGCGGATTGTCACACTAATCGAGTGGGTCGGAAGGGTTCTGACGCGGTTGAGGAAATTCTGACTTCCGTCCAACATCGTAATGATAATGTAATCCTCCATATTAGTCTCCTCAATAAGCTTTTCTCTCTCTAACATGGCATTTCCCTGGCGCAAAAATATAATAGAGGGTATCTTCTAATTACGTAACTAGTATTGTATAGCCTGTGGTTTTAAGGAAATTAATAGATGATCCATGGACATATATTAGTTTGAAGAAGCATGCATTAGGTTGATTATATTTTAAACAAATGATCGATTAAGAGTAGGAGAAAGTATTAGTGTTACAGTGTAAAAGAGTGACACACTCATGAAAAAAATATTTGGCTATCACAGGCAAACAGTTTGAATAGCTAGCCAGTAATGCCTCACTTTTGGGTGAAAAAGGTACTGAAACTTAAAAAAAAACAATATTGAATGGGTAAACGTTTCAACAGCTTTATTGAGGAGGTGATTCGTAAATGTGAGGAGTTTTTAGCTTCTGTGCTTGTGGATATAGGCTGGGAACTTTTAATTTTACTCTGCTAATGTGTGATAAAGTCTCTAAATGTGCCCCAATTATTAATTAATATTAACAGCTGATGGAACAACATGCGTTAATCAATATCTGAAGGTCCTTTCATGCAGATCCAATGCAGGTTAGTAACTAGTCACAATGCATGAGGTGCACTGTCCCATTTCAAACTCATCTTTTGGATCCGGAAATATTTTTTCCCGATTCCCAGATACGTTAAAGAGTTAAAAGAACTATTGAACGTCAAACGTTACATTCAAGGAGTTTGGAAACACCCCTAGTTTACATCTCTAAATACCTGTACCATGGTGTAATTTGATTGGATAGAAGGTGATATCAGATTGAGGTTAAATGACTCCACATTAGCACAAGAGATACAAGTAGTTAAACCCGCTATAGAGAGGCAAAGGGCCTAGAAGGAATGACCACATGCCAGAAGTCTATAAAGGACATACTTGTATCACATCTGTTGAAGGATCAGATCCACATCTGACTGAATGACTTACAACCACCACACTGAAGGGACTAAAATGTTTAACTTCCAAACTCAGCCTTCAGAAAGCCCCCAGTGTACCATGCTGCCAAGTGGCAAAACATGTATTGACTCATTTTGTCACCATTATAGTGTGGCTGAGCTTGCCACTTTTGCTGATAAAGAACATTCCGAACGCTTAATAAAGAATTTCGTGAAAAAAAATGCAAATTCAACTTTCTTTGACTGCAGCCTGACAGACCAAGATCAAGATCAGAAACCTAGTAATAAAGCAAGAAGAAAACTTTGGGCCAGATGCATCATGCAAAGAAATAGCGAATCCTTATTTGCGATTAATAAGGAATCGCTAATAAGGACTCGCTGTCGGCTATGCATGATGAGGATAGCGAAGTAATAAGGAATCGCTAAAAATTGCAAATTATGATAGCGATTCCATGTTACGGAATCGCTATTGTTAAAAAACTCCAAACACGCATTTAGCGATCCCGCTATTAGAGAAATCGCAAATAGCGATATCGCAAATAGCGATTTCGCAAATAGCGGGACCGTGAAAACTGCAGAGTCGCATTGGGAGCAGGCTGATGACATCACAACCAGGAAGTCAATCAGCCCATGCTGCCACCTGTGCACAGAGGAACACAGAGGCAGAAGCTGAGTGCAGGGAGAGAGAGCAGAAGAACACAAACTGCAGACCGCTCATAGGAGGAGACAGCCATGTCCCAAACAGCTACAGAGGAGGGTGCAGTGGGGAGGAAGCGAAAAATTAAGTTCAGTGAGAGTGAACTTGACCTCCTCATTGAGGAGGTTGCAAACAATCATGAGAAGCTATTTGGGAAGCTCTCCCTTAAAGTGCCAGAGGCAGATAAAAAAAGGATCTGGAACAGGATCAGAGACAAGGTGAATGCTGTGGGGGTCACACACCGCAGCATAGATGACCTGAAGAAACGCTGGTACGACCTGCGCAGTCGTGCCAAGGAGCGGGTAGCAGAAAGGCTGAAGGAGGCGAAGGGGACTGGAGGAGGAGGCCCTACAGTCCCAGACAACACACCCCAGGAGGACATGGTTAAGGACACAATTGAGCGAGAAGCAGTGGTGGGAGTAACGCAGCTGGACACATCCGGGGCGGCCAGTAGCACACAAGGTAAGATGCATGACAATCAACTGAACAATGTACATACTGATTGTGCCCAAATGTGAATCACCCAGCAAAATCACATTAGAAATAGTCCAGCACAGCAAGGCAAGGCGAGGCAAGGCGAGGCAAGATGGCGGCTGAGTGAGAGGTCGCATCAGCTGCACTCTGTGGTCCCGGACAGGACAGGACTTTCCCAACCTCTCAGCAGAAGAGAACTAATATGGCTAACATCATTGAGTGATCTCCGCGTGATAGCCAAGCGATTGCAGGACTAAAGGACTATTGGATAGCATTTCTAAGAAAGGGACGCTCTGTCATGGTTTCGTCGACAGCAGCCCAGCCCAGCCCAGCCCAGCCTGGCAGCCCGGCAGTTCTGATAGTTGTGACAGTTTGGCATGAGAGATTTTGCAGCACGACCGTCGATGTATGCGGAGGCTGTGAGCAGAGGAGGGCAGAGGGGAGCTAAGACTAAGCCCTGAGAAAACCGTGAGTTGTTTCAGCTGAGGCAATAGAGCCGATGTATGCGAGGGAAGAAGAAAAGTTTTTTCGGGAGTGAAATGCAGTCGGCTGATATAATACACGATAACAACATTAAGCACTGCTTCACGGTCATCCCGCTTTTCCTCGCCTTTCCCGCTTTTCCCCTTCTCTTGATTCTCAGACATTATTAGACATTTCTAGAATACTTTAATGACTCTCCTCTCCCACCACTTTCACACTACATTTGCATCGCCTGGCTCTTTTTACTGATCTACTTGGTCTCACGTTGTATCTGTGGAGACTGCCGCTGGTACGAATGTTTCTTCTCATCAGCGCGATTTTCAGCGCGTGTTGTTAGGAGCACCGACGCCCGGCACTGGTACCAGCTGAGTCGTGCGTCATCTGCGGACAGACAGAGCGGGTGTAAAAAAGGCTACGCAGAGGCGTAGCTTGTGTCTGGCTGCCATAGTAACGAGAGAGAGAGCATTGCGATTAGTGCTTTGCAAGCCTTCATGTGGACAGTGAGAGCAGTAGAAATAAAGACTGAGACTGTCAGAAGCCGGAAGGGGGCAGCACAGCCTAATTAAGTCTATAAAAGGTGAAGGAAGAAAGAAAGGAAGGGCGCATGTCGCTGGGAGTTATCAATGTATTGTGCTTATGGTGTTGGGGCCGACCAGTTCATCATACAGTTCATCATACAGGCCACAGGGAGACCAGTGAGGCCAGAAGAAGAAACTGTGAAAACGAACTGACGCCTGAACTGACGCCTGCTGTAGCTTTGCTTGACATCAATATCAGGACAATATATGTCTCCAAAATAGAGCAGAAACACAGCGCATGTAAGAGAGGTGCTTGGCTCATCAACAGGATCAACAGGATCAACAGGATCAACAGGGTAACTAAAGCATCCAATATAACGCCAGGAAGGCATGTCAATCGGAAAACAAAACAAAACCAAATAAAAAAAAAGCAATCTCAGCATCATTTCAGGTGGCAACTGCATGTAGAATCTAATGGGCAGAGACAGACCCTCAGAAACTTAATAAAGGAGGGAATCAGATCTCCTACCATAACACAGGACATGGAGATGGAGGGAGGAGATAAAAGGGATGCCACTGTCAAGGACTCAAGCGATAGCGGAGCAGGAAGGCGAATATCCGTGCAACCTAATTTGGGACCCGACAGAGGAAATATGGAAGGGGAAGGGGGGATTGTCCTGCAGGAAACTTATGTGGCAATGGGACAACCTCTAGAAATACCCCAAGAAGCATCTGAAAATACAGGAAGTACAGAACACATTGAGCAGTTGGCAGCTGACCCACATCCAGATTACATGGAAAAGACAAAGGAAACGGGAACAGCTCAAGTGACACAAGTGACACAAGTGCTACAAGCAACTAACGAGAGACATCGAGGCCCTGAAACAAGAGGGTCCAGAGCAAGGGAAAAAGACTTGGAAAATACTGAGCGTCATGATAGTGGGAAAATTAAAAGCAAAAAACTGGAGAAAAAATTGGAGAAGGAGAAAGAGAAAACCAGGCGCAAAAATAAAGATAAAGATAAAGAGAAAGAGAAGGAGAAAGAGAGAGAGAGGAGGAGAGATTTCGAGGAAGATGCAAAAATGGAGCTAATGGCCAAGAAAGCTCAGAGACTACAAACAATTAAAAACTTAAAGGCTAATCCAGGCTCTCCAACAACGTCTCAGCCTAGAATTTCTAATATTTTCAGTCCTCTTCACAAGGATGCTGCGATTAATGCCCAAAAGAGTGAGAAATCACCGATCAAACCGCTGTGCAATACAGGTGGAGCCGGTGGTGCCAGTGTAGCTAGCCCTGTTATGCCCCTAGAGAGCATCGAAAGAGAGGGAAACGCCAGTCAAGTTGCAGATATTACCAAGCAGCTCGCAACTCCAGGCGACACTATCGAAGGACCTAGGGCACCTATTATAACAAGAACAATAATGTCTAACCAAAGGGAAGAATCTGATCCTAGTAAAATACTACCAAAGGGACAAAGTATACAAAGTATACATTCAGAAAATAAAACTCACTCTGATGAAGAGTCAGATTCAGATTCAGATATGTATCAAACAGGGATGTCTATTTCTAGTGAATTAAGTGAACAAAGTGACTCCAGCAAAGCCAGTATAGGACCACATATAGGACCACAAGCGGAGACTTTATCTTCTGGATCCCATGACTCGAGGGAAATATGCGACACAAATCCAAGGAAAAAACTAGGGAGAAAAAAGAGGATAAAAAGTAAACATGAATGCAACGTCTTTAATGAAGAGACTACAGACCCAGGTATTAACACTGATCAGGGCAGAACTAGAACAAATCTCCCTCGAAAAAGCCCGATTATAAAATCATTGGGAGAAGCACATCGTCAGAAATGTAGCCAGAGTGAGATAGAAGAAGGAGGCCAAGAAACAATAGTAAACGACCGTGGGTCTGGATTGATGAGTGAACCTTCACTAAGCGATGTTTTGAGTTCAATAAAGAGCTTTCATAAGGACGTTAAAAAGATAGCCAAAGAAATCGGGTAGCCATTGACAAACTGCAATGTATAGTAAAAAAAGTTGAAAACATTTGCACGGAGATCTCGGAGAGAATGGCCACTGTAGAAACCCGAACTGAAAACCTGGAAACAGATGTCAGCAAATTGCAAAAAACAGAAAGAGAACATGAGGGAATAATCAAAGATCTAAAGGCAAAGGTTGAGGATCACGAGAATAGATCCAGACGGAACAATTTAAGATTCCTTGGTATCCCAGAAAATTTTGAAGGAAATGATCCCAGAGGGTCTATGATTACACTAATTAAATCCGCATTCCCGGAATTGGAGGCCTGGGACCTGGATAGAGAGGTTCAGCGTGTTCACCGCTTCCCTTTGACTCAACCGAAACATGCTCACAAAACACGCCAATATCCTAGGGCTATGCTGATTTACTTTGGAAACTTTCTTCTTAGGGAAGCAATCTACGATCTTGCAAGACCTACAAGTCAAAGGGAGCATAAAGGTTTCAAATTCTTTGCTGGGCCTGATTTTGCGCATGCTACCGTAGAGCGTAGGTGGAGAATGCGCCAACTATTTGAACCATTTGAAAAACTTGGTGCTAAGGTTTTCTTACAGAATCCGGCACGGCTGAAAATCATATTTAAAGGCTCAACGAAAAGCTTCATGAGTGAAATACAAGCCGAAGAATACTTAAGGGAAATCTCAGAGATGGAGACCCGAAATGCGGGGAAATAATAACATGTAAAGGAGCAGTACATGAAAAATGAATACTTTGGGAAACCATGGGGGAGCACCAGGATGGATAAATACGTCAGACACAATGGGAGGTTAAGCTTAAATGAACACGATGAATGAAAAACTGCATTGGTATAGAGGTTGTGGTCAAATATACTTTCTGCTTTTTTTTTTTTTTAATAAAACCTGTCCGGGCAACGGTGTGCACCATGGCGATCAGACCATACGGGCGCCCACACCTAGGACCCGGGACCTAGGATGCCTCATGGGATGGTAAGGGATGGGGAGGGCGGGGGGAACTCAGGGGGGGGGCAGGGGGAAAGGGGGTGGGAGCTTAGGACCAAGGAATGTCAATCACATGAAGGGTAAAAAATACAGCACTATTTCAGCCACAGATAATCGCTTAATAAACACGAAACAAAGATTTGGATATGACAAGAGAATGATGGTAACAATTGTAATAGAGTATGGCTAAGGTAAAAATAGTTTCTTTAAATATATGCGGACTTAACGATATTAAAAAACAACAGAAGGTGGCAATTGGATTACAACTAATGGAGGCTAACATCGCCTGCATACAAGAAACTCATATCGAAGGCTCTCAGCACTACTTGCTAAAGTCATTAGGATATAAGCTCATTACTGCTACTACACAGGGAGTTCGGTCAAAGGGGGTGGCAATCCTAGCCAAAGGTGGGGGGCTCCTATTTGATAGGGTATTGTCCGATAAACTTGGGAGATGGGCAATTGCCGAATGCAAGTATAATAATGGTCAAAATAAAATAACAATTTGCACTATATATGGGAGCGTTTTTGATGAACCAGAGATATTAATAAAGGTCTCCAATGAGCTCGCTCATTGGCCGCTACCCATTATAGTATGTGGGGATCTTAATATACATCTCCCCGGGGACTGGATAACCAGATCAGATTTTAAATACAATGGCAGGAAACCAAGGGTTTTTCGGGCACTAAAAGATTTATGTGTGGTACATAGCTTAATAGATGCGTGGCAATATAATCACTGGGGAGATCCCGGTTTCACATTTTATTCATATCCACACTCACTACATGCAAGACTCGACTATATGCTCATATCTAATTCGCTTAAAAATGTATGCATGATAGATAAACTACCACGCCTATTATCAGATCATAACCCCTTAATTTTAAACCTATTATGCATCCCGAAGAATTATTCAATCAAGAGCTGGACGTTTGAAAGGGCCCTGCTAATGAATGAAAAGTATTGTAAACATATGAAGGCGTGGATCCCCGGCTTCATTGCAGACAATCTTGAAAGTACATCTATAGAAATTGTATGGGACGCACTTAAAGCAGGTATAAGAGGAGAGACACTACAATTCTCTCTGCGAGCTAACAAGGAAGGGAAATCCCATCTGGCTGCTTTACATTATAAGTTAGGTAAAGCCGAAGAAAATTTGATTGTTGCTGCTCAACAAGGTCATGGGATAGAAAGTGCATTAGCGCAGGTAGCTATTGCAAAAAATTGTATTACAGAATTAATAGTTGAAAAAGCTATCATTAAGGCCGCAGTAAACAAGGAAAAGATATATGAGCTGAGTGAAATGGTTGGGCATCAGTTAGCGATACGCATCAGAGAAGAGACATCAGTTAGCACCATTAGAGAAATTCAGGACCCAAGACTAGGCTTAAAATCAGAACCAGATGAGGTAAGGGCTTCATTTCAGAGATTTTATCAAGAGCTATATACCGAACCTATAAATGGATTGGGGGATCCAGATCAGTATTTAGATGGAAACCGAGGACCCAGATTTGAGGAAAATGACCAGGAATTGCTGGATGGATTACCGAATTGGGATGAGATCCTGCTATCTTTAAACGCAGTAAAAGGTGGGAAAGCAGCGGGACTGGATGGGATACCATCCGAGTTCTATTTGAAATTTGAAGAACAATTACAAACAATATTGACGACTTTGTTTGTACACATATTTCTAGGAGGTACTCCTCCTCCTTCCTGGTCAGAGGCCAAAATTGTGGTCTTTTTGAAAAAAAATAAAAATCCACTCGAATTAGGCTCTTATCGTCCAATCACTTTAATTAATGGGGACTCAAAAATATATTCGAAACTCTTGGCGACCAGATTGGCACCGATAATTGATAAAATAGTATCCAAACACCAACATGGATTTATTCCAGGAAGGTCAACAACGGACCATGTTCAAAGGGTGATCTCATTGTTCGACTATGCAGAATCTTCAGGAGACCCTATGGCGCTTATACTTCTCGACGCTGAGAAAGCTTTTGATAGGGTCTCCTGGAGATTTTTATGGACGGCAATGCTCTATAGTGGAATTAATGACAAATTTATCACATCTGCTCGAGGACTTTATAATAAACCGAGTGCGAGAGTACTAGTTAATGGGCTCCTATCTGAAAATTTTGCAATCACAAGAGGAACCAGGCAGGGATGCCCCTGCTCACCGCTTTTATTTGCAATATATATCGACCCATTTATTCGTTGGTTAGATAACTGTGTATATATATCACCAATCACAATACGTAGGCATAATACTAAAACTTTGGCATATGCCGACGATATCGCGATTGTCACCAGCGATCCCTGTATAGCTATGCCGGTAATAGAAGAAG
The DNA here is from genome assembly GCF_964261635.1 of Lissotriton helveticus. NCBI lineage: Eukaryota > Metazoa > Chordata > Amphibia > Caudata > Salamandridae > Lissotriton > Lissotriton helveticus. The sequence continues at coordinate 1,941,853,002 of NC_136063.1, read as the reverse complement.
AGGCATACTTATTTGGAGTCGTGTCTGGATACAAACTAAATTCTAATAAAACTCAAATCGTAATAAATAACAAGATTGTGATGGTTGATCCAAGAGTGACCGAGGAGGCCGTATACCTAGGGGTAACAATAAGTGCAAAAATCGCAAACATTGTCGATATTAACTTAAAACCTCTGATTTCCCGAACAAAGAAGGAAATGATCCGATTGGATAATCTACATTTAACTATAGGGGGCCGTTGTAACTTGATTAAGATGGTTTTTTTGTCTCGGTTCTTATATTTTTTTAGGACCATCTGCCTTGAATTCCCCCCCAAGATCTTTGTGACTATTGATTCCATGCTTTCAAGCTTTATTTGGGGATATAAGAAACCACGTCGAGCTCTTAAAAAATTGACATTACCGAAGGAAAAGGGAGGTCTATCCCTACCGAACTTCAGATTATATTACTGGGCTACTGTTATAAAATACTGTGCCCACTTGATCTCGAATGGTAGCAATAGTCAAGAGATCCCGACACCTCAAGAACTCCTATTAGGAGAAGATTGTGCCGGCTGCTTTTGGCGACATACAAATGATAACTATTTTAAGAAAGTCAAATTTAAGACTATTAGAGGGGCATATAAAGCATGGAGTAGTATTCGCAAGGTGTTGGGGCTCGGGCGATTTTCATTTTACACACCAATGAATAGTAATAACGATTTACCACTAATATTTCATGATACCTGCATAAACAGATGGGTATCGGCGGGGATGGTGCAACTGGGCTGCTTCTATAAACAAGGCTGCCTCAAGATGTTTGAGGATCTACATGAGGAATATAAAATCAGCCACAGGGATTTTTTCAAGTTCCTACAAGTGAGAGATTTTTTGACAAAGAAAACTGGTGGTCGGGAGAAATTCCTGAATAATCAACTGATTGACAATCTATGTAGGAACAAAGAAACTCTCAGGATCGGGGAAATCTATGAATATTTTAACGTAATGGCCATAGATGATATGGAGAAACAATACGCATTTTGGCAGGAACAATTAGAAGTACAGTCAAATATTCCCCGCATGGCATACGACTTAGCCTTGAATTCATTGATGTCAATAAAACTACAGGCACAATTTTACAAAACCTTCTTCTGCCTTTACTATACCCCTAAGAAGATTACTAAATGGGGAACAGGGAAGGGAACAACATGCCCTCGTTGTGCACTATATGGGGCCGATATTATTCATATATTTGCTACATGTAACACTCTTATTAAGCTGATTAATGATATATCGGAATTCTTATCAGAGGTCTGTGAAACAAAAATAGAAATCTCAACTGAAGAAATAATGCTTGGTGTTGCAAACCGGGAATTGCAGACAAACAGTCAGGGGCTAATATTTGTGGCCATGGCAATACTTCGACTTACAATTGCATCAGCTTGGTTAGATCCAGAGCCACCAACATTTCAACAATGGAGGGCTAGGTTTTTAGCCACCTGTAGTCTGGAGGTTGCAATTTATAAAAACAAAGGCGTTAAAAAAAGATTAATGGGTATGCGGATCTGGTCACCAATGTTATCATGGATCCAGAGACATACTTGATTTCATTTAGCGTATATAGTATTATTTACATATATATCTCTTTGTTCTTTAAAACAGCAAAGCTCTCGCAGCCACAAAGACAGTGTAAAATGGGAATGAGAAAAACAGTTGCAATACAGATGAAAGAAAGCAGCAGATCTCTGTGTTCAAGTTCTTTTTCAAATGAAGTTTAATTGGATCCAAGCTCAGCCGACACGTGTTTCATCGTGTTAAAGTGGAGTCAACACGACTCTTCAGGGCTAGTAGATAGCTTCAGGCATCCACGGTTGGATGCGGGATTTGAGCGAGGTTGATGGCGTATCCTGATGAGAAATTGGCGAGTCTGCCAATAAGTATAATCGATCACGACCCTGGTTCCGGGTTTGACAAGTGTATCTTGCACCAGTAAGGTACAAAGTAAACAAACAAATGTTGCACGTCTGAATTCACACAGCTGTCACGTCGGTCTGTAGAAATACAGATAGATATGGGCCATTGTTGTGGGGATGTGTCCAGGGCACTCGGCCAAATTACAACTGCCGTTGAACTGATGCAGTCTAGCACTGGTGGTCAGGGCAATGTTACAGGGGAAGAGGGCAGTGAGGCATCCAGCCTCAGCAGCATCACTGCGCCACCCACCACTGTCAGGAGGAGCAGTAGCCATAGACAAGCACCTCCCGCTGCATCCGGGAATGCTGATGCAGATGCAGGAGAAAGACATTTGGGTGTGAGAGGGAGGAGACGCTGAACCTATTCAGAGGGGTGTAATACATCATGGTGACGTAACCATGTACAAGACTATCTTAGTGACTGCATCACAAGTCCTTTGTGTGTCTCTTGTGTCCTTCAGTGCATGCAGTTAATGTGCCAATGGACACCAGCTCTGTTCAATTTCACACCCCTACAGCCTGACGTGCTAATAAATAGTTTACCTTCAAATGCAAAGGAGGGTTGTGTGTCATTATTACATACCTTAGAAATAATGCAGGGTGATGTCTGTACGTTTTCTTTGTCCCTCCGCAGAACTCCCAAGATGTGCCCGGCGTGGTTGTGCTGGGGGCTGGTTGCCCTCTGTGTCTGATTCCTCAATAGGGATACCTCTCCTTGTTGCTATGTTGTGCAACATTGCACATGCCGCAATTATCCTGCAGCATGTTTCCGGTTGGTACAGCATTGCTCCGCCAGTTTTATGCAGGATGCGAAAGCGACTCTGGAGCAATCCAAATGTCCGTTCTATTACATTACGTGTCCTGATGTGGGCTGCATTGTACCTCTGTTGTTGCGGGCTGGCTGGGTTCAGGTATGGAGTCAAGATGTAATGCCTCACCGCGTATGCACTGTCACCTACAGAGTTATGAACAATATGTTAGTGTCAGGTATGAATTGCCATTAACTAAGTCAGTGATGAGTATTGTATTCTACTTACCTAGCAGGTGTCCATTGCCAAATTCACCCCTGAGCAGACGTGTGTGCAAGCCACTATGGCGGAAGATGTAGGAATCGTGAGTGCTTCCAGGGTATTGTGCAACCAGGTCGGTGATGATGTTCTCAGCATTGCACACTGCTTGGACATTAATTGAGTGATATGCTTTCCGGTTGCGAAATATATACTCATTTACGGCAAGGGGACATATGGCTACGTGGGTGCAATCTATGCATCCGATCACGTGTGGGAACTGTGCTACCTGGTAGAGGTCTTGTTTTGTTTGGCTCAATTCCTGTGGGGTTGTGGGGAAGGTGATGTGGTTGTTGATCACAGTCATCATGGCGGCCAGGAAGGATTTGAAGAACCGCGAGAGGGAGCTCTGTGATACCCCTCCAGCTTCTGCCACTATATCCTGGAAGCTACCTGACGCAAGCATGTGCATGCTACATAGCACCTGGACATGAGTAGGGATTGCCTGGGTCCTACGTGTTTGGCGCTGCAATAGTGGGTCCAATTCATCTATTATGTCTAGTATCATTTCTGCATTCATCCTGTACTTGTCATAAATCTGCTCACGAGTCTGTCCCAACAATGTGATGCTCAGGCGGAAGATTCTCTCCTGGATTCTCCTTCTGGCCTGGCCTGCTGCAAGTATCCTCCTCGCAAAAATGTAGAGTCTTGCCATTTTGGGAGGCCACTATGGCCTCATGGGTCTGTTTAAACACACCTCTGATGTACAGCAGGTGAGTGGGATTATTTTTTTTTTTTTACCACCTGATTGTGATTCCCTTTAAACTGCTATTGCTATTTGCGATTTTTCATGCATCGGTTTAGCGATTCTTTTGCGAATTCGCTATTTTGATATAGCGATTTCGCTATCTCTTTCGCAATTTCCATGGGTTCTCGCTAATTGCGATTCGCTAAGGGGGTTAAACCTTGATTCTGCTATTTATTTAGCGATTTTGCAATTTTGCATTTGCAAATTCGCTTTTTGCTAGGTTTTCACTTCATGCATAGCTTTTCTTTCTTTTGCGATCACAATTGGTGATTCGCACTAGTTGCGATCGCTATTTTGGTTGATGCATCTGGCCTTTGAGTAGAAAATCTTACCTGAACTAATATTTTTGTAAATACTGTATCTTACATTAAATATGTGCAACTACAAGCTACACACTGTTTATAATTAGGAAACTCAAGATAATACATAGTAGACGCAAGACAAATAAGTGATTTCAAAGCAAAGTTGCTTCCTGACAATCATTTATATTTGCTTTCAAGTTGATTCTCCCACATGAATGTTTCGTACGGAATAAACTCTTTTAGCTTTGTTTCACTGTAATTTAATGTTTTTGTGGTCTCACTGCAGGCAGTTTAAGCTGCTTGTTGCTTACATATTTGTAATAAATACCATAACATAGACTTAGAATGGGCTTTGGGTATGCCCCTTGCTCATGACTGGATAACATTTTTGGCAATTGTAATTGGCGCCATGATGCTCCCTTGAGTGATAGCTGCAACTCTATAAATGTTTTCATTGATTCATTTTAACTCCATGCTCCTAATTAAATAGCCTTCCTCTCCTCCTCTCCTTCTTTTGCCTCCTTGAATATTTAAGTTTCATCCTGCTTTGTAATTGATTGAGTGTATACTTCAACATCTGACATGAGGGATCTATTTTTCTATTTGCAGTTCAGTTTTTCTTGAGAATGCATAATCTGTGCCTTTGTGTGTGTCTCTCCCTCACGTTCTCCCCTTTTCTCTCTTTGTTGCCCTCTCCCCATCCTCTTCCTCCCAAGTCATCCCTTTTGCCTACTTATCTTTCTCCCCTTCGCTATCTACATATTTATTTCCCACCTCGGTCACTACACCGATCACTCTGTGGCTTTGTATCTCTCTATCTCTTTTCCTTCACCCATGTCTCTCTATACCCTTTTCCTACTGCCCCTGCCAACCGCAGCTGCTGTTGGACTTTGACAATACAATAGCAGCAAGAGACCGTTCTAAAATGTTATTTTATATTCTCCAAGGTGACCATCAACTTTCACGTACAAGCAACGTAGTGGCCATCTTGGAATGGTATACAAATAAGCATTAAAAAATACCCTATATCACCCCATGATGGGTTTCATGTTGCATCTAGATACAAAACTGTAGCCAACTTGGATTGGCATTTTAAATATCTATTTTATATTGTTTCAAAATAGCCATCATATTGATTCATCACACTTCAAGACGTCCATCTCGGAAACATGTAAAATAACATTCCAGGATTGCTGCCCTCCACTATGGGCTTCTCCAATCCTTACAATGAAATTCTACAAGCATTGGCAAAGCCAATTTTGCCAATAGACAAACGTTGCCAAAGCGAGATCTAACGGCGTTCTCATTCTTCGTTTTGTTGATTTTTTCGATAGGTCTGGAGCAGAGTGCTAATTGCTTACAAGGCAGCAGATGTTTAGTTAGGGTTTTCAATCAATGGGATTACCTGAAAGGATAGTGCAACTACGCACAACATCAAAAGAGCTCTTGCGTATATTTGGTGAAAAACACATATAAAATGTCAGTCAGTAGGTATATACTTGTAGATGAAAGCCTAATATATAGCATGTGAACGGAGCCAAGAAAAATAAATATCTTTAAAGTTTTCTACCTAACCTGGTATATTTTGATAAAACAGGTGCTATCTAGTGCAGTGAATGTTGGTATTAAGTGACCGGGAGATAGGGTTTACATGAAAGAACGTAATACAGTTGGTATCGTAGAAGAGAACTTGAAACACAGCAGAAATAGTAAACTATTTTCCAAGCCCTAGTCCCTTGATTCACTCAATCAACAAGAACCCCCTATCAATTGATTGAGTGAATCAAGGGACCATTTGTTTGTTGTACTGATAGTGCTCTACTCCCTTGGTTGCTAACATGGGGTCTCTCTCTCTTTAAACACGTTATGTGTATTGCTGTCAGACAGTGGACAAAAGTTTGGGTGTGCAGAGGTATTTGTATTCCCTGAGCAGGATTGCCTTGGGGTTGTCCAGCCCCTTTCTGAGCTTCAAAGAGTGCATGCAGTGTCAATGGCAGATATAGTTCATAACTAGTCATGTCTCTCTTTGTCTTCCTAGTCAGAGTCAGCTTGGCTCTAAACCAAGTGAGGTAAGGGATTGCCCTGAACTGGTTTGAAGTGACCACAATGAAGGGTTTGCCCATTATAGCAACTCCTCTGGGTAGGCACAGGGAGCTTTGACAATGGGAAGAAGGGTTCTGAAATGTTGGATTTAGGCAGGGAGGGGCACTGTGGGATAGCTTACAATAAAATGACAGAAAGTGCAGCAAAAGTGGAAAGAGTCATCCCTGGGAACATTTGGCCATTGGTTAGGGAGTAGCCAGGATTTACCTCCACCCACAGGCTGGCCCTGGACATAAATGTGGCATCCTCAGTATCCCCCTGAGATTACTTCTCGACCTGGGGACACACAGAAGAGGACTGGACCTGCTATGTGTGGCCTGGGAGGAGCCTTTAAGACTAGACCTGCTCTCTCTCATGTACCGAAGACTAAGAATTGAACACCAAGGGTCATGCCTCTGACCTTCTTTGTGAACTGCAGGGATCAAACACGTTTCCAGAGGCCTTTTCTACTTGCCAGCGGACACCCAACTAGATTTGGCCTCGTCCCCTCTGCTGGCCTCCGTAGAGTACTATCCCCGAAGTGCTGTCCTCAAGGTCTGGGACCCTTGACTAGAGTCAGGGTGCATGCATTCCTGACTAATGGAAGGCTACAGTGGATTTGGTGCAGAGCATGCAGCTCCGAAATGAAAGCCCGGCCCCACAGCCTTACTGAGCCACGGCACATAGGTCCAGACTGAAAGCTTACCTGATCCAACACAGAGTGATACAGACCTCAACATGTCACCAAGCTCCTGCCTGAAAGCTTTACTGGACTGGATGCAGAGTGATGTAGAGCTCTGTCGTGTTGTGCTGCCCCAGGAAATACAGGACTCGATGGCTGGTTGTAAGTCGTCTTTATTTTCTTTCTTACTTAGCATGCATGATCTCTGACCTCTTGCCCCGAGGTCCTTCCTCCGAATGTCCCTGTCCCTTCCTGTCCCCTCACCTGACCGGAAGCGATGTCTGGTGTCCCCTGTCCTCTGCCCTTTGCCTCAGGGTCCTAGTGCCCCTGGCCTGGGCATTACAAAACGGGGTGGTGATGGACGGAGCATCTGAACCAATCAAACACTCACACCCAGTCAACAGATCTGGGTTTAATCCATCACCGTTCTTTAGCCCACTCTGCCACCCCAGTTCGGACATGGCCATATGCAAATCGGTCTGACCCTGTGCCTCATGGGAACAGTCCAGCCCGAACTGCCAAGCCATGCCTTCCCTGGACCAGAAACAAGCTTCCGAGGACCGGTTTCTGGCATTTCAGCCGTCTTCAGCCCGGCTTGCTTGAATCCAGTGGCAAAGTGAGCAAGGGACTCACGTCTGAGCATACCCTGCCAACTTATGGCGAACAAAGCGGTACAAAAGGGTGTGGTGATGGACGGAGCATCTGAACCAATCAAACACTCACACCCAGTCAACAGATCTGGGTTTAATCCATCACCGTTCTTTAGCCCACTCTGCCACCCCAGTTCAGACATGGCCATATGCAAATCAGTCTGACCCTGTGCCATCATCCCCTTTTGTATCGCTTTGTTCGCCCTAAGTGTGGCAGGGTATGCTCAGACGTGAGTCCCTTGCTCACTTGGCCACTGGATTCAAGATAGCCTGGCTGATGAGGATTATGAATCCGAAACTGGTCCCAGGATGCTTGTTTCCGGTCCAGGGAAGACATGGCTTGGCAGTTCGGGCTGGACTGTTCCCATGAGGCACAGGGTCAGACTGATTTGCATATGGCCATGTCTGAAATGGGTGGCTGAGTGAGCTAAAGAATGGTGATAGATTAAACCCAGATCAGTTGACTGGGGGTGAGTGTTTGATTTGCTCAAACGCTCCGGCCATCATCCTCTTTTGTATTGCCTGGGCACGACATCTCCCCCATTGTTGCAAACAAAACATTTCGCAGGACGCTGCCTGTGGTCATAGAGAGAGAAAGAAAAAAAAAGAGAGAGAGAGAGAGAGAGAGAGAGAGAGAGAGAGAGAGAGAGAGAAAAGATAGTGAGGAAAGTCTTCACAGGCCTCTGTCTCTTTACATCTCCTCAATCAGTCTTTTTGTCTTCTTGCACTCTCTCCTTGGTCGTGTTTCTCTGGTGTCTGCTGTTGTTTCCTCCTCCTGTGTGTCCTGCTTTAGCACAGGTGTCGGCTGCTCTTCTTCTTTTGTTTTCAGTTCTTTGAAATGCAAGCTATTTCTGGTGATGTGATATGGTCCTGCTGACGCAGTTATAATTGGCCCTTTCACTTCTGTCACCGTCAACGGGTCTCTTGAGAATGCACTATCTGATTTCCGCAATTATCTTTGCCGTACCACCACAGTGTCTCCTTCTTTTATTTTTGTGTTTGTAGCGTGCCTCCTCTGATCAGCGTACGCCTTCATTTTTGTTTTCGCGTCTTTGTCTCTAGCAGCTATCTCTATTTGCTCCATGCTTTACACCTCTTTCACTTGTGGCAACCTTGTTCTGCTCGAGCGCCCCAACACCAGTTCAGTGGGGCACCTTCCTGTCGAGCTCTGAGGAGTGTTTCGATAGTCTCGCAACACCTGGCATAGTGCTTGTTCTATTGAGATCTGCGTTAGCTTAGCTCTCTGTACTGCCTTTTTAATTGTCCCCATGAACCGTTCGGCCATTCCGTTTGCTTGTGGTCATAGAGGAGTTATTCTTCGATGTTCAATCCTGAGGTATTCCATAAACCTTTTGAATTCCTCACCAGAAAATGGTGGGCCATTGTCTGTCTTTAGTGTCTGTGGTGAGCCCCATGCTGCGAATACGTCATCCAGGACTGGCAGCGTTGCATTTGCCGAAGTTGATGCTACTTGTCTTACGATTGGGAACCTGGAGAATTCATCTATTTTTACCAACAGGTAGTTTCCTGTCTCCAGGGGCCCATAGAAGTCAGCTGCCAGTTCTGTCCACACTGCTTTTGGAAGTTTGGACATCTACAGTGGCTCCGACTTTGATGGGGGCCCTGTTACTTGGCAGATGTGACAGTGCATCACAGTTTCTTTGACCATGCTGTCTAGTCCGGGGAACCACACTTTTTCTCGTAGCATTTTCTTGGTCGCTACTATCCCTCTATGTGACTCATGTGCTAGCTCAACGTCCGTCTCCTCAATGTTTGGGGCATCACTATTCTGGTGCCTCTCATCACTATTCCATTTTCCCTTTCTGAGAGATCTTCATTGATCTTTTTGAACGCCAGCAGTTCTTTTATCACTCCTTCTTCCTAACTGCTGTTGTTGTTTACGTGTCTCCACCTTTGTTGTTTGGTCACTTTCATTATAGCTTGCATGGTGAGGTCTTGTTTTGTCTCCCGTTCTAGCTCTTATATTGTTATGGTTGCTGGTGTGTTGTGTTTGAGTGTGAAATTTAAGTATTCCTTTGCCATGGTGGTTGCTTTTGATGCTTGTGGTAGGGGGTGCTTGAAACGTAGTCAGCCGGATTGTGTTCCTTCCCTGGTTTGAGTATTATTTTGAAATTGTACTCCATTAGCCGTATCCCCCACCTCTCTATCCGGGGTGGTATCTTTGCATTTGGATTTCCGTATATTGTTACAAGTGCTTGGTGGTCCGTTATTATTGTCAAAGGTTTTCCATAGATGAACATGTGATAGTGTTCACATGCCCATACTACCGCCAAGCTCTCTTTTTCCGGCTGGGAGTATGCTTTTTCTACGTCCGAAAGACTACTACTACTACGCTTCTTGGGGAGTCTTTTCCTGGTTGGTGTTGTGCCAGTATCGCCCCTAATCCCACTGGGCTGGCATCTACGGTCAATTCAGTGCACAGCCTCGGATCAAAATACACTAGGTGATCTACTGCCGTCACAGCGTGTCTGATCTCTTCAAAGGCTTTGCTGCATTTTTCAGTCCATGTGAAACTCTGGCCCTGTCTTGTCAATTCTCTCAAAGGTGCGATTACAGTGGCAAAGTCTTGAATGTATCTTGCACAATAACTGGCAAGGCCTAGGAACAACCTCCCTTCTGCCACATCACTTGGTTGTCTTGCTCTTTCGAGCGTGTTCACTTTGCTGCGATCTGGCCGCATTCCTTTCTTGGAGAAGATGTGGCCAAAGAAAACTAGTTTGTCCCGCCCCAGTTCACATTTTGCTTCATTCAATGTCAAATCCGCCTGCTCTAGGTGAGAGCATACCTCTCTCAGTGCCTTGTCGTGCTCCTCGTCCGACTTGGCAAACACCAAAATGTCATCGCCGTAGTTTAAGCTATTTTTCACTGGCCTTATTACCTGGCGTATTGTCTCTTGAAATATCTCAGCAGCAGACGATATTCCAAAACTTTTGTTTATACCTGAACAGACCTATGTGTGTGGAAAACGTTGTTATGTGTCGAGACTGAGGATCGAGCTCTAACTGGTGATATCCCTTACACAAGTCTAGTTTAGAGGAACATCTTGTGCCTGTTAGGCAGCTGATCATATCATCAAGATGAGGTCCGGGGTGTTTCTCACGTTGATTGCTTTGTTTGGTATTCTCATGTTGACACAGATTCTTATTTTTGACGTGTCTTTCTGTGGCACTGCCACTATCGTGACACCCAAGGCGTTGGTCCTTCTGCTGGTTCTATTATATCTTGCTTGAGCAGTGCTTCAAGCTCCTCCTCTACTTGTGGCTACAGGTGTATTGGCACTCTCCGATAATATTGTGCCACTGGCCTCACTGTTTCATCAATGTGTAGCATTATTTGCTGTATTTTAACTTCCCTAGTCCTTGCAGTAGCTTGGGGTATTCCTTTAGGATGCTTCTTTTCTCTGACATATTGTATGTCATTTCAAGGAGATCCATCATCTGGGCCACAATATTGCTCAATAGGCATGGTGCTAGAATGTCACCCTTCAGCATGTGAATTTCTTCTTTTGTCTTTTGATCCTTGTATGTTAGTTCCTCCGTAAATGTTCCCATGGTTGTTACTGGGGTTCGAGATCCCAGGTAAATACTTCATCTCGGGACGGTTTCAATGTTGGTTTTACTTTCAACTTCTCGTATTCCGACACACACATGATGTTGCATGTCGCGCCGCTGTCTAGAACAAACTTTGCTTTGTGTGATCCTACGCTTATGGTCTCAGACTCTGTCTTTTTCATTTTGTTTTTGTCTATAAGACAAATCCTTTCTTGTTTTTCATCCTCATCTGAGGATACGGCAGTCACGTCCGACATGAGGTAGAGTCGTTCTGCCTTTTCTTCTCCTTCTTCTTCACCTGACTCTATTGAGGAGCTCCTTGTTCCTGTCTCGACATGTCTGACATGCCTGCTTGTCGTCATTCGTGGTCTTCCCGCTCTTCCTCTTTCATTCCTGAAATGCAGTCCCTGACATACACTGGCAAAGTGGTTGCTTCGGTTGCATTTCCTGCATGCCTGGCCAAATGCCGGGCACGTGCCTCTATGTGGAAATTCAAGTCCGCACCTGTAGCATGTTAGTTCTGGTTGTTTCTTTGGTGTCTGCTCATTTCTTTCTTTCTTACAGCCGCTCGTGCGGTTGTTGTTTGTTATGCGGTGTGCTTGTTCCACTCGTCGTTCTTTTCCTCGCTCCATCTCCTTTGCGAGTGTGTCGCTCTTACCTCAGCTCTTGCTAGTGACAGGATATTTTCTACTGAGGTTGGTTCTTTCAGAATTCTTGCACGGAAACCTGTGTCACGGCAACCCTCAATGATACGCAGTCGAATTGCTTGTTCATTATCAAATTTGTCAAATTCACAGTGAGTTACGAGCTTTCGCAGTCTCGTTGCAAAGTCATCCAGCGTTTCGTCCGGCTGTTGGAAAGCAATCGTGAAAGTGTGTCGCTCAAAGTCAACGTTCCTCTGCGGGTCGAATTTGTCTGTTAGGCACTTTTTTAATTTGTCGTAGGTGGAGGTCTCCTCTTCGGTAGTGTCACTAGTAGATCTTCAACCTCATCACCTACGAAGTTTAGGAATAGTCCCAGTTGTTTGGCTTCAGTCACATCCGTGGCTTCCATGTATCTCTCAAATCGCCTGATCCATTTCTTCCATCGTATGCCCACTTGTGGCTCAGATAAGTTGAATGGTAGCGGTCTTCGATATTGTGCACTTTGTCTTTCGACTGTTGGGTCTGCCATCCTTTTCCTTTATTGGTTTATTGGTGCCTATTTGTTGTTTGGTGCTCTTTCCAGCACTTTTCTGTTGTAGAAATTTTGTTTGTTTGTTTTGCCTTGTGCTTGTTTATTTTCTTGGTGCTCTCCCTGGCACTCTTTGTTATTTCTTCTTTATTCGTCTTTGCTTGTGTTTGTTTGTTCACTTGGTGCTCTTTCTGGCACTCTTCTGTTATTTCTGCTTCTTTATTTGCTTTTGCTCGTGTTTGTTTGCTGTTTGGTGCTCTTTCCGGCACTCTTTTTGCTTTCTTTGTTCGTTTCCTGACTTCAAAATGGCCTCCGCGCTGTTCTTTCTTCCCATTGGTCAATTTGCCTGACTTTAAAATGGCCGCCGGTAGCCTCGCAAGACTTCGCGACCAATCGGAGCACTGCCTGACTTCAAAATGGCTGTCCGATTTTCCTTCGCACTGGTTGGCCCTTGCCGCCTGACGTCAAAATGGCCACCGTGATTCTCGAGAGATTTCGTGCTTTGATCTGCTCAGTTGGCGCGATCACTCCGCTTTTCACTCTGCTTACCGAGGTGTTGCAGACGCTTCTTTTCCCTCTTCAGCAACGGTCGGGGTGGTGTCCCGCGCCGTTTCCTTCACACTCACACGAGACAGGGTGGGCTCCTGGTCTCGATGATATCGTCGTTCGTCCCTGGACGCGACACACAGCGGCTCCTCTTCACTTCTGCAATCCTGCTGGGCACTCGATGCACCTTCCTTCGTCGCCAGTTGTTGTGTTGTGCTGCCCCAGGAAATACAGGACTCGATGGCTGGTTGTAAATCGTCTTTATTTTCTTTCTTACTTAGCATGCATGATCTCTGACCTCTTGCCCCGAGGTCCTTCCTCCGAATGTCCCTGTCCCTTCCCGTCCCCTCCCCTGACCAGAAAAGGTGTCCGGTGTCCCCTGTCCTTTGCCTCAGGGTCCTAGTGCCCCTGGCCTGGGCACGACAAGCTCTATACAGCAGTGTTGCACAGTCCCGCACCAAAGTCAGAAGGTAAAATTTCCAGCAGAATTGACCTGATCCTATATCTGGCCTGCACTCCACTGCTGTCTACTTGAACTAATGACTTTGTCCTGGTCCTGCGCGAACAGATACCCAGTTGTTGCTTCACTCCTCTTGGTACTATTTGTACCTTAAACTATACAAACTTATATCTTTGGTACTATTTATTGGATTTTTGTCATTTTGGTGAAATCTTATTTATTAAACTTTATCCAATTTTGTTCAAAATTGTTTTTGCGTGTGGTTCTGTTCATTCAAGGTATTACTGTTTAGATACTGAATAAGTACTTTACATTGCCTCTAAGTGTAACCTGACTGCTTTGTGCCAAGTAACGTTTGTGATTCACTCTGAAAAAGTTTGTGAATAATATTTGAGTTGTGACCTCACCCCCCTCAACTAATACCCTAATCTTATACAGCCATGACATTATAAAATTGGTTCGGGATGAAGCTGATCTCATGATGTAGTCAGTATTCTACCTAAATTTGGAGTTTGTATGTCATTTCAACCCAACATCATAATAGACATTTTTATTTATTCACATATCAGGCTTGCAAAGTTAAAGGAAAAACGCCTTACACCAAAAATACTGTCATAATAACATTGATCAAAGGCTCTGCTGTGCAAAGTTCAAAGAACCAAATCGCAGAAAACTTTTCCTAGATATTTATGAAGATATTCCTGCCGAGGATGAGCGTATAAGGGATTTGCTACACCGAATGCTAGTGTGACTCAGGAGGAAAGAATACACATTTATTTATCCAATAAACGATAATACAGAACAGGTACCAATGGAAATGGGAGAAGGGAGCGACTGTGTGGTGCAGGTGGAGTAAAGGAAGGTTGTAATGGTGCTTTCGCACACCCACATTCCCCCGTAGAACGAAACACAGTTGTAGGATTAAAAAAAAACTCCCCAAAAGAAAAAAGAGCAATATTCACATAAGCAGTTGAATTCTCATGTTTTGGCAAATGTATACCGTATGCTTAAAATATACTTACCCATGTTATGTACTCACAGGAACACGATTCTGATTCTCAATGTTTTTCTTCTTTCTTCAGCGTTTTGTATGTTTCTCCTTTTTCATGATGAGGAAGAGATCAGAGCTAGCCCTCAAACTGATGCCAAGTTACATCTTTATATGTTCTCCATTGTCCCTCGAAAGCTATCACAATTTGAGCACATCTAATCCTTTCTGGTGGCCCTTCATTATCAGATGTCCTCTTTGTGTTTCCCTTTTTTTAAAAATGTTATATTTCCAAATTCTTTTCAGAAAAAGAAATAAATTTCATTTGATTTATCAGGAATACAAGCAAACTAGACATCCTTTTCCATAAATGTCATGAAGCACACTGATAAATAGGAAAGCAATTTATAATGTGAAAACAGAGTATACTGCTTAAATGCCATCTTTTTAATCAACAGTTTTGCCCCTTGCGCTCATCGAGCTGTAAATCCTTTTTATCTTACAACGTCACGCACAACCTGCCCTTCCATAATTGACTAGAATGAATAGTAAGAAAGAAAAGAAAGAAAATTGTGCTATCCAGAGGTTTGATGCAAGTTGAGCAATCTTATTACGGCCATATTTAATATCAACAAGCATGGAAATACTTATTTCAAATATGCGATCTAATAAGATTGTGTTAACTGTTTCCCTCACAGTAATGCCAGGATTTTAGCATTTGGAAAACAACTTTGTCACTTTACTCTGTGTGCCTTTAGACTGCCTTAAAATTTCAAACCATAATATCTGCACCTACCGAGATTTTGATTCATTTTTAAGCATAGACTAGACGTTATTTAGGGAGATTTCCGGGAATGCTTTTCAACGATTTTATTTTTTTTATTTTGCAGTACTCTAATATTTAAAGGGAACATCGTATTTCATTGAGGAAAATGTGAGTGCTAAAAACGACTGCATTATTCTCTGATACAGTATACATTCCTATTTAGAAAAATATATGCTATCGGTACATCACAGGTGGTAGCTCCCTGCAGCTATTAATCCCATTTACAAAAGCCAATATTCCTTGCTGTTGTTTTTCTATTAGTAGGGAATTAAACTAAACCCACAGTAGAGATGTTATGTTACCATGGAAACCCATTTTTCCTGCAGGGTTGTGACCTCTAATGACTTCAGTCTGAATCCAGAAGAAATAGGGGCCCTTTGAAGATTTGTAAATACGTGTGTACGTATGCAAAGTACCATGACCGGGCTGTAGTATTCATAATAGGAAATTAACGGAATTGCGGTTTGTTTGTAATATTGAAAGGCTAAATCAGCGCTGATGCTGTTGTGTTTTAAGATTTAAACTAGGTGTTATGCAACTAAAGAATATGTTCATCCTATTTAACAATGAACCTGTCATTAGTATTTTAAATAACTGCAAAAAATATAAAACACTGAATCATTTGTTTACAGTTTATCATTTAATTAGCTGTGGTGTACTGCACATATCATATGATACCATTACCTAAATTACATTTCCAAAGCCCCAGAACAAAAACATTCTTAATTGCTTAATTATAAAGGAACCTCGCTGTTGTTTACCAGTATTGCCAAAAAGTGAGCAAAGGTATTATTATTGAGAGCCTCGGACTACCGAATAACAACCCGTTTCTAGTTTTTGAATTATAGTTGTGACATCACTAGTCCCCTGTAATAAGAAAGTGAGGTTGCTCCTCAACTATAAAACAAACTACAAATGAGTTAGGACATCTCACTGGGTGCTGTCAGAGCCTACATTCAGTGTGAAGGGCATGTAATGGAGCATAATTAGAACTGCAGCTTCAAGAATGAAAATGAGAACCAGGGGGCTTATTTATGAGAGTCTTGTGGGGCCGGAGTGTCATTTTTTTTGATGCTCTGGCGGCACTAGCCTCTCAATCATATCTATGAGGCCACGCAAAACCACTCTGCGTGGCTTTGCATGGCCACATAGATATTTAATAAGATGTAGCAACATCGCGGTCTTAGCTTACTCTGCGTCAGGGAGGTAATCCAGGGACATTTCAGTGGGTTTTCGCAGCACTCATGGATTTTGAAGCTGTCCCAGATTTACTTAATCATGTAATCCTGGAGCAGCGCCAAAACCTTCCGCCTCCCCTGAGCAGGCGTAATGAGAAGAACTATTTTTATTCTCTCCATTTTTTCCTCTGTCCAGGTAGCACACCTGGAAAGAAGAAAACCCCTCAGGATTCTTTTTGTGCAGGAAGGGTCCCTTTTTCTGCACAAACACAATCCTGCCTGCAACTGAGGCGTTCTTGTACCATAGTGCAAGGGTGCCTTTGTTGGTGCTAGGCAGCAATTGTGCACCAGTGCAGGGGGAAAGGACAAGAATGCACTATATTTCATCAATACTGTGCATTCCTGTCCTTTCACATTGGCGTAGGGCAGGCAGCAAGAAGACTTGCAATGCTACCCTACGACAATTCCACACAAATGAGGCCCTTGGTTTTCAGATCTAAAGAGTTTTCTTGAAAGGAATAGGTTTTTTTTTATGAAAGGAGCCATTTATGTCAGCATATTCATCTTTTGCATGGCATATATATATTTCATTACGAGAAACCAGGAAATATTTTATTTTGAATGAGACATATGAATCTGCGAAAAATATGTTTTGCAACACATTACTAGTTGTAAATTGGTTTAATTTAATTTTGAAATACAGAAATTAGATGTATTTTTCAATAACTGCAACGATGTTCCTACGTAGAAAAGAGCAAGAGTCCAAGAATTTCAAATTTTGTTGTAAGTCACTTTGGAGTCCATGACCTTAAAAGGAACTCAACTTTCTGCCCCTTCCTTTATATGGTCATACAACTCCTCAGTTAATTACAACATCCTTCTAATGTATTAATATAATATAACGGAGGGAGATCTTACCCCAAATATTGTGCTAATAGAGCGTGCTGAGCTATGCATTAAAGACAAAGGATGTCTAGAAGGCATAAACGCTGTCTGAGGAACAAGGCTGAGAATCAGACATGAAAAAAACTGGTAAGGTTGTTATACGGTAAAGTGTTGTAGAAGCAAAAGTTACCCAGTTTCATTTTCTAAACTGATTATTTCACTAGAAACAGGATGTTTATTTCAAGAGTGATTAGTGTTATGTGTATTGCATTTGTTGTTTTTGCATTTGTCACCCCGAGTGGGACGGGTATGCTCAGACGTGAGTCCCGTGCTCTCCTCACCACTGGAGTCAAGCTATCCTGGCTGATGACGGCTGATAGCCAGAAACCGGTCCTAGGATGCTTGATTCTGGTCCGGGGAAGACATGGCTTGGCAGTTCGGGTTGGACTGTTCCCATGAGGCACAGGGTCAAGGCTGATTTGCATATGGGCATGTCTGACCTGGGGTGGTGTGGAGTGCAAAAAAAAGATGGACTTAGGCCCAGATCTCTGTACTGGGGTGAATGTATGACATTGTTCTGCATTCTGTCAATCATTTGTTGTTTTTGCATACTGCAACCTGCACACCTGTACCTTTCCGCAAACTAGAGTACACAGATGCACACAGCTAATACATAACAAGGATACAATAATTACATAGCAATTTGAACAACTAGTAAACCATTACACAACATTATAACGCAATTGCCATTAAGCCCTTCTAATGGGCAAGTTATTCATATTGTCAGGCATGATTGAGTCATCAAGGAAAGATAATCATGAACTATGCATAGGTTTGAAAGGGGGTTTGCACACGTTTTCTCTTAAGGGCAGCCCTCTACGCAGGAGAGGCACATAGCAGAGAAAATAAAGAACAGAGAAGCCTACATTTCACATTTCAATGAAAATAGCAACACAGGAAAAATAATAAGGGGTCTCTGAACACATGTAGATCCTTGAGGGCAACGAGGGTCATTTTCTGGCTCCTCCCCATCACATATCTCACATCCTGCACTCACAACTTTGGAGCAAGTCAGTGGAAACTATAGGGGGCAGGTGACATGTTTTAAAACATTGAAGACAATGCCATGGAGTAAGAATCTACTGATCGAAATAGAAATAACTCATGCTGGGAGGGGACAGGACATGCAGAAAAATCTGAAACAGAGACCACTTATTTTATTATCAAAATAGGATGGACAAGAAAAGAGTGCAGTGTTCGGGAACTTTATTGAATTTATGAAATGAGAATGTTGGGTTGACATCCATGGGCATCTTTCAGGCTGGAATAGACGTGGAAAACACTAACCAAGGCAAAGTGGGTGAAAAGAAGGGAAAAACACAGACCAAGTGCCACTTGTTAAACATTATAATAAGTAGGAAGCCTAGGTTTATTCACCCATTTCAATTTTTAAAAAGCAATCAGGGCTTGGTAGATATTTGGCAGAAAGTTAATGCTCCTGACCCTGGACATACTTTTGTTTTGCCGCGTGCAGGGAACATGTTAGATTGGATTACTTCTTCACATCACTTAGCCTTGTCACCAGGATACAAATTGAGAAATACCCACTTGTTATGTCGGACCATTATTGCTTGGTCATTGAAATTATTTTATTGGGAAGTGTGATATCAGTGCAGACCTGGTCATTTGAAAGGGGACTATTATCCATTGAAAAATACATTCCTCATATGAAAAATTGGATTCCCGACTCCATAGATAGAAAAAGAAGTAGTGCCCCAGTTGGTATAGTGTGGGATTCATTAGAGGCGGTTATAAGGGGGAGATGCTCAGGCTTAGTCTAATCAGTCAAAAGACTGAGTCTCAGGGCCTCATTTATGATATTTTGACACACTGCAGCACACCAAGCCTTCCTGCTGTGCTACATGTGTCAAAAGAAAAGGGCAGGTATGCGCCATATCTATAAGATACAGCTCCTTCCTGTCCTTTCCCCTGCACTGGCACGCAATGGACTGCCAAGTGCCAATTCAGGCAAGAGTGTCTGTTTTGTAGGCGTGATTCACAAGAGCTGTTTTCCTCCTCCTATGTGTGCCGCAGAATGCAGCACACAGAACAAGGAAAAACTAGAAGAAATAAAGGTATTTCTCCACATTGTGCCTTCCTTATGCCTCCCCGCGGGAGGCTTCAGCTTCCAGAATGTTGCTTCGGCACACCAACAGGAACACCCATGGAACCCCCCTTTCACGTAGAGTAATGAGTGAAAGATCCATGTTTACATGTCCATAAAACACCACGCAGGGTAGCCTTACTCGGCCTTGCAAATATGTGCCACCAGTGTGTCAAAAAAAGTGATGCACCAGCTGCACAATAAGCTGTTAAATAAACCCTCTATTTACTGAAGGTTAAGTTTAGTGAATTAAGCAGGCCAGAGATTAGCGGTACTCAAATCTGCTATTAATAATATATCAGCATGCAAGGCATTGGAAACATATGGCATGCAGAAGCTAATTTTTTGAGTACAGTGAGTAGGTAGATCATTCTCTGTCACTAGGGACTAGACAAAAACAGTTTAGGGAGAAATTGCAGAGATGAGGGGTAAGGGGGCCAGATTGTGTCTTCCTCAGAAGCACTCTTAAGACTGTTTAGGGATTGCTCTAAAAGACTTATACCAAGCTGGGGAGAATAACCAAGAATGTGTAATAGGGACATATTTAGATTCTTTTGCAGGTACAGAGGTCTACTCTGAAGATGACAAACATTTGGATGCCACTTTTGTAATGATGAAATTAATGAGGTGCTCAAAGTCTTACCTTAGAGAAAGGAGCTGAGCACAGATAAAGCCTTTTGGAATTACGTAAGGTTTTTATTGCGCTCTAGAGGCAGATTTGGGTAATATTCTGTGGGAAGTACAAAGTTGTCAACAGTCCTCAGGAACTTGGGCTACTAAAAATAGTGTCATTGTCAAGAAAAAGGGGAAGCCCCCTCACGATGCTTGGTCATTTAGACCTATCACACTGATCAATAGCGATACTAAATTGTATTCTTAAATTCTGAAATCAAGGCTAAGCTGTATTAAATCAGTAAACTGGTATTCGAGACAACATGGTTTCATACCTGGGAAATGAAATACTGATAATATTTTCAGAGTGATATAACTGTTTGATAGAGCTTACATAACAGGAGACCCTATTGCCTTGGTTCTTTTAGATGCCAAAAAGGCTTCTAATACGGTAACCTGGGATTATCTATGGGTCGTGTTGAAATAAATTAATTTTCTGCAAGGTTTCTTCAGGGCCATTCAAGCAGTCTATAAGAATCCAACAGCCAGGTTTCAATTTATGGAAGGATAGTCCAACCCTCTACAAATTATGAGAGGTATGAGACATGGATGTCCATGCTCAACATTATTCTTTGCTCTTTATATGGATACTTTGACAAGAAAACTGAAATCTAATGCATTAATTAGGACAATGAAATGTTATGGTATTAGTGCAAACATTTCAACATATGTGGATGATATTGCAGTGGTGACCACAGACCCAGAAAGGACAATTCAGGAGCTTGAAAATGAGGCCTTAAAATTTGGGACATTTTCTGGTTATTCCCTGAACATACTAAGACCCATTTGGTTGTTAATAGCCTGATACAAATGGAGGATGACCGCACAGTAAATCAGGCACTTTACCTGGGAGTAAACATTTCATCTAATATCAATCAGATTGTGGAACTAAGGGCCTGATTTAGATCTTGGCGGATGAAGTCCTGCTGTGGCTTTTTCAGAGAGCGTTTCACCTGCCGGCTTGGCGGTCTGCCCACCCTATTTAGATGTTATTGGTCCCATAGACAAAAGACCGCAAAGGTCCTGCTGTCACTGCCAAGAAATTTAAACCATACCAATGGTGGGATGGACAAATGTAGCTGTCAGAGGGAGGACCAACAGTTTCCCCGCTGAGCCAATAACGATTTGCCTTCCCACTGACATCACTGTGGTGGTAAAACCTCCACACCTGAGTTAGCGGAATGGAAAGGATATAGGGCAGAAATTCACCTTTTCACACATTCACACTTCCTGTTCTGCCATGGATCCAATCTTCCAAGCGCTCCCACTGGTACTTGATGATTAACTAAACCAACACCGTTGTGGACACAATCGACGGTATCCTCCACTTTTACCTGTAACCTATTGACTTGTCTGTTAACATTTTTGCATGACTCATTCTTTTATAAATCTTTTACAAGCAGTATCATACCAATGTGCAATGCAGATGTCTGTAATGTTGAGGTATAAGAAATTTAAAGAAACAGAACTGTATGCTCACATTGTATGTAAACATTTGGTGCAATCTGCCTTCAAACAAATGTACACTTGCACAAAAAAGGATATCGTAATAAAAATCAAAAAGTCATCATACAGGTGTGGTTAAAGAAAGTTCTAAAATTCCCACATTAAAAAGATATGCAACACACACCATAGGGATAAGTGCAATGTAACATGTTGTAGAAAATGCACTAGACAAGGTGTAACCTTTAACATAGAAATTAACAGAAAAATCAAAGTCAGTCACAAAAGTATTCAGCATATACATCCATATAACATTTACCAGTGTCTAGTGCGAGTCCTATACTGTATCTAATTTCAATAGTCACAAAATGTGTCATACTGATCAGCAATCAAGGTGAAACAAACACACCTGTAGTAACACAGCCAAATAAAATGTGTAACATCAATTAGTTGGTGTAAGTGGCCAGTACTGTTATGAATGCTTGCATCTAAATTCTAATGATCATCACATACTATGTTAACCAGTGTATGCACTTAACAAAGTAGATGTTACAAAAAAAAGTCGTATTACCTGCAATTATGGTAAAGAATTATTAGTACTTCAAATTCTACTCAGAAACATTGCTAGTGAAAATTAATGGCAGGACTATTTTGGTGAAATCAAAAGTATGTATTTATTCCACAAAATTACATATTGCTCTCAAAATAATATTAACAGAAAATGGCAGTCCATCATGTCCAAAATTGTGCACTGCTGTGTAGTGGCACAAAGCTTGCCTCTTAATTCAATGCCAAGGGGAACCTCCTCAGGAATAGGTATTTAATGGCCAAAGCACATACCTCAAATATCTTACATGGGAGGTGGTGGTTGGGGAGAGGAGGGGAGTGGTTTTGGGAGAGGTGCTCTTGCTCTTGGTGGGGTGGTTTTGGATGTAGAAGGGGTGGGGTGTGGTGGGGAAGGGGTGGGTTTGCATTTGGTAGGTGTGGTTTGGAATGTGGAAGGAGTGGGAAGGCATGTGTACGGGGTATATTTGTGTTTACTAGGGGTGGGTTGGGGTTTGGAAGAGGTTAGGGCAAGAGTAAAAAGAACATCTATGGGAAAATGGGTGGGGTGTTCGGCAGGGAGCTGGGTTTGGTAGATAGATGTGCGTGCATCTACTGAGGGTGCAGGTGCCTGTGGGTCTGGTCTGTGTCATGCCCATTTGGGTGTGTTTTGTTCCTTGCTTGAGTGTGGGCATTGGAGTTTTTTGGGTGTGTATTCTAAGGTGTCTGTTGGTGTTCATGGGTGTGCTGTGGAGGTGCTAGGTGTGGTCATGCATGTGGATATAGTGGTGTATGTGGATGTGGTGGTGGGTACGATGTCTGTAGGTGTGCTGGTGGTGGAGGTGGT
Source organism: Lissotriton helveticus (assembly GCF_964261635.1). Taxonomy (NCBI): domain Eukaryota; kingdom Metazoa; phylum Chordata; class Amphibia; order Caudata; family Salamandridae; genus Lissotriton; species Lissotriton helveticus. The sequence goes on along the minus strand of NC_136063.1, from coordinate 1,941,830,223 downwards.
TCATGACGGTGTGGTGGTGGGAGGGGTGTCTGTGGTTGCGCTGGTGAGTGCAGTGTCTGTGGGTGTGCTGGGTGGTGCATGTGTGTGTGGTAGTGGGTGTAGTATCTGTGGGTTTGCTGGTGGTATGGGTGGGGCATGTGAGTGTGATGCTGAGTGCAGTGTCTGTAGATGTGCTGGTGTGGTGTATATGGGTGTGGTTGTGAGTGATGTGTCTGTGGTTGTGAGTGTGGTGTCTGTGGGTGTGCTGGTGGTGGGTGTGCAGCATGTGTGTGCTGTCTCTGTGGATGTACTGTTGGTGGTGCATGTGGGTGTAAAGTAGATAGCAAAAAGATTTCACATTTGACTCCTGGATATCTCTAGTTATTTGAAGTTTGTTGTATCATTGTGAAATTACTACATACTACATATGTGGCTTTCACTGTAGTCAAACATTTGAAGAACATCACAGTAATCATTACATACTCTGACTTCATAGATTCAAATGTAAATCAAAATGTACAACATATTACACCTTGATACTTTTCAACATTTGCCTAATGACCCGATTCTGTATTTTCCTGATGGGATACTCCTTCATATTTGTAATGGAACATTCCATCTTTCAAAATCCCTTTAAGTTTTCCATTTTTTTCCTTCATTAAATTATCATTTAGACATGACAAAGGACATTGAGAAATAGTTTTGAGTCTGTATTACTCTGTCACCAAGGTGTACACTTTCCAGTCTGTGTTTCAGCAAAAATTGTATGCCTTTTATAATAACCTGTCCAAAAGCATACTGGCTTAGGCACACATTTGTTAAGCAGTAAGGCATCATGCAGATCTGTCATTTTTAACATTTATGAAAAAGTATTTCTCACACTTTGGATATGTTTTGATTCTGAAGATTTAACCATTCAAAATCTGAAGTCACTAGTAATTTCGAATCACATGCTCACCATTGTTTGTGTAGAATCCCAACTTACCAATGTGATGTTTGGTACATCCACTGTATAATAAGTGTTGATTATGCAATGTCACATGTAACAGAGCTACCATTATATGATACACAAAATTGAAAAAGCATCACACCTGACACAATAAAGACGATTGGCCTGTTTGGTACAACTGTCCCTCATGACATCAAAGAACCTGATGTATATGTGTAGTTTAGGCAGCCACGTGTCTGCTCAGAACTGTCCTTTGGTTGTGTACGTGAACCAGTTTGTATCCTTCTCAAAAAATAAATAGACAAAGCATATCACTATACACATTATGAAAAATGTACACCTTCAGTAATCTTCTTGTTCATTGAACATGGGCCACCTTTTATGTTGATGGGAAAAATCCTGACTGTAACCAACAGATGAGTCACGTCACATGTGAAACTCTGATAAGAACTTACCTACTTGTTGCTTCCTTTGGGACACCACCGTCTATCAAGATCCAGGTAGGCCACTGCAAGAATTCTGGCCTTTGGGGGATCAGGGTGCGGCACAGCACTTCCCAAGAATGGAAGACTGCCTGAGCTGGACTACAGCTGACTTTCTGGTCCAGGGTCGTAGATCCTTCAACCTCTTGCGTCAATAGAAAATGCATGCTTGTAGAATCCCAGAGTACGCACTTCCTGTTGATGGCCTTCCAAATGTCTCGCTTCTGATGGCAGTTGACATGTAAGGTTATAAAAATGCAAGAAGAAACAAAGGTTTTGAAACTTTTTGTTTGTCTGTATTGATGTAACCAACATTTTCAGCATCTATCACTAGCATTGCTCATAAATTAGCATACAAAATGTGCATCTTCACATGCTGACCAAAACGAATATCTTAATACACACTTTTGTTGACTATTCTCATTCCATGTCATGGCCTAACCTCACCAATCCAGGCTTGTGCCATCATCTAGCCCAGGCAGCTCCTACATAACCTGTGATGAGACCTATTTCTGATAAGGTCAAAAGATTGTGAACTACTGAAGGCTAAACAAAAATAATTATGGCACAGTTTATACTGGCCACTAAGAGTAACAGGCATTCAGTTTGGACATGGCACACTTTGAAATGGGAGTAAAATGAAATTAAGTGTTAGTTCAAGAAGTTAGGTAACTCTACCATTCAACTGTCATCACTTTAAAACCATTCAGGGGCATATTTTTAAGTACACCTCAAACGTTTGTCTGGCAAGGATATACGTTTGTGCGGGTATACATCAATGCTTCAGAGTTTGTCCCTCTGACCCAGCTCCAGCCTGACCCATTATTCTGACTGAGCTCTAGTGTAAGAAGCTGTCTCTCGATATAGTGTACTACATTTAAGTACACTGTGCAGAGAGTCCAGATGGTCTCAGATTGGTACACAGAGGCAAAAGTACATAATACTAACACTCCATTTGTGGTATTGTGGACAAAAAGTTGGACTTATCAGAGGTCAATGCTAAGGATTTGTTGTACTCACAGAGGCAATGAATGAAATACACACTCAAGAATAAATCTGAGACCAGCTTGCAAAAATAACACAGATTTTTATATAATTTTTAAGACCAAGAACTTCGTTCACGGTAAGTACTTTTTTAGTTATGATTTTGAAAAGTTCGGAAAATAGCTCACTTTTTCGCGCAATTACGCACAATCAAATTATACGGAGAAAAGCATGTATGTGTATAACACCATAACGTTGGTTTTAGAGGTTCACATTTGAGGTTTAGGGTAGCAGCAGGCCATGGTCCAAGTCTCCAACAGTGGGTCATTGGGAGGGTCCCGGATTCGGCCGGGAAGAGGGTGCTGAGGTTTTTGGTAGCTGGTGCACTACAAAGAAGGAGAGGGCACCTAAAAACAGGCTGCACAGGAGGACTTACAGGTAAGTCCAGGGAACCCCAAATCAGGGATTGGGTCACAAAGGCCTCAGGACAATGAGAGCACAGCTAGTTTGGCGGTACCACAGCCATGTGGGCTGGGTCCAGAGCAGATAGGTCAGCCAGGTCTGTGCATCAAGATGGTCTTTGTGTTCAGGGGCAGGTAGATTACAGGGACAATTCCAGGACAGCTAGGCCACTCACAGAGTAGGTCTCAGAGGTCTCGATGTCACTTGACAGGTGCTTGTTCCTGGATAGGTGGAGTACAGATTGGACTCTTCATCTCGGTGTTGGTTGCAGGTGGTCTGGTGCCTCGTGAATTGCTGTGGCATGGTTCTGGAAGGTCCTGGTGTCCCCTCACTTGTTGGGTGGGACAGATATGACCATCGAGAGCTGGTGTACGGCTTCTGATTTGGTTGCTGCATCAGTCTCACCAGGGAGTGGCAACTCTGACTCTGCCGGTTTGGTGCCTGCGGCTAAATGAGAGTAGTTCCTCTACCTCAAACAAATTCTCTGGCAGGCATCAAAGGGCCAGAGGTGCTCTGGGGTTCTTGGAGGCCTCACAGCAGCAAGATGATTCAGCAAATCTCAATGGTGGAGTCCTTTGAGGCAGCAGGCACGGATTCATGCCACAATTCAGAAGCAGGTACTCTGTTATCGGGTCAGCAGCTCTTCTTTTTCTGTTGTCTTCTTAGGTCTGTCAAATCTAAAGTTCAGGGTCCAGAGGTGCTACCTAAATACTAAATGTAGGGGCATTAAAGGGGGAAATGTCCTTTACAATGCTGGCAGAGCCACGCATGCTGTTTCCCCACAAGCTCAATAAAGCATGCCTTAACCTCGCATATGCCTTAACTAAGGGTGTGTAGAAAGCTCCGCTCTGCACCACAGCCAATCAACACTTCAGAATTCTGTATGGCACAGTGGGATTGCCTTGGGCGCCCTAACTCTTACATCTTTGATTGCCTTACACATTGCACTGACTTTCCCCAGAAGATTGGTTACTTTGTTGCAACCTGGAAGCCCTTTAAGATTATGGCAAAATGGCACAAACCTGGACAACAGAGGTAGTTGTACGTTATGCTGATGAATTCACGGTGATCAGCTACTGAGATTAGTGTAGTGGGTGATCGATTCACTACCTCTCTGTCACAGGTGAGAGTTGTTAGTATGAGTAGAACACTCCAAGTCCTTTTGAAAGTTTGGATAAATAAGCACTCTGCTCATTTTTGAGAAACTGAACCCCCACAAAACTACCCTGACCCCCTTAAGAAATGCAGGGAGAAAAATGGAGACATTTAAGACAGGAGAAAGAATATTATGCAACAGTAAAACAACTAGAAAGTTGTGATGAAAACATGCATCAGTGTAAAGAGAGCAGAAATTGAGAGTTGTGGAAGAGTAAAGTTGTGGAACAAGGCATTGAGGCTGATTCAAAACTAGGCAGCCTATATTTGGCTATCTGGAATTCAGACATAAACCTTTCTGGCACCGCCTTTTTTTAAACCCAGATTAATCATTGCAGATAGGCAACTGCACCCAAGCATTAGGAAAGCCTTGCACAGGCTATATGGCACTGAATGGAGAAACTAACATGGTACAACCACCTCAGTGTGCACAGGAAACATACTGCTGTCAGCCTTCAAGAGCCTTGTCTCTTCTTCCTAAGGATGGGGCTTGTGCCAGGTTACAGGTGGCTCCATAAATACAATAGGGCCAATCAAGGGCAGGAATTTCACTGGGGATTAACAAAACTATTCAAAATGTGTGAACATGCATGATTTATTTCAATTTTGAAAACCTGAATTCCCGATTGTCTGTGGACCCTCGAGGTTAGCCCATTACAATACAATCAACATCTGGCAGGGCCCAGAAGCAGAGCTTTGGTGGAACACATCCCTAGAACCCTAAGGCAATAGTATGAGTGGCACACACAAAGAGAATTTCTATTTACATGTGGCTTACATTGTCTACCCCCTCACCCCCACATGTATTAAAAAGCCACCCTTCCATACCACACTGACCTTCCTTAACCAATAAGCATCTGTCTTACTTCCGGCTATGGTCTGTTTGAACCCACTATAGACAAGCAGCTTCAAAATGTCTTCACAGTCAGCCCATCCCACCTTCGCTGTCAACTGGTTCACTTTCCAACACCAAGACAAAGAAACTCTCAAGCAGCGATTCAACAGAGAGTAAATATACATACACACGCCCTCCAACAATCTCCGGTCATTAAAACAAAGCACAAGTCCCGAGGAGACAGGCTCAACTCCAGCAGAACAGTATAACAAGGCACCCTACCACTTTCACAACCTCCTTACACTCCATGTTAAATAGGGCTCCCATTTTATTCACAAGCTCCTAAGAACAATTCTAGGCACTTTTTAAGATGAGGTTATACGCCCATACAACTGGGCACTCAGTGTGGGCTTTTCTCCATCAGTCCATGATTTGTTCACAGTTGATATGCTTCTGAAATCTCAAGCGTGGCAGAACCCTCACCCTTACCTGTAGTGTCTACCTGTACCATGACGGAGGACGTGCTCCGGTACGCCAGACTTGGGTTGGTGGTCTTAAGGACACAAGCCTCATAGAAGTAAGCAGCGGACGCCAGCCAGATCAGGGAATACATCTGCAGCATTTCAGAGTAGAGGGAGATGGTGTAATCTGTGGGAAGAAAAGTCAGTGAGTGGAGGGTTCATTCCTGACACCGATGACAGAGCTAAGGGTTGGGGACAGGAGAGGGCGGGGGCTCACGCAAGTGAAAATACTACAATTCAGGACAAAGAAACTGGAATCACATAGCTCAAACCAGAATATCCACTCAAACACGCCAGTGGTTTAGTTTTCATTTGTATATTTGTTTTACACATTGTGGGATTGGATATATTTTGTAGGCAAGATCGTCACCTATTAATAAATAAAATGGTTGTATAGACTGAAGTGACTACTCCGCCTGCCACCGGAACTCCACGTAGCATGGTAGAAGTTGTTTCCCGCTTCGCAGAGTTCTGGGTAGTGCTACTTCACAAACCCTGCCCAGCCTTAGCCTTAACCACACATATGAGTGTTTAGGGCTCAGGGGGATAAGGGTAGTGTTTAGGGTTGGGGGTTTGGGGTAGTGTTTATGGACAGGGGGATCAGGATTGTTATATGGCTCAGTAGGAGGGTAGTTTTAGTGATCAGGGTGGCCGGTTAGTGTTTAGGGCTCGTGGGTGAGGGTAGTGTTTAGGGTTTGGGGGGTCAGGGAAGTGTTTAGAGGTCGGGATAGTGTTTAGGCCTCGGGGGTTGGGGTGGTGTTTAGGGCTCGGGCTGGAAAAGTATTTAGGGCTGAGGGGTCAGGGAAGTGTTTAGGGCTCAGGGTGGTTGAGCAGTGTTTAGGGGGTCAAGTTAGTGTTTAGTGCTCAGGGGTGTGGGTGGCTTTTAGGGCTCAGGGTGGTCGTTGTGATCTTTACCACACATCCCTTTTCCAGTCATGCCTTTACTACAAAATTGCATGGTAAAGGCAAACATGGCAATGGCATGCCTGGGAACGAATGTGTTGTTCAGACACAATCATATTTGGGGCCGCGTAGTAGAGGCATGCGTGGTTTAGTCATGCATGCTTCTGTCATGCAACTCGTCAAAGGGATTGACAGGTAGTAGCCAATGGGCTACCTAACTTTAGGGTGTCTACACCCTCTATGTGATCACTTCCAGTGGGAAGGAGCACAACCCTGCTCCTGATAGGCTGAATATCTCCATCCCAAGATGGAGGAATTGGAAAAGTGGGGTCCATTTCACCTGCACTACCTTAAGGATGGTGCTGGCTGAATGTGGACCCACCTCATAATCTAACCAATTTTCCCACCTGTCCTCTCTCCAAAAGTGGAGAAAGACAGTGGGGTATGGATCCTCCACTAAATGAAGATGCCTGCGTTGCATTTGAAAGGTGTCATCACCTTTGAAGCTTCCTGCCTTGGAAGGCCATTCCGGTCTGGGGGATGCGTGAAGCACGTCTACTCAGAGCAGGAATTGTTTTCGGCCTCTGAGAGTGCAGGCTCTCACCCCATGAGGTGGTCAGAAACATTGCTGGTGGTGGCAGGCTGGCTAACACTAGTCAGAGACCACACATTTATAACTAAATCCAGCACTGGTGTCAGAGTTGATTTATTAGGGCGAGATGTTTGGTACCCAACTTCTCTGGGTGCAGTAAATCCATCATGGTGCTGGGAAACTTGTAATGATGGGTGTCTATCACATGTATTCTTTATTGCTTCCCTGTACACTTACAATATCCAAGAATTGACTAAAATATTATAGGGTCATATCTGCCCAGGCAGATATGACCACACATGTGATATAGTGTATCCTACCATAGGCCAGTAAGGCTTGCAGTACGGGTGATTTAGCTATACCGCATGCAGTGTATGTGGGAATGGCCCACAGAGAGGTGTGCCATGTCGACTCTTCAGTTTTCTCTGCACCTAGACATGCAGCTTGCAATTGCAGGTTGCATGATCTTGGTGAGGGGTCCCTAGGATGGGACAAATTTGTGCTGTAGCCCTGGTAGACCCCCTTCATTCCCAATGCTCTAGGTGCCAGGGCACCATTTAGTAAGGGTTTACAGAGGTTTCTGGAGTTGTGCCAATTGTGCTACAGTTTTTAGGGAAAGAACACTGGCACTGGGAACGTATTTAGCAGGGACCCAGTGCATCTTAGTCAGAGTTGCTTAAAAAATTGGCAAAAAGTGGAAGGTACTGCAGCAAAAACCCAGCTTCCTTCATCTGCTCATTGTCAGGCCTTGCTATCTGCAGCCTGATGATCATGATGTTACAAGAACACAGCCTTCCCTTAACTTTTACATGAAAACATGTCCATGTTCCAATATAATAAATGACTTCAAAGCTCTGTGCTACTCTGAAGGAGTCTGGGAGCTACTGGGAGCTCCCATACAACTGTGTGGAGAACCCTGATCTAGATACACATAGCTACCATCATTTTCATTTGGGTTGTACAGAAAACATTTTTATGTACAGTTGTAAAGAGTATATGTCTCTTCTAATTTCCCTGATGTGTGTTTTCAACGTATCACATATAATTCAAACATAGACACGGATATAATCTTGGCATTTACACCAATCAGAATCCAGGGATTTAAACACACATTACATACTGAAGTTGTTGTTTTCTTAGCACTGTAAAGTGCTTAGAAATCCCCATCATTGACCTCTGAAATGAACAAAATATATGACACTTCACATCACTTATTACACTACACATCACTCCAGAGCTCAAATGGACATTGTAGCCTATGTTAATGAAAAAAACTGTTAGATAGATTCATATATACATTTCATAGATGTGCCTGTTCCATTGGGTAGCCATATAGCTGGCCATACAGGGAGAGGACCTCCTCCAACTCTTTCTACTCTGGCGAGAAAACAGCAGCACTCTCACTTTTTTGACCTGCCATCCTTGCTCCCAGAGATCAGTAACACCAGCAACAGTGGAGGAGTTTTTAATCGCAGCAGTGTTAGGAGGCAAGTAAGCTCTTTTCCCAACAGCTGCATACTTGTAATTGACGTACAAGTATGCAACTGCAGGCCATTGGCCTGCCTACGTTAATTGCACCAATGTTAGCCTATGGCTGCATCCGTTGTTGAGTTTACCGCCCACTACATGGTAAACTTTCTCCACGCCTGTCTGATCTCAAATTTCTATCAGCAAGGTCAGGCACCCACCATTTTGGAAGTTCAAAATATTGTGTTTGTGACTGTTAACTGTGTCACAACCACTCAAGATGGAGGTTAGTTTGTGTACATATTCAAACTTCGAAGAACACTTTAAAAAAAAACTTTTATATGTAGTGTGTTACTATACTGAAAAGCGATATTTGTGCTGTGTTGTTTACAGCTCCGTTGACAGTATTTTAGGAGGAGCATTTGAAATGTACTGTTTAAACTTTTTAAATTATTTTTTAGTTGAGTCTATAAATGTCATTTGTGAAGAATAATGGACAAAAAGCAAATGTTTAATTCAAATATGTAGTGAAACCATATATATTTTGCAGAACTACATGACTTTATTGTTAATGATCAAATATGTTGCCGTGAAAAATTTTCAAATGTTTTTCCAATGCAGACATGTGAACCCTGGGAGAGTGAGATGACAGCCTCAGGTGCACCACCTACTTCCAGACCTTGCCACTATGGAAGAAAGAGATATAATCAAGAAGTTCAAATTGAATAGACAAACTATGCTATATTTATGTCATCAGTTGAAGCCAGACCTTTATCCTCACAACAGAAATCCCACATCTATTACACCAATTGTCAAACTCATGGCAGTACTTCATTTTGTAGCTCAGGATCCTTCCAATATGCTGTGGCTGTATCTGGTGGACGGTCATAAGGAACTTTCAGTGGTGTGGTACAAGAAGTTATAGCTTCAGTGATAAAACACATCCACAGCTTCATCCAGTTTCCACAGCAGCAGGATTAAGACAATGTGAATGGGGACTTTTAGAGATTGGGTTGCCTAACGCATATTGTTGGAGTTATTGATGGCACACATATTGCCTTAGTGCCACCACAAGCAAGAGAACAGGTCTACTGGAATTAGAAACACTTCCATTCAATCAACGTACAAGTTGCCTGCTTACTGAATTTGTACAACACATGTGTGTGCACGATTCCACAGCTCTTCCCATGATTACTTTCTATTACAGAACAGCTCCATACCCCGCAAATGTTACAATTAGGACCTGAGAGGCTTGTTGGTCAGTACAATCTTTCATAAAATTGTCTGGGGAATTTCTAGTGAATAATCTGAAATTCTGTTAAATTGTTTGGCACTTATTTTGTCTTCCATCTAGGAAACTCAGTTTATCCCTACCAACCATGGTTGAGGGCACTGCTGAGAAACCGAAGAACGTCAGGGGAATTCTGCTTAAATGAGGCCCATGGAAGAACATGGCAGCCAGCAGAGCAGGCTTTCGGCTCCTAAATGTAAGATTTCGTTGTCTAGACAAAACTGGTGGAGCCCTCCTCTACTCTCCTGATAAGGTGTGCACAATATCGTTGGCCTGCTGCATATTCCACAATATATCACCCTGTGATGAAACATCCCTTACTTCGCAGAGGATCAGACCATGAAGAGCCACCCGGTGAGGATCCTAAAATACCGATTGAAGATGATAGTGGTGAAGAGGAAGGAGTTGACTTACATCAAGGTGTCATTGATAACTTCTTCTCATGAGTGTAAGTATATCACTTTTACCCTTACACCTGTTTTTGATGTTATGATGAGAAAAGTATGTGGTGGTACTTTGTTAGAAAGGGCAAGTTCCGGGAAATTCAGGCCACAGTGTTTGTTGATCAAGGTTTTGACACATTTATCTCTGATTGTTTTGTGAAAGTGTATCCACAAATGTTGATTTTGCAATGTGTGTATTATGTTGTTTTTGATTGTCAATCTTTTTTTTAATCTGTTTTAGGATCCTTGACCATGCATCTTCATTTGGACATTTAGAGTTGTGACATTTTCAGGTATATGGTGCTATTTCAAAGTTCAAATAGAATATGGGTCGATCATGGGAAGGACCGACACAGACATTCGATGTATAAATCTTGCAGCACGGCTACTTGCACTGTGATTGAATAGAAGATGTGAAGATTACATTGAACTTGTTCTCTGTCATGTGTTGGCACTTAGGCACTATGTGTGCCATCCTTAGCTCAAACGACATGTAGAAGTGAAGCTAAATCATGCTAATCTCTCTTCACATTGGCAAAATACTCATTGTGTGTAAAGTGCATGTAGCTGTTGTTATGTCTTATCGTTTTAGGACATACTTCTTGTGACACACCACTGAAACTCGGTTGTGATGTTCCACCAGATATTGGAGCAATGAATTGGAATGATCCTGTTTCTATTAAATGTAATACTGCCATGTCTTTGTCTACTGGTGTTATTGATGTGGGATTCTACATGTGAGCCAGAAGATCTGGCTCCAGCTGATGAAATGAATCAATAACAATTTGCCTATTCAATATGATTGTTTTGGCTATATCATTCTTCCATGTTGGCAAGGCCTGGAACTCGAATAGTCAAAACTGGCACTGAGTATTAGTGTCAAGTACGGACTGTTATTTAAGTGAAAATGTTGACAGACAATTATTGGTCAAATGGAATAAACATGGTAATAGATGGTTTAATGGCATATGTTTTTGGGAGTCATGGTTGAGAACTTGAGAAAAGCATTACCTGCTTTCAAATTATCTATGTTTACACAATCATTTGATTTTTGTCATTGTAAAGGTATGATGGAAGGAAAGAAATGCATTGATAGAGTTGAGATATATAACACCAGTCTATGAGATTTTGAGTTGTGAATTTATTGAACTCAACGTGAAAAATTAAACAGGGTGCAAATTAAGAATTAAACCAAAAAGTGAAGAAGTCAGTCATGGTGAATGAAACCGTAGATGAAGAGCCAAACTAGTTTGAAGCCCAATGTCCAAAATATGACTGGCATCAGAAAGGAAAATGTGTCCAGAAATAGTCCACCGAGGGAATGGTAGTCACACACTGGAAGAAATTAGGGTTGGGGTTTTGTGCTGGTGGTGGTAAAGGTCTTTCCATTCTCCCCTTCTGATAATCTGGGTGGACGTCCCCTCCTTCAGGGCAGGGGGATCCACAGCTGCAGGACCTGGGGTGGCTGTAGGTTGTTCTTCCTGTGGCAGGGCCTCTCTTCCTTGTCTTTGACAGATGTAGATGTGCCAGATGTTGTAGGACCACAGGAAGGGGTAGAAGAGGCTAGGAAAGCTCATGACATATGGGTGTAAATGTCCTGAATCAACCCAGTTAGGGAGCCCATATTGGAGTTGTGAGCCTCTATCTGAAAAATGAGCTCCCTTTGTAATTGCTTCATCTGCCGGAGGTCGGTGAGTACCTGGCCCATCATGACTTGGAACTGACGATAGGCTCCTAAGACTTGGTCAATGGAAGTGTAGGTGGGAGTGATGGCAGTGGCCACACTATGCTGGCCCACAGAATCCCTCCAAAGAGCCAACCCCAACTACCCTGTGCCCTTGCCCTGTGTGCCCCATCCCACTGGTCCTGGCTAAAATGATGGTGCTGTGGTCTCAACATTAGCCAGGACTGGGGGGCACATGATAGGTGTTACAGTGGTAGGAACAGAGGAAGAGGAGGCTTCAGTTAGCTAAAGTGTTAAAGCTGGGGTGGGAGGTCTTGGTGTGGGCATAGTGAGGCTCACTGGAGCCATCTGCCCTGGCTGATCAGATGGACCAGGATCCTCATTGATCCAGATTACCAGGAGTGTTGTCCTCACTGGCGGCTTGTTCTTGGGCTAGAGTAGAAGTCTCTTCAGTGGCAGATTACTGGCCACATGCTCTAGCAGTTGGACCTATTGAGAAATAGAGAACTTTTTTATTATTGAAAATATGGATTAAACAGAATCTTTTTAGAAAAACAATGTAGCTACCTAGAATAAAATAACAGAAGAGAATATTATGATTTTAGCTTTCACTGGTAAAGAAAATGTTACCCTAACGTTTTGCAGTTTAAAACAGTACAGTTTTAAATAAGCAGGTTATAAGGTGTACTGAAGTATTCCTAACATCTCTTAACCATTCTACCGAACACTATGGAAAGATGAATTGTGTAATTAACAATTCAAAGGCCTAGATGACTTCAAAACTGACAAACATTTACACAACTTGGATGGATGTTTAGCATTATTCATAATGTGAAAAGTGCAGAGTCCATTTTTGCAATTAGCACTTATATTCAGCATAACAATTTTCACACCTTACAATTTTTGGGTCAACACAGTTTGATTTGTGAGACTCATAACATCAATTCACTTGGTTGAGAAGAACAGGACAATATTCAGAAAACAACACAGATGATTTACCGAAGAGAGCTTTGAATAGGGATTGATCACTACATGACGCTTTCCCATATGTGGAAATATGTTAGACAAGAGAGAATGAGCAATATGACATAGCAAAATACTTTTGACAAAACAGAAACAGGGCATCATGGTTGTTGAAGTCATTTCAAAGACAAACTCCCAATACCTGCAAAATGGTTAGTGGAACATACATGCGGAAAATATGCAGTTGAAATGGGACAGCCACTTACAGTAGGACACATATATGGGTAATCGTTTTTTGTTGTTGTTCTAACACTGACAGGCACCAAACCATCATGTTACATATAATTCAGATTGACACCTGTAATCTTAAATGCAATACAATACATTCACACAAACAATATAAATGATCTAATACTGATACTTTAAGGTTTCTATTTTAGGAAAATATGTGCAAAAGCCATTAGTAACAGCTGAGTGGAGAACAAATAGTACATTGAGGTAGGTGCGGTCCGTGCAGGTAACAGTGGTGGGGCGGTGGGGCCGCATGGGGGGATTTCGAGGAATGATGCCAAGGGAAAATTAATTATTTATTTCATTCATCCCTCAAAATCCCCCCCAAGCAGCCCCACCACCTCACCGCTGTTACCTGCACAGACTGCGGCTGCATTGAGGTTAAGTGAGACCGTGTAAAGTTCAACCTACCAGACTCCACTTCCCCAGGTATTCCTGTCAAGCCTTCAGGATGTAGAAAATGCAAGACCTTCTCCTCCCAGAAATAGAATTGTATTAGGGACCTGGGGGAACCATCACCAGTCTTCTGGGCTTTCAGGTGACGCTTCAAGGCCAGGGAACTCAACCTCCCTTGCAGATCATTTCACCTCTTCCTAATTTCCTCCTGTGTGCACAGGTTGTTAGCTACATCATTCACTCTGTCAATTATTTTCACCCACATTTGACTTTTCTAGCTTATAGTTGTATTTTGGACATGGGCTCCAAACAATTGTGGCTCTACTGAATTGATTTCATCTACCATGACTGACAACTCTCTTTCTATATAAAGAGGATTTTTCTTTTCTGCCATAATCCCAAAGGAAAACAATTGAACTATTGACAACAAAATAAATGACACCAAGAAAATAAGTGTGAGGAGAAAGATGTGGCTACAGAGTAAGAAAGTGAACAAACAAAAACCTGCCTTCTCTCACCAAAAAGTTGCCTTTGAAATGATGTGGTGCGGTGTAATGGCAAACAATCACAAGCATGTTCTGAAATGGTGAGTGTTTTATAGTGGGCTTTGCAGGTGTTTCTGTTTTGCCAATGGACATCAGGTGTGTTATACTAGCATCCATCCAATGGCCACAGTGATGGAGCATTGTTGAGCGCGTACCGCAACGGGCTCCCTCCATCAGGGAACCACCGCTAGGATACTGCCAGCACAACTGTGAAATCTAAATCTGCTCAGTGGAAACCCATCGGCCTGATGGTGATGAAGTATCATTCACCGGCATTGGAGTGCGCCATGTCGGCAGAGGTGAGCAGCAACCGTGGCGGGAAACACTTCATCAGCATGGACGGTGAGTCAGACTACCCGCATCTAAATACGGCAGTCAAAAGACTATCAACTTGGTGGTACTTGGTACCACCACTGCAGAGGGACGATGGTAAGACCTTCAAGATTGAAATCAGGCACTAAATCAAGCCCCAGTAACATACAAGGCAAAAATGGACTTCAAATGAATAGATAGTCTTCACCTTACAATTATTGGTCAGTGTAATGTGATAAAAATGCTATTCTTGCCTAAAGTCATGTATTTCTTTAGGGCAATACCATTAGAGTTTGAAAACAGATGGTTTAAGACAATGGAGGATATATCTAGTAGCTTTATTTGGTCTTATGCTATGGCCAGTAGAGCTCGTAGGTTTTTGATGCTGCCTAGGGCAAGAAAAGCACACAAGATGATGGATGGAATGTTGCACAATGGCAAAACATTCACCCCCAGTCACAGATCTGGGTTTAATCCATCGTTATTTTGCTCACCAAGCCACCCCAGTTCAGACATGGCCATATGCAAATCAGTCTTGATCCTGTGCCTCATTGGAACAGTCCAGCCCGAACTGCCAAGCCATGTCTTCCCTGGACCGGAATCAAGCATCCTAGGACAGATTTCTGGCTATCAGCCATCTTTAACCAGGATAGCTTGACTCCAGTGGCTTAGTGAGCAAGGGACCCACGTCTGGGCATACCCTTCCCACATAGGGTGAACAGCAAAACACACAAGATGATGGACGGACTGTTGCACAATGGCAAAACATTCACCCCCAGTCACAGATCTGGGTTTAATCCATCGTTATTTTGCTCACCATGCCACCCCAGCTCAGACATGGCCATATGTAAATCAGTCTTGACCCTGTGCCTCATCGGAACAGTCCAGCCCGAACTACCAAGCCATGTCTTCCCTGGACCGGAATCAAGCATCCTAGGACCGGTTTCTGGCTATCAGCCGCCTTCAGCCAGGATAGCTTGACTCCAGTGGCTTAGTGAGCAAGGGACCCACATCTGGGCATACCCTTCCCACATAGGGTGAACAGCAAAACACACAAGATGATGGACGGAATGTTGCACAATGGCAAAACATTCCCCCCAGTCACAGATCTGGGTTTAATCCATCGTTATTTTGCTCACCAAGCCACCCCAGTTCAGACATGGCCATATGCAAATCAGTCTTGACCCTGGGCCTCATGGGAACAGTCCGGCCTGCACTGCCAAGCCTAGGGCAAAAGGCAGCTGGGCCATCCCAGATTTTAGATAACATCAGTGGGTGGCTGCCTTACAATACATGAACTCTCTCATTGGGGGAGGCCAGACTGATTTTCAGATGGACGAGGTTATGTTATGTTATGATAACTTATATAGCGCACGATTTCCCGGAGGTGTCCTGGTGCTATCACCCTACTTATATATTTTTTAATAGGAGCTGCGCCTAGATTTGTTTTATAAAAGTGTTTGAGCAAAGCAACTACAAAAAAAGTCAATTTCAAAACCCTACAAGTAGCCTTTAAAAATCGATTGTAAGGGCAAAGATAGTTATTGGAAGATTTGATTATTATAACCCCATCTGGAGGTCTCCATTGGATCCAAGGATATTTCACGATTCATGTTGTGTTTGGTGGGATGCCAGTGGGCTTGAGAAACTTAGTGACTTTTTCAATGAAAATAAACTACTTTTATTTGGAGAGTTACAACAGGAGTATAGGGTAGATAAAATAGACTTTTTTAAATACCTTCAGGTCCGAGATTTCTTGTCAAAACAGTGCGGGGGAGCAATCGGCTTTCCTAATGAAACACTGATGGCGCTCTTTCGTAATTACACTGGTAGCAAGGTAGTTCAAATGTATGATTATTTGAGTGGGTGTATGCGTGATGATCTGAAGAGACAGCTCAGGAAATGGCAGAGAAGGCTAGAGATCACAGACAGCAGCTTCCTTGAATCACTTGAGCTTGGTTGCACTTTACTTTTATCTGGAGAGCTATTCATCAGCTGGATGACAGCCTCCAGGAGCTTCAGGCAGGGAAAAAGTAACTCTCTAAAAGCCCACTTTTCAATACTTATCAGACACCCACCTTTATCCTTAAGTAGAGTTTTTAATAAATATCATAATAGTTGTTTAATAATTTTCTAGATTGTCTTTGACCTAAGATATCAGAATTAATATTTAATATTGCTTTACAGTGTTTATCTATCTGCCTGCCAGCCATCCTTCTGTGGAAATACCTTTGGGTGCTAGTCACTGTAAGGATATGCTAAATTTAAACTTATGAATGTCCTGCATTTAAATGTCAAATACCCTGCCTTGTGGACTGCAAGGCTCTCATGTGGGTGACTTATTATTGTATAAAAGGGAAGATTTCTTCTGTCAAAACTCAAAAGGGTATTATTATTTAATGCTGCAGCATCCAGGCTACAGAGGTAGGCCTAAATTCATGTTGCTCTTGCCAAACTAATGGATGGCACTGTAGTACTATAGCACATAGTTGATATTTAACTTTCCATGCTATGGGTGTATTTTGGGGCACTGTATTCAATGGCCTCATAGGAAAGTGAAACATGTCAACTAGAATTAAGCCAATTTTTACATGTTTTAGAGGTCAGACCACATGCACTAAGGCCCATTTAGCAGTGTCCCAGTGAACACAATGAAAAAAACCAGCAGCATCAGCTGACAAAAAATTGTGTTGACCGTGCAAGACACTTTCTCACAATTGAGTATAGGTGTATTTTATTATAATACATTACAACAGGAGCATAATTAATTTGCAACAAATTGCAATGAAACATTATATGAGATATTGCTCTAATAATTCAATCCTTCTAAACTAATAACATGACCAATATTGCAACTCCTGGTCTAAAAAGTGAAATTACCTCAGCTTGCTCCAAAAAATCAGATATCTGTTCACAAATTCAGAGTCCGCTGCAGGTACCAAACCTTTCCTTATTCAAAAGTAGCCTGTCCCTTTTATAATGAGTTAATTCCCATTTTACTAGCTCAATCATAACGTTTTTCCACTTCTTCAAGAATGGGGAGTGGTAGGGTTATCTTTCCAATTCATAATGATCAGTTTTATTGATGTTAGGGAGGTTAAATAGTTCATATTGTCAGTCAGAAGCCACCTACCACTCTAGTACTCTCATCAGGTTAGTGTTTGCTTCTCAATCAGTATGTTACAAACAGGAAAATGCAATGTTTTTTACATAGATCAATAATTCCATCCCAAACTCATATTTATTCTTTTCCTACTCATCTCTTGTAGGTACTCCAAAATTCTGGAATAACATTTTAATTCCATATCCTCTGAGAGGTCACACCCATCATGTATCTCTCTTTCAGCCATACTCATCCAAATCTTTCTTTCTCTAGACTAATTCCTGGTTGGTCCCAATTAGGAATTCTCTTGTGCATCTTTGAATCTTCTACAATTTTCTCAGTGTCCCACAGATTTGAATATAATACTTACAAAATTTGAAACATATTTTCTATAGATATTTAGGTTACCAAAACTTTACAAAGATGTCCAATTCTTCCTTCCTGTCCTACCATTAACTTCAGCAAACTATTATCCAGATCACCTTCAGGGTAGGAACATATTAACCTTTTAAAATATTCTAATGCAGCAGCTATATAATGCTTCTCTAAATTGGGAAGGACCCAACCTTGCTAACCTATAGAATGGCATATTTATTTCTAACCTATCCTACTTTTCTATTGAGACAATATGTCTGGCAATAATTTTACTTAGTTCATACTCAATCTCTTAGTTAAAATGCAAGAAAAATTTGAACAAGAGGATACATTGTGGTGAAAATACATCCTAATTAGATTAAATTGTCCCACCATACAGAATAATTCCAGATCACATTCCTGAAGTTGTTTGGTAATTTTCTTAAATACCAGAAGAAGGTTTGTTGTATAATTTTTCCAAATTGGTATTAATATAAATCACCAGCTAGAGGGGCGTGGCTACGCAGGCGAACGAAATGGCCGCCTGATTGTAGAGCTCCGCCGAGCGAGAAGGGACCGGGGCCATTCACAGGAGATCCGGCACTGCGCTGGGGTCGGGAAATGCCTGACACCGACCCCTAACACCACCTGATGCAGCTGACCGAGTTTGGAGGCCGGGGGACGGCGAGAACGGGCGGAACAGCGGAGGGGTGCTGAGGCCTGCTGTGCCTCGCGAGACGTTACTCTGCAGCACCGGAGCGCCTGGTGAGTCTTTTTGGTTGCCTCTTCGTTGTCCCCCTCGGCCTTGGGGTCGCTGTAGGGCTCTCCCGGGCCCGCTGCTTTGCCCCGGTGGTGTCCGCTGGTGGAGGGGCGGTCCCTCGGTACGCGACCGGCTCTCGCGGCCTGGTCCGGCCTTGGGAGCCGGGGCCTCGATTTTTGGAGACTGCCTGGGGCGTGCGGTGGCGGGCGGGGGGAGCGGGCGGCGGGCTCCGGGGTTGAGTGGTGGGTGACGGGGGGTGCGACTGGCGGGCTCTGAGGCGCTCTTTGGGAGGCCACGCATCGCTGCACTCGGTGGGGACTCGTCACCTTTGCCCCCACCGCTAACGCGCACCCCAGACCCACGTCTGTCCCCCAGCAGGCCCGGGAACTACACGCTCTCCTGCTCACATGCTGCTGCCACCGGCCACCATTGCCACACGTCTATGCACACTTGCAAGTCCGGCACTGGCTACATCACCTGTGTGACTTTGCCCAATTTTGCTGAAGGTGTCTCGTTGACCTGAGTGCCTGGTCCCCCTACTATGCTGCCATTTGCTACCGGTCTTGGCGGAGTCCTGGTCCTACCGGCTGCTGCTGAGTGTTCGACGCGGCCATCTTCTGGCCCTACTTACTACGAGGGGCCTCTAACGCTTTGCTCCAGACGGGGTGGCCACCCCGACACGGAGACCCCCTGGTACTGCGTGACTCGGCCTTGGCGTCTCTGAGGCCTCTGCGGTGCGGACCTGCCCTGCCGCGAGGAGGTATCGGGGGCCCCTGATCCATTGGTCCCGGCCTGAACGCCTTGTTGGCGGGGTGTCCTGGGACTGTGCTCGACAATCTGACTGGTCGCAGCTGTCTCTGGGTCCTGCGGTGCTGGTGACCTGCCCGCCACCATTTCCAACATGGTTAAGAAAGATGCCACCCAGAAGAGGCTTACCTTCGGTACGGCGTCCCTCCGTACGGCTGCGGTTTCGCCTACATCTGCTGCGGACACCGGGGGCCAGGCGGCGGCGAACGACACCGCTGGTCTGGTCGCTGAGATGATGGGTGAGATGCATGCAGGATTCAAGGCCTTGGACTCCCGCTTCGAGACCCTCGAAAAGAAAATGGCGGACATGGGCGCGACAATTCAATTGCACGATAGGTGCCTGGACTTGGCTGAATCCAGAGTCTCCGACATCGAAGATGGAGCTGCGTCGACGCTGAAAAGATTGGAGCGCGTGGAAAAGATCCTTAAAGACGTTGCAATTAAGAACGAAGATTTGGAAGCGTGCAGTAGGCGCAATAATATTCGAATAATTGGTGTGGCGGAGACGACGGCTACCGGACGCTTTGACACTTTTGTGGAGCATCTCCTAATCGAACTTTTTGGTCGAGACACGTTCATAGCTGGCTTCGTAGTGGAGCGCGCACATAGATCGCTGGGGCCCCGGCCTAATCCAGGTCTGCCGCCCCGACCCATTATAGCCAGAATCATGAACTTCAGAGACAGGGACGCGGCGCTGAAGGCTGCCAGAGAGGCGGGCGAGGTTAGGTGGCAGGGTGATGTGCTTTCTTTCTACCCGGACTTCACAATCATGGTCCAAGATGCGCGCCGTAAGTACACTGGTGTCAAGGCTGCTTTGCGCAAACTGGGCTTACGTTACGGAATGCTGTACCCTGCCAGGCTCAGAGTGGACGTGGATGGCAGGTTTCGCATTTTTGACTCCCCTGCGGAGGCACAGGACTTTTGTCGAGCCTACAAAAACAGGGGGTCGCCTCGAAACTCGGGCGATGCCCAAAGATCTCCGCCACACACGGACTCGCAGGCTAG
This sequence comes from Lissotriton helveticus, assembly GCF_964261635.1. Lineage (NCBI taxonomy): Eukaryota > Metazoa > Chordata > Amphibia > Caudata > Salamandridae > Lissotriton > Lissotriton helveticus. The sequence continues at coordinate 1,941,809,940 of NC_136063.1, read as the reverse complement.
TGCTGACCTTTTTGCTGAGAGCGGACAGGGTTGACTTGTTTCTGCACTATCTTTTCCTTGACAGGCCATTTACTTCAGTATTATGCATCTCATGATGTTGCTAATTTTTGCAGTGTTTTATATACTTGTTGAGAATTGAATGTTGCCCCGATTGCGGTTCTCGCATGGCGGAGCGTTGCCAACCCCCATGGCACGAGCCGTACTGTACTTTTCTTTTACTTTGTCTTTATTTTTCAGGTACATTACTGGACAACTGTTTTTGTCTGTTGATACTGGTTTTCTTCTTCGGGGTGGGAATAGCCTCCTAGGGCTTAAGGAGTGGCTGGGTGGGGGGAGGTTGGGGAGGGTTGTTTTATGCTCTGGTTCTAATGTTTGTGGAAATGCACTGTTTTTCTCTATGAATGATGCCTGTTTTGCGGGAGGGAGGCGGCGGTTCTGCACACACATGTTTTACTATGATTCATTCGGATTTGAATGGCTAAGATAGGGCAGCGGTCTGTTCCTTCCAGACTTACCCTCATGTCTTGGAATGTCCGAGGTTTAAATGACACGAGAAAGAGACGGCAGGTTTTAAACTACGCAGCGCGACATGGGGTGGATGTATTGTTTTTGCAGGAGACACACCTGGTGAGGTCTGACTCCTCCTTCTTTGCAAAAAGCTGGGGCATGCACAGGTTTTTCTCTAGCTATAGCAGATACGCGAGGGGGGTGGCGATACTGATACATAGGCGCGTCCCATTTGTGCACTCAGTCAGTATATTTGATGAGGATGGCAGATATGTTATAGTTACAGGGATACTTCTTGGCTTCAAGATCACCTTTGTTGGGGTATACGGTCCCAATTCAGATTCCCCTGCCTTCTTCCAGAGTCTCCAGGATGCTCTGCTACGATTGGACACTGACATGTTAGTGATAGGGGGCGACTTTAACCTGTTGATGAACCCTACCAGAGACAGTACTTCCTCTTCCCCTGATAGTAAACCCCGCTCACGCGCTGTGCTGACAGATATGTGCACGCACTACCCACTAATTGACATTGAGGCCCGTTTACACTCTAACGCACCTGCCTATACCCATCACTCTGGATATCACAACACTAGCACCAGAATCGACTATTGGCTTCTTTCCCCAGGGGTGGCCGGCTGGGTAGGAGATCATTCGACACTCCCACGCACGATGTCTTATCACTCTCCCGTTGTGCTAACCCTACTGGTTCCCAGGCTGGGAGGATATGAGAAACAATGGCGCTTCCCTGGCAGGGCGTTAGCTGATCCGGTCTTCAAAGAAGACGTTCGTACTGCAATTGAGGAGTATTTTGAGCTCAACGAGGGCACAGTGGACACTTGGGCTACATTGTGGGAGGGATTCAAGGCCACTATTAGAGGGGTTTGCATCAATAAACACGTAGGGGCTCTGCACGAGATCCGTGCCTCCCTGACACGTATCAAGAATGAAATTGCCACGCTGGACGTGGACGCGCTCACAGACACAGGCGGTAGGATAGAGGCGAAAAGGCTGGAGCTGCTGCAGGAGTTCAGGGACACGGCAGAAAGGGAACTGACATATCTCTGTGCACAACACTCAGCTAGACAATACGGAGAGGGAGATAGGCCTGGCAAGCTCTTGGCCCAATTGCTCCGTCCTCCCCGCCAGGCTTCATACATCTCTGACATGGTGGATGAACTGGGTGTTCGTCACCAGACCACCCCTGCCATTTGCGATGCCTTCCTATCCTACTACAAAGAATTGTACACCTCCACTCTGACTGCTGACTGTCGCGACCCAGGCCCCTATATCGACGAGATCTCTATGGTATTCCTGGAAAAACACATGCAAGAATTTCTGGCGATGCCTATCGATCCGGACTGCGTTGTGGAAGCCATTGATGCATTGAAGGGCTCCTCGGCGCCGGGTCTAGATGGCTTTTCGGCCGACTTTTATAAAGAATACAAAGAGGAACTGGTACCGCGCCTGATTGAGGTGTATGCGGAGGCGCTCGAGACCGGGAGTCTGCCTCCCACACTACGAGAAGCAGTCATCATTTTACTTCCTAAACCGGGACGGGACCCCACGAGGCTTGGCTCGTATAGGCCCCTTTCCTTACTCAATCTTGACTACAAGATTTTGGCAAAAGTCCTTGCAACACGACTGTCTTTACTTATGGAATCTATCATTTCGCCGGCCTAGTCCGGATTCGTCCCCCATAGATCCACCTCCTTTAATCTACGGACGCTGTTTTCTGTGCTCCACAGAATAGACCCAGGTACACCGGCGGCTGCGGTGTTCTTGGATGCCAAGAAGGCGTTTGACTCCCTGGAGTGGTCGTTTTTTCTGTCGGTCATGAACCGGATGGGCATGCCGTCACTGTTTGTCTCCACGGTCGAGCTGCTTTATACCGCACGTAGAGCGCGGCTGCGCCTTAATGGCACGCTCTCTGATAGCTTCCCTCTTTCCCGGGGAACCAGACAGGGATGCCCCCTGTCCCCCCTACTATATATTCTGGCCATGGACCCTTTGGTACGACACTTTCAGGAGCGCCACCTACACCGCGGGCTCCAGTTTCGGACGGGTCCGGTAGTCATCTCCCTCTATGCAGATGATACCATTCTATATGTCAGATCTCCGGAGACCAATCTGGCGTCTTTGCTGCTAGAGGTGACACGCTTTGGGGAGTACTCTGGCCTTCGTATTAATTGGCACAAATCCGACATCTTTCCACTCACCCCCTCCACTGCCCGCTGGGAGTGTCCGTTCCCGCTTGAGTGGAATGCTGATTCGGTGAAATATCTGGGCATCCACATTCATCTGGACACGGTATCCATGATTCGTCTGAATTACGGCCGGGCGTTGGACTTTCTGGAGGATAATATAACGCGTTGGATTCGCCTCCCTCTCTCGATGGCTGGCCGTATCGCCATAATCAAAATGATTATACTTCCCCGGTTTCTATATTTATTTAATAACATACCGATCCCGCTCACTCAAATCTTCTTCACCCAACTCCGCTCTCTTTTGCTGCGGTTGGTGTGGGGGGACAAGAACCTGAGAGTCTTGTGGCGCATCCTGACACTGCCTTATGAAAGAGGTGGCTTTGGAGTGCCAGACTTTTATCTTTACTACCTAGTCGCGCAATGCGCCTATGCACATCCTTGGTTCCATCCAGACGCTCGGATCCCATATCTGAGGCCTGAAGCAGACTTGGTACTACCGCTTGCCCTCAATTCAATATTGCCCAAAGGCTTACCCCGAGACCCGCTAGACATACAGACGGTGTCCACTACATCGTGGGCTTGGATGCAATTATGTAGACTGCTCCAGTTAGACGTGTTGTACTCTCCGGCTCTTCCACTACCGAACCCACACTGGCTCCCCATCACCGCGGAGACAGTGGTCCGCAAAACGTTGTCCAAATACCAGCTCGCCACAATAGGAGACCTATTCCTGGACGGACATGTTTTTTCAGTATCCGAGGATCCGCGTTTCACGGACCGGACGTTTATGGATTCATTTGTCCTGACCAGAGTGCGATCCATGCTTAGAGCGCAGTTTTCCTCGTTCCCACTACCGCCAGATGACATGGCTGCACTAACTTTCCTACTCCAGTCACAAACGGGAGCCCATATGGTTTCCAGGTTGTATGGACTCTGTATAGCGGCCCTTCCTGCTTCAGACGCGAGGGTCCGTGCGGCATGGGAAACCGATCTGGGAGTTACTATCACGGACGTCCAATGGACTGCCTGTTGCCGCGCCACTAAGGAGGTATCCGTCAACAGTAGGCATAAGCTAATACATTTTAAATTTTTGAGGCGCCTATACTTCACGCCGGCGCTGGCCCACAAAATCGACCCGGCCAGACCTCATTACTGCCCTAAATGCAAAGCCCCACATGCTGATTTTGCACATCTTACATGGACTTGTCCAAAGCTACACAACTACTGGATACAGGTACACTGCATCTTGGGCGACATTTTAGAGTGCGAGCTGCAGCCCAGGCCAGAGTTTGCGCTGCTTGGGTATGTCGCTGAGTTCCCCCGTGCCGCGCGGAAACTTGCTGCCATAGGTTTCTTGCTGGCAAAACGGGAAATTGCTTTACTCTGGGGGTCCAAAAGAATCCCCGACTCCAAGACATGGTTGCGTAGCCTTGCCCAATGCAATACCAATAGTGTGGAATACTCCACGCAGGTCCCAACTGCTTCACGCCCGGTCGACATCTGGGGCCCATATCGACAGTATGTTAGCAAGATAACGCGAGATACACACTCCCAAGCTTCTAGTTCTATTGTCCCGGAAGGGGTGGGCTAGATGGTTCTAGTGGTACAGTCGAGCGCTGACTATTGCGTTCTGAAGGGCTTAGCATGTATACACTGTTGGAAAGGGGTAGACGTGAGCTGCTAATTCTGAGGTGTGTGCTGGTTGGGTACAGGTTGTTTTCCTCCTCCGTTCATTGCCTGCTTTGCCCCGATTGGACACGTTGCATTACCCAAGTCTTTTCATTTGTCGTTCCATCAACCCTCGTCTGCCTATGCTAATGTTGCTGCCACCTTGCTCATGATTGATGTGTTGCTTGTCGCTCTCTCTGTCGCGAAGGCTCATTCATTTTTGTTATGTTTGGAAAAGGTTATATCTCTTTGCATCAACTTTTCACACGTGAGATTTTCATTACGATCTAGAAAAAGGAAAATCGGAGTTCTAGAATGTTTTGCGATGCTTGTAATATTGTTGGTCTCGTCCTCCACTTACTTATCTTGTATAATGATCACTTACGTTTTCATTGTAATCAGTTTACTATGTGATTGTATGCTTGCACGGACCAATCTGATGCTAATAAAGAGATTTAAAAAAAAATATATAAATCACCAGCTATTATACCTCAATGTAGTGGTGGAGGTAGTCTATTTCTTCCAAGTTCAAATTAATTCCAACAACTTTGTATTAGAGTGATTGATAGTGTAACCTTTTACAGTAAATAAATCGGGAATTTAATCTTAAAACTCATTCTACATTTGATCTATGTGGAGCCATGAATAGAATACACCATCCACATGTAGTTTAATTTTAAATGAACTGTGTTCACATATTTTTTGATCTTGACAACAAATTAATCTATACACTAGGTGAAAAGGAGGGAGGATAGGGGACATCCTGACTGATTTATACTTCAACCTCCATATCCTCAGTAGGTTACAGTTTAATTTAAAATGAATATTGGACCTGGTGTATACTTGGGGAATTGACTTGATAAACTGGAAAGGTAGATTCATTTTCTTCAAAATCTCACACAAATAAATCTAGTTTATGAGGTCAAATGCCTTTTCAGTGTCTAAAAAGGCAATTTACCCAGATTTGTCATTATTCTGTGGATAGGTAATCACTTCTACCAGGAAGTCAATTAGGGCGGCTAACTTACGACCTGATATATACCCTGACTAATCCTGCCCCAACAAATTCCTTACCAACATTGAGAGTCTGTTAGAGATGATTTTCCTAAACATCTTATAAACTGAAGTGAGGAGAGTGATGAGGACGTATAAAATGCATGCATATTTTGAGGCTTCATTAGATATTTAAAAGGTGCAGAGCATTCTATTTACAAAAAGGAATTCAGTGGTTTCCCAGTCCACCAAATAGGCTTAAACAAATTCAAGAGCATTTCAATTGGCTGCTCCGAAAAGGTTTTATATATTTCACAGCCTATTCCCTCTGGATCGGAGTATTTGCTAACTGACAGAGTTAACTTGACCTCTCTTCTTTTAATAGGATGAGCAAGATTCCTAACAATCTTAATATCAGTAGTAGGTATTTAAGACCCTATAGGCATTCTGTGATGTTCCCTTTTCCAGACATTCAATGATCCGTAAATAATGCTAAAATGTATGAAAGATGGCAGCTATCTTCTAAAAAATCATTAACTAGTGAATGAGTATTGTCACCTTCAATGCATCTAACTTCCTGTTCACTTTCTTTTTTTACATGCAATACTAATCATCTACCAATTTTACTTCCTTCCTCCTAAACTCTTTGTCTACAACTATTTCTATGGATTAGCTCCTCATTCTAATAGTACTTTTTCAACAGCTTTCTGTCCTCTTGGAGTTTCTCAGAGGCATTTGCACTTTTTAGATTAGCCAATAAATCTTCTATAGTTCTTTATTTTTTCATCCAGTCTCTAAATGCTTGTGTTATGCAGTAGCCATGACACACAATTTTAAATCCATATCATAATTCAGGGTGTCTAATTAAAATGTATTTAAAAATATTGCTTGGTTTTCCTTTTCAAATATTTCTCATATTTCTAACCGTCTACATTTTCCTTTAATTATAGGTTCTACTCTACTATGTTCCAAGAAAATTGCTGATTTTAAAAGAACCCCTATATATTTCATATTGTTTGAAGTAAAGAAAAAGTCTACAATTGCTAACGTTTTCAAATGGGGACTAGTGTAGGTATATTTGGATTTTTACCTCTCTATGTATCTCGTATATTAAACATTTGTATTGGGTCTATTAAATGAAGGCCAACTGAGTTGGTACACTTTTAAGCCCATTAATGATTCTTAAGAGGCATCTATTCTTGCCAAAGTCATGCTAAAGTCTGGCATTTTATTCAAATATGACTAAGGCATAAGTTGTGCCATTTTAAAGTGGTATATTAATGTTTTATATTCCATGATAGTGAAACAAATGCACAATGTAAAACGGAAATTTAAAAAACACAAAGAAAGTATGTAGTGCTCGATTATAAGTGTAGTAAATCTGTTCAAATTCATTGTTATTAAGCAAACCATGAATCGGATGTTCTCGTCCTTGCATTTGAATTGAGTCCTGTGTTTTTCCCCCTTTTAAACTGTCTCTAACCGAACACACCCAACACACCCAAACTCCCTCATCCTTACATCACACCTGCCAACCTGATCTGGTCAACCAAGCATTGAGACTGGTCGAACAAGGTATCACCCCTCTAGTGTATAGTAATGCAGTTACAAGAGTCACAGAAAATGTGGCCACTCTGTTCTGTGTCTAAGAGAAGAGCACCTTATCTAACTATTGCAACATGTTATCATCAACCAACACTATTATACTGTTACTTCTTTGTAACATTTTCAAGAAATCCTTGTATTTCTTCCACCTCCATGACAAAATGAATTTGACCTGGCCACATCACTTTCAAATTTGAGAGGAGCATAATAGAAACGGTAAACCCCTCTTTCATTGAATCACTCAATCAACCAATCAATCAATCAATCAAATGCTTGTAAAGCACAACTACTTACCCATAAGTATCTCAAGGTGCTGCGGGGGCTGTTGATCCTTCTAGGCACTGTGGTTCAGTCGAAGAGCCAGCTCTTGAGGTCCTTCCTGAATTGGGGCAGCAACGGTGATTGCCTGAGGTAGAGAGGCAGGGTGTTCCTGGTCTTAGTGGTGTGATAGAAGAAGGATCTTTTTCTGGCCCTGGTCTTACGGATCATTGGGCAGTAGCCAGGGCCTGTTAGGTGCAGTGGTGGTGTCTGGTAGGTGCTCGGAATGAGAGAAGGTGGTTGAGGTACAAAGGTCCTGCATCGTGGAGGGATTTGTAGGCGTGTGTGATAAGCTTGAAGGTGATACTTTTTTTGACTGGGAGGAAGTGGAGTTATCTCAGGTTCTTGGTGATGTGGCTGGAGCCGGAGATGTTGAGGATGAGTCTGGCTTCAGCGTTTTAAATGTACTGCAGCTTCTTAATGAGTTTCTCGCTGAGACTGGTGGGGAGTGCATAGCCGTAGTCGAGTCTGGTGCTGATGAGTGTGTGGGTGGCTGTCTTTTTCGACTCAGTGGGATCCACCTAAAAATCTCATGAAGCAAGCAAAGCGTGTGAAAGCAGGATGATGATACAGTGTTGATCTGGTGGTTCATGGTGAGTGAGAAGTCCAATTTGATGCCATGAGTTTATTCATGCTCTGTGGGTGCGGCGGGCCCCAAAAAGTCATCCCAAAATGGAGGGGGTAGGGCCCAGGATGAGGACTTTGGTTTTGTCTGAGTTGAGCTTGAGGCAGCTGTCTCTTATCCAGGTGTCAATAGCCTTTATCCAGTTGTGGAAGCTGCTACTGGCAACTGTGGACTTGTTGATAAGGGAGATGATCAGCTGCGTGTTGCCAGCGTAGAAGACATTGTTGAGTCCGTGGTTCCTGATGACGACTGCAAGCGGGAACATGTAGACATTAAAGAGGGGGTATTTTCAGGGAGGAGCCCTGGGGCATTCCACAGCTGATCTCTAGGTTTTGAGAGGAACAGTGAAAGCCTGACTCTGCTTTCGACCAGTGAGGAAGGAGCGGATCCATTCCAGGGCCTTATCTAGGATGCCAGCATTGTGGAGTCTTGTGGATAGGGTGCAGTGGGAGACAGTTTCAAATGCGGCTGAGAGATCCAGGAGGATGAGGGCCACTGTTTTGCCTCAGTTGAGGAGGGAGCAGATGTCATCTGTAGGGGCAAGGAGCTGTGGTTGCTTCGGAGGCCAAATTGGGAGAGGTCCAGTACATGGTTGGCTTCAATGAACACAAGAGTTGGGTGTTGATGGCTTTCTCAATGGCCTTGGCTGGGAAGGGGAGCAGGGAGATGGGCCTTATGTTCTTGAGGTCCATCGGGTCGATGGAGGGGCTCCTTCAGCAGGGGGTTGATATTGGTGTTTTTCCAGTCTTCAGGGACGGTGGCGGTATTAATGGAGCAGTTGATGGTGGGTTGGAGCTTGGGGGTAATGAAATTGGAACTGGTGGCTCTGTGGAAGATGTGGTGTGGGCAAGGGACTGAGGGGGCTCCAGAGTAGATGCTCATCATGATCTTGACAGTGTTGTCCATGGTGAGGGGTCCAGTATAGCAGGATCTGGTGGGGTGCGGCATCAATGGGTGCAGTGGTGGTAGGTGTGGTGGGGGTGTCATGGGTGCAAAAGCTGTGTTATATCTGCTTGATCTTGTGGTGAAAGAAGTTGCTGAACTTGTTGCAAAGGTCTTGGGAGTGAGGGAGGGTGGGATGTCTGTAGTTTCAGTGTTGGGCTTGGCAAACTCCTTGACTACGGCAAATAGTTCTTTGCTGTTGTGTGCATTGGCATTGATTCTTTTGTGAAGGACCATTTTCTTTGTTGTTTTGAGGAGGAGGTTGTGTACGGTGATGGCAGATTTGTAGGTTGCATGGGTTTCCGGGGTTTTATTGCTCCATCTCTTCTCGTTTCATCTTCAGATGTGCCTAGACTCTTGAAGGGTGGGAGTGTACCAGCTTGCTCTGTTGGAGTGTTGCTTGCTGAGGGATTCTCGATTCGAGCAGAGTGTGAGAACAGTTGGACATCCATCAGTGGACATTTCGTGCTGAGGCGTTGGCATCTGTGGATATGGGTGGAGGGGATTTACTGAGGGCGGTGGTGAGATAGTCTATGGTGATATTGTTCTAGCTTCTGTTGGGGAAGAGGTGGTCATGGTGGTATACAGTGGGTTTGGTGAAGGAGAAGTGGGCGCAGCAGTGGTTGGTCCAGAGGAGCTCGGAGGTGTTGCTGAAGGTAATATTGTCACTGCCGAGGAGATGGGATATTTCGAGCGTGTGTCTTGCTGTGTGGGTTGGAGAGGTGACTAGTTGTTTGAGTCCTGCGGTGGTGAGGTTCTCGAGTAGGGATATGGTTTTCTGGCCTTTAGGGTTGTCAAGGTAAAAATTAAGGTTGCCAAGTAGGATGTAGTCAGTGGATGCAAGAGCATGGGGTGTGATGAAGTCATTGATGGTTTCATTGAAGAGTGGGGGACCGGTAGGTCGGTAGATGATGGTGCCCTGGAGGGTGGTGTTTGGGTTGGTCTGGATCTAGAAGTGGAGGTTCTCCACACTGGCTGTTGGGTCATCCCAGTGGGTGGCCGGGGGACGGTGTTTTTGTGAATGATGGTGATGCCTCCCCCTGGTTGGTTCAGAAAAGGGGGTGGTGATGAACAGAGTGTCTGAATTAAGCAGACCACTCTTACCCAGTCCAAAGATCAGGGCTTGATCCATCACCGTTATTTAGCTCACTGCCCCATCCCAGCTCAGAACCTGGCTATATGCAAATTAGTCTGTCCCTGGCCCAGTGCATCATGGGAACAGGGCAGACCAAACTACCAAGCCAATTCTTCACCAGAAAGGATACAAGCTACCGGGGACCGGTTTCTGGCATTTCAGCCTCGTCGGCCCGGCTTGCTTGAATCCTGATGGAGCAGTGAGCAAGGGACTCATGTCTGAGTATACCCTGCCACACCTATAGTGGCCAAAAACGATTCAGAAAAGGGGGTGGTGATGAACAGAGTGTCTGAATTAAGCAGACCACTCTTACCCAGTCCAAAGATCAGGGCTTGATCCATCACCGTTATTTAGCTCACTGCCCCATCCCAGCTCAGAACCTGGCTATATGCAAATTAGTCTGTCCCTGGCCCAGTGCATCATGGGAACAGGGCAGACCAAACTACCAAGCCAATTCTTCACCAGAAAGGATACAAGCTACCGGGGACCGGTTTCTGGCATTTCAGCCTCGTCGGCCCGGCTTGCTTGAATCCTGATGGAGCAGTGAGCAAGGGACTCATGTCTGAGTATACCCTGCCACACCTATAGTGGCCAAAAACGATTCAGAAAAGGGGGTGGTGATGAACAGAGTGTCTGAATTAAGCAGACCACTCTTACCCAGTCCAAAGATCAGGGCTTGATCCATCACCGTTATTTAGCTCACTGCCCCATCCCAGCTCAGAACCTGGCTATATGCAAATTAGTCTGTCCCTGGCCCAGTGCATCATGGGAACAGGGCAGACCAAACTACCAAGCCAATTCTTCACCAGAAAGGATACAAGCTACCGGGGACCGGTTTCTGGCATTTCAGCCTCGTCGGCCCGGCTTGCTTGAATCCTGATGGAGCAGTGAGCAAGGGACTCATGTCTGAGTATACCCTGCCACACCTATAGTGGCCAAAAACGATTCAGAAAAGGGGGTGGTGATGAACAGAGTGTCTGAATTAAGCAGACCACTCTTACCCAGTCCAAAGATCAGGGCTTGATCCATCACCGTTATTTAGCTCACTGCCCCATCCCAGCTCAGAACCTGGCTATATGCAAATTAGTCTGTCCCTGGCCCAGTGCATCATGGGAACAGGGCAGACCAAACTACCAAGCCAATTCTTCACCAGAAAGGATACAAGCTACCGGGGACCGGTTTCTGGCATTTCAGCCTCGTCGGCCCGGCTTGCTTGAATCCTGATGGAGCAGTGAGCAAGGGACTCATGTCTGAGTATACTCTGCCACACCTATAGTGGCCAAAAACGATTCAGAAAAGGGGGTGGTGATGAACAGAGTGTCTGAATTAAGCAGACCACTCTTACCCAGTCCAAAGATCAGGGCTTGATCCATCACCGTTATTTAGCTCACTGCCCCATCCCAGCTCAGAACCTGGCTATATGCAAATTAGTCTGTCCCTGGCCCAGTGCATCATGGGAACAGGGCAGACCAAACTACCAAGCCAATTCTTCACCAGAAAGGATACAAGCTACCGGGGACCGGTTTCTGGCATTTCAGCCTCGTCGGCCCGGCTTGCTTGAATCCTGATGGAGCAGTGAGCAAGGGACTCATGTCTGAGTATACCCTGCCACACCTATAGTGGCCAAAAACGATTCAGAAAAGGGGGTGGTGATGAACAGAGTGTCTGAATTAAGCAGACCACTCTTACCCAGTCCAAAGATCAGGGCTTGATCCATCACCGTTATTTAGCTCACTGCCCCATCCCAGCTCAGAACCTGGCTATATGCAAATTAGTCTGTCCCTGGCCCAGTGCATCATGGGAACAGGGCAGACCAAACTACCAAGCCAATTCTTCACCAGAAAGGATACAAGCTACCGGGGACCGGTTTCTGGCATTTCAGCCTCGTCGGCCCGGCTTGCTTGAATCCTGATGGAGCAGTGAGCAAGGGACTCATGTCTGAGTATACCCTGCCACACCTATAGTGGCCAAAAACGATTCAGAAAAGGGGGTGGTGATGAACAGAGTGTCTGAATTAAGCAGACCACTCTTACCCAGTCCAAAGATCAGGGCTTGATCCATCACCGTTATTTAGCTCACTGCCCCATCCCAGCTCAGAACCTGGCTTTATGCAAATTAGTCTGTCCCTGGCCCAGTGCATCATGGGAACAGGGCAGACCAAACTACCAAGCCAATTCTTCACCAGAAAGGATACAAGCTACCGGGGACCAGTTTCTGGCATTTCAGCCTCGTCGGCCCGGCTTGCTTGAATCCTGATGGAGCAGTGAGCAAGGGACTCATGTCTGAGTATACCCTGCCACACCTATAATGGCCAAAAACGATTCAGAAAAGGGGGTGGTGATGAACAGAGTGTCTGAATTAAGCAGACCACTCTTACCCAGTCCAAAGATCAGGGCTTGATCCATCACCGTTATTTAGCTCACTGCCCCATCCCAGCTCAGAACCTGGCTATATGCAAATTAGTCTGTCCCTGGCCCAGTGCATCATGGGAACAGGGCAGACCAAACTACCAAGCCAATTCTTCACCAGAAAGGATACAAGCTACCGGGGAACGGTTTATGGCATTTCAGCCTCGTCGGCCCGGCTTGCTTGAATCCTGATGGAGCAGTGAGCAAGGGACTCATGTCTGAGTATACCCTGCCACACCTATAGTGGCCAAAAACGATTCAGAAAAGGGGGTGGTGATGAACAGAGTGTCTGAATTAAGCAGACCACTCTTACCCAGTCCAAAGATCAGGGCTTGATCCATCACCGTTATTTAGCTCACTGCCCCATCCCAGCTCAGAACCTGGCTATATGCAAATTAGTCTGTCCCTGGCCCAGTGCATCATGGGAACAGGGCAGACCAAACTACCAAGCCAATTCTTCACCAGAAAGGATACAAGCTACCGGGGACCGGTTTCTGGCATTTCAGCCTCGTCGGCCCGGCTTGCTTGAATCCTGATGGAGTAGTGAGCAAGGGACTCATGTCTGAGTATACCCTGCCACACCTATAGTGGCCAAAAACAATTCAGAATAGGGGGTGGTGATGAACAGAGTGTCTGAATTAAGCAGACCACTCTTACCCAGTCCAAAGATCAGGGCTTGATCCATCACCGTTATTTAGCTCACTGCCCCATCCCAGCTCAGAACCTGGCTATATGCAAATTAGTCTGTCCCTGGCCCAGTGCATCATGGGAACAGGGCAGACCAAACTACCAAGCCAATTCTTCACCAGAAAGGATAAAAGCTACCGGGGTACCGTTTTGGCATTTCAGCCTCATCTGCCCGGCTTGCTTGAATCCTGATGGAGCAGTGAGCAAGGGACTCATGTCTGAGTATACCCTGCCACACCTATAGTGGCCAAAAACGATTCAGAAAAGGGGGTGGTGATGAACAGAGTGTCTGAATTAAGCAGACCACTCTTACCCAGTCCAAAGATCAGGGCTTGATCCATCACCGTTATTTAGCTCACTGCCCCATCCCAGCTCAGAACCTGGCTATATGCAAATTAGTCTGTCCCTGGCCCAGTGCATCATGGGAACAGGGCAGACCAAACTACCAAGCCAATTCTTCACCAGAAAGGATACAAGCTACCGGGGACCGGTTTCTGGCATTTCAGCCTCGTCGGCCCGGCTTGCTTGAATCCTGATGGAGCAGTGAGCAAGGGACTCATGTCTGAGTATACCCTGCCACACCTATAGTGGCCAAAAACGATTCAGAAAAGGGGGTGGTGATGAACAGAGTGTCTGAATTAAGCAGACCACTCTTATCCAGTCCAAAGATCAGGGCTTGATCCATCACCGTTATTTAGCTCACTGCCCCATCCCAGCTCAGAACCTGGCTATATGCAAATTAGTCTGTCCCTGGCCCAGTGCATCATGGGAACAGGGCAGACCAAACTACCAAGCCAATTCTTCACCAGAAAGGATACAAGCTACCGGGGACCGGTTTCTGGCATTTCAGCCTCGTCGGCCAGGCTTGCTTGAATCCTGATGGAGCAGTGAGCAAGGGACTCATGTCTGAGTATACCCTGCCACACCTATAGTGGCCAAAAACGATTCAGAAAAGGGGGTGGTGATGAACAGAGTGTCTGAATTAAGCAGACCACTCTTACCCAGTGCAAAGATCAGGGCTTGATCCATCACCGTTATTTAGCTCACTGCCCCATCCCAGCTCAGAACCTGGCTATATGCAAATTAGTCTGTCCCTGGCCCAGTGCATCATGGGAACAGGGCAGACCAAACTACCAAGCTAATTCTTCACCAGAAAGGATACAAGCTACCGGGGACCGGTTTCTGGCATTTCAGCCTCGTCGGCCCGGCTTGCTTGAATCCTGACGGAGCAGTGAGCAAGGGACTCATGTCTGAGTATACCCTGCCACACCTATAGTGGCCAAAAACGATTCAGAAAAGGGGGTGGTGATGAACAGAGTGTCTGAATTAAGCAGACCACTTTTACCCGGTCCAAAGATCAGGGCTTGATCCATCACCGTTATTTAGCTCACTGCCCCATCCCAGCTCAGAACCTGGCTATATGCAAATTAGTCTGTCCCTGGCCCAGTGCATCATGGGAACAGGGCAGACCAAACTACCAAGCCCATTCTTCACCAGAAAGGATACAAGCTACCGGGGACCGGTTTCTGGCATTTCAGCCTCGTCGGCCCGGCTTGCTTGAATCCTGATGGAGCAGTGAGCAAGGGACTCATGTCTGAGTATACCCTGCCACACCTATAGTGGCCAAAAACGATTCAGAAAAGGGGGTGGTGATGAACAGAGTGTCTGAATTAAGCAGACCACTCTTACCCAGTCCAAAGATCAGGGCTTGATCCATCACCGTTATTTAGCTCACTGCCCCATCCCAGCTCAGAACCTGGCTATATGCAAATTAGTCTGTCCCTGGCCCAGTGCATCATGGGAACAGGGCAGACCAAACTACCAAGCCAATTCTTCACCAGAAAGGATACAAGCTACCGGGGACCGGTTTCTGGCATTTCAGCCTCGTCGGCCCGGCTTGCTTGAATCCTGATGGAGTAGTGAGCAAGGGACTCATGTCTGAGTATACCCTGCCACACCTATAGTGGCCAAAAACAATTCAGAATAGGGGGTGGTGATGAACAGAGTGTCTGAATTAAGCAGACCACTCTTACCCAGTCCAAAGATCAGGGCTTGATCCATCACCGTTATTTAGCTCACTGCCCCATCCCAGCTCAGAACCTGGCTATATGCTAATTAGTCTGTCCCTGGCCCAGTGCATCATGGGAACAGGGCAGACCAAACTACCAAGCCAATTCTTCACCAGAAAGGATACAAGCTACCGGGGTACCGTTTTGGCATTTCAGCCTCATCTGCCCGGCTTGCTTGAATCCTGATGGAGCAGTGAGCAAGGGACTCATGTCTGAGTATACCCTGCCACACCTATAGTGGCCAAAAACGATTCAGAAAAGGGGGTGGTGATGAACAGAGTGTCTGAATTAAGCAGACCACTCTTACCCAGTCCAAAGATCAGGGCTTGATCCATCACCGTTATTTAGCTCACTGCCCCATCCCAGCTCAGAACCTGGCTATATGCAAATTAGTCTGTCCCTGGCCCAGTGCATCATGGGAACAGGGCAGACCAAACTACCAAGCCAATTCTTCACCAGAAAGGATACAAGCTACCGGGGACCGGTTTCTGGCATTTCAGCCTCGTCGGCCCGGCTTGCTTGAATCCTGATGGAGCAGTGAGCAAGGGACTCATGTCTGAGTATACCCTGCCACACCTATAGTGGCCAAAAACGATTCAGAAAAGGGGGTGGTGATGAACAGAGTGTCTGAATTAAGCAGACCACTCTTACCCAGTCCAAAGATCAGGGCTTGATCCATCACCGTTATTTAGCTCACTGCCCCATCCCAGCTCAGAACCTGGCTATATGCAAATTAGTCTGTCCCTGGCCCAGTGCATCATGGGAAAAGGGCAGACCAAACTACCAAGCCAATTCTTCACCAGAAAGGATACAAGCTACCGGGGACCGGTTTCTGGCATTTCAGCCTCGTCGGCCCGGCTTGCTTGAATCCTGATGGAGCAGTGAGCAAGGGACTCATGTCTGAGTATACCCTGCCACACCTATAGTGGCCAAAAACGATTCAGAAAAGGGGGTGGTGATGAACAGAGTGTCTGAATTAAGCAGACCACTCTTACCCAGTGCAAAGATCAGGGCTTGATCCATCACCGTTATTTAGCTCACTGCCCCATCCCAGCTCAGAACCTGGCTATATGAAAATTAGTCTGTCCCTGGCCCAGTGCATCATGGGAACAGGGCAGACCAAACTACCAAGCTAATTCTTCACCAGAAAGGATACAAGCTACCGGGGACCGGTTTCTGGCATTTCAGCCTCGTCGGCCCGGCTTGCTTGAATCCTGACGGAGCAGTGAGCAAGGGACTCATGTCTGAGTATACCCTGCCACACCTATAGTGGCCAAAAACGATTCAGAAAAGGGGGTGGTGATGAACAGAGTGTCTGAATTAAGCAGACCACTTTTACCCGGTCCAAAGATCAGGGCTTGATCCATCACCGTTATTTAGCTCACTGCCCCATCCCAGCTCAGAACCTGGCTATATGCAAATTAGTCTGTCCCTGGCCCAGTGCATCATGGGAACAGGGCAGACCAAACTACCAAGCCAATTCTTCACCAGAAAGGATACAAGCTACCGGGGACCGGTTTCTGGCATTTCAGCCTCGTCGGCCCGGCTTGCTTGAATCCTGATGGAGCAGTGAGCAAGGGACTCATGTCTGAGTATACCCTGCCACACCTATAGTGGCCAAAAACAATTCAGAATAGGGGGTGGTGATGAACAGAGTGTCTGAATTAAGCAGACCACTCTTACCCAGTCCAAAGATCAGGGCTTGATCCATCACCGTTATTTAGCTCACTGCCCCATCCCAGCTCAGAACCTGGCTATATGCAAAATAGTCTGTCCCTGGCCCAGTGCATCATGGGAACAGGGCAGACCAAACTACCAAGCCAATTCTTCACCAGAAAGGATACAAGCTACCGGGGACCGGTTTCTGGCATTTCAGCCTCGTCGGCCCGGCTTGCTTGAATCCTGATGGAGCAGTGAGCAAGGGACTCATGTCTGAGTATACCCTGCCACACCTATAGTGGCCAAAAACGATTCAGAAAAGGGGGTGGTGATGAACAGAGTGTCTGAATTAAGCAGACCACTCTTACCCAGTCCAAAGATCAGGGCTTGATCCATCACCGTTATTTAGCTCACTGCCCCATCCCAGCTCAGAACCTGGCTATATGCAAATTAGTCTGTCCCTGGCCCAGTGCATCATGGGAACAGGGCAGACCAAACTACCAAGCCAATTCTTCACCAGAAAGGATACAAGCTACCGGGTACCGGTTTCTGGCATTTCAGCCTCGTCGGCCCAGCTTGCTTGAATCCTGATGGAGCAGTGAGCAAGGGACTCATGTCTGAGTATACCCTGCCACACCTATAGTGGCCAAAAACGATTCAGAAAAGGGGGTGGTGATGAACAGAGTGTCTGAATTAAGCAGACCACTCTTACCCAGTCCAAAGATCAGGGCTTGATCCATCACCGTTATTTAGCTCACTGCCCCATCCCAGCTCAGAACCTGGCTATATGCAAATTAGTCTGTCCCTGGCCCAGTGCATCATGGGAACAGGGCAGACCAAACTACCAAGCCAATTCTTCACCAGAAAGGATACAAGCTACCGGGGACCGGTTTCTGGCATTTCAGCCTCGTCGGCCCGGCTTGCTTGAATCCTGATGGAGCAGTGAGCAAGGGACTCATGTCTGAGTATACCCTGCCACACCTATAGTGGCCAAAAACGATTCAGAAAAGGGGGTGGTGATGAACAGAGTGTCTGAATTAAGCAGACCACTCTTACCCAGTCCAAAGATCAGGGCTTGATCCATCACCGTTATTTAGCTCACTGCCCCATCCCAGCTCAGAACCTGGCTATATGCAAATTAGTCTGTCCCTGGCCCAGTGCATCATGGGAACAGGGCAGACCAAACTACCAAGCCAATTCTTCACCAGAAAGGATACAAGCTACCGGGGACCGGTTTCTGGCATTTCAGCCTCGTCGGCCCGGCTTGCTTGAATCCTGATGGAGCAGTGAGCAAGGGACTCATGTCTGAGTATACCCTGCCACACCTATAGTGGCCAAAAACGATTCAGAAAAGGGGGTGGTGATGAACAGAGTGTCTGAATTAAGCAGACCACTCTTACCCAGTCCAAAGATCAGGGCTTGATCCATCACCGTTATTTAGCTCACTGCCCCATCCCAGCTCAGAACCTGGCTATATGCAAATTAGTCTGTCCCTGGCCCAGTGCATCATGGGAACAGGGCAGACCAAACTACCAAGCTAATTCTTCACCAGAAAGGATACAAGCTACCGGGGACCGGTTTCTGGCATTTCAGCCTCGTCGGCCCGGCTTGCTTGAATCCTGACGGAGCAGTGAGCAAGGGACTCATGTCTGAGTATACCCTGCCACACCTATAGTGGCCAAAAACGATTCAGAAAAGGGGGTGGTGATGAACAGAGTGTCTGAATTAAGCAGACCACTTTTACCCGGTCCAAAGATCAGGGCTTGATCCATCACCGTTATTTAGCTCACTGCCCCATCCCAGCTCAGAACCTGGCTATATGCAAATTAGTCTGTCCCTGGCCCAGTGCATCATGGGAACAGGGCAGACCAAACTACCAAGCCAATTCTTCACCAGAAAGGATACAAGCTACCGGGGACCGGTTTCTGGCATTTCAGCCTCGTCGGCCCGGCTTGCTTGAATCCTGATGGAGCAGTGAGCAAGGGACTCATGTCTGAGTATACCCTGCCACACCTATAGTGGCCAAAAACAATTCAGAATAGGGGGTGGTGATGAACAGAGTGTCTGAATTAAGCAGACCACTCTTACCCAGTCCAAAGATCAGGGCTTGATCCATCACCGTTATTTAGCTCACTGCCCCATCCCAGCTCAGAACCTGGCTATATGCAAATTAGTCTGTCCCTGGCCCAGTGCATCATGGGAAGAGGGCAGACCAAACTACCAAGCCAATTCTTCACCAGAAAGGATACAAGCTACCGGGGACCGGTTTCTGGCATTTCAGCCTCGTCGGCCCGGCTTGCTTGAATCCTGATGGAGCAGTGAGCAAGGGACTCATGTCTGAGTATACCCTGCCACACCTATAGTGGCCAAAAACGATTCAGTACAGGGGGTGGTGATGAACAGAGTGTCTGAATTAAGCAGACCACTCTTACCCAGTCCAAAGATCAGGGCTTGATCCATCACCGTTATTTAGCTCACTGCCCCATCCCAGCTCAGAACCTGGCTATATGCAAATTAGTCTGTCCCTGGCCCAGTGCATCATGGGAACAGGGCAGACCAAACTACCAAGCCAATTCTTCACCAGAAAGGATACAAGCTACCGGGGACCGGTTTCTGGCATTTCAGCCTCGTCGGCCCGGCTTGCTTGAATCCTGATGGAGCAGTGAGCAAGGGACTCATGTCTGAGTATACCCTGCCACACCTATAGTGGCCAAAAACGATTCAGAAAAGGGGGTGGTGATGAACAGAGTGTCTGAATTAAGCAGACCACTCTTACCCAGTCCAAAGATCAGGGCTTGATCCATCACCGTTATTTAGCTCACTGCCCCATCCCAGCTCAGAACCTGGCTATATGCAAATTAGTCTGTCCCTGGCCCAGTGCATCATGGGAACAGGGCAGACCAAACTACCAAGCCAATTCTTCACCAGAAAGGATACAAGCTACCGGGGACCGGTTTCTGGCATTTCAGCCTCGTCGGCCCGGCTTGCTTGAATCCTGATGGAGCAGTGAGCAAGGGACTCATGTCTGAGTATACCCTGCCACACCTATAGTGGCCAAAAAGATTCAGAAAAGGGGGTGGTGATGAACAGAGTGTCTGAATTAAGCAGACCACTCTTACCCAGTCCAAAGATCAGGGCTTGATCCATCACCGTTATTTAGCTCACTGCCCCATCCCAGCTCAGAACCTGGCTATATGCAAATTAGTCTGTCCCTGGCCCAGTGCATCATGGGAACAGGGCAGACCAAACTACCAAGCCAATTCTTCACTAGAAAGGATACAAGCTACCGGGGACCGGTTTCTGGCATTTCAGCCTCGTCGGCCCGGCTTGCTTGAATCCTGATGGAGCAGTGAGCAAGGGACTCATGTCTGAGTATACCCTGCCACACCTATAGTGGCCAAAAACGATTCAGAAAAGGGGGTGGTGATGAACAGAGTGTCTGAATTAAGCAGACCACTCTTACCCAGTCCAAAGATCAGGGCTTGATCCATCACCGTTATTTAGCTCACTGCCCCATCCCAGCTCAGAACCTGGCTATATGCAAATTAGTCTGTCCCTGGCCCAGTGCATCATGGGAACAGGGCAGACCAAACTACCAAGCCAATTCTTCACCAGAAAGGATACAAGCTACCGGGGACCGGTTTCTGGCATTTCAGCCTCGTCGGCCCGGCTTGCTTGAATCCTGATGGAGCAGTGAGCAAGGGACTCATGTCTGAGTATACCCTGCCACACCTATAGTGGCCAAAAACGATTCAGAAAAGGGGGTGGTGATGAACAGAGTGTCTGAATTAAGCAGACCACTCTTACCCAGTCCAAAGATCAGGGCTTGATCCATCACCGTTATTTAGCTCACTGCCCCATCCCAGCTCAGAACCTGGCTATATGCAAATTAGTCTGTCCCTGGCCCAGTGCATCATGGGAACAGGGCAGACCAAACTACCAAGCCAATTCTTCACCAGAAAGGATACAAGCTACCGGGGACCCTTGCTCATTGCACCATCAGGATTCAAGCAAGCCGGTCCGAAGACGGCTGAAATGCCAGAAACCGGTCCCCGGAAGCTTGTTTCCTTCCCAGTGTAAGAATTGGCTTTTGTAGTCTGGTCTGCCCTGTTCCCATGATGCACTGGGCCAGGGACAGACTAATTTGCATACAGCCAGGTTCTGAAACTGGGATGGTGCAATGAGCTAAAAAACGGTGTTGGATCTAGCCCTGATCTCTTGACTGGGTGAGAGTATTCTGCTTAATTCAGAGACTCTGTCCATCACCACCCCTTGTTGTAAATAATTTTGTCCACCCTAAGCGTGGAAGGGTATACTCAGATGTGAGTCCCTTGCTCATTGCACCATCAGGATTCAAGCAAGCCGGGCCGAAGACGGCTTAAATGCCAGAAACCGGTCCCCGGAAGCTTGTTTCCTTCCCAGTGTAAGAATTGGCTTTTGTAGTCTGGTCTGCCCTGTTCCCATGATGCACTGGGCCAGGGACAGACTAATTTGCATACAGCCAGGTTCTGAAACTGGGATGGTGCAATGAGCTAAAAAACGGTGTTGGATCTAGCCCTGATCTCTTGACTGGGTGAGAGTATTCTGCTTAATTCAGAGACTCTGTCCATCACCACCCCTTGTTGTAAATAATTTTGTCCACCCTAAGCGTGGAAGGGTATACTCAGATGTGAGTCCCTTGCTCATTGCACCATCATGATTCAAGCAAGCCGGGCCGAAGACGGCTGAAATGCCAGAAACCGGTCCCCGGAAGCCTTTTTCCTTCCCAGTGTAAGAATTGGCTTTTGTAGTCTGGTCTGCCCTGTTCCCATGATGCACTGGGCCAGGGACAGACTAATTTGCATACAGCCAGGTTCTGAAACTGGGATGGTGCAATGAGCTAAAAAACGGTGTTGGATCTAGCCCTGATCTCTTGACTGGGTGAGAGTATTCTGCTTAATTCAGAGACTCTGTCCATCACCACCCCTTGTTGTAAATAATTTTGTCCACCCTAAGCGTGGAAGGGTATACTCAGATGTGAGTCCCTTGCTCATTGCACCATCAGGATTCAAGCAAGCCGGGCCGAAGACGGCTGAAATGCCAGAAACCGGTCCCCGGAAGCTTGTTTCCTTCCCAGTGTAAGAATTGGCTTTTGTAGTCTGGTCTGCCCTGTTCCCATGATGCACTGGGCCAGGGACAGACTAATTTGCATACAGCCAGGTTCTGAAACTGGGATGGTGCAATGAGCTAAAAAACGGTGTTGGATCTAGCCCTGATCTCTTGACTGGGTGAGAGTATTCTGCTTAATTCAGAGACTCTGTCCATCACCACCCCTTGTTGTAAATAATTTTGTCCACCCTAAGCGTGGAAGGGTATACTCAGATGTGAGTCCCTTGCTCATTGCACCATCAGGATTCAAGCAAGCCGGGCCGAAGACGGCTGAAATGCCAGAAACCGGTCCCTGGAAGCTTGTTTCCTTCCCAGTGTAAGAATTGCCTTTTGTAGTCTGGTCTGCCCTGTTCCCATGATGCACTGGGCCAGGGACAGACTAATTTGCATACAGCCAGGTTCTGAAACTGGGATGGTGCAATGAGCTAAAAAACGGTGTTGGATCTAGCCCTGATCTCTTGACTGGGTGAAGGTATTCTGCTTAATTCAGAGACTCTGTCCATCACCACCCCTTGTTGTAAATAATTTTGTCCACCCTAAGCGTGGAAGGGTATACTCAGATGTGAGTCCCTTGCTCATTGCACCATCAGGATTCAAGCAAGCCGGGCCGAAGACGGCTGAAATGCCAGAAACCGGTCCCCGGAAGCTTGTTTCCTTCCCAGTGTAAGAATTGGCTTTTGTAGTCTGGTCTGCCCTGTTCCCATGATGCACTGGGCCAGGGACAGACTAATTTGCATACAGCCAGGTTCTGAAACTGGGATGGTGCAATGAGCTAAAAAACGGTGTTGGATCTAGCCCTGATCTCTTGACTGGGTGAGAGTATTCTGCTTAATTCAGAGACTCTGTCCATCACCACCCCTTGTTGTAAATAATTTTGTCCACCCTAAGCGTGGAAGGGTATACTCAGATGTGAGTCCCTTGCTCATTGCACCATCAGGATTCAAGCAAGCCGGGCCGAAGACGGCTGAAATGCCAGAAACCGGTCCCCGGAAGCTTGTTTCCTTCCCAGTTTAAGAATTGGCTTTTGTAGTCTGGTCTGCCCTGTTCCCATGATGCACTGGGCCAGGGACAGACTAATTTGCATACAGCCAGGTTCTGAAACTGGGATGGTGCAATGAGCTAAAAAACGGTGTTGGATCTAGCCCTGATCTCTTGACTGGGTGAGAGTATTCTGCTTAATTCAGAGACTCTGTCCATCACCACCCCTTGTTGTAAATAATTTTGTCCACCCTAAGCGTGGAAGGGTATACTCAGATGTGAGTCCCTTGCTCATTGCACCATCAGGATTCAAGCAAGCCGGGCCGAAGACGGCTGAAATGCCAGAAACCGGTCCCCGGAAGCTTGTTTCCTTCCCAGTGTAAGAATTGGCTTTTGTAGTCTGGTCTGCCCTGTTTCCATGATGCACTGGGCCAGGTACAGACTAATTTGCATACAGCCAGGTTCTGAAACTGGGATGGTGCAATGAGCTAAAAAACGGTGTTGGATCTAGCCCTGATCTCTTGACTGGGTGAGAGTATTCTGCTTAATTCAGAGACTCTGTCCATCACCACCCCTTGTTGTAAATAATCCCCCTGGTTGGTTGGCACGATCCTTGTGAATGATCTTGTAGCCATCAGGATGGCAGTGGCGATGTCTGGGGCTGAGCTGGGGTTTGGCCCGGTATCCGTGAGGAAGTCGATGTGGGGGGAGACAGAATCAGGTAGGTCCCAGATCTATTTGGCATGTTTGCAAAGGGGGCAAATGCTGAGTTGGAAACAGCTGAGGTGGTTTGGTCAGGTGTGGGTCGGTCGAGTGGTGGGAGAGACAGAGAGCAGTGGTAGGTGAAGGTGTGGCAGCATTGGCAACAGGAGAAGGGGCCATGGGTGTTGACTACATTGCAAGGTGACAGGCAGTGTGGCATCTGGGATTGAGGGCATGGAGGGTGCTGGCATCGTAACAGTAGAAACCAAGTGGCACATTTCTTTGATAAATACAGAATATCAGCTCTCTAGTTGCTCATTAGAACTTTGTGGTAAAGCTGCTTTTGTTTAAAAAGGAGTTAACTGACAGACTGCTACTGATGTTGGGAGTTCATATTTCTCTGCATGCCAGAATGTTTTACTGAAATAAATGAGGAAGATATTTGAAGGGTCTTAAAAAATGTGCCCCTGGCTTAGCTTTCTATACTGGAAATGATTTAGATTTTACAGTTTTTATTCCATCAGGATGGCTTAAAATGTGCCACACTATAGTCATAAATATAGAATGTTACCGCTCTGGTTGCTGTCTGTGATAAACACTACAGAGTCAACTGACAGGATGCTGCAGGTGTTGAAAGTGCATTTCAGTCTGCACGTCAGAATGTTTTACTGACAAGGATGAGAAAGATATTTGAGAACTCATGGAAAATGTGCCTACATTTTGGCTTTTTAGAGCAATAATTATAATTTCTATGACAACATGAACTCTCTCATTGTGATAATTTCTAATAGCAATCCATTCAGTTTTACAGCTTTGATTCCAAAACAATGGATTAATGTGTGCAAAAGGTTTTTCATGAATACAGAATATTAGTGCTCTAGTAATTTATTAGAACACTGTGAAAAGCTGCAGTAGAGTGCTGGGGAATCAACTGACAGGATGCTGTTGCTATTGGAAGTACTTGTTTTACTCGGAATATCAGACTATACTCTCACATGGCTGAGTAATATAGTGTGTACATAAAGAAAATGTGCTCACATTTCTTTTCAAACATGGTTTATCAATTCTGTGGGGGGGTCAGTATTTTTTACACAATAAAATCACATCACAATCCACAAATTAGCATGGAATCACCAGCAATTTAATTATATTATAACTAAAACCTGTTATCACACTTTATAGGTGCTCCTATTTGTAATCCTAAAAATCTAACTTTCACTACAATACATTTCAATGGATCCATGTCCCCAAGTCCTATAGTATCTGCTACGACATGTTTTCTATGTTGTGGCAAGCCAATCAGGGGGGTTCCATAGGGACCTGCCCCACACATCTTTTGGGGGCAAGGGTTTGCTCACCTTACCGTGTTATATTTTTTAATTCATTTTCAGGAGAGAACAATAGTATGTTTGCAGAAGTTAGTTACAAAAGGGGAACATTTAGAAAAAGTGATGAAAGAAAAAAGAGGTACTTGTAAGAGGACAAAGTAATTTCTTAAAAAATATATGCAGACATGTGCAAAGATTACAAAATAAAGAAAAGAAAATTATGACTGTGAGAACCAAGATTGGACAAAGTGTGCATTGCAAGAACAGAACAATTGCAAAAAACATGGATGCACCTTAAATATGAGACAGAAGCAGTTTGAGGAAATCAGGGCCAGGATGTTTCATGGTAGAGTGTTTGTAAATCTACTGAGAAATTTAGAATGTATAGAAGAAGGAGAGATGCACAAAAACAGAAAGAACGTGTTGGGAGAGTAGTTGAAAAGGCCTTTGGTTTGAAAAGGAAGCTTTTCATTTTTATTCTAAATAGAATGAAGACTCGACAAAATAGTGTTGTGCATGAGGAGACAAAACTATAAGAAAAGATGAGTGTACCTTTGTACAATTTTAAGTGGAGAATGGATACATACTTCTAGTACAGAGCCTTTCTTTAATGATGACAGCTATCTCCAGGATAACAGATTAGTTCATGCTATTGACAAATGAGGACGATGTTATAAAATGAAGAATGACAGTCCTACTGCAAAAGAGGTGATTGTACCTAGAAATGTAGAAGAAGTTATTGAGGAAGAGGTACAAGGAAGGCATAGCCAGGCCCCTGTTTTCAAATGTAATTGTAGTAGTGTTTGTAGTATCAGACAGCAATTCATTGATAATTTGAGAAAATTCCTACGTATATTTCCAAGGCGAAATTTAAAACACAAAATAATGACTTTATAAGATTCGCATCCTTGCAAGATGAGAAAGCATACAAATTTGCAGAGACACTCACTAGCTTGTTTATCAAAGAAAGTGTGCCAAAGCACCTTTCATCATTTTAGGATGTTAGCTGTTCACAACTCAGCAATGCAAACCTTAATTAGGAGGCTTTACTAAGTGAAAACCCTTGCTTTATGTTTAGGAGAAATGAATGGGGCACTTTTGCATGGCATTGTGGCAGAGGTAGAAAAGGTTTGTGACGATGTGCAGTTTTGTTTCTTTGGTCCGGAACAGGACTGTGGGGAAATTGAAGAGTTGAGAACAGGAGGAGTTGCAGAACAGGACTCAGGTACAACAGTTGTCAGTTTTGAAGAAGAGGTTACAAAATGTAAGGCAGTATGTTATGAAAAACACAAGTATGTTTGCATATGTTGTTGATGCACTCACTACATGAATCAAATGTGGACTGTTTACTTGTATTTAAGAAGTAAAAAAGAGAATACTGATAACTGGCAAAAGTATGCACTGTACTTATTTGTAGAAGAACGATTTCACTTGTCTACAGGACGAGTTATATGTAAGTACTGCTACAATAAATTAGTGGATAATAAAATGCCTAGAGCTGCACAAAGCATGTTAGAACTTGTTCCCAATCCAGAAGAACTTCAAGGTTTAAATATTTATGAGTCCATTCTTATCCAAACTATACATGTATTACAGACTATAGTATGTATGGATCCAAAGACAGGCAAGTTACCCACAACTGAGCTGCAGAAAGGTTTAAAAGGTAGAGGAGTGTATTTGCCATTAGATGTCAAGAAAAACATTGACACGGTAGGGGTAGATAGAGATTTAGAGGAAGGACTAGTAATTCTTAGAAATGGTGTGCCTACCAAGAACAAACAGATATCGCAGAAGTTAGTAGATGTTACCAAACGTAAAGAAGCACCTTTATATCTGATATAAAACAATGATTATTATAGAAATGTGGAAAGCCTGCAAAATATCAAATATATGGAGGATCAGATATTTCTGTCAGCAGGTCAGATTGAGAAGGTGGATCTGACCAGAACAGAAAAAAATAATGAACATTGATGCCATTGAGCTGTTTCAAATGAAGGAAGCAAAAGGAGCTCTATTTAATGTGTGGAAAAAAAAGTTTAGAAGCTCTGTGTTTCCCAAACCTTTTTCTTACTTGAGTTGGTGGCAGATATGACAAGTAGCCTGTCCATATGCCTGCAGCTGAGCATAGGTGTAGAACACTTTATTCTGGATTCGATTAGCTTTATTCGATTTCAAAGAAAAGAGAATCATAAAAGCGACACCAATACAGAAAAATACATCAACACATTAATACATTTCACTTCATAAAAAGGTAAAATGAGCTTAAAGATAAATTAAATTAAATAAAATGACTCAGCTAATCAATATACAAAGACAATCAAAATGCAAAATCAAGGTACCGTATGCCGCATGCACAAATTAAAAAACTGGCGAAGACTGGCCACACAATACGAGACCCCTTATTGCCATCAGGAAATTCCGACATTATGATGGGACATATAGTGTTCTGGGGTAAAAGTCACTTAGAGACCAAACTGATATGGGACCATCCCCTATTTGTGGCTGCCGGGATTGAAGGTATGGTACGACATATTTATGTTTGAACTTCACAAGTACCAAATCGCCCGCGATGTTTTTTGTGAGAGGACCCAACCAGCCCACCCTTCGGACACTTAATATGGTCCCGTCTAAATAGGAGGGCAGGGGTCTATTTTTGGTGAGCCAATACACAACCTTATTCCTTAGGTCCTGCTGTCTCTCAAGTTTTCCCTTAGGAAGTTCAGGTATTCCTGAGAGAACGCTCACAATGGGTACTGCCTCAGGTGGCAAGTCTAAGTGGTTAGTTTTGTGGGGAAAAATGTCTTGATTAGACTTGTCTTTACTCCGCCCCGCCCTAAGGTGCAAAGATTGTGATGGCCTAACAGTTTTTGGGGTATTTATATCTTTAGAGATTGGCATATCTCTAGGGACTGGATGCTGTGATCGTACGGGTCCTGCCATAGATTTAGGAACTGGAGAGTTGGTAACAAGTGAATTGACTTTTATAGCTTCCTCCACACCCCTCAGCCTGTCCTCTAGACTAGTTATTTTATCAGTCAACGGAGTTATGATTGATTTCATCATGGTTTCAAGCTCCAACAATGTGAAGGCCTGTGTAGGTACTCTCACATTAGAAGATGAAGAAGTTGGAGATGTTTCTGGGACCAGGGGGATATAAGAGGTTTTGCATAATAGATTAAGTTCATCCAGTAGTGATATTACCGGGGCTATATTAGCTGACTGAGGCGGAGAACCCAAAGAACCCAAAACGAAAGAGCTATCTAGGAGCGGGGATCGTTCTATTCTGTCTATATCTTTTGCAATGGGCGGTATGACGCGCTTAAAGTACATGTCCAGTGTTCCCTTAAGCAGATCACCCTGGGGGGTGAGATTTATAAGGTCCGCTTTGCCAGGCATATCGTTGGGGCTATCACCAATGAAGAAGTATTGTACAATATCAGAAACCCAGGGAGGAGCTTCTTAATGTATCCAGAAAAAGTCAAATGGGTAACAGTACCTTTGAATCAGAAACTGAAGGGGGGGTGACCCGACCCGGCCTCCTCTGGCCTCTGACGGCCGCAGACGGCCCCGCCCTTGTCCCGGGCTTCTCCCGCGCGCGACTCGCGTGGCGAGAGGGGTGTCAGCCCTTTTCAAGCGCCTCCTGGCGCTCCCGGCGCGTCACGGGCGCGCTTGCCCCAGAGGCTGCTGGGCAATGTGGTCCGGTTCGCGGGTCCGCCACCCGCGTCTCCCGCTGCAAAGCCGTTCACCTCACGGCACCGCCCGATGGCGTGGCGGTCAAGTAAGTGGACCGCTGGTGTTCCCCACTGGGCTCCCGGGGGTCAGCCCTTTTCAAGTGCCTCCTGGCGCTCCCGGCGCGTCACAGGCACGCTTGCCCCAGAGGCTGCTGGGCAATGTGGTCCGGTTCGCGGGTCCGCCACCCGCGTCTCCCGCTGCAAAGCCGTTCACCTCACGGCACCGCCCGATGGCGTGGCGGTCAAGTAAGTGGACCGCTGGTGTTCCCCACTGGGCTCCCGGGGGTAAGCCCTTTTCAAGCGCCTCCTGGCGCTCCCGGCGCGTCACGGGTGCGCTTGCCCCAGAGGCTGCTGGGCAATGTGGTCCGGTTCGCGGGTCCGCCACCCGCGTCTCCTGCTGCAAAGCCGTTCACCTCACGGCACCGCCCGATGGCGTGGCGGTCAAGTAAGTGGACCGCTGGTGTTCCCCACTGGGCTCCCGGGGGTCAGCCCTTTTCAAGCGCCTCCTGGCGCTCCCGGCGCGTCACGGGCGCGCTTGCCCCAGAGGCTGCTGGGCAATGTGGTCCGGTTCGCGGGTCCGCCACCCGCGTCTCCCGCTGCAAAGCCGTTCACCTCACGGCACCGCCCGATGGCGTGGCGGTCAAGTAAGTGGACCGCTGGTGTGCCCCACTGGGCTCCCGGGGGTCAGCCCTTTTCAAGCGCCTCCTGGCGCTCCCGGCGCGTCACGGGCGCGCTTGCCCCAGAGGCTGCTGGGCAATGTGGTCCGGTTCGCGGGTCCGCCACCCGCGTCTCCCGCTGCAAAGCCGTTCACCTCACGGCACCGCCCAAAGGCGTGGCGGTCAAGTAAGTGGACCGCTGGTGTTCCCACTTTATTCTCATTTGCCATGAATCATATTCTAAAAACAGGAGTTAATTTGCATAATATATCATCAAGAGAACTTTTGGAGAAAATTCAAAGAAAAAGTGAACATTTGGAATGCAATATAATAAACATAATGGCATGTATGTGTGTGACTAATGAATATTGGTATCTGAGTCCTGGTAAACTGAAGTGCATGTTGAGGAACCTTGGAGAACTACTTGGTTCCTGATGCTGCGTTGTGCTGAATATGCATGAGATGACCTGCTAGAATTCTTGCAGGAGGAAAATTCAAATATAAAAGACATTCATCTGAAGACACCAGGAGAACTGTGCTCACTAGACCCTACAAATGTTTGCAGATATTTTCATCACAGATTAAAAGCAATAATGTATTTCATCTTGAACAAAACAAAGTCTCCTCTTACTGAAGTGATTGATTTCTTTCGGCATAAATGGTACCAAGCCGTAGGTGCTCTCCATATTCACATGCTGCTGTGGGTAAAAGATGCCCCAAAGTTTGGAACATACAGTGATGAGTCTGTGTTATCTTTTATTGAGCAGTATGTAACTTGCTCCATCCCAAAGAAGAGTAGTGAAAACATATTTGGACAACAAGTTTTAAAATTCCAAAATCATAGATGCGGAAAATACTGTCAGCGAAAATACAGAGCAAAAGGGTAATTGTATACAAGATGTCATTTTGGATTCCCACAACTTGTCATCCCACAAGGAAAAATCAACAGCGATTCTTCTACAGTCAGACATACACTTACAAAGAAATCATTGAAAAACACATACAACCTAAAAAAACAGAGGCCTCTAAGTACATTCATGATGACAACCCTGTGATTCTGAAGATGTGGAATGCAAACATGGATGTACAGTTTTTTGAAGATAACTCAATTGCTGTTGCTCAGTATATTTCATCTTATCTAACAAAGTCGGAGAAAACTGAGATGAAGGAGATGTGGGAGGAGATTTTGGCAGAAAAGAGTCTTACAAAGAAATTGTATAGTTTTAGTTTGAAAATGCTTTCTCACAGAGAGATAGGCTCCTTTGAATGTGTAGACCGGTTACGCTCAGGTAGTTTGTTTTCTAAATCTGGAGGAGTTCTACGGGTGAGTTTAGGGCTTGCTAATACTCTTAACTGAAGTCTTTTTCTGAAATTCAATATCTTGCAGACTTTGAGCCAAACAGTACAGAGTAACATGCTGGATACGTACTATCCAAGAAGAAGTCATCACCTGGAAAGGATGTGTTGCTATGAAATCCTTCAACATTATACTACCAGAAGTAATGTCAGTGAAAACATAGATGAAGGTAAATGTGCTGTGGCTGAATGTGAAGGATGTTTGATGAGACAAAGCAAAGGAAATCAAATCAACCATCAAAAGCTAAGATGCCAAATTCCAGACAATAGTGAGTTTTTCTAATTAGCCTTGTTACAGTTGTTTAAGCCATGGCATACTGAAAATGAGCCATTTGGAGGATTGGATTGTTATGAAGCCTCATTCAACTCTGTGAAAGACAGCATTGAGTTCTGTGTGTTTCTAATGTATCTTCAAACATAGAGAGAAAAGATTGAACAAGAAGAAACAATTACTGCTGAGATACCAATCTCAGAGCAGTCAAAGTTGACCTGGAAGTCAAGATCCTCTTGGACATCCAATCATTGAAAATGAAGCTACTATAGGTATAAATGAAGTGGAGAATGGAATGCAGCAAGTAGGATGGACAACTGTGGATCTAGAACTACTAATAAAACAATTAAATGCCGATCTGCAAGACATTTTTTAAGAGGTAAAGGGTAAAGTAGGACATTGATTTTTCCATGAGAAAACAAAGTATGCATGTTGTACATACCAACCAGTTCAATTGTACATAAGTGGTCAAGCTGAAACTGGAAGACATTTCTTGAATACAGTACTGACAAGTTACCTACAGATGACAACAGATTCCAATTTGTTGTGTATAGTCACTGCACCAACAGGCTTAGCTGCTCATAATGTTAAAGGAGTTACCCATCATCGATTATTAATGCTGCCTGTTGAAAATGACAACAAATTATCTGGTGATGCTTGTCATGCAGTGGCAAGAGTATTAACGAAATGAAGCTACTAATTATTGATGAAGTTAGCATGGTGTCTAATTTAATGGCAACTTTTATACATACATATGAGAATGCAGAAAATATTAAAACTGACTATGATGTCCTTTTTGGAGGAAAACACTTAATAGTCTTTGGAGACCTGCTACAGTTAACTCCCATACAAGGACAACCTGTATTCAAGAAACTATTGCATAATGAAATAAGGGAGTCACCAAGGAGTATTGGAAATGTAAACATTTGGGGAAACTATCAATACATAGAGTTAACACAAAATATGTGCCGAGCATCAGATATGCATTATGCAGATATCTAAGTGATTTAAGAATGAGAGTGCTCACAAAAGAGGGAAAGACAGTATTACAAACCTGTCTCATCAAAAATGTGTTTCCAAGTAATGTTTCAGCTGCTGAAGTAATGTATAATTTTGCTAAGGAAGAGAAGTTGAAGTTGGATGCCAACTCTTAAGGAGTGTAGTAAATTCAATGAGCAAATATTGCAACTAGAAAAAGAAGAGATTGGCAAATTTAGAGCAAATGATAAAATGGAGCATCAAAGAGTTGCCGTACTACTGAACCTACAATGGACATTGGATAGTTTAGAAAAGTCGGTGTCAAAAACTACAGGATTACAAACCAGTTATGCATCTGTAAAAATTATTGTGTAATCTCACGTCGTAATTTAAACTTTGAAGAGGGGCTAATGAATGGTGCAATGGGTAAAGTTATGAAATTTATTAATTATCCAAACAGAAAAGATGTGGAATACTTAGCCATAAAATCTGATAACATTGCTGAAGTTAAACAGATTTGAAGATGCATTGTAGGTTTTCTACTTGTGAAAGACTTGTATGTCCAGCAAAAGCAGTGCAAAGTTTCCATAGCGTATGCAGTAACTATTCACAAATCGTGAGGTTTAAGTGTAGATACAGGTCTTGTTATTATTGGTAGTAGTGTATTCATAGAAGGAATGTCCTATGTTGCTTTGCCGCAAATGTATAAATTGTCTGGTTTATTTCTGATTGATTTTGATGAAAAGAAAGTAAGTGCTGAGCTGTGTAACAGAGAATAATTGGTTAAGAGCTCAATATGCACCTCATTAAGGACAGTATTTTGTGGTTCAAAAAACAATACTGTGTCCAAAGCGGAAAATATCTAAGCCATTCATCAGAGTTGAACAGAAAGATGAACAAAAAAGAAAATCAACAAGAGGAAAGAAAAGAAAACTAGAGCACAATTAGGAAATACTAGGCTATAACTTTGATAATAAATCTGGAGCGAACTGTTATGCAAATGTAGTGTTAAACGGACTATATCATTTGCCTCATTTTATACATTCTATTAAAGAAAAGGTAGATGAAAGTATGTCTTCACAACTGTGTAGTTAACTTGAAAAATTAAGAAGTGATAGAAAGATTATACATTCTGCTACTGGAATAAGAAAACTCACCTAGACCGTACAGAATCGGTAGTGTTCTCTCAAAATCTTCAGCAGCATGCTAAATAATTTCTAATGGGGTGCTAGGACTATTAGAGGAAGAATATATATAAATATCAATTAAATATTTGGTTTAATTTATAAATGGACCCATAACTGTGAAGATTGTGAATGTATATCTATCACTGAAATCAATTCAGAACGTTTCTCCTACTTGACATTACAAGATTGTAAAGTTACGTCCATCAAGATATGACCTGCACAAACTGCAGATCAGAACTTAGGTCAATGTTTTTTCTACAAAGGTATGGAAAATATGCCCTAGTCATGCTACAATGATGCAGAGTAGATGATACTAAATTAGGTACTGACATTACAAACTTTAAAGCTTCACAAATTACCATCTCAAAATGAACTTTCACAACTATAGCCATCATATTTCATGAAGGAGCTAATATAACCTCTGGACTCTACATAATACATTTAAGATGTCAAACAGGATGGACAGAGTGAAATGAAATACAAGTGACATTCAAATTAAGACTACCTAAAAAGTTACCAAATTCATATCTGCTATTTCTAGAATCAAAGTTCTAAGGAGAATCTAGGGTTAGGAAACTGTGGTATTGTGTTGACATATATATGGATTATGTAATTCTGAGACATTATTCGGTCTATTAGGGGTATTGTCTACAGCAAGCTGTTAGAAATGAGGGCTCTTTTTAACTACGGAAAAGGATTGTATAAATCATTTGAGGACTATATTGTGTTACTACGGATACAAAGTTAATGGTGGTGCAATAATACATGTAGCCTTAAGTTGCATGTGAAAAATCACTTTATCACAAAAAAATAGTCCTTTTGTTTCTGCTTCAGCAACTTCTACATAGTACTTCTTACATAAACTAAGAACAATTGAGACATAATGTGACCTAAGAGAGATGATGTTTGCAAAAGGATATTAAAAAATGAAGACTACATAATTGTTGGAAACTTTGTACCAGATGTAAAAATATCAGAAACAGTTTTACCAAATAGTTGCTTGCTCTCATTAAGGCAGTAACCTATCATCAAGCCAGTACTGAAAAGCTTGTAGTGAATGCAGAGAAGAGTATGACATAGTTGTACTGATCTACTAAGCACATTTATTTTTACAATCCATTGATTGTTTTGGTTTTTCCCACTGTTTAATGATGATGTTTTATACAAAGCACTGTTGAAAGTGAAGAAGTATGAAAGCTGAAAACAGGAAAAAACAGTAAAACATTTGTCTATGTTGAGTTAAAGTAGTTGTTAAAAAATAGTGTATGTTGTTTGGTTGCCTAATATTCAAAATTACATTCTAATACATTTTTGTCTGTTTTTATTTTTTCACAGTGTTTGGAGGTTGAGATATATTATGTGTGTCAAATCACTAATCTAATGATGGATTCATCGAGTTACTACTCATGTACTCACCTCATCTCTCAGGCACAACAGTTACACTCATCCAATCACCCAGCCACTGCCTAAGCAGGCCTCCAATAACTAGGCACTGCACTTGATTTCATCTAATCTCCCAGCCACTACCCAGGCACTCATCCAATCACCCAGGCTCTACCCATGGAGTCATGCCTTCACTTAGTCACTACTAATGCAGTTATGGAATCACCTAGTTACTATACATGCACTCATTTATTCATTCAAGCACTCCATTTACAGTTATCCATTTACCCAGGCACTACACTTGCAGTCATCCAATCACTCAGGCAGTACCCATATAGTCAATCATTCACTCTAGAAGTACACATACACAATGCAGTCACCCAGACACTACCCTTGTACTCGTCCTTTCATTCAGGTTCTAACCATGCACTCATCCAATCACTCAGCACATCCGATGCACTCATTCAATCACCCAGGCATCAGTCAAGCACTAATGCATTTACTTAGGCACAACCCATACACTCATCCATTTACTCAGACACTACTGATGCACTCATGGAATCACCCAAACACTACCCATACAGTCATCAATTTAATCAGGCACTACTCATGCAGCGATTCATTCACTACGGTACTCATCCAATTACCCAGGCACAACACATGCACTCATACAATCAACCAGGCACTACCCATACACTAATGCAGTTAGTCAGACACTACCCATTCACTCATCCAATCACCCAGGCACTACCCACGCACTCATCCAATCACCCAGGCATTATCCATGCACTCACCCAATCACCCAGGCACTACCGATGTATTCACTAGTAACTCCTGAGGCGGAAGCCGGGAGCCGTGTTTTTAAAACTGCATTTTCTTCTTGCTCATGCACTTATCTTTTAAAATTATTACTTAATCCCTGACTTCGCTAAAATGCCGGACTTATTCACCACGACTCAGCCGAAGGAGGCGCTGAGGGCTGCACGATCCTAGAGGCAGCCGATGGGGCGAGTGGCCATCTTGGGGGTCACAAAGGGTGGCGGGCTAGTCTTTTCTGCGCACAGCGGACCACACAAAAGCAGGTGGTAAGGCGCAGGCTCTTATTTATTTATTTATTTATTTTTAACATTTCTTAAGCGCGAACAAATGCCCGCAGGCGTCTCGGCGCTGTAATGTAAACAACTCTTCTGAGATTAGCAATGGGTACTAGAGGTTAAACAGCCATGTTTTCAATTTCTTTCTGAAAACAAGAAGATTTTAACTGGATCTGATGGATTGAGGGAGTGTGTTCCATAGTTTTGGAGCAGCAACCAGGAAACGTCTGTCTCCCCAGTTGACTAACTTAGTCCGTGGAACAATCAGATCATTCTGTTTAGCTGAGCGGAGTGAACGAGAAGGAATGTATGGAACCAAGTGGTCACTCAGGAATTGAGGTGCTTGGTGATGTAATGATTTGTAGACAATACACAAGGTTTTAAATTTAATTCGATTTCTAATGGGGAGCCAATGATAGCTTCTCAAGACTTCAGTTATTGGTTTAAATTTGGGAATGTTTGTGAGAAGTCTCGCTGCTGCGTTCTGAACTCTCTGCATTTTCTTGATGACTCTAATTTGGGCATTGGCAAACAAGCCATTGCAATAATCTAATGCTGACAGGACAAGAGCGCTGACTAATGTCTTGCCTACATTTTTAGGGAGAAAAGGCAGAACCTTCTTTACCAAACGTAATTTGTAGAATGCTGTTGCAGCTGTTTGGTTGGCATGTGCCATAAAGTTCAGGTTATCGTCAAACATGACGCCCAAATTTCTCACCTTCGTAGAAGGTTGCGGCAAGGTTCCAAAGGATGACGGCCACCATGCCAGGGACCAGGTGGGACTGAGGTGGCCGAAAGTTACCACCTCGGTTTTATCGGAGTTCAGTTTTAAGCAGTTTGCCGACATCCATTGTCCAATACTTGACTAGTAACTCCTGAGGCGGAAGCCGGGAGCCGTGTTTTTAAAACTGCACTTTCTTCTTGCTCATGCACTTATCTTTTAAAATTATTACTTAATCCCTGACTTCGCTAAATTGTCGGACTTACTCACTACGACTCACCCGACTGAGGCGCTGAGGGGTGCACGATCCTAGAGGCAGCCGGTGGGGCGAGCGGCCATCTTGGGGGGTCGCAAAGGGTGGCCGGCTAGTCTTTTCGGCGCACAGAGGACCACATAAAAGAAGAAGGCAATGCGCACGCGCCAAAGGCAGTCCCGTCTGCGCCCGTCCGCGCCCAACCGAGCCCAGAGGCCATGGACCCTGCCCAAACCGAGGTAAAAGCCATCCTCCTAACGTGTATATCTTATTCCGCTGACAAACTGCATAACATCAGAGCCTTGGAACTAGCTAAATGCCGAGCAGACTTATGCTGTACAGAGAAGTTCCCCAGCATACTGCAGGGCCCTGTAGCCTGGAGAAACTGCTTTTTTCAACAAGACCTGATAGTAGCAAACTCTTTGCCACCCAATCACTCGACAGTTCGGAAATTAGTGGGCCTAATTAGCATACTATGCAATGTGCGCTCCTTAGCAAAGCACCCTTTTGAAATATGAGATCTGATCACCTCCCACTCCCCTGAAATATGCTTCCTCACGGAAACCTGGCTGAATCCTTCTAATCATCCTATTATCAACCTGGCTCTCCCAGAGGACTATAAATTCCTTCACTTGGCCCGAGAGGGTAAAACAGGAGGAGGAATAGCTATTGCTTTTCAGAACCATCTCTCTGTGAATTGGTTATCCACTTTAAGGAAAGATATATATCATCCTCCAGGCCATAGAGCTGACTTTACGGACAAACTTATAGATTATATAGCCATCTATGCACTCGCTTCTAATACATTTCTGCTGTTGGGGGACTTTAATTTCCATGGCGAAACACTCACAACCCATGAGGTAAACAAACTCCTTACCGGCCTAGAGCAAATTGGATTATACCAAAGAGTTAAAGGCCCAACTCACCAGGCGGGCCATACTTTAGACCTAATTTTTTCCAACATAGACAACCTGATCTGCTATACTCCGGTGCCCCTTACCTGGACGGATGATTACATGATAAAGTTCTCCATACCACATCCTTGCACAAAGAATTTATCCCAGACCGCAAGGCGTAAACAAGTGGCACACAGATCATGGCATAACCTTTCTTTAGAGGCTTTTGAGGAGGCTTTCTGCTTGGAATCACAAAATAATGATTTGGATGTCTCCACAATGTTAGTCTCTTTTAACAGGGCTTTAGCCCAACTCAAAAGGCAAATATCAGCAGCCTGGTATTCTGCAGACCTGAGGGCAGAAAAATCCATCTGTAAGAAACTAGAGAGACACTGGTGAGCGAGTAAGGACCCCCAGAATAGACTACGATATAAACAAGCACTGTCTAGTTACCATCTCAGTCTAAAATCAGCTAGACGCACATTTATCATGAATCAAATTAAGCTCTCAAGCAACTCCTCAAAAGCTCTCTTTGACATAGTAAGGGACTATGTTTCCCCTCAAGTCTGCAAACAACCCCCTGTGGAAACTCAAGAACTCTGTAACTCGTTAGCAGTTTACTTTCAGGAAAAAATAGCTAACATCTACTCCAATTTTTTAACTACTGCTACACCGAATCTGGGATCCCATGGCTATTCTGAGGGACCAGTAAAGCGGGTGGATTGTACCCTGGATTGTTTTGAACTTACCTCACTGGAAGAAGTTTCTAAGGCACTGTCCACTGCCAAATCAGGCTCTCCCTCAGACCTCTGCCCCCCCAAAATCATGGCCTTACTAAGGGGTCCATTAGGATGACGGGCGGACTTAGTCCGCCCGCCACCCCAACGGAGATCGGGACCGCCTGCCTAAAGGGCGGGGGTCCCGACATTGGCATTAGGATGCGCCCGCCACAGTGGCGGGCGCATTCCTCAAGTTTACATTGTGGCGGGCGGTGCTCACTGCACCGCCCGCCACTTTGTGAAAAACAAAATGCACGCATTTGCATAATCAAAGCGGCAGGCACCGCGCGGTGCCTGCCGCTGCGATTATGCAAATGCAGGGGGGTACCACAGGTACCCCCCGTGTGCCACCCCCCTCTGGCCGTCACTCTGGGGGCCCACAGGGGGCCCCGCAGCAATCACCGCCTGCCTTTCCGTGGCGGCCTTGCCACCACGGAAAGGCCTGACAATATGCGCATTGTAATATGGCTGGCGGTGTCTAACAGACACCGCCACCATATGAAACACATTCCGCCCCGGCCGCAAGGCGACCGGGCGGAAAACAGGCGGGCGGTGTTTTTCACCGCAACGGTCCCCCCGCCATCCTAATGTGGCGGGGGGGAATTGGGCAATGGATGTCGGGCGGATTGCCTCCGCCAGGCCGGCGGTGGCTACCGCCAGCCTGGCGGAGGCAATCCGCCCGACATCATAATGGAGCCCTAACTACCAGCTGTGCACCAGCCATCCCAAAAATATTCAATCTGTCTATACAATCAGGTACTATACCTATAATTTGGAAGGAAGCATTCGTGCGCCCAATTCTGAAAAAACCCTCTGCAAATCCTCAAGACCTTGGCAACTATCGCCCTATTTCCCTGCTTCCATTATTGGCAAAGTTGCTTGAAAGTATTATCAACAGGCAAATGAGCAGCTATTTGGAAACCAATTTAATCTTGGACCCTTCACAATCGGGTTTTCGCCCTGGTTTCAGCACGGAGACAGCCATACTAGCTGTGACTGACTCCCTCAGGCTGACAATGGATGCAGGGGGATCAGCAATCTTGATCCTACTAGACCTCTCCGCAGCTTTTGATACCATCTCACACACAAAGCTCACGGAAAGGCTAGTTTCCTGTGGCATTCAAGGAGTGGCCCTGAAATGGTTACAGATCTCCCTGTCCGATAGAACCCACACTTTCATCCTGGGTCCATTTCAATCAGGAAAAATGCCTCTGGACAATGGTGTACCTCAGGGCTCTTGCCTAAGCCCAACCCTTTGTAACATATATATGGCTCCTCTGGCAAAAGTAAAAGAACATCTGTGCTTTGAAATGATTTCCTACGCTGATGACACCCAGCTTTTGTTCACCATTGGTCCTAACCCTGAAGCAGACAAAGTACGTTTCTCCACGGGCATATTGGCAATCTCCAACTGGATGATTGACAACTGTCTCCAGTTAACCCTGGAAAAACAGAGGTCATGCTACTGGGAAAAGTCTCTAACAAATGGTGGTCTTCCCAGTTGGGTCTAGCCCCCGTGCCTACATGAAGTGTCAAAAATCTTGGATTAAAACTGGACCAATCACTAACAATGAAGGATCATGTAGCAGCCACGACGAGTTCCTGTTACTATAGCCTACGATTACTTCGTAAAATCCTTCCATTCATACTGACTGATCACCGCAGAACCTTGGTCCAAGCAATGGTGATCAGTCGCTTAGATTATGGCAATGCCTTGCTGGCGGAAGTGGGTGAGACCCAGCTAAAGAAATTACAGGCCATTCAGAATACAGCGGCCAGAATGATCTTGAACATGCCTGTTGGCTCCCTCTCTGAACACTTGCTAAAAGAAATACATTGGTTGCCAGTAAAGAAGAGACCCTTTTTAAAAACGCTCTAAAGGGTCGTGGCCCTTACTATTTACGAAAGAAATTGACTAAATACATTCCAAGCAGAAATATGAGATCAGGCTCTCTAGGACTTCTTCACATCCCTCGCATACGCTTGAGCCGCACTGGGGGTAAAGCCTTTTCGCACCTGGCTCCAAAGTATTGGAACAGTCTGCCTAAGGCTCTGTGGGAAACTCCCACTTACTGTGTTTTTAGGAAACACCTGAAAGCCTTCCTGTATTAAAAAGACCGCCCCGTCTCCCCGGTATTGGACTGTTTTTCTAGGCAGCGCCGAGATGCCCCAAGGTGATTTGTGCGCTATAAAAGAACAGTTAACGTAACATAACATAACATTCACCCAATCACCCAGGCACTATCCATGCACTCACCCAATCACCCAGGCACTACCATGTACTCATCCAATTATCCAGGCACTACATTGCACTCATCCAGTCACTCAGGCTTTATCCTTCCACTCATTAATTCACTCAGATACTACCCATGAACTCATCCATTCATCTAGACACTACCCATGCATACATTTATTCAGACAGGCACTATCCTTGCACTCCTCCATTCACTCAGGCACTAAGCATGTGCTCATCCATTTACACATGTACTAACCATGCACTCGTCCAATGACCAAGGCACTGCTCATTCACCCATGCAGTCACCCAGGCACTACCCATGCACTCATGCAATCACCCAAGCACTATCCTTGCACTCATTCATTCAATTAAGCGGTACCCAAGCACTCATCAAATCACCCAGCTGTTATCCTTGCACTCATCCTGCCACCCAGGCAGTACCCATTCACTCCTCCAGTCACCCATGCACTATCCATGCACTCACGTAAACACCTAGGCACTACCTCTACACTCATCATTTTACTGAAGCACTACCAATGCACTCATCCATTCACCCAGGGACTATGAATGCACACATCCAATGACCCAGTCACTACATTTGCACTCATCCATTGAGTCAGGCAGTACCCATGCGCTCATCCATTCACTCAGGCACTACCCATGCACACATCAAATGACCCATGCACTACCACTACACTCATCCAATTTCCCAGGTACTAACCTTGTACTCATTCATTCATTCTTAAATATGCCACTCATCCAGTCATTCACTATTGCAAACAGTACATACATACTTATACACTCATTCATTCATTCAGTTTTTAAAATAATGTAAAAAATATTTTTGGGGAGTCTTTTTTTGTGATTGACCCACTTATTATTTCTCAATATATATGCTCCAGTGGATTTTGAGAAATTAACGTTTAAAAAAAGATATATATCTGTAACAGCGGACCGGGCAGCGCTCCAGTACGCGTACTTTTCGCGCAACGGAGCTTTGTGAAGCGAAGCTGATTGGTTCTCCGGCGTCTGTAAACATTCCAAACAGTCCGTAGCGGCCGCCATCTTGTCTCTCGGTAGGATCGAGAGACAAGAGGAGGCCAAAGCGAAGGGGCAAATGACCATAAGGGGGAATAGTAGATCCTCGCTGACCCCCTAGGTTTGATGTGGAGGTTTTAAAAGGGCCCCGCGGGGCAAAAAAAAAAATAATAATAATAATCGAACGGCTGAATGGATTTGCACGAAACTTGGCAAAATATTAGGGACTGGTAGCCCGATGTGCCTTTGCTAGGTCTCAATATATGTGCTCCAGTGGATTTTGAGAAATTAACGTTCAAAAAAAGATATATATCTGTAACAGCGCTCCGCTTCGCGTAATGGAGGTTTGCGAAGCTGATTGGTCATTCTGTCACTGGGCTATAGTTGGGCTACATCTGGCTGATATTTGGGCTACATTTGTTTTTTTTGTCTCTGGCGGCCATCTTTGGGCTACATTGGGCTACATTGGGCTTCATTGGGCTTCATTGGGCTACATTGGGCTACATTTGGGCTCCAACATATATATAGGCCAATGTAGCCCAATATATATTTTTCAAAGTTAATTTTCGTAAAAACCACTGGAGCATATATCTTGAGACATAGCAAAGGCACATCGGGCTACCAGTCCCTACAATTTTGCCAAGTTTCGTGGAAATCCATTCAGCCGTTCGAGCTAAAAGTGAGTCCAACCGCCCTATGGAAATGAAGGAAATGAATGGGTAATTTGTAATTAGCAAATAGCTCATCGCAAACTAGGAATGGTAAAGAATCGCTATTTATTCCTTAAAGTTTGCTATTTAGGAAATGCAAAAAACTTTGATGATACATATGGCGGTTCATCTCTAACAAGATAAGAAGCATAGGGATAGATTTATGATGACTGGCGCATCACCAGGGATGTGTTAGTCATTCTGTGCCGCTGTTCCGTCACCTATGGTGTGCTGCATTTACAATGCGGCGCATCATGGGGCAAAAACAGCACAGATGCGTGATGTATCTGTGCCGTAAAGGTGGCGCATTGCTGGAGTTGTATCGCAAGTGTGATGAAGCTCCAGCAAGGGTCGGGGGTGCCCCTGTCGCAGGGTTTCTGTTCTCACACAGAACTGTGGACAGAGGATTGGAGCCTCGGCGAATTAGGGTGCCTCAAAACTCACCTTAGTAATCAAAAACCCCTTAGCAAGCTAGGTACAGTGTCACATTGGATATAACAAACTCTCAATGTTTAGACAATCCAGAATATGAAATTATAGTACCTCAGGATACGTGGAACTCATGAACAGTCGGTCGTTATATATTTCTTAGAAACCAGAACATGGAGTTAAGAAGAACACATGTGTGTTTGAAATGTTTATTTACTAATGCCGTCTTCTCAGGCGTAGTATCTTAGATAATACAAGTACACATATTATCAGTAGCAAAATTACCAGCATAGTTACTAGTACATAAAAAGCGAATGGTGACAGTATGTTAAAATGCTGTAAATGAATAAGAGTTAGCAACACTTATAAGCAGCCGCGGGCCGTGGAGGGAGTTACGGTGGGGCAGGGAGGCGGGGAGGGGGAGGGGCAGGGTGGAGAGGGCTCCACCCTGCCCCTCCCCCTCCCCGCCTCCCTGCCCCACCGTAACTCCCTCCACGGCCCGCGGCTGCTTATATCTCACCCTCCCTAATACACATATTATATTATTTGCTAAGAAGGTCTCTTTGTGTTGGTTTAGGGCGTGCCCATACTTTAGTGTCTTAGATTTGAAGGAATCACATCAGCATACACCAGCTCTCTCTTCATGTGAACCGCATCAACTGTTGTGTATGTGTGTTCGTCAAAGCAATATAAAACCCGCCTCATGCCCAGAATTGGCAGAAGTTGCACTTATGTTATGAGTATGAAGTCGTGGAGATCAGACCTCATAACAATTCTGTATCGTGTTGTTCTTGAAACTTCAGCACTCGCTGTACAGATATAGTTTAACAAGCAAAGCAGATAGTAGAGCAATAACATATTATTCTCATGTAAACCACGATGAACTACTAGGTTGAAAGCTAAAGCAACAACTAAGTGTCGTGTGCAGAAGTTGCAAAAAAGGAAAAATGGCGTTTAAACCGGTAATGAGCCCATGCTAACTGAACACGGTGTAAAGATATCCAGGACCTAGATGACACCTCCTCATGATCCGGAAACGAACTGAATAAGATAATAGAAGTGCCATCTCATGAGAGCAGATTGCAAGTTTATATGTGGACGGTCCGCAAGGTAAAGCATTAAAAACTAGGAAAATTTAATGCTAAAGAAAAATAAAACAGCCAAGTACTTTATCGAGTCTTAAGCCAATAGGCAAGCTAAATAATAAAAACTTGACAAATAAGTCAATGAATTGTCAATGAAATGCTAGTACTCAGCATATCAAACATGAAAAAGGTCTATGACATAACTGTGTATGCAAAATAAGCTGCAACAGCCTCCAATAGGAAGTCACCGTCTTCATCCGAAAAGAGTTCAGCCATCCAATTTAAAAGCGGAAAAGAACATACGTGCTCTCCCAGCACCGGATCCTCTATCACCATCAGAGGACAGCTCGGTGGGTTTTCAAGAAAGCTCTGTTCCAAGAAAGACTGTGTTGCCGCCAGTAAATTCCAGGGACCAATTAGTCCATGCATCAATGCCACAGCCATAATCCTTTCGCCAGGACAAACCAACTCGTGAGTAATGATAGGAGTCATCAGCTGATTAAAGTCGACGTCAGGAGAAACCGGTCCGCAGAGACACAAATCAATGGCCCAATCGAAATCACAGGTCAGGCAGTGAAATACAGGCTGGACACAGGTGAAGTAGGAGAATCGAAAAGATAATCCATATGCCGTGCTTAATATCGCCAACGGCATTGTGCCATAATATTCTAGCATGCGATTGCGGAACAGTGTCAGCAGCTGCAGGGCGGGAGCTTGCACAGGAGGGACATCCATATTTAAAAATGTAAAAAAGCACAAGAGCGTCCGCTGGTAATGCAAGTAAAAATGGGAATCCACGAAGCAGAGTGGAAAAAATAGAATGAAAGAAAGCAGGGATGACTCCAAAGATTTTCTCAAATGAAGTCACGAGACCACTGGTAACAACTTTAAAAAAGTGCGCCAGGGCCTTTGTGGAGGACGCGTTAAAGATAGTCCGAACCATCTTGCTGAAATGGAAAAGCAAATCTGTATTGAAAAGGGTCTGCAACTCTGTACGGGTGTTCGCTATGTGAAGCACGAAAGTTTCACGGGCCGAACTCAAGGCCACCTCTGTCTGAGACAAAAGAGCTCTTATTCTTGCCATGCCGTTGAAATCTGCTCCCAAGGTTGGTATTTGTGGCGAGATTGAAAACTCCCTATGTTCATGTGTGGGAGGAAATAGAACATTTCTGCAGCAAATAA
Organism: Lissotriton helveticus; assembly: GCF_964261635.1. Taxonomy (NCBI): domain Eukaryota; kingdom Metazoa; phylum Chordata; class Amphibia; order Caudata; family Salamandridae; genus Lissotriton; species Lissotriton helveticus. The sequence goes on along the minus strand of NC_136063.1, from coordinate 1,941,764,979 downwards.
CCCGTTCACTTACTGTTACGATAAAAGGAATACTTTTAATTAACCCAGAACAATCTTCATTATTGAGCATCAAATAACTACCATTTTCCAACAACTTGAACGTGGGGATGATAGCAGGAACTGGCGTGCCTTGCAACACGCAAGCCATATTTGGTCGGTGTTTGTTGCATGAACCGTGTAACTGTATGTGCCTACACATTAGTGAATGATGTGGCGTCTCAGTGCATTCCTCTCCATTCAGATAAACTTCTTGATCATCTTTGAAACATCTGTATGTGTATGGAAGCGACCAGACCTCATGAAGAAAAGCACTACCTAAAGGTTCATAACGACCTATTGGTATATATTTCATACAATTTGAAAACTTATATAAAGCAAAAGGCAGCGTTATTAAACCGTGGATAAGGCACGTTGCCAAAAAACCCGCAATCCTCTGCTGATGATGTCACTGAGCATGTCATGAATGATGTAATATGTGACATCATCAGCAGTGGATTACGGGTAATAGTATCTCTAGTTTACTCCCCTATAGCTGTCTTTCTTTTAACATAAGTGTCTGTTTCCTTCCCTTATACTTACTGTTCTTTTTTTAAAAATAAATTTTTGGTTCACTTCCGGTTCGCGTACCGGCGAGCGAACTGGGAAGCGAACTACGAGAAATAGAGGTTGGCACAGTTCCAAATATTGTACCAATTTTTTAATAACGGGGAGGTAGTTCTGAAAAGAACTTTTTTTTTTATTGTTTTTGTTGTTTTATATTTTTTTTATTATTTTTCTGAATTTTTTTTTACTTTTTTTGAATTTTTCTGAACAGTTTTATATTTTTTGGGGTTTTTCTTGGAGGGGGCAATGAAAACGATTCATTGTAAAGGGCTCAACAGGAGCAACAAAACAAAAAAAAAGTATTTATTATTTGGGGCGTTTCGTACAAACTTGCATATGATTGTCAATAGCTCTGTTGATCAGAGTGATGCTACTTTCTCTGTAGCAAATGAATCCATTGCAATGTACGCAGACTTGTTTTACTTCACCAAATCTCATTTGTATATTTGGCACCATCTCCCTGCCCTCTGGTCCCGTTACTTCCGGTACAACAGATCTTCTGGCCATAATAGGGAGATTATCTAGGTCGTTCCGAAACTGTGCAGCACTGTAGTTGTTAGGATGCCACCTAGTAATATGGCGATGCATTGTGTAGTTTCCGAAACTGTATTTTTTCTCGGTCCCTCTGGACAGTCTATCTTGACATATAAGGCAAGTTACGTATCTTGCATTTACTTTTTTCTGACCTTTGGGAATTTTAAAAAATTGCCAAATGAAGTTTTCTTTCCGGTGAGACGTCCTGGGCTCCTCAGGCAAAAACTGCCTCTCTTCGTGCTCATCGTCCTGTTCCTCTTCTTCCTCTTCTTGTTGAATTATAACTTGAGCAGGTGGTCCACTCTTCCTTGGATGTGGTGGAGGTGGTGGGGAAGCACCAGCTGAAGCTACTAAAGAAGCCATTGCTCACTGGTAACAAAGGGTCTTTCTCTCACAATGATGAAAGTCAGAGTGAGGAAAGAAGGAGGGATTTTCATCATTTGGGAAAAACAAGAGTTCTCAACCAATGAAAAGTGTTCATTTTAGATTATATGACCTAGTCTTACATCATTAGGAAACCAAAAGTGAAATGAACCAATGAAAAGTGTTATTACCAAGTCACATGACCTGCTGTGTTTACGTTAAGCGCTTTGCAGGGCCTCCCGGTTTGCTTCCAGAAACCTGCGCTTTGCGACTCGCTTCGCGTACCAGTTCGCTAACGTAGCACGTCATATGACGTATCACGCGACAACGTGAAACGTCATGCGGACGGGAGGCGTCACGATGTTGTTTTCTAACGCGGCAGTTGCGGTAAAGAAACGTTTACCGGCTCACGGTCTATTTCGCGGCATCAAGGTCAGCTAACGGGAAGCTTCCCGATTCGCGAAGCGGGAACGAAGAAAAAAAAATATTTAAAAAAAAAATTATTCATAAACATATAAAATATATTTTTGGATTTAAAGAAGAATACATTTTACAGCTACAGATATTAGCTGTTAAAAAACCAATGAAATTCACTGAAAAAACCATAGGTTATAGACCATATATAGTTAGGAATTAGCATTTACAAAACCTTGAAAATTCACTGAAAAAACCATAGGTTATAGACCATCAGTGAATATATATATATTACCTACAATGCTGCCAAGGAGACCATAGAATGTCCTGCTTTTCCCAAATATGTAGAAATGTTGAATGTGGAAATTGAGCAGGAAGCAATGATTGCAGCCGAGATTGCCAGAGACAGTTCTCAGGACAGTCAGAGTTCTGCTTCATTGAGTCAGGATCCACTAGGAGGACCTGTTATCGAAAATGAAGCTGCCACTGCTATGAATGAAGTGGAAAGAGCCATGGCACATGCTCAGGAGCATGCGGTTAACTTAGAAGAGTTGGAAAGACAACTCAACGTTGAGCAGAGGAAAATATATGACGAACTTACCATGCAAATTGATCATGGATTAAGTCATGACAAGAAAGAGTGCTCATGTACGTCGTTGAAGCCTGTCCGACTGTACGTGAGTGGAGAAGCGGGAACTGGAAAAAGTTTCCTTATTAAAGCAATTTCATGTTATTTGCAGGAAAGGACAGAGTCATCGCTGTCTTGTGTTGTCACCGCTCCAACTGGACTGGCAGCACATAACATTAAAGGGATTACTTTACATCGTTTACTGATGCTGCCAGTGGAGCATGACAACAAATTACAATATCACAAGCTATCTGGAGATGCTTGTTTTGAAGTTTCAAGAATCTTGAGGAAAATGAAACTTCTTATCATTGACAAAGTAAGCATGGTTTCCAATGTCATGCTTGCCTTTGTGCATTTGAGAATGCAAGAAGTTCTCAAAACAGAGTATGATGTGTTATTTGGTGGCAAACACATCATTGTTTTCGGAGATCTTCTGCAGCTGACACCAGTGAAAGGGCAACCTGTGTTCAAAATGCTCACGCATGAAGATACCAGGAAGTGCCTAGGCAGCATTGGCAACGTCAATATATGGTTAAACTTCAATTATGCTGAACTGCATGAAAATATGCGTCAGGCGAAGGATGAAGTTTACAAGACTATTCTACAAGATGTTAGAATTGGAAAAGTGACCGAGCATGGGAAAGAAGCTTTACATGCACGATTACTGTCAAATTTATATCCAGAACAAGATGTTGTGCCTGAGAATATTTTTCAGAAAATTACTGAGAAGAAATCTGGAATATGTTTGATGCCAACTCTTGCAGAATGTGCCAAATTTAACAACAAAATGTTGCATTTAGAAAAGCAAGAGATTGTGAAACTGGAAGCTATTGACAGAGTAGAGCATATGGGATCAACAATTATTTTGTCTGAGAATCTGAAAACAAAATTGGATTCATTAGAGAAGAGTATATCTAAAACTGCAGGTTTTGAAAAGACTCTGAATGTGTGCTTAAACTGCCGTATAATTTTAAGAAGGAATTTACATGTTGAAAGAGGTCTGGTAAATGGATCAATGGGTAATGTTGTTGATTTTGTGAAATACAGAAATAGAGATGGAATTGAATTTTTAAAAATTAAATTTGATGGCATTGAGGAAGTACAGCTAATTGGTCGTTGCTCTGCTAGATTTTTGCTTGTAAAAGACTTATATGTTCGCCGTAAGCAGTTTCCTGTTTGCTTGGCATATGCGGTGACAATCCATAAATCGCAAGGTTTAAGTGTAGACTGTGCATTGGTGAATATTGGCAGTTCTGTGTTCAAGGAGGGTATGGCATATGTGGCATTGTCACGAGTTAGAACTATCGGGATTGTACTTGATTGAGTGTGATGTCACAAACATTTGTGCGGATCTAGATTGTGTTAAGGAATACAATAGGTTAAGAAGAGAGTATGCGCCACATTTGCTTCAGTATCCTTTGTTTGAGAAACGTGTGGTAGGCCGGAAACGAAGAAATGTGACCAATACTGGGGAGGTTGTAGCAAAAAGACGAAAAGTCGATGAACCTAAAATTACAAGCAGAAACAAAAAGGATTCTGTTGAAGATGTTGTTGGTTTTCAATTTGAAAACAGTTCTGGTGTCAACTGCTATGCTAATGTAGTGGTTAATGTTTTGTTTTCTCTAGAAAATGTAAAAGAAGAGATTGTGGTCAATTCTGATCAAAGATTTTGCAGTTTGTTAAATTCTGTGTTAGAGAAATGTAGCACTGATAGAAGAAACATAGAAAGTGTGTCTGAAATTCGAAATCTGTTAGACAGATGTTCAGGCCAAACACAATTCTCTCAAAATATTCAGCAAGATTGTCAGGAGTTTTTAATGTATATGCTTGATGTATTGCATGCTGAAGGTGTAGATGTAGATCAGCTGTTTGGGCTTTCTTATCAATGGCAGCATGACTGCGAGAACTGTATGGTATCAAGTACTACTAGTGTAGACTCAGAAAGATTTATATATTTAACTTTGCCAGACAGTAAATCAGTCTCCTTTAATAAGCTAGTAAAAGCAGCTGATCACAACATGGAGTGTAGCCAATGTAAATCTGAAATGATGTCCACATTATTTATACGAACATATGGCCAGTATGTCATTTTAATGTTCCAACGATGTAGGCCTGATGGAACAAAATTGACAACTTTAATTAAAAATTTTGTAGCTTCGCAGTTGTCAATATCAGGAAGGACTTTTGTAACTGCAGCAATTAGATATCATGACGGCCCTTCAATAACATCAGGACATTACACAGCTTATTTAAAGTCTAGAAATGGCTGGTCATTCTGCAACGATTCTGTTTTAATTTTCAAAACAAAATTGCCGTATGACCTTAAAAACTCTTACCTGGTGTTTTTAAAACCAAAATTTTAGGGAAATAATCTCGGGATGTGCTCTGTGGAATTTCAAGAAGTTCTAATGGCTCCTACACAATTTGGCCTTGAGGATAAGTGTAGTTCAGAGACATAACTTCTAACCATAAGACTGGACGTCATGGAGAAATAAGTGCACTTTGAATGAGTTCAGAAAAACTATTTCTTTTTATAAGCTAATTGAAGCAGCCAATCAAAACATAGAGTAGAGGGAATGTAAGTCTGCAATGCTGTCTACTGTTTTACATTGCTTTGTGATTGAAAGTGATGTAGAGAATTAAATAATTGTAGTAGTCATAGAGTTAGTGTAAGTCTGCTTCATAGTAAGCAGTATCAGTGTCATAGGAAATGTAGAACATGACTGAGCAAGAAGGGGAAGATATTACTATTCCAGGATTGTGAAAATGATCTTCAACATTTTAATTCTGAAAGTTGCGGAAATGCCAAATGACGGGATTGGCTTACAAGAAATCCAAGAGTTATAAATGAGTCTGACAAGATTTGGCCTTGTGGAAACTTGTGGTAGAGAGCAAGAAGTCATTTATTGCATGTAACATGTTTTTAAAAACGATGGAGATTTTCTTTCAGAAAGTGGCGGGCTGAAAGTAATAACAGCACAAAAGAGTGTAAGCTGTTCATAGGACATCCTTTGACGTCATGGAAAGTAAGTTAACTTTAAGGAGTTCTGAATTCTGATTTCTTATGTTGTATGGGTTTTTTAAACACAATCATTTTGATTGTGTTTTTTTTTCCCCGCTGTTATATGATGAATACCTTCAAGTCACTGTTTTTAGTGAATTTTGATACATTCTGAGAACAGCAAAAATAAACCATTTAACATGTATAATTATTTCTTTACTGTTTGCATTTATGATGTATATGTAGAACTGTGTAGGAGGCATGGAGAAGGTGAGGCTTCTGTAAGTGTCAAAGTTGTTGCATGCAGTGCTGCACTTCTGCGTATTCTTTCATATGCTAGACTACATCTGCACAATGAGATACCTAAGCAAAGGAAACACAAGTGATGTGATTGTGAAATGAGCAAAATAAATTGCACGTATTTCAATTACATCACCTGTGTTTCCTATCATTACGAATCACATTGTGCAGATCAAGTTTAGGTCTGTCCAGGGAAACATAGGAGGTTTGGACTTTGTTCAAGAGTGCAGTGGACATGACTCACTTCATTGGTAGACCTTCACATGTATTATGTCCTCTATTCTCTTCAACAACTCGAAATTTCATCTGCAACCCTGAGTAGGCCTCACCTCAAACAAACCTCTGGATAGGACACATCTTATTGGCATCCTGAAGCAATTATTTAAAATTTTAGTGTCTTGCGACACTTTTCTGAGACAACAGCAATGCAAAAGATGCACCATGTTTTAAGATAGGCCTCACTTCATCTGCATCAAGATACTGTTAGTTTAAAATGTATATCTTTAGGACTGTGTAGGGGGCCTGGAGAAGCAGAAGCTTCTGTAAGTGTCAAAGTTGTTGAAAAACTGTTTGTCCTTCAATCTTTTCCCTTGTCTTTTGTAATTTTTAAATACATGTTTTAATATTTTTGAAATGTTTGTTCTCTCTTTCACAGATTGAAAGTATAAAAACAAAAAGTGAGTAATTTAACGACAATTATAAGGTAAATGCTTTGTACTCTTTTCGTTACATTTCTATCACATTCACCTACTATTAGTTCCACTGCTTCATTTCTTTAACCCTCAGTTTCCTGCCTTTGCTACTTCCCTCATTCCTTTCTCTATTACCTACTTACTCAACTCCTTCCACTCTTTTTCTCAGTCCCTCTCTTCTCATAGTTCCTCACTCTTGTTCACTCACTCCGTCTCTATTACTCTTAGTGTCTTTGACTGATCACTCTATCACTACTTGTTCATAATGCTTTCTCTGTGTAGTTGAAGCACACTAAGAGGCATATTATGAACACAGCCAATAAAATTATTGCTCTTTTTATTGGCAGAAAACTGGTGCAAAAGTGGTTTTAGCGGCAGTTTTCTGCCGCAAAAGCAGCTTTAGCGACACATTTCTGCCAATAAAAGCTGCAAAACTTTTATTGCCTATGTTGATGATATGGCTCTATGTTACTTACATTTCTTTGCTGTTTCAATTAATCTTTTTCTGTTATTTTTTGTTTTCTGTTTTCTATTTTTTCTCTCTGTTATTCCTCATGTTTTAATCTTATTTTGAACATTCACTCACATTCTCCAAGAAACTCTTCTTTGTTAATGTTATACTCTCTTTTTTTTTCTTTCACTTCGTTATCTATTTTGTTTTTCACAATTATACCCTCTTCCGTCTTTTCTTCGGTAAATAGATCTATTAAACAGTATGTCTTCTTTACTCCCTATAGCTGTCTTTCTTTTAACATCACTCTCTGTTTACTTTCCTTATACTTACTCTTTTTTTTTTTTTTTTAATTTTTGGGTTAGCTCCCGGTCCGCGTACCGGGAACCTAACCGGGGAGCGAACCAAAAGAAATAGAGCTTGCCAGAGTGCTAAACATTCTAGCAATTTTTTTTGAAAGGGAAGGTAGTTCTGAAAAGAACTTTTTTTTTATATTTTTGTTGTTTTATATATATATATTTTTTTGAACATTTTTTGTTTTTTTTGTATTTTTTGAACGATTTTATATATTTTTTTTTTTTTGGGGGGGGGGAAACAACAAGAAACAGGCGTTGAAAAGGGCTCAACAGGAGCAAAAAAAAAATTACTGGGGGCGGTTAGGGCAATTATGGTGTTCATACGCCAGGTTTATAGCATTTATGCTCATGTTGCCACATGCTAACAACGCACGACAGTGCATACAAGAGTGTATCATGTGGCCAAAATTTTCTTGTATATTTGGCACAGTTTCCCGTGCCTCTTCTGGTGTTAATGAAATTGGTATTCTTGGTCTGGCCACAGGAGTTGATCTTGGATTGTCCTGCAAATCCCTTATTTCCGCCCGGCTGTAATTGAGTGGATGCTTCCTTGTCATGTGCCTGTGCATTGTGTGATTTCTGTAACTATATTTCTTGTCCGTCCCTCTGGATAATTGTTCTTTGCATATGAGGCAGGTGACATACCTCGCATTGACTTTTTTTTGGCCACGAGGGATCGAATAAAACTGCCAGATGAAACTGGCTTTCTTTCTGGAAACCCGGGGCACCTCTTCTAAGAACTGTGGTTCTTCTCCCTCCTCATCCATTTCTTCCTCTTCCTCCTCAGTGTTGGGCATGACCTGGGGAGGTGGTCCTCTCTTCCCATGAGGAGGTGGAGGTGGTGGTGGGGGTGCACCAGCTGAAGCTACCAATGAAGCCATTTCTCATATAGTAGTAAAGGTCTTCCTCTCACAATGATGAAAGTCAGAGTGAGGAAAGAAGGAGGGGTTTTCATCATTTGGGAAAAACAATACTTCTCAACCAATGAAAAGTGTTATTTTTAGGTCACCTGACCTAGCCTTACATCATTATGAAACCAAAAGTGAAATGAACCAATGAAAAGTTTTATTAACAAGTCACATGACCTCTCACGCTCATGTTACGCGCTGCGGAACGCGCCCCGGTTAGCTTCCGGGTCGCTGCGCTTCGCGCCTCGGTCCGCGCCCCGGGACACTTCCGGGTGCGCTAACGCGGTACGTCACAAGACGCATTACGCGGCAACGCGATACGTCGCGCTTTCGCGACGCGCCGCGGATCTCTTCCGGGGAGCTGCGTTTCGCGCCTCGGTCCGCGCCCCGGGGCACTTCCGGGTGCGCTAACGCAGTACGTCATAAGACGCTATGTTGATATCTTACCGGTTCGCGGACCGGGTCGCGGCATCAATTTGAGCTAACGGAAAGCTTCCCGGTTCGCGGACCGGGAGCGAAACAAAAAAAATATAAAAAAAAAATTATTAATAAATATATAAAATATATTTTTGGATTTAAAGAAGAATACATTTTACAGCTATAGATATTAGCTTTTAAAAAACCAATGAAATTCACTGAAAAAACCATAGGTTATAGACCATATATAGTTAGGAATTAGCATTTACAAAACCTTGAAAATTCACTGAAAAAACCATAGGTTATACACCATATATAGTTAGGAATTAGCATTTAAAAAACCTTATTTTACTCACACAAAACCAATGAAATTCCATATATAGTTAGTTGTACTAACTATATATCGCGCACCCGCAATCCACTGCTGATCATGTCACATATTACATCATTCATGACATGGTCAGTGACATCACTGATGACATCACTGATGACATCTCAAATGACATCACTGATGACATCACTGATGACATCTCATTTGACATTACTGATCACATCACTGATGACATCATCCAGTGACTGTATGTTTCTGTAAAGTTAAAATATGTCTTACATATTGAAGAATGAGTGGATGTAGAAGTGTCTGAACAAAGGATTTAGTAGGTGCATGACTGACTGTATGAGTGAGTGATTAAATGTGTCTCACTGAGTGCATGGGTTAGTGACTAAACTGTCTTAATTTGTGCATCATTATGTCTGTTGTTCTGTAAACTGCTGCATGTGTTGATCAGTAGCTATATGATTAACTATATGGGTTATTGATTGGTTGCCCAAGTATTTGAATGGGAGACTGAGAGTGTGTATGGGTGGCTGGGAGGTGTATGACTCTCTGCATAGATGTATGGGTTCAAAAGTGCATGTGGAAACAGCTGTATGGGTGGTTGACTGTGTGCATCAGTGTATTGGTGAGTGAATGGATATCTCAGTGCTACATGTCAAAGTAAGTACATATGTAAAACACAGTACATGTGAGAGTTGGCATATATAAATAACTTTGCATAAGAGCCAGTGAATGTGTGAGTGGCTGTATGGATGATTGTGAACTTGTATCAGGGATTGTAAAAGAGAGTAAATATGTGTTAGTATATGTTTGAATAAGTAAGGTGTGTATAACTGTATAGTTGAGGAAATGGAGGTGTGATTGATTCTTTGCCTGACTGACTAGGTGTGTAAGTAACTCCATGGATGAGTGACAGTCTGTGAGTGTCTGTTTACACTAAGTGTATCTAAGGTTATATTAGAGTCTGAAGAGGTTCATCGTATTATCACATGAATGATGTCATCAGTGATGTGATCAGTAATGTCAAATGAGATGTCATCAGTGATGTCATCAGTGATGTCATTTGAGATGTCATCAGTGATGTCATCAGTGATGTCACTGACCATGTCATGAATGATGTAATATGTGACATGATCAGCAGTGGATTGCGGGTGCGCGATATATAGTTAGTACAACTAACTATATATGGAATTTCATTGGTTTTGTGTGAGTAAAATAAGGTTTTTTAAATGCTAATTCCTAACTATATATGGTGTATAACCTATGGTTTTTTCAGTGAATTTTCAAGGTTTTGTAAATGCTAATTCCTAACTATATATGGTCTATAACCTATGTTTTTTTCAGTGAATATATATATATATATATATATTTTCTTCCACCCTCCTTTTGCACTCACAAGCACTTTCCAAGTGTTCTAATTTATTCTCCAAGTTTTTCGAGTTAATCGTACAACCAACGCGTTTCAGTGTCCACTGACACCTTGATCACGGTTGGAGGTAATCCCTCTGTTCATGGCATATATTCCTTTTCAAAATAGGTATCATATGACTTCCTGTTTCTTCACAGGTGGAATTCTGGTACATGTAGTCATATACAAGCAAACATTTCAAATGTTATAACAATAAGCAATTCCCATTTGTACTCTCTTTTTTTGTTTTGTTTGGATTTCAACATTTGTTGCACAGACCGTGTTTCATATATATTTCTGTGTCCAGAAAGGTTACACGTTCTCTACTCATTGTATATGTGAATTTGGGGAGAGGATTTGGCCTAACGGCTTGGGCGCTCGACCTCGGACCTGGGGATCTGGGTTTGAGTCTCGGTAACGATGCCAAAAACCTCCTGTGATTCTGGGCAAATCGCTTAATCTCCCCGTGCCTAAAATGAATGTGTGTCCTCATGTAACGTAACTGGTGCTATGTAAAGCACTCAGATACCTGATTCAGTTCGGGTCTAGTTCGCGCTATATAAAACTCTGCAAAAAATAAATAAATTTGAAGCCTGCCTCCGTTGTATTTAACATTTTGAAGTACTCTCTGAAGTCCTGTTCGTTTCCATCCCATATGATCAAAAGATCGTCGATGAAACGCAACCATACAATGGTTTTTTCTGTATGCGTGTCATTGTCTGGGTGCCAAGCAAAGTGCTGCTCCCACCAGCCCATTGCAAGGCACGCGTAGCTTGGACTTGAGGAAAAACCCATTGCTGTTCCACTCGTTTGGCTGTATATTTCTACTCCAAATAAAAACACATTATGTTTTAAGCATAGCTCAATCATTTTCAAAATCATTTCGCTGTGTTTTGTGTATTGGATGTTTCTTTTCTTGTGGAAGTATTCACAGGATGTGATTCCTATATTGTTTTTAATGTTTTTATATAATGCGATTACGTCCATTGTAATCTGACTATAAGAGTCTTGCCACGGTATATCTTGCAAATGTCTTAACATGTCACTGGCGTCTTTTATATATGATGTCAAATTTAGAACAAATGGCATTAAAAAATGGTCCAAATAGTTTGCCATAGGCTCATACAGAGATCCTTTGACCGAGACTATCGGCCTGCCAGGTGGTTTTGTCTGATGTATATGGACTTTTGGTAAAAAGTAAATTGTTGCCATTACCGGATGTTCAGTTTTCAAGTATTTGACTTCATCATTGTCTAATATGTTCGCATTTTTCCATTCCTCAAGTTGAGTATGCAGTTCCCTCTTATAGCTTGATATTGGATTTATCTTCAATTTGCTATAGCATTGAATATTCTCCAATTGGTGATGAGCTTCTTTTTCATACTCTGTTCTTTCCCAAACCACGACATTTCCTCCTTTGTCGGCAATTTTCAAAATTATTTGTTCATCTTGTGTCAGATCCTTCAGTGCTTGTCTTTCTTTTTCCTGTAAATTGGCATGATATTTTTTAGGTTTGATTTTATATAGTTCATGGATGACAGTTTCACTGAACAAAAACGAGATTTTGGTTTGATTCTGTGCAGATTCCAGATCAATATGCTCTTCATCGGTCATTGCGTCCAAATTTAACAAGGCTAGATATGCTGTTGTATCACTTGCTAAAAGTTCTGTTGTCAATTCCGTTGGTTTTTTTGTTGTTGCATATTGTTGCATCAGTTTGTTTTCTTTGAAAACTTTAGCCAGTTTTATTTTCCTTATACATTTGTAAAGGTCAATTCTAGTTTGTGCTATATCTATGCTGTTTTTTGGGCAGAAATTTAATCCACGCTGCAAGCGTGATTTTTCTGTTTCCGTTATTTCTCTTTTTGACAAGTTTATTACATTCAAGTCTTCCATTTCACCCTCATCTAGCATTTCTTTTAGGTCTTTTTCCTCATGCTGCGTGTTAGTGTACCTACTTTTTCTTGTATACCTCTTTCTTCTTCCTCTCCTTGTCTGTTTACTCCGCGACCTCTTCCTCTGTTTCTGCCCCTTCCTCTGAAAAATTGCATCTGGCTGCACATATTTTGCTCCCACTGTAGCTGTTGGAGCACCAGCCGCATACCCCCTAAAAAATACCTTTTCATTCTGGCTCCATCTGTATCCAATTCTTCATCTCCTTTTTCTACAGATGTTACCGATGATGCGCTTGTCGAAGCATTTGATTCACTTTCCAATTGATCCCGTTGTTTAAGACTGTCGTTTTTTCTTGAGAAAGTGAAAATGCGACCTTCTGAGTAATCTCTTTTATCTCTTAAGAATTTTATTTGTTTCCACTCTTGAACACTCTCTTCGTGTTTTTCTATTTGTTTTTCCATTTCCTCTTTCAGTTTTAACATTTTGGGGTTTAGAACAAATGAATCAATTTCAATTTCCAGAGTTTTGAGTTGATCTTTGATTTTATTTAGTGATATTTCCATATGTTTAACAAGTATTTCCATTAAGCCTCTTGAGGTGTTTAAGATGAATTCACCCCACTCATTTAATAGGTCATTACTTGTGTCTTGGTGACTCTGCATCAAAGTGATTCTCAGGCCCCGGGGTATTTGATTCACCTCTAGGTATTTTTTTAATGCCAGGATTTCCCACCATTTATTAATCTCTTTTTTTGATAGTTTTTCCCAATTTCTTAATTAAGTCTTTATATCCGCCTTTTTTGAGGATTGTGCTTTCCCTTCTGTTGTCCCACTTTCAGTTGTTTCCTGGTCAAAAAAGGATTCTGCGAGTTCATTTCTCTTAGCTTCACGATTCTCCATTTGTGCGCAGTTCGTATTGAAATACAAGCAAGTCTTCAAGAATTACTTTTGTTTTAAAGTGCCCGTTTGTGTGTTTGTTAAAAAAACTGTCCCATTTTTCCTCCGCCCTCCAGTGAATACTGACTATAATGGCTTGAATTCCGGGTCTTTTATAACTGCACAAACAAAACCGGTCAGCTAATGCTGCTTCCATGCATCTTCTTACCTCTCAGTGGATTTATTTGACGGTCTCCTTCATCCTCCGGTTATCGGAACACGCTCTCCGCTTGGGTTTTGATTTTCTGATGCAAATGATTACACCGGTGTTCGCCGCTCCGACTATATTATAAATCTTCTTTTAGCAACTCTCTTTTGTCGGGGTTTTGGCACCTCTTACTGCGTGCGAACTCCACGGCAGAGCCACAATAAGCTATGAAAAACGCTCTGTGCAACAAATGTTGAAATCCAAACACAACAAAAAAAAGAGTACAAATGGGAATTGCATATTGTTATAACATTTGAAATGTTTGCTTGTATATGACTACATGTACCAGAATTCCACCTGTGAAGAAACAGGAAGTCATGTGATATCTATTTTGAAAAAGAATATATGCCATGAACAGAGTCATTACCTCCAACCGTGATCAAGGTGTCAGTGGACACTGAAACGCGTTGGTTGTGCGATTAACTTGAAAAACTTGGAAAATAAATTAGAACACTTGGAAAGTGCTTGTGAGTCCGACTCCGTTCTTTCTTGCAAAAGGAGGGTGGAAGAATATTGAACGGCGTGGCTCTGCCGTGGAGTTCGTACCGCAGTAAGAGGCGCCAAAGCAAAGTATATATATTACCTACTGGCGGTCGCCAGTAGGTATATATAGTTAGGACCTAGTAACCATAGGAAATGGCGAATATTCTATTGGGAATAACTTTGGCGCTGATTGAGGGATCTGCCTGTAATTTTCCTCAAATTTGCCTCGCTGTGCTCCGCTCCTTCCCTGAAAGTTTCGGGGGGATTTGTCAAGCGGGGGCCGAGAAAAAAGGGGGTCCCAAAACATGTTTTTCCCATGTTAATTTCCATAGGGACATTCTGACAAGGCTACAGGTCGAACTGCTGAACAGAATTACACCAAACTTGGCAAAATGGTAGAGCCTGGTATGGAGCAGTGCCTTTTGTATGTTTGGTGTAAATCCGTCCAGTAGTTTTTGAGAAAATTGAATGTGAAAATGAGTCCAATGCAATTTTGCATTGGACCTTTAGACACAGCTACAGCCCGAACGGCTGAATGGAATTACTGCAAACTTGGCAAAATTGTAAAGACTGATATGCAATAATCCTTCAGCAGGGGGTTGATATTGGTGTTTTTCCAGTCTTCAGGGACGGTGGCGGTCTTAATGGAGCAGTTGATGGTGGGTTGGAGCTTGGGGGCAATGAATTTGGAACTGGTGGCTCTGTGGAAGATGTGGTGTGGGCAAGGGACTGAGGGGGCTCCGGAGTAGATGCTCATCATGATCTTGACAGTGTTGTCCATGGTGAGGGGTCCAGTATAGCAGGATCTGGTGGTGTGCGGCATCATTGGGTGCAGTGGTGGTAGGTGTGGTGGGGGTGTCATGGGTGCAAAAGCTGTGGTATATCTGCTTGATCTTGTGGTGAAAGAAGTTGCTGAACTTTTTGCAAAGGTCTTGGGAGTGAGGGAGGGTGGGATATATGTAGTTTCAGTGTTGGGATTGGCAAACTCCTTGACTACGGCAAATAGTTCTTTGCTGTTGTGTGCATTGGCATTGATTCTTTTGTGAAGGACCATTTTCTTTGTTGTTTTGAGGAGGAGGTTGTGTACGGTGATGGCAGATTTGTAGGTTGCATGGGTTTCCGGGGTTTTATTGCTCCATCTCTTCTCGTTTCATCTTCAGATGTGCCTAGACTCTTGAAGGGTGGGAGTGTACCAGCTTGCTCTGTTGGAGTGTTGCTTGCTGAGGGATTCTCGATTCGAGCAGAGTGTGAGAACAGTTGGACATCCATCAGTGGACATTTCGTGCTGAGGCGTTGGCATCTGTGGATATGGGTGGAGGGGATTTACTGAGGGCGGTGGTGAGATGTTCTATGGTGATATTGTTCTAGCTTCTGTTGGGGAAGAGGTGGTCATGGTGGTATACAGTGGGTTTGGTGAAGGAGAAGTGGGCGCAGCAGTGGTTGGTCCAGAGGAGCTCGGAGGTGTTGCTGAAGGTAATATTGTCACTGCCGAGGAGATGGGATATTTCGAGCGTGTGTCTTGCTGTGTGGGTTGGAGAGGTGACTAGTTGTTTGAGTCCTGCGGTGGTGAGGTTCTCGAGTAGGGATATGGTTTTCTGGCCTTTAGGGTTGTCCAGGTGAAAATTAAGGTTGCCAAGTAGGATGTAGTCAGTGGATGCAAGAGCATGGGGTGTGATGAAGTCATTGATGGTGTCATTGAAGAGTGGGGGACCGGTAGGTCGGTAGATGATGGTGCCCTGGAGGGTGGTGTTTGGGTTGGTCTGGATCTAGAAGTGGAGGTTCTCCACACTGGCTGTTGGGTCGTCCCAGTGGGTGGCCAGGGGGACGGTGTTTTTGTGAATGATGGTGATGCCTCCCCCTGGTTGGTTGGCACGATCCTTGTGAATGATCTTGCAGCCATCAGGATGGCAGTGGCGATGTCTGGGGCTGAGCTGGGGTTTGGCCAGGTATCCGCGAGGAAGTCGATGTGGGGGGAGACAGAATCAAGTAGGTCCCAGATCTATTTGGCATGTTTGCAAAGGGGGCAAATGCTGAGTTGGATACAGCTGAGGTGGTTTGGTCAGGTGTGGGTCGGTCGAGTGGTGGGAGAGACAGAGAGCAGTGGTAGGTGAAGGTGTGGCAGCATTGGCAACAGGAGAAGGGGCCATGGGTGTTGACTACATTGCAAGGTGACAGGCAGTGTGGCATCTGGGATTGAGGGCATGGAGGGTGCTGGCATCGTAGCAGTAGAAACCAAGTGGCACATTTCTTTGATAAATACAGAATATCAGCTCACTAGTTGCTCATTAGAACTTTGTGGTAAAGCTGCTTTTGTTTAAAAAGGAGTTAACTGACAGACTGCTACTGATGTTCATATTTCTCTGCATGCCAGAATGTTTTACTGAAATAAATGAGGAAGATATTTGAAGGGTCTTAAAAATGTGCCCCTGTGTTAGCTTTCTATACCGGAAATGATTTAGATTTTACAGTTTTTATTCCATCAGGATGGCTTAAAATGTGCCACACTGTAGTCATAAATATAGAATGTTACCGCTCTGGTTGCTGTCTGTGATAAACACTACAGAGTCAACTGACAGGATGCTGCAGGTGTTGAAAGTGCATTTCAGTCTGCACGTCAGAATGTTTTACTGACAAGGATGAGAAAGATATTTGAGAACTCATGGAAAATGTGCCTACATTTTGGCTTTTTAGAGCAATAATTATAATTTCTATGACAACATGAACTCTCTCATTGTGATAATTTCTAATAGCAATCCATTCAGTTTTACAGCTTTGATTCCAAAACAATGGATTAATGTGTGCAAAAGGTTTTTCATGAATACAGAATATTAGTGCTCTAGTAATTTATTAGAACACTGTGAAAAGCTGCAGTAGAGTGCTGGGGAATCAACTGACAGGATGCTGTTGCTATTGGAAGTACTTGTTTTACTCGGAATATCAGACTATACTCTCACATGGCTGAGTAATATAGTGTGTACATATAGAAAATGTGCTCACATTTCTTTTCAAACATGGTTTATCAATTCTGTGTGGGGGTCAGTATTTTTTACACAATAAAATCACATCACAATCCACAAATTAGCATGGAATCACCAGCAAATTAATTATATTATATCTAAAATCTGTTATCACACTTTATAGGTGCTCCTATTTGTAATCCTAAAAATCTAACTTTCACTACAATACATTTCAATGGATCCATGTCCCCAAGTCCTATAGTATCTGCTACTACATGTTTTCCATGTTGTGGCAAGCCAATCAGGGGGGTTCCATAGGGACCTGCCCCACACATGTTTTGGGGGCAAGGGTTTGCTCACCTTACCGGGTTATATTTTTTAATTCATTTTCAGGAGAGAACAATAGTATGTTTGCAGAAGTTAGTTACAAAAGGGGAACATTTAGAAAAAGTGATGAAAGAAAAAAGAGGTACTTGTAAGAGGACATAGTAATTTCTTAAAAAATATATGCAGACATGTGCAAAGATTACAAGATAAAGAAAATAAAATTATGACTGTGAGAACCAAGATTGGACAAAGTGTGCATTGCAAGAACAGAACAATTGCAAAAAACATGGATGCACCTTAAATATGAGACAGAAGCAGTTTGAGGAAATCAGAGCCAGGATGTTTCATGGTAGAGTGTTTGTAAATCTACTGAGAAATTTAGAAAAGTATAGAAGAAGGAGAGATGCACTAAAACAGAAAGAACGTGTTGGGAGAGTAGTTGAAAGGGCCTTTCGTTTGAAAAGGAAGCTTTTCATTTTTATTCTAAATAGAATGAAGACTCGACAAAATAATGTTGTGCATGAGGAGACAAAACCATAAGAAAAGATGAGTGTACCTTTGTACAATTTTAAGTGGAGAATGGATACATACTTCTAGTACAGAGCCTTTCTTTAATGAAGACAGCTATCTCCAGGATAACAGATTAGTTCATGCTATTGACAAAAGAGGACAATGTTATAAAATGAAGAATGACAGTCCTACAGCAAAAGAGGTGATTGTACCTAGAAATGTAGAAGAAGTTATTGAGGAAGAGGTACAAGGAAGGCATAGCAAGGCCCCTGTTTTCAACTGGAATTGTAGTAGTGTTTGTAGTATTAGACAGCAATTCGTTGATAATTTGAGAAAATTCCTACGTATATTTCCAAGGCGAAATTTAAAACACAAAATAATGACTTTATAAGATTCGCATCCTTGCAAGATGAGAAAGCATACAAATTTGCAGAGACAATCACTAGCTTGTTTATCAAAGAAAGTGTGCCAAAGCACCTTTCATCATTTTAGGATGTTAGCTGTTCACAACTCAGCAATGCAAACCTTAATTAGGAGGCTTTACTAACTGAAAACCCTTGCTTTATGTTTAGGAGAAATGAATAGGGCACTTTTGCATGGCACTGTGGCAGAGGTAGAAAAGGTTTGTGACGATGTGCAGTTTAGTTTCTTTGGTCCAGAACAGGACTGTAGGGAAATTGAAGAGTTGAGAACAGGAGGAGTTGCAGAACAGGACTCAGGTACAACAGTTGTCAGTTTTGAAGAAGAGGTTACAAAATGTAAAGCAGTATGTTATGAAAAACACAAGTATGTTTGCATATGTTGTCGATGCACTCACTACATGAATCAAATGTGGACTGTTTACTTGTATTTAAGAAGTAAAAAAGAGAATACTGATAACTGGCAAAAGTATGCACTGTACTTATTTGTAGAAGAACGATTTCACTTGTCTACAGGACGAGTTATATGTAAGTACTGCTACAATAAATTAGTGGATAATAAAATGCCTAGAGCTGCACAAAGCATGTTAGAACTTGTTCCCAATCCAGAAGAACTTCAAGGTTTAAATATTTATGAGTCCATTCTTATCCAAACTATACAATTATTACAGACTATAGTATTTATGGAGCCAAAGACAGGCAAGTTACCCACAACGGGGCTGCAGAAAGGTTTAAAAGGTAGAGGAGTGTATTTGCCATTAGATGTCAAGAAAAACATTGACACGGTAGGGGTAGATAGAGATTTAGAGGAAGGACTAGTAATTCTTGGAAATGGTGTGCCTACCAAGAACAAACAGATATCGCAGAAGTTAGTAGATGTTACCAAACGTAAAGAAGCACCTTTATATCTGATATAAAACAATGATTATTATAGAAATGTGGAAAGCCTGCAAAATATCGAATATATGGAGGATCAGATATTTCTGTCAGCAGGTCAGATTGAGAAGGTGGATCTGACCAGAACAGAAAAAAATAATGAACATTGATGCCATTGAGCTGTTTCAAATGAAGGAAGCAAAAGGAGCTCTATTTAATGTGTGGAAATTTTTTTTAGAAGCTCTGTGTTTCCCAAACCTTTTTCTTACTTGAGTTGGTGGCAGATATGACAAGTAGCCTGTCTATATGCCTGCAGCTGAGTATAGGTGTAGAACACTTTATTCTCATTTGCCATGAATCATATTCTAAAAACAGGAGTTAATTTGCATAATATATCATCAAGAGAACTTTGAGAAAATTCAAAGAAAAAGTGTTGGAATGCAATATAATAAACGTAATGGCATGTCTGTGTGTGACTAATGAATATTGGTATCTGAGTCCTGGTAAACTGAAGTGCATGTTGAGGAACCTTGGAGAAATACTTGGTTCCTGATGCTGCGTTGTGCTGAATATGCATGAGATGACCTGCTAGAATTCTTGCAGGAGGAAAATTCAAATATAAAAGACATTCATCTGAAGACACCAGGAGAACTGTGCTTACTAGACCCTACAAATGTTTGCAGATATTTTCATCACAGATTAAAAGCAATAATGTATTTCATCTTGAACAAAACAAAATCTCCTCTTAGTGAAGTGATTGATTTCTTCCGGCATAAATGGTACCAAGCCGTAGGTGCTCTCCATATTCACATGCTGCTGTGAGTAAAAGATGCCCCAAAGTTTGGAACATACAGTGATGAGTCTGTGCTATCTTTTATTGAGCAGTATGTAACTTGCTCCATCCCAAAGGAGAGTAGTGAAAACATATTTGGACAACAAGTTTTAAAATTCCAAAATCATAGATGCGGAAAATACTGTCAGCGAAAATACAGAGCAAAAGGGTAATTGTATACTAGATGTCATTTTGGATTCCCACAACTTGTCATCTCACAAGGAAGAATCAACAGCGATTCTTCTGCAGTCAGACATACACTTACAAAGAAATCATTGAAAAACACATACAACCTAAAAAAACAGAGGCCTCTAAGTACATTCATGATGACAACCCTGTGATTCTGAAGATGTGGAATGCAAACATGGATGTACAGTTTTTTTAAGATAACTCAATTGCTGTTGCTCAGTATATTTCATCTTATCTAACAAAGTCGGAGAAAACTGAGATGAAGGAGATGTGGGAGGAGATTTTGGCAGAAAAGAGTCTTACAAAGGTATTGTATAGTTTTAGTTTGAAAATGCTTTCTCACTGAGAGATAGTCTCCTTTGAATGTGTAGACCGGTTACGCTCAGGTAGTTTGTTTTCTAAATCTGGAGGAGTTCTACGGGTGAGTTTAGGGCTTGCTAATACTCTTAACTGAAGTCTTTTTCTGAAATTCAATATCCTGCAGACTTTGAGCCAAACAGTACAGAGTAAAATGCTGGATACGTACTATCCAAGAAGAAGTCATCACCTGGAAAGGATGTGTCACTATGAAATCCTTCAACATTATACTACCAGAAGTAATGTCAGTGAAAACATAGATGAAGGTAAATGTGCTGTGGCTGAATGTGAAGGACGTTTGGTGAGACAAAGCAAAAGAAATCAAATCAACCATCAAAAGCTAAGATGCCAAATTCCAGACAATAGTGAGTTTTTCTAATAAGCCTTGTTACAGTTGTTTAAGCCAAAGCATACTGAAAATGAGCCATTTGGAGGATTGGATTGTTATGAAGACTCATTCAACTCTGTGAAAGACAGCATTGAGTTCTGTGTGTTTCTAATGTATCTTCAAACATAGAGAGAAAAGATTGAACAAGAAGAAACAATTGCTGCTGAGATACCAATCTCAGAGCAGTCAAAGTTGACCTGGAAGTCAAGATCTTCTTGGACATCCAATCATTGAAAATGAAGCTACAATAGGTATAAATGAAGTGGAGAATGGAATGCAGCAAGTAGGATGGAAAACTGTGGATCTAGAACTACTAATAAAATAATTAAATGCAGATCTGCAAGACATTTTTGA
The DNA here is from genome assembly GCF_964261635.1 of Lissotriton helveticus. NCBI lineage: Eukaryota > Metazoa > Chordata > Amphibia > Caudata > Salamandridae > Lissotriton > Lissotriton helveticus. The sequence goes on along the minus strand of NC_136063.1, from coordinate 1,941,743,836 downwards.
AGAGGTAAAGGGTAAAGTAGGACATTGATTTTTCCATGAGAAAACAAAGTATGCATGTTGTACATACCAACCAGTTCAATTGTACATAAGTGGTCAAGCTGAAACTGGAAGACATTTCTTGAATAAAGTACTGACAAGTTACCTACAGATGACAACAGATCCAATTTGATGTGTATAGTCACTGCACCAACAGGCTTAGCTGCTCATAATGTTAAAGGAGTTACCCATCATCGATTATTATTGCTGCCTGTTGAACATGACAACACATTATCTGGTGATGCTTGTCATGCAGTGGCAAGATTATTAAACAAATGAAGCTACTAATTATTGATGAAGTTAGCATGGTGTCTAATTTAATGGCAGCTTTTATACATACATATGAGATCGCAGAAAAAAATAAAACTGACTATGATGTCCTTTTTGGAGGAAAACATTTAACAGTCTTTGGAGACCTGCTACAACTAACTCCCATACAAGGACAACCTGTATTCAAGAAACTATTGCATAATGAAACAAGGGAGTCACCAAGGAGTATTGGAAATGTAAACATTTGGGGAAACTATCAATACATAGAGTTAACACAAAATATGTGCCAAGCATCAGATATGCATTATGCAGATATCTAAGTGATGTAAGAATGAGAGTCCTCACAAAAGAGGGAAAGACAGTATTACAAACCTGTCTCATCAAAAATGTGTTTCCAGTAATGTTTCAGCTGCTGAAGTAATGTATAATTTTGCTAAGGAAGAGAAGTTGAAGTTGGATGCCAACTCTTAAGGAGTGTAGTAAATTCAATGAGCAAATATTGCAACTAGAAAAAGAAGAGATTGGCAAATTTAGAGCAAATGATAAAATGGAACATCAAAGAGTTGCAGTACTACTGAACCTACAATGGACATTGGATAGATTAGAAAAGTCGGTGTCAAAAACTACAGGATTAGAAACCAGTTATGCATCTGTAAAAATTATTGTGTAATCTCACGTCGTAATTTAAACTTTGAAGAAGGGCTAATGAATGGTGCAACGGGTAAAGTTATGAAATTTATTAATTATCCAAACAGAAAAGATGTGGAATACTTAGCCATAAAATCTGATGATGTTGCTGAAGTTAAACAGATTTGAATATGCATTGTACATTTTCTACTTGTGAAAGACTTATATGTCCAGCAAAAGCAGTGCAGAGTTTCCTTAGCGTATGCAGTAACTATTCACAAATCGTGAGGTTTAAATGTAGATACAGGTCTTGTTATTAATGGTAGCAGTGTATTTATAGAAGGAATGTCCTATGTTGCTTTGTCGCAAATTTATAAATTGTCTGGTTTATTTCTGATTGATTTTGATGAAAAGAAAGTAAGTGCTGAGCTGTGTAACAGAGAATAATTGGTTAAGAGCTCAATATGCACCTCATTAAGGACAGTATTTTGTGGATCAAAAAACAATACTGTGTCCAAAGCGGAAAATATCTAAGCCATTCATCAGAGTTGAACAGAAAGATGAACAAAAAAGAAAATCAACAAGAGGAAAGAAAAGAAAACTAGAGCACAATTAGGAAATACTAGGCTATAACTTTGATAATACATCTGGAGTGAACTGTTATGCAAATGTAGTGTTAAACGGACTATATCATTTGCCTAATTTTATACATTCTTTTAAAGAAAAGGTAGATGAAAGTATGTCTTCACAACTGTGTAGTTAACTTGAAAAATTAAGAAGTGATAGAACGATTATACATTCTGCTACTGGAATAAGAAAACTCACCTAGACCGTACAGGATCGGTAGTGTTCTCTCAAAATCTTCAGCAGCATGCTCAATAATTTCTAATGGGGTGCTAGGACTATTAGAGGAAGAATATATATAAATATCAATGAATTATTTGGTTTAATGTATAAATGGACCCATAACTGTGAAGATTGTGAATTTATATCTATCACTGAAATCAATTCAGACCGTTTCTCCTACTTGACATTACAAGATTGTAAAGTTACGTCCATCAAGATATGACCTGCACAAACTGCAGATCAGAACTTAGGTCAATGTTTTTTCTATAAAAGGTATGGAAAATATGCCCTAGTCATGCTACAATGATGCAAAGTAGATGATACTAAATTAGGTACTGACATTACAAACTTTAAAGCTTCACAATCTTCCATCTCAAAAAGAACTTTCACAACTATAGCCATCATATTTCATGAAGGAGCTAATATAACCTCTGGACTCTACATAATACATTTAAGATGTCAAACAGGATGGACAGAGTGAAATGAAATACAAGTGACATTCAAATTAAGACTACCTAAAAAGTTACCAAATTCATATCTGCTATTTCTAGAATCAAAGTTCTAAGGAGAATCTAGGGTTAAGAAACTGTGGTATTGTGTTGACATATATATGGATTATGTATTTCTGAGACATTATTCGGTCTATTAGGGGTATTGTCTATAGCAAGCTGTTAGAAATGAGGGCTCTTTTTAACTACGGAAAAGGATTGTATAAATCATTTGAGAACTATATTGTGTTACTACGGATACAAAGTAAATCGTGGTGCAATAATACATGTAGCCTTAAGTTGCATGTGAAAAATCACTTTATCACTAAAAAATAGTCCTTTTGTTTCTGCTTCAGCAACTTCTACATAGTACTTCCTACATAAACTAAGAACAATTGAGACATAATTTGACCTAAGAGAAATGATGTTTGCAAAATGATATTAAAAAATGAAGACTACATAATTGTTGGAAACTTTGTACCAGATGTAAACATATCAGAAACAGTTTTACCAAATAGTTGCTCTCATTAAGGCAGTAACCTATCATCAAGCCAGTACTGAAAATCTTGTAGTGAATGCAGTGAAGAGTATGACATAGTTGAACTGATCTACTAAGCACATTTATTTTTACAATCCATTGATTGTTTTGGTTTTTCCCACTGTTTAATGATGATGTTTTATACAAAGCACTGTTGAAAGTGAAGAAGTATGAAAGCTGAAAACAGGAAAAAACAGTAAAACATTTGTCTATGTTGAGTTAAAGTAGTTGTTAAAAAATAGTGTATGTTGTTTGGTTGCCTAATATTCAAAATTACATTCTAATACATTTTTGTCTGTTTTTATTTTTTCACAGTGTTTGGAGGTTGAGATATATTATGTGTGTCAAATCACTAATCTAATGATGGATTTATCGAGTTACTACTCATGTACTCACCTCATCTCTCAGGCACAACAGTTACACTCATCCAATCACCCAGCCACTGCCTAAGCAGGCCTCCAATAACTAGGCACTGCACTTGATTTCATCTAATCTCCCAGCCACTACCCAGGCTCTCATCCAATCACCCAGGCTCTACCCATGGAGTCATGCCTTCACTTAGTCACTACTAATGCAGTTATGGATTCACCTAATTACTATACATGCACTCATTTATTCATTCAAGCACTCCATTTACAGTTATCCATTTACCCAGGCACTACACTTGCAGTCATCCAATCACTCAGGCAGTACCCATATAGTCATTCATTCACTCTAGAAGTACACATACACAATGCAGTCACCCAGACACTACCCTTGTACTCGTCCTTTTATTCAGGTTCTAACCATGCACTCATCCAATCACTCAGCACATCCGATGCACTCATTCAATCACCCAGGCATCAGTCAAGCACTAATGCATTTACTTAGGCACAACCCATACACTCATCCATTTACTCAGACACTACTGATGCACTCATGGAATCACCCAAACACTACCCATACAGTCATCCATTCAATCAGGCACTACTCATGCAGCGATTCATTCACTACGGTACTCATCCCATTACCCAGGCACAACACATGCACTCATACAATCAACCAGGCACTACCCATACACTAATGCAGTTAGTCAGGCACTACCCATTCACTCATCCAATCACCCAGGCACTACCCACGCACTCATCCAATCACCCAGGCATTATCCATGCACTCACCCAATCACCCAGGCACTACCGATGTATTCACTAGTAACTCCTGAGGCGGAAGCCGGGAGCCGTGTTTTTAAAACTGCACTTTCTTCTTGCTCATGCACTTATCTTTTAAAATTATTACTTAATCTCTGACTTCGCTAAATTGATGGAATTACTCACCACGACTCAGCCGACTGAGATGCTGAGGGCTGCACGATCCTAGAGGCAGCCGGTGGGGCAAGCGGCCATCTTGGGGATCACAAAGGGTGGCAGGCTAGTCTTTTCGGCGCACAGCGGACCACATAAAAGCAGGTGGTAAAGCACAGGCGGTTGACTAGTAACTCCTGAGGTGGAAGCCGTGAGCCGTGTTTATAAAACTGTACTTTCTTCTTGCTCATGCACTTATCTTTTAAAATTATTACTTAATCCCTGACTTCGCTAAAATGCCGGACTTATTCACCACGACTCAGCCGAAGGAGGCGCTGAGGGCTGCACGATCCTAGAGGCAGCCGATGGGGCGAGTGGCCATCTTGGGGGTCACAAAGGGTGGCGGGCTAGTCTTTTCTGCGCACAGCGGACCACACAAAAGCAGGTGGTAAGGCGCAGGCTCTTGACTAGTAACTCCTGAGGCGGAAGCCGGGAGCCGTGTTTTTAAAACTGCACTTTCTTCTTGCTCATGCACTTATCTTTTAAAATTATTACTTAATCCCTGACTTCGCTAAATTGTCGGACTTACTCACTACGACTCACCCGACTGAGGCGCTGAGGGGTGCACGATCCTAGAGGCAGCCGGTGGGGCGAGCGGCCATCTTGGGGGTCACAAAGGGTGGCGGGCTAGTCTTTTCGGCGCACAGAGGACCACATAAAAGAAGACGGCAATGCGCACGCACCAAAGGCAGTCCCGTCTGCGCCTGTCCGCGCCCAACGGAGCCCAGAGGCCATGGACCCTGCCCAAACCGAGGTAAAAGCCATCCTCCTAACGTGTATATCTTATTCCGCTGACAAACTGCATAACATCAGAGCCTTAGTACTAGCTAAATGCCGAGCAGACTTATGCTGTACAGAGAAGTTCCCCAGCATACTGCAGGGCCCTGTAGCCTGTAGACATTGCTTTTCTCAACAAGACCTGTTAGTAGCAAACTCTTTGCCACCCAATCACTCGACAGTTCGGAAATTAGTGGGCCTAATTAGCATACTATGCAATGTGCGCTCCTTAGCAAAGCACCCTTTTGAAATATGAGATCTGATCACCTCCCACTCCCCTGAAATATGCTTCCTCACGGAAACCTGGCTGAATCCTTCTAATCATCCTATTATCAACCTGGCTCTCCCAGAGGACTATAAATTCCTTCACTTGGACCGAGATGGTAAAACAGGAGGAGGAATAGCTATTGCTTTTAAGAACCATCTCTCTGTGAATTGGTTATCCACTTTAAAGAAAGATATATATCATCCTCCAGGCCCTAGAGCTGACTTTACGGACAAACTTATAGATTATATAGCCATCCATGCACTCGCTTCTAATACATTTCTGCTGTTGGGGGACTTTAATTTCCATGGCGAAACACTCCCAACCCATGAGGTAAACAAACTCCTTACCGGCCTAGAGCAAATTGGATTAACCGAAAGAGTTAAAGGCCCAACTCACCAGGCGGGCCATACTTTAGACCTAATTTTTTGCAACATAGACAACCTGATCTGCTATACTCCGGTGCCCCTCACCTGGACGATAAAGTTCTCCATACCACATCCTTGCACAAAGAACTTACCCCAGACCACAAGGCGTAAAGAAGTGGCACACAGATCATGGCATAACCTTTCTTTAGAGGCTTTCGAGGAGGCTTTCTGCTTGGAATCACAAAAGAATGATTTGGATGTCTCCACAATGTTGGTCTCTTTTAACAGGGCTTTTTTGAAAGCACTGGACTCGGTAATCCCCATAAAAAACAGCAATAGCCCAAATCAAAGGCAAATATCAGCAGCCTGGTATTCTGCAGACCTGAGGTCAGAAAAAGAAACTAGAGAGACACTGGCGAGCGAGTAAGGACCCCCAGAATAGACTACGATATAAACAAGCACTGTCTAGTTACCATCTCAGTCTAAAATCAGCTAGACGCATATTTATCATGAATCAAATTAAGCTCTCAAGCAACTCCTCAAAAGCTCTCTTTGATATAGTAAGGGACTATGTATCCCCACAAGTCTGCAAACAAACCCCGTGGAAACTCAAGAACTCTGTAACTCGTTAGCAGTTTACTTTCAGGAAAAAATAGCTAACATCTACTCCAATTTTTTAACTACTGCGACACCGAATCTGGGATCCCATGGCTATTCTGAGGGACCAGTAAAGCGGGTGGATTGTACCCTGGATTGTTTTGAACTTACCTCACTGGAAGAAGTTTCTAAGGCACTGTCCACTGCCAATTCAGGCTCTCCCTCAGACCTTTGCCCCCCCAAAATCATGGCCTTACTAACCACCAGCTGTGCACCAGCCATCCCAAAAATATTCAATCTGTCTATACAATCAGGTACTATACCTATAATTTGGAAGGAAGCATTCGTGCGCCCAATTCTGAAAAAACCCTCTACAAATCCTCAAGACCTTGGCAACTATCGCCCTATTTCCCTGCTTCCATTATTGGCAAAGTTGCTTGAAAGTATTATCAACAGGCAAATGAGCAGCTATTTGGAATCCAATTTAATCTTGGACCCTTCACAATCGGGTTTTCGCCCTGGTTTCAGCACGGAGACAGCCATACTAGCTGTGACTGACTCCCTCAGGCGGACAATGGATGCAGGGGGATCAGCAATCTTGACCCTACTAGACCTCTCCACAGCTTTTGATACCATCTCACACACAAAGCTCACGGAGAGGCTAGTTTCCTGTGGCATTCAAGGAGTGGCCCTGAAATGGTTACAGAACTCTCTGTCCGATAGAACCCACACTGTCATCCTGGGTCCATTTCAATCAGGAAAAATGCCTCTGGACAATGGTGTACCTCAGGGCTCTTGCCTAAGCCCAACCCTTTGTAACATATATATGGCTCCTCTGGCAAAAGTAGTAGAACATCTGGGCTTTGAAATGATTTCCTATGCTGACGACACCCAGCTTTTGGGCATATTGGCAATCTCCAACTGGATGACTGACAACTGTCTCCAGTTGAACCCTGGAAAAACGGAGATCATGCTACTGGGAAAAGCCTCTAACAAATGGTGGTCTTCCCAGTTGGGTCTAGCCCCCGTGCCTACACAAAGTGTAAAAAATCTTGGATTAAAACTGGACCAATCACTAACAATGAAGGATCATGTAGCAGCCCCTACGAGTTCCTGTTACTATAGCCTACGATTACTTTGTAAAATCCTTCCATTCATACTGACTGATCACCGCAGAACCTTGGTCCAAGCAATGGTGATCAGTCGCTTAGATTATGGCAATGCCTTGCTGGCAGAAGTGGGTGAAACCCAGCTAAATAAATTACAGGCCATTCAGAATACAGCGGCCAGAATGATCTTGAACATGCCTGTTGGCTCCCTCTCTGAACACTTGCTAAAAGAACTACATTGGTTGCCAGTAAAGAAGAGATCCTTTTTAAAAATGTGCTGCCTTACGTACAACGCTCTAAAGGGTCGTGGCCCTTACTATTTACGAAAGAAATTGACTAAATACATTCCAAGCAGAAATCTGAGATCAGGCTCTCTAGGACTTCTTCACATCCCTCGCATACGCTTGAGCCGCACTGGGGGTAAAGCCTTTTCGCACCTGGCTCCAAAGTATTGGAACAGTCTGCCTAAGGCTCTGTGGGAAACTCCCACTTACTGTGTTTTTAGGAAACACCTAAAAGCCTTCCTGTATTAAAAAGACCGCCCCGTCTCCCCGGTATTGGACTGTTTTTCTAGGCAGCGCCGAGATGCCCCAGGGTGATTTGTGCGCTATAAAAGAACAGTTAACATAACATAACATAACATTCACCCAATCACCCAGGCACTATCCATGCACTCACCCAATCACCCAGGCACTACCCTTGCACTCATCCAACTATCCAGGCACTACATTGCACTCATCCAGTCACTCAGGCTTTAACTTTCCACTCATTAATTCACTCAGGTACTACCCATGAACTCATCCATTCATCTAGACACTACCCATGCATACATTTATTCAGACAGGCACTACCCTTGCACTCATCCATTCACTCAGGCACTAAGCATGTGCTCATCCATTTACACATGCACTAACCATGCACTCATCCAATGACCAAGGCACTGCTCATTCACCCATGCAGTCACCCATGCACTACCCATGCACTCATGCAATCACCCAAGCACTACCCTTGCACTCATTCATTCAATTAAGCGGTACCCAAGCACTCATCCAATCACCCAGCTGTTATCCTTGTACTCATCCTGCCACCCAGGCAGTACCCATTCACTCATCCAATCACCCATGCACTATCCATGCACTCACGTAAACACCTAGGCACTACCTCTGCACTCATCATTTTACTGAAGCACTACCAATGCACTCATCCATTCACCCAGGCACTATGAATGCACACATCCAATGACCCAGTCACTACATTTGCACTCATCCATTGAGTCAGGCAGTACCCATGCGCTCATCCAAGTACTCAGGCACTACCCATGCACACATCAAATGACCCATGCACTACCACTACACTCATCCAATTTCCCAGGTACTAACCTTGTACTCATCCATTCATTCTTCAATATGCCACTCATCCAGTCATTCACAATTGCAAACAGTACAGACATACTTATACACTCATTCGTTCATTCAGTTTTTAAAATAAATTAAAAAATATTTTTTGGGGAGTCTTTTTTTTGTGATTGACCAACCTATTATTTTTCTTCATTGTTTAAGAAAAAATTAACTGCAATTGGCAGTGGGAAAACTTCAAGAAGCTCTAAAAAATGAGAATACTGCAATGACCCAAAGACAACATTTGTGAGTCTTGCAACTGTTACAGAAAACTGCTATGCTCTACTCACCAGTACTAACCACAACTTCACAGTCCATACAATAAATGGCCATCTGGCTGCATTCAGGTGCGATATCTTGAGACTGATGTTGAACTTCAGAAGGCACTCTTTGTCCATGTGTTGATGCACTTGATAAAGAAGTAGATCAGCTTCTCATTGTCTCTTTACAACATTTAAACAGTTGTTGCGGAAAGGCTTCAGATGATAGAGTAAGAGTATTTTTAGATTCCCAAGAAGGAATTGCGAAGAACTCCCATGCAATGCTGCTTTTTGTTTGTGGAGGCCCCTCGTCTTCAGAGTCCTTAGAATGCAGTTCCTTGACATCCTGGTTTTCCTGTTGTTGTTGGTTTACCCCCTGTTGGTGTTCTGTTGTTTGAGTTGCCATTTCTTTAATAAAGTTGTTAAAATGTCATCAGCGTCAAAGACCGGAAATTGAACAGAATAATATTTTATATGAAAATATCTAGTCAAACATATATGTTATCGACTGATATTAAACTCCAAATGAGTATCATATAATGTAATATGTATGAATATGTGTTATCACTGATGCCATCTCAAATTTCATCACTGATGACATTGCTGATGGCATCATCCACAGAATATCTGATGCACGACCTCACAACCCCATATAACCTTGCATACATCCACTCCAACTTCCACATTACCTTTTTTATAACCATTGGCACACCCATAATCAGTACTTAACCTGTTCGGTGCAGCGGACAGCCCCCGGCCATACCACGTGACGATGGGCGTGTGGGGATGACGGCCGGGAGCCGTCCGAAACCCGCCCACTGAATAAAACACCCGCACCGCAGCAGAATTTGCGCCGCTGTCAATGGGTTAAACACTCAATCTCTGATTCACAGGGCTACACACACATCTACTCTGTAAACCATACAGCCACTCATACACCAACTCGCTCACTAATACAGCCGTGGATAGATCCACTCAGACATCCCTTTACAGACACTCACACTGTCAGTCACTCATAGAAATATTGACACACCTACTCACTCACCTAGAGTCACCAACACAGTAATTTACTCACTGTTATAGTTATACACATAGTCACTTATTCATACAGATAGTAACACATCCTCACTCACCTATACAGTAACTGACACAAGTACACACTCACCCATAGAGCCACTATCACAATCTCTCGCTCACACATTTAGTCAAGTTTATACTCTAGCACCTACCTATGCTGCCTTTTACACATTGTTACTCACCTATATGTGGTAATTTAGCAATAATTAGGATAAGCATGAGCAGAAGACATCCGGTATTTAGATACTATCTTGGCCATTTTACGGAATCCATTTTGTATTTCTGTCGGCCATTTTGTTTGCCATGTGCCTTGTCCTACCTTCCTGTCAACTGCTCTTGAAATCTGCCTAGAGACAAGATATGTTTAGTCTCATTCACTACGCACATGCTCTGTAGAGCATACAGCTGTCTCCAACTTGTAACTGTCAAGATGTGCCCACCAGAATTAGCTGACTGACAGCCCTTCCCACTTGTTGCTAGCACACACTCTGTATGACCTTATATGTATTTGAAACCAACACTCTGTGCCTTGTACCGCCTTTATTTGAGCCCCTGTGTGGGTATGAAAGGACCAAGCTCCTTCTAGTCAGTGTGCTATCTCATACTCTACCGAAGGGTGTTGTGTGAATGTAGTTCCACCTCATGAGGTTTAATAAACTCTGTTTTTTCTATTCTAGTTTCTGTGCCAACTTCTTACTATTGGTCTAAGGACTCTGAGCAGAGAAGGGCGAATCCCTTGCACTAGTAGGCCTGGCTGAGGCTGCTACCACATATATACCACTGACATATTCATTCCCTCACTGACATACCCATATAAACACACTCAGCCACCTATAATGCCCCTCACTTACACAATCACTAACTCATAAGGCCACTGACTCACCAACTCACGCATCCATGCAGGCAGTCACACACCCTCTCCCCCAGCCACACTGACACTCATATACCCATACAGGTACTCAGACGCCCAATCAATAACCCATACAGCCACTCACATACCCATTCACCAACCCATACGCCAACTTAAACACCATCTAATAGACTGAAAGAGACATTCTCAAAACCTAGTCACTCACCCATACATTCACTAAGACACCAAATCTTTCACTTATAACGTCAGTCGTGCACCGACTGAATCATACATCTAGGCACTCATACAGCCACTGATTCATTAATACACCTTGTTATTTATATTTCCTACTCATAAATGTTTTAAAAACACTCAGTTACTGGATGATGTCATCAGAGATGTCACTAACTATGTCATAAGCGATGTCATTTGTGAGGTCATAAGCAGTGTATTGCAATGGTGTGAGTTATAGCTAGCTCAGATAACTATAACTGCTGAATTTCTCTTGTTTTGTACAAGTGAAATATCAGTCTAACTATAAATGGCCTGTAATCTTAGTTTTTTCACTGAATTGTGTATATATATATATATATATATATATATATATATATATATATATATATATATTTCTTCCACCCTCCTTTTGCAAGAAAGAACGGAGTCGCACTCACAAGCACTTTCCAAGTGTTCTAATTTATTCTCCAAGTTTTTCAAGTTAATCGTACAACCAACGCGTTTCAGTGTCCACTGACACCTTGATCACGGTTGGAGGTAATCCCTCTGTTCATGGCATATATTCTTTTTCAAAATAGGTATCACACGACTTCCTGTTTCTTCACAGGTGGAATTCTGGTACATGTAGTCATATACAAGCAAACATTTCAAATGTTATAACAATAAGCAATTCCCATTTTTACTCTCTTTTTTTGTTGTGTTTGGATTTCACCATCCTTGCACAGTTCTTGCATGTGCGCGGACCTTAGCGTGCGCGCGCGAAATTCTGATTGGCTGTTGGACGTCTGTCAACATTCCATTCAGTCGACATGATGAAGTGTTGTCCGCCATCTTGTTTTTGTGGCAGATGATAGTGGTTGTAAACAGAAGTGTAATAGTTGACAAGGAGGCAGGATAGAGATTCCTGAGTCCCCTAGGTTTTGTCATGGTGTCTGTAAAGGACCCTGAAGGTTGAATAAAAAAAAAATAATAATAATTCAATCGCGGGGTCCGCGAACCGGGGCTCAAAAAGACAAAAAAGAAATACATTAAAATAACACGTTTCAGTGTTTAGATGTTGGTTGAGTGCAACATTGAGGGATGACTCTTTCACCTTTGGGTTTAGGTAGGTGTTTTGTGGAGAGTTAGTATGGTAATTGGTAGACAGCATTGGGGGTAGGTTGAAGATTATGTGAGTTTGAATGTGTTGATAACTTGAACCAATTAAAATGTTTCTTTGGTTTTGATTTTGTGTGTGATGAAATGTGATTGGCTGGGTATTTGAATATGTATGAAAAATGAGAGGGAAACACAGCCATTTCGAGATTTTAGTGTTTGAGGTATACTTCTGAGGTGTGAGATTGGGACAGAATTTACTGTACAACAGTTTTCTAGAAGGTGAGTTGTTAATTTGTAAGGAGAACTCTGTTGTTCACTTTAAGTTAATAGCAAAAATGTCTTCTGTTGTTATTTAATGTGTTTCTGTTATACTTACTTGGATTGAGTAGGGCAACATCAGATGCAGTGCTTTATATTTCTAATTCTTGCTTGATACTATACATTGTCCACGGAAACACGGCCATTTTGTGACTATAGTGTCTGAGGTACTTTTGTGTGGACATTTTGGTGTTCAATTTCTGGTGTGAGATTTACACAGTGTAACTCTTCTTATAGAATTTAATAGTTTTTCTCTGCCCTATCTCACTCTTACCCTGCAACATCTCACTGTCTTTTTCTTCCTTTTAATAGTACACTTACATCAATAATGGTTGAAAATGAAAAGTCATTTGACATCGTTATAGAAATTTTTGTGACTGTTATTGAGGATGTTCCTGTTGATGAGAGTAATCCTGAAGGAGAGCTTTATGATGGAGGAGATGGCATGGACGATTTCTATGATGAATTCTTGGATTCAGATTTAATGGAAGCTTTGGAGTTCATTGAGTTTGAGGATTCTTTTTGGGAGATTTTCAATATTGACATTGCTGATGATGCAATCTTAGACGATCATTCCCAACAATAAATTTAAATTTAGTAAATAAATATTGTATGAGAATTTATACTTAACTAAATGTAATTTATGAGGTAGTAGCAAACTGATAATTTTTTGTGTTACATAGTAAGTTTACTCATAAATACTTCCGTTCTTCCCCAAAATTTTCTTAAATGTGTATTTGACATCTCTTCTTCATGTCCTGCATCCTTTCTCTCACTGTCTGTCTCTGATGCAGAAGATTGCAACATAAGTAAGTTTAAAGAACAGCAAGTGTGTCTCACCAGAGCAGGAAATCATGCAGTAAGCGCTGTTTCTCTTTCTTTTAATAGTACACTAACATAAAATGATGAATGAAAATGAGGAGCCTACCAACATCTTCTTTGAAATAACAGCACCGTTTACTGAGGCAACTTATTCTGAGGTGTATATTGATCCTATAGATGAAACAAATCAAGAAGAACATGAAGCAGATACCATGGCAGATTTTTTTGATGAAACACTAGATATGGAATTAATGGAATGTGTAGACGTTGTCGACTTTTACGAATCATTTTCAGACACTTTGATGGATGAAATTTCTGATGAAGAAATCCTACAAGTTCTTTTAGATTTTGAAAATTCTGATAAATAAATTTTAATTTAGTAAATTAAAAATTGTTTTGAAAATTATACTTATTTAAATGTAATTCATGAGGTAGTAGCAAAGTGATACAATTTTGTGTTCTTCATGTCCTGTATCCTTTCTGTCACTGACTGTCTCTGATGCACTAGTTTACAACATAAGTAAGTATATAGAACAGCAAGTGTGTTTCACCAGAGTAGGAACTCATGATCCCCTATGCCAATTCTGACCAGACATTGAGAAAGGAAGGAATCATGTGAACAAATCTGTTTCTGCTTTCCTGAAAGACTATAGTATGGATTCAATACACCACAATAACTTGCATTACAACATACAAGGTATCTACAGAGGAGACGATGTCCATTTCCATTTAGTTTTATTTAAAAAAAATTGCACTAGGTCCGCGCACCGTGAGTGCTCGGTAAATGCACGGTGCACGAACCCTATCGCCGCCATTTTGTGGTTTCAGAAAAAGTGAAAAATATAACTTAAAAAAGTGGGAAGGGGTGGGGTAGGGTAGAGTGTCCCTGACCCCTTATGCCTTCTCAGGGGGTCGTTCAAGGACTCCTAAGGTTAAAAATAATGTTTTTAAAAAAAAAAAAAAACAGAAAACACGATAGGTCCACGCACGGGGAGTGCTCGGTGGGTGCTCGGTGCGCGGACCTCGGTTAAAATGTATACAAAAAATAAAGTTAAATATTATATTTCAGTGTTTACATGTTAGTTGGCTCTAAAAAGAGCTGTTGTGTTCATTGTGTTTTTTTGGGTACCTACAAGTAAGTACCAATGCAGAGTCTGATGTTACAGAGATAGACTCTGTTCCCTTCATCAGTGAAATGTACACCATCTGTCCTATAGATGCCTTGCATTTTGTAACACAAGTTGTTGTGGTATATACAACCCATTCCATAGTCTCTCATGTATGCAGAAACAGATTTATTTACATGTTTCCTTGCTTTCTCAATCTGTGGACAAAATTGATTGGACCAATTCCATTTTTGTCTTTGGCATATATTGGAATAGACAAAGGCAGTTTGAGGAAAAAGTGACATCAATTGTCCAAAGATGTCCTTCAATAGCATTTCCAGACCAACCCCAGTCAAAGTGCATAAGTAATTTCCACCACAGTACACAATTATAAGGTCAGGATGTGGGAGATGCATGGAGGATTTCACCAATGGTATCAATTGGTGACATCTCAATCCTCTCTGGCCAATCCATAAAATATCCACATTTGGTAAATCAAGGTTTACAATTCCTCTGTTTGTTGCATACCTTTTAGACCAGAATACAAAACTGTGTCCTACAAACCATACTGAAGGCATCTTCAAGGCAGGTCTGGTTGTACTCAGATGAGGGCTGTAAATGAAATGGCAGTTGGAAAGCTAGCATTGTAGAAAAAAAGAGGAGGACATTCACTGCACTTGAAGCTTAAGAAATGATTGGTGCTTTCTGAAAATGGAAAAGAGCATATTTGGGTGCATAGTTTTGTTTTTTAAAAGAAGCAATTCTATTGGTTCAGAAAAGGAACATTGCAGATGATTAGCTGTTATTTTGAAAGCTCTAACAACCTTGGTGGATTCATTTGCAACAAAGTATAATTAACTTTTAAACTCTGTTCTTCCTTAGGTGGGAGTTACCATGGTGACAGGTTCAATGAGCACTAGGGGGATGGGTGAATATTATGTGAGTTTGAAACTGTGGGAATGTAGAACCAATTGAAATGTTAGTTTAGTTTTGAAATAGTGTGGGAAGAGATTTCATTGGTTAAGACCTGAAATATGTGTGAAGAATGAGTGGGAAAGTGTGCCATTTCTGGTTTCAGTGTCTGAGGTGCATTTCAGAGATTCTGCCTACGAAAATCTGCTGTGTGTTTGACACTGTTCTATATTTTCAAAAGCGATTTTGAAGGTGAGTAAAATAGAGAGAGTGCTGTTTGCAGTATTGGGAAGCATAACAAGCATATTGGGCTTCATTCCTGTTGTATTTTCAAAATGAGTCAGGTTTCTGGATTGTAGTGTAGTGTTCATTTAAATGGGTTGTGCTCTGTGTGTAAAATGATTTACCATGCTAAATGTTTTTTGATAACATGTGTGGCTTAAAGATTTTTGACAAGGATCACAGTGAGTGTCTGTTTGAATTAAGGAATTTTTTTTTTTACCTTTTTCCATAATGTTAGCTGTGTGTCCTTACAGTTTGTATTTTTTAGTTTATAAGGTAGACTTTTTTTAATTGTTTTTTATGCTTGGATTCAATGCTGGAATATAAGATAAAGAGGGGCATATTTACAAGCCCCTTGCGCAATGTTTGACATTAATGCTGATATAGAGATAGTGTATTGGTTTCATTGGCATATTTACAAGCTGCTTGCGCAATGTTTGACATTAATGCTGGTATAGAGATAATGTAATGGTTTCATTGGCATATTTACAAGCCGCTTGCGCAATGTTTGACATTAATGCCTTGACATTAATGCCTTGACATTGCACCCAAATGGTACAACTGGGTAATTTCAGCTCCACCCGGATGACACTTCCCTGTGGCGTCCCCCAAGGCTCATCCCTAAGTCCAACGCTATTTAATGTCTACGTGACAGATCTAGCAAGGGTCATCAAGGACTTTGGGATGAGCCTAACATCCTACGCGGATGATACCCAGCTGATTTTAGCAATAAAAAACAAGGGAGATAAAATTGCGGCCGATTTTCAACAAGGCATGGTGACCATCAGTAACTGGATGACAACCAACTGTCCACTAAGACGGAAGTAATGATCTTTGGAAACCTTTCCCATAATTTGCCAGGAGCATTGTGGCCCGCTGAATTAGGCCCTCCGCCCATACCAGCTACTAAAGTAAATCTGGGAATACTGCTAGACGATAAACTAACATTTGCTGCACATGCAAATTCTATTGTTTCAACTGCGTTTTACAAACTTAAATCCATCAAGAAAATCCTTCCCTTCCTTCCCCCTAACTCAGGTAAAACTCTGGTCATGGCTTTTGTTATGTCATCCCTTGACTATTGCAATGGACTTTTCATCAATGCTCAACAGAAAGTCATTCGCAAATTACAGTCTGTGCAAAATGCAGCTGCAAGAATGCTTTCTGGTACCCCAAAATTCAAATCAATCACCCAAGTGATCAAAAACTATCACTGGTTGGCGGTAAATAATCGAATTAAATTTAAGGCACTTTGCATAGCCTACAAAGCTTCCCGTAAATTAGGGCCCCTTTTTCTTATGAAATCCTTGGCATTCTATGCCTCCAACAGAACACTACGTTCTATGAATGCCTTGTTGATGACCGTGCCCGGACCAAAACAGCTTCATGGGGTGACCGCCATTTTACCGTTGCCACATCCAAACTGTGGAACTCACTTGATATGGGCATCAGATCCTGTCCTACTCTTACTGTTTTCAGAAGAAAAATAAAAACCTGGCTATTTAACCAATAATTCCCATTACCACTTCTCTGGTCTGTCTCTGTCCACAGCGCCGAGACGCCCTCGGGCATTTGCTTGCGCTTAATAAATTTCATAAATAAATGCTGATATAGAGATAGTGTAATAGTTTCATTGGCATATTTACAAGCCGCTTGTGCAATGTTTGACATTAATGCTGGTATAGAGATAGTGTAATGGTTTTATTGGAATATTTACAAGCCCCTTGCGCAATGTTTGACATTAATGCTGGTATAGAGATAGTGTAATGTTTTCATTGCCATATTTACAAGCCGCTTGCGCAATGTTTGACATTAATGCTGATATAGAGATAGTGTAATAGTTTCATTGGCATATTTACAAGCCGCTTGCGCAATGTTTGACATTAATGCTGGTATAGAGATAGTGTAATGGTTTCATTGGCATGTTTACAAGCCCCTTGCGCAATGTTTGACATTAATGCTGGTATAGAGATAGTGTAATGTTTTCATTGGCATATTTACAAGCCGCTTGCGCAATGTTTGACATTAATGCTGGTATAGAGATAGTGTAATAGTTTCATTAGCATATATACAAGCCGCTTGCGCAATGTTTGACATTAATGCTGGTATAGAGATAGTGTAATGGTTTCATTGGCATATTTACAAGCCCCTTGCGCAATGTTTGACATTAATGCTGGTATAGAGATAGTGTAATGTTTTCATTGGCATATTTACAAGCCCCTTGTGCAATGTTTGACATTAATGCCCACACAGCTCTCACAGCCCACACAGCTCTCACAGCTCACACAGCCCACACAGCCCACAAACCACACAGCTCTCACAGCCCACACAGCTCACACAGCACACACAGCCCACGCAGCTCTCACAGCCCACACAGCTCTCACAGCCCACACAGCTCTCAAACCTCTCTCAGCCCACACAGCCCACACTCACAGCCCACACAGCTCTCAAACCTCTCACAGCCCACACAGCCCACACTCACAGCCCACACAGCTCTCACAGCCCACACAGCTCACAGCCCACAGAGCCCTCACAGCCCACAGAGCCCTCACAGCCCTCACAGCCTATACAGCAACACAGCTCTCACAGCCCACAGAGCTCTCACAGCTCTCACAGCCCACTCAGCTCACAGCCCACACAGCTCTCACAGCTCACACAGCCCACACAGCTCTCACAGCTCACACAACCCACACAGCTCTCACAGCCCACACAGCTCTCACAGCCCACACAGCTCTCACAGCTCTCACAGCCCACACAGCTCTCACAGCCCACACAGCTCACAGCTCTCACAGCCCACACAGCTCACACCTCTCACAGCCCACACAGCTCTCACAGCCCACACAGCTCTCACAGCCCTCACAGCCCACACAGCCCTCACAGCCCTCACAGCCCTCACAGCCCTCACAGCCCTCACAGCCCTCACAGCCCACACAGCCCGCACAACCCACACAGCCCACACAGCCCGCACAGCCCGCACAGCCCGCACAGCTCGCACAGCCCACACAGCCCACACAGCCCACACAGCCCACACAGCCCGCACAGCTCGCACAGCCCACACAGCTCGCACAGCTCGCACAGCTCGCACAGCCCACACAGCTCACACAGCTCACACAGCCCTCACAGCCCACACAGCCCACACAGCCCACACAGCCCGCACAGCTCGCACAGCCCACACAGCTCGCACAGCTCGCACAGCCCACACAGCTCACACAGCTCACACAGCCCTCACAGCCTGCACAGCTCACACCGCCCTCACAGCCTACACAGCCTACACAGCTCACATCCCACACAGCTCTCACAGCTCTCACAGCCCTTACAGTCTCACAGCCCACACAGCTCTCACAGCCCATGCAGCTCACAGCCCCCACAGCTCTCACAGGCCTCACAGCCCTCACAGCCCACACTCTCACAGCCCACACAGCTCTCACACCTCTCACAGCCCACACAGCCCACACTCCTACTGCCCACACAGCTCTCACAGCCCATACAGCTCGCACAGCTCAAACAGCCCTCACAGCCCACACAGCTCACATCCCACACAGCTCTCACAGCTCTCACAGCCCATACAGCTCTCACAGCCCATACAGCTCTCACAGCCCATACAGCTGTCAAAGCCCGCACAGCTCTCACAGCCCACACAGCTCTCACAGCTCTCACAGCCCACACAGCCCACACCGCTCTCACAGCCTACACAGCTCACACAGCCCTCACAGCCCACACAGCTCACATCCCACACAGGTCTCACAGCCCACACAGGTCTCACATCCCTCACAGCCCTCACAGCCCACACAGCCCTCACAGCCCACACAGCTCTCACAGCCCTCACAGCCCACACAGCTCTCACAGCCCACACAGCTCTCACAGCCCACACAGCTCTCACAGCTCTCACAGCTCTCACAGCTCGTAGAGCCCGCACAGCCCGCACAGCCCGCACAGCCCGCACAGCCCTCACAGCCCTCACAGCCCTCACAGCCCTCACAGCTCTCACAGCCCACACAGCCCACACAGCCCCCACAGCCCACACAGCCCCCACAGCCCCCACAGCCCCCACAGCCCCCACAGCCCGCACAGCCCACACAGCCCACACAGCCCTCACAGCCCTCACAGCCCTCACAGCCCTCACAGCCCACACAGCCCACACAGCCCGTACAGCCCACACAGCCCTCACAGCCCGTACAGCCATCACAGCCCGTACAGCCCGTACAGCCCTCACAGCCCTCACAGCCTACACAGCTCACATCCCACACAGCTCTCACAGCCCATACAGCTCTCACAGCCCACACAGCTCACAGCCCACACAGCTCTCACAGCCCATGCAGCTCACAGCCCCCACAGCTCTCACAGGCCTCACAGCTCTCACAGGCCTCACAGCCCTCACAGCCTACACAGCTCTCACAGCCCACACTCCCACAGCCCACACAGCTCTCACAGCCCACACAGTCCTCACAGCCCAGACAGCTCACATCCCACACAGCTCTCACAGCTCTCACAGTCCTCACAGCCCAGACAGCTCACATCCCACACAGCTCTCACAGCTCTCACAGCTCTCACAGCTCTCACAGCTCTCACAGCCCATACAGCTCTCACAGCCCACACAGCTCTCACAGCCCACACAGCTCTCACAGTTCTCACAGTTCTCACAGCCCACACAGCCCACACTCACAGCCCACACAGCTCACAGCCCACAAAGCGCTCACAGCTCACACAGCCCTCACAGCCCACACAGCCCACACAGCTCTCACAGCCCACACAGCTCTCACAGTTCTCACAACCTACACAGCCCACACTCACAGCCCACACAGCTCTCACAGCTCTCACAGCTCATACAGCCCTCACAGCCCACACAGCTCACATCCCACACAGCTCTCACAGCCCACACAGCTCTCTCAGGTGTCACAGCCCACACAGCTCACACCGATCTCACAGCCTACACAGCTCTCACAGCTCACACAGCCCTCACAGCCTACACAGCTCTCATAGCTCACACAGCCCTCACAGCCCACACAGCTCACATCCCACACAGCTCCCACAGCCCACACAGCTCTCTCAGGTGTCACAGCCCACACAGCTCTCTCAGGTGTCACAGCCCACACAGCTCTCTCAGGTGTCACAGCCCACACAGCTCTCTCAGGTGTCACAGCCCACACAGCTCTCACAGCCCACACAGCTCTCACCGCCTACATAGTTCTCACCGCCTACACAGTTCTCACCGCCTACACAGTTCTCACAGCCCACACAGCTCTCACAGCTCACACAGCTCTCACAGCCCACACAGCTCTCACAGCTCTCACAGCCCACACAGCCCACACTCTCACAGCCCTCACAGCCCACACAGCCCACACAGCTCTCACAGCCCACACAGCTCTCACAGCTGACAGCCCACACATCCCACACAGCTCTCACAATCCACACCGCTCTCACAGCTCACACAGCCCTCACAGCCCACACAGCTCACATCCCACACAGATCTCACAGCTCTCACAGCCCATACAGCTCTCACAGCCCACACAGCTCACAGCCCACACAGCTCTCACAGCCCATGCAGCTCACAGCCCCCACAGCTCTCACACGCCTCAGAGCCCACACTCTCGCTGCCTACACAGCTCTCACAGCCCACACAACTCTCACAGCCCACACAGCTCTCACAGCCCACACAGCTCTCACAGCCCACACAGCCCACAGAGCTCACAGCCCACACAGCTCTCACAGCCCCCACAGCTCTCACAGCCCACACAGCTCTCACAGCCACAGAGCTCTCACAGCTCTCAGAGCTCTCACAGCCCACACAGCTCACAGCCCACACAGCTCTCACAGCCCACACAGCCCACACAGCTCTCACAGCCCACACAGCTCTCACAGCCCACACAGCCCACACAGCCCACACAGCCCACACAGCCCACACAGCCCACACAGCCCTCACAGCCCTCACAGCCCACACAGCCCTCACAGCCCTCACAGCCCTCACAGCCCACACAGCCCTCACAGCCCACACAGCCCTCACAGCTCACACAGCCCTCACAGCTCACACAGCCCTCACAGCTCACACAACCCTCACAGCTCTCACAGCCCACACAGCCCACACAGCCTACACAGCCTACACAGCCTACACAGCTCACATCCCACACAGCTCTCACAGCCCATACAGCTCTCACATCCCACACAGCTCTCACAGCCCATGCAGCTCACAGCCCCCACAGCTCTCACAGCCTACACAGCTCTCACAGCTCTCACAGTTCACACAGCCCTTACATCCCACACAGCTCACATCCCACACTCTCACAGCCCACACAGCTCTCACAGCCCACACAGCCCACACAGCCCACAGCCCACACAGCTCTCACAGCCCATACAGCTCTCACAGCCCATACAGCTCTCACAGCCCATACAGCTCTCACAACCCATACAGCTCTCACAGCTCATACAGCTCTCACAGCTCACACAGCCATCACAGCCCTCACAACCCACACAGCCCTCACAGCCCATACAGCTCTCACAGCTCTCACAGTCCATACAGCTCTCACAGCTCTCACAGCCCATACAGCTCTCACAGCCCATACAGCTCTCACAGCCCACACGGCTCTCACAGCCCTCAGAGCTCACAGTCCACACAGCTCTCACAGTTCTCACAGCCCACACAGCCCACACTCTCACAGCCCACACAGCTCACAGCCTGCAGAGCTCTCACAGCCCACACAGCCCACACAGCTCTCACAGCTCTCACCGCTCTCACAGCCCACACAGCTCTCACAGCTCTCACAGCCCACACAACTCTCACAGCCCACACAGCTCTCACAGCCCACACAGCTCTCACAGCCCACACAGCTCTCACAGCCCACACAGCTCTCACAGTTCTCACAGTTCTCACAGCCCACACAGCCCACACTCACAGCCCACACAGCTCACAGCCCACACAGCTCTCACAGCTCACACAGCCCTCACAGCCCACACTGCCCACACAGCTCTCACAGCCCACACAGCTCTCACAGTTCTCACAACCCACACAGCCCACACTCACAGCCCACACAGCTCTCACAGCCCACACAGCTCTCACAGCTCACACAGCCCTCACAGCCCACACAGCTCACATCCCACACAGCTCTCACAGCCCACACAGCTCTCTCAGGTGTCACAGCCCACACAGCTCACACCGATCTCACAGCCTACACAGCTCACACAGCTCTCACAGCTCACACAGCCCTCACAGCCTACACAGCTCTCACAGCTCACACAGCCCTCACAGCCCACACAGCTCACATCCCACACAGCTCCCACAGCCCACACAGCTCTCTCAGGTGTCGCAGCCCACACAGCTCTCTCAGGTGTCACAGCCCACACAGCTCTCTCAGGTGTCACAGCCCACACAGCTCTCTCAGGTGTCACAGCCCACACAGCTCTCTCAGGTGTCACAGCCCACACAGCTCTCACAGCCCACACAGCTCTCACCGCCTACACAGTTCTCACCGCCTACACAGTTCTCACCGCCTACACAGTTCTCAGCCCACACAGCTCTCACAGCTCACACAGCCCACACAGCCCACACTCTCACAGCCCTCACAGCCCACACTCTCACAACCCTCACAGCCCACACAGCCCACACAGCTCTCACAGCCCACACAGCTCTCACAGCTGACAGCCCACACAGCCCACACAGCTCTCACAATCCACACAGCTCTCACAGCTCACACAGCCTTCACAGCCCACACAGCTCACATCCCACACAGATCTCACAGCTCTCACAGCCCATACAGCTCTCACAGCCCACACAGCTCACAGCCCACACAGCTCTCACAGCCCATGCAGCTCACAGCCCCCACAGCTCTCACACGCCTCAGAGCCCACACTCTCACAGCCTACACAGCTCTCACAGCCCACACAACTCTCACAGCCCACACAGCTCTCACAGCCCACACAGCTCTCACAGCCCACACAGCCCACAGAGCTCACAGCCCACACAGCTCTCACAGCCCACACAGCTCTCACAGCCCACACAGCTCTCACAGCCACAGAGCTCTCACAGCTCTCACAGCTCTCACAGCCCACACAGCTCACAGCCCACACAGCTCTCACAGCCCACACAGCCCACACAGCTCTCACAGCGCACACAGCTCTCACAGCCCACACAGCTCTCACAGCCCACACAGCTCACAGCCCACACAGCCCACACAGCCCACACAGCCCACACAGCCCACACAGCCCTCACAGCCCTCACAGCCCACACAGCCCTCACAGCCCTCACAGCCCTCACAGCCCACACAGCCCTCACAGCC